>NW_027361939.1:10182500-11382500 GCF_039654945.1 Dendrobates tinctorius | reverse complement strand
TTTGTGACAATGGTTTTCCATATCATGTTCTTTATTAAAAAACAAAATGAGTAATCTTTCAATTTTCACCCTGGCCACTGGAGCTATTTTGGACTCGTACATCCTGTCGTTCTCGAGCAGTTTCACCTTAATGTCAGAGGTAGGGTTACAAAGACTGACAACACCTCTGTACGCAGCTGTTAACACAGGATCTAGGAATCACAAAAGGTGATGTCACAGATGACCCTTTTGCCCCTGAATTCTGAAGAATTTTGGCAAACCCTCATTAGATGCTTCAATGCAAACTATAGCGTCAACGTGTGTTCATTGCAGCAATTGTACGAGTGCATTTCCTGAAAAAATCCCAGGATGTTTGAGCCTAAAAAGACCCAGCGCACAAATTTCTCATTTTTAAGAAAGATTGCGATATGGTAGAATACATATTGTCAAACATTATTATAACCCCCCGCCCAAACCTGTTGTAAGCAATAGTTAATTTCCTGAAGAACAATCCCCTTTCAAATGTCTCTTTTTTTTGGAGAATTTATCATTTCCATCCTTACCCGCATGGCTCCAGTGGCGCAATCGGTCAGCGCGCGGTACTTATAAAGCAGTAACTGTTGAGCAATGCCGAGGTTGTGAGTTCGACCCTCACCTGGAGCATTCTTTTCTTGTCTTTCTTTAGTATTTTTGACTACTGAAGTAGTTGAATCGGTTCATGATTTGGTGGCGATTGCTTCACTCTTATGAGGAAAAAAAATTTTTTTGATTTTTTATCTTTGCTATCCAGCCCCAGTGGCCTAATGGATAAGGCACTGGCCTCTTAAGCCAGGGATTGTGGGTTCGAGTCCCATCTGGGGTGCTTATGGATTTTCCTTTCCAACAGCATCTCATGGAATGTTTATGTGCAGGTGAAAACTGTGCTACTGGACGATTGTCTTGTTTTCTCGTGACTTAGTTCTTGCAAACCTCTGCCATTTAGAGCGATCCTTTCTATGTACTGAGAGAAGTGTTAACACGCAACAGTATCGACTTTGTGTGGCGGAAAAGCCTAGCATCTTAATTGTTTTCATCTTCATTAATTCCCCGAATACCACAGAGTATATTTTCTAAGATATGGATATGCTTTCAACCACACAATGTTTGCAAATCTCAAAATATAAAAGAATAAGTGAAAAAAGTGAACCATTTTTGGAACATTTTTGACAATGGTTTTCCATATCATGTTCTTTATTAAAAAACAAAATGCGTAATCTTTCAATTTTCACCCTGGCCACTGGAGCTATTTTGGACTCGTACATCATGTCGTTCTCGAGCAGTTTCACCTTAATGTCAGAGGTAGGGTTACAAAGACTGACAACACCTCTGTACGCAGCTGTTAACACAGGATCTAGGAATCACAAAAGGTCATGTCACAGATGACCCTTTTGCCCCTGAATTCAGAAGAATTTTGGCAAACCCTCATTAGATGCTTCAATGCAAACTATAGCGTCAACGTGTGTTCATTGCAGCAAATGTACGAGCGCATTTCCTGAAAAAATCCCAGGATGTTTGAGTCTAAAAAGACCCAGCGCACAAATTTCTCATTTTTAAGAAAGATTGCGATATGGTAGAATACATATTGTCAAACATTATTATAACCCCCCGCCCAAACCTGTTGTAAGCAATAGTTAATTTCCTGAAGAACAATCCCCTTTCAAATGTCTCTTTTTTTTGGAGAATTTATCCTTTCCATCCGTACCCACATGGCTCCAGTGGTGCAATCGGTCAGCGCGCGGTACTTATAAAGCAGTAACTGTTGAGCAATGCCGAGATTGTGAGTTCGACCCTCACCTGGAGCATTCTTTTCTTGTCTTTCTTTAGTATTTTTGACTACTGAAGTAGTTGAATCGGTTCATGATTTGGTGGCGATTGCTTCACTCTTATGAGGAAAAAAAATTTTTTTGGTTTTTTACCTTTGCTATCCAGCCCCAGTGGCCTAATGGATAAGGCACTGGCCTCCTAAGCCAGGGATTGTGGGTTCGAGTCCCATCTGGGGTGCTTGTGGATTTCCCTTTCCAACAGCATCTCATGCAATGTTGATGATGCAGGTGAAAACTGTTCTACTGGACAATTGTCTTGTTTTCTCGTGACTTAGTTCTTGTAAACCTCTGCCATTTAGAGCGATCCTTTCTATGTACTGAGAGAAGTGTTAACACGCAACAGTATCGACTTTGTGTGGCGGAAAAGCCTAGCATCTTAATTGTTTTCATCTTCATTAATGCCCCGAATACCACAGAGTATATTTTCTAAGATATGGATATGCTTTCAACCACACAATGTTTGCAAATCTCAAAATATAAAAGAATAAGTGAAAAAAGTGAACCATTTTTGGAACATTTGTGACAATGGTTTTCCATATCATGTTCTTTATTAAAAAACAAAATGAGTAATCTTTCAATTTTCACCCTGGCCACTGGAGCTATTTTGGACTCGTACATCCTGTCGTTCTCGAGCAGTTTCACCTTAATGTCAGAGGTAGGGTTACAAAGACTGACAACACCTCTGTACGCAGCTGTTAACACAGGATCTAGGAATCACAAAAGGTGATGTCACAGATGACCCTTTTGCCCCTGAATTCAGAAGAATTTTGGCAAACCCTCATTAGATGCTTCAATGCAAACTATAGCGTCAACGTGTGTTCATTGCAGCAAATGTACGAGCGCATTTCCTGAAAAAATCCCAGGATGTTTGAGTCTAAAAAGACCCAGCGCACAAATTTCTCATTTTTAAGAAAGATTGCGATATGGTAGAATACATATTGTCACACATTATTATAACCCCCCGCCCAAACCTGTTGTAAGCAATAGTTAATTTCCTGAAGAACAATCCCCTTTCAAATGTCTCTTTTTTTTGGAGAATTTTTCCTTTCCATCCGTAACCGCATGGCTCCAGTGGCGCAATCTGTCAGCGCGCGTTACTTATAAAGCAGTAACTGTTGAGCAATGCCGAGGTTGTGAGTTCGACCCTCACCTGGAGCTTTCTTGTCTTTCTTTAGTATTTTTGACTACTGAAGTAGTTGAATCGGTTCATGATTTGGTGGCGATTGCTTCACTCTTATGAGGAAAAAAATTTTTTTTGATATTTTACCTTTGCTATCCAGCCCCAGTGGCCTAATGGATAAGGCACTGGAATGTTGATGGTGCAGGTGAAAACTGTTCTACTGGACGATTGTCTTGTTTTCTCGTGACTTAGTTCTTGCAAACCTCTGCCATTTAGAGCGATCCTTTCTATGTACTGAGAGAAGTGTTAACACGCAACAGCATCGACTTTGTGTGGCGGAAAAGCCTAGCATCTTAATTGTTTTCATCTTCATTAATGCCCCGAATACCACAGAGTATATTTTCTAAGATATGGATATGCTTTCAACCACACAATGTTTGCAAATCTCAAAATATAAAAGAATAAGTGAAAAAAGTGAACCATTTTTGGAACATTTTTGACAATGGTTTTTCATATCATGTTCTTTATTAAAAAACAAAATGAGTAATCTTTCAATTTTCATCCTGGCCATTGGAGCTATTTTGGACTCGTACATCCTGTCGTTCTAGAGCAGTTTCACCTTAATGTCAGAGGTAGGGTTACAAAGACTGACAACACCTCTGTACGCAGCTGTTAACACAGGATCTAGGAATCACAAAAGGTCATGTCACAGATGACCCTTTTGCCCCTGAATTCAGAAGAATTTTGGCAAACCCGCATTAGATGCTTCAATGCAAACTATAGCGTCAACGTGTGTTCATTGCAGCAAATGTACGAGCGCATTTCCTGAAAAAATCCCAGGATGTTTGAGTCTAAAAAGACCCAGTGCACAAATTTCTCATTTTTAAGAAAGATTGCGATATGGTAGAATACATATTGTCAAACATTATTATAACCCCCCGTCCAAACCTGTTGTAAGCAATAGTTAATTTCCTGAAGAACAATCCCCTTTCAAATGTCTCTTTTTTTTGGTGAATTTATCCTTTACATCCATACCCGCATGGCTCCAGTGGCGCAATCGGTCAGCGCGCTGTACTTATAAAGCAGTAACTGTTGAGCAATGCCGAGGTTGTGAATTCGACCCTCACCTGGAGCATTCTTTTCTTGTCTTTCTTTAGTATTTTTGACTACTGAAGTAGTTGAATCGGTTCATGATTTGGTGGCAATTGCTTCACTCTTATGAGGAAAAAATTTTTTTTTGATTTTTCACCTTTGCTATCCACCCCCAGTGGCCTAATGGATAAGGCACTGGCCTCCTAAGCCAGGGATTGTGGGTTCAAGTCCCATCTGGGGTGCTTGTGGTTTTCCCTTTCTAGTTCTTGCAAACCTCTGCCATTTAGAGCGATCCTTTCTATGTACTGAGAGAAGTGTTAACACGCAACAGTATCGACTTTGTGTGGCGGAAAAGCCTAGCATCTTAATTGTTTTCATCTTCATTAATGCCCCGAATACCACAGAGTATATTTTCTAAGATATGGATATGATTTCAACGACACAATGTTTGCAAATCTCAAAATATAAAAGAATAAGTGAAAAAAGTGAACCATTTTTGGAACATTTTTGACAATGGTTTTCCATATCATGTTCTTTATTAAAAAACAAAATGAGTAATCTTTCAATTTTCACCCTGGCCACTGGAGCTATTTTGGACTCGTACATCCTGTCGTTCTCGAGAAGTTTCACCTTAATGTCAGAGGTAGGGTTACAAAGACTGACAACACCTCTGTACGCAGCTCTTAACACAGGACCTAGGAATCACAAAAGGTGATGTCACAGATGAACCTTTTGCCCCTGAATTCAGAAGAATTTTGGCAAACCCTCATGAGATGCTTCAATGCAAACTATAGCGTCAACGTTTGTTCATTGCAGCAAATGTACGAGCGCACTTCCTGAAAAAATCCCAGGATGTTTGAGTCTAAAAAGACCCAGCGCACAAATTTCTCATTTTTAAGAAAGATTGCGATATGGTAGAATACATATTGTCAAACATTATTATAACCCCCTGCCCAAACCTGTTGTAAGCAATAGTTAATTTCCTGAAGAACAATCCCCTTTCAAGTGTCTCTTTTTTTGGAGAATTTATCCTTTCCATCCATACCCGCATGGCTCCAGTGGTGAAATCGGTCAGCGCGCGGTACTTATAAAGCAGTAACTGTTGAGCAATGCTGAGGATGTGAGTTCGACTCTCACCTGGAGCATTCTTTTCTTGTCTTTCTTTAGTATTTTTGACTACTGAAGTAGTTGAATCGGTTCATGATTTGGTGGCGATTGCTTCACTCTTATGAGGAAAAAATTTTTTTTTGATTTTTTACCTTTGCTATCCAGCCCCAGTGGCCTAATGGATAAGGCACTGGCCTCCTAAGCCAGGGATTGTGGGTTCGCGTCCCATCTGGGGTGCTTGTGGATTTCCCTTTCCAACAGCATCTCATGGAATGTTGATGGTGCAGGTGAAAACTGCTCTATTGGACGATTGTCTTGTTTTCTCGTGACTTAGTTCTTGCAAACCTCTGCCATTTAGAGCGATCCTTTCTATGTACTGAGAGAAGTGTTAACACGCAACAGTATCGACTTTGTGTGGCGGAAAAGCCTAGCATCTTAATTGTTTTCATCTTCATTAATGCCCCGAATACCACAGAGTATATTTTCTAAGATATGGATATGCTTTCAACCACACAATGTTTGCAAATCTCAAAATATAAAAGAATAAGTGAAAAAAGTGAACCATTTTTGGAACATTTTTGACAATGGTTTTCCATATCATGTTCTTTATTAAAAAAAAAAATGAGTAATCTTTCAATTTTCACCCTGGCCACTGGAGCTATTTTGGACTCGTACATCCTGTCGTTCTCGAGCAGTTTCACCTTAATGTCAGAGGTAGGGTTACAAAGACTGACAACACCTCTGTACGCAGCTGTTAACACAGGATCTAGGAATCACAAGAGGTGATGTCACAGATGACCCTTTTGACCCTGAATTCAGAAGAATTTTGGCAAACCCTCATTAGATGCTTCAATGCAAACTATAGCGTCAACGTGTGTTCATTGCAGCAAATGTACGAGCGCATTTCCTGAAAAAATCCCAGGATGTTTGAGTCTAAAAAGACCCAGCGCACAAATTTCTCATTTTTAAGAAAGATTGCGATATGGTAGAATACATATTGTCAAACATTATTATAACCCCCCGCCCAAACCTGTTGTAAGCAATAGTTAATTTCCTGAAGAACAATCCCCTTTCAAATGACTCTTTTTTTTGGAGAATTTATCCTTTCCATCCGTACCCGCTTGGCTCCAGTGGCGCAAACGGTCAGCGTGCGGGACTTATAAAGCAGTATCTGTTGAGCAATGCCGAGGTTGTGAGTTCGACCCTCACCTGGAGCATTCTTTTCTTGTCTTTCTTTAGTATTTTTGACTACTGAAGTAGTTGAATCGGTTCATGATTTGGTGGCGATTGCTTCACTCTTATGAGGAAAAAAAATTTTTTTGATTTTTTACCTTTGCTGTCCAGCCCCAGTGGCCTAATGGATAAGGCACTGGCCTCCTAAGCCAGGGATTGTGGGTTTGAGTCCCATCTGGGGTGCTTGTGGATTTCCCTTTCCAACAGCATCTCATGGAATGTTGATGGTGAAGGTGAAAACTGTTCTACTGGACGATTGTCTTGTTTTCTCGTGACTTAGTTCTTGCAAACCTCTGCCATTTAGAGCGATCCTTTCTATGTACTGAGAGAAGTGTTAACACGCAACAGTATCGACTTTGTGTGGCGGAAAAGCCTAGCATCTTAATTGTTTTCATCTTCATTAATGCCCCGAATACCACAGAGTATATTTTCTAAGATATGGATATGCTTTCAACCACACAATGTTTGCAAATCTCAAAATATAAAAGAATAAGTGAAAAAAGTGAACCATTTTTGGAACATTTTTGACAATGGTTTTCCATATCATGTTCTTTATTAAAAAACAAAATGAGTAATCTTTCAATTTTCACCCTGGCCACTGGAGCTATTTTGGACTCGTACATCCTGTCGTTCTCAAGCAGTTTCACCTTAATGTCAGAGGTTGGGTTACAAAGACTGACAACACCTCTGTACGCAGCTGTTAACACAGGATCTAGGAATCACAAAAGGTGATGTCACAGATGACCCTTTTGCCCCTGAATTCAGAAGAATTTTGGCAAACCCTCATTAGATGCTTCAATGCAAACTATAGCGTCAACGTGTGTTCATTGCAGCAATTGTACGAGCGCATTTCCTGAAAAAATCCCAGGATGTTTGAGTCTAAAAAGACCCAGCGCACAAATTTCTCATTATTAAGAAAGATTGCGATATGGTAGAATACATATTGTCAAACATTATTATAACCCCCCGCCCAAACCTGTTGTAAGCAATAGTTAATTTCCTGAAGAACAATCCCCTTTCAAATGTCTCTTTTTTTTGGAGAATTTATCCTTTCCAGCCGTACCCGCATGGCTCCAGTGGCGCAATCGGTCAGCGCGCGGTACTTATAAAGCAGTAACTGTTGAGCAATGCCGAGGTTGTGAGTTCGACCCTCACCTGGAGCATTCTTTTCTTGTCTTTCTTTAGTATTTTTGACTACTGAAGTAGTTGAATCGGTTCATGATTTGGTGGCGATTGCTTCACTCTTATGAGGAAAAAAAATTTTTTTGATTTTTTATCTTTGCTATCCAGCCCCAGTGGCCTAATGGATAAGGCACTGGCCTCTTAAGCCAGGGATTGTGGGTTCGAGTCCCATCTGGGGTGCTTATGGATTTTCCTTTCCAACAGCATCTCATGGAATGTTTATGTGCAGGTGAAAACTGTGCTACTGGACGATTGTCTTGTTTTCTCGTGACTTAGTTCTTGCAAACCTCTGCCATTTAGAGCGATCCTTTCTATGTACTGAGAGAAGTGTTAACACGCAACAGTATCGACTTTGTGTGGCGGAAAAGCCTAGCATCTTAATTGTTTTCATCTTCATTAATTCCCCGAATACCACAGAGTATATTTTCTAAGATATGGATATGCTTTCAACCACACAATGTTTGCAAATCTCAAAATATAAAAGAATAAGTGAAAAAAGTGAACCATTTTTGGAACATTTTTGACAATGGTTTTCCATATCATGTTCTTTATTAAAAAACAAAATGCGTAATCTTTCAATTTTCACCCTGGCCACTGGAGCTATTTTGGACTCGTACATCATGTCGTTCTCGAGCAGTTTCACCTTAATGTCAGAGGTAGGGTTACAAAGACTGACAACACCTCTGTACGCAGCTGTTAACACAGGATCTAGGAATCACAAAAGGTCATGTCACAGATGACCCTTTTGCCCCTGAATTCAGAAGAATTTTGGCAAACCCTCATTAGATGCTTCAATGCAAACTATAGCGTCAACGTGTGTTCATTGCAGCAAATGTACGAGCGCATTTCCTGAAAAAATCCCAGGATGTTTGAGTCTAAAAAGACCCAGCGCACAAATTTCTCATTTTTAAGAAAGATTGCGATATGGTAGAATACATATTGTCAAACATTATTATAACCCCCCGCCCAAACCTGTTGTAAGCAATAGTTAATTTCCTGAAGAACAATCCCCTTTCAAATGTCTCTTTTTTTTGGAGAATTTATCCTTTCCATCCGTACCCACATGGCTCCAGTGGTGCAATCGGTCAGCGCGCGGTACTTATAAAGCAGTAACTGTTGAGCAATGCCGAGATTGTGAGTTCGACCCTCACCTGGAGCATTCTTTTCTTGTCTTTCTTTAGTATTTTTGACTACTGAAGTAGTTTAATCGGTTCATGATTTGGTGGCGATTGCTTCACTCTTATGAGGAAAAAAAATTTTTTTGGTTTTTTACCTTTGCTATCCAGCCCCAGTGGCCTAATGGATAAGGCACTGGCCTCCTAAGCCAGGGATTGTGGGTTCGAGTCCCATCTGGGGTGCTTGTGGATTTCCCTTTCCAACAGCATCTCATGCAATGTTGATGATGCAGGTGAAAACTGTTCTACTGGACAATTGTCTTGTTTTCTCGTGACTTAGTTCTTGTAAACCTCTGCCATTTAGAGCGATCCTTTCTATGTACTGAGAGAAGTGTTAACACGCAACAGTATCGACTTTGTGTGGCGGAAAAGCCTAGCATCTTAATTGTTTTCATCTTCATTAATGCCCCGAATACCACAGAGTATATTTTCTAAGATATGGATATGCTTTCAACCACACAATGTTTGCAAATCTCAAAATATAAAAGAATAAGTGAAAAAAGTGAACCATTTTTGGAACATTTGTGACAATGGTTTTCCATATCATGTTCTTTATTAAAAAACAAAATGAGTAATCTTTCAATTTTCACCCTGGCCACTGGAGCTATTTTGGACTCGTACATCCTGTCGTTCTCGAGCAGTTTCACCTTAATGTCAGAGGTAGGGTTACAAAGACTGACAACACCTCTGTACGCAGCTGTTAACACAGGATCTAGGAATCACAAAAGGTGATGTCACAGATGACCCTTTTGCCCCTGAATTCAGAAGAATTTTGGCAAACCCTCATTAGATGCTTCAATGCAAACTATAGCGTCAACGTGTGTTCATTGCAGCAAATGTACGAGCGCATTTCCTGAAAAAATCCCAGGATGTTTGAGTCTAAAAAGACCCAGCGCACAAATTTCTCATTTTTAAGAAAGATTGCGATATGGTAGAATACATATTGTCAAACATTATTATAACCCCCCGCCCAAACCTGTTGTAAGCAATAGTTAATTTCCTGAAGAACAATCCCCTTTCAAATGTCTCTTTTTTTTGGAGAATTTATCCTTTCCATCCGTACCCACATGGCTCCAGTGGTGCAATCGGTCAGCGCGCGGTACTTATAAAGCAGTAACTGTTGAGCAATGCCGAGATTGTGAGTTCGACCCTCACCTGGAGCATTCTTTTCTTGTCTTTCTTTAGTATTTTTGACTACTGAAGTAGTTTAATCGGTTCATGATTTGGTGGCGATTGCTTCACTCTTATGAGGAAAAAAAATTTTTTTGGTTTTTTACCTTTGCTATCCAGCCCCAGTGGCCTAATGGATAAGGCACTGGCCTCCTAAGCCAGGGATTGTGGGTTCGAGTCCCATCTGGGGTGCTTGTGGATTTCCCTTTCCAACAGCATCTCATGCAATGTTGATGATGCAGGTGAAAACTGTTCTACTGGACAATTGTCTTGTTTTCTCGTGACTTAGTTCTTGTAAACCTCTGCCATTTAGAGCGATCCTTTCTATGTACTGAGAGAAGTGTTAACACGCAACAGTATCGACTTTGTGTGGCGGAAAAGCCTAGCATCTTAATTGTTTTCATCTTCATTAATGCCCCGAATACCACAGAGTATATTTTCTAAGATATGGATATGCTTTCAACCACACAATGTTTGCAAATCTCAAAATATAAAAGAATAAGTGAAAAAAGTGAACCATTTTTGGAACATTTGTGACAATGGTTTTCCATATCATGTTCTTTATTAAAAAACAAAATGAGTAATCTTTCAATTTTCACCCTGGCCACTGGAGCTATTTTGGACTCGTACATCCTGTCGTTCTCGAGCAGTTTCACCTTAATGTCAGAGGTAGGGTTACAAAGACTGACAACACCTCTGTACGCAGCTGTTAACACAGGATCTAGGAATCACAAAAGGTGATGTCACAGATGACCCTTTTGCCCCTGAATTCAGAAGAATTTTGGCAAACCCTCATTAGATGCTTCAATGCAAACTATAGCGTCAACGTGTGTTCATTGCAGCAAATGTACGAGCGCATTTCCTGAAAAAATCCCAGGATGTTTGAGTCTAAAAAGACCCAGCGCACAAATTTCTCATTTTTAAGAAAGATTGCGATATGGTAGAATACATATTGTCAAACATTATTATAACCCCCCGCCCAAACCTGTTGTAAGCAATAGTTAATTTCCTGAAGAACAATCCCCTTTCAAATGTCTCTTTTTTTTGGAGAATTTATCCTTTCCATCCGTACCCACATGGCTCCAGTGGCGCAATCGGTCAGCGCGCGGTACTTATAAAGCAGTAACTGTTGAGCAATGCCGAGGTTGTGAGTTCGACCCTCACCTGGAGCATTCTTTTCTTGTCTTTCTTTAGTATTTTTGACTACTGAAGTAGTTTAATCGGTTCATGATTTGGTGGCGATTGCTTCACTCTTATGAGGAAAAAAAATTTTTTTGTTTTTTTACCTTTGCTATCCAGCCCCAGTGGCCTAATGGATAAGGCACTGGCCTCCTAAGCCAGGGATTGTGGGTTCGAGTGCCATCTGGGGTGCTTGTGGATTTCCCTTTCCAACAGCATCTCATGCAATGTTGATGATGCAGGTGAAAACTGTTCTGCTGGACAATTGTCTTGTTTTCTCGTGACTTAGTTCTTGTAAACCTCTGCCATTTAGAGCGATCCTTTCTATGTACTGAGAGAAGTGTTAACACGCAACAGTATCGACTTTGTGTGGCGGAAAAGCCTAGCATCTTAATTGTTTTCATCTTCATTAATGCCCCGAATACCACAGAGTATATTTTCTAAGATATGGATATGCTTTCAACCACACAATGTTTGCAAATCTCAAAATATAAAAGAATAAGTGAAAAAAGTGAACCATTTTTGGAACATTTGTGACAATGGTTTTCCATATCATGTTCTTTATTAAAAAACAAAATGAGTAATCTTTCAATTTTCACCCTGGCCACTGGAGCTATTTTGGACTCGTACATCCTGTCGTTCTCGAGCAGTTTCACCTTAATGTCAGAGGTAGGGTTACAAAGACTGACAACACCTCTGTACGCAGCTGTTAACACAGGATCTAGGAATCACAAAAGGTGATGTCACAGATGACCCTTTTGCCCCTGAATTCTGAAGAATTTTGGCAAACCCTCATTAGATGCTTCAATGCAAACTATAGCGTCAACGTGTGTTCATTGCAGCAATTGTACGAGCGCATTTCCTGAAAAAATCCCAGGATGTTTGAGTCTAAAAAGACCCAGCGAACAAATTTCTCATTTTTAAGAAAGATTGCGATATGGTAGAATACATATTGTCAAACATTATTATAACCCCCCGCCCAAACCTGTTGTAAGCAATAGTTAATTTCCTGAAGAACAATCCCCTTTCAAATGTCTCTTTTTTTTGGAGAATTTATCCTTTACATATAGATGTATGGGGGAGACAGGTATCCTTTACATGTGGGGGAGACAGGTTATGGTTGGCTTTGTAGGTCAATGTTTGCAGTTTGTTGGAAAGAAATCTCGGCACTCATGTGTAGAATAAGTGCTTATTTAATCCAGTGAAATCCAAACTATCAGGTGTTTCAGCCCATTTCAGGTTTGGTCATTAATGATTCTCTTTATTCTCCAATGTAGTGAATTTCCAGCACAGGGTAAAGTGTGTTGTCATTTATTGTGATAGATGGGTCTGGTAGGGAAGGTACCTGAGATGGAGGAAAGATAATGAGTTCAGATTTGTCCACATTGAGCTTCAGGAAGTGAGAGGAAAAGATATGGCTGACACTCCAGTATTATAGACAGCAGAGTGGTGACTTCTTAACCAGACAGGTAGATTTGAGTGTCATCAGCATATAGATGGTACTGGAAGCAATAGGACTTTATGAGTTGTTCAAGGCCAAGGATATAGATGTAACATCCTAGGACAGAGCCCAGAGGGAGGGTGGGATCAGAGAGCAGTGTTGGAGTGGGAGACGCTAAATGCATGGCTGGAAAGATATGAGAAGAACCAGGAAAGTGATACCAAAGGAAGCAAGAGTCTGTAGTAGGAGGTAGTATTTAACTGTGTTGAAGGCAGAGGACAGATCTAGGAGGAGTATAAAGAATTTTCTGTTAGCTAGTAATTTTGGTCAGGCAGTTTCAGTGGAAAGGGGGGGACAGAAGCCAGATTGTAGGTTGTGGAATAGCGAGTTAGATGATAAGTGGGAGGAAAATTTAGTGTGAACATGCTCCAAGAGTTTGATAGCGAATAGGAGCAGCAATATGGGGGGAGAGCTGGACATAGCGATCGAGTTGAGGTATGGATTTTTGTGGATAGGCATGATTGTGGCATGTTTGAAAGCAGAAGGGAAAGTACCATAAGTTAATAACTTAGGGATGGGATAAGTGTGGTGGTGAGGCTAGGGAGGAGGTGGGATTGTGTCAAGTGCACATGTGGTGAGGTGCAATTGGGAGAGGTGATTAGTAAGCTCTCCTTCAGTGATGTTGGAGAGGGAGTTTATATGGGAAGGGCATTGGTCTGATATACAAAGGGGCTGTGGTGGCTGAACACTAAAGACTTGCCTTGTTTGGTCTTATCTTGTTATGTCTGACCATGTCTGATCATACCACATCTCCTGGGCATGGGAGGACACAAAAGTGTATACAGACATTACAGCACAGGATCACAGCTGATTCTTTTTATGAGGAAAAACAATTCCCTGCCTTTTGTGAACAATATTTTACCTTAAAGATTCAGCTGTGATCCCCTGCTGTAATGTCTGTATACTCTTTTTTCGCTTCCTCCCCTGCCCAGGAGATGTGGTATGATCAGACCATGTTCCTGCATGGTGAGACACAGACATTACACAGAATACAGCAGGGGAACATTTAGAAGATTATCTCAGCACAGGAACATTTGAACACATCCAGTTTTGGAACATGTGATTATTCCAAGATTGATCACAATGAACTTTGGTTTGTGGGAAAACTGCTTTAAGTACATTTAATAAACAGTGGTTACTCTTACCTTCTGGTCACTTTAGGTCCATTTCTTGAATATTTCTGCTGCACACTGTTCGTCACTCCAACCCATCCCTTTCTTTTATGACCTTTGTTAAACTCTCAGCATTTGGCGTGACCATGCCCATTCACTTCCTCATTCGCACCTGATTGTCCTTAGCTGAAGATATATTCAAAGCCATGAGTCTGATCAAGACTTTAGTCTGATCCATGCATCTTTCCAATTACATCTTTCCAAGTACATTTTTCTAAGTACAATACTTTGAATTAGACTAGAATTGGACTGGAATTGGCTTTAAGCTATTGGATAGAAACTACAACAAAGTTTCTGCATCTTTTCACTTTAACCCCCATACTTTATTTCTAACGATCTCCTGCAATCCCTCCACCAAATAAGGAACTAGTCATATCTCCCTCCATCCTCCCCAGCCACCTCACCTTCTCCTCAGAACTGTTCCTCCACATACAATCCTTTTTCTCCACACACACACAGCCACATTATGTCCTATCCTGCTCCCACAATCTAACACTCTGTATGCTACTCATTGCAGGCAACATATCCCCAAATTCTGGCCCTCCTCAAGACATCCCCACAGTCATTTCTACCACCCTGCCTCGATGCTCAACAAGTTTTTGCAACCATCATAACCATTCATCCAGCTCCCACTCCCCCAGTCCTCCTACCTGGAGCACTATGGAATGCATGCTCTTTCAGCCACAAACTGTCCTAAATTCATGACCTCTTTGTCACTAACAAACTCTCCTTTCTTGGCATCACTGAAACCTGGCTCACGCCCTCTGACGTAGCCTCTCCAGCTGCACTTTGTTATGGCATATTCAATCTCTCTCACACTCCTTGCCCCAGCAACAAATGTGGTGGAGGAGTTGGCTTGCTCCTGTCCGATGCCTGCTCTTTTACCCCAATTCCATTCCCACTCTGTGCTACTCTTCCCTCAATTGAGGTGTACTCCATCCACATCTATTCCCCCTCCAACCTCCAGCTGGCTGTCATCTACCGCCCCCCAGAACTAGCCATCTTCACCTTCCTCAATCACTTCACCATATGGCTACTTCATTTCCTTTATGCTGACATCCCCACTATCATGGGTGACTTCAACATCCCCATTGACACTTCCACCTCAGCTGCCTCTAAAATTTTATCACTGACTGCCTCCTTTTTCCTCACTTAATGGTCCTCTTGGCCACTCAGAAAGATGGCCACACACTGGACCTTATCTTCACCCACATCTGTTCACTTACTAATCAAACTAACTCACCCCTCCCCCTGTCTGACCACAACCTACTGACATTCTCTTCCCTCTCCATTCCTAGTGCACAACCCTCACTCCACAAACTTACTCACCCTCACAGAAATCTCAGACACCTCAATTTACACACACTCTCTGAGTCCTTTCTGCCCTCTTACAGACATAGCTTCCTTACATGACACAGATGCTGCTGCCACTTTATATAACACCACAATAGCAGCAAGACAAAAGAAGAGATAAGAGAAAAGATGGAAGAAAGAAGATTTTATTTTTATTTGAACCAAATAGTATTGCATTTGTATTTTTGTGATTTTGTAATTGGCGTTTCTTTCTACAATGGGAGTAATGCATTCATACAGCGAATTTGGGAGTCTCAGTTGAAATAATTAATTTAAATCAGCTGGGAAACTGGAAGGAGGAACTATACGAATAGTTTTAGTCTCTCTTGTTCCATGCCATGACTAAGACATATGTCAAAACGCGCTGGTAAACATTGTATTTAACGCTGCTTTTGCATTATGCAGTATTGTTGCTAGTAATTTTTTGTGGTGCACCATATAATGTTTAACCATGGATCAATAAATGTTGAAATTTTAATGAAGCATCTTGTTTCACGCTTGAATCTACTTGTTTTTTACAATAACAGCAACATTTGATTCCACCGCCCCCCTCATGCATAGCAAAACTCGTACAATCAACAGGCAACCCTGGCTGACCAGCCTGACCAAAAAACTGAGACAGGCTATCAGGGTTGCTGAGCGGAGATGGAAGAGATCCCATTCTGCTGAGAACTTTATCGCATACAAGCGGTCCCTCGCCAGCTTCTAATCCACGCTCACTGCCACAAAATAAACTTATTTCTAGTGTTGAGCATTCCGATACCGCAAATATCGGGTATCGGCCGATACTTGCTGTATCGGAATTCCGATACCGACTTCCGATATTTTTTCAATATCGGAATTCGGCATCGGAATCGGAAGTTCAGTTGATTGACGGCCTGACGTCATCATGATGCGCGGTGTGTGCGCATCATGATGCGCCGTCATTTCGGGCCTTCCGGGGGTCTCTGCCGGCCTGCCGGGGGGCTGTGCCGGCCTGCCGGGGGGCTGTGTGGACTGCCCGGGGTCTCTGCCGGCCTGCCGGGGGGCTGTGCCGGCCTGCCGGGGGGCTGTGCACCCTGTGGGGGTCTGTACCGGCCTGCCGGGGGGCTGTGCCGGCCTGCCGGGGGGCTGTGCTGATGTCCGGGGGTCTGTGCAAGCATCGTCCGATGGGACTACAAGTCCCATCGGGCGATGCCTGCTACCATGACAGTGATTGACACATTAGCCAATGATGGGACAGTAGTAGTCCCATCATCCGGCTAATGTGTTAAATGTTAAAAAAAAAAATACTACATACATACTACATGCTACATACATACTACATATATACTACATACATACTACATACATACTACATACATACTACATGCATGCTACATACATACTACATATATACTACATACATACTACATACATACTGCATGCTACATACATACTACATACATACTACATACATACTACATGCATGCTACATATATACTACATGCTACATACATACCACATACATACTACATGCATGCTACATATATACTACATGCATGCTACATACATACTACATATATACTACATGCATGCTACATACATGCTACATGCATGCTACATACATACTACATACATGCTACATATATACTACATACATACTACATATATACTACATGCATGCTACATATATACTACATACATACTACATATATACTACATGCATGCTACATATATACTACATACATACTACATATATACTACATACATGCTACATATATACTACATACATACTACATATATACTACATACATGCTACATACATACTACATACATACTACATATATACTACATGCATGCTACATATATACTACATGCTACATACATACCACATACATACTACATACATGCTACATATATACTACATGCATGCTACATACATACTACATATATACTACATGCATGCTACATACATACTACATGCTACATGCATGCTACATACATACTACATACATACTACATGCTACATACATACCACATATATACTACATACATACAATACATTCATACAATACATACATAGACATACAGTACATATAACATAGAGTAACATACTTACCAATACTTGTCACATTGTTCCCCGAAGCCATTGTCTTTCCGGAATAAATATTAACATAACAAACCACAAAAATACTCACCCACGATCCGAAGCAGTCCACGAGTGTGTCCCACGACGATCTTGGGTAGAGAACTGCAGCATCAGATGATGCTGCCGTTCTCTACGGGCTGCAGGAATCCAATGACGGAAGGTAGGTATCCTTCCGCACTGTATTCCTCCGCCACTTAAAAAAAAAAAAGTCCCTAGTCTCACTTTATGCCATTGCTGTGTGGGAAATTCCCACACAGCAATGGCATAAAGTGAGACTAGGGACTTTTTTTTTTTTTAAGTGGCGGAGGAATACAGTGCGGAAGGATACCTACCTTCCGTCATTGGATTCCTGCAGCCCGTAGAGAACGGCAGCATCAGCTGATGCTGCAGTTCTCTACCCAAGATCGTCGTGGGACACACTCGTGGACTGCTTCGGATCGTGGGTGAGTATTTTTGTGGTTTGTTATGTTAATATTTATTCCGTAGACGACAATGGCTTCGGGGAACAATGTGACAAGTATTGGTAAGTATGTTACTCTATGTTATATGTACTGTATGTCTATGTATGTATTGTATGAATGTATTGTATGTATGTAGTATATATGTGGTATGTATGTAGCATGTAGTATGTATGTAGCATGCATGTAGCATGTAGTATGTATGTAGCATGCATGTAGTATATATGTAGTATGTATGTAGCATGCATGTAGTATATATGTAGCATGCATGTAGTATGTATGTGGTATGTATGTAGTATATATGTAGTATGTATGTAGTATATATGTAGCATGTATGTAGTATGTATGTAGCATGCATGTAGTATATATGTAGTATGTATGTAGCATGCATGTAGTATATATGTAGTATGTATGTAGTATATATGTAGCATGTATGTAGTATATATGTAGCATGCATGTAGCATGTAGTATGTATGTAGCATGCATGTAGTATATATGTAGTATGTATGTAGCATGCATGTAGTATATATGTAGTATGTATGTAGTATATATGTAGCATGTATGTAGTATATATGTAGCATGCATGTAGCATGTAGTATGTATGTAGCATGCATGTAGTATATATGTAGTATGTATGTAGCATGCATGTAGTATATATGTAGCATGCATGTAGTATATATGTAGTATGTATGTAGTATATATGTAGCATGTATGTAGTATGTATGTAGCATGCATGTAGCATGTAGTATGTATGTAGCATGCATGTAGCATGTAGTATGTATGTAGCATGCATGTAGTATATATGTAGTATGTATGTAGCATGCATGTAGTATATATGTAGTATGTATCATGTAGTATGTATGTAGCATGCATGTAGTATATATGTAGCATGCATGTAGTATATATGTAGTATGTATGTTGCATGTAGTATGAATGTAGCATGTATGTAGTATGTAGTATGAATGTAGCATGTATGTAGTATGTAGTATGAATGTAGCATGTAATTTTTTTTTTTTTTTACATTTAACACATTAGCCGGATGATGGGACTACTACTGTCCCATCATTGGCTAATGTGTCAATCACTGTCATGGTAGCAGGCATCGCCAGATGGGACTTGTAGTCCCATCGGACGATGCCTGCACAGACCCCCGGAGCCTGCACAGACCACCGGCAGGCCGGCACAGCCCCCCGGCAGGCCGGCACAGCCCCCCGGCAGGCCGGCACAGCCCCCCGGAGCCTGCACAGACCACCGGCAGGCCGGCACAGACCACCGGAGCCTGCACAGACCCCCTGGCAGGCCGGCACAGCCCCCCGGCAGGCCGGCACAGCCCCCCGGCAGGCCGGCACAGCCCCCCGGAGCCTGCACAGACCACCGGCAGGCCGGCACAGACCACCGGAGCCTGCACAGACCCCCTGGCAGGCCGGCACAGCCCCCCGAAAGGCCCGTACAGACCCCAGAGAGGCTGTACAAGGGCAGGAAAGGGTTTTTCTTATTCCGATACCGGAAGTCCCATAGACTTGAATGGGACTTCCGGTATCGGAATCGGCGATACCGATACTTTTTTTAAAGATCGGCCGATACCATCCGATACGATACTTTGAAGTATCGGATGGTATCGCTCAACTCTACTTATTTCTCATCTCTCATATCCTCCCTGTCTTACAACCCTAAACAGCTTTTCAACACTTTCAATTCTCTACTCCATCCCCCAGTATCTCCTCCCTCTCATCTCATTTCTGCTGAAGACTTTGCCTCTTTCTTTAAGCAGAAGATCGACATCAGAGATAGCTTTGGCTTGCAGCCCCAATGTCCCTCCTCTTAACTGCTCAGCCCTGTTCCTCCAAAACCAGTTTCTTCACCATGACAGATCAGCTCTCCACGCTTCTGTCAAGATCACTTCTCACCACTTGCACGCTTGACCCACTCCCTTCCCACCTTCAGTCTTCATCCCAACCCTAACACATCTCTTCAACCTTTCACTCACAAATGATATCTTCCCCCTCATCCTTCAAACATGCCTCAATTACACCCATCCTCAAAAAGTCCTCCTTCGACCCATCCTCTGTGTCTAGCTATCGCCCGATATCACTTCTCCCTTATGCCTCAAAACTACTGGAACAGCATGCTCATCTTGAACTGTCCTCCCACCTGTCCTCCTGCTCCCTCTTTGACCGGTTACAATCTGGCTTCTGCCCGCATCTCTCAACTGAAACTGCCCTAACTAAAGTCACCAATGACCTACTAATCACCAAGAGCAAGCAACACTACTCTGTCCTCCTTCTCCTGGACCTGTCTTCTGCCTTTGACACTGTGGACCATTCCCTCTTGTTACAGATTCTCTCATCTCTTGGCATCACAGATTTCACCCTATCCTGGATCTCATCATATCTAATGGACCGGACATTCAGTGTCTCCCTCTCCCACACCACCTCGTCACCTCACCCCCCTGTCTGTCAGTGTTCCCCAAGGCTCAGTTCTAGGACCCCTACTCTTCTCCATCTACACCTTCAGCCTGGGACAGCTCATAGAATCCCATGGTTTGCAGTATCATCTCTACGCCAATGACATGCAGATCTACCTATCTGGACCTGACATCACCTCCTTACTGACCAAAATCCCTCAATGTCTGCACTCTATTTCATCTTTCTTTTCTGCTTATTTTCTAAAGCCGAACATGGACAAAACTGAATTCATCATCTTTCCCCCCTCTCACTCTACCCCTCCACCAGACCTATCCATCAATGTCAATGACTGATCACTTTCCCCAGTCCCGCAAGCTCGGTGCCTCGGGGTGATCCTTGATTCTGCCCTCTCTTTCAAGCCACATATCCAAGCCCTTGCCTCCTCCTCCCGACTCCAACTCAAAAATATTTCCCTGATCAGTACATTCCTTGACCCTGAAACTGCAAAAACGCTTGTGCACGCCCTCATCATCTCCCGCCTCGACTATTGCAACCTCCTACTCTCTGGCCTCCCCTCTAGCACTCTTGCACTGTTCCAATCTATCCGAAACTCTGCTTCCCAACTAATCCACCTGTTTCCCCATTATTCCTCAGCCTCTCTTCTCTGCCCAGCCCTTCACTGGCTTCCTATTGTCCAGTGGCTCCAGTACAAAACCCAAACTATGACATATAAAGCCATCTACAACCTGTCTCCTCCATATATCTTTGACATGGTCTCTTGGTACTTAACTACACACAACCTTCGATCCTCTCAAGATCTCCTTCTCTAATCCCCTCTTATCCCACAACCGCATACAAGACTTCTCCCTTGCTTCCCCCACACTCTGTAACT
The DNA here is from genome assembly GCF_039654945.1 of Dendrobates tinctorius. Lineage (NCBI taxonomy): Eukaryota > Metazoa > Chordata > Amphibia > Anura > Dendrobatidae > Dendrobates > Dendrobates tinctorius. The sequence continues at coordinate 11,361,510 of NW_027361939.1, read as the reverse complement.
CTCTACCCCAACATATCAGACTTTCGCCTACCACAGAAACCTTCAAAAGGAACCTGAAGACCATCCACTTCCGACAAGCCTACAACCAGCAGTGATCCTCAGTCTACTGAACCGCCGCACAAACAGCTCTACCATCTCCTAGTGTATCTTCACCCATCCCCTGTAAACTGTGAGCCCTCCAAGGCAGGGTCCTCTCTCCTTTTGTACTTACAGTATGTGTGCCTTGTATTGCTCATGTTTATTGTACTTGTTTATGTATGCCCTTTTCATCATGTAAAGCGCCATGGAAGAAATGGTGCTATAAAAATTAATAATAATAATAATACACTTAAAGAGCCACACTTGATGGAGCCAGATGACAGTTAGTCAAACCTGGGACTCTAAATTTATACAACTTGAACAAACCAGGTGTGAGCGGGAAGGAGGAGCCACAGGCAGACAAGTCAGAGAAACAGCAGGAGGTGATTAGAAGACAGGAGATAAAATGAATTCAGGATGAACTGCATTCAGGAAATAGACATCCCAAATGGACAGATACAGATCAGTGTATATTAGCAGGCTCGGACTGGCCCAAAGGGTAACAGGGGAATCCCCCGGTGGGCCCCTGTGCAGATCTGGGCCCCCCAACCCCACTATATGGATAATACTTGGCATAATTCACTTGATTTACTCTGTACAGAAAAGTGTAATATTTGAATACAGGTGAAAAGTGGGCCCCTCAAAGTCATTGTTACTTGTGGGCCCTTGGCATCCCAGTCCGACACTGTATATTAGCATCAATGGATTACAACAGGATTGGGCAAATTGCAGCCTGCGGGTCACATTCTGCCCTTTGCCTGTGTCTGTCTAGGCAAAGAGACTAGAACAAATGCTCCAGCAGTGACAGCTCTCATTGTGCTGACCGGGTAGCAATGCAGTGTGTAGTGGGGAGTCTGAGGAGGACGGAGAGGAGGTGAAGCGGAGGGCAGAGAGGCCATAGTGCAGCCAGCATAAGGATTCAGAGGGGGCGGAGCGGCCATGGTTCGGCCAGCATGAGAACTCAGAGGACAGCGAAGAAGAGGCGGAGTGGAGGGCAGTGCTGTTCAAGGTCCTTAACATTGCTGTGTGCATCTGACCTGAGAAAGATATGTAGAGATGCAGGTCAGTTGACCACAGCACGCTGCCCTTGACTCTCAGATTCCTGACTTTTCACAGTGAGCACACCAGCCTCAGTGCACCCCCACTGCACAAATCTGTAGTTTTATTAAAATCATGGTAAGAATAGAGCAAGATATTGGGCTTCATACACATGTGACATGTAGAACGCTTACTCCTGGAGAATACTGAAAATGCACACACTGCTCTCTGTGAGGATTTATAGTCTGCTGTTACATAGAGTAACTGAAGACTTGAGACCAAAGTCTGGACAACCCCTTTAAATAACGCACATGTACATAACTTACATTCATAATGTGTCAACGTTATTATCCTGCTGACAAATAATAATCTTTATATAGCACTGACATAATCCACTAACATATTCCACAGCGCTTTACAGGTTTTTTAATGCCAGGTTTCATACCTTTAATTGATCATCACATTAACTTCAAGAAATAAGTAATCAGGCAACTCCTTGCTACAAACAAACCTACAAAAGCCACATGAGTTCACAAAATTCCCAAATTTAGAGAACACTCTTTGTATGAATCACACAAAAACATTTTTATTTATTAATAGTTACATCTATAATAATAAATGCCCTAAGCAGCTTCCGGTTGTAACAACTTCCGTCCAGTTGTAACCGGTGACGTCACCGCACACCTCTTTCCATGTTAACCCTCAACACACACACTCCTCTCACCTTTCACCATCTCCACTCACGTCCACTCACTCTTCCACTCCACATACGACCCTTTCTCTCACTCCGTCTCTCATACTCACGCCGTCATCGCCGCTGATCCACGATCCCCGACATCTTCTTCCGCCGGCGCCATCCTGGATCCAGACGTCCTCCACGCCGGCGACATGTTCTTGCGGCGAAGTCATTTTGGATCGGCGAAATCCCACGATAGTCAAGATGGCGTCGCCACAAGAATATGTCGCCGGCGTGGAGGACGTCGGGATCCAAAATGGCGTCGGCGAAAACTCGCGAGATTTCGCCAACGCCATTTTGGATCCCGACGGCATCCACGCCGGCGACATGTTCCTCCACAGAGAAATCACCCGCAGGCCATTAACTCCACTCAGCCAGTCATCATCATCAGCCCCAGGTGTTTGACAATCAGGCTCACTACCTTTCTTCACCAGAAGAGGGAGTTCCTCGGGCCTCAGTAGTGAAGGGGAAAATGAACTCACAACAGTACCTCCCCCTTGAGGAGGGGTCACCGAACCCTCAACCACGCCACCAGGGCGATCAGGGTGAGCCCGATGAAAGGCACGCACCAATCTTTCGGCATGAATATCAGAGGCAGAGACCCAGGAATTATCCTCCTGACCATAACCCTTCCACTTACCCAAATACTGGAGTCTCCGTCTAGCCAGACGGGAATCCAGTACTTTCTCTACCTCATATTCCATGTTACCCTCAACCAATACAGGGTCTGGAGGTGCAACCCCCGGAACAACAGGTTCAACAAACCTCTTCAACAAAGATTTAAGGAACACATTATGGATTTTAAATGTGACAGGAAGAGCCAAACGAAAAGAGACCGGATTAATAATCTCCAAAATCTTTTAAGGTCCAATAAATCTAGGCTTAAACTTAGGAGAAGCCACCTTCATAGCAATATTTTTTGATGATAACCACACCATATCACGAACCTTAAATTGGGGACCAATGGTCCTATGTCGGTTGGAAAACCACTGGGCCTTTTCCTGGGAGAGAGATAACTTATCCACCACTTGGTCCCAGATCTGGTGCATTCTCTCCACCACAGTGTCAACCCCTGGGCAGGCAGAGGGCTCCACCTGCCCTGAAGAAAATCGAGGATGAAACCCAAAGTTACAAAAAAAAGGAGACATCAAAGTGGCAGAACTAGCTCTATTATTTAAAGCAAATTCGGCCAAGGGCAAAAATGAAACCCAATCATCCTGATCAGCAGAAATAAAACATCTCAAATATGACTCCAAGGTCTGGTTTGTTCTCTCTGTCTGCCCATTGGTCTGAGGGTGAAAAGCAGAGGAGAAGGACAACTGAATTCCCAGCTTGGAACAGAAAGTTCTCCAAAATCTAGACACAAACTGGACTCCTCTGTCAGATACAATGTTCTCAGGAATCCCGTGCAAGCGAACCACCTGTTGTAAAAACAGGGGCACCAATTCAGAGGAAGACGGCAACTTAGGGAGTGGTACAAGATGAACCATCTTAGAGAACCTATCACAAATCACCCAAATAACAGTCATCCTTTGAGAGACAGGCATATTAGAGATGAAATCCATTGAAATATGGGTCCATGGCCTCTTGGGGACAGGCAAAGGCATCAACAACCCACTAGAGCGAGAACACGATTTAGACCGGGAGCACGTCCCACAGGACTGCACAAAATTCCTGACATCACGAGACAAGGAGGGCCACCAAAAAGACCGACTCACCAGATCTCTAGCACCAAAAATACCTGGATGACCAGCCAAAGCAGAGCAATGAACTTCAGACATCACTCTCTTCTTCCACTGGTCAGGAACATACAACTTTCCACTGGGACAACGCTCAGGTTTGTCCTCCTGGAACTCTTCCAGAGCACGTCTCAAATCGGGCGAGATGGCAGAAAGAACTACCCCTTCGCCTAAGATGGTAGCAGGCTTGGTCACCACAGGAGAATTAGCAAAGAAGCTCCTAGAGAGGGCGTCAGCCTTGACATTCTTAGTTCCAGGAAGAAAAGAAACCACAAAATCAAAACGTGTAAAAAACAAGGCCCACCTAGCCTGTCTAGGGTTCAAGCGCTTAGCCAACTCTAGGTAAATCAAATTCTTGTGGTCAGTGAGGACCACGACTTGATGCTTAGCTCCCTCCAACCAATGTCTCCACTCCTCAAATGCCCATTTCATGGCTAACAGTTCCTGATTCCCCACATCATAGTTACGTTCAGATGGAGAGAACTTTCGGGAAAAGAAAGCACAGGGATTCATTTTAGATGTTACAGGATCCTTTTGGGACAAAACAGCTCCTGCACCAATCTCAGAAGCATCCACCTCTACCTGGAACGGAAGTGAGACATCAGGTTGCCGCAAAACCGGGGCGGAGGTGAATCTTCGCTTAAGCTCCTGAAAGGAAGAAACAGCCTCCGGAGACCAATTTAACACATCAGCACCCTTCTTAGTCAAATCAGTCAATGGCTTGGCAATACTAGAAAATTTTGATATAAATTTCTGATAAAAATTAGCAAAACCCAAAAACTTCTGGAGGGCCTTCAAGAAGTGGGCTGAACCCAATCGTAAATGGCCTGTACCTTGGCCGGGTCCATTTCAATAGTTGACGGGGACAAAATAAATCCCAAAAAAGAAATCCTCTGTACTCCAAAAAGGCATTTAGATCCTTTGACATACAGGGAATTCTCCCTCAAGATCCGGAACACAGTCCGAATATGTTCCACATGAGAATCCCAATCTTTGGAGAAGATCAAAATATCATCCAGACAGATAATCAAAAATTTATCGACAAAATCTCGGAAAATATCGTTCATGAAGCACTGGAAGACAGAAGGGGCATTAGTGAGCCCAAAAGGCATCACCAGGTACTCAAAATGTCCCTCCGGAGTATTAAACGCTGTCTTCCATTCATCCCCATGCTTAATGCGAATAAGATTATACGCCCCCTAAGGTCAAGCTTGGTAAACCAGCAAGCACCTTTAACTCTGGAGAATAGATCAGAAATCAGGGGTAACGGATACTGATATTTAACAGTAATTTTGTTGAGAGCACGATAATCAATACAAGGTCTTAATGATCCATCCTTTTTGGCTACAAAAAAAAAAACGGCACCTAAGGGTGACGAGGATGGTCTAATATGACCCTTCTCCAACGCCTCCTTAATATAGGATCGCATAGCCTCGTGCTCGGGTACAGATAAATTGAAGAGCCGACCCTTGGGAAATTTACACCCCTGGCTCAGTTCAATAGCACAGTCATAACTCCTAAGAGGAGGCAGAGACACAGACTCATTCACACTAAATACATCATAAAAGTCCGCCAAATAATCAGGAACATCATGCGACTGAGGAGAGGTGGAAAACACCGGAGCCTCACTAAAGGCACGCCGACAACCCCAACTCACCACAGACACAGATTTCCAATCCAAAACTGGATTATGAATTTGTAACCAGGGAAACCCCAGAACAATAGTATCATGCAGATTATGTAACACCAAAAACCTGCAATTTTCTTGATGGTCTGGGGCGACCCGCATTACCACCTGGGTCCAAAACTGAGGTTTATTTTTAGCCAAAGGAGTAGCATCAATCCCCCTCAACGGGATAGGCGTCTGCAGAGGTGTCATCGGAAATCCACAACGTTTAGCAAAATCCAAGTCCATTAGGTTTAGAGCTGCTCCCAAATCCACAAAAGCCTTGGCGGAAAATGTGGACAGGGAGCAGATCAGAGTAATAGCCAGAAGAAACTTAGGTTGAACACCACCAACAGAAAACGTGTGTGCAAAGTGTTTCTCGCGTTCAGGACAGACAGAAATAATATGCGAGGCATCTCCACAGAAAAAACACAACTTATTACACCTTCTGAACTCCTGACGCTGCTCTCTGGAAAAAACTCTATCACATTGCATAGGTTCAGACATCTGTTCAACAGGTGGCAACACCTCTCGTGCAGCTCTGCGTTCACGTAAACGCCGATCAACCTGAATGGCTAAAGACATAGAATCGTCAAGACCAGAGGGAACAGGAAATCCCACCATAGTATCTTTTATGGCTTCTGACAACCCCTTCCGAACGAGAGCAGCCAAGGCATTATCATTCCAGGTAGTAAGTACTGCCCACTTTCGGAATTTTTGACAGTACAATTCTGCAGAATCACGACCCTGGTTCAATGCCAGCAGGGTCTTTTCAGCCTGATCAATGGCATTAGGTTCGTCATACAACAACCCCAAGGCCTGAAAAAATGTGTTCACATTAGTCAGAATAGGATCATCTGGTTTCAAAGAAAACGCCCAATCCTGGGGATCGCCACACAGCAAAGAGATGACAATTTTAACCTGCTGCGCGGAGCTCCCTGACGAGTTAGGCTTCAAGGCAAAAAATAATTTACAATTATTTTTGAAATTCAAAAATTTAGACCGATCCCCAAAAAATACATCAGGTGTAGGAATCTTTGGTTCAGCAGCATGTGAATGAGCAAGGTAGGCGGAAATTCCCCGCACTTCCCAAGCGAGCTGCTCCACACGATCAGACAATTGCTTTATCTCCATTGAGAGAAAAAAAAAATTCCCCCTACGGCCTCAGAGATATAGAGGAAAAAATATACACACTTTTTTTTTTTTTTTTTTTTTACAATTCTTTCCTGCTATTGAGTACCCTAGAATCTGTGGTATGGCGGGTGATTCTGTTATGATTGAGTCACCGTAGGAGGCAAAAACAGAAATGCTAGCTAAGTCCAGAAAACCAGAGAAGTTGGCAGCTATCAGATTGCAGACCCCTGAACCTAACAACACAACTAGCAGTAGCCGTGGGGGGCTCCTACGATGCCCTAGGCCCCTCGATCACAGCCGGAGGACTACATAGCCTAAAGACAGAAAGGGAAATCTAAACTGCCCCAGAGCAGACCCCAAAGCAAAAGGCAGTCCCCCACATATAATGACGGTGAAGCAAGAAGAAAGAACAAAACACAGACAGAAAGCTAGACTGAGCAAAGATGGGGCCCACGCTAGCTTAGATAGGAAAGGACAGGAAGGCTGCTGTCTGCAATCCGTGAAAAACCCTATGAAAATAAGAGCCAACCAGCTGACAGTAAAAAAGGCCCTGAAGACGCTAGGCTTCAAAAAAGCTATGTCAGTACCCAGGAATATTCTGAAGACAGAGCAACAGGCAAAAGGAGATTCAGCTCACCCCAGCAGGGAATGGCAGAATCCAGAAAAGCAAGGAAAACAAAACACTAATGCAAAAAGGCAAAGCGGAAATCTTAGCTTTAGATGAGCCGGAATCAGACTGGTTTCCTAGAAGTCCACAGAGAAATCACCCGCAGGCCAGAAGGGCGTCGGCAGCCTTATATCCAGTCATTAACTCCACTCAGCCAGTCATCATCATCAGCCCCAGGTGTTTGACAATCAGGCTCACTACCTTTCTTCACCAGAAGAGGGAGTTCCTCGGGCCTCAGTAGTGAAGGGGAAAATGAACTCACAACACCGCTCCGTACATAATGAGCGGTGGCTGGAAACATGTCCCAATACTTTGACAGCTTGCTTTGTAGTACATCAGTACACACCTGGCTGTACTGCTTCAATCTGCTGCTCACCATGTACTGAGCAGTGATTGAAGCTGTGTCTCTGACTGAATGTCAGATGCTGAAGGTAGGAATAAAGTACATTTCTTCCCGGTTGCTGGGCTGTCATTGTAGCAGCTGAACGGCTTTCTAAGGGAACGTGCAGACAATCACGAATTCCTGCGGGTTTAACTTTGCGTACTTGTGCACCATCAAAACTGCAGCGGCCAGATGTTACAGCATAATGGATTGGATTTCAAGAAATCCCATGTCTACTCTGCATCCACAGACACCTGCGGATCACCTGGGACACTGACAAGTAATGCATGTTTCAGGACCGCAATATGTCAATTTGTGTTGCAGAGACGCGAGACTCCATAACAGAAATTACATCAATAGATTGTATTAGACACGGTGAATCCACACGGTTCAGTGATCACATGCGGACTCACCTGTGTTCAATAGATGGCAGCGCGTTGGACACAGCGTCCAAAGTGCTGCAACGTCCGGATTGTGGGCACATAGCATAAAGCTATTTACCTGCAGATTAATCCCATACATGTAGGTAAATAGCATTATCTGGTATGACCAGATTCCCATAATCATTTTAGGATCCTAGTTAAAATGCAAACAATGAACACTCCAGCAGTGACACCACTCTAGCAATGTCGACACTGCTGTTGGCGGAGGATAATGTGACATGGCTGCAGCTGATCAATATTCTGCCAGGGTGGATGTCTGCTCTGACAAAATTGTAGCGGTGGCATATGGGATAATAAGGGGTTAATGTCACCTTGGTATTGTAAGGTGAAATTAAGCCTGGTTAATAATGGAGAGGCGTCAATAAGACGCCTATCCATTATTTACTATATAATCGTTCAATTCTGTCTGTCGGTGTGTAACGGAAATCCCACAGCGCTGATTGGTCACGCCTGGCCGGCCGCGACCAATCAACGCATTTGAACGACGCATGCCTCTGTCGGGAGAGACTCTAGAATACCCGATGCGCTAGAATCGGGCCACCATCTAGTTAATCTTATAGTTTGAAAGCGTTAAAAAAATCACACACACATAAGAATAAAGTATTTTAATGAAATAAAACACTACAGTTTTTCATAACTTTTATTGCACGCCTAAATCCATTTGAAGCCATCGACCTCCTGTGAAAAAAATTTAAAAAACTAGCTAGCAGTATACTCCCTGTCCGACGCAGTCCCTCTTTAATAACGAGTGTCCCACAAAGATCTCCCCTATAGAGCTGTCACATCAGGAGATGTGACCGCTCTATAGGCCTCCAATGACACACTGACAAGAGATAACCCTCCCGCAGTTTATCATCTGAGTTCACTTTACGGGACTACAGCCGTGAGAAAATTCTCATGGCTGTAGTGCTGCAAATGACAGGTGAACTCCAGTCACCTGTCGGTGGCGGAGTGATACAGTGCGGAGGGTTATCTCCATCATTGTATCACCGGAGCCCCTAGAGAGCGCTCACATCTGCTGATGTGACAGGTCTCCACGGGTGATCGTCGTGGGACAATCGTTATAAATGGGATTACGTCATACACAGGGAGTATATTGTTTGTTTATTTTTATAAATTTTTTTCAGGTGAGCGAAGGCATTGTGGATTAGCAGAATATGGTGAGTATGAACGATATGTGTGTATGTGTTTTTTTTTACATTCAACACATTAGCCAGATGATGGGACTACTACTGTCCCATCATTGGCTAATGGTGTCACTTTAGACTAGTAGTCCCAGCCGACGATGTCTGCACACACACTGACACACAGACACACATGCACAGCCCCTCAGACCCCCGCACACAGACACAGATTCACGCAGAACCCGCACACACTATACTCGCACATAGTCAAAATCCACACTCCACCCACACACTTCCCTCCTCCCCATCCGCAGCGTTTCTCACACTCACATCCACAGCAAATCCGCAGATCTTTTTTACATCTTCAGTTTTGCTGCGGATGTGCATGACTCAATGCAAGTCAATGGATGCAGAAACGCAGCAGATCCGCACAAGGAATTGACATGCTGCCGAAAATAAAACGCAGCATGTGCACAACAAAAGCGCATTTCCCATAGATTAACATTGACTGTGCACTACACTGCAGATTTGATGCGAATTCCTGCGTCCAAAAATGCTATGGATCCGCATCTAAATCCTAGACGTATGCACACAGCCTAAAGGCTGCAACCAAACAGTTCGGGCTCACTGTGGATAACCTCAATACTGGTAAACTCCTCTATGTGTTAGTAAACAGCTGCATAAATAAACGGCGTCATTCAGCTGTGTCTCTTGTGGCTGTGGATAACTGCAGCCTTCATGTGACAATGACATGGGTACACCCCGAAAAGAATCGATATACTTGCCAATGTTCTATGTAAGGCCACCCAACCCAGAGATGATCGGCCTACCTGGAGGGTTCCAAAGGCTTTTATGGACCTTAGGTAGGGGGTATAGAGTCAGGATATTTTCCAGTTATGAGTTTTTGGCCTCTAATAGCTACGGTAGTAGTAGGTTACAATAATAAAATGAGATGTTATGCACCTTCCCGATTCCATGGCCACCTCTCTGCCTCTGCTATGGTCTCTGGTTACTGACTTGCAGTGGTGACGAGACGAGTGCAGCAGACATCACCTCCACAGCCAGTGAGCTCAGCTTCTCTGCTTCATGTAGACAGCATGATCTGTTGAGCTCTGTGATTGGCAGCAACGGTGGTGTGAACTGTTGTTGGGCTGTCACTACTGCAGCCAGTAAATAGAGATCAGTGCAGTGGCAAAATGGTAGAGCTAAATTTGGGGTGAGTAACATCAGATTTTATTATTTTAATCCAGCACTGGCCATTAAATACTAGAAACTTATAACTGAAAAACATCATGACAGGAGTTGTCCAGCCTTTTGATTACAAGTCTGCAGACACTATAAGTGAATGTAGATTTGTGAATCCTCACAGCACATGCACTACGTGCTGTGAGAATTATCCAGTGCTGGCGCCGAGCGGACCCAGACCACAAATATGCAATATGCTTTCAACCACATTCCGACTAGACGTCTCTGGCCTCGCTCAATTCACTTGTATGAGAGAGGCAGCACATGTCTACAGTAGTCAGCACCTGACTGCATGTATGCAAACCGCATATTTGTGGTTCAGTTCCTGGCATGCTGCGGAATATGCTGGCATTATAGAAATAAAATGTATTATTATAATGAATGGGGGGAATGTTATCCGCCGGATGATTACTGTTGCAATTAGGATTACTGAGATAATAGCTAGGATGACGATTCTGTATGTTACTACCAATTTTACATCATTATTGTTTTCCATTTCAGTTTATCTTCGGAAGGTCAAATAAGTTACAAGATACTGTGCTAGCTAAAAAAATGTCAGCTCATGCTAAAAAAGAGAAAGGTTGATACAGAATGTAGTTTTTAACAAGATCTGGACTACAAAGTATTTATTTACCGAAGTGAGAGGTAAAGCTCTGCGCTTAGTTTGTGGAGAAGAGGTTGCCGTGTTTAAGGATTACAATTTGAATCACCATTACTCAATGAAACATGCTGAGAAATACAGCAACGTGATGCAGAGAGGGCACGGGCATCAGATGCTTTGCTAGCCAAGTTGCAAACCAACAAGGACTTTTTACCAGGCTTCACACATCCAGGGATGGAGCAGTCAAGGCCAGTTATGTCATATCCCACAAAATTGCAAAAAAAAGTAAGCCATTTTGTGATGGCGAGTTTATCAAAGAGTGTTTGGTGGACTCTGCATCACTAATATGCCCTGATAAAAAAGAGACATTTGAGAATGTACCCCTCTCCAGAAGAACCATAACAAGTAGAATCAAGGGCATTGCAAAAAATCTGCAGCTTCAGCTGCAAAATAAAGTGGGCAATTTTGACTTTTTCTCCGTAGTTTTGGATGAGGGCTGTGATATCTGCGACACTACCCAGTTGCTCATCTTTGTATGTGCAATATCAAAGGACTTTAAAATTGTGGAAGAGATGGTAGCAATGTGGTCCATGAAAGGGACAACAACAGGGAGTGATTTGTTCACAGAAGTGGATGGATGCTTGGACAAGCTTGGGTTGAAACAGGACAAACTAATGGGTGTTACAACAGATGGCTCTCAAAATCTGACAGGGAAAAATGTTGGGCTTTTGAAACGGATACAGGACAAAGTGACTGTAATCAATCCTTAACAGAAACTGGTATTTTTACATTGCATTATTCATCAAGAGGTGCTGTGTAAGTCAGGGCTAAAAATTAACCATGTTACAAATATTGCAACTACTAAAATCGTTAACTTCATCAACCTTCAATGTCTAGAAGGTTGGACGGGGGGGGGGGGGGAGGGAATTCCTTTTATAGGAGGGGAAGACAGTGCAGATAGAGACCTGAGCACAAATAATGAAATTGGGGGTGGGGGTGGCATGGGGGGTGGGGTTAGAACAGTTAATAATTTAAGAAAGAATAGAGGTACAGAGAGATACATAAAGTGCATGTATACTAATGCCAGAAGCCTTGCCAGCAAAATGGAGGAATTGGAGTTAATGTTGTTGGAACATAATTATGACATGGTGGGGATATCTGAGACATGGCTGGATGAGAGCCATGACTGGGCGGTTAATTTACAGGGCTATAGTCTGTTCAGAAATGACCATACAAATAAAAGAGGGGGAGGCGTGTGTTTATATGTAAAATCATCCTTAAAACCCCTCCTGCGCGAAAACATATATGAATCTAATGAAAATGTAGAGTCCCTGTGGGTAGAGATAAGGGGAGGGGGGAAAAATAAATTACTGATAGGGGTTTGTTATAAATCTCCAAAAATAATGGAAGCAACAGAGAATATCCCCATAAGGCAAATAGATGAAGCAGCGACTCAAGGAGAAGTCATTATTATGGGGGACTTCAACTACCCTGAAATACACTGGGGAACCGAAACCTGCAGTTCCAGCAAAGGTAATAGGTTTTTGACAACTACCTTTCACAACTGGTTCAGGACCCAACAAGAGGGGGGGCACTGCTAGACCTAATATTAACCAACAGGCCAGACCGCATATCAAATGTAAGGGTTGGGGGTCACTTGGGTAATAGTGATCACAAATTAATAAGTTTTCATGTATCCTTTAATAAGATGTGTAGTAGAGGGGTTACAAGGACACTAAACTTCAGAAAGGCAAATTTCAAACAGATGAGAGATGATCTTGGTGCAATTAACTGGGACGATATCCTGAGACATAAAAATACACAAAGAAAATGGGAGACGTTTATTAGCATCCTGAATAGGACCTGTGCACAATATATACTGTATGGGAATAAACAAATGCGAGAAATAGGAAGAGACCACTATGGTTAAATAGAGCTGTAAGGGGTGCAATAAGAAATAAAAATAAAGCATGGAAGATAAGATAATCCTTTAAATGTTTAATCCTAATTAATCCTTTAATAATCCTTTAATTTAAGATATTCCTTTAATTTAGAGAATTAAAGCAAGTAGGTAGTGATGAGGCATTAAATAAATACAGAAGATTAAATAAATTCTGTAAAAAGCAAATCAAGACAGCAAAGATTGAGACAGAGTGACTCATTGCCAGAGAAAGTAAAAATAATCCCAAAATATTCATTAACTACATAAGAAGCTAAAAAATGATAGTGTTGGCCCCCTTAAAAATAGTCTGGGTGAAATGGTGGATGAGGATGAGGAAAAAGCCAATATGCTAAATGACTTTTTTTCAACAGTATTTACACAAGAAAATCCCATGACAGAGAACATGATCAGGGATAAAAATTCTCCATTAAATGTCACCTACTTAACCCAGCAGGAAGTACGTCGGCGTCTAAAAATCACTCAAATTGACAAATCCCCGGGCCCGGATGGGATACACCCCCGAGTACTGTAGGAATTAAGCACAGTCCTAGATAGACCATTATTTTTAATCTTTAAAGATTCCATAATAACAGGGTCTGTACCACAGGACTGGCGTATGGCAAATGTGGTGCCAATATTCAAAAAGGGGACAAAAACTGAACTTGGAAATTATATGCCAGTAAGTTTAACCTCAACTGTGGGTAAAATCCTGGAGGGTTTTCTAAGAGATACTATACTGGAGTATCTGGAGAAGAATAACCTCATGACCCAATATCAACATGGGTTTACAAGGGACCGTTCCTGTCATCTAATAAGCTTTTATGAAGAGGTAAGTTCAGGACTGGACCAAGGGAATGCAGTGGACGTGGTGTACATGGACTTTTCAAAAGCTTTTGATACGGTGCCACACAAAAGGTTGATACATAAAATGAGAACAATGGGGATAGGGAAAAATATGTGTAGGTGGGTTAAGAGCTGGCTCAGGGATAGGAAACAAAGGGTGGTTATTAATGGAGCACACTCGGACTGGGTCACGGTTAGCAGTGGGGTACCACAGGGGTCAGTTTTGAGCCCGCTTCTTTTTAACATATTTATTAATGACCTTGAAGCGGGCATAGAGAGTAGAATTTCAATATTTGCAGATGACACTAAACTCTGCAGGGTAATCAATACAGAGGAGGACAATTTTATATTACAGGAGGATTTATGTAAACTAGAAGCTTGGGCTGATAAATGGCAAATGAGCTTTAATGGGGATAAATGTAAGGTCATGCACTTGGGTAGAGCGAACAAGATGTATAATTATGTGCTTAATTGTAAAGCACTGGGCAAAACTGTCACTGAAAAATACCTGGGTGTATGGGTGGACGACAAACTCACATTTAGTGGCCAGTGTTAGGCAGCTGCTGCAAAGGCAAATAAAATAATGGGATGCATTAAAAGAGGCATAGATGCTCATGAGGAGAATTTTACCTCTATATAAGTCACTAGTGCGACGACACTTAGAATACTGTGTACAGTTTCGGTCTCCGGTGTATGAGAAAGACATAGCTGAACTGTAGCGGGTGCAGAGAAGAGCGACCAAGGTTATTAGGGAACTTGGGGGTCTGCAATACCAAGACAGGTTATTACACTTGGGGTTATTTAGTTTGGAAAATCAAAGGCTTAGGGATCATCTTATTACAATGTATAAATATATGCAGGGACAATACAGAGACCATTCTAATGATCTTTTTACTCTTAGACCTGTGACAATGGGGCACCCTCTACGTCTGGAGGAAAGAAGGTTTAAGCAAACTCACAGACGCAGATTCTTTGCTGTAAGAGCAGTGAGACTATGGAACTCTCTGCCATATGATGTTGTAATGAGTGATTCCCTACTAAAATTTAAGAAGGGACTGAATGCCTTTCTTGAAAAGTATAATATTACAGGGTATATACACTAGTTTCCTTAATATTGCGTTGATCCAGGGAGCTAGTCTGATTGCTGTATGTGGAGTCGGGAAGGAATTTTTTTCCCCAATGTGAAGCTTATTGTTTGCCACATGGGTTTTTTTTGCCTTCCTCTGGATCAACATGTTAGGGCAAGTTAGGAAAGGATATGGGTTGAACTAGATCGACTTAAAGTCTCCCTTCAACCTTAATAACTATGTTACTATGTTGCAAGAGAGCTGAAACACAGACAGTTCATTGCACTTTTGGAAGAGAATGAAACTGAACATCGTGATATAGGCTACCACACAGATGTCAGATGGCCCAGCCTGGGGAAAGTGCTTAAAACAGTGTGGGACTTGAGAGCAGAGATTCAAGAGTTCTGTGACAAGACAGGGCACTATATCACAGAGCTGTCAGATGCTGACTGGATCACAGATTTTGGATTTGCTGTTGATGTAACTTCACTAATGAATGAGCTAAATACCAAACTAAAATGCAAGACCCTTTTTGTAAATTAAATTGTATAGCTTGGTGAAGGCTTTCATGAGAAAGTTGCAATTTCTTTCAAGACAAATGGATGACCACATTGTTACCCACTTGCCAACACTATAGGAAGCCACACCATCAGCTGACCACTGCCGCTTGTACTCCTCCATGTTAAGAGCACGACATGATGAATTTTCAAGGCGATTTCAAGACTACAAATAAGTTGAGAATGAAATGCAATTGTTTTTTTCTCCCTTTAGCTGCATCGTTGGTAATACACCCAGCGATTTTCAGCTTGAACTCATTGACTTGCAGTCTGATAGACTACCGGAAGAGAACTTTAGGTCAGCATCACTGCAGGATTTTTGCTCTGCTCTCAATGAAGAGAACTGTCCAAACATGAGGAGGCATGCTCAGAAGATGTTCATTCTCTTTGGATCTACTTAAATATGTGAACGAACATTCTCAGTAATGAAATTTAACAAATGTAGATACAGAGCCTCTCTCACTGATGATCACCTGTCGGCCATCCTGCGTATATCCACCTCAGATATTCAACCAGACTTCAACACACTTGTTCAAGGCCAATGCAGACTGGATTTTTCTCACTTAAGACATGTCCAAAATCCAATCATTACATCACTAAAGTATGTTATGTTAAAAAGACAATTAAAGTAGTGAAAATGTGCTTACTTTGACTAGCTTCTAGTAGATTTTACTATAAAGCTTATTGTAACCTGTATTCTTACCCATAAATACATTGAATTAAAACCGTATTTTTAAAAACAATAAAATATTGAGCTCAATTAAATTCAGCCGATTGGTTCAGCCATCCATAACTGTCACAGTTCC
This sequence comes from Dendrobates tinctorius, assembly GCF_039654945.1. NCBI lineage: Eukaryota > Metazoa > Chordata > Amphibia > Anura > Dendrobatidae > Dendrobates > Dendrobates tinctorius. The sequence continues at coordinate 11,345,442 of NW_027361939.1, read as the reverse complement.
TCATGTGGCCCCTAGAGAAAATTAATTGACCCCTCCTGGATTAAAGGGATATTGCAAGTAGTAAGAAGCAGACATACCTGTGGATGAAGCAGATGGATTGTCAGGTCCAGAGTAGTTAGAAAAGTCTACTGAGTCCCACCATAATCTAGTATAATGATTGAAAGGGAAATGTGGAAGATATATTTACCGTATTTTTCGGACTATAAGACGCACCTAGGGTTTAGAGGAGGAAAATAGAAAAAAAATTGACGCAGAAAATGTGGTCAATTCTGTACTAATATCCCATACCCAAATTGAGGTAAACATGTTCCCCTCATCCACATCCTGGTATACATGGCTCCCATCAGAAAAACATAAAAAATTCTATTTATCTTCACAGCGCTCCATCGCATGATCCTGTTCTGATGCCAGCAGCTGATTTATGCTTGTAAGCAGCGCATGGTGGTAACATCATGCGTTACTTACAAGCTGAGGACAGTTGTCGAAATACTCACTGCTCCAAACACCTGAGACTATAGACTATGGGCATATGCAGCAGTGAATATTCATTTCTCTTTAATAGCAAGTGTAAGGGGGTGATATTTGCTGTCTTTCTTGCCTCCCTTCCCTCTGATTGTCTTCCGGTTGTTAATGTTTGCAAATATGTCTATGATGAATGCCTGCAGTATTGCTACATATCAATTATGTTCTATCGCTTATCTGTAATGGTATTGCCACATGTATATGTTAGCATTTTGTAGAAAGCTGTAATATATTGTCCTGAGTTTCTGTATTATACTATTGCATAATATAGTGTGTTTGTTGTACATGTACAGTTAAGGAAAGTTAGTGCATCCTTTTGGGGACATTAGAGGAGGGCACTTTAGTATATAGCTTACATAGTCATGGGTAAGTATAGCTCTGTTACGGGCCACTAGATGGGGCATACTAGTGGGCTCTATAGGTATAGCTGATAGGACGTTCATAGAGGGTTAAGTGTAGGAGGTTAGTTGGTTAGGAATTTAGGTCAGACGGGACCAGGGTGCCCTAGTGTCCACATGGGCTATAGGCCCGGACAGCTTGGCAGTCGCATAATGTTTATTAGATGCTTTTAGGGCAGGAGTTGGCTGGAGAGCTGAAGTGAAGGAAGTTGGAGCTTCGACGAGTTTGGTACAGACAGGCTGGATGTTTTACCAGAGGCAACCAAACTTGGTGGCTGATGATTTCGAGTCTGGGGCGAAACAGGCAGAAGGAATTGTCATCATGGTGAGGTTAGGCCAGGACGGAACTGGGGAGTAGTCTAGGACTGACCGGTCCGGGCATGTACTGCACAGAAGTGACAGCCAGAAAGGGAAAGATAAGGAAGCAATCAAATGTCACAATGTACCAACTGTGGATGTAACATGTGAAGAACTCAGTAAAGAAAGTGTTAAAGTTAACCTGGACTGTCTCCATTGATGGAGGTGGCCTGAGAGAGGGACCGTCGTTGCCTGGGAAGTACCAAGAGGAAGCTGAATCTGGAGATGCAAGTACGCCCAAAAGAAGAGTACAGTTTTCTGTAGGGTAAGGACTGGACCTCGATATTGCGGTTATCCACGTCACGACTACACTATTGTCCCTCCCTTACACTGGCACACTGTTAGATGCAACCACCGGCTTCCTGCAGTGGCTGGGCACCCACATGTGCCCGCTACTAAAGAGGAATGAAAATTCACTGCTACACACGCCCATAGACCTTCCCACCTCTTGGTTTCAGTGCATAGAGGTGGGAGGGATTATGGGCGTGGAGAGCAGTGAATATCAATTTAATTCTCTTTAATAGTGGGCACAGGGTTTAGCTGCAGCAGCCAGCTCCTGCCTCCTGTGACCCGATGCCGCCCCACACCCACACATCCACAGCAGGTACATACGGACTATAGGACGCATTCCTTACTTTCCTCCAAATCTTAGAAGGAAAAAAGTGTGTCTTATAGTCAGAAAAATATGGTAGTTTTTAAGGCTTCTAGCAGTAGAATATACTTTCCATTATTGACATTAATAATGTACACTGACTAAGAGATAAAAACAACACGACAAAGGTAGCCCTGGTTCTCATCTAAAATAAAGATGCATGTGCTTACAGTTATTTTTAAGTTGTAGTTCAAGCTTACAAGATCATTCTTGATAACTCAATCATAAATGATTGCTTCACGCTTAATAGAAAATACCCAGCCACCCACCCATCCATCGCAGGCCCAAACATTAAACGGCCACATTTTCAGACTGCTTGCCCTGGAAATGTTGCCTTTTAGACTTGTGGACACTGAGGCTTTCTGCAACCTCAGAACTCGGTCCACAGTCACCACTATTTTCCCCAGATGGCTGTCCCTGCCTTACATCAGCACGTGTCCCATAACAACACCCCTGCCATGACCAACACACTTACTGGGAAGATCCACTTAGCCACCAACATGTGGACAAGTGCTTGTGGCCATGGATGCTACATGTCATGATATGTCTGGCCCTGCGTGAGGCGACCCGACGATCGGTCGGTCACAAAAACAACCAAGATAGACAAGGGGACAGCGGGGACACAATTACAATGGTGGGCCCTGCGATGGGGAACGGGGGAATGGACACCCCCTGCACTCTCCTGTGGCTGAGTCCTGGACTAACCTGATGTCCCTATACAGGGTTTTTCAACCTGTCGCGAGCAGGATACCTTGTCCCTCACTTACCCTGCACCTATCCCTCACTAGGGATTGGTAAGTGTGGACACTGGTCCCAACATTGCAGTAATAAAACACCAAGGAAAGAAAACAGACAAGGAAATACAAACAACACTTAGCTTTCTCTGCAGCCAATGCTCTGAGCAGCAGAGTAAGACTCCAGATCAGCATTCAGCTGAAGCACCACAAGACACACAGCCAGCTCCTGTCTTCACAACAGTTGGTATCCAAAAGGAAGTGTCATAACCAACAGTCAGCCGATGCACCAGGTGACCTTATATAGGAAGGTGGGAGTGGTTACCACCAGCTCACACAGACAAACTAAACATGTAGTAACACCAGCGGCCACCGGGAGGGAAAACTAATATTAACCCCGATGGCCTGAAAGGAAAAAAGTTTATATGTGAGCAGCCCAAACTGTCACAGATCCAAAAATGGATCGTGACACAACATTTCCCTGACGGCACAATGGGTGAACTGTGTGGAGGCCGGGACTGAGTTGGACACTGGGATGGCACACGTGCTACCAATGCCAAGGATAGTGGACCCTAATTCCATGAGGGTTTCCTCCATGTCCTACACCAGTTCCTGAACTCCCTCCTCCTCATCCTACCATCTTCAAATTGTCATCTTGGAGCATGTTGTCAAGATGAGTGGAAGGCTGGAAGCACTGCCTTAGTGAAGCGTCAACAGGCTATGCTGAAACTAATTTGTTTAGGTGACAAAACACACCGCCGCACAGTTGTGGAAAGGTATAACAGACCAGACTGTTCTGTGACTCTTTTTGCTGAACCTACAACCAGGCATGGTCGTGTGTGATAATGGCCATAACCTGGTGGCAGCTCTGAAGCTTGGAAAGCTCGCACATGTACAATGCCTGGCTCACATGCTCAACTTAGTGGTTCAGCAGTTCCTGAAAACCTACCCAGATTTTCAGGAACAACTTGGGAAAGTGTGCCGCATTTGCGTCAATTTTGGCAAGACAGCAACAGCTGTCATCTGTCTGACAGTTGTAACAACCCTGCTGGCATCACTGCATGGCCTCCCATCCCCCGCACACCAACTTACTTTCTGCTTCAAGCCATGCTGTGAATTCTGTCTGTTGCCAGCTCTGTGCCTCTGCTCTCCATGTTTCCAGACTGTGTGTTTAGGGGGGCGGCGCCTGAACTCTCTGGTTCTTATGCAGTCAGGGTGCACCTGTGTAATATGTCCCTTACCAATCACCTGGAGCCCTTGACTATTTAGTTTCACCACTCCCACTGAAACATTGCCTGTGCAATGTCTAAACTCAGTTAGCTCCTTGCTGCTGAGCTAGCCAGGCCCTGTCCTATGTCTTGCCTTCTCTGAAGGCTCTTAGTCTGTATTCCTGTGTCTCGGTACCTTGCCTAGTACTTCTCTGTCCGCCTGCCAGGAGGCAGAATATCTTGGTCCTTGAGTCTTGTTCCCAGTGCCTTGTCTGTTCTCTGCCCGCCTGCCAGAAGGCTGAATATCCTTGTCCCTGTGTCTTTGTCCCTGTCTCTCTGTCTGAACTCAGTCTTACCTTTGTCTATCAGTCTCCCTTTCTCCTTGTCCGTGGCTCCCTTCCTTGCTGTGTCTTTCCTTGTGTCCTCCCTGTCTGTGTATCTGCACTCTCGCAGCTTTATCTGTGTATCTGCACTCTCGCAGCTTTATCTGTGCATCTGCACTCTCGCAGCTTTATCTGTGCGTCTGCACTCTCGCAGCTTTATCTGTGCGTCTGCACTCTCGCAGCTTTATCTGTACGTCTGCACTCTCGCAGCTTTATCTGTGCGTCTGCACTCTCGCAGCTTTATCTGTACGTCTGCACTCTCGCAGCTTTATCTGTGCGTCTGCATTCTCGCAGCTTTATCTGTGTGTCTGCACTCTCGCAGCTTTATCTGTAGCGTCTGCACTCTCGCATTTTTATCTGTGCGTCTGCACTCTCGCAGCTTTATCTGTGCGTCTGCACTCTCGCAGCTTTATCTGTGCGTCTGCACTCTCGCAGCTTTATCTGTGCGTCTGCACTCTCGCAGCTTTATCTGTGCATCTGCACTCTCGCCGCTCTGCCTGCATGGCTCCTTCTGCCGCTGCAGTACCTCTTGCTGCAGCTTCTCTCCACAGACCTTGTGGTTCAGCTTTGCTCCACTCCTGCTGCCACTGCAGAACCTCTTTCTGCAGCTTCTCTCTGCACTTCTGCCTTCACCTGCACCCCCTGAGTGAACAGGTCCAAACCTGTTCCTTCTTATTTCACGCCTGCCTGCCTGCATCCATACCTGCACCTCCTGTGTGAACAGGTCCAAACCTGTTCCTTCATATTCCCAGTGCCTTGTCTGTTCTCTGCCCGCCTGCCAGAAGGCTGAATATCCTGGTCCTTGTGTCTTTGTCCCTGTCTCTCTGTCTGAACTCAGTCTTACCTTTGTCTATCAGTCTCCCTTTCTCCTTGTCCGTGGCTCCCTTCCTTGCTGTGTCTTTCCTTGTGTCCTCCCTGTCTGTGTATCTGCACTCTCGCAGCTTTATCTGTGTATCTGCACTCTCGCAGCTTTATCTGTGCATCTGCACTCTCGCAGCTTTATCTGTGCGTCTGCACTCTTGCAGCTTTATCTGTGCGTCTGCACTCTCGCAGCTTTATCTGTACGTCTACACTCTCGCAGCTTTATCTGTGCGTCTGCACTCTCGCAGCTTTATCTGTACGTCTGCACTCTCGCAGCTTTATCTGTGCGTCTGCATTCTCGCAGCTTTATCTGTGTGTCTGCACTCTCGCAGCTTTATCTGTAGCGTCTGCACTCTCGCATTTTTATCTGTGCGTCTGCACTCTCGCAGCTTTATCTGTGCGTCTGCACTCTCGCAGCTTTATCTGTGCGTCTGCACTCTCGCAGCTTTATCTGTGCATCTGCACTCTCGCCGCTCTGCCTGCATGGCTCCTTCTGCCGCTGCAGTACCTCTTGCTGCAGCTTCTCTCCACAGACCTTGTGGTTCAGCTTTGCTCCACTCCTGCTGCCACTGCAGAACCTCTTTCTGCAGCTTCTCTCTGCACTTCTGCCTTCACCTGCACCCCCTGAGTGAACAGGTCCAAACCTGTTCCTTCTTATTTCACGCCTGCCTGCCTGCATCCATACCTGCACCTCCTGTGTGAACAGGTCCAAACCTGTTCCTTCATATTCCACTCCTGCCTGCCTGCATCCATACCTGCACCTGCTGTGTGAACAGGTCCCTACCTGTTCCTTCTCAAACCATGCCCGCCTGTCCTGTGTCTCAAGCCGTGCCTGCCTGTCCTGTGTCTCAAGCCGTGACTGCTTGTCCTGTGTCTCAAGCCGTGCCCGCCTGTCCTGTGTCTCAAGCCGTGCCCGCCTGTCCTGTGTCTCAAACCGTGCCCGCCTGTCCTGTGTCTCAAGCCGTGCCCGCCTGTCCTGTGTCTCAACCGTGCCCGTCTGTCCTGTGTCTCAAGCCGTGCCTGCCTGTCCTGTGTCTCAAGCCGTGCCCGCCTGTCCTGTGTCTCAAACCGTGCCCGCCTGTCCTGTGTCTCAAGCCGTGCCCGCCTAAACCAGTGTCTCCAAGCCACGCCTGTTTGCCCAGTGTCTCCAAGCCACGCCTGCTTGCCCTGTATCTGTCGCACCTTCTTGCCCTGTGTCTCAGTCTGCCTGTCAGTCACATCTGTCCAAGTGACTTGTCTCCAAGTGGGATCAGCAGCCACAGCCAGACACCACCCTGGAGTGGCACCCGACAGCTATCTGCCGCACAAGCCTGACCTCACCATCAGAGGCTCCAGTGAAGACCAAGGTAGCTGTCGCAGTCACGCCCCTTCCAGGGTAGTCTGGTCTGTGGCACAGTGGGGCCACAACCCCCGGCTCGCGACATTCAGCCAAGGCGCGGGCGTGACAGTTTGCACAGGCCATGGTCCCCGCTGAGTCCCATGTCCTTCCACTCGCAGAGCGTCATGAACTCTCTCCCTGCCAGTGTGAGCCACCGGAAGAATTTGTTCCGCCTTGTGTGGTTCCAATTGTGGAGACTTCTGAACCACTCATAGTCTCCAAGGCCATCTATGAGCAGCTCCTGGCCTACGAAGAGCATGACCCAGCAGATCCGCCTAGGTTCTATGGGGACCCCAAAGAGTGCCAAGGGTTCCTGAAAAAGTGCCTGCACTACATCCTGCAGAATGCAGTTTGTTTCCCCTCTGACCGGGTCAAGGTGGCATATATCATGTCCTACCTAGCTGGTGATGCCTTGAATTGGATCTGTCCCCTTTGGGAAGCAGGGGACTCTGTCGTCATGAGACTGGGGGCCTTCCTGGTGGCCTTCCGTAAAGTTTTTGACATGCCTCGTCCAGCTGCTTATTACGCGCCCCGATGCTCACCTGGGGTCCCCCTCCTCGCGGTGCATCCCTCCTTCATCCTCGCGCCGTGCCCTGTCTGGCTTTGCAGGGTCACGGCGCGTCAGAGGCACGCACATGCGCACTCGCTCGTTTCTGACCGCGGGGCATCCTGGGAGCACGTGACCCGGTGGCTCCGCCCCAACATGGCGGCGCCCACCGGGTATTTCTGTCTGGCGTCTTGAATGGTAAGACGCCTGTTTGTCTTTCTCTGTGGCGCTTAGCGTTCCTGCGCAGCGTCGCCCCGACTCTCAGGTCCCCCCTCTCTCCTAGTCTGCGCTCTGCTCTCCGCTCCATAGCCCCGTCTGGACCCCTGCTCAGTTCCCTCTGCTGCCTCCGTGCCTGACCCTCGCCTGGTCCTTCCCTGCTGCTGTCATCGGTAGCCCCTTAGCTAGGGTTCCGTCTGTACCCCTAGGTCAGTCCCCCCTAACCTTCCTTCTTTCTTTCTTCCAGCGTTCCTGCTCTGGCTCCATCCTGATCGGTCCTGGTTCCCTACGTTCTGTTCCCTCCTGCTCCGGGTCTACTCTAGTCAGTATCCTTTGGCCTTTCCCTCTGTACACTCCCTGGGTCGTCCCTTTGGTTCCAGCTGTCGTGGTCTCACCCCCCTTGGGCCTGCCCCTAACACTCCCTGTATAGGGGGTGGTCATCACCTGGGCCGCTCGCCCTCGGGGGCTCTGGAGCCACGACCCAGAGGGTCCACTCTCTGGTTCCTACTTAGAACCGTAACAGAACAAACAGGCCATGGACCCTGCTGGAGCCGCTGCGGCTCAAAAGGAGTTGCTGTTTTTGCGGGAGAATCAAACTCGTATCATGGCTTTCATGAAATCCATGGATTCTCGTCTTTCCGGGCTCCAGTCCTCTGACCCTGGGAATGCCTCCCAACTGGCTGGACTGCAGCAGGAACTGGCCCAGCAAAGAGATACCCAGACCCATATCCTCAGTTATATGGCCTCCATAGATAACCGCCTACTCTCCTTACAGTCGGCTGCTGCAGCCCCCGTTCCAGCCCAGGCGCCTCACCCGCCACCCCGTTTAGCTAAGCCGCCCCGCTATAACGGGGATCCCAAGCTGTGCCGAGGTTTCCTGAATCAATGCCGCCTCCATTTCGAACTCCTGCCCCTGCAATATCCCACTGAGCGGGCTAAGGTGGCTTTTATTGTCTCCCATCTTGAGGGAGACGCTTTAGCGTGGGTTAACCCCCTCTGGGAACGTGATGATCCGGTAGTCTCCCAGCTAAGTACTTTCTTCGAGACGTTTCGTCGAGTGTTCGACGAGCCGGGTCGCCTGGCCTCTACTACGGAATCTTTATTTAACCTCCACCAAGGGTCCCAAACCGTGGGTCAGTATGCCATCCGATTCCGAACCTTATCTTCTGATTTGGGATGGAATAATGAGGCCTTGGTAGGGGCCTTTTGGCGAGGCCTCGCGGGTCGAATTAAGGATGAGTTAGCTGGGCGGGATACTCCCACTGCCTTAGAAGATCTCATTTCGCTAGCCACACATATCGACCTTCGGTTCCAGGAACGTGCTCGCGAGAGGAGACTTCCCCGTGCTTCCCCAACCATCCGCGGTCTACCCTGTCTCCGGCCCGGAATATCCGCTTCTGCTTCCATGCCTGAACCCATGCAAGTAGACCGGCTTAAGGTATCTGGACAACGCCGGGAGGAAAGACGCACTCACGGTCTCTGCTTCTACTGTGGTAGTGACTCCCATCTGGTCCGTACCTGCCCGGAACGTCCGGAAAACTCCTCCGCCTAGGTCAGGTAAGAGAGGCCTCCCTAGGTGTGTATGATACCTCTCTACCCCTCACTCTGTCTGTCTTGTTGCAGGTTGGTGGAAAACGTTTTTCTCTGGCAGCCTATGTGGATTCCGACGCAGCGGGAAATTTTATTAGGCTCAAAGAGGTTCTTAAATTTTCGGTCCCGGTCAAGACCTTAGAAACTCCATGGATCCTTGCTTCCGTGGACGGTAAACCTCTCCAAGAGACCATTACCTTGGTCACCCATGAGGTAGAACTCCAGGTAGGGGCCCTACACAAGGAGAGGATTGCTTTTTATGTCCCAGCGAGCATCTCTCACCCTATCCTTCTAGGCCTTCCCTGGTTACGAGCCCACGGCCCTACCTTAGACTGGCATAAGGGTAATATCCTGCGCTGGGGGGAGTCCTGTAGGTCTGGGTGTCTGCTGCCGGTGCGTCCCGTGGGTGGTTCTCCTTCCCCCTCCTTACCCTCCGGGTTGCCCATTGCTTACAGCTCTTTTTCGGATGTTTTTGACAAGAGGGAGGCCGAGAACCTTCCACCTCACCGACCCTATGATTGCCCCATCGAGCTCGTCCCTGGAGCCACCCCTCCGCGGGGTAGGATTTATCCGCTCTCGCCGGCAGAGACGCAAGCCATGTCGGAATACGTTCAAGAGAACTTAGCCAAGGGTTTCATACGGAAGTCTTCCTCTCCTGCGGGCGCAGGCTTCTTTTTTGTCAAGAAGAAGGACGGGTCGCTCCGCCCGTGCATTGATTACAGAGGTCTGAACAGCATCACGATTAAGAACAAGTACCCGTTACCCCTCATCCCCGAACTCTTTGATCGCCTGAGAGGGGCGCAAATATTTACCAAACTTGATCTTCGAGGAGCCTATAACTTGGTCCGAATTCGCGCTGGGGATGAGTGGAAGACCGCATTCAACACCCGTGACGGTCACTATGAATACCTGGTGATGCCGTTTGGCCTCTGTAACGCACCAGCGGTATTCCAGTAGCTCGTTAATGATATTTTTCGGGATCTCCTTTACTCCTGTGTCGTGGTTTATCTTGACGACATTCTTGTCTTCTCTCCAGATCTCTCCACCCATCGACGAGATGTACGGCAAGTGTTGCAGCGTCTAAGGGAGAACCACCTATTTGCCAAGTTGGAGAAATGCGCCTTCGAACAACCGTCTCTGCCGTTCCTTGGGTATATCGTTTCGAAGTCTGGATTGAGGATGGATCCCGAGAAAGTGTCCACGATCCTGGCCTGGCCCCGTCCCCTTGGTCTCAAAGCCATTCAACGCTTTCTCGGCTTTGCTAACTATTATAGGCAATTCGTTCCTCATTTTTCCACCATAACCAAGCCCATCTCTGCTCTCGTGCGCAAAGGAGCCAATCCCCGCCTCTGGCCTCCCGAGGCAGAAGACGCCTTTCAAACTCTGAAGAGAGAATTCGCTACAGCGCCCGTTCTCCACCGTCCTGATGCCGAGAGACCCTTCATTCTCGAGGTCGACGCATCCTCCGTGGGAGCGGGGCGGTTCTCCTGCAAAGAACCTCCTCTGGCCGGACTGTCACCTGTGGGTTCTTTTCTAAAGCCTTTTCTCCCCCCGAACGCAATTACTCCATTGGGGACAAGGAACTACTGGCAATCAAACTGGCTTTAGAGGAATGGCGTTACCTTCTCGAAGGAGCTGTCCATCCCTTTACGATATTTACCGACCACAAGAATTTGGCCTATGTTCAGTCTGCCCAAAGGCTCAATCCCCGGCAAGCCCGATGGTCCCTATTTTTTGGACGCTTTGATTTCGAGCTCCGCTTTCGTCCGGGTAATAAGAACATCAGAGCTGATGCCCTGTCAAGATCATTTCTCCCGACCGATGAAGAGGAGAGCCCCGCTCACATCATCGATCCAGCAACGATCGTCACCCTAGCCCCTCTAAGTTTGGTCAACCCACCACCAGGCAAGACCTTGGTATTGGACCATGACAGAGTAAGGGTTCTGCACTGGGGACACTCTTCTAAGGTCGCCGGGCATGTCGGAGCCAAGAGGACTCTATCCCTCATCTCCCGCCATTATTGGTGGCCTTCACTCCGCCAGGACATCCTGGAATTTACCGCTTCTTGCTCATCCTGCACCCGGAATAAGATTCCACGACAGCTACCCTCTGGTCTCTTACATCCTTTGCCGGTTCCATCAGTTCCCTGGAGCCACATCGCCATGGATTTCGTCACGGATCTACCTCCATCTTCCGGCTGCTCTGTCATTTTGGTGGTGGTAGACCGTTTTTCCAAAATGGCTCATTTCCTCCAGTTACCTGGTCTGCCTTCTACGCCCGAGTTGGCGAAGATCTTCGTGCATCATGTTTTCCGACTTCATGGTTTTCCCCAGCACATCGTGTCTGACCGTGGTGTTCAATTCACCTCTCGTTTCTGGAGAGCTCTCTCTAGCTCAATGGGGGTAGTCCTGGATTTCTCCTCCGCCTATCATCCACAATCCAACGGCCAAGTGGAGCGGATCAATCAGGTGTTAACCACTTATCTTCGACATTTTTCTAATGCACACCATAGTAACTGGGTCTCACTGCTTCCCTGGGCGGAATTTGCTCACAACAATCACCCCAACGAGTCCTCTTCCAAATCTCCCTTTTTTGTAGTTTTTGGGCAGCATCCGGGCATTCCCCTTCCCGTGTCCCCCACCTCAGGCGTGCCGGCGGCGGACTCCTTGTCCTCAGAATTCTCTAAAATTTGGGAGGAGACTAAAAGGTCCCTTGAGAGAGCTAGCGATCGGATGAAAAGATACGCCGACAAGAGGCGCCTGGACACCCCTCCTTATCATCCAGGCGATAAGGTCTGGCTGTCCTCGCGCTTCCTCCGACTTAAAATCCCCTCTTATAAGTTAGGTCCACGTTACGTTGGCCCCTTTGAGGTTTTGACTCGCATCAATGATGTAACCTATAAACTAAAATTGCCTGCCTCCCTGCGGATCCCCAACACTTTCCATGTCTCGCTTCTCAAACCCACAGTGTTTAATCGCTTTCAGCCAGCCTCGTCCCACGCTCCGCAACCTAGCTCCGCTGGGGACGTCTTTGATGTCAGGGACATCCTGGCAAAGAGGACCGTCTGAGGTAGAACCTTCTTTCTGGTAGATTGGGAAGGATTCGGTCCTGAGAAAAGGTCATGGGAGCCCCGGGAGAACATCAATGCTCCTCATATCATGAGAAGGTTTCTATCCCGCCTGAAGAAGGAGGGGAGTAAGAGAGGGGGTACTATTACGCGCCCCAATGCTCACCTGGGGTCCCCCTCCTCCCGGTGCATCCCTCCTTCATCCTCGCGCCGTGCCCTGTCTGGCTTTGCAGGGTCACGGCGCGTCAGAGGCACGCACATGCGCACTCGCTCGTTTCTGACCGCGGGGCATCCTGGGAGCACGTGACCCGGTGGCTCCGCCCCAACATGGCGGCGCCCACTGGGTATTTCTGTCTGGCGTCTTGAATGGTAAGACGCCTGTTTGTCTTTCTCTGTGGCGCTTAGCGTTCCTGCGCAGCGTCGCCCCGACTCTCAGGTCCCCCCTCTCTCCTAGTCTGCGCTCTGCTCTCTGCTCCATAGCCCCGTCTGGACCCCCGCTCAGTTCCCTCTGCTGCCTCCGTGCCTGACCCTCGCCTGGTCCTTCCTTGCTGCTGTCATCGGTAGCCCCTTAGCTAGGGTTCCGTCTGTACCCCTAGGTCAGTCCCCCCTAACCTTCCTTCCTTCTTTCTTCCAGCGTTCCTGCTCTGGCTCCATCCTGATCGGTCCTGGTTCCCTACGTTCTGTTCCCTCCTGCTCCGGGTCTACTCTAGTCAGTATCCTTTGGCCTTTCCCTCTGTACACTCCCTGGGTCGTCCCTTTGGTTCCAGCTGTCGTGGTCTCACCCCCCTTGGGCCTGCCCCTAACACTCCCTGTATAGGGGGTGGTCATCACCTGGGCCGCTCGCCCTCGGGGGCTCTGGAGCCACGACCCAGAGGGTCCACTCTCTGGTTCCTACTTAGAACCGTAACACTGCTCTTGAGATGTCTTCCCCCTCAAGCTTCCAGATACAGACCAGACAAGAGGAACCTATGGGTGAATCCTCTCATCCATCTGTGACCGTCCCTGACACTCCTGTTCCTCAGCCTGCTAAGGCGGCCTCCCGTGTAAGGTCCAAGAGGTCTAAGAAAAAGCGGCTGGCAAGCTTACAGCCGCAATCTGGTCTCGTGAAGGAACATCCCGACAGTCTCTGTCCTGTGAAGCCAATGACTGTTTCTCTGCCTTCTGGGAGCTTTGGTGTGTATAAACCGCCAGCCATACGGAGTCAGTGTGTCGTCTCTGTCATACAGCTCCCGAAGCCGACGTGGGCGTTATCTCGAGGTGGCCGAGCCCTGTTGGAAAACAGTCTAGTCCTACAAGGACAACTACAGCTCCAGGTTGGAGCTTTATACATGAAGAAGTTCATCTTCCATGTGTTGACTGGTATGCCCATGGGTCATTCTGAACCAGAGATCCTGGTGCCCATTTATGTTTGGAGACCCAGCAAGGCACCACACTTGAAACAACCAAGTGACAAGAGGTGTCTGGTTCCCTTGTGTCACATTCAGTCAGCAAGGTCGTCTTCTTCGTCTGTTTGCTAGTCGCCGAGTCAAGGTGTGAGGATGCCTCTGAAGAGGGGGAGGCGGTCTCAGTCTCCTCACACGTCCCCAGTGACTATACCAGTGTCCTGCTCCCAAGAGCACCCCTGCCTCTTGATTGTCTTCCCCAGGATAAAGGGCTGAAGATGGATCCTGAGTGTATGCCTTCAGCTCCCCTGTGGCCCAGGGGTGAAGGTCCCAAGACAGAGCTTCACCCATCCTCTAACCAGGAAGATGTGGTCCAGTTTTTTCAGGGTAACAGGCTGAAGTGGCTCCCTGTATGTATGCCTCCAGCTTCCATTTGGCAGGTGGGTGAAGATGTTGGAGCAGTGACCTACCTATCTCCATTTCTCACCAACCGGGAGGAGGAGGTCCAATTTTTCTGGCACATCGGGCGGAAGTCGGACTCGGTGATGGTGTCTTCTGTTTCTAGCTGGCCGGCTGATGTAGGGGTCAAGTCTGAAGCTTCCAGGTCCCTGCTCTCTGCCAATCAGGAGGAAGAAGTCTTTGTACCCTCTGTGTTGGAAACTGACTCCCTTAGGCACCAAGAAACCAGACAATCTGGGATTCCTGATGGCACAAATACTCCACCCTACCTGAAGGATGTCGTGTCAACTTGGACTGTGTGTGGTCCCATACTCCTTCTTCTGGTCATTCTGGCAGGCTGGAGGAAGAGGGGCTGTAAAGGGGGGGTAATGTAACAACCCTGCTGGCATCACTGCATGGCCTCCCATCCCCCGCACACCAACTTACTTTCTGCTTCAAGCCATGCTGTGAATTCTGTCTGTTGCCAGCTCTGTGCCTCTGCTCTCCATGTTTCCAGACTGTGTGTATAGGGGGGCGGTGCCTGAACTCTCTGGTTCTTATGCAGTCAGGGTGCACCTGTGTAATATGTCCCTTACCAATCACCTGGAGCCCTTGACTATTTAGCTTCGCCACTCCCACTGTAACATTGCCTGTGCAATGTCTAAACTCAGTTAGCTCCTTGCTGCTGAGCTAGCCAGGCCCTGTCCTATGTCTTGCCTTCTCTGAAGGCTCTTAGTCTGTATTCCTGTGTCTCGGTACCTTGCCTAGTACTTCTCTGTCCGCCTGCCAGGAGGCAGAATATCCTGGTCCTTGAGTCTTGTTCCCAGTGCCTTGTCTGTTCTCTGCCCGCCTGCCAGAAGGCTGAATATCCTGGTCCTTGTGTCTTTGTCCCTGTCTCTCTGTCTGAACTCAGTCTTACCTTTGTCTATCAGTCTCCCTTTCTCCTTGTCCGTGGCTCCCTTCCTTGCTGTGTCTTTCCTTGTGTCCTCCCTGTCTGTGTATCTGCACTCTCGCAGCTTTATCTGTGTATCTGCACTCTCGCAGCTTTATCTGTGCGTCTGCACTCTCGCAGCTTTATCTGTGCGTCTGCACTCTCGCAGCTTTATCTGTGCGTCTGCACTCTCGCAGCTTTATCTGAGCGTCTGCACTCTCGCAGCTTTATCTGTGCGTCTGCACTCTCGCAGCTTTATCTGTGCATCTGCACTCTCACAGCTTTATCTGTGCATCTGCACTCTCTCCGCTCTGCCTGCACGGCTCCTTCTGCCGCTGCAGTACCTCTTGCTGCAGCTTCTCTCCACAGACCTTGTGGTTCATCTTTGCTCCATTCCTGCTGCCACTGCAGAACCTCTTTCTGCAGCTTCTCTCTGCACTTCTGCCTTCACCTGCACCCCCTGAGTGAACAGGTCCAAACCTGTTCCTTCTTATTTCACGCCTACCTGCCTGCATCCATACCTGCACCTCCTGTGTGAACAGGTCCAAACCTGTTCCTTCATATTCCACTCCTGCCTGCCTGCATCCATACCTGCACCTCCTGTGTGAACAGGTCCAGACCTGTTCCTTCATACTCCACGCCTGCCTGCATCCATACCTGCACCTCCTGTGTGAACAGGTCCAAACCTGTTCCTTCATATTCCACTCCTGCCTGCCTGCATCCATACCTGCACCTGCTGTGTGAACAGGTCCATACCTGTTTCTTCTCAAGCAGTGCCCGCCTGTCCTGTGTCTCAAGCCGTGCCCGCCTGTCCTGTGTCTCAAGCCGTGCCCGCCTGTCCTGTGTCTCAAGCCGTGCCCACCTGTCCTGTGTCTCAAGCCGTGCCAGCCTGTCCTGTGTCTCAAGCCGTGCCGGCCCGTCCTGTGTCTCAAGCCGTGCCCGCCTAAACCAGTGTCTCCAAGCCACGCCTGTTTGCCCAGTGTCTCCAAGCCACGCCTGCTTGCCCTGTATCTGTCGTACCTTCTTGCCCTGTGTCTCAGTCTGCCTGTCAGTCACATCTGTCCAAGTGACTTGTCTCCAAGTGGGATCAGCAGCCACAGCCAGACACCACCCTGGAGTGGCACCCGACAGCTATCTGCCGCACAAGCCTGACCTCACCATCAGAGGCTCCAGTGAAGACCAAGGTAGCTGTCGCAGTCACGCCCCTTCCAGGGTAGTCTGGTCTGTGACACAGTGGGGCCACAACCCCCGGCTCGCGCCATTCAGCCAAGGCGCGGGCGTGACAACAGTGTTGCAACAATGCTTGCAAGTGTCAGCTCACTGGCTGTTGTGCAACTTGCCACATGCCGGAACTCCACACTGTACATGTTGGCAAGAAGGCATTGTGAGCAGCAAAGGGCAGTAATTGAATACCAGCTACAACATGCTCATCGGTATTACAGATAGCCTCTGCACATAACAACCAATGAGTGAGCCTGGATATCTGACATCTGTGAGGTTCTACAAAACTTAGAGGAATTAACCGAGATGGTGGGTGGCGATGATGCCATAATCAGCGTAATCATCCCATTTCTATGTCTACAATTGAAGAGGAAGCTTTGCAGGTGGACCAGGTGGAGAGAGTACACAGGGTAATACTACCCAGCCCGGCCTCATCTCAATTTCTCAGTGCAGATTGGGTGATAATGAGGAGGAGGAGTCAGAGGAGGATGAACAGGAAATGGGTGACTGCGCTACAGAGGGTACTATCCACACCAGCTTCATCCCATCTGTTCAGCATGGATGGGCTGAAAAAGAGGAGAGGAAATGGAGAGTTGTCCTTCTAGTGGGGATAGGGAATTTATGCCTGTTGGGAGCCTGACACACATGGCTGACTTTTTCTTACGCTTCCTTTGCCGTGATAATCATGGTATATGCATTTTGAAGAACAATTATTACTGATTGTTCACCCTTCTTAAACAAAACCACAAGGAGAACTTTCCATCTCTCCTTCCTTAGGCGGAGAGGGCTAGTAAAATGGTGCAGTACTAGAAGGCCGTAGTCAAACATGTATATTCATATTTCAGCTATTGAACTGTTTTATTTGTGTTCATATTGTTGTAACACTGTAAATTTGGTGTTGGGACCAGTGTTATCTCCAGGGTATTTAAATTTGGCAATGTATGCATCAATGTATGCATCTTCTTCAAGTACATGTCCCAGTGACGTATTCTGTGTGGTGAGAGCTCTTCCTAACTTCTGGTTTTGGGTATCTGTGGAGACGTGTCTGTAGCACCACATGTTTCATGCCCCCATCCTGATGCGTCGGATGGAGGTGGGAACTTGTGGCGTGTGACGTTGATCAGCATCTACTTGACTTTTGGGGTGCCGGCGGGAGTACAAACCGCTGGCACCATTGCTATGACTCCTGTACCTTCATCCATAATCACACTAATACTCCAGGAAGAAGCTAGATGCGAAACAGGCATTGGGGCCTGAGGCTGTACTTTCAGGTTGTACTAATTAACTTCTTCTCTTCATACATATCTCCATGGTTATTGATTAATTAATGGGCTAATGTATTGAGGGTACAATGTCGAATGATAAAACCCCAGGATCAGATGGCCAACAAATAGAAATTTACAAGCTGTTTGAGAGGGAACTTTTGCAACATTACTCGGAAATGATTAATAATGCAGTTTTGTTCAAGGAACTTCTAAAGTCTCTATATCAGGTGGTGAATTTGGTTTTACCCAAAGAGGTTAAAGACAAAAATCTACCAGACTCATACAGGCCCGTTTCATTGCTGACGTCTGAGCAACAAGACTTAGGATGGTCATAACCTCGTTAATTCACTTTGATCAGGCAGGTTTCATGCCATATATATAAAAAAAAAACTGTGGTCATAGACAAAGTCAGAACAAGGATCTCAAAAGTAAAAAAACCTTTATTAGAAAACATTTGGTTACATGGTGGCACTGTAGAAGACGGGTGTACACACAATGATTATATAAACACAAGTAAATACAAGGGTGTAGAGATAGATAAAATTACTCCAAACAAAACACGAAAAATGTATATGCCAAAAAGGAGGAAAGGGAAAAGGGAAAATAATGAACTAAATAAACACAAGGCTAATAGCCAAAAAAGATTAAAAATAAAATCCACAAACAGTACTAGGTAATAGGTAGCCAAATAATGTAACTGATATAACAGTATTGAAAAGAAATATAATGCTTAATAAGAATATACCGAAATGCGTTTCGAGGTAGGAACCACACTCATGTCTCTGGACCACCAGGTAATACTTTGATATGCTTCTACCATGTCGACTTTTCAGGGCCAGCAATTAATGTAAAATTAATTTTGCATTTCACTTATTGTTTTATTTCGTTTTCTACAATGGCATTTCTAACTTCACCGGCAGCCATTTATGGACAATCACGTTTGTATTTCATTAATTACTATTCTTATTGACACTATATTTCCCATCATAGAATCATAGAATGTTAGAGTTGGAATGGACCTCGAGGCTCATCATGTCCAGCACCATGCTCAATGCAGGACTCACTAAACCATCTCAGACAGATGTCTGTCCAGCCTCTCATTGATCACCCTCGCTGTCAAAAAGTTTTTTCTAATATCTAATCAGTGTCTTGTCCCTTTCAGTTTCATTCCATTCCTACTAGTGTTTCCATGTGCAAATGAGAATGATGATCCTTCTAAAATGTGACATCCCTTCAGATATTTGTAGACAGCTATTAAGTCTCCTCTTAGCATTCTTTTTTGCAAGCTAAACATTCCCAGATCCTTTAACCTTTCCTTTTAGGATATACTTTGCAGTCCGCTCACCATCCTGGTAGCTCTTCTCTGAACTTGCTCCAGTTTTTTTATGCATTTTTTTAAATGTGGCGCCTAGAACAGGACACTGTATTCTAGTTTAGGTCTGACCAAAGAGGAGTAGAGGGTGATAATTACTTCACGTGATCTAGACTCTATGCTTCTCTGAATACATCCTAGAACTGTGATTGATTTTTTTAATGCTGCATCACACTGTTGACTCATGTGCAGTCTGTTATCTATTAGATTACCTAAATCCTTTTTACATGTGATGTTGCTTAGTTCTATTCCTCCCATTCTATAGATGTAATTTTTGTTTTTCTTGCCCTGATGTATAATCTTGCATTTCTCCCTATTACACACCATTCTATTAGTCGCTGCCCATTGTTCAAGCCTATCTATATCCTTCTGAATCCTTTCACTGTCTTCTCTAGTGTTAGCTATCTCTCCTATCTTTGCATCGTCTGCAAATATGATTAGTTTACCTTCAGTTCCCTTATCTAGATCATTTATAAAAATGTTGAACAACACTGGGGCCAGGACAGAGTGTTGTGGTACCCTACTTGAAACACTTTTCCAAATGGATGTGCAATAATTTACCACTCTTTGAATAGATCATTGAGCCAGTTATGAATCCACCTAACCATAGCCTTATCAATCCCATACTTGGTCATTTTTTTAATAAGGATAGTATGAGATCTTTTATCAAATCAAATACTGTTATTTTATTTAAAATTTATGTACAGAATTAGTGTCTCATTATCTATTTTTCTTGTCCAAACAATTGAGAATAATTTGTATGCTGCATTTGCTTATTTTTATTACAACCACAAATGTGAGCTAAACTCACAATATCAAATGACATCATTAAGGATATTCATCAAAAGCAATATGTAAACCTCCTCAAAAAAGTGAACAACCCAAAAGATAATATAATATACATAATTTTATTGAATCACATTTTTTAAAACCATTTGATAAAAGATAAGGGAAAACAAAAACAAAAACATAACCCACAGCATACAGTATATCAATGTTGTAGCACAGGAATACTGACCAAAATAACTTAAATGGGGTATATAGAGAAGAAGGACATCCAAAATTACAATGAATAGCAAGTATACAGACAAATAAGTCTGAAAGTGCATAAAGGTGCATAAATAGCATATACATAAGGAATCAAAAAAATATAATACCCGAAGTCAGCAAATCATGGCTCCTGTGACTTCAACGTACGTTTTGCTTAGTGGCTTTCTCAAGGAGTTTCTCACTCACTTTTTTCGATTCCTATGCTATAGCATTGATATATGCTGTGGGTTATGTTTCTGTTTTTGGTTTCCTTTCCCTTATCTTTTATCAAATGGTTTTAAAAAATGTGATTCAATAAAATTATATATTTTATTATATCTTTTGGGTTGTTCATTTGATATTTTTGTCTATTAGCTCCACCTTGTGGACACAGACAATATTACTTCATCTGCCCATTTTCTTATACTCTCATTAGGCATTATATTTCTTTTCAATACTGTTATATCATATACATTCTTTGGCTAAATATTACCTAGTATGACAGTGGGGAAAATGAGTTTTTGATACGCTGCCGATTTTGCAAGTTTTCAGACCTACTGTACAAAGAATGTAGAAGTCTAATTTTTATCATGGGTACACTTCAACTGTGAGAGACAGAATCTAAAAAAATAAAAAACAGAAAATCATATTGTATGATATTTTAAATAATTAAATTGTATTTTATTGCAGTAAATAAGTATTTGATCACCTACCAACAGCAAGAAGAAGACGTGCTAGTTTTTCTTTAAGCCCCCCTACTCTGCACTCATCACCTGTATTAATTGCACCTGTTTGAACTCATTACTTGTTTAAGAGACATCTGTCAACACACACAATCAATCACACTCCAACCTCTCCATCATCAGGTAAAAGTTCACGAAACAATCACTGACCTCAGGGAGACCAGTCTGGCTAGTCCCGTGTTTGAGACTCTTAAATGAGGCTCCACGGACTTTATTTGCATATTCGAAGGTAAGACCATCTCCAAGCAGCTTGATGTTCATGTGACTACAGTTGCACATATTATTCAGAAATTTAAGCTCTATGGGACTGTAGCCAGCCTCCCTGGACATGGCCGCAGGAGGAAAATTGATGACAAATCAAAGAGACGGATAATACGAATGGTAATAAAAGAGCCCAGAAAAACTTCCAAACAGATTAAAGGTGAACGTCAAGCTCAAGGAATATCAGTGTCAGATTGCCCCATCCATCGTTGTATGAGCCAATTTGGACTTCATGGGAGACGATCAAGGAGGACACCATTGTTGACTAAAAATCATAAAAAAGCCAGACTGGAATTTGCCAATCTACATGTTGACAAGCCACAAAGCTTCTGGGAGAATGTCCTATGGGCAGATGAGAGAAAAATTTAACTTTTTGGCAAGGCACATCAGCTCTATGTTCACAGACGGAAAAATGAAGCATATCAAGAAAAGAACACTGTCCCTACTGTGAAGCATGGAGGAGGCTCTGCTATGTTCTGGGGCTGCTTTGCTGCATCTCGCACAGGGTGTCTAGAATCTGTGCAGGGTATAATGAATTCTCAAGACTATCAAGGGATTCTAGAGAGAAATGTGCTGCCCAGTGTCAGAAAGCTTGTCTCAGTCACAGGTCATGGGTTTTGCAACAGGATAATGACCCAAAACACACAGCTACAAACACCTAAGAATGGCTAAGAGGAAAACATTGGACTATTCTGAAGTGGCCTTCTATGATCTCTGACCTGAATCCTATCGAGCATCTTTAGAAAAAGCTGAAACATGCCGTATGGAAAAGGCAACCTTCAAACATGAGACAACTGGAGCAGTTTGCTCTTGAGGAGTGGGCCAAAATACCTGTCGGGAGTTGCAGAAGTCTCATTGACAGTTACAAGAATCACTTGATTGCAGTGATTGCCTCAAAAGTGTAACAAATGGAAGCGGAGGCACAGATGTTGTAGTGCACATTCGTTTATTGCTATTTTTGTGGAACCACGGGACCATGGACTGGGGGCTCCAAAGGGAGTGTGACTATGCGAACCCCAGACACCCGTAGTAAGATGCCTCGAACAGGATCAGATTGGAGTGTTCAGGGAACCCAGGTGCTACCTCCAGTTAGACCCTGGACATGTGGAAGCTGGCCCAGTGGAACAGGAGAACAGGCAGGGATAACAGGTATCATTGAACTTAACAGATGGGAAGCAACAGCATGGAATGGAGCAGGCCCAGACAGTTCTGACATCGTCCAGGGAAACGGAGTGACGGACAGCTGAGCGGAATGGAACTTGCACAGGCAGCACTGGTATCGTCCCAGGAACGGAGTAGAGAGCTGCTGGTAGTCTGAGAAGACAAACAGTATTAGTTGGGTATGGACAGGACACTAGCGGTGCACAGCAGAGCACAGGTACTACAGAACACTGAACCGGAAACTAGCAACAGGGAACACTTGTTGCTCCAGCGCCTCCTCTATGGCAGAGGAGCCAGAAATAGCACTCGTTATCACACCATTGGTAAGCATATTTGAAAAATGCATGCTGTCTCTTTAAGAGATCGGACCGCACGTCAGGAAGCAGGAGCAGGAGAGGAGCCAGAGACCGAAGCTGGGCAGTGGGGAGCAGACTGAGAGTGGGGACCCCGACGGGGACCCCGCAGAGGTACGGATGTTACAGTATCCCCCCATTTATGCCCCCTCTTTTTCAAGCCTGCATAAAATCTCTCCAATAGTAGAGGATCTTGGATATTCTCCTTAGGTTCCCATGACTTCTCCTCAGGACCGAAGCCCTTCCAATCTACCAAAAAATAGGTCTTTCCCCTTACCTTCTTCATGGCCAAAACATTCTCTACCTCAAAGACATCCTCCTCATTGACAGAATCAGGAGTGGTACCCGGGTCCTTAAAGAAGGAGCTCAAGACTACTGGTTTGAGGAGAGAAACATAGAAATAATTAGGCATGCATAATAAGGCAGGCAATTTCAATTTGTGCGAGACTGTATTGATTTGTTTCAAGACCTCAAAGGGACCAATGAAGCAGGGACCTAATTTGTAGGAGGGCATCTTCAGACGAGATGTACTTGGAGCAGAGCCAAACCTTATCTCTGGGCCGAAAGATTGGAGCATCCAGGCATCTTTTGTCTGCATGTTTCTTTATTCGTTGTGAGGCTTTTTCTAAAGCGGACTTGGTAACACTCCACACTTTAGAGAATTCCTCTGCAAAGATGTCTGCTACAGGGATGCCTGAAGCCCCAGAGATGGGAAGAGGGATTCCGGGTTGAAGTCCAAATACAATCTGGAAGGGAGACCTTCCAAAGGATTCACTTACTTGATTATTCTAGGATAACTCGGCCCAGGGCAGTAAATTGACCCAGTCATCATGATGCACATTGACAAATTGATGCAGGAATCTGGACAAGATTTGATTAGTCCTCTCCACTTGCCCATTGGACTGAGGATGATAATCAGAAGAAAAGTCCAGTTCTATCTTCATTAGTTTACAAACCACTCTTCAGAACTTCGAGGTGAACTGAACACCCCTGTCGGACACAATGCGGAGAGGAAATCCATCGAGATGGAAGATGTGCTGTATGAAGTAGTCAGCAAGACAGAAGACCAGACAGAGCAACGAAATGAGCCATCTTCGAAAAGCGATCCACCACAAACCAGACAGCGGAGCAGCCAGGCGAGATGGGAAGATCCGTAATAAAGTCTATAGAGATGTGCTGCCAGGGGGCGGAAGGAACAGGAAGGGTCAGTGGGTCGCCCCGTCCCAGGGCTGTGGGGTACTCGGTACCGGGCCGGTGTCAGTGGGATGTGTCACGGCAGCTGTGACCCGGTCCGTGGCCCTGGGCGCCCAAATCAATGGTGGTTTGAGATATAGTTTATGTGATAGTTCGTGACACCACCTGTGGTGTTTGGCAAGCAAGATGTTAAGTCAACGCTGCGTGCAGATCCTCTGGGGCTGATGGTGTGTTGCAACATAGATGGTGTAGCTCCCACAGGTGAAGCTGTAACCCCAGCTTCTGTCTGAGTGACTTCCTACTCGACTGACCTTCTGTCAGACTGACCTGTAATTCTAAACCTTCCCATCCTTTTATATCTCAACTCCACCCACCTCCCAGAACATCTCGTGTTACGAAGCAAGGACCCACGAAAGGTGCTCTGCTACCCTCTAAGCATGAAGCCGCAATGTGGTCAGTGCTGAACTATCCTGTGTGTGGGATGCAGGTGTTGGAGTGTGGAAAGAAGTTCCCAACTTACCTAGTTGGTAGGGCACTATACCTTAGGAGAAGGTGCAGTACCTCTGTGGCGACTGAGCCTCAGGGACACCACATACCCCCCCATTAAGCACAGCACATCCGCGGGCTGCAAGACAGCAAAGCAGACAGCAAATAAACATAAAAAATTTTTTGTAATGCATAACAAACGTTTCTTATACTAATCTTCCTAGTATAGGAGGTACTGATCTTGAACATTACAGACAATTCTATCTTAAATCCTATCTAAAATTTTTAATTCTAAGTGCAATTCTCAATTCAAAGTGCTATTCTCTGTAACACATTTTCTCCCTTTCTCTAGACGCAAGACACTGACCGCAAGTACCTGGTCCGTCACCTGTCATTTTCAATTCTTTATTCACATCACTCATCTCTATATCAGACATTCCTAATTCTGCTATAAAAGCCATTTCTCTGTTACTAATACTCTTATCAAACACATTATCAAATAATTCACAGTAAAACATTCAACAGTTATTCTTGTAAGTGCTGGACACCGCTCCCAGCCGGGATCTCTTGCAGTGTCCTTTGTGGTAGACATCATCATAGTGTCTCTATGTAAAACATTTTCTTCGCAAAGGGTCTTTATATGTAAAACCAAGAGAGGGCACCTAAAGAGGTGCAACTATTTACAAGTGAGAGTTTTTGGATCACTCCAAGTTCATGATCGCTAGTTCAAAATTGAAGAACGCTGCCATTGCAAAAACTAGGCAACAAAAGTGCTACCAGAAAAACATGATAATAAAAAAGAAAGGCACAACTGGTGTAAACAAACCCTCCTGGGTAACAAGATTTTGGAAAGTGTTTACTGGTGTTCCCCTCCTGGGGTTCTGGAAGCTGAACTGGAACTGTCCTCATCCCGATTCTGGTTTCTGGCCAGAGGGCCTTGAAGCTGTGGTAAATGGAACCCATGATGTATCTCAATGCCCATCAACTGTTCCTCCGTGCTAGGTGGTACCGCTGTCCTGGTACGAGGTCTAGCTCCTAGGGCTTCTGCAGCTTGTCGGCGCTGACCGGTAACTACCTGGGGACTTGGCAGTGAAGGAATCCCAAGCTCACAGTCCCAAAACGATCCAGATCCCCTCTTTCCTGTAGATGTCGGATCGGGCATGCCGGCTCCAACCGTACCCCCAGGAGCAGGGTCCTCCTCCTCCCCATCAACCCATTAGGAAGGCTGGGGTTTATACCTGGGAGTTCCCGGCGGTGCGGTCTCTGCTCCGATGCAGGCGTGGTGGCAGCGGGCGCTGCCCAGTGAGACACCGGGGACAGCGGTGGAGCCCATGGCAGCTCCGGTTCCGCGGGGGTCGCTGGCGGGGCCTGCACAGCCGCGCCAGATCCGGGCAGGAGCTTCTCTTCCTCCGCTTCAGCTCCCTGGGCTGTACACAACTCCTCTGGTATCAGCGGCAAAGAGGGGACAGTATACGCTGCCGATGGCATGGCAGCGGCTCCAAGCTCTGCAAGGTCTGCCAGGAAAAGATCCGGTGCAGCAGCGGCGGGTACCGGTGTCGCGGGTACCGCAGGTGTAGGCCCCTCCTGGGCCTGCTGCCGTCTCAGCTGCTCCAAGGCCTCCTGCCTCAGCTGCAGACGTGTGGTCAGTTCAGCAATTTCGTCTTCTAGTTGCTTGCGGTTCATTCCGGAGTTCGGGTTGGAGCCGTCCGCCATGGCGCCAGGGAGATGTTTCCCCGCGCTCCGCAGGCCTCCTTCCTTCACTCTCCAAAATGTCGTTCTCGCATTCGTCTTCCTGCCTCGGCCCCTTTCCCGCCACTGGCTTCTTCTGCCCCTCCTTCCGGGGCGGCGTCTTCTTCCTGCACCTCCATACCAAGTCAGTATACGAACCCCTTGGGGGGGTGGGCCATGTATCTGTCACATAGTAATTCAGGCAGGGAAGGCCCAATACTCTTCGAGGTCTTTTCCTAGGACCTCCCATCTCTTCACGCCCTTCTTCTCCGTGCCAGCGGCCATTTCTAATGTCCATTTTACAGTCTATTAAATCAGGTCTTCTACACATTTTCAAAAGTTCAAAGTCTCACAAATTTCAGGCGCACAGAACCCGATGCCAAAATTGGGTCGCCCCGTCCCAGGGCTGTGGGGTACTCGGTACCGGGCCGGTGTCAGTGGGATGTGTCATGGCAGCTGTGACCCAGTCTGTGGCCCTGGGCGCCCAAATCAATGGTGGTTTGAGATATAGTTTATGTGATAGTTCGTGACGCCACCTGTGGTGTTTGGCAAGCAAGATGTTAAGCCAATGCTGCGTGTAGATCCTCTGGGGCTGATGGTGTGTTGCAGCATAGATAGTGTAGCTCCCCAAAGGTGAAGCTGTAACCCCAGGGCAGTGTATAGGCGCAGGTGGTGTGAGGAATGTTGGTACCTAGATGTAGCAGTGCTGACGGTGTTGGCGCACCAATGAATGGAAGACACCAGGGCTTGCAGTTCCAAAGCTTTACTCACAGTTCGTGGTACACACTGGTGCCTGCCTCCGTGCCGTGTCCTCCGGGGCAGAGACTCAATCAACCTCCCGGGCAAGTCAGGATTCTCCTCTCCAACACTCCGCCAACATGTACCTTTCCTGAACGACTCCTCTATTGCGCCTTAAGGTGTGAAGAACTCCAGTACCATGGTACTCTGGATTTCCTCCTGTCAGATGTTCCTAATAACTCTACTTGTACGACAGACAGCTGTAGCCTACTTCGGGGACTCCCTTTATCCTGCGTCCCTTGCGCTGAGAACCTATAGGCAGGGTTCCTCTTCCAACCCACAACTCCTCTCTGTTCTCCTGCTCCTTCGTTCCACGCTGTTCCTTCTCTCTCTTATGGAAGCTTAGGTTGCAGTTCTACGTCTTTCTCCTTCTGTTCCTTTCCCGTGCCAGCTGGCTCAGGTCACTGAGGCAGCTGCAGCACTCCTTCCTCCATCCCTTCTTCCAGTGATCCTCACTCCTGTCTGAGTGACATCCTACTCGACTGACCTCCTGTCAGACTGACCTGTAATTCTAAACCTTCCCATCCTTTTATATATCTCAACTCCACCCACCTCCCAGCACATCTCGTGCTACGAAGCAAGGACCCACGAAAGGTGCTCTGCTACCCTCTAAGCATGAAGCCGCAATGTGGTCAGTGCTGAACTATCCTGTGTGTGGGATGCAGGTGTTGGAGTGTTGAAAGGAGTTCCCAACTTACCTAGTTGGTGGGGCACTACACCTTAGGAGAAGGTGCAGTACCTCTGTGGCGACTGAGCCTCAGGGGCGCCACATCAGGAGTCGCCCAGAAAGAAGGTGCTTTCCAGTTTTGCTATGAGCACACAAAGGACAGGCTGCGACATACTCCAGGATATCTTTGCCCATGGTAGGCCACAAGTAATAACAGGAGAAAACTTTCAAAGTCTTTCTCTGGCATGACCGCCCAACTTGGAAGAGTGACCCCACCGAAGGACATGATTCCTGTCTGAAGTGGGCGCAAGAGTTTTTCTGGGAGGAAGTCAGGAGAGATTAACAGGCTACTAACACTAACCTGGACGGCTCGATGATATGTTGAGGTTCTTCCTCTAAGTCAGGGGGCAGGAAGGCTCTAGAGAGTGCATCGGCCTTGACATTTTTGTCAGATGGACGAAAGTGAAGAACAAAGTTAAATTGAGCAAAAAACAAGGCCCACCTGGCCTGGCGGGAATTCAACTTCTGTGCAGACTGGAGATAGGCAAGGTTTTTATGATCGGTGACCTGATGGACTGCTCCCTTGAGGTGTCGCCATTCTTGCAGGGCCAACTTGATAGCCAACAATTCCCGATCTCCAACAGAATAGTTCCTTTCCGAAGTGGAAAAAACCTTCGAGAAAAAACGACAAGAGACCATATGACCGGTAGACGACTTTTGAGAAAGAACAACTCCAGCACCTATGGAGGAAGCATCTACATTACCTCAAGAAAAAATTGTTTATCAGTGTCCGGTCTAAGGAGAACGGGAGCGGAAGAGAAGGCCTCCTTCAGTGAAGTAAAGGCTTCCTCAGCTTCTGGAGTCCAATCCTTGGGGTTAACACCTCTCCGAGTTAGAGCCGAGATGGGTGCCGCTCGAGAAAGGAAGTGTGGAATAAATTGATGGTATTAGTTGGCAAACCCCAGGGACCATTGCATCGCTTTAAGGGGTGGTTCACATTGAGTTAGGGGCTATGCGCTGAGCGCATCCACTACATAGCGCACTAACGCTATGTAATGGATGCGTTAACGCACCCATTGCCCGCAATAACAGTAACACATTCTAACGCATGCCAAAATCGGCATGCATTAGCGATGATCCGTTACTTCATGACGCACTCTCGAACGCGGTCTACAGCATTCAAGGGTGCATCGGGTCGAGCGCACAGCGAACAGACGTGTTCGCTGTGCATAGACCTCTATGGCTAATGCATGTTAGCGCATGGTAATGAAATGCTACCATGCGTTAGTACATACGTTATCGCTGGGGCACAAAAGATGTCAAAAATGACATCAGCGCTAGCGCATCCATTTAACGGATCCGTTAAATGGATGTGTGGCGCCCCTGAGGCTCAGTCGCCACAGAGGTACTGCACCTCCTCCTGAGGTGTGGTACCCCACCATCCATGTAAGGTGGAGACTCCTGACCACACTCCAACACCTGCACTCCACACCACAAAGTAGTGTAGCAAAGTACCTTCGGTGGCTCCCTGCTTGGAGTGTAGCAAAGTACCCATTTGTGGCTCCCTGCTTGGAACACGAAACGTGCTGGGTGGTGGGTGGAGCTTAGTTTACATTCAAGAGAGCGGGAAGAGTTTAAGATTGTGGTCAGTTGTTCAGTTGGTCAGTGAGTAAGGAGTGAGAGAAGAAGATCCCCAGAGAGAGCGATAGATGGATGGAAGTGCTGCAGCAGATCCCAGTGACCTGGGTCTGCTGGCACAGAAAAGGAAGAGAGAGAGAGCGACAAAGACTGAAAGCCTGATTTTCCATAGAAAGAAAGATTAGTACGGAACGTGAGGAGTAAAAGAGAACAGAGGACGTGGGTTAGAAGAGAACGCTTGCTAGAAGTTCTAAGCGCAAGGCCGGGGCCCGGTCCCCGAGGTTGTATGGATACTAATGGTCCTGCAGCAGACACCGGAGTGTTATGATCGAGTCACCGTAGGAGGCAAAAACAGAAATGCTAGCTAAGTCCTGAAAACCAGAGAAGTTGGCAACTATCAGATTGCAGACCCCTGAACCTATCAACACAACTAGCAGTAGCCGTGGGGGGTTCCTACGATGACCTAGACCCCTCGATCACAGCCGGAGAGATACATAGGCCTAAAGAAGGAAAGGGGAAATCTAACTGCCCCAGAGCAGACCCCAAAGCAATAGGCAGCCCCCCACATATAATGACGGTGAAGCAAGATGAAAACACTTACACAGACAGAAAGACAGGCTGATCAAAGACGGGGCCCAAAAACTACCTAGATAGGAACGGATAGGAAGGCTGCTGTCTGCAATCTGCCAAAACCCTATCAGAGACAAAAGCCAACAAGCTGATATAAAAATGGCCCTGAAGCAACTAAGCTTCAAAAACTAAATCAGCACTCAGGTACCTTCAGAAGACAAAGCACACGGAACACTGCACACTCCAGCAGGGAGTGGCAGAATCCAAAAAGCAAGAAAAACAAAAACAAATCTTAGATGCAAAAAGGCAAAACAGAAAACTTAGCTTTAGGAGAGCAGGAATCAGACTGGTGTCCAAGAGTCCACAGAGAAGTCACCCGCAGGGCAGAAAGGGCGTAGGCTGCCTTAAATCCAGTCAGTGACTCCACTCAGCCAATCGTCTTCATTAGTCCCAGGTGTCTGATAATCAGGCTCACTACCTTCCTTCACTAGAATAGGGAGTTCACCAGGCCTCAGTGACGGAGGGGAAAATGAACTCACAACACCGGAGGAATAGAAGTAGCGACCGCTTTATTCCCACACAAGACTTGGGGGCACAACAGCAACTGGATAGTGAGCCGGGACTTAGTAGCAAGGAGTCCCCGAAGTAGGCTACATCTGTCTGCCGTACAAGTAGCGCTCATAAGAACATCGGACAGGAGGAACTCCAGTGCAACTCAGTACTAGGAGTACTTCACTTAAAGGTGCTATAAGAAGAGACGTTCAGAAAGGCACATGTTGGCGGAGTGTTGGAAAGGAGTATTCCATCTGGCCTGGAGGTTGACTGAGTCCTTGACCCGGGGGACACGGCACGGAGGCAGGCATCTGTTTGTACAACAGACTGTGAGTAAAGCTTTGGAACTACATGCCCTGGTGTCCTCCACTCATTCCTGCGCCACACACCTGGCACCGAAACATCCCTGTGCCTACACTGCACCATTCCTGCAACGCTTATCTAAAGTACACTGCCCTGGGACTACAGCTTCACCTGTGGGGAGCTATAACATCTTTGCTGCGCAATACCATCAGTCCCAGAGGATCTGCATGCAGCGTTGGCTTAACATCTCCCTTGCCGACCACAGGTGGCGTCACGAACCATTCAACTTTATTCCATCATTCAATTCTCCCTTTTACTTGGGCGCCCAGGGCCACGGACCGGGTCACCGCTGCTGTGACACCTTCCCCCTGAGTTACCGGCCCGGTACCGAGTACCCCACAGCCCTGGGAGGGTGACCCAACTTTGGCGTCACGAACAGGATGACGAGACCCGATGCCATCGGGTTCTGTGTGCCTAAGACTCAAATCTTTTGAAAATGTGCAGAAGACCCAATTTAATAGACTGTAAAATGAAGGCTAAAAATGGCCGCCGGTGCGGTGAAGAAGGGCGTGACAACATGGGTGGTCCTAAGAAAAGACCGTGAACTGTCCTGGGCCTCCCCTGTCTGAACTTCTATGCGACAGCAACATGGCCCACCCCCCGAGGGGTTCGTATACTGGCCTGGTATGGAGGAGTAGGAAGAAGACGCCGCCCTCAGAAGGAGGGGCGAGAGCCAGTGGCGGGAAAAGAGCCCAGGCAGGAAGAACGCCAGAACACCATATTGGAAGAAGGGAGGAGGCCTGCGGAGCGCGAGGTTGAGCGGAATCTCCCCGGCGCAATGGCTGAAGGCTCTGACCCGTCTTCCAGGATCAACCGCCAGCAGCTGGAAGAAGAGATTATCCGGCTGACACACCATCTGCAGCTGAGGCAGGAGGCGTTATGGAGAATGAACTGGCAGTACGCCCAGGAGGGGCCTACACCAGCGGTACCCCAGTCACCTGTACGCGTCGCTTCTGCACCGGATCTTCCCCAGGCAGACTCTGGGGAGCCTGTGTCCGCTGCCATACCACCGGCAGCATCTATAGTTCCCTCCCTGCCATCACAACCGCAGGGTGAGGCCTGTCCGGAGCAGTTGTATGAGGCCCTGGGAGTGAAATCGGAGGAAGAGGAGCTCCCGCCTGGACCTGACGCGGCTTCGCATGTCGCACCGGAGGCCCCCGCAGACCGGGAGCCGCCATCTGTTCCACCGCCGTCACTCATATCTACCCGGGCAGCCCCGACTACCACCGCTGTCACCAGGACCTGCACCATGCCTGCACCGGAGCCGAGACTGAACCACTGGGAGGCACCAGATATAGATGCTGGCCCTCCTAACGGGCTACCCCCCGAATTCTCATTGGCGGAGGCTGGCCTGCTGGAGCTTGAAATGGGGGTGTTGGACGAGTCATCCGGGGGCACTAGGCTGACGGAGATGGAAGAAATCCCTGCTGAGGAGGGTGCAGTTGGAACAGGCGTGCACCATACGACACCTTCAGGGCTTGGAAGAGTCTAGGCCGCTTTGTGACAATGAATCACAACATGGGTTCTCTTGGCCGCAGCTGCAAAACCCCCGTGTAGCCTCCTACCAATGCCAACAGGCCACGGCATCCCTAGATGTTAGACCAAGGACCAGAGCAGCAGTACCCCCTGAGGATGAAGAACCTTATCCATTGGTACCAGCTGCCACTCCTACCAACTTACTCGTGGCAGAGACATCACCAGCAACAGCTGATATGCCTACCCCAGCTGTACCTCAGGCAGCATCTTCAACCACTGCCATCGCATCTAATGGACACCCAGAGCATCTCCCCTGGAAGTAGCCCAAGCAACCAGCTTCCAGAACCCCAGGAGGGGATAACTAGCCATAATGTTGATTTAAATTAACTTTTGTTACCCAGGAGGGTATTTGCACCTTTGTGCTTGTTTTTCTATTTTGGCTATCATGTTTTGTTTTTCTTGTTTTTCCCATTTGATCCAGTTGCTGCCCAGTTTGATTGGCAGCCTTTACACTTGAACTGTGGAGATCATGGACGCTGAGTGATCCAGAACTGCTAATGTACATAGTTTGCACCTCTTTAGGTGCTTTCTCTTGGTTTTACATAGGAACCTGCCCTTGGAACAAGGATTACCTCATTATAGGGACATTTCCAGACATGATGGCCGGTCCAATGTCTACTCTTTGCACTTATTAATAATGCTTAGTATTTTTGAACAAGAAACTAGAAAGTGATAGTGTGTAGTGAAAGTATTAATGACAGATTTCATAGGGTTTAATTAAGAAATATAGTGAATGTTTTACAATGTTTGAATAAAGATGTGAGAATTGAATAAAAATATGCAGATGACGAACCAGGCAATAGCGGTTGTCACTCCTAAGACAAAAGAAAAAGAAGAGAGTAGAAAATGTGAAAGATAACAGAAAAGAAATGTGTTGCTAGAAAATGTGTTACTCAAGCTGATAGTGAATTTGCTTCCATAGCACTTTAAATTAGGTAGCATAACTTTAAATATAGATAGACAGTTAAATTGTTTGTAACATTCAAGAAACAGTGCCTCCCACATTGGGAAGTTTAGTATAAGACATGTTCATTATGCAATATAAAAATTTGTATGTTCCTGTATTGTCAACTTTGTTCTCCTTGCAGCCCGCGGACGTACTGTGTTTAACGGGGGGTATGTGGCGCCCTTGAGGCTCAGTCGCTATAGAGGTACTGCACCTCCTCCTGAGGTGTGGTACCCCACCATGCAGGTAAGGTGGAGACTCCTGACCACACTCCAACACCTGCACCCCACGCCACAAAGTAGTGTAGCAAAGCACCTTTGGCGGCTCCCTGCTTGGAGTGTAGCAAAGCACCCATTGGTGGCTCCCTGCTTGGAACACGAAATGTGCTGGCTGGTGGGTGGAGCTTAGTTTACATTCAAGAGAACGGGAAGAGTTTAGGATTGTGGTCAGTTGATCAGTTGGTCAGTGAGTAAGGAGTGAGAGAAGAAGATCCCCAGAGAGAGGGATAGATGGATGGAAGTGCTGCAGCAGATCCCAGTGACCTGGGTCTGCTGGCACAGGAAAGGAAGAGAGAGAGCGACATAGACTGAAAGCCTGATTTTCCATAGAAAGAAAGATTAGTACGGAACGTGAGGAGTAAAAGAGAACAGAGGACGTGGGTTAGAAGAGAGCCCTTGCTAGAAGTTCTAAGCGCAAGGCCGGGGCCCGGTCCCCGAGGTTGTATGGATACTAATGGTCCTGCAGCAGACACTGGAGGAATAGAAGTAGTGACCGCTTTATTCCCACACAAGACTTGGGGGCACAACAGCAACTGGATAGTGAGCCGGGACTTAGTAGCAAGGAGTCCCCAAAGCAGGCTACAGCTGTCTGCCGTACAAGTAGAATTCATAAGAACATTGGACAGGAGGAACTCCAGTGTAACTCAGTACTAGGAGTACTTCACTTAAAGGAGCTATAAGAGGAGACATTCAGAAAGGCACATGTTGGCGGAGTGTTGGAAAGGAGTATTCCATCTGGCCTGGAGGTTGACTGAGTCTCTGACCCGGAGGACACAGCACGGAGGCAGGCACCTGTTTGTACAACAGACTGTGAGTAAAGCTTTGGAACTACATGCCCTGGTGTCCTCCACTCATTCCTGCGCCACACACCTGGCACCAAAACATCCCTGTGCCTACACTGCACCATTCCTGCAACGCTTATCTACACTGCCCTGGGACTACAGCTTCACCTGTGGGGAGCTATAACATCTTTGCTGCGCCATACCATCAGTCCCAGAGGATCTGCATGCAGCGTCAGCTTAACATCTCCCTTGCCGAACACCACAGGTGGCGTCACGAACCATTCAACTTTATTCCATCATTCAATTCTCCCTTTTACTTGGGCGCCCAGGGCCACGGACCGGGTCACCGCTGCTGTGACACCTTCCCCCTGAGTTACCGGCCCGGTACCGAGTACCCCACAGCCCTGGGAGGGCGACCCAACTTTGGCGTCACGAACAGGTTGACGAGACCCAATGCCATCGGGTTCTGTGTGCCTAAGACTCAAATCTTTTGAAAATGTGCAGAAGACCCAATTTAATAGACTGTAAAATTAACGCTAAAAATGGCCGCTGGCGCGGTGAAGAAGGGCGTGACAACATGGGTGGTCCTAAGAAAAGACCGCGAGCTGTCCTGGGCCTCCCCTGACTTAACTTCTATGCGACAGCAACATGGCCCACCCACCGCTGCTGTGACACCTTCCCCCTGAGTTACCGGCCCGGTATCGAGTAACCCACAGCCCTGAGAGGGCGACCCAGATGCCCCTAACAGAATGTGTACCTAGCCTATGCCCGGACGGCCGAGGCCACGTGAGGATAGTGGCTAACTTCTCCGAATACATCTTTAGACCTGTGGACGAGACTATGTAACCAAGAAAAGGCAGAGAGGATTGCTCAAAGATGCACTTCTCAAACTTGGCATACAGTCTGTTCTCCCTGACCCTTTGCAAGACCTGGCAAGCATGCCTCCGTTGAGTGGCTAAGTCTGCGGAGTAAATCAAGATGTCATCCTTGCAGACAACTACACATGAATAGAGATCTCTAAAAATGTCATTTACAGACTCCTGGAAGACCGCGGGTGCATTACTGAGGTCAAATGGCATTACTAGGTATTCATAGTGTCCATCTCGAGTGTTGAAGGCTGTTTTCCATTCGTCTCCCTGACGTATACGAATCAGGTTGTAGGCTCCTCTGAGATCTAGTTTGGTAAAGATCTTGGCCCCTCTGAGATGATCAAACAGCTCTGAAATAAGCGGTAACGGGTATCTATTTTTTACCGTGATCTGGTTTAACCCCCGGTAAACTATACAGGGCCGTAGAGATCCATCCTTTTTGTTGATGAAGAAGAAACCTGCCCCTGCAGGAGAAGATGATTTCCGGATAAATCCTCTAGTCAGGTTCTCCTGGATGTACTCTGACATAGCCTGGGTCTCTGCATGGAAAAGAGGATAGATTCGCCTCCGAGGGGCAGACGTTCCGGGAAGCAGATCAATGGAACAGTCATACGACCTGTGTGGAGGCAGCCTCTCTGCTTCCTTTTTCCCGAAGACATCTGAGAACCCCCAGTAAGAGGATGGTAAACCCAGCAGGGCAGTTGGCTCCACTGGAGGACGAACAGGGCGGCTGGGAGCAATACATCTATCAGAGCAAGAATCTCCCCAAGGCAGGACTTCTCCAGTCCTTCAGTTTAGGACAGTGAAAAATGAGGATGAATGAACTCATGGAGATCAACATCCAACACTGTGGAGACACCATCACATGCTTCTCAACGCAGTGATTCTAGAGCAATGCCCCCATCCCTTATGGGAAATATGCAAAAACATGCAAAACACAAGACGCAGAGACACCATCACATGTTTCTCAACGCAAGCAATGACTAGCCAGGTCTTTCCTCGGGAAGGAACAACCACGGGAAGGGCAGTCTCCAATGAAGGAAACCACCTATGCCAAAACATGGTATCCATCCACATACAGCTGTTTCGGGGTATTGCCCCTCATCAGTGTGGAGTAGGAAACTGGCTAGTAGGAGCAATACCTAGTAAAAGATTGTGAAAAATGAGGATGAATGAACTCATGGAGATCAACATCCAACACTGCGGAGACACTAACACATGTTTCTCAACGCAGTGATTCTAGAGCAATGCCCCCATCCCTTATGGGAAATAAGCAAAAACATGCAAAACACAAGACGCGGAGTTAGCAGGGTTGCTCGGACTCCGGCAGCTGCCGGTGACTCTCCTTTGTCGGTGACAGGCACTCTTCTGCGGCGTCGTCCTCCTTACGTCTGGGTCAGATTCTCTTCTCCTCCTGCCACCACTCTAATTCTACTCGGCCTAGGCTGCTGTTGCTGCACACAAGTTCCTCTTCTGGGCCCCACCCATTCTGAGGTGGGGTTGCTTCTACTCGCTACTCCCATCGTCTTGCAACCTGTTGTAATGGGCGAGTCCTTGTTCTTCTTCGTGGCACCCACCAAGGGCGGACAAGGGGGTACTGACAGTCAATTTTGGCACCATTGCTGTGCCGTCACACCCATGAAAGGAGTCATTACAGTCCTTTTTGGCACTAAAGTCCTCCATCTTCATGGCCGCCATCTTATCACTCACTTTGTCAGATTCAATTGCAGTCTTTTCCACATTCAGTTCTTCTGTCACATCCGATAACTTACTTACAATTGCAGTATCTTCAACCCGCATTCCTCAGGTCAAGCTTGTCACATCCAATTCTTTATAGGTCTTTTTGCTATTCACATCGGGAACACTCAAATCAACATCTTCTTTTCTTGCGGGTCCTCCGCATTGTAAGGTGTTGGGATCCTGCCAACTATGCCAATTGTAAAGGTCGGCCAGGGCGGTAGTCGTGGCTGAGGTTGTCGGGCATTGAGTACCCTGGCCTCCCTCTACAGGAAAACGGTACATTTTCTCTTGCATGTTACAATTGGTACTGATGGTGCTGTCGTCGTCTTCTTGGCTGCACTGACTTGCAGCTGGTCCTGGATCCCAAAGAATAGAGACACAGTCTAGAGCAACTCTTAGCTGAACATATTTATATGCTTCAGGACACAACACATCCATGTAGTAACCAGCATTTCCATCACAATAAAGACGGCACATTACTTCATCTTTCCATTCACTGTTCCCTGCGTCACTAAGTGTTTCCGTGGGATGGGGTATCTCAGACGACCCCTCAGCGTCCTCCCAGTGGAGCGTCACCACGGTAGAGCATTCTCCCGTCTGCTTCGTCTTAGACAACAGAGATCCAGCCCACGAGGCTATCCACCACATACTGGAGCGACCTGCCCATACACTTTTACAGTGACCTTCCATCTTCCTTTACTTCTTTTCCTCTCTTCTGCTGGTTCTGCTGCATCTGGTTCTCTAAGTTCGCTCCATGGATGGCTGGGAATACCCTTAAACTTTACGGGGTAGTTAGGCAGCTTGGGAATATTGCCCATCCGAGTACAACGGGGTCTGGCCCCTGACTGGGCTTTCTCAGCTCCTCAGCCGGACTAACTCAAACTAAGAAGTCCTGCTATCTTACTCCCCAGCAAAACCCTCCTATAGTTAACTATTTACTGTGTGACTTAACTTACTGAGCTCCGTACCCCATTTATTGGACATATTGCCAACTGCACTGTCCCTATTATCTACATTGTGCAGAAACATAGCAGCATATGAAACATAGATAATAAAACAACATAAGATATATGATAATATGCAACAACAGAATTAAATATTGTGAGAATCATGTGGGAATAGTGGATGAGGGCAGGTATATCTCGCCCAGATTCCTTTCCTATGTGGCCTAGTCTGGTCAGTATCGCACCTGCTTACTAATGGATAATGGGAGGTGGATATAAAAGGATGCAAGGTGGTTGTGTGAGTGTCTCAGCCTGGGAACACAGAGAGCCTGTCTGTGTGAGAGACACACGTGAGTGGAAGCAGTGCCCACTGCAACTGTGGTTTAGCTGGACGGGAGAAGCCCGCCAGTTGGTAGTTAGGTTGTCCATTGTTTAGTTAGTGCCGGACAGGCAAGGATTTGTTTTATGTTTTATTTCCTTTTGCATTGCTTTCACCGTTAATAAACCTGACCCAGGGTCAGTTACACCCGAATCCCAGCTCTGCGCCTGAGTTTCATGCTGAATGCACGTGACCTTTGACCCCAGCAAAGGCGATCCCGGAGTGTTTTATCACATTGTGGTGGAGAACGCGGGCATCACGTTGCAAGCATGAGCATGGAGGACGTGGTGAAAGCGCTGGTACAGTCCACCGCCGTCCAGCAAGAAGCTAATCGGGTGATGATGGCCCAGCTGAAGGAGTTGGTGGACATGACAGCTACCGATCGTTCGCTTCTCCA
Source organism: Dendrobates tinctorius (assembly GCF_039654945.1). Lineage (NCBI taxonomy): Eukaryota > Metazoa > Chordata > Amphibia > Anura > Dendrobatidae > Dendrobates > Dendrobates tinctorius. Next base: position 11,307,506 of record NW_027361939.1, on the reverse strand, counting down.
GCAGGTGGCGCAGCGCTTGGCAAGCTTACCTGAGCTTAACCTGGAAGCCGAGTCGAGAGTGATTCACGTGAGTCGGTACTGGCAGAAAATGACGACCGAAGATGACGTCGAGGCATACCTGACCACGTTTGAACGGACGGCGGTGCGAGAAATATGGCCGAAGGCATGATGGGCCGGCCTGATTGCCCCGTTTCTTTCAGGTGAGGCCCAAAAGGCTTATTATGACTTAGAGCCTGAAGCCGCGCAGGACTTTGACAAATTGAAAGCCGAGATCTTGGCCCGGCTGGGAGTGAAGACCGCTGTCCGTGCACAGAGAGTGCATCAATGGACTTATCAGCCGGATAAACCACCGCGGTCTCAGATGTTCGACCTGATCCACGTGACGAAGAAGTGGCTACAACCCGAGGTGCTGACAGCGCCAGAGATAATCTAGAGAGTCGTCATGGACAAGTACCTGAGAGCTCTACCGCCAGCCCTGAGGAAGTGGGTAAGCCATGGAAATCCTACGACGGCAGATCAACTGGTGGATCTGGTTGAACGTTACTCCGTGGCGGAAGGACTCCGAGACAACGCTACCCCACCTCGTTCTTCATCATCTCCACGTGGAACCGGTAAGACTGATCCAGGGAGTAGGGGAGACGGAAAAATCCCTAAGACAGTGGGGGAGGAAAACGGGACTGTCCGCACTGCGAGGCCGAGAGTAACGAACTATGGTCTAAGCAAGGGGCCCGTTAGGTGTTTCCGCTGCCAAGAGATGGGACATATTGCTGCGAACTGTCCGGTCACTACTGAACCCATGCAGTGCGACCTCACAGACTCTAAAAACCGCATGTCTATGGTTGCACGGGTAGTGAGTGTGAATGCCGGTCAAAAGGATGTGGAAAAACCCTTGTGTGATTTAACTGTTGATGGCAAAAATGTGGTGGCATTGTTAGACTCGGGAAGTGTGGTGAATCTGGTGAAGGCCAGTCTGGTGTCAGCCCCGACTGGACCATCAGACAAATTTTCTGTAACGTGTGTGCATGGAGACACCTGTTCGTACCTCACCACGGTCATATGCATTACAACTTCCTATGGGTCTGTGCAACATAAAGTGGGACTCGTCCTGGCGTTATTGCATGATGTTATCCTGGGCGGGATTTTCCCCACTTCTGGCAATTGTGGGAGAATCAGTTGATGCCTTCGGGTAATAGTGTACATGATTCTTCTCCCAGGGCGCGTGTGGGTCCCAAACCCCGGGAAGAGGTCTCCCCGGAAGACTCGGGGGAAGAGTCTGCGGGAAATGGCCTGCAGTTCCCGTTTTCAGTCATGGCGGGTGATACGGAGGAGACCGGGGAAGAGGAGGAGGCTGACAGCTGTCCACCTCCCCGTTTGCCGGATTTAGAAGTTCAGAAAGATGACTTCCAAAGCGAGCAAATAAAGGATCCTACCCTTTCTCAGGCTAGGACAAATGTAAAAGTGATAAATGGGGTACCCATAGAACCTGGCTCTAGGCTGGCATATCCTTACATGGTTCTGGAGAATGATTTACTCTATCAGATAGAGAAAAAGGGGGAAGATACGGTGCAACTATTAGTCGTGCCAAAACCCTACCGGCGGCAGGTGCTGGACCTGGCCCACGGACATGTGATGGGGGGTCACCTGGGAGTCCAGAAAACCACCGAAAGGATATTACACTGTTTTGTTTGGCCAGGCATGCATCACGATATCCGTGTATATTGTGAGTCTTGTCCAGACTGCCAAGCCTCTGCATCTAAGCCCCGGTTCTGTAGCCCTTTGGTACCCCTACCTATTATTGAAGTCCCGTTTGAGAGGATTGGGATGGATTTAGTTGGGCCCCTTCCACAGTCTGCACGTGGACACCAACATATCCTGGTCATCTTGGATTATGCCACTCGTTACCCGGAGGCCATCCCTTTGCGTAACACGGCCACCAAGACGATTGCCAAGGAACTGGTGCATGTGTTTAGTCGGGTCGGTATACCAAAACAGATACTCACCGACCAGGGGACCCCCTTTATGTCCAGAGTAATGAAGGAGCTCTGCCGATTGTTAAAAATCGAACCGTTACGCACATCCATGTATCACCCTCAAACAGACGGGTTGGTCGAACGGTTCAATAAAACTCTGAAGCAGATGCTGAGAAAGGTGATAGACAAGTATGGGAAGAACTGGGACTATTTTTTTCCGTATTTGCTTTTTGCCATCAGGGAAGTACCCCAGTCTTCCACGGGATTCTCGCCTTTTGAGTTATTGTACGCCCGACGTCCTCGCGGACTGTTAGACGTTGCAAAGGAAACCTGGGAGGGTCAGGTCACTCCGTTGAAAACAGTGATAGATCACGTCACACAAATGCAGGACCGTATTGCGGCTGTTATGCCTATCGTCAAAGAACACATGATACAGGCTCAAGGAGCCAAAAAAAGAATCTATGATAGTGGCGCCAAGATCCGTACGTTTGCACCCGGAGATAGGGTGTTGATCCTGGTCCCCACGGTGGACAGTAAGTTCCTGGCAAAGTGGCAGGGCCCCTTTGAGATCAAGGAAAGAGTTGGTGAAGTAAACTACAAAGTATACCAGGCAGGTAAACGGAAACCTGAACAGATTTATCATGTAAATCTGATAAAGCCCTGGAAGGATCGGTCTGCCTTGTCAGCGGAGCTGGCCCGTCCTGTCTGCTCGCATACCGTACCGGAGGTACGGGTTGCAGAGACTCTCTCGGAGCGGCAAAAGACTGAGGTCAGGCAGTTTCTACTTCACAACCAAAAGTTTTTCTCAGAAAAACCCGGGCAGACTACGCTAATAAAACATGACATCGTAACGGAACCTGGTATCACAGTTCACGTAAAGCCCTACCGAATCCCGGAAGCGCGCCGTGAAGCCGTTTCCCGAGAAGTGAAGGCAATGTTAGAGTTAGGTGTCATTGAGGAATCGCACAGTGCTTGGTCCAGCCCGATTGTGCTAATTCCTAAACCGGACGGCACGATCCGGTTCTGCAATGACTTCAGGAAACTGAATGCGGTCTCAAAATTTGATGCCTACCCCATGCCCCGGGTCGACGAGTTGATAGATCGGTTAGGAAAAGCCCGGTATATTACGACCCTAGACCTAACAAAGGGGTATTGGCAGATCCCTCTGGCGGAGGCTGCCAGAGAAAAGACGGCATTTGCTACGCTGGAAGGTTTATTTCAGTATGTGTATATGCCGTTTGAACTGCACGGAGCACCGGCGACCTTCCAGAGACTGATGGATCGAGTCCTGAGGCCACATAGGCAGTACGCTTCGGCCTATTTGGACGACATTGTCATTTACAGCTTGGACTGGGAGACTCATCTCCAAAAACTACAAGCTGTGATTGACAACCTGTGGGAGGCAGGTCTAACCGCGAACCCCAAGAAATGTCACATCGGGCTAGAAGAAGCCCAGTATTTGGGGTATGTAATTGGGAGGGGTGTTGTTAAACCCCAGGTTGATAAGATTCAGGCGGTTCAGGACTGGCCACAACCTGTCAACAAGAAGCAGGTGCAAGCCTTCCTGGGGATCGCCGGCTATTATCGCCGGTTCATACCCAATTTTGCAGCCATCGCTACCCCCCTGACGGATCTTACAAAAGGGAAAGACTCCGTCATGATTAAATGGAGTTTAGCGGCTGAAGAAGCCTTCCATAGCCTAAAACGGGCACTTTGCTCTCAGCCCGTACTGGTGACTCCGGACTTCCGCAGCGAGTTTGTGGTACAAACGGATGCCTCTGATACCGGTATCGGGGCCGTACTCTCACAAGTGAGGGATGGAGTGGAACACCCGGTCCTCTATCTCAGCAGGAAGCTGAATAAACACGAGCAAAGGTATGCAGTCGTAGAAAAAGAGTGCCTCGCCATTAAGTGGGCTCTAGAGGCCCTCAAATATTACCTGGTGGGCCGAAAGTTCAGGCTGATCACTGACCATGCCCCTCTCAAGTGGATGCACTTGAACAAGGAACGGAATAGCCGGGTGACCCGGTGGTTCCTTGCCCTGCAGGCCTACACTTTTACGGTGGAGCACCGCCCAGGATTACAGATGGGAAACGCAGATGCCCTGTCCCGAGTGCACTGTTTGGCGGGTGTCATTGCTTGACCGGAGTGGTCTGAGCAGAGGGGGGGGATATGTGAGAATCATGTGGGAATAGTGGATGAGGGCAGGTATATCTCACCCAGATTCCTTTCCTATGTGGCCTAGTCTGGTCAGTATCGCACCTGCTTACTAATGGATAATGGGAGGTGGATATAAAAGGATGCAAGGTGGTTGTGTGAGTGTCTCAGCCTGGGAACACAGAGAGCCTGTCTGTGTGAGAGACACACGTGAGTGGAAGCAGTGCCCACTGCAACTGTGGTTTGGCTGGACGGGAGAAGCCCGCCAGTTGGTAGTTAGGTTGTCCATTGTTTAGTTAGTGCCGGACAGGCAAGGATTTGTTTTATGTTTTATTTCCTTTTGCATTGCTTTCACCGTTAATAAACCTGACCCAGGGTCAGTTACACCCGAATCCCAGCTCTGCGCCTGAGTTTCATGCTGAATGCACGTGACCTTTGACCCCAGCAAAGGCGATCCCGGAGTGTTTTATCACAATATATACAAATACATATATACATACACAATAACAACATGGAGGTATTAAGGGGTAAGGTTCTCAGCCCCTTACAAAACACCAATACATTTAAAAAAGACTCATTTATTGAAACAATTAACAGTAAAAATTATTACCATTAAGTACAAAATGAGTCCACTAAGGAAGAAAGAAGATGAAGAGCTACAAAAAAATTCTATAGAGATAAATTAGTAGTCCCAAATCAACATATACGGTACTTATACTGATGAGTGACACTTTTATGTGATCTAAATGACTATGAAGTGTTGTTTTGTAGTTTAATACAAATTCATATCCTTGCTGCTAAATATATAAATATATATACAGTCATATGTAAAAGTTTGGGCACCCCTATTAATGTTAACCTTTTTTCTTTATAACAATTTTGGTTTTTGCAACAGCTATTTCAGTTTCATATATCTAATAACTGATGGACTCAGTTATATTTCTGGATTCAAATGAGGTTTATTGTACTAACAGAAAATGTGCAATCTGAATTTAAACAAAATTTGACCGGTGCAAAAGTATGAGCACCCTTATCATTTTCTTGATTTGAACACTCCTAACTACTTTTTACTGACTTCCTGAAGCACTAAATTGGTTTTGTAACCTCATTGAGCTTTGAACTTCATAGCCAGGTATATCAAATCATGAGAAAAGGTATTTAAAGTGGCCGCTTGCAAGTAGTTCTCCTATTTGATTCTCCTATGAAGAGTGGCATCATGGGCTCCTCAAAACAACTCTCAAATGATCTGAAAACAAAGATTATTCAACATAGCTTTTCAGGGGAAGGATACAAAAAGTTGTCTCAGAGATTTAACCTGTCAGTTTCCACTGTGAGGAACATAATAAGGAAATGGAAGAACACAGGTACAGTTCTTGTTAAGCCCAGAAGTGGCAGACCAAGAAAAATATCAGAAAGGCAGAGAAGAAGAATGGTGAGAACAGTCAAGGACAATCCACAGACCACCTCCAAAGACCTGCAGCATCATCTTGCTGCAGATGGTGTCACTGTGCATCGGTCAACAATACAGCGCATGCATAACGCCTTTTTGTATGACCAAACAACTCAATCTTTGTTTCATCAGTCCACAGGACCTTCTTCCAAAATGTAATTGGCTTGTCCAAATGTGCTTTTGCATACCTCAGGCGACTCTGTTTGTGGCGTGCTTGCAGAGACGGCTTCTTTCGCATCACTCTCCCATACAGCTTCTCCTTGTGCAAAGTGCGCTGTATTGTTGACCGATGCACAGTGACACCATCTGCAGCAAGATGATGCTGCAGGTCTTTGGAGGTGGTCTGTGGATTGTCCTTGACTGTTCTCACCATTCTTCTTCTCTGCCTTTCTGATATTTTTCTTGGCCTGACACTTCTGGGCTTAACAAGAACTGTACCTGTGTTCTTCCATTTCCTTATTATGTTCCTCACAGTGGAAACTGACAGGTTCAATCTCTGAGACAACTTTTTGCATCCTTCCCCTGAAAAGCTATGTTGAATAATCTTTGTTTTCAGATCATTTGAGAGTTGTTTTGAGGAGCCCATGATGCCACTCTTCATAGGAGAATCAAATAGGAGAACTACTTGCAAGTGGCCACTTTAAATACCTTTTCTCATGATTTGATATACCTGGCTATGAAGTTCAAAGCTCAATGAGGTTACAAAACCAATTTAGTGCTTCAGGAAGTCAGTAAAAAGTAGTTAGGAGTGTTCAAATCAAGAAAATGATAAGGGTGCCCATACTTTTGCACCGGTCAAATTTTGTTTAAATGCAGATTGCACATTTTCTGTTACTACAATAAACCTCATTTGAATCCAGAAATATAACTGAGTCCATCAGTTATTAGATATATGAAACTGAAATAGCTGTTGCAAAAACCAAAATTGTTATAAAGAAAAAAGGTTAACATTAATAGGGGTGCCCAAACTTTTACATATGACTGTATATATATATATATATATATATATACTGTATATACACATATACACACAGAGTTTTTTCCAGCCTCCCATTTTTTCCTAGCACCTTTTCCTGATTTTTACTTATGTCATTCTTTTAATCATCACGAAACAATCACTGACCTCAGGGAGACCAGTCAAAGAAAACACTGCGGCAGCCGGCAAAGGCGCTCAATCAGTGAAATCCTAGGTGCAATGCTCCCTGATGATTATTTTAATCATGTACAAATAAAATGTAATACTTTTAAGTCAATCCAATTGGTCACTTCTAATTTTTGCACCTATAAGTTTAGGTCTCTAAGGCAAAGATCTTTCTTCATGTATTTTAGATCACGTAGAAGTGCCACTCATCAGTATGAGTATACGTTGATAAGGGACAACTAAATTATATAATAATTATTTGACTGTTTTTTGAAAAGATTGTCCAAATTAAAAATGGATTTCAAATCCAGAGAAAATGCTTAGTTAGCAAAAGCTACCGATATCTTCAAGAAAGGTGCAGGATTAGCATCTGGTAACACTTCTCTTTCTAATCGGGAAACTCTGAAATATGTTATATAAAAAGACTAAACTTTGGTGGACTAATACAGCACTACAAAATAATTTGGAACAGAAGATCATACCAAAGGGATTATGGGTAGTGTTGAGCTATACCATCCGATATCGTGAAGTATTGGATCGGACCGATACCCAAAAAGTATCGGGTATCGCCGATTCCGATACCGGAAACCCCATTCAAGTCAATGGGACTGAAATATCGGAATTCTTTACTTGTACATCCAGTTCGGGAGGGAGGAAGAGTGTGGGCGGTGCGTGGGTGGACACTGTGCGTGTCTGTGTGTGCGGGCGGGGTCTGTGCGGGCCTCTCGGGGGTCTGTGCGGGCCTGCCGGGGGTCTGTGCGGGCCTGCCGGGGGTCTGTGCGGGCTGCTGGGGGTCTGTGCGGGCCTGCTGGGGGTCTGTGCGGGCTGGCGGGGGTCTGTGTGGGCCTGGCGGGGGTCTGTACGCGCCTGACGGGGGTCTGTGCGGGCCTGCCTGGGGTTGTGTGTGTGTGCAGGCATTGTCCGATGGGACTACAAGTCCCATCGGGCTATGCCTGCTACAATGACAGTGATTGACACATTAGCCAATGATGGGACAGTAGTAGTCCCATCATCCGGCTAATGTGTTGAATGTAAAAAAAAAAAAAAAAAAAACCATACTACATATATACTACATTCATACAACATACATACATACTACATACATACTTCATATATACTACATTCATATAACATACATACATACTACATACTACATACATACTTCATATATACTACATTCATACAACATACATACATACTACATACATACTACATATATACTACATTCATGCAACATACATACATACTACATACATACTTCATATATACTACATTTATACAACATACATACATACTTCATATATACTACATTCATACAACATACATACATACATACTACATACATACTACATATATACTACATTCATACAACATACATACGTACTACATACATACTTCATATATACTACATTCATACAACATACATACATACTACATACATACTTCATATATACTACATTCATACAACATACATACATACTACATACATACTTCATATATACTACATTCATACAACATACATACAACATACACACTTCATATATACTACATAATACAACATGCATACAACATACATACTACATACATACTACATTCATACAACATACATACATACTACATGCTACATATATACTACATATATACTACATTCATACAACATACATACTACATATATACTACATTCATACAACATACATATATAGTACATACTACATACATACTACATACATAAAACATGCTACAGACGTACAACATACATACTACATACAATACATTCATACATTCATACAATACATACATATAGACATACAGTACATATAACATAGAGTACATACTCACCATCACTTGTCACTTTGATCCCCGAAGCCAGTGTCATCTCACTGTAAAAAATTTTAAAATAACAAACAAGCGATATACTCCCTGATCCGCAGAAATCCACGAGTGTCCCACGACGATCTCCTGCACTGCATCACTGAGAGGTTACTATAGTTCACTGGTCTCACTTTATGGCAAAAGCTGCGTGGGAACTTTCTAACACAGCAATGCCAAAAGTGAAACTAGGGACTATTTTTTTACAGTGGCGAAGGAATGCAGTGCGGAACGATACCTACCTCCCGTCATTGTATTCCTGGGGCCCCTAGAGAGCGGTTGCATCAGCTGATGTTGCTGTTCTCCACGGGAGATCGTCGTGTGTATGTTGTATGAATGTAGTATATATGTAGTATGTATGTAGTATGTATGTTGTATGAATGTAGTATATATGTAGTATGTATGTATGTTGTATGAATGTAGTATATATGTAGTAAGTATGTAGTATGTATGTATGTATGTTGTATGAATGTAGTATATATGTAGTATGTATGTAGTATGCATGTATGTACAGTTGTGGCCAAAAGTATTGACACCCCTGCAATTCTGTCAGATAATACTCAGTTTCTTCCTGAAAATGATTGCAAACACAAATTCTTTGTTATTATTATCTTCATTTAAATTTGTCTTAAATGAAAAAACACAAAAAGAATTGTCCTAAAGCCAAATTGGATATAATTCCACACCAAACATAAAAAAGAGGGTGGACAAAAGTATTGGCACTGTTCGAAAAATCATGTGATGCTTCTCTAATTTGTGTAATTAACAGCACCTGTAACTTATCTGTGGCACCTAACAGGTTTTGGCAATAACTAAATCACAATTGCAGCCAGTTGACATGGATTAAAGTTGACTCAACCTCTGTCCTGTGTCCTTGTGTGTACCACATTGAGCATGGAGATCAGAAAGAAGACCAAAGAACTGTCTGAGGACTTGAGAAACCAAATTGTGAGGAAGCATGAGCAATCTCAAGGCTACAAGTCCATCTCCAAAGACCTGAATGTTCCTGTGTCTACCGTGCGCAGTGTCATCAAGAAGTTTAAAGCCCATGGCACTGTGGCTAACCTCCCTAGATGTGGATGGAAAAGAAAAATTGACAAGAGATTTCAACGCAAGATTGTGCGGATGTTGGATAAAGAATCTTGACTAACATCCAAACAAGTTCAAGTTGCCCTGCAGTCTGAGGGTACAACAGTGTCAACCCGTACTATCCGTTGGCGTCTGAATGAAAAGGGACTGTATGGTAGGAGACCCAGGAAGACCCCACTTCTTACCCCGAGACATAAAAAAGCCAGGCTGGAGTTGGCCAAAACTTACCTGAAAAAGCCTAAAACGTTTTGGAAGAATGTTCTCTGGTCAGATGAGACAAAAGTAGATCTTTTTGGGCAAAGGCATCAACATAGAGTTTACAGGAGAAAAAAGAGGCATTCAAAGAAAAAAACACGGTCCCTACAGTCAAACATGGCGGAGGTTCCCTAATGTTTTGGGTTTGCTTTGCTGCCTCTGGCACTGGACTGCTTGATCGTGTGAATGGCATTATGAAGTCTGAAGACTACCAACAAATGTTGCAGCATAATGTAGGGCCCAGTGTGAGAAAGCTGGGTCTCCCTCAGAGGTCATGGGTCTTCTAGCAGGACAATGACCTAAAACACACTTCAAAAAGCACAAGAAAATGGTTTAAGAGAAAGCACTGGAGACTTCTAAGGTGGCCAGCAATGAGTCCAGACCTGAATCCCATAGAACACCTGTGGAGAGATCTAAATATGGCAGTTTGGAGAAGGCACCCTTCAAATATCAGGGACCTGGAGCAGTTTGCCAAAGAAGAATGGTCTAAAATTCCAGCAGAGCATTGTAAGAAACTCATTAATGGTTACCGGAAGCAGTTGGTCGCAGTTATTTTGGCTAAAGGTTGTGCGACCAAGTATTAGGCTGAGGGTGCCAATTCTTTTGTCTGGCCCATTTTTGGAGTTTTGTGTGAAATGATCAATGTTTTGCTTTTTGCTTCATTCTCTTTTGTGCTTTTTCATTTAAGACAAATTAAATGAAGATAATAATACCAAAGAATTTGTGTTTGCAATCATTTTCAGGAAGAAACTGAGTATTATCTGACAGAACTGCAGGGGTGTCAATATTTTTGGCCACAACTGTATGTTGTATGAATGTAGTATATATGTAGTATGTATGTAGTATGTATGTATGTATGTTGTATGAATGTAGTATATATGTAGTATGTATGTATGCATGTATGTATGTTGTATGAATGTAGTATGTATGTAGTATGTATGTTTTTTTTTTTTACATTCAACACATTAGCCGGATGATGGGACTACTACTGTCCCATCATTGGCTAATGTGTCAATCACTGTCATTGTAGCAGGCATAGCCCGATGGGACTTGTAGTCCCATCGGACGATGCCTACACACACACACACAACCCCCCGGCAGGCCCGCACAGACCCCCGGCAGCCCGTACAGACCCCGGGCAGGCCCATACAGACCCCCGGCAGGCCCGCACAGACCCCCGGCAGCCCGCACAGGCCCCCGGCAGGTTTGTACAGACCCCCGGCAGGGCCGTACAGACCCTCGGCAGGCCCGCACAGACCCCCGGCAGCCCGCACAGACCCCCGGCAGACCCATACAGACCCCGGCAGCCCGCACAGACCCCCAGCAGCCCGTACAGACCCCCAGCTGGCCCGTATAGACCCCCGGCAGGTCCGCACAGACCCCCAGCAGGTCCGCACAGAACCCCGGCAGCCCGCACAGACCCCCGGCAGGCCCGTACAGACCCCCGGCAGGGCCGTACAGACCCTCGGCAGGCCTGCACAGACCCCTGGCAGCCCGCACAGATCCCCGGCAGGCCCATACAGACCCCCGGCAGGCCCTATAGACCCCCGGCAGCCCGCACAGACCCCAGGCAGCCAGCACAGACCCCCGGCAGGCCCGTACTGACCCCCGGCAGGGCCGTACAGACCCTCGGCAGGCCCGCACAGACCCCTGGCAGCCCGCACAGACCCCCGGCAGGCCCGCACAGACCCCGGCAGCCCGCACAGACCCCCAGCAGCTCGCACAGACCCCCGGCAGGCCCGCACAGACACCCGGCAGACCCGCACAGACCGCGCATCATGATGACATAATTTCAGCAGTCAATCACAGCCACAACACTGGCTCATTGCATTATGGGAACTTCCGATTCCGGTATCCGATATTGTAAAAATATCGGTACTCGTGTCGGAATTGCGATACAGCGAATATCGGCCTTTACCCGATATTTGCAGTATCGGAATGCTCAACACTAATTATGGGTACAAATTTATCCAACCTTGGACCTAAAAAACGATGACTTGACTCAAAGGTGGATAAAAGCAGCCAACATCTGTCCTATTGAGTATATCCAGACTATTAAAGAAAGAAATAGTATATCCGTCAAAAAGTAGAAGAGGAAATTGATAGCCAGCAAAAAATTAACAACAGGAAATGAAGGTTGGAGGTCTTTCAGGAAATTTTAACAGCATTTGAGAAAGATTTTGAAAAGTGGGAAAAAAACTATATGATTTTCAGAATGATAGGATTTTCCAGTGGTGATTAAAAAAAAGGACAGCAATAAGAAGGAATCTGTCTATAAGTTCATCCATTCAATCTCTCTCCTCCATCGGGGAAGAAATTGGCCCATCTTCAGAATTGGAACAAGGCCCCAAAACAAGGCAATACCAGAAAAAGAGGACCTATAAAACACACCACAATAAGACCTATAGAGAAGATACTCTAAAGGTTATACATTTATTTAATCATGTTTTAACATCAACACAAATATCTCTTTTACAGAAAGGTCTAACCTTTTCTCCCTCGTCTCACCTAGACGCGTTCTCGGCAATAAAGGATCTTCACCTTTTTTCAAGGAAAGTCAAAAGCAGAAAAAGGGTGCACCACTGAATAAATATGATAATATAAAGCATATGAGTGCTGTGAATGCATAGGGTAAATTTAATGGAAAAGGGGAAGAAAAAAGACAATGCATATACAGTTGTGGCCAAAAGTATTGACACCCCTGCAATTCTGTCAGATAATACTCAGTTTCTTCCTGAAAATGATTGCAAACACAAATTCTTTTGTATTATTATCTTCATTTAATTTGTCTTAAATGAAAAAACACAAAAGAGAATGAAGCAAAAAGCAAAAAAAAATTGATCATTTCACACAAAATTCCAAAAATGGGCCAGACAAAAGTATTGGCACCGTCAGCTTAATACTTGGTTGCCCAACCTTTAGCCAAAATAACTGCGACCAACTGCTTCCGGTAACCATCAATGAGTTTCTTACAATGCTCTGCTGGAATTTTAGACCATTCTTCTTTGGCAAACTGCTCCAGGTCCCTGATATTTGAAGGGTGCCTTCTCCAAACTGCCATTTTTAGATCTCTCCACAGGTGTTCTATGGGATTCAGGTCTGGACTCATTGCTGGCCACCTTAGAAGTCTCCAGTGCTTTCTCTCAAACCAATTTCTAGTGCTTTTTGAAGTGTGTTTTGGGTCATTGTCCTGCTGGAAGACCCATGGCCTCTGAGGGAGACCCAGCTTTCTCACACTGGGCCCTACATTATGCTTCAAAATTTGTTGGTAGTCTTCAGACTTCATAATGCCATGCACATGGTCAAACAGTCCAGTGCCAGAGGCAGCAAAGCAACCCCAAAACATCAGGGAACCTCCGCCATGTTTGACTGTAGGGACCGTGTTCTTTTCTTTGAATGCCTCTTTTTTCTCCTGTAAACTCTATGTTGATGCCTTTGCCAAAAAAGCTCTACTTTTGTCTCATCTGACCAGAGAACATTCTTCCAAAACGTTTTAAGCTTTTTCAGGTAAGTTTTGGCCAACTCCAGCCTGGCTTTTTTATGTCTCGGGGTAAGAAGTGGGGTCTTCCTGGGTCTCCTACCATACAGTCCCTTTTCAGTCAGATGCCGATGGATAGTACGGGTTGACACTGTTGTACCCTCGGACTGCAGGGCAGCTTGAACTTGTTTGGATGTTAGTCGAGGTTCTTTATCCAACATCCGCACAATCTTGCGTTGAAATCTCTTGTCAATTTTTCTTTTCCGTCCACATCTAGGGAGGTTAGCCACAGTGCCATGGGCTTTAAACTTCTTGATGACACTGCGCACGGTAGACACAGGAACATTCAGGTCTTTGAAGATGGACTTGTAGCCTTGAGATTGCTCATGCTTCCTCACAATTTGGTTGATCTCAAGTCCTTAGACAGTTCTTTGGTCTTCTTTCTTTTCTCCATGCTCAATGTGGTACACACAAGGACACAGGACAGAGGTTGAGTCAACTATAATCCATGTCAACTGGCTGCAAGTGTGATTTAGTTATTGCCAACACCTGTTAGGTGCCACAGGTAAGTTACAGGTGCTGTTAATTACACAAATTAGAGAAGCATCACATGATTTTTCGAACAGTGCCAATACTTTTGTCCACCCTCTTTTTTATGTTTGGTGTGGAATTATATCCAATTTGGCTTTAGGACAATTCTTTTTGTGTTTTTTCATTTAAGACAAATTAAATGAAGATAATAATACCAAAGAATTTGTGTTTGCAATAATTTTCAGGAAGAAACTGAGTATTATCTGACAGAATTGCAGGGGTGTCAATACTTTTGGCCACAACTGTAGGTACTGCACATCTAAGTATAGCATAAAAAAATCAACTTTATTGACACCAAAGCACATAACTATTAAAAGCAATATGTGGTCATGCATGGTACCAAAACCCACAATAAACAAAATATGATAGACAAAACATAGGGCTGTCAAGGGCACAAAAAGATGTAGCTATATACAATAACCTATAAGTACAATATCTAACAGGATTCTTGTATGAAACATGGAGGTGATGTCAATAACAGGTGCTTCACCTAGAGTTACCAACTCATATACATTCAAACAAAAAAGGAAGCACACTGTAGCGCCATAACATGCAAACATGAAATATGAAAAATGAATTGCATTACTGCATTAGAAGTATGAAAAATTGAGAAAACTTAGCGCATAAAATGGCCAATTTATGTGTATCTGGAAGCCACGGTAAGGCATTTCTCGTTTTCCAGGACCCTAACCTAATGTCCATCCTCACTTAGACTGAAGTCTTCATCTGAATGGGAACCTATGTAAATCTTCTCCTTAGACTGAAGTCTATATCTCTGTGGAGGGGTGGTGGCCTTGCTTTGATTAAAAACGCCTGCAGCTAACAGGTGGAGTGCTCAGTCAGAAGGTAAATGAATACAAATTTCAAAAACTGACCGTCACATCCAAGCATAAACATAGTGTGAACAGGTGCTTCTAATGCAGTAATGCAATTCATTTTTCATATTTCATGTTTGCATGTTATGACACTACAGTGTGCTTCCTTTTTTGTTTGAATGTATGAGTTGGTGACTCTAGGTTAAGCACCTGTTCACACTATGTTTATGCTTGGATGTGACGGTCAGTTTTTGAAATTTGTATTCATTAACCTTCTGACTGAACACTCCACCTGTTAAGGCCCCGTCACACACAGCGATCTCGCTAGCGAGATCGCTGATTTTGTGACGCCACAGCGATCTCGCCAGCGAGATCGCTGTGTGTGACGGGGATCAGCGACCGGCCCCCCTGCCGGTTATCGCTGATCGTGCTGCATCGGCCTGGGCCGTTTTTCGATCACTGGTCTCCCGCTGGCCAGCGCGCATCACTGCGTGTGACAGCGAGAGATCAGCGACGCTGGTTTCCAATGTAAACATCGGGTATCCATGAGCCGCGGCTCCAGGATAACCGCTCTTTACCTTGGAAACAGGGGTACACGCTGGTTTCCAATGTAAACAGCGGGTATCCAGGAGTCGCGCAGCTCTTAGATACCCGATGTTTACCTTGGAAACCAGCGTGTACGCCGGTTTCTAAGGTAAACAGCGGGTATCCAGGAGCCGCGGCTCCTGGATACCCGATGTTTACATTAGATACCAGCGACCAGCGTCGCTGGTCCTGATCGCTGGAGGGGCTGTCTTGTGACAGCTCACCAGCGATCAGCCTAACGGTGTTCCAGCGATCCCATTATGTCGGATCGTTGGTGGGATCGCTGGGACATTATGTGTAACGGGGCCTTTAGCCGCAGGCGTTTTTAATCAAAGCAAGGCCACCACCCCTCCACAGAGATAGACTTCAGTCTAAGGAGAGGATTTACATAGGTTCCCATTCAGATGAAGACTTCAGTCTAAGTGAGGATGAGCATTAGGTCAGGGTCCTGGAAAACGAGAAATGCCTTACCGTGGCTTCCAGGTACACATAAATTGGCCATTTTATGCGCTAAACTTTCTCAATTTTTCATACTTCTAATGCAGTAATGCAATTCATTTTTCATATTTCATGTTTGCATGTTATGGCGCTACAGTGTGCTTCCTTTTTTTGTTTGAATAACCCAAGAGATAACATGAAACCAAATGTGGGCATCCCCACAAATGGTAAAGTGACCCAAATAAGCCCTATAGAAACCTGGTGCATGCCAACTCACTATCAAAACAAGATTTTTGTGGAGATATGAATAGTCCACACTGCCATGGTTACCTGACAATTGGACCACATGTGGTAAGAGCCAATGAAGAAATATAATGATGGCTGTGGAGAAGAAATGCCCACAGTGAGGAACAGGAGGCAAGTGTCTGAGTGCCAATCACTGTGGCATCAATTGGTTGGGGCAGACCTATAAGGACCCAAGCTGTGCTTGTAAAAGAGAAAAAGGTGGTGCCATGAACTAGCAGTGGAGGGTGAGCCCCTGACGAAACTGCACTCGCGGCGATACGCGCGTATTCATTTCTCCACAAAAACCTTGTTTTGATATTGAGTTTTAAGTCATTTTTGTGAAAAAAATATGATTTTTTATTTTTACGGCTCTACGTTATAAACTTTTGTGTATCACTTGGGGGTTCAAAGTGCTCACCACACATCTAGAATGTCAGGATCCTGACAGCGCCGGCGTACAGCCCACGCTGAGCAGGGACTCACCAGCGCTGTAGGAGTCCCGGGGACAGTAACAGCTGGAAAGTACAGACGCACAGGACCTGAACGCTGAAGTATTAGCAAGCAGGCACAGGACCTACGGTCATGTGACCACAAGGGGGCGGGACTTAGCGTCCTGCTTGCTAAGACTGGAGAACACTCAGAGTCGGGCAAACCAGAGATCATACACAATACGGGCGAACGAGGTACAGGAGGGACAAGCAGATGGGAGGTCAGACGAAGCCAAAGGTCATACACAAGAGGGCGGTGCGGTACAAAAGGGACGAGCAGAGAGCAGTCGAGTCACAAGCAGAGGGTCATACACGAGAGGACGGTGCGGTACAACAGGGTCAGGCAGAACTCGTAACAGGGACAGAACCAGATCACAACCAAACAAGCAACAAGTTATCAGGCACAAGGCACACGTATCCAAGAGGTCACTTAACTCAGCCGAGGGCAGGAGTATAACTGACACCTGACCCAGGTCCAGTGAGCATTAAATAGCCGCCCTCTGCCAGAGAGAGGCAGAAACAATTGTCTGACCAGGACGGGCGAAAGCGAAACCCCGTCCTGGATCATGACAGTACCCCCCTCTCAATGGGGGGGCACCGGAACCCAAGGTTTCTCAGGATACTTGGCGTGAAAAGCCCGGACCAACCGATCCGCATGAACCGATCAAGCAGGAACCCACGAGCGTTCCTCCGGACCGTAGCCTTTCCAATGTACCAGATATTGAAGGGCACGAC
The DNA here is from genome assembly GCF_039654945.1 of Dendrobates tinctorius. Classification (NCBI taxonomy): domain Eukaryota; kingdom Metazoa; phylum Chordata; class Amphibia; order Anura; family Dendrobatidae; genus Dendrobates; species Dendrobates tinctorius. The sequence goes on along the minus strand of NW_027361939.1, from coordinate 11,290,160 downwards.
GGACCAACCTGGAGTCGACAATTCGTTCCACCTCGTACTCGGACTGCCCGTCTACCAAAACCGGTGGCGGGGAAGCTGATGGTCCCTCCCCACCGGACCTCACAGGTTTCAAAAGGGCCCTATGGAAAACATTTGGGATCCGCAGAGATGCAGGGAGACGCAACCGAAAAGCCACCGGGTTAACTCCTTCGGTAATTTCATAGGGACCTATAAACTTGGGTACAAGCTTCGCGGAGGGGACCTTGAGCCTTATATTCTTGGTGGATAACCATACCTTATCCCCAACCTGAAACACTGGTCCCACGGATCGTTTTTTGTCTGCCAAAAATTTAAATTTATCCTGAGCCTTAGTAATGTTACTCTGGACCTCCCGCCATAACTCCTCCAACTGCTGGATCGTCTCATCCGCCCCAGGACACCCAGAATTCAAACGGGAAAATTCTCCAAAATGTGGATGAAACCCATAGTTGCAGAAAAAGGGAGATGTACCCATAGACTGGTTAATGCGGTTGTTAAATGCAAAATCGGCCAACGGTAACACAGAACACCAATCATCCTGTCGGGCTGAGGTCAAGCAACGCAGAATTTGCTCCAGAGACTGATTGGTCCGCTCGGTCTGCTATTGTGAGTTCATTTTCCCCTCCGTCACTGAGGCCTGGTGAACTCCCTATTCTAGTGAAGGAAGGTAGTGAGCCTGATTATCAGGCACCTGGCACTAATGAAGACGATTGGCTGAGTGGAGTCACTGACTGGATATAAGGCAGCCTACGCCCTTTCTCCCTGCGGGTGATTTCTCTGTGGACTCTTGGACACCAGTCTGATTCCTGCTCTCCTAAAGCTAAGTTTTCTGCCTTGTCTTTTTGCATTTAAAATTTGTTTTTGTTGTTCTTGCTTTTTGGATTCTGCCACTCCCTGCTGGAGTGTGCAGTGTTCCGTTAGCTTTGTCTTCTGAAAGTACCTGAGTGCTGATTTAGTTTTTGAAGCTTAGTTGCTTCAGGGCCATTTTTATATCAGCTTGTTGGCTTTTGTCTCTGATAGGGTTTTGGCAGATTGCAGACAGCAGCCTTCCTATCCGTTCCTATCTAGGTAGTTTTTGGCCCCGTCTTTGCTCAGTCTGTCTTTCTGTCTGTGTAAGTGTTTTCATCTTGCTTCACCGTCATTATATGTGGGGGGCTGCCTATTACTTTGGGGTCTGCTCTGGGGCAGTTAGATTTCCCCTTTCCTTCTTTAGGCCTATGTATCTCTCCGGCTGTGATCGAGGGGTCTAGGTCATCGTAGGAACCCCCCACTGCTACTGCTAGTTGTGTTGATAGGTTCAGGGGTCTGCAATCTGATAGTTGCCAACTTCTCTGGTTTTCTGGACTTAGCTAGCATTTTTGTTTTTGCCTCCTACGGTGACTCAATCATAACAGAATCACCCGCCAAACCGCACATCCTTGGGTACTCAATAGCAGGAAAGAATTGTGTTTAAAAAAAAAAAAAAAAGAGTGTGTATATTCTTTCCTCTATATCTCTGAAGCTGTAGGGGGAATTTTTTTTTTCTCTCAATGGAGATAAAGCAAGTGTCTGATCGTGTGGAGCAGCTCGCTGCTGAAGTGCGAGGAATTTCCGCCTATCTTGCTCGTTCACATGCTGTTGAACCAAAGATCCCCACACCTGATGTATTTTTTGGGGATCGATCTAAATTTTTGAGTTTCAAAAATAATTGTAAATTATTTTTTGCTTTGAAGCCTAACTCGTCAGGGAGCCCCGCGCAGCAGGTTAAAATTGTCATCTCTTTGCTGCGTGGCGATCCCCAGGATTGGGCGTTTTCTTTGAAACCAGATGACCCTATTCTGACTAATGTGAACGCATTTTTTCAAGCCTTGGGGTTGCTGTACGACGAACCTAATGCTATTGATCAGGCTGAAAAGACCCTGTTAGCATTGAACCAGGGTCGAGAATCTGCAGAGTTGTACTGTCAAAAGTTCCGAAAGTGGGCGGTCCTTACTACCTGGAATGATAGTGCCTTGGCTGCTCTCTTTCGGAAGGGTTTGTCAGAAGCCGTAAAAGATACTATGGTGGGATTTCCTGTTCCCTCTGGTCTGGACGATTCTATGTCTTTAGCCATTCAGGTTGATCGGCGTTTACGTGAACGCAGGATTACACGAGAGGTGTTGCCACCGGTTGAACAGACGTCTGAACCTATGCAATGTGATAGAGTTTTGTCTAAGGCTCAACGTCAGGAATTCAGAAGGCGTAATAAGCTGTTTTTTCTGTGGAGATGCCTCACATATTATTTCTGTTTGTCCTAAACAAGAGAAACGCTTTGCACACACGTTTTCTGTTGGTGGGGTTCAGCCTAAGTTTCTTTTGGCGATTACTCTGATCTGTTCCCTGTCCACATTTTCCGCCAAGGCTTTTGTGGATTCGGGAGCAGCGCTAAACCTAATGGACTTGGATCTTGCTAAACGTTGTGGATTTCCGTTGACACCTCTGCAGACTCCTATCCCTTTGAGGGGGATTGATGCTACCCCTCTGGCTAAAAATAAACCTCAGTTTTGGACCCAGTTGGTCATGCGGGTCGCCCCAGACCACCAAGAAAATTGCAGATTTTTGGTGTTGCATGGTCTGCATGATGCCGTTGTTCTGGGGTTTCCCTGGTTGCAGATTCATAATCCAGTTTTGGATTGGAAGTCTGTGTCTGTGGTGAGTTGGGGTTGCCGGTGTACCTTTAGTGAGGCTCCGGTTTTTTCCACCTCTCCTCAGTCGCATGAGGTTCCTGACTATTTGGCGGACTACTATGATGTATTTAGTGAGAATGAGTCTGCGTCCTTGCCTCCTCATAGGAGTTATGACTGTGCAATTGAATTAAACCCGGGGTGTAAATTTCCTAAGGGTCGGCTCTTCAATTTATCTGTACCCGAGCACGAGGCTATGCGGTCCTATATTAAGGAGGCGTTGGAGAAGGGTCTTATTAGACCATCCTCTTCACCCTTAGGTGCCATTTTTTTTTTGTGGCCAAGAAAGATGGTTCTTTAAGGCCTTGTATTGATTATCGTGCCCTCAATAAAATTACTATTAAATATCAGTATCCGTTACCCCTGATTTCGGATCAATTCTCTAGAGTCAGAGGTGCTTGCTGGTTTACCAAGCTTGACCTCAGGGGGGCGTATAATCTTATCCACATTAAGCAGGGGGATGAATGGAAGACGGCGTTTAATACTCCGGAGGGACATTTTGAGTACCTGGTGATGCCTTTTGGGCTCACTAATGCCCCTTCTGTCTTCCAGTGCTTCATAAATGATATTTTCCGAGACTTTGTCGATAAATTTTTGATTATCTATCTGGATGATATTTTGATCTTCTCCAAGGATTGGGATTCTCATGTGGAATATATTCGGACTGTGTTCCGGATCTTGAGAGAGAATTCTCTGTATGTCAAAGGATCAAAATGCCTTTTTGGAGTACAGAGGATTTCTTTTTTGGGATTTATTTTGTCTCCGTCAACTATTGAAATGGACCCGGCCAAGGTACAGGCCATTTATGATTGGGTTCAGCCCACTTCTTTGAAGGCCCTCCAGAAGTTTTTGGGTTTTGCTAATTTTTATCGGAAATTTATAGCAAAATTTTCTAGTATTGCCAAACCATTGACTGACCTGACCAGGAAGGGTGCGGATGTGTTGAATTGGTCTCCGGAGGCGGTTGCTTCCTTTCAGGAGCTGAAGCGTAGATTTACCTCCACCCCGGTTCTGCGGCAACCTGATGTCTCACTCCCGTTCCAGGTAGAGGTGGATGCTTCTGAGATTGGTGCAGGAGCAGTGTTGTCCCAAAAGGATCCGGTAACATCTAAAATGAATCCCTGTGCTTTCTTTTCCCGTAAGTTCTCTTCATCTGAACGGAACTATGATGTGGGGAATCGGGAACTGTTGGCCATGAAATGGGCATTTGAGGAGTGGAGACATTGGTTGGAGGGAGCCAAACATCAAGTTGTGGTCCTTACTGACCACAAAAATTTGATTTACCTAGAGTCGGCTAAACGCTTGAACCCTAGACAGGCTAGGTGGGCCTTGTTTTTTACACGTTTTGATTTTGTGGTCTCTTTCCTTCCTGGAACTAAGAATGTCAAGGCAGACGCCCTCTCTAGGAGTTTCTTTGCTGATTCTCCTGTGGTGACCAAGCCTGCCACCATCTTAGGCGAAGGGGTAGTTCTTTCTGCCATCTCGCCCGATTTGAGACTTGCTCTGCAAGAGTTCCAGGAGGACAAACCTGAGCGTTGCCCCAGTGGAAAGTTGTATGTTCCTGACCAGTGGAAGAAGAGAGTGATGTCTGAAGTTCATTACTCTGCATTGGCTGGTCATCCAGGTATTTTTGGTACTAGAGATCTGGTGAGTCGCTCTTTTTGGTGGCCCACCTTGTCTCATGATGTCAGGAATTTTGTGCAGTCCTGTGGGACTTGCTCCCGGTCTAAATCTTGTTCTCGCTCTAGTGGGTTGTTGATGCCTTTGCCGGTCCCCAGGAGGCCATGGACCCATGTTTCAATGGATTTCATCTCTGATATGCCGGTCTCTCAAAGAATGACTGTTATTTGGGTGATTTGTGATAGGTTCTCTAAGATGGTTCATCTTGTACCACTCCCTAAGTTGCCATCTTCCTCTGAGTTGGTGCCTCTGTTTTTGCAACAGGTGGTTCGCTTGCACGGGATTCCTGAGAACATTGTATCTGACAGAGGAGTTCAATTTGTGTCTAAATTTTGGAGGACGTTCTGTTCCAAGTTGGGAATTCAGTTGTCCTTCTCCTCTGCTTTTCACCCTCAGACCAATGGGCAGACAGAGAGAACAAACCAGACCTTGGAGTCGTATTTGAGATGTTTTATTTCCGCTGATCAGGATGATTGGGTTTCATTTTTGCCCTTGGCCGAATTTGCTTTAAATGCAGAGCTAGTTCTGCCACTTTGATGTCACCTTTTTTTTGTAACTTTGGTTTTCACCCTCGATTTTCTTCAGGGCAGGTGGAGCCTTCTGCCTGCCCAGGTGTTGACACTGTGGTGGAGAGAATGCACCAGATCTGGGACCAAGTGGTGGATAAGTTATCTCTCTCCCAGGAAAAGGCCCAGCAGTTTTCCAATCGACATAGGACCATTGGTCCCCAGTTTAAGATTGGTGATATGCTGTGGTTATCATCAAAAAATATTGCTATGAAGGTGGCTTCTCCTAAGTTTAAGCCTAGATTTATTGGACCTTACAAGATTTTGGAGATTATTAATCCGGTCTCTTTTCGTTTGGCTCTTCCTGTCACATTTAAGATCCATAATGTGTTCCATAAGTCCTTGTTGAAGAGGTTTGTTGAGCCAGTTGTGCCTGAGGTGGCACCTCCGGACCCTGTATTGGTTGAAGGTAACTTGGAATATGAGGTAGAGAAAATTCTGGATTCCCGTCTGGCTAGACGGAGACTCCAGTATTTGGTTAGGCCTCTTTCACACTTCAGTTTTTTACAATCAGTCACAATCCGCCAGGTTTTGAGAAAAACGGATCCTCAATTTTTTTTTGAGGATCCGTTTTTTTTCCCCATTGACTTGCATTAATGGCGGATTGTGACGGATTGCTGTCCGTTGCATCCGTTTTTTTTGAGGATCCGCCAAAAGTTGCTGTCCGTCACCATCCTGAAAGATTTCAAAACGGAGCTTGTAACGTTTTTTTCTCTGGCGGATCCTCCAGACACTCATTTAACCCGAAATTCTTTCTGGGTGCCGGACAAAAAAATTCTCTCTCTCTCTCTCTCTCTCCTTTTCCCAGCCAGCTTTTCCTTTAAATTTCCTCATTTTCAGGATCCGTCTGAAAACGGATCCTGTGCCATCCGTTCACATCAGTTGACAACGGATCCGCTTCTCTGACTTTTTGGCGGATTTGAACTGATGCAAAAAACTGAAGTGTGAAAGAGGCCTTAAGTGGAAGGGTTATGTTCAGGAGGATAATTCCTGGGTCTCTGCCTCTGATATTCATGCCAAAAGATTGGTGCATGCCTTTCATCGGGCTCACCCTGATCGCCCTGGTAGCGTTGTTGAGGGTTCGGTGACCCCTCCTCAAGGGGGGTTCTGTTGTGAGTTCATTTTCCCCTCCGTCACTGAGGCCTGGTGAACTCCCTATTCTAGTGAAGGAAGGTAGTGAGCCTAATTATCAGGCACCTGGGACTAATGAAGACGATTGGCTGAGTGGAGTCACTGACTGGATATAAGGCAGCCTACGCCCTTTCTCCCTGCGGGTGATTTCTCTGTGGACTCTTGGACACCAGTCTGATTCCTGCTCTCCTAAAGCTAAGTTTTCTGCCTTGCCTTTTTGCATTTAAAATTTGTTTTTGTTGTTCTTGCTTTTTGGATTCTGCCACTCCCTGCTGGAGTGTGCAGTGTTCCGTTAGCTTTGTCTTCTGAAAGTACCTGAGTGCTGATTTAGTTTTTGAAGCTTAGTTGCTTCAGGGCCATTTTTATATCAGCTTGTTGGCTTTTGTCTCTGATAGGGTTTTGGCAGATTGCAGACAGCAGCCTTCCTATCCGTTCCTATCTAGGTAGTTTTTGGCCCCGTCTTTGCTCAGTCTGTCTTTCTGTCTGTGTAAGTGTTTTCATCTTGCTTCACCGTCATTATATGTGGGGGGCGGCCTATTACTTTGGGGTCTGCTCTGGGGCAGTTAGATTTCCCCTTTCCTTCTTTAGGCCTATGTATCTCTCCAGCTGTGATCGAGGGGTCTAGGTCATCGTAGGAACCCCCCACGGCTACTGCTAGTTGTGTTGATAGGTTCAGGGGTCTGCAATCTGATAGTTGCCAACTTCTCTGGTTTTCTGGACTTAGCTAGCATTTCTGTTTTTGCCTCCTACGGTGACTCAATCATAACAGTCTGCCCATTAGACTCTGGATGATAAGCGGATGAAAAGGACAGACCAATACCCAACCTCTTACAAAAAGCCCTCCAAAATCTGGAAACAAATTGCACTCCTCTGTCAGACACCACATTCAAGGGTACCCCATGCAACCGCACCACATGCTCAACAAACAATCTGGACAATGTTTCCGCATTAGGTAGAGCTGCCAAAGGTACAAAATGTGCCTGCTTACTAAACCTGTCCACCACAACCCAAACGACGGTATTACCCTTGGAGGTGGGAAGGTTGGTGATGAAATCCATGGACAAATGGGTCCATGGTCTCTCAGGAATTGGCAGTGGTACCAATTCCCTGGCCGGCTGGTTATGGGGGGTTTTCGCACGGGCACAAACATCACATGCAGACACATATTCCCCAACATCAGAGGCTAAAGAAGACCACCAGAATACTCTAGCAATGGCCTTCCGGGTAGCCGAGATCCCTGGATGTCCACCCAGAACAGAGTCATGGAACTCTCAGAGGACCTTGAGACGAAACTGAGCTGGCACGAAAAGTTTATCCACCGGCTTAGCTGGAGGTGCAAGAGACTGGGCTTCCAGAATCTCCCGTTCCAACATGTTAGAAACACCTGCCACCACCACCCCAGGCTGAAGAATGGAGGATGGAGGTTCCGGGGGGGACACCGGATCTAGACTGCGTGACAAGGCATCAGCTCTGACATTTTTGGATCCTGGCCGTAAAGTGATCGAGAAGTTGAATCGGGAAAAAAAAAGTGACCATCTAGCCTGCCTGGAAGTCAACCTTTTAGCTGACTCAATGTAAACTAGGTTTTTGTGGTCCGTAATTACGGTTATAGGATGGACAGCCCCCTACAAAAAATGCCTCCATTCTTCAAAGGCCAACTTTACGGCCAAAAGTTCTCGATTCCCAACATCATAGTTTCTCTCTGCAGGAGAATTTCTTCGAGAAAAAGGCGCAAGGTCTCAAATTGGTCAAAGTGGCGGGTGCCTGGGACAATACCGCCCCCACCCCCACCTCTGAGGCGTCTACCTCGACAATAAATGGTTCAGACGGGTCCAGTTGAAAAAGAACCGGGGCAGACATGAAACATTTTTTCAAAAACTGAAACGGCGCTACCGCTGCGGCTGACCAATTCTTGATATCAGCCCCCTTTTGAGTCATGTCTGTGAGGGGTTTAACCACCTATGAGAACCCCCTTATAAATTTACGATAATAATTGGCGAACCCTAGGAAATGCTGCAGAGCCTTCAAATCACAAGGTTGAACCCACTCAACAATGGCCTGCACCTTATTAGGATTCATGCGATACCCTTCTGCAGACACAATGAACCCCAGAAACGACAGTTCTTGAACACAAAATAGACATTTTTCAAGTTTAGCAAAGAAACAGTTCTCCCAGAGCCTTTGGAGAACTGCCCGAACATGACCAATGTGAGCCTGTTTATCAGGAGAGTAGATCAGTATGTCATCCAAATATACCACCATAAAACGTCCAATAAAATCAGAGAACACGTAGTTTATGAAATTTTGGAAGACTGCTGGTGCATTGGTCAGACCGAAAGGCATGACCAAATTTTCAAACAACCCTTCAGTAGTGAGAAAAGCAGTTTTCCACTCATCTCCGTCCCGGACTCTGATAAGGTTATACGCTCCCCGTAGATCTAGTTTTGAAAACCACTTTGCTCCGGACAATTGGTTGTATAAATCAGGAATAAGTGGAAGGGGATACGTATTCCTCACAGTTATCTTATTTAACTCATGAAAATCGAGGCATGGGCATAAACCACCGTCTTTTTTCTTTGCAAAAATGAACCCCGCCGCCATGGGAGAAACAGAAGGACGAATGTGTCCGTTACGGAGACTCTCAGAAATATATTCCTTCATTGCAGCCCGTTCTGGACCTGAAAGGTTATACAAGCGGGCTTTGGGCAATTTAGCACCTGGAACAAGGTCAATGGCACAATCAAACGGGCGGTGTGGCGGTAAAACCTCGGTCTCTTCTTCGGAGAAAACATCCGCATAGTCTTTCAGGCACTCCGGAATACCTTCCAGACCCACGGACGACACAGACACAGTAACAAGATATTTCTCAGAACAATAGGGACCCCATTTAACAATGTCCCGAGATTCCCAATTAATCACTGGATTATGCACTTGTAACCAGGGGAACCCCAACACCAGTCCCGCAGGCAGGTTGTCCATAACAAAGCATGAAATATGTTCCTGGTGCAAGGAACTTACTTTAAGGAGAAACTCTTCTGTACAAAACATAACGTCATTTTTAATCAGTGGTGTTTTGTCAATGGCAACAATGTGAATAGGAGTCTCCAACCTAACTGTCCCTAACTTACACCTGGCCACCAAGTCCGAGTCAATAAAGTTTAATGACGATCCGCAATCCACGAAGGCAGAAGTGAATGTGGAGACACTCCCACAACAAAGTTCAACTAGCAACATTTTTGAAAATGCAGAAAAGGGTATCTGAGAGCCTGGGTGATCTCCACGACAATCACCTGGGCTCAGTCGCTTGTTGGTCAGAGGACAGGAGGGGCAATCCTTATTCCAATGTCCAGAATCGCCACAGAAAAAACAGATTTTCCCATGAGTTGTTGTCTTCTTTCTTTCTCTTTGAGGTCGATGGTCTCCAATGTAGGACTGGCTCCCCTTCCTTGGGAGAATAACGGTGTCTCAATCTGCATCACTCCCCTCGCCCGTAGCCTGCGATCCATTCGGATGGCCTGTGTCATAGCCTCCTCCAGGGAATCAGGCGGAGGGTGGAGAGCCAAGGCTTCTTTCAGATGTTCAGACAGGCCTCTACGGAACAAACCACGAAGGGCGGCATCATTCCAGCAGACCTCAGCAGCCCAGCGTCTGAACTCTGAACAAAACCACTCAACTGAGTGTTTCCCCTGGCACACACTCATCACCATGTCCTCAGCCATACGTATCCGATCAGGCTCATCATAAATATGCCCAGGGCCTCAAAAAATGCATCCAGTCATACGCTCAGGGGCCGTGGTCGGAAGGGAGAAAGCCCAAGCCTGTGGAGCCCCCCTTAACAGAGATATAATGACCCCCACTCTCTGGCTTTCACTCCCGACGAGTGTGGTCTCAAAAAAAAAAGCTTACATCCCTCCTTGAAAACTCTGAATTCCTTTTTATCTCCAGAAAAGGTATCTGGTAACTTAACCGGAGACTCCGGGGAAATTAATGTAACATCCCGAGCCCCCGATGAAAAAAACCCCTGCACAGGGTCAGCGATCAGCTGCTGAGACTGAGCCAGGACTCGTTGTTCTCCAAGGAGTTTCTGAGACATCAGAGTTAGGTGCTTAACCTGCTCAGAAAGAGCATGCATAGGATCCATCTCATACACAGGTGAATGGGAGCAGAGAAAAAAAATGGTAATGGTCAGTTATAGTGTCAGGATCCTGACAGCGCCGGCATACAGCCCTCGCTGAGCAGGGACTCACCAGTGCTGTAGGGGTCACAGGGACAGTAACAGCTGGAAAGTACAGACGCACAGGACCTGAACGCTGAAGTATTAGCAAGCAGGTACGGGACCTACGGTCATGTGACCACAAGTGGGCTGGGCTTAGCGTCCTGCTTGCTAAGATGGAAGAACACTCAGAGTCGGGCAAACCAGAGATCATACACAATACGGGCGAACGAGGTACAGGAGGGACAAGCAGATGGGAGGTCAGATGAAGCCAAAGGTCATACACAAGAGGGCGGTGCGGTACAAAAGGGACGAGCAGAGAGCAGTCGAGTCACAAGCAGAGGGTCATACACGAGAGGACGGTGCGGTACAAGAGGGTCAGGCAGAACTCGTAACAGGGACAGAACCAGATCACAACCAAACAAGCAACAAGTTATCAGGCACAAGGCACACGTATACAAGAGGTCACTTAACTCAGCCGAGGGCAGGAGTATAACTGACACTGGACCCAGGTCCAGTGAGCATTAAATAGCCGCCCTCTGCCAGAGAGAGGCAGAAACAATGAACCGCCTGTCTGACCAGGACGGGCCAAAGCGAAACCCCGTCCTGGATCATGACATAGATAAGTTCCTTAGGAGGTCTAGTTTCCAAAATGGGGTCACTTGTGGGGGATTTCCACTGTTTAGGCACATCAGGGGCTCTCCAATCGCGACATGGCGTCCGATCTTAATTCCAGCCAATTTTGCGTTTAAGGCCGGGGTCACACTAACCGACGCAAAATACTGTCCGTAGTTTACATGCGTAATACGCATGATTGACCCCTAAATTGTGCTCCGTATGTCATCCGTAAGCAAGGTGTGGTCGCGTATTTTGCGCATGTCAGCATCCGTATGGAATCCGTATGGAATCCGTATTGCGAGATTTTCTTGCAGCCTTGCAAAATGGACATTTAACGATTTTGAGGCCTGCTATTTAAATCATTAGCCTGCACCCTATTTATTGTCTCAGGAACAGGTGGCTGCCTCCATTCTGTCCATTTGTGACCTTGCCTTCACTAGGTGTGTTGCTGTTGTATGTGCAACATGGCAGACAGTCTGACTTTCAACACAACCGAGCAGGTTCTCTTCAACTGGCTTTTGTCACGCCGTTTTGGTCAACCATACTCAGTGATAGTGGATCCGCGGAGGAGGAGACGCATGTGGGTACATCCACTTTTGAGGCAACGACTCACAAGAGGTCATTTTCACCGCCCCTATTCTTCTCTGCGGGAGCATCCTGCAAAATTCTACCAATACTGTCGCATGAGCCTTGCAACATTTGATCGACTCTTGGAGAAAGTGCGCCCTGGGATAACCTTTCAGGACACAAGGATGCGCAAAGCTGTATCTGCAGAGGAGCGACTTCTACTCACATTACAGTATGTACTACACAACCACATTCTCTATGTTCATGATGTGTTGCCAAAAGTATGTATTTAATGCTTCATGGACTAATTTTAATGCCCTCATCTTATTCCAGATATGTTGAAACTTACAGGCCAGAATGTTATGTGTAATATGTACTGAATATCACTTAGTCATTGTGCGACCAAATATGTGTGTGTTAGTAGATCTGAAATCCTAACAAGTTTGGTATGTATGTACATGTTTTTTGTTTAATTTGTGCATTCTAAAATGTCCCTTTTCTGTTGTTCTTCAACTTCCTGTCCACTGGCCTGTCTTATGCCGCCCTCCACCATGAGTTTCTGATTGGAAGATCTACCATTTCTGGCATAGTCAGGTTGACATGTAGTGAAATATGGTCAAGACTACATCAACTCGTCATGCCCGAGCCCAGGATGGAAGACTGGTTGAGGATATCAAGGGACTTTGAGGAGGAATGCCACTTTCCTAATTGTATTGGGGCCCTTGATGGCAAACATATCCGGGTGCGTAAGCCGCCGAACTCTGGCTCCCAATTCTTCTATTATAAACAATACTTTTCTGTTGTATTGTTGGCTCTGGTCGACCCTCAATACAAGTTTATAATTGTTGACATTGGGGCCTATGGAAGGACGGGAGACTCTCGAGTCTTCAATACTTCCATTATGGCTCGGCGGCTACGCACCAACCAGTTGGATCTACCACCACCACGCCAGCTACCAGGCTCCACTCAAGAATATGTCCCTTATGTCCTTGTGGCAGATGAGGTGTTTCAGTTAACGCGCAATGTCATGAGGCCATATCCCCGGCGCAACCTTGACCACCAGCGCAGAATTTTTAACTTGCGCCTATCACGTGCTCGGCGACTGGTGGAGTGTTCCTTTGGCATTCTTTGTGCCAAATGGCGGGTACTCCAGTCTGCCATTCAGCTGAGTGAACAAAATGTTAATGAAGTAGTTAAAGCCTGTGTGGTTCTTCATAACTTCACCAGGATACATGATTGTTCCTCCTCTGCTGCTGTTGTGCGTGGGTTGAACAATGTGCGTAGGGCGAGACCACCTATCAACCCTCAACGTAGACCGCTCTCTGGCCTCAAAGTGCGTGATATTTTCACAAATTACTTTATGTCACCTGAGGGTGAAACATCTTGGCAAGAACATGCTGTGTTATAATTTTTTGGTTTATGTGTGTCTAAATATATATATTTCTACCCCTTATGATTCTTTGAGTGTTTTATTGCATTGGTAAGCGTATGTTAGTATGCTGACACTGTTTTTTATAATTGACACAGAGACGTTAAATGTAGTAGACAAATGTTTACTTTTGCCTTTTTTTTGGGTGGGGGGGTTTTAACCAAAACATATTATTGCCATATGAGAACTGTGGCAATGGGCCAAATTGGCCTTTTTGCAGATGTCAACATTTGTTCAAAATAACATTTGCACACATAGACAAAAAAAACCAAAAATATTATGAAATACCAAAATGCCTACATTATAAATTGTGGAAAGTTGGGGAAGGAGAAGGCGGAAGACCAGCCTGTGATTGCTGCTGGCTACTTTGCCCAACATCGCCCTGTGTGGGGGCATACTGTTGCCCATGATGTGGGTAATGTACTGCCTCCTGGGATTGTTGTGGGTACTGGCCAGAGTGATACTGAAGAGGGGCATCTTGTTGGGTCTGGAAGGCCCATGTCTTATACCCACCAATATATCCATGTCGTCCCCAACCAGGTTGGGACCAGCCTCCAACACTGGGTGGGAACAAGTGGCTATATTGGTGAGGTTGGCTAGAGCCAGACATATGTAGCTGCTGTTGGGAAGGGGGAGGAAGGGGGTGAGGTGTAGGCCCACGTATTTGAGGATCCTCAGAGCCTGCTTGAGCAAGCATGTGTGTGGGGTGTCTAAGGCGCATTAGATTTCTGGGTGAAAGCTGCCACCTCTCCAGATATTCAAATAATTCACATGGGGTATTGGGGTGTGTGCAAGCATCAAGCAGGATCTGAAAACATCCTCGAATACGGAGCCTTACCTCACGGGAAAGGGCACGAAGGTAAAGGGCCAGGCTGCGTGAGTATGCCTCCTCACCATCATCAGTATTGACTCTAGCCAAATAGTTGAGGACCCCAGTGTCCACATTTGTACATGTATCCTGGGCAGGGATCTGGCGCCTTCTTCTTCCTCGCCGGGATGGTCCAGCAGGCTGTGGTGAGGCCCGGATCTGGGCAGTTGGGCTGCTGCTCATGTTGCCCTGCTCCTCCAGTAAGGCTGATGGTGCAGCAGCAGACGGTCCTGGTTGTGGATGTGGTCCTGGTGGTGGGGTTTGTGGCACAGGCACTGGGTTTTCCTGCGAGGATTCTTCACCCATGCTTCTTGTAGGGGGAGAAGATGGGCCAGCCACCTCATCCCCTACAGGATCAATGATGGGCTCTGCATCTGAGCCAGTTCCTCTCTCCGTAAGGTTGGACTGAGTTCTGTTATGAAATAGAACAGAGCCAAAAATAAATCAATATTTTTGGCCCTGTAAAGTATCTGTGTAATGTGGTGTGAGGTATCTACTTACGGTCTCAGATCCAGAATAGGGGCGAGGAAGGAGAGGCGGTCATAACAAATGTATTTCCGCTTTAGGTGGCCCGCATCACCACTCCTGGACCGCTGCTGACGTTCCCGCCTGTATTGGTCGCGGATGCTGCGCCGTCTCATCACATCTTCCACTGCAATGTGACAGGAAATATTCTCAATTTCACATATTTGATATGTCACATTTGCTAACAGTAGCCTAGGCATGTGGCCTTCTGGGGTGTGCTTTCTACCCAGGGTGGCATATATAATTGGGGCATCCAGGCCAGATACACAGGGTCACAGTAGTTCATGTATCAAGTAACTACACTTACTAACTTGGTAGGCTAGGAGGATGAGGAGCTTGTGGCCTGGGCCAAATTATGGCAGTGTAAAACCATGGGTCACATCAAAATCTACCCGCCTCATGAGTAAAAAAGTAGAAGCACAGGAAGGGGGGGCTGATTCTATATTCATTTTTTGATGTGAGGTAACAGTTTTTGGGTTGTACTTACTCACCAAAATCGTGGAACTTCTGGCGACATATGCGCCTCCATGACGACTCCTTTCTTGCACCGGTTGGCATAATGGGCATCACGTTGGTCCCAGATTTCTGGCCACTCCTGCACTAAGACAATAAGCATCTCCACATTGAGGAAATATGGCGCCATGACGCTGATGTACTCCGTGGAGGCGTACTTCCTGGATGTCTGGATCGCTTTTTGAGTTCATTTGTATGTCTAAGCTTCCTGATGATGGATTGGCCCATTTCCTGTAACCTGCCAAAAGACTTGCATATTTCTTGCAAGTCAAACATGTGGTCCGTGTATAATCCGTATTTTTTGCGCACCCATAGACTTGCATTGGCGTACTACGGGCGTAGTACGCTGACAATCGCAGCATGCTGCGATTGTCACGGACCGTAGAATACGGACGAGAAATATACGGCTGTTGGGAGCTACCCCATAGAGAATCATTTGTCTGTGTGTAATGCGTGCTTTTAACGCCTCTCACTCGTCCGTATTTCTCTCTAGTGTGACCCCGGCCAAAAAATTAAAACGGCGCTCCTTCCCTTCCGAGCTCTGCCATGCGCACAAACACTGGTTTACCTGCATATATGGGGTATCAGTGTACTCAGGACAAATTGAACAACAACTTTCTCCTGTTACCCTTGGTAAAGTAAAAAAAATTGGATCTGAAGTAAAAGTTAAATGTCCATTTTTTTAAACATTCCAAAAATTCCTATGAAGCACCTGAAGGGATAATAAACTTCTTGAATGTGGTTTTGAGCACCTTGAGGGGTGCAGTTTTTAGAATGGTGTCACTTTTTGGTATTTTCTATCATATAGACCCCTCAAAGTGACTTCAAATATGATGTAATCCCTAAAAAAATGGTGTTGTAAAAATGAGAAATCACTGTTTAACTTTGAAGCCTTATAACTTCCTAACAAAACAAAATTTGGTTCCAAAATTGTGCTGATGTTGAATAAACATGTGGGAAATATTACTTATTATTTTATGTGACATATCTCTGTGATTTAAGGGCATGAAAATTCAAAGTTGGAAAATTGTGATATTTTTGAAAATTTTCGCCAAATTTCCATTTTTTTCACATATAAACGCAAGTCATTTCAAAGAAATGTTCCCACTAACATGAAGTACAATATGTCACAAGAAAACAGTCAGAATCACCGGAATCCATGGAAGCGTTCCAGAGTTATTTCCTCATAAAGGGACAGTGGTCAGAATTGCAAAAATTGGCCTGGTCTTTAACATACCAACCACCCTTGGGGGTAAAGGGGTTAACTTTTTGCAACTGAAAAATTATAATTTTTTTAATGTACCTTAGGTCTGCAGACAGGTTCATATCACCGCCACAAAATGACAAGGTGGGATATAGCAGGCTGCTTCAAATTTGGCAAAAGAAAAAATAACTTAATGTGCCTTAGGTCTGCAGACAGTTTCATATCACCACAGCACTAAATGGCCGATAAAGCAGGCTGTTTCACATTGAGCTAGTGAAAAAATATTAATTAGAATGCGATACTCGTGCATGGAGAACAATAGAAGCAGTACACAATACACTTGTAGGACATGTGCCCTGCTGGCTTCGTCTGTGGACCTCAGTAATGGTCAAAAAAAAGTGCTGGAAGGTAAATTTAACAGTCACAACAGACACTAGCTAGCTACACTATCTGACTGACTGCCTACCTAACTAGCTAAAATCTTGCTGTTAACAGCATCAGGAGCAGCCTCTCTGCGCTGTTACAATGTCAATATGGCGCTAAAACAAGATGTACACTATTTATATGGAGCGGGACATGTGATTTCAGCAGCCAATGACACAACCCGTTGTGTCAGGACATTGTTGGTGTTTCCTGCGCCCTGATTGGCTAGCCGCAATGTGCACACATAAAGTTAGGAAAAAAAATGATAGTTTACAAGAACATTGCACCTCTGAGCTCTGCAAACCCCCTCCACTCATCAAACATGTGCCAAACGCTCATGATGCACCACCATTATTGTTGCTAAAGTGCTGAAAATACTTTTGTGGCAAATATTTTCCTGCACTTTTACCAAATGTTATCGATTTTTCCCTATTTTATAAAATTTTGCTTGCGTTTCCGATCACGAATCCGAATGTGCCGTATTCGTGCCAAATTTATGTTTGGCGATCATTTTGCGAACAAATTCACTCATCATTAGTGAGCCATTTTGCGTTTCCAGAGGCTTTGTGCTACTAGTAACGTGGAAGCTTCCTATATTTCCGTTAACAGATGACAGATCTGAGTGGGGACTTGCTTTTTTTGTGGATTGAGTTGCAGCTTTTATTGAGAACATTTTACATAACGTTTGGGATCACATTTATCCGGCGCTCTACGCTGACCACTTACTTTGGGGTTTTGATGTAAATCTCCGAGTGATGTGATTCAGATGAAACCCGAGGGAGTCATCTATAATATAACCGTCGGAGCGTCACTCTGTCTGAAGCCTTATACACTGTAGTGTGTCTTCAAGAACTTGACGGCGGAAGTCGAGGACTGCGCAGGCGCCGAGTCCGGCACCACAACACGCCCACTCCAGACATGAATCGGCGCCTGCGCAGTCCGCGCTTACCACCGCCATTTGAAGACACACTTCATTGTGTCTTCAGCAATATGGCGCCGGACAGCGCGGTATGGGGCCAGACTCCGGCCTTCGGCAGAACAGGACAGCGCTGGACACATGGAAGAAAGGTGAGTATAAATGTTTATTTTTTTATGTGTGCAGTTTAATAGTGGTGAAGGGGACCATTCATATCAGGATTGGGTGTTGAGGGGACCATGCATACCACGAAAGGGGGGTGATGGGACCATGCATACCAGTTTGGGGGGGTGAGGGGACCATGCATACCAGTATAGGGGGGTGAGAGGACCATGCATACCAGGAAAGGGGGGGTGAGAGGACCATGCATACCACAAAAAGGGGGTGAGGGGACCATGCATAGCAGGAAAGGGGGGTGAGGGGACCATTCATATCAGGATTGGGGGGTGAGGGGACCATGCATACCACAAAAGGGGGGTGAGGGGGACCATGCATACCACAAAAGGGGGGTGAGGGGACCATGCATACCAGGATAGGGGGGTGAGGGGACCATGCATACCAGGATAGGGGGGTGAGGGGACCATGCATACCAGGATAGGGGGGTTGAGGGGACCATGCATACCAGGATTGGGGGGTGAGAGGACCATGCATACCAGGATTGGGGGGTGAGGGCACCATGCATACCAGGAAAGGGGGGTGAGAGGACCATGCATACCACAAAAGGGGGGTGAGAGGACCATGCATACCATGATAGGGATGAGGGGGTACCATGCATAACACGATAGGGATGAGGGGGTGCCATGCATACCAGGATTGTGGGTGAGGGAACCATGAATACCAGTATATGGATAAGGGGGTACCATGCATACCAGGTTTGGGGGGTGAGGGTACCATACATACCAGGACAGGGATGAGGGGTGCAGCACATACCAGGATGGGAGACCATATACCAATAAAAATGCCCGCCGCCCAGGCGTAGAACGGGTTCATAGCTAGTTCACTATAAAGAGCTAGCATAGTTACTCTGGACTTTGTCTGGCATCTGTTCAGCAGTATCCTTCTTTTCACAAGTGCACAAAACTGGCCAATGGCACTTTTATGCAATCCTAAAAAGACGGACACCGTCGGATCACAGGTCAGATGGCGTCCACAGTGCCTCCATCTGCCGCATTATAGGGAATCTTCCATCAGAGGTTCAATCTGAATCACGTCTTTCAGAGATTTACACGGAAACCCCAGCGCAAGCGCTCAGCGCAGAGCTCAGGATAAGTGTGCGCCGAGCCTTACTGCGATCTTTGGGAGGCAGAATGAAGAATTGGTTTTATTTATTTTTTATGCTGTTCCTTGTGCGGTATAATTAGGCGACTTTATTCTTCGGGTCGGTGCGATTACAGCAATACCAGATTTATATCGGGTTTTTGTTTGCCTGCTGTCACACACTAAAAGACGCTTTTCATTGCAAAAAATAGTTTTTGCATCACGACATTTTCAGAGCTATAATTTTTTCATATTTTGGCCCACAGTCATGTGAGGTCGTTTTTTGCGGGACGAGTTGACGTTTTTATTGGTGCCATTTTCAGGCACATGACATTTCTATTATAATTTTTGTGGGGCAGAACAAACAAAAACCATCAATTCAGGAATGTCTTTGGGGGGAGGTTATGCCGTTCCTTGTGTGGTAAAATAGATAAGGCAGTTTTATTCTTCGGGTCAGTACGATTAAAGCGATACCTCATTTAATGTCAGGTTTTTTGGTACTTTTAAACAATAAAAACTATTTTATAGAAAAAATAATTTTGCATCGCTTTATTCTGAGAGCTATAACTTTTTTATACATTTTTTATTTTTCCACTGATGGAGCTGTATGGCAGCTTGTTTATTGCGAGACAAGGTGACGTTTTCAGCTGTACCATGTTTATTTATATCCGTCTTTTTGATGGCGTTTTATTCCAGTTTATGTTCGGTGGTATGAAAAAGCATTGCTTTTTGTTTATTGTGTTCACTAAAAAGATTAACTAGTGGTACAGTTTTATAGATCGTGTCCTTGCGGACGCGGCGATACCAAATATGTGTACTTTTATTGTTTATATTTTTTTCAAATATTTATTTAGAGATGCAATATCTTTTGTTTTTTTATTCTTTTTGAATTTTTTTTTAATATTTTTACAGTTCTTTAAATAAGTTTTTTTTTTTTTAACCTTTTTAGTTTGTCCCACTATGGGACTTTCATTTTTTGCAGGCTGATCACTTCAGCTCTGCACTGACAAACTTGCTCATCATGCAGCGGCCATCAGCAAGTTTGCAAGGTCTGGTGACCCGGATGTTGTCATGATGCCATCGAGTCACCATGGCAACTATTGGGACCCTGCGTCATGCCACGGGGTCTCCGATCCAAAGGCAGAGGGGCTGTCAGCCCACTGCCAGAATGCTGCGATCATGCTCAATGTCAGCTATGATTGCCCGCACCCCCCCCCCCATCCCTGGTCAAATAGGCACAAAGACAGATTATTATATCTGATGTCAGAAAGTGGTTAAGCTAAATTTTTTTTTATCACATTCAAAGCACAGATTTTTTTTTATTAACAAAAAAGAGCTTCCATAGCAGCTTGCTTTTCACATTCTCCGGCAAAATATTTTTATGTCCAGATGAGAGGAAATGTTGTCATACAATAACAATACCTTCAATTCTTTTGACTCCCATATCAGGTGTTATAGTTGTTTTATTGATGACCTGCTCCAGCACTGAAAACGAAGTACTTACTTTTTTGCAACAATGGAATGGTGCTTTAAGCATAAGTCCTGGTGTGGTGCTTTAAAGCCCTCCTCCCATCAAAATTGTTATCCTAATATCTTGCAGCATCATATTATATGGCACGTGTACTTACAATTGCTCATTTTCCCTTCTACCCAGTTCTTTTTCTCTTTTGCATTTGGTCTATGACATCACATGATTAATAACTGACGAGCTGCATCCTTCTAGGCGCTACGCAGAAACAGGAGGTCAATTTTCTATGCACAAGTCATCATGAGGCTGAAGTTAGCTCCTTATTCAAATAAGAAGCCAACTTCAGCTCCGAATAAGGCCTCTTTCACACTTGTTGTTTGATGTCAGTCAAAATCCACCAGCCTGTGAAAAAACGGATGTTTACGCTATGTAACAAACGGATGCACCGGATCCGCTTTCTGGACGAGAGAGAGAGAGCGAGAAAGATTATTTTTTTTCTCTGCTTCCAGAAAGTCATTTAGGGTTAAAATGCATGAAGGGAAAGCTCTTCCGGGAATGCGCGGACTAAAATAGCGGTTCCGCCGCTGGAAAAAAACATGCCTTTGTCCGTCTACTCCAGCCGGCGGACGCTAACATTCAAACGGATCCGTCAAAAAACGGATGCAAGGGACGACCATCAGTCATAATCCTCCGCTAATGCAAGTCAATGGGAAAAAAAATGGCGGATCCGCTTTTTTATAAAACACCGCGTATTTTGACTGATGTCAAACAACTGAAGTGTGAACAAGGCCTAAGAAACTGGACGATGAAACCAACTTCACCCTCGTGGCTATGTTCACAGGGCGGTTGGATCCGCTGCAAAATCCCCCTCAGAAATCGCTTGGAAAACTTCTGAAGCCGCTCTATAGGTACGGCCACACACAGGCTGCCGTACAATAAGGCCGCAGTTTTCACAACCTTATGAATTCTGTACCGAAATATAAAAAAAAAACCCACAACTGAAAATCTATTTGTGTCCAGTCCACACAGCGCCCGAAGGCCGTAACCCTGCTCCTTGCAGCGACACGCCAGTATTTATACTGCAGCTCCTCCCCCTCATATTTCCCGCCTCCACCAGCGTGACGTCACACGCACAGTCCCTCCCACTGGACGTGTGCACGTTCCAGCGACGTACTGGGGGCCTGTCCTGAGCCACCGGGAGACCGAGAGGAGGCTAGAGCGACTGTGTCTGAGAGCAGTAGGCGGAGCTATCGTGCAACATAATGAAGCGGAGAAATAAGTAATCCCGGAAGGTGAGCGCGCAGTGATTCGTGCGAGGTGGTGAATGACGGTGGTGTGTCTGTGGTATGTGGCGCAGTCGCTCCTGCGCTGTTCGGCCGCTGCGCACTGAGCCAGGTTACTATCTATCTACACGTAATGATGTGGAAGCTGATTGTGCGGTTGCCTGCTCCATACCGGAGAGGTCTCCGGGGGAAGTCTATCACGGCACGGAGCGGCTGAGGTGACCGGCATCACAGTGACCGGCACGTGACTGGAAGCCATGACAGTGGCCTGACACACTGAAGAGCGGTGCTGGGGATAAGTCATCAGTATCATAGTGGGGGTCCCACACAATCCGCTGGTCATGGAGGTCGGTTGTACACCACTCCGCTCACTAAGGCCTCTTTCACACTTCCGTTTTTTACAATCAGTCACAATCCGCCAGGTTTTGAAAAAAAACGGATCCTCAATTTTTTTTTTTTGAGGATCCGTTTTTTTCCCATTGACTTGCATTAATGGCGGATTGTGATGGATTGTTTTTGTGAGGATCCGCCAAAAGTTGCTGTCCGTCACCATCCTCAAAAATTTCAAAACGGAGCTTGTAACGTTTTTTTCTCTGGCGGATCCTGCAAACACTGATTTAACCAGAATTTCTTTCTGGGTGCCGGACAAAATAAAAAAAAATTCTCATTCTCTCTCTATTCCTTTAAATTTCTTCATTTTCAGGATCCGTCTGAAAACGGATCCTGTGCCATCCGTTCACATCAGTTGAGAACGGATCCGCTTGTCCGCCTTTTTGGCGGATTATAACTGATGCAAAAAACTGAAGTGTGAAAGAGGCCTAAGCAGTGGCCGGTCTCCGGTGCTGCAATTCTGTTCCCATTAATTAGATTGTTTGGTGTCGTTACTTGTCTTAAAGGGGTTTTTCAGCATTGAGCGATACTCCGACTGGCTGGCAGGTCTCTTGTGCCAAGCGTGCCTGCTTCATATGTCTATGCAACTGTCACGCTCGGGAGAGCCGCCAGCCAGCAATATTTCTCTGGAGCTGACCAGCTCGGGAGAGCCGCCAGCCAGCAATATTTCTATGGAGCTGACCAGCTCGGGAGAGCAGCCAGCCAGCAATATTTCTATGGAGCTGACCAGCTCGGGAGAGCAGCCAGCCAGCAATATTTCTATGGAGCTGACCAGCTCGGGAGAGCAGCCAGCCAGCAATATTTCTATGGAGCTGACCAGCTCGGGAGAGCAGCCAGCCAGCAATATTTCTATGGAGCTGACCAGCTCGGGAGAGCAGCCAGCCAGCAATATTTCTATGGAGCTGACCAGCTCGGGAGAGCAGCCAGCCAGCAATATTTCTATGGAGCTGACCAGCTCGGGAGAGCAGCCAGCCAGCAATATTTCTATGGAGCTGACCAGCTCGGGAGAGCAGCCAGCCAGCAATATTTCTATGGAGCTGACCAGCTCGGGAGAGCAGCCAGCCAGCAATATTTCTATGGAGCTGACCAGCTCGGGAGAGCAGCCAGCCAGCAATATTTCTATGGAGC
Organism: Dendrobates tinctorius; assembly: GCF_039654945.1. Taxonomy (NCBI): domain Eukaryota; kingdom Metazoa; phylum Chordata; class Amphibia; order Anura; family Dendrobatidae; genus Dendrobates; species Dendrobates tinctorius. The sequence goes on along the minus strand of NW_027361939.1, from coordinate 11,267,261 downwards.
TGACCAGCTCGGAAGAGCCGCCAGCCAGCAATATTTCTATGCAGCTGTCACGCTTGGGAGAGCCACCAGCCAGCAATATTTCTATGCAGCTGTCACGCTTGGGAGAGCCACCAGCCAGCAATTTTTCTATGGAGCTGTCACGCTCGGGAGAGCCACCAGCCCATGCACTGTGTTGCAACCTCAGTCCGCTATAGACAGCCGTATTACTGCGCTCTTAGGATGGATAGGCCATCAGTGTCCTAAGCCCTTTAAAGTCAATCTGTCAGCAGGATTTCACTCTCCAAACTAGTTATATGAGCATGTAGTTCTTTTAAAGAAAAGTCCAGCAATACCTTTACATGGCCAGACCTTTTGTCGATATGCAACTGAGGCTTAAGTGCTTTGAGAACCTGGTAGCACTTTCCCAACCATGTTTTTTACCTTGTGTCATTAAAGTATATTTTTTTTTTTAGAAAAAAAACCTCAATCCCTTGGTGGTAGTTGAATATTTTCTTGTTCATACTTGGCACTTGCCAAGCCTCTGTCTCTATTCCTTGCCCTGCACCACTTTCTCCAGCTTGACTTATGGCTCCTTTGCTGCGTGACCTCATGCAGGAGAAGGCAGGTCAGCCATGTTGTTTTGTTTTTTTTTTTTTTCCCAGGCGTATTCCAACTTGCATACAAATTCAGGTTACCAATAAACCTACAGAACCTATCTATTCTATAACCCGTAGACTGCCTACAGTGATGTGTCCGGAATAAAAGATGGACAGGGCCAGAAAAAAGGTCGAGGCGTTTGCCCTACTGTAGTCAATGGCTCTGTCTGGGTTGGAAACCTCTGACTGTAAATCATACTCAGTGAAAACTTTGGTGCCAATATAATGTAGAAAAAGTAGGTTGCTTTTGCATTAAGTGATACTTTTAATTAATTCCCAACCAATATGTACAGCTAATGTCCAACGTTTCCACCGTGCTGGCCTTTGTCACGGTTATCTGTGTCGGGTGTTGGTTGGCGTATCCGGTGAAGACATGTGGAGCTGGACTTGCTGAGCATTGTCTGTGCAGGGGGCTCCCTGTGTCCTTAAGGTGACTGACGCTGCTTTGGCCCACCCTCCCATCACTAAAAGTCCAAGGCTGCCGGGAGAAATTAAAAGGAATCTGTCAACAACTGGGATGTATATAGCCTATTAATATGGACATATAGATGTTAAAAATGTTGAATTAGTCCTACCTATATGCCTCATATTTGCAGTCTTGTTGAGAAATCATATTTTATGTCTGTCTGCTAATGATTTCTTCCAGGCTCCGGGGACCTGCGGTGCCTGGATGAAATCTGCCTCCTGTCTTTATTATCATACCAACCACCTCTCATCAGTGTCATAGTGCCCTGTGAGGTGGAATGAGGGCCCCGCAATCACTTCTATGGGCATTGACTTCAGTATTCTTCTGCTCTGGCGTGCATGGCTATTACGTGCTCTCCCCACTTCCTTCCTCCTAGTTAGGAACCATACAGTTTCTGATGCCCCTGTCGCGCATGTGTGTATGGTGGGGAGAGGATGTTATCACTGTAATGGAAGTAGCAGTGACTCGCCTGCGCTGAAAAACGCTGAAGCCAATGCCTATAGAAAGGTGGAATAAGTGCTGTATAATAGCACTATTGCAGTGCACAGGCTCGGGATTCAGGGGCCACCATTACTCGTCACTGGGCACTGTGACACTGGTTTGGAGTGGTGTGGTATGATAATGAAGACAGGAGACCGAGATTTCTTCCAGGCACCGCACGCCCCGGAGCCTGGAAGAAATCATTAGCATACAGAAATAAAATAGAATTTTACAACAATAAGACCAAAGATATGGGCATACAGGTAAGACAAGTGTAACATTTTTCACCTGTATGGCCATCATCTGCAAGGAGTTTGTATGTTCTCCCCGTGTTTGCTTGGGTTTCCTCCGGGTTCTCCGGTTTCCTCCCACATTCCTAATACTGATAGGAAATTTAGATTGCGAGCCCCATTGTGGACAGTGCCTATAATGTCTGTAGAGTGCTGTGATATTAATGGCACTATATAAGTGAGTAAAATCAATAAATAAATATACGTCTCAGGGGGTGATAGATTCCCTTTAGGTTCATTACCTCTCGCAGTGGGGCTGTCAGTCCGTGTGACCGGGCATCTTTAGATGAACCACATATCTGCAGGTTGATAGCGTTTTTTTTACATAACCGATTCTCTTTAATTTCCCGTAGGTGACTTGAACCTCTGATATATGTTGCAGTATTTTAACTCTGCAGTGTATTATAGTTTTAACGATATCCTACAATGATGACAGCAAGTGGGGGGGTCTTCTGTTGACCCCCAGATGCCATGGAATCACCATCGCACACTGTCATTGTGGTGTTATGGTAAGTGGGTTTGCAGTGGGCAACTTAAGTCATTCCCATTCTCCGAGACTGAACCGTTTCAATGCTGCTATCGGGAGCCTGCTCCATGTATGTCACTTTTTAGGAGTGGGTTATTAAACAGGATCCGAGACTTGCTCAAAATGATTGCGCTAAAGGGACTCTGTCACAGAATGACTGCTCAAACTACGGTAAGTCCCGCCACTCGGTGCATCACTGCGGGGCCGGTCATTTGCATACTTTCATCCCTTAATGGTTTCCCTCAATCTACACTTTCCTACGCACTTCTTTGATTGACAGCTCAGGCTTCATAGAGCCAGAGAAGGGAGGAGACATGGAAATGAAGCAGGTGGGAAGGTGGATATAAATGATCGGCACCACCTGTACTTGGTGTGAACAGTCATTCTGTGCTGACTGAGTCCCTTTAATTGCCTTGTAAGAAAAATCCCAGCAGTTCCCTCATTCTGCCACGTTTTTCATTTTTGTTCTGCGTTGCTCCATTAGAGATATTCACATTTATTACTTTTGGAGCATAATATGTGACACCTCTGCTTGTATTCAATTGGCTGTTTTTTCTGCGTTTTCTCTGGGTACGTGCACTTTCACACCTCCCAGACAATGCCTATCACAGCTCACCAGCAGATCAAGCAGTCTCCAGTGCCAAGCTGAGATTGGCATCATCTGAGATGGAGGGGTGAAAGCGCACACACTCCGCGAAGACTCTGAAGAAACTCCCAGTTGCTCTACAAGCAGAGACTTCATATACTCTCCTAAAGCAACAAATGTGAATATCTCTGCAGTGGAACAAGGCAGCGCAAAATGGAAAGGAGTGACAGAATCGGGAGCTCAGGGATTTTTACACGGTATTTTATCTAAAGTTTTAATGTATGCAATTTTAATTTTGAAATCTGCTTGAAATTGTATAGCTAAAACTCGTATTTTATTTCTTTTGTAACAGGGTTTAGTATTGTGCTTTCTGCAGACCCTGGGTCTGTGGAGCAATAAAGATGACACATAGGACAAGTGATCGAGACTTACAATCCTCTGTTAGAAGAATGGGCACGTCTCTCCTCTTTCAGTTGTCTGTACACGAGCGAGAGTTGGACTTGGTTTTTCTTGACCACAGTTACGCGAAACCATGGACGGCCCACCCAGATGCCAGTAATGCCCGTCCCACTCGAACACTTTTCATTACTCCGCGGAGACAACAAGAGAGTGCCGTGTAAGTTACAAGTTCCTTTTTTAGAGCTGAGATCTCAGATTGTGTGAACGTTTATTGCATAGACCTCTAACAAAATGTGTGACCTCTGAGCAAATCCCCATACATTTCAAAGTACAAATCAGCCTACTCTTATATCTCATTTTCATCATCTCTTCATCATCTTCTTATATCTCATACATTTAGTAGGTAAAGAAACCTTGTCTCAACGTAAGAATGAGGTTCTAAAATGCCTCATTGTAATGCATCCGAGCCACCTCCTTCGTTCTTTATCTATGAGACTGGCAAAGATAAAGATAGCTGAGCAATGTACTCAACTATATGGTAGTCTCACAGGCAACTAATAAAGCCATGGCGCTGGAGCACAGGCACCGCTCCGTTCTAGAGAGGCATTTCATAGCCTCATTCTTGGGGACTTCAGCCTTTCCCATCGAGTTCAGCAAGTTGAGAGGAGACAACCCCTTATGATATATTCTTTCTGTTCAGCTTTGCGCAGTAGCATGATTGGCCACCTTTTCAAGTATTATATAAGTAATATGTTAATTTCCAGTGAAGCAGATGTCCCCATTGATGTTGAGACGGTCTCTCCATCCCCCATGCCTTTGTATGACAACCAGAAGGCCAGAAGTGTTATGAATGAATGTGAACGTCATGTCATTTTTGTACGAACGGACACTGAAGCTCCTCCACCCCCTGATGACTGGGAAGACCATGTGAACAGGTGAGATTTTCCAATGTTTTTCTAAATGCATTCAAGAGGCCTAACAAAAATAATTTTCTCCTTATCTAACCTACAATTCTCCAGGTTCATCTACTTTATATTGCATGAAGAATCATTTGTTTTTATTCCAGGCAGCTTATAAATTCCATTGACTGCGGAGATGCATATAAAGCTCAAAATCAAATATAAAATTCAGACTTTTTCTTGAACTTAACCCCTTCATGTAAAAATAGTGTGTGTGTGTGCGCGCGCTCTCACATGTATGGCTGAGCTCCTAGTGCAACAGATCCCTACAGTTTGACCTCTCAATTTAATCATTTATCAAAGCCTGTTAGATCCTGTTGGAAATGTGGTGAAAGAGGCTGCCTGTCTAACACTGAGAAGCCGAGAAAATAAACTAGATTCAAATTGTCACATACTCACATCTTCTAAGTTAAAAAAAAAAACACCTGGTTTTGAGTGTTAATCTATATATGCCAGAATGTGAGTTTTCAAAATAAAAACATCTTAATTTGGATAAAAAAATGCCACAAAAACACATAATTCAGCATATGACGCATTGTGGGACAATTATACCCACATTGTGTTAAAATAATGCCACTGACAAATACCAGATATCCTAGAAAAAAAAACCCTCATACCGCCCCATGAGCCAAAAAATACAAGTTATGGCCCCTCAAATGTGTTGAAAGACTAAAAAAAAATGTTTGGTTATTAAGACCAAAATAGCCCTGAGCCTCAAAATGTTTTTTTGAGAATTAAATAAAATGGCTTTGGGGCACGGGTGGGCTGCAGTCTAAAGAAACTGCTTTTGAACCTGTGCCTAAACTGGCCGGAGCAGAATTGTAAGCACCTATGCATATCTGTGAGCCGAGGATAAGAATCATAGAATCGTAGAGTTGGAAGGGACCTCCTAGGCCATCTGGTCCAACCCCCTGCTCAAAGCAGGATTCGCTAAATCATCCAAGTCAGATGTCTGTCCAGCCTCTGTTTGAAGACTTCCTTTGAAGGAAAACTCACCACTTCTCGTGGCAGCCAGTTCCACTTATTGATCACTCTGTCAAAAAGTTTTTTCTAATATCTAATCTGTGTCTCCTCCCATTCAGTTTCATCCCATTGCTTCTAGTCTTTCCTTGTGCAAATGAGAATAAAGATGATCCTTCTACAATGTGACAGCCCTTTAGATATTTGTAGACAGCTATTAAGTCTCCTCTCAGTCTTCTCTTTTGCAGACTAAACATTACCAAATCCTGCAACCTTTCCTCATAAGACAGGGTTTGCAGACCGGTCACCGTTCTGGTCGCTCTTTTCTGAACTTGCTCCAGTTTGTTGATGTCTTTTTTAAAATGTGCCCAAAACTGGACACAATATTCCAGATGAGGTCTGACCAAAGAGGAGTAGAGGGCAATAATGACTTCACGTGATCTAGACTGTATGCTTCTGTTAATACATCCTAGAATTGCATTTGTGTTTTTTGCTGCTGCATCACACTGTTGACTCATATTCAGTCTGTGATCTATTAGTATACCCAAGTCTTTTTCACATGTGCTGTTGCTAGACAATCGTCCAGTAGAACAGTTTTCACCTGCACCATCAACATTCCATGAGAAATATATCTTCTCCTCGTCTGACTGAGCACAAAGGATTTATTTGTTCCAGCCTCAGTCCTCTTTGCTCAGTCGGCCGAGCAGAATATTTATTTCTTCTCCTGTCACACACATCTCCGGCAGTTCCAGTATGTGTGTTTATGATTTTACTCCTGACAGTTGAGACACAGCTCTCAGGAGCTGTGTTTCTTCAGACTGCAGTTCCTCCCGACACATGATTTAATAGGGACTGCCGTTTGAATTACGAGACAGGGCGCCATTTTATTACATTCTTGGAGAACTCTTAAGCAGCTGCATTAGATAATGTGTGGAAAATAGAATTATAATACCTTGTTTGTGGCTTCTTTTTAGAACTGGCTGGACTACTTCTCAGAATAAACTTTTCAACAAGATTTTGAAAGCTCTACAATCTGACCGCCTGGCTAGACTCGCTAACGATGGTGTAAGTGTTAATTTTTTACTGTATGCTAATACCCATGCTCAGATGTTACATTGTAAACTGTGATTTTAATGAGAATGGAATCATATTCTTGTACTATCACTTTACAGGCAGTTAATGAGCCAGTACTTAGAAGGATCGCGGTGGATAAATGTGCTCGCCGTGTACGACAAGCTTTGGCCTCAGTAGGTTGGGATACAAAGTTGGTTCAGTGGCTGCATACTACCCTCGTGGAAACTCTGAGCTTGCCCTTACTAGCCGCTTATCTTGATGCATTGCAGACATTGAAAGGAAAGGTAATTGATTTGTTGGCTGTGTAGACTTAAAAACTGTCCATTGTTATGTATACCTATATAGTAGGACATTTGTAACACGATGGTGCTGTTTATTTATCCTCTTTATGTCCTTCAGATCCCTGCTCTTATTGACCGCATGCTCCTGGCCTCCACTGTTAGGGCAGGAGGCGCTAGCGCTGAAGCATTATCTTTGCTGTTGAAGAGACCATGGGACCCTGCAGTTGGAGTGTTGTCTCATAACAAGCCAGTAAGTTAACCTGCTGCTGTGTATTTTCCTTTTCTATTGTTGGATTATTTTGTGGTAAATATGGTACACTATGGGATGTTTATTGTCTCCTTTCTAAATAGAGCAAGCTTCCAGGTTCCCCACTCATTCTTATTGCCCCATCAGGACCCACAAATTCCATATTTCCCACATCACGGAGACACAGATTCTGGCAGTCCCAGCTCTCTTGCTTGGCCAAGGTTAGTTTTATATCATGATTTAGTTTACATTATCTTGTTTAGGATAATTACATATGCGAATTGGATTTTTGTATTCACCAAAATTCCTTTGCTGTATTCCCCAATGATACGAACAAGAAAATGAAGAAGAAAAAAAAAAAAAAAGTATATATTTTTTTCTTTTTAAAATCTTTATTCGCTAATTCCTTGGTCCTGGGAGCTGATCCATTTAGATCAGGGGTGGGGAATTTTTTTTTGCCAAGGGCCATTTGGATATTTATACCATCGTTCGGGGGCCGTACAAACTCCGCCCACAAAGTACATCCTGACTCTGGCACTGGTTTCATGACTTAAACTTTCATTTCATGTCCTTCAATGTTCAGTAGTGAACACTGCGTGTGTGTGCTAACAGAGCAAGAAGAAATTAATGAGCTTGTGGCAATCAAAATACAGCTCCCTGCCAAAGAATGCGGTCCCTGAGAATCTGCTCGGGGGCCTGATAAAAGGTCATCGAGGGCCGTAAATGGCCCTGGGGCCTGAGGTTCCCCACCCCTGGTTTAGATGAACAGACCATCTCCACTACTCAACCACTGATTGTTAAATATTTACCTATCCGTAAACAATGCGCCATGAATGATTTGTGATAGATCACGCAGCATTCTTAGGCTGCCATGATTCTCAGCATAGCGTGTCCTACTCACACAGGACGTTGTGCTGCCGAGAACAATAATTTTCAAGTATGCTTAAAGGGAATCTGTCGCCACGTTTGAGCTATCTAAACTATTAATGTGGGCATACAGGTAATTGACTGCTGAAAACTCCTACCTTGTGCCTGCTATCAGATGTGTTGATTGCTGAGAAATCATCTCTTATCGCTTTATATAAATGACCTCTTCCACACTCTGGGGTGGAATGTGCCTGGAAGATAACTGCCTCCAGAGCTTATTTTACCTGAAGTGGGAGTTACTCCCCCCAATGAATTCATCCAGGGGTGCAGTTGGCATGTTGACTCATGGAATTTTATACCATTGGGCAGTGAAGAAAGAATAATTACATTTTTACCACTAAAATATTTTGCCCCCAAGTTTTTAATGTTTCTAAGGACTAATTGAAATAGAATGGGTGTTTTCCAATAATAAGCAGCAGTGGATGTTGCTGAGTGAAAATTGCAAAACTGCCGTTGTAGTGCCCAGTACGTTGTAGTGACCAGTACGTTGCAGTGCTCAGTACCTTGTAGTGACCAGTTTGTTCTTCTGGGGCCATGCACATGTTAATCAGGCGGGCTCTCATCGCTACAGAAATGCCAAACGTGGATGCTAAATGTGGTTTAGGCACACTGGGGCTCAGAAGGGAGGGGGGCATTTGGATTTCAGAGTGCAGCATTTGATACATTTCTTTTGGGGGCGAGGATCCGTAGTGCTTTTCCAGATCCTTCGTACTGCTGGTAACGTGGAAGCCCCCTTATAATTCTGTTAACCAAAGACAGATATGAGTGGAGAATTGCTTTTTTGTGGTTCGAGTTGAAGCTTTTATTGGGAACATTTTGTATAACATTTGGGATCACATTTATCCAGCGCTCTAATCTGAGCACTTACAACAAGGTTTACATCTAAATCTCCGAATTCAGATGACACGCAGGATCAGTCCATTCACTATAATGAAGCAGCAGTTACTGTGGACTCCCTCTGGCCTCTGTTCAGCGGTGTCCTTTTCAGAAGTGCACAAAACTGTGTCAGGCCGCACTTTTATGCACACCTAAAAAGACGGACACCACCGGATTATAGGGAAGACTGCATCCACAGTGCCTCCATCTGCCTCATTATAGGGTATATCTTCCTCCGGGTGTTCCGTCTGAATCGCGTATTGTATAGTTTTACATGGAAACCCCCGGAGTAAGTGCTCAGCATAGAGCGTAGGATAAATGTGAGCTGAGCCTTGCTGTGATTGTTGGGAAGCAGAATTAACAAATCAACGCTGGTGAAGAATTGACTTTATTTTTTACGCCGTTTCTTGTGCAGTATAAGTGATTAGACGATTTTGTTCTTCGGATCGATGCAATTACAGCGATACCAGACTTACAGCGTTTTTTATGTTTGGTTGTTGTCACACACTAAAAGGCAAGCGCTTATTATGGCATCATCATATTTTGAGAGCTATAATTTTTCCATATCTCTGCCAACAGCCATGTGTGAGAGCTTGTTTTTTTTGTGGACGAGTTGACTTTTTTATTGGTTCCATTTTCAGTTACATAACGTTTTTGATCGCTTTCTTTTCCAATTTGTGTGTGGCGGAAAGAACAAAACACAGCAATTCATGAATTTTTATGTATTTTTTTTTTTTTAATGTTTTTCCGCATGTTATAAAATTGATAAGGCAGCTTTATTACTCTGCTCAGAACGATTACAATACCATATTGTTTTATCATTTGTTTTATGTTTTGGCGCTTTTACACAAGTAATGTTATTTTATAGAAAAAAACAATTTTTCATTGCTGTTTTCTGAGAGCTATAACTTTTTTTTTTTTTTTTTTTTTTAACTTTTCTACTGATGGAGCAGTATGGTTGCTTCTTTTCTGCAGGACAAGATGACTTTTTCAGTGATACAATTTTTATTTACCTTAATCTTTTTTTTATGTTTTATTCCACTTTTTGTTCGGCGGTATAATGAAAAATCATTGTTTTTTGCATTATTATTATTATTATTATTATTATTATTATTATTTATTTTTTTATGTTTATTTTTTCCTACGCCTCATTGGGGGACACAGACAGTGGGTGTTATTATGCTGCTTGCCACTAGGAGGACACTAAGTAAACCAGAAAAAGTTAACTCCTCCCCTGCAGTATACACTCTCTCGCTGGATTAGATATCTCCGGTTCTTGCTTAGTGTCTATAGGAGGCACTTGGGTCTGGTTTCAGACCCCACCGTTTTTATTTTATTTTTGAATTTTCTGTAAATTTTTTATTTTTTTAATTAACGGAGTGAAGGGGGCGACTGTTCCTTTCTACGGCCCGCTCTCCCCCGAACCAACAACAGGCAAGCACGCTGAGTATACCTTCCCGTACACTTTCCTGCGACGTTTGGGGCTGATTCCTTTCGCGATGATCCTTACGGTCCCGGTATTCCATGGATACGAGGGCAGGCACATGGTGTGCAATGGAGAAGACTGGAACAGCGCTTCCGAATGCCCTGAATCAGCCCCATAGCTCTTCATCCCCCTGCCATAGGGAGGATCGATTGAGCATACCCCTTTAAGAACTCCTCCAGCTCTGCTTCATCAGCCAGGAGGATGAGAAGACCTACATGAATGGCCCCAGACAGCGCGGCCTGCTGAGCACTGGAGTGGAGGTATGGGGTCGGGTCCTGGCCCCCCGGGAGAAGTGCTGACTAAGCGTCAGCGGCGGTGCAGCGGCCCCCCCATCGGGCCTCCCCCTGCTGTCGGCGCTCGGGTAGGCTGAAAATTTAGTCCCAGGCTTTTCCGTCCTAATAGGCCACAATTTGAATGGCGCCGGCGCCTACTGCTGGTAGGCCAAAAATTTAGTCCCCGAATTTTTCGGCCTACTAGGCCGCAATTTAAATAGCGCCGCCCGCGCTAACGTTGCCGCCCTCTTCTCTTGGCGCCTCTCATTACTTACGAGACGCGCAATCCTAATCTTGGGAGGCCATGTCTTTCACCTCAGCCTGCTCTGGATATGAGCTGTGAGCTGCCGGATACCGGGTGTCACCACAGAGCCACCGCTATTCCTCCCGGGGGACACAGCACAGGACCGTGGGTAAGCTGCATCTGCCCTCAGATTAAAGCTTAACCCCTTCCTGGCCCATTGCCTGCAGCTGCAGACAGACTCTGCCGTTAACCCTTTCAGGAGCGCTATGTCTCAATCTAAGGAGGCTAAACGGGCTGCTAAGAAGCACATTGCGTTTTTTACCGTCTGTACCACTTGCCTTACCCAGTGCACAGACTAATCTGTTATGCATGGACTGCGACCCAGCCTGCGCCCTGACCTTCACTCAAACGCCCGTCGCCGCCGCTGCTGATGGGCCTCCTGCGTTTAGTACCCCTGAGTGGGCTGCGTCCCTGTCACGGTCAGTGGAGTCTCTGACTCAGGCTATATTCTCCCTCCGGGAGGACTCTTTAAGCCAGAAAGCGTCCTTACCTCCCGAGGAGGACTCTGGCGTTGGCCGGGAACCGTCCACCAGCAGGGGCCGTACTCGTTCAAGGGATGGTCAGGTCTCTAGAAAGCGGACCCAAGATGCGTCCCCTAGTCTCGGTCGCTCATCAGCATCTGCGACTACTGTCTCTCGCTCTCCCTCTCCTGAGGTTCACAGCAAGCACGACTCTGAATTCGAATCTGACACGTCAGCCCCTCAGAATCCCCCAACTGATCAAGAGTCACTTGATTCTCTTATAGAATCAGTCAACAGGATTCTGAAGTTGGATGTGGAAAATATTCCCGCTCCAGCACATCCTATTTCACTTAAGAAAACCAAGCGTGTGCGCAGGTTATTTACCAGCCATCCGGACTTTAAGGAAATTGTCCAGAAACATAGGGATCGTCCACATAAGCGGTTCACAGGGCAAAAGTCTACTCAGGCTAAATACCCTTTTGATCCAGACCTAATGACGGATTGGTTACAGTCCCCTCCGGTGGACCCTCCTGTATCACGTCTTGCTTCTAAAACGCTCCTATCCATTTCTGAGGGTTCTTCAATCAGAAACCCCTCCGATCGTCAAATTGAATATCTTGCCCATTCAGTTTTTGAAGATTCAGGAGCAGTGGTTTTTCCATCTTTCGCGGCAATTTGGGTCACTAAGGCAATGGCCGCTTAGGCAGAAGTCTTGATTACTTCCTTCCAGGGCACCAATCTTCCTCCGGAGGCAACCGCTATCACCAGGCAGATAATTCACGCAGCGGACTTTGTAGTGGACGCCTCTTTTTATGCCGCCAATTGCGCTGCTCAAACTGCCGCTAATGCAATCTCCATTAGAAGAGCCCTATGGCTCCGTGACTGGCGGGCGGATGCCACATCTAAAAGATTGTTGACTTCTCTCCCCTTTCAATCGGGTCGTCTTTTTGGAGAGAAACTGGACGAGCTCATTTCTGATGCTACCGGGGGAAAAAGTAAATTCCTTCCTCATCAAAAGGTTATTCGGTCATTTCGCAACCAACAGCCGACACACTTTCGATCTTTTCGCAACAATTTCGGTTGGTCCTCCTCTACCTTCTCTTCCGGATCAGGTCGGTCCCCGTGCGGAGACAGAGGCTCCCAGGTCTCATACAGACCTAACCGCTCTTGGAAACCCAGGCCTAGGGCTTCTGGATCTAGGGGAGCCAGATCTCATAGATCTATCCAATGACTTGTTGTGGTATCCGGCGGACACCGACAAAGTAGGCAGCCGCCTACTTGCCTTCAGCCACACCTGGCTCACGGTCGTCCACTGCAAGTGGGTTAGGGAGCTGGTGTCCTCCGGATACAAGATAGATGTTACGTGTTACAGAACCACTTAGCACCCAGAATATGTTGTGCAGTTTTATGTATGGATATTAGGTTCTATGTGAGATGTATGTCCCTAATGCATCAGCATTCCCCTTTTGTCCGCCCTCCCCCCACCTTTGTAATTTCCACAGTAAACATGGCAGGCTTCGGCCACCTGCGGCTTTTGTAATGCATGTCTGGCCTGCCCTCTGTATCTGTGTGATATATTCTGTGTCCTGTGAGTAAAGTGTTGTCAGACTGGAAATTCATGGCGAAGCAGTGATCTTTCATATGCGCCCATGCACTCAGAGGAATTCGAGCCAGCGTCATTCATTCAGACTCCAGCCAACGCAGAGCGGACCTCCGAAAACACGGGGTGGCACTGAAAGAGGTACCCCAGCTTGGTAGACCCCGTTACAATAGAGTTTTCCTCTCCCTCTCCAACTCTGTTTTTCCTTTCTTCTCCCCCCAAGAAAGAGACAAGAGCCTTCCTTCGGGCTGTTCAGGCTCTGCTAAGGGACGGAGTCATCCTTCCGGTCCCTCATCACGGAAGGTTCAGAGGATTTTATTCAAACCTTTTTGTGGTTCCAAAGAAGGATGGGACGAGGCGACCCATTCTGGATCTCAAACTGTTAAATCAGTTTGTCAGGGTACGGCGCTTCCGAATGGAATCTCTCCGATCAGTTGTCGCTTCCATGGAAAAAGGAGAGTTCCTAGCATCCATCGACATCAAGGATGCTTACCTTCACATTCCGATCTGCCCGTCCCACCAGCAGTTCCTACGTCTTGCAATTCACGAGGAACACTTCCAGTTCGTTGCCTTGCCCTTCGGACTCACCACCGCCCCCAGGGTCTTTACCAAGGTCATGGCGGCTGTCATAGCCATTCTCCACTCAGGGAGTAGTGGTGTTACCGTATCTGGACGACCTGCTCATCAAGGGTCCATCCCTTCCAGCCTGCGAGGAATCCGTGGATATAACAGTAAATACACTTTCGCGCCTGGGGTGGAAGATAAACTTCGAAAAGTCTTTCCCGAAACCGGCTCATCAGATTTCCTTTTTAGGAATGATCTTGGACACTTCCCACGGGTTGGTCATTCTCCCTCCAGAAAAGACCCAAGCCTTACAACAGTCAGCGCAGACTCTTTCCCGACCAGCTTCTCACTCCATTCGTTTCAGCATGAGAGTTCTCGGAAAGATGGTGGCTGCAATGGAAGCAGTTCCATTTGCACAGCTCCATCTCCGTCCCTTACAACATGCATTGCTGTTAGCTTGGGACAAGAACCCGTTCTCCCTGGACCGTCGGATCCTTCTGTGCGGGTCAGGCAAGCCCTCTGGTGGTGGACTCTGAGGTCCTCCCTGAATCAAGGGAGGTCTTTTCTCCCAGTAAGATGGTTGGTAGTAACCACCGATGCAAGTCTTCTCGGCTGGGGTGCGGTCTTTCGTCACCACACGGCACAGGGTCGTTGGTCGACCCGAGAGTCACGTCTCCCCATCAACATTTTGGAGATACGAGCTATCAGATTAGCTCTATGGAGTTTCCACCATCTCGCAGGTCACCCCATCAGGATCCAATCCGACAACGCCACGGCTGTAGTGTATATCAACCGCCAGGGAGGTACCCGGTGCAGGATGGCCATGCACGAAGTGAGTCACATCCTCCATTGGGCTGAGACCAACCATTCGCCCATCTCAGCAATTCACATCCTGGGCGTAGAAAATTGGGCAGCAGATTTTCTCAGTCACCAAGGCATTGCCTCGGGAGAGTGGTCTCTTCATAAGGAAGTCTTTCAGCAGATTTGTCATCGTTGGGGGACTCCGGATGTGGATCTCATGGCCTCAAGACTAAACAACAAGGTGTCTCGTTTCATTGCCCGATCGCGCAATCCAAGCGCCATCGGAGCGGACGCCCTAGTTCTGCCATGGCACCGGTTCCGGCTCCCATACATCTTTCCCCCTCTTCCCTTGCTTCCGAGGGTCATCAAGAAGATCAGAGCGGAGGGAGTACCAGTGATCCTAGTCGCGACAGATTGGCCGCGCCGAGCGTGATATGCAGAACTAATACAACTGGTCATCGACGTCCCCTTGTAACTTCCAGATCGCATGGATCTGCTCTCACAGGGCCGGATTTACCCCCAGAACTCCGTGGCCCTGTCTTTGACCGTGTGGCCATTGAATTCTGGATTTTAGCACAGGCTGGGTTCTCTCACGACGTGATTTCCACCATGATTAGTGCTAGGAAGCCTGTGTCCAGGCGCATCTATCACCGCACCTGGAAAACCTTCTTTTCATGGTGCAAGGATCATGGTCGATCCCCTCTGGTGTTCTCCATTCCAGCAATATTGGAGTTCCTTCAATCCAGATTAAAATCAGGCCTCGCACTTAGCTCTCTCAAGGGCCAAATTTCGACCTTGTCAGTGCTTTTACAATGCAAAATTGCCACCAAACCTCAGGTCATTCAGGGAGTTTCCCATGTGGCGCCTCCTTATAGAAGGCCATTGAAATCATGGGACCTTAACCTGGTTCTCGGGGCCTTACAGGAGGCTCCTTTCGAACTGCTGCAGGACATGTCATTGACCGTCCTCTCTTGGAAAGTGGTCTTTCTAGTGGCAATTATGTCAATCAGATGAGTTTCGGAATTGGCAGCCCTGTCCTGCCGTTCTCCGTTCCTGAATTTTCATCAGGACAAGGTAGTTCTCAGGATGTCACCGTCCTTCCTGCCCAAGGTTGTCTCCTCTTTCCATCTCAGTGAGGAAATTGTTTTGCCTTCCTTTTGTCCGGCGCCAGTCCATCACATTGAGAAGGCCCTCCTGTTATGATTGGGTCACCGAGGAGGAAAACAAGACCAAGCTAAGCTACAGAAAGCCAGAGAGGTTGGTAACTAAGCAGATTGCAGACCCCTGATCCTATCCACACAACTAGCAGTAGCCGTGAAGCGTGCCTACGATTCTAGATGCCTCGACACAGCCGGAATACTAAGCCTAAAGCAAGAAAAGGAGAAATCTAAACTGCCCTAGAGCAGACCCCAAAGGAATAGACAGCCCCCAAACATATATTGTTGGTGAGACAAGATGAAAACACAAACACAGGTAGGAAAATAGGCTGAGCAAACGATGGGGCCCACACTAACTAGAAAGGAAAGACACCGTCTGCAATCACGCAAAAATCCCTGCAAAAATGTCCAACACTTCTGATAGCAAAAACTCTGAAGTCACTAGACTTCTCCCACTATATCAGCACTCTGGCATATTCTGAAAGCAGAGCAAAAAGAGGCCAATCTAATAAGGGACAAAAAACAAACTGACACAAACAGTAACATAAGGATGGAAATTCAGCACAGCCCCAGCCGGGGCTGTCTGACCACACAAAACTGAATAGACAAAACCAAATCAAATGTGAACAATAGCAAAGAACACTTAGTTTCCAGTTAGGTCCCTGCATGCTCAAGCTAAGACCTCAGGAGGCAGGAAAAATCACCAGCAGGGATAGAGGGAGTCGGCTGTCTTAAATCCAGTCAGAGACTCCAGATGTCCAATTGTCGTCCTCATTATCAGGTGGCAGGCCTCTGTCAATTAGATCAGCTTCATTACCTCCTGTAACCGTCAGAGGGAGCCCGGAAAGATAACTCATGACTCCTCTGTCAATACAACCAGCTCCACTACCTTCACTAGCAACCAGAGGCAGGCCAGAAAGTGAATTCACAACACCCTCCACACCCTGGATGTGGTTAGGACGCTGAGACGGGACATCTCGCGGACGGCTCCCTTCCGCAAGTCAGATGCCCTGTGGATACTTACAGAGGGGCATTGGAAGGGTCTAGCCGCTTCAAAAGCAACGCTAGCCAGGTGGATTCGCTTTGCAATTCAGGGATCCTACCGTGTCAGGAACGAGCCTGTCCCAGCGGGGATTAAGGCGCACTCTACCCGGTCAGTGGGCGCTTCTTGGGCCATTCGGCACCAGGCCTCTGCAGAACACGTCTGCAAGGCTGCGACTTGGTCCAGTCTGCATACTTTTACAAAACATTACCAAATTTATTCTCAGGCCTCTGCGGATGCAGCTCTCTGCAGACGCATCCTGCAATCGGCAGTACCTCAGTGTTGACTCAGTGGTGCATAGGGTATTAGCAGATGTGTGCTCCCCACCCAGGGACTTCTTTAGGACGTCCCACTGTCTCTGTGTCCCCCAATGAGGCGTATGAGAAATAGGGATTTTTGTGTACTCACCGTAAAATCCTTTTCTCTGAGCCATTCATTGGGGGACACAGCACCCGCCCTGTATAGCCTACTGGCTCATTTGTAGCATTCTTAGGTTTTGACATAGTTATGGTTATTGTTGACTGTTTAAGATCCTACTGCTTTTTTCACCAAACTGGAGATATCTCATCCAGCGAGAGGGTGTATACTGCAGGGGAGGAGCTAACTTTTTTTCTGGTTTACTTAGTGTCCTCCTAGTGGCAAGCAGCATAACACCCACTGCCTGTGTCAATGGCTCGGAGAAAAGGATTTTACGGTGAGTACACAGAAATCCCTATTTTTACGTTATTCATTGACAAGTGTGACACTTTTATAGGTCAGGACGTTTCTGACAAGGCGATTCCAAATATGTGTACTTTTTATGTTACATAAAAATACTCATCAGTAGAATTCAGTAGAATTATATTATTTTGTGATTATTTTTTTTATACCGTATTTTTCGGACCATAAGATGCACATTTTTCCCCAAAATTTTTTTGGGGAAATAGGGGTGGGTCTTGTGGTCGCAATATGCTTACTAATCCTGTGGCGGCGGCGCAGCAGGGCTCTGTGGTGGTGGCAGGCTGTGCTCCGGTGCAGTGGCAGCGGCTCTCTGTGCTCCGTGGTGGGCTCCGCTGGCATATCGTCAAAGTCCAGAGGCCCCCGCAAATGCGTTGCTGCCATGTTGCGGTGGCCTCCGGGAACATGACCGCCGGGTCGGGGGCAGCGCATGATCAGATTCAGATCTCATCCCGTCGTTGCCGAGATTTGAATCTGAGCATGCGCCGCCACTGGCCTGGCAGCCAGGTTCCCGGTGGCCACCTCAACATGGCAGCAACGGATGTGCGAGGGTCTCCGGGCTTTGACGAAATGCCAGCGGAGCCCCCCACGGAGCAAAGAGAGCCGCTGCCACTGCATCGGAGCACAGCTCCTGAGCCATCACAGCTCCCCTGCCTGCCCCCTACAGAGCACAGAGAGCCGCTGTCCCTGCCCCGGAGCACAGCCCCCCTGCCCCAGCACAGAGCCGCCATCGCTGCCCCAGCACAGAGCACCACCACCGCACCAGTTTGGGATGGAATTTCCCGAAGGCCACCTCAACAGCCTGGACCACTGAACTAACCCTATGACCACTCCTGCACCTGTACCGAATCCCTTCCCTGGTAAGCTGAATTCGGACTGTAAGACGGACCCGTATTTGACACATTTTTTTTCCCTATTTTCCTGCTGAAAATTTGGGGTGCGTCTTATTGTCCGAAAAATATGGTATATATATTTTTACACTTTTTTTTTTTTTAATTACTTTTTTACTTGGTCCCTTAGTTAACTTTCAGCAGTATGCGCTCTTGTATAAAGCATTGTAATGTTTTATAACTGTCAGAGCTGCACTGACACCCCACCTTGGGGGCTTACCTTATTCCGGTGGCCCGGATGTCTTCAAAACGACCTCTGGTCACCATGGCCACGATTTGAACCTCACAAGGACGTCACAGGGGGGTACCAGTCGGAGGAGAGCTCCTTTCCTTGCCTTCTAAATGCTGCAATCAATATCAGTTGCATCATTTAGGGGGTTAAACTGCCGTGATCAGTGCTGTCACCTCTCCTGCTAGTGAGAGCCGGGTGTCAGCTCTGATGTTCGCTCTGAACACCCAGCGGTAATTGCCATGATGTATATAGTATATCCTTCATTGGTCTGGAAGTCCTTCCCTTTCATGGTGTATAAAGTCTGCAAATGTTAAGGGGTTAAAAATCATTTTCCAATCAGGTGCATTTACATTGAAGGATTCACTCACTCGCATACACATTTGTTTAGTGAAGGTTGTCCATCATTGACTGAACTCCTAACCCAGGAATTTTAAAAAAATTAATTTCAAGTTATGCTGAATGTTTTCCCACGAAAGTATTAATCACTAATCTGTTCAGCTCCTCCTGATCTATTACAGACAAACTGGATTGTAGGTTCAACCTGACATTACTTTTTATTACACGAGTCTCCTGAATGAAAAACTGATCTTAGGGTGGAAGCTCCTGAGGCCTCAAGAGACCACCTGTTCTCTGTGTGGGAACACTACAGCACATACCATATATACTCGTGTTGTTGACTTGCGTATAAGCCTAGGGTGGAAAATGCAGCAGCTGCTGGTAAATTTCAAAAATAAAAATAGATACCAATAAAAGTAAAATTAACTGAGACATCAGTAGGTTAAATGTTTTGGAATATCCATATTGAATCAGGAGCCCCATATAATGCTCCATACAGTTCATGATGGGCCCCATAAGATGCTCCATACAAAATCCACCCCATATAATGCACAAAGGTTAATAATGGCCCCATAAGATGTTCCATAGATTATGCTGCCCCATAAAATGCTCCATAGATTATGCCCCCATAAGATGCTCCATAGATTATGCCACCATAAGATGCTCCATAGATTATGCCCCCATAAGATGCTCCAGAGATTATGCCCCCATAAGATGCTCCAGAGATTATGCCCCCATAAGATGCTCCAGAGATTATGCCCCCATAAGATGCTCCAGAGATTATGCCCCCATAAGATGCTCCAGAGATTATGCCCCCATAAGATGCTCCAGAGATTATGCCCCCATAAGATGCTCCAGAGATTATGCCCCCATAAGATGCTCCAGAGATTATGCCCCCATAAGATGCTCCAGAGATTATGCCCCCATAAGATGCTCCAGAGATTATGCCCCCATAACATGCTCCATAAGATGCTACATAGATTATGCACCATATGCTGCCCCATAAGATGTTTCATAGATTATGTCCCCTTAAGATGTTCAATAGATTATACCCCCATAAGATGCTCCATAGAATAGGACCTATATGCTGCTGCAAGTAAAAAAAAAAAATGACATACTCACCTCTTGTCCCTGGTGAGTATACAGTTCATGATGGGCCCCATAAAATGCTCCATACAAAATACACCCCATATAATGCTGCACAAAGGTTAATAATGGCCCCATAAGATGCTCCATAGAATAATATGCCCCATATGCTGCTCCATAAAGGTTATGGCCCCATATGTTGTTCCATAGATTATGCTGCCCCATAAAATGCTCCATAGATTATGCCCCCATAAGATGCTACATAGATTATGCCCCATATGCTGCCCCATAAGATGCTCCATAGATTATGCCCCCATAAGATGCTCCATAGATTATGCCCCCATAAGATGCTCCATAGATTATGCCCCCATAAGATGCTCCATAGATTATGCCCCCATAAGATGCTCCATAGATTATGCCCCCATAAGATGCTCCATAGATTATGCCCCATAAGGTGTTCCATAGATTATGCCCCAATAAGATGTTCCATAGATTATGCCCCAATAAGATGTTCCATAGATTATGCCCCCATAAGATGCTCCATAGATTATGCTCCCATAAGATGCTCCATAGATTATGCTCCCATAAGATGCTCCATAGATTATGCTCCCATAAGATGCTCCATAGATTATGCCCCCATCAGATGCTCCATAGATTATGCCCCCATCAGATGCTCCATAGATTATGCCCTATATGCTGCCACTGCTGCTGCAAATAAAAAAAAAAAAATGACATACTCACCTATAGTCCCTGGGGGCCAGGTGCCGGGTCCTGAGCAGGCGGGGACACCAGTGCACTATGGTATGGGGGCCAGGTGCCGGTGTCGCTGCTGGCTCAGGGCCCCGGCACCTGAGATATTTACCTGTCCCCGTTCCATCGCTGCTCGCCGCTGTCTGCCGGGTCCTCTGTCAGTCACTGTTCAGGCAGCAGAGGGTGCGGTGCGCACTAACTACGTCACCGCGCCCTCTGCTGCCTGAACGTCACTGACAGAGGACCCGGTAGACAGCGGTGAGCAACGATGGACTGGAGACAGGTGAATATTGCACATACTTACCCCCTCCCCCCTCCTGGCGCGGTCTCTGCAGCCCCGCTTCTCCCACGGTCTCCCTTCGGCGGTCACGTGGTACCGCTCATTAAAGTACCACGTGACGCGGAAGGAAGGGAGACCGTGGGAGAAGCCGGGGGGGGTCAGTATGAATATAACAGAGTGCAGGGGTCCTGTGACTAGGTGATTGTTATATTCAGACTTACTCCCCCGCCACGTCTCTGCAGCTCAAAACCCCCCCCCGCCCCCCCGGGCTTCTCCCACTGTCTCCCTTTCTTCAGCGTCATGTGCTACTTTAATGAGTGGTACCACGTGACGCTGAAGGAAGGAAGGGAGACCGTGCGAGAAGCCGGGGGGGGGGGGGGCTGCAGAGACGTGCCTGGGAGGTAAGTATGGATATAACAATCACCTAGTCACAGGACCCCTGTACTCTATCTCCAGCAGACACTTTGCTCCACTATCTTTGGACTTTTTACACCAATGCTTGTGTCTGGCATGCATCTGTAGAGATTAGCAAATGATCACCTATTCTTTTGGTAGGTGATAATGTGTAATCTCGTACAGTGGGTTGAATTGTTCACTCTTTTAGCAGAGTATATTCACACCATTTGATAAGAAATAGTCAGTGATTACATGATTTCTTTCTACTACTTTTAGGTAATTCCTGTTGGTTCCCAACTGATTAACAGTGGCACAGGGCTAACCTCATTGCAGTGCCTCGAAAACATGATTGCTGGATTACGAGGAAAAGTCATTGAGGTATATCATATCTTAGAACTCAATTTATGTGTCTTCTGTCCATCAAGTGGTTTTTTGCCTTTGTGGAATTTTTACTAAACTGATCTGTAAAATGGATATAAAGTTCATAGTTACCAGCTTTCCAAAATGGAATCTAAGCAATAAGATCTATGTAATTTTGTGTCTGTTTCTTTTGTGGTACATTAAACTGTAAGTGAGGCAACTAAATAGTACAGTAGGAAAATCGTGAACGAGCAAGAAGCTGTCATTGTTACTGAGGGAAGAAAAGGATACTACAGCTAACTTGTGTCCTAAATGTAATTGTTTTGTTTGCTTTTTAACGACTATAGCAACAGTTGGAGATTTTTCACTTTTTTTGGTCTCCATACAGATCCACAACCATTTTCCTCACAAGCCTGTCATTTTGATTGGATGGAATACTGGAGCTTTAGTTGCCTGCCATGTAAGTGTTAAGTCTTTACACATTTAAATCTGTGGACAACTAACTACACGCTGACCTTTTTGTTGTCCATTTGTTTCCTAAATGCAAAACTAAGTCTCTTTCTACATATTTAGAATAATTTTCTACCTATCTGTTTGAGTCTGTGTAACTTGTTGCATAGGCAGCTGTACTGCTGTTTCTAACATTGATGGGACACCACATTACTCCTTATAATTGCTGCTTTGTTCATATTTCTTCATTTTCTTTCAACTGACACCCCCACTATCATCATGGGTGACTTCAACATCCCCACTGATACCCTTCAGTCAGCAGCGTCCAAATTCCTGTGCCTTACTTCATCCTTTAGACTTACTTAGTGGTCCACCTCAGCCACCCACACAGATGGACACACATTAGACCTGGTCTTCACCCGTCTCTGCTCTCTTTCTAATTTCACTTCCCCTCTCCCTCTATCTGACCATCATCTACTCACTTTCTCATCCCTGTCCTCCTCACCTGGCACCCATGTCCAGCAACACGCACACCCCCGCAGAAATCTTGCACACCTAGACACCCACGCGCTCTCTGACTCTATTCTACCACTGGCATCCATAGCCTCACTCCATGACACAGACGGTGCCACTGCTTTCTACAATGCCACTCTCGCATCAGCTATTGACGCGGTTGCCCCTCTCGTTCATGGCAGAATGCGACGTACCAACAGACAACCCTGGCACAATAACACCACTAAAAAGCTCCGGCAAGTGTCCAGGATTGCAGAGCGGTGCTGGAAGAAAACAAATTCGCAAAATGACTTCACCACATTCAAACAGGCAACACTCGATTTCAAATCTGCCCTCACCTCTGCTAATCAGGCCTACTTCACAACCCTCGTATCTTCCCTATCTTACAACCAAAAACAGTTATTCAAAACTTTTAACTCCCTCCTCCGCCCACCACTGCCTCCTCTGCCGAGGACTTTGCCACACACTTCAAAAACAAGATTGACCAAACAAGGCAAGTCTTCATCACTCAACCACCACAACCCCTTTGTATACCAGACCAATGCCCAAACCCCATAACCTCACTCTCCAACATCACTGAAGGGGAGCTTAATCGTCTCTTCTCCAAATCGCACCTCACAACCTGTGCCCTCGACCCCATCCCATCCCACCTCCTCTCCAACCTCACCACCACACTTATCCCATCCCTAACCCACCTCTTCAACCTATCACTAACATCCGGTACCTTCCCTTCTGCTTTCAAGCATGCCACAATCACGCCTATCCTTAAAAAGCCAACCCTCGACCCAACTGCTATGTGCAGCTATCGCCCAATATCATTGCTTCCATTCGCTTCCAAACTCCTGGAACAGCACGTCCACGCTGAACTTTCATCCCACCTATCATCTAACTTGCTCTTTGACAATCTACTATCTGGTTTCTGCCCCAATCACTCCACTGAGACAGCCCTGACCAAAATTACTAACGACCTACTTACAGCCAAATCAAATGGACAATACTCTATACTCCTGCTTCTAGACCTGTCCTCTGTATTTGACACAGTTGACCACTGCCTCCTACTACAGATCCTCTCCTCCTTCGGCGTCAAAGGCCTTGCCCTATCCTGGATCTCCTCATACCTTTCCAACCGCACATTCAGCGTCTCCCACTCCCACACCACCTCCTCATCCCACCCTCTCGCTGTTGGAGTCCCCCAAGGCTGTGTTTTAGGAGCCCTACTCTTCTCAATCTATACACTTGGTCTGGGGTAACGCATAAAGTCCCACGGATTCCACTACCACCTTTATGCTGATGACTCTCAGATCTACCTCTCTGGCCCAGACGTCACCTCTCTGCTGTCCAGAATCCCAGTGTCTATCAGCCATATCCTCCTTCTCCTCTCGCTTCCTCAAACTCAATGTAGACAAATCTGAACTCATCATCTTTCCTCCATCTCAGAGATCTTCCTTAACCTGACCTAGCTATAACAATTAATGACATCACACTTTCCCCAGTACCGGAAGTCTGCTGCCTCGGAGTAACCTTTGACTCTGCCCTGTCCTTCAAACCGCACATCCAGGCTCTTCCTACCTCCTGTCTCCTCCAGCTCAAAAATATTTCCAGAATCCGTCCTTTCCTCAACCCTCAATCTACTAAAATGCTTGTGCATGCCCTCCTCTCCCACCTTGACTACTGCAACATCCTTTTCTGTGGTCTACCAGCTAACACCCTCGCACCTTTCCAGTCCATCCTCAACTCTGCCGCCCGACTAATTCATCTCTCTCCTCGCTACTCCTCCGCTTCTCCACTCTGCAAATCTCTTCACTGGCTCCCATTCCCTCAGCGTATCCAGTTCAAATTACTAATACTGACCTACAAGGCCATCTATAACCTATCTCCCCCATATGTCTCTGAACTAATCTCCTGATACCTTCCCTCACGCAATCTCCGGTCCTCCCAAGACCTCCTTCTCTCCTCCACACTTATTCGCTCCTCACCCATCCGCCTCCAAGACTTCTCCCGAATAGCCCCTATTCTCTGGAATTCTTTGCCCCAACAAGTCCGACTATCAACCACATTTGGATCCTTCAGATGGAACCTGAAAACCCACCTCTTCAAGAAAGCCTGCAATGACCCCGCTACCTCCTTCTCTCTCACCACTACCGGTGATATCACCTCAACCAACACCGGAACTGCTGCAACCCACCAACCTACTGTCTCCTTCCCCACCATCCTGTAGCATGTAAGCCCACAAGGGCAGGGTCCTCTCTCCCCTCTGTATCAGTCTGTCATTGTTAGTTTGTTTACTGTAAGTGATATCTGTAATTTGTATGTAACCCCTTCTCATGTGCAGCACCATGGAATCAATGGTGCTATATAAATAATAAAAATAATATTTACTTATCCCCATTTGTGAAGCGGTGTGCTCCGTACAAACCTTGGCGTTACATTTTTTTTTTTACTGTTTTGCTTTGTTCAGGTTTCTCTCATGGAATATGTGACAGCCGTGGTTTGTTTGGGATTCCCTCTGCTCACTATTGATGGACCCAGGGGGGTAAGTCATGTGCAAAGTCAAACAGTGCAACAAATATTGCTCCATGAAAAACCTAGTTTGGTGTGATTTACTTGAGTGTGGAAAAACAAGAGTAATATTTTCTCTCCCTCATTACTTTTCTCAGGGCTAGTGTATTACCATATTTTTCGGACTATAAGATGCACTTTTTTCCTCTAAACATGTGAAGGAAAATGGTGGGGGTGCGTCTTATAGTCTGGATGTACCAGCTCTTGCTGTGGTGGAGAGGTGGGGGAGCTACATCGGCAGAGCAGCGGGTCACAGAGGCAGTAGCTGGCTGCTGTAGCTAACTCCTGTGCCTGCTGCTAAAGAGAAATGGGCGTAAAGTGCAATGAATATTCTTTTCTCTTTAGCATCCTGGCATGATTGGCCCCGTCCTGGTATGCATAGCCTCATCAGAAAACATAAAAAAAAACAACCATTACACTTACCTTCCCAGCGCCCCCTTGCAGCATCTTGCTCCGATGCCAGCAGCTGCTTTTTGCTTGTGAGCAGCGCGAGGCAGGGACGTCATGCACTGCTTGCAAGCTGAAGTGCAGCTGACTGAATACTCATTGATCTACATGCCAGGACTGTGTGCGCAGAGAGCAGTGAATATTCATTGCTCTTCAGTAGTGCGCACCGTGTCAGCTGCCGGCTTCCTGCAGCTGCAAGCGGTCACATGTGCCGCTACGTAAGAGAAATGAATATTCACCGCCTTCCACTCCCATGGTGGTATAACACGAAGGACCACTTCATCAAAAGAAAATTATGAGAAGTCCTTTAGTAGACATAGCAAATTTAAAGCACATTTCTTTATGTTACATGCAGATATTTCATCACCTTAGGCTGGTTTCAGACTAGCGCATTTTACATGCAGCGCACGGCGCTGCTAAGCCCCGCCCCCCCATCCGGTCATTTCCTCCTACTATCGCACACGGCTGGGGGGCGGGGCTTAGCGGCGCCGTGCGCTGCATGTAAAATGCACTAGTCTGAATCCAGCCTTAGACCAGTACAAAGCCTGGGGTTGCACTACTGAGAAATTCTAATAGCAAACAATTTTTTCTCGGGCACTTCATTGAAGGACACAGGAAACCATGGGTGTACGCTGCTACCACCGGGAGGATGACACCAAAACCTACATTTATGAACACGTTTAGCTACTCCTCAGCAGGTTACACTCGCCTATTGACACCAAGTTGCTTAGTTTAACCTCGTCTGACATAGGAGTCACATAGGTCTGTGATTCAGACCTGTGCTATGGTATTTTTTTTAATAAAAAGAAAATTGGATTTGAGTCTAGCTGTTAAAAAGGTTCAACTTTAATCAGAATAAAATCTTTATAAAAAAAAGTTACATGCCACCAAGATAATGCAACAGCAGAAGTTGTGACTTGTAAAAAGAGAGGTTCTGCCTATGTTGGAGAAGTCTACATTGCAGAAGTCATGGTAATACATGGAAATACAGAGCAGACACATTTGACCATCGCCTGGTTCCATGGAGACGTTTAGAGAAGCCAGGTGTTTTTTCTCTGATCAACTGGCCTTACACCTTGTAAGGACTCTATGGACTGTAATTTCCCTACGTGTGTCGTTACCTCTTCACTGTGTGCATATCACAGGTGGAGTAATGACCCTGGGAGCTCGGACATAAAATCTACCATTATCCCGGCGAGTTAGCGGAAGGGTGAGACCCTGTAATGGGCACCATCTTGGGGTAATTGCTGGAATTGTTCTGTTTATTATTGAGTGTTGTGGTTCAATAAAGTATTGCCACACTGTTTTACCCTAACCCTACGTTGTCTGTTTAGTGTTTGCCCACGGGGGGGAGAGAGCGGGTGTTCAGTGGTATGAGCACTGGTCTTTGCAGTCTTGCTAAAGGCAGCCGGGTCAGCGGACGAGAGCCCCCATTGACCCAGATTCTTCACATCTTGTATCTACCAAGGCTTTTTTTATTTGGTATGAATACAGCGACGTTGCTCCTATGTCTTTCTCTACCCATGCTTTCCTCACCTTCTTTTAAGTCGGATATTGAGTCCTCGGTTCTCTTACAGGCCAAGCTTCGACCAAGTCTATCCTCTTTCAAAAGAACCTGGCTTCCAGGCCCCAAATAAGGACCATACATCAGGGCATGGCTCACTCATCACCTCCTTATCAGGCTCCCTTGGACCCATGAGATCTAAACATGGTGTTTTAACACCTTACTGTGTCCTCTCATTGAATCAGTCTGGAACATTTCACAGCTTTTGCTTTCCTGGAAGGTGGACATCCTGGTAGTGATCATTTCTACCAGGCGAGTATCTGACCTGGCTGCTTTTCTTTATCGCTTCATTGAGGGACACAGATAACCATGGGTGTATGCTGCTGCAGCCAGGAGGCTGACACTATGCAAAAAGGAAACAATAGCTCCTCCCCGGCAGTATACACCCACCGACAGGCACTAAGTACCTCAGTTGGTGAAAAAGTAGTAGGAGAAGCAACAAGAACTCAGAAATATGTACCGACCCAACAAAAGGCGCGCAGGCCAAATCACAGTACAATAAACAAACAGGGAGGGTGCTGTGTCCCCCAATGAAGGCTCCAAGAAAGAGATTTTACAGTGAGTACCAGAAAATCCTCTTTCTTTATCGCTTCATTGGGGGACACAGATAACTATGGAACATCCAAAAGCATTCCCATCTGTTCCCAGATCCACAGTTAATCCTTATTTTTCTTTTAAGGTCTTATGTGTTACTTATGTTTTCCCTTTGTTTTTCAGATACAGCTTCAGGGAAACGGTGTAAATTCTCACCCTGCCTTCCCATATTTACGCGGCTGAGCGAGCAGTGTGGTGTTACCCACATCACAACTCTCAGGCCCGCAGGCAGGAACCTATCCCATGTCACCCTCATGGGTGCCCCAGGGTCAATTCCGGTGGCTGGTCCTTGCCACTTCCCCGCTTTCCCCTCTTCACCCCTCTCCTCGGAGAGGGCTGAGAGGAAGATGTTGGTCACCAGTGGTGACCTCCCCCCTTCTCGTAAAGGGGTTGACGCCGTCTTCTGCACTGTCTGAAGACGGTGCGGGAAGGAGGGGCTTCGTTCCCAGCAGCCCTCTCCACCCGTGGGCCCCTGTGTTAATCCTCACCTCATCCCTAAAGTGGAGCCGGACATCTTTCAGGTAAGCTGATGCTCATCACTGCAGACTCCCCTCTTGAGCCCCAAAGAAATCAGCGGTGTCTGCGCTAAGTCCTCGGGTCCCCCCAGCTCTGACTGGTGCCCTCGCTGCAATTTGAATTTTGCGCCCTTTTAGGCGCGTGTCTCTGCGGCTCAGTCGGGCCCCGCGCCACAGTTAAAGATAGCACCCTCATACGCGCGCTTCTCCCTCGCCGCTGTACCGTTTTCGGCAGGAACCGGCTTCGGTTTTCGAATATCGCACCCTTATGCACGCGCATCTCCCTCACCGGGTACCGGCTTCGGCTTTCACTTTCACAGGGGCTTCTTTCTTCCTGTCACGCCCCTTGCTCTGCGCACCCTCTTTTGGCCCTGTTTTTGATCTAATCAGGGCCACCATATCTGCATGGTGCACGCCCCACTTCCCGGCCAGCATATCACAGGGGTACTTTAATTTTTAAGGCACACAGTTCCCCTGCCTGGCCGCACCCCCTTCAGCGAGCAGAATTTTACGCTGCTCGGCACCTAAACCACGCCCTCTGCTCACATCACGAAGGTCCTTGCGTTTCTCCATCCTGGACGCTGCGCAGCACCTCATGCACCGTTCTTCACATCCCTCGGACTCACTGCTCGGGGGACACAGCTAAACTCCGGTCTGCTGCAGATTGCTGGTACCAGGTAGGCTCTCCCTCTAGTCTGCTATTAAATGGCACTCCTCTGCAGTATCTCCATTTATAGATCCGTTCTGCTATACCGCAGCAGGCTCTACCTATGCCCAACTCTAAGCCCACTATAACTCACACGCTGCAAGAAAATGTGGACGTCAGGTCAATCGTCTCCTTTCTGCCCATCCTGCAGTCCTTCCACCATGTCTGCCCCACAGGAGCACACCGTCTCGCGGGATGAGAACCCTTTCCCAGATTGGGCCGTTGCCATGTCTCAGTCGGTCTCAGACCTGACTAAAGAATCCCAGTCCCTGGTTCAGGTCCTAGAACACCTTCTACAGCTCTCTACAGCCACCAGTGCTCCAAACGCCTCTCACGACGATTCGCAAGCACCTGACCGCGAACTCTGTCTGGCTCCTCTTCCAGCTCACCGGGCCCCTCCGCAGCATCCAGGCTGCTCTCCTTTTCCCAGTTCCCCTCCTTGGAGGAGGACCTTGGGTCGGAGAAAGATTCCCAGTCCGGGTCTGACTCAGATACAGACCACACTTCCAAGATACAGGACATGGTAACTAGCCTTATCTTGGCTATTACAAACTCTCAAACTAAAAGAGGATGAGATGCCTTCCCAAGACTTTTCTGTCTCATTTAAACGGGTAAGGCGTCCCTCCCGAACCTTTCCCAATGGCAAGGAGTTTGATTCTACCTTGACCAAGCACTGGGAACATCCCGAAAAGCGTTTTCCGGGAAGGAAGCACCTATTCGTGCTATATCCTTCTAACGCGGACCTTCTCAGGAAATGGACTGAGTCCCCTAAGGTAGATCTGCCGGTTTCTCGTCTGTCCTCCAAGACGGTCCTATCTCTACCAAACGGTGCGTCGCTTAAAGATGCGACAGACAGGCAGATCGAGTTATTGGCCAAATCGGCTTTTGAAGCAGCTGGCGCCTCCCTCTGCCCCAGTTTCGCCTCCATCTGGGTGGTGAAAGCCATCTCAGCCTGGGCCAAAATACTTCGCAAGGGCATCTTGGCGTCAGCCCCTCAAGATGAGCTAGCAGAGTTGGCAGACCAGACTGCTCACGCCGGCAAATATCTTCTGGCTGCCTCCTTGGACGCAGCCGCCTGTTCCACAGCATCGTTGCCATACGCCGCATCCTTTGGTTGAAGGCGTGGAGTGCAGACAACACCTCGAAAAGGTTTCTCACCAACCTAGCCTTCCAAGGCTCCAGGCTCTTTGGGGCCAGGCTGAACCAGATAATTTCGGACGCACCTCTCTTCCTCAGTCCAGACCTAAACGCCCTTTCAACAGGAAAGATCCTTGGCCTTTTAGGTCCTTTCGACCTTTCTCATCTTCAGAAGCCTCCTCACAGCAGGACCTTCCCTCCACCTCAGGAGAACAGAGAAGACCATCGTTCAAGCCTTCACCCCCTGGAGGCCAAAGGGCCGACACTCCAAGTCCTCTTGGTCCCGATCCAACAGATTCCCTTATAAGTGACGGGTCACCCCTACCTGGAAGTTTTTCCAGGGTGGGAGGCTTTTTTCCTTCAGGGACGCATGGTTGTCGGTGGTTGACGATGCCTGGTGTCACGCTCACGCCTTGGCTGACTGGCGTGAGCCGGGGGGTTGTGGCCCCACTGTGCCACAAACCAGGCTACCCTGGAAGGGGCGTGACTACGACAGCTACCTCGGTCTTCACTGGAGCCTCTGATGGTGAGGTCAGGCTTGTGCGGCAGGTAGCTGTCGGGTGCCACTCCAGGGTGGTGTCTGGCTGTGGCTGCTGATCCCACCCGGGGACAAGTCACTTGGACAGGTGTGACTAACAGGCAGGCTGAGACACTGGGCAAGCAGGCACGGCTTGGAGACACGGCTTGGAGACACTGGGCAAGCGGGCACGGCTTGGAGACACTGGGCAAGCGGGCACGGCTTGGAGACACTGGGCAAGCGGGCACGGCTTGGAGAAGATGATTGCTTCCATGGAAGCCGTGCCCTTTGCCCAGTTCCACACCCGTCCTCTTCGGTCTCTCTAGACCGCCCTGTGCTTCTGCCTCTCAAGGTGAGGCAATTCCTGACCTGGTGGACACGGTCTTCCTTAGTCCTGTGAGGGAGGTCCTTCCTCTTCGGTGGCAGGTCATCACCACTGATGCCAGTCTCCTCAGGTGGGGGTCGCTAGAACGCCCAGGAAGCCTTTCTCCTCATCATCCTTCTGGAGATGAGGGCAATCTTCCTTGCCCTCCTCTGCTGGCAGTCTCTCCTTGCAGGCAAACCAGGCCGCATTCAGTCGGACAACTCCATGGCCATGGTGTGCATAAAGCACCTGGGCAGGATCACAGCAAACAGGTGATGGTAGAAGTGGCAAAGATACTGCGTTGGTGGAACGTCACGTTCCGGCCATATCATCCGTTCCCATCCCGCGGTTAGAAAATTGGGCAGCCAATTTGCTAAAATGCCAAGGCCTGGCATCAGGCGAGTGGTCTCTCCATCCCACAATCTTCAATCAGATATGTCAGCATTGGGACTCTCCGGACGTCGACCTCATGGCGTCTCGAATGAACCACAAGGTTCCCCTGTTCGTAGCCAGGTCCCGGAACCCACTGGCCATCGGTTGCGATGCCCTGGTGATTCCATGGTCCCAGTTTCAGCTCCCTTACCTGTTTCCACCTCTTCCCTTGATTCCGAGGGTTGTAAAAAAGATAGAAGGGATTCCAGTAATCCTAGTAGCTCCAGACTGGCCAAGACGACCTTTGTATGCGGAGCTGGTAAACTTGTTTTCGGACACCTCCTGGAGGCTTCCAGAACGTCCAGATCTTCTTTCGCAAGGCCCCCTCTTCCAGCAGAGTTCTCAGTCTGAGTTTAATGGCATAGCCGTTGAGGCCGCGGTTCTAATGGAGTCAGGTTTTCCCCACCAGGTCATTCAGACCATGATCAGAGCTAGAAAACCAGCTTCCTCCCACATTTACCACAGGTACTGGAAAGACTTCTTCCGATGGTGCGAGGATAACAATGTTTCCAATGTCCTTTTCCCTTCCTTCTATCCTCGGTTTCCTTCAAGTAGGACTTGACTCGGTCCTGTCCCTCGGTACCTAAAGGGCCAGGTCTCCGCTCTGTCGATCCTTTTCCAGAGGGATCTAGCGTAGCCTCCTTACCGCAAGTGAAGACCTTTCTCCAGGGAGTTGCTCATTTGGCTTCTTACTATCCTCCGCTAGATCAATGGTGTTGAAGTAGGGCTAAATTAACCCTTCACGGTTGAGCCAGTGATTTCCAAATTAGTTCACAGGGCGTTGCTAGCAACTGGGAATGACCACACGGAGACGGGGGTCTCTGTACGGGAGGATCGCGGCAGATCACTGAGCCCCTTTACTGAATCTCACATTATATAGCATTCTGCTTAATTATGCAAAGTATACAGTTACCAATAGAATCGTAATACATTTAAGCCAATAGTATTGCAAGAAAATCAGAATATGTCCCTAGCTGCGTGACGTAGACTATAGAACAATAGCACATTCTTTTAGGGTCTCATCTCATATCTTGTACAAGCTGGAACAGTCTGGTTTCATAACAGCCGTGAACTTTCATCTAGTTAAGTTACAAAATTTAACTAGTAAACAGCAAAATGGCGTCGCAAGCACAAAAATGGATCCCGGAGAACAAGATGTCCCGTACATCTGAATACAGTACTTCACAATTCCCCCCTAGATAAATTTTGTTAACACATATGCAGCATCAGAGGTGCTATCCCAAGCTAACAGCTTGAGGGGTACTGGTCTTCACATGACTGATGCCGTGTTATCAGTCATGGCTGTTGCGGCGCACCCGTCCCCCCGGTATACTACAATTTACGAATAACAATTTTTGTTGACGGTGGTGGAGATCTTTTGTAGGTAGCCATGTGCTTGGCTTCAACATCTTCATCAAGTAGCCTTTTGAGATCGGTGCAGAGAAGAGCAGGGGCAACGACGCCTTTGTATCATCATTAGCTGTCTTAGTGTAGAATTTCCTAATACATACAGAAATACACCAAAGAACAAGTTTTAGTATCACATATACAACAAGGATACAGGCAGCAGTGTGTAACAAGCTCTGTAAGATCCCAGCTATTTAGCCCCCAGTTCCCTTAAACCAATTGCCTGGATTGAGAAAGGAAAAGGTGTCTGACCACCAACTGTCCTTATTACGATCACTGCCTTTATCGTATTGATCTCTGAGTCTTTGAATATCTTCTAACTTTAACTTTAACTTCATAGTACTGTTAGGATCTATATAATGACAGCAAGCGGGTCCAATGACCTGACACATACCACCTTGTGCTGCTGTTAAGAAGTCCAGCACTATAGTATGTTGATTAGTGACTATAATAAGTTGATTTTTGACAGCAACAGTAGTAATAAGTATGTCCAATATATCCCAAATTTGATCATCTAGATAGTCTGTGGCCCTAACCAATTTATCCAACATTTGTGTAATCATAGGGTAAATGAAAATGGAACTGACAATTTTATTGGCCACTCTCATCTGCACTATATGTGGTCTCCCTGAAGGGCGGGGTGAATTGTCCGCAGCTCTTTTGTATAATGTATGTTTGGGTATAGCCTGTGTATCCAACTGTTTGTTCGGAATAACAAAGGTGGCCGGGGTCAAGCGACCCAGAGTACAAGTACCTCTTACCCCTACTGGCAACCATTTATAATCATTGTCTCCACATACCCAGAACATGTCATCAGGTAACTCCCATAGGGCTGAATGTTGCAGTACCAATCTATGAGCTAAGTCTATGAATGCAGATTCATTCTGAAGCATACACCAAGCTGGAGATTGTCCTAAAGGACTACAATCACCTCCATC
This sequence comes from Dendrobates tinctorius, assembly GCF_039654945.1. Classification (NCBI taxonomy): domain Eukaryota; kingdom Metazoa; phylum Chordata; class Amphibia; order Anura; family Dendrobatidae; genus Dendrobates; species Dendrobates tinctorius. The sequence goes on along the minus strand of NW_027361939.1, from coordinate 11,233,678 downwards.
GGGATTTCCACAAGTGGGGGTTCGTGGCACATATTCAGAGGACTCATTACAAGATATATTGCCAGGAATACTGGCACAGGTTTCGTTAGAACCCTGGGGAAACAAATTAGAAAATTCCCATGACGTATTATGTAACCTTCTTTCTAGCAACATTGGTTTGAAGGCATCAGTAGAGAGTGAAGTTACATTGAAACTGACTTGTAGACCAAAACATTACGCCCCTTTATTTGCTATTGGCTTGTTGGGTGATGAGGAGGACTTCATAGGGACCGTCATACAAGGGTTCTAGTCCGTGCTTTCTGACATGTCTCTTCACAATTACCAAATCACCAGGCTTCAGGTTATAACAGGTGTCGGTTTCTGCTGAATCTGGAAAAGAAGAGGAAACTAGAACATAGGTGTTAGTAAAAAATCTTGCTAAGCTGAATAGCACATTGAACAGCACGGTCAGTTTCTTCTGATAACTGCTGAGGCTGGAAGTTTGCAACTGGGGGCCTAGCACCAAACAATATCTCATATGGGGACAGGCTATGTTTTGCAATAGGGGTAGTACGGATGTGGTAGAGTACAATGGGTAGGAGCTCTGGCCATGGAGCCGTAGTCTCCTGCATCATTTTGGTCAATTGTCCCTTCAATGTGCCGTTCAGCCTCTCAACTTCCCCACTGGATTGTGGGTGGTACGGAGTATGGAGGGCTACAGTTGATCCAAGCACTGTCAGAACTTCTTGATACACATAAGAAAAGGCCGGACCTTGATCACTTTCAACAACTTCTGGAACCCCATATCTGCATATAACTTCCATCACCAGTTTCTTCGCTGTGGTTTTTGCAGTCATGTTGGTAACAGGAAATGCTTCCGGCCAACTGGAGAACCGGGGCCCAGTAGAATCTTTGCACCAGTGCGAGGGCCTGATTCTTTCCTCGATGTGTAGGTCCATGTGCCCATATGGCAATAGCAGGGTACATCCGCTTAGGGAGACACACAAGTCGGTCCTTTTTCCAGAGACCATTATCCATTTGTGCCCCATCAGTCTTCCATTGCTTCACCTCTTCCTTTGGAGACATTCTTTGCATCGTCATTAAGCGGTCTCGCGGGGTCCGACAGAAAACTTCAGTCTGTTGTAGATCATCAGGTTCTTGTAGGGTCAATGCTTCTTGTAACTGTTTACGCTGAGAGCGTGTGGTCACCTTAGTAGATATGGTTGGTTCAACGGGTAAGAGAGCGGCGGCTTTTGCTTGCATATCCGCAAATGCGTTGCCAACAGTCTGTGGACTGTTCCTAGGACCGTGCGCCTTAACTTTGATAATGGCCACCTGAGTAGGTAATTTGATCGAGTCCATGAGGGTTTTAACAGCTTCAGCATTTTTCACTGGGGTTCCGTCAGTAGTAATAAACCCTCGATTGGCCCATAGAGCCCCAAAATCGTGAGCAATACCAAATGCATACTGTGAGTCCGTGTATATATTAGCCCGTCTGTTCTTGGCCAAAGTACATGCAGTAGACAGAGCCTGAAGTTCTGCTTCTTGTGCTGACTGTGATGGCGGGAGCGCAGCTGCGTTCACTACAGTGTCCTCTGTGGTAACAGCGTATCCCGTGTGGAATCTACCAAACTCGTCAGCATATCTTGAACCATCCGTGTATAACACCAGATCAGGATTTGGGAGTGGATTCTCACTGACATTTGGTGGAGTAGCTGTTTCTTCAGTCAGAAGTTGGGAACAATCATATTGGAGGTAATCCTCATCACTGCCATTTTTCCTTATAGTTCATTATACGTCTTTCAAGGCATTGTAAAGGGGTTGCATTATGCGGGATGCATCCGGTATCCACTGACAAAAATAAGTACATAAGAAAACGATGGAGTTCAGTTTCATCTTTGGGAAAGGAAGGGAGCTGACAGCTATTTTTCTCTATTCTGCGAGGTGTCTGACACCCTGAAGGAGACAGTGACCCAAGAATATCACTTGACCAAGGCAGAACTGAAGTCTCGAGGCCGAAACCCGACAGTTCAGTGCTGCCAGATGCTTTAAGGAGGCTAACAGTGGCAGAAATGGCAAAAGACACCTGCTCATATTTTTTTTTGCAAACTGGTTGGGACTGTTTTGGGCCCCTTGTGGCATAACTGTCCATATTACCTGTCGTCCCTGATAAGTGAATGCAAATAGAAACTGGCAGTCTGGGTGTAACGGAATGCTAAAGAAGGCATTGGTAAGATAAATAACTGTAAACCAAGCAGCATCCTGGGGTGTTTGGGACAAAAGAGTATGAGGATTAGGCCCCAGGTTTGAGAAACACTTTTACTGGTTCTACAGGCATTTTCCCTATATCATTTGGCCCTTTTGACCAGAGTTTAGATAGTATCTCTGAGAGGTATGGGGTGAGTCATTAATCCTCAGGCAATATTGGGGGTGGATCTGAGCCTATCAGGGCCATCATAACTGTAGGAAGGGCATGCAAAATGCAGATTTCCTCACTGTCTTCATCTACATAGGGATTATATAACGTAAGAGCCATCTGACCATCATCTTGGAATTTTATTCCGGAGCGGAACTGTGATAATAAATCTGCCCCTAGTAAATTTACAGGATATGTGGGGGAGATCACAAACTGAATAGTAACCTTGGGAAAAGGTCCCACAGAAATGGGGTTTATAAAGGTATATTAATTGGGTCTACCATCTACTCCGATTAAAACAGCAGGGGAATGACAATTTCTCTGAAAGTGTTCGAGTCTGGCACAGTGCCAACATTAGCATGGAGGGGCTGAGGAGCAGGTTTCCCAGTAGCTTAAGTCTGAGGGGGGCCAGAGTTTGCTTTGTGGGCTGAAGGGCACACTGATATACTGATAAGGGACTGTGTACTCGCAGCCCGCTGGGCACAATGGTGGGGGCTGGAGCAGCTGCTGGCTGCTAGCTTGCTTTTTTTTTTATCCTTTGTTCTCTGAACAGACGGGTTAAATTCTTCTGAAAACTTTTTTTTTTTTTTAGCGGGGACTGAGGCTAGCAGCGGTGGCTGATAATAGATACCGTGAGCGTTTAACAAAGAAAAGGTGGGGGCTGCGACTCTCGGTCTCCTTGTACAATTGTCATCTAGCAGGGAGACCTCTTCTTTCAAATCATCACTTTTAACTATTTGTCTGCCTAACACATTATCAATCTCAGTTCCTTCTTAATCACTTCCTCACACCACAGTCACTTTCTTGAACCACAATACTTCCTGTCCTTGCCATAATAATAGACAATTTTTCCTTCCTCAACATAGCAGTAACAGAAACAATCAGAATTCACGTCCTCTGTTCTTCCTAACACCTTCGTCACACAATTCATGTGCCAAGCCACAAAATTCTTCTTTTCCTTCCACGGTTTCTCTCATTTAGAGCTAAATATCCTTTAGTTATGCACAATACTGGAGCGGCCGTCTCAGTTTGTTCCACCAGGTCAACCCCCTCTGGGAAGCCCAAAATTCGCGGTACTCAGTGAAAGGAGGAGGGCGTCTCAGACTATCCCTACGGACACCTCTGGTTATATATATATATATATATATATATATATATATATACCTGAGTTACGTATCCTACCCATCTTCGATCACATGACCACGCCTGATTACTAACAATGATCAGGAATTCAGGATATTTTGACTATAAAGAGAGTCACAATCACTGGTCAATCCGGGGTGTCCGTCCCTTATGAGGTACGGTTCGAGCACTGGGCCCCCAACGGGACTGCACCTCTATATGATTCCACCCATTAATCACCCCACCACGGGGACAAACCTCAGATCCTCTTTGCAGCAACAAGCACAGGAAAACCACACCAACGGTCAGTCTGAACAGTGTAACTGCCAACTTACCGTGGTTGTCGTGGGGGATGATCAGTCCCAATTTTCCAGCAAATGTGTCCGCTCCGAGGGTCCTTTGTCTTGTTGTCCTCCGGGGTCAGAGGCGTCCCTGTTCGGGGGCCCCACGTTGGGCGGACAAGCTGTTGAAGTAGGGCTAAATTAACCCCTCACGGTTGAGCCAGTGATTTCCAAATTAGTTCACAGGGCGTTGCTAGCAACTGGGAATGACCACACGGAGACGGGGGTCTCTGTACGGGAGGATCGAGGCAGATCACTGAGCCCCTTTACTGAATCTCACATTACATAGCATTCTGCTTAATTATGCAAAGTATACAGCTACCAATAGAATCGTAATACATTTAAGCCAATAGTATTGCAAGAAAATCAGAATATGTCCCTAGCTGCGTAACGTAGACTATAGAACAATAGCACATTCTTTTAGGGTTTCATCTCATATCTTGTACAAGCTGGAACAGTCTGGTTTCATAACATCCGTGAACTTTCATCTAGTTAAGTTACAAAATTTAACTCGTAAACAGCAAAATGGCGTCGCAAGCACAAAAATGGATCCCGGAGAACAAGATGTCCCGTACATCTGAATACTGAACTTCACAATGGGACCTTAACCTTGTCCTTGGCGCTCTCCAATGCGCGCCTTTCGAACCAATTCAGGACATTTCACTTTCCTTCCTCTCATGGAAGGTGACCTTCCTAATTGCAATTACGTCTATTAGGAGGGTCTCTGAGTTAGCAGCCTTATCCTGCCGTTCCCCGTACCTGATTCTTCATCAGGACAAGGTAGTTCTCAGACCCATTCCTTCATTCCTTCCCAAAGTGGTATCTTCTTTCCACATCAATGAGTACATCGTCTTTCCCTCCTTTTGTCCTTCACCAGTTCATCCTCTGGAGAAGTCTCTCCACAAGCTGGATGTGGTCAGAGCCATTCGAGTCTATCTTTCTAGGACCGCCTCTCTTCGTGAATCGGATTCCCTGTTTGTCATCTCCTGAAGGTCGCCGGAATGGGCTCCCAGCTTCCAAGTCCACAAACACTCGTTGGATTCGTTCAGTGATACTGGAAGCCTACCGCGTTCAGGAAAAATGGCCTGCTCTGGGAGTGAGGGCTCACGCCACACTAGCTGTGGGAGCTTCTTGGGCTGTTTGTCACCAGGCTTTGGCATTACAAATTTGCAAGGGCGTGACCTGGTTGTCCTTGCACACTTTTGTGACGTTCTACGGGGTTCATACCCAGGCCTCGTCCGATGCAGGCTTGGTTAGGAAGATCTGCAGGCTGAGGTAGCACACCTGCTGACCTAAGTCCTTTCTCTGGGTTGCTTTGTTTCATATTCCCTCCCTTGGGATTCCTTTTGGACATCCCATGGTTATCTGTGTTCTTGTATCCCCAATGAAGCGATAAAGAGGGATTTTCTGGTACTCACCGTAAAATCTTTCTTGGAGCCTTCATTGGGGTACACAGCACCCTCCCTGTTTATTGTACCATGTTTCGACCTGCGCACCTCTTTTTGGGATGGTACATATTTGAGTTCTTGTTGCTTCTACTGCTTTTTCACCAACTGAGGTAGTTAGTGCCTGTCGGTGGGTGTATACTGCCAGGGAGGAGCTATTTTTTCCTTTTTGCATAGTGTCAGCCTCCTGGCTGCAGCAGCATACACCCATGGTTATCTGTGTCCCCCAATGAAGGCTCCAAGAAAGCGATTTTACGGTGAGTACCAGAAAATCCCTCTTTTTGCCTTGTTTGGGTACATGATTGTTTGTTTTCTGTTGTGTTTTCTGCTTCTCCTATTTTTTTTCTCACTAAGGCTGGTTTCACATTTGCGTTTAGGGCCGCAGCATCGGCCTGCGCACGGCCGCCACTAAGCCCCGCCCCCTGCCGCGCCTCCTCCAGTAGCTCCGCCTCCGGGCGCATGACGCTGCATGCGTCATGCGTCCCCTATCTTTATCACTGAGGACGCAGGCCGTGCGCAGTATGTGTTTTGGCGGCGCCTGCGTTTTTTTGACGGTGCGCCGACCAGCGCCAAACGCAACCTGTTGCAATTTGGTTGCGCTCGTCATGTGTCATATGTACACAATGTCACATGACAAATAACCCGCAAAGGAGGATGTTTTACTAAACATAAAATCACTTTCTCGTAGCCCTCAGGCTGAGGGACACGGGAAAACATCAGGTGTTTGCTGCCGACACCACAAGGCTTACACTAAAAAGCCTTGTGGTGTCGGCAGCAAACACCCGCTGCAGGCTGTATCTACCTACTGGTGCCAAGCTTTTACGAGTCGGCCTCAATATGCGCACAAGTGATTTTTATGTGGTTGAACTTGTGTCTTTGCTGTTGCAGGATGTTGATGACCCTCTCCTTGACTTGAAGACACCAGTACTTTTTGTGATCGGCCAGAACTCTCTTCAGTGTCACCCAGAGGCAATGGAGGATTTTCGAGAGAAGCTCAGGGCTGATAACAGTTTGGTCATTGTTGGAGGGGCTGATGATAACCTTCGGTAAGATTTCATAGAAAATTAATAAAAATCAGATCACTGCGCAATCAAACGTGACAGTAGAGGTTTGCACAGTGTGCAGCATACTGACTAACAACTGAGCACATGGCATGTTTTCTGAAATTTTCTTTGGAAACTTGATGAAGTGGTGTGTACTTTTTCATAACAAATATCAACTTCTTACAGAAATACCTCTTTTAAGGGTTTTATCTCCTCTCCGCATCGTAGGTCATAGCTACTAGAGAAGTTGAGGTTGCAACTGCTGATACCACATGATAGAAGGCAGGGACTTTAGTCAGTGTTTGAATGAAGGGACAGACAAAATTGCACTCTGCCTCTACATTCTTTATGGGATGCCCTGGAATGGCCAGGCCTTGTACCCCATTCAGGCAATCACTTTGGGGTTCAGACCCTCATTAATGTAGTAGAAATGATAACTTTTTGACCTTGCCACCACATAAAGCTTACGAGGCAGAAATCATATTTAGCTCTTGAGTTTCTTTGATTACACTTGGGTTAATACTTCCATGTCCCGACCTAAACATGGCAGATAATGGCTGCGACATAGAGCAAAGACCTACCTCTAACAGCAACTGTTAACCTGTTATATTCCGCTTTCAAACACTTGACAGCAGCATTAATGGTGTGTGGCATGGCTTGTGGATGCGTCATTCTTTGTACCACGTGACACGATCAAATGGCGCCGATAGATTGCTGTTACAGCAAAGGGTCCATTGACGACCTCCTTGCCTGTCATCAGGGAGCTCCTTTCAAACCCAAACCATGGCCGGGCTTCAAATGAGACCATGATTTTTACTATGTGCAGCAATACTGCACCATAAAAACAATTCCCAAAAAACAATGTCATATTTGTGTTGTTTTTGCAATTTCACCATGCTTGTATTTTTTCTTTATCGCCTTATTGGGGGACACAGGGCTGTGGAGTCGGAGTCGTGGAGTCGGAGTTAGTTTTGGTCGGAGTCGGTAGAAATGTACCGACTCCGACTCCAGCTTTAAAAAAAAATGTATTAATATTTCATAATTGAACTTTCATATGAATTTTATAAATGTTACTCAAATATATATGTTCTATCAAACTATGAACAACAGTGATAAGCAGTTCTGCTGGAGATAGAGACATTTCTTCTTGTGTGTCACTGTTCACTGCCCTTATCTAATCTTATACTTGGTTAACCTCATGCTGCCCCAACCCCCCTACTTACAATGTATGAAACTGAAAGTGAAAATGTGTTGCAAATTCTTAGTAGTAAAGCTCCTCCTCTAGACTAGATCATACTAGGTGTGCGTCTTCCAAGCATCTCACAGCTGCCTGCTACTCAGAAGAGGAAGACTGTAAGAAGTATTATCCTTTCAACAAACTTTGCATCAGTTAACTGTGAGTACATGAGGAATAATAACAGTATTACTGACCACTATATCAGTTGTACGACCTGGCAATAATTTTGTACAATTGTTTTTAGGAAAAACAATTGTCATTTGGATTGTGAATGCAGAATTAAAAACCTGAGAATGTCAAAGAAGCATCACATTAAATCAGCTGTATTTGAACATTTCACCATCACTCAAGATAGAAAACATTGTCTGTCAGTGTATGACAAATGATCCAGACGAAAACAAATGCTGTGAAGCCAAGATGAGTGCATATTCAGGCAAAGATAAAAATGCCCCTACCAGAGCTTCTAATCTAAAGAGACATTTACAGCGCTTTCATCCAGAAGTACTGGAAGCAATGGATGAGAGACTGCATCCAAACCAATGCACCAGTGCCCAGCTCTTCCAGCCAAACAAAGGAGCAGAGAACTTTGCAGCCATCAGTTGCAAGATATTTTGTCAGTGACAAAGTTACTGTGACAATGACAGTAGATACATTTAAAAAACAGATCATAGAGCTTGTTGTAAAGGATAGTGTGCCTATTTCATTATTTTCACGACCAGCTTTTATGTGTCTGAATGGGGAAATGGCCCGCAAGCTTGGTGTTTTTCTGGAGAGAGAGAGAGTATTAGAAAATTAGTAATCGAAGAAGCTTTTAAACAAAAGGAAGAACTTAAAAAAAACTCTCAAGGGACGCTTTCTGTTTCTTAAAATGGATGCCTGCACACGTCACAGAGTGAACTATTTTGCAATCAATGTCCGATTTGTTTGTGACAAAAATGAAATAGTTACCAAGACATTGGCAGTAAAAGACACCAAAGCTCATCACACCAGTGAGTTTCTCCAGGTCTTGGTGGAAAAGGTTCTGCAAGACTATGAACTTAAAAAAGAGCAAGTTCTTTCTGTTGTAACTGACAATGCTTCAAATATGATAAGTACTATTAATCTAATGAATGAGAGTAATGATGGTGACCAGCAGCTAGAAGAACATTCTGGGTCCACAGACACAGAAATGTTTGAAATAGAGGAACACAGTATTGTAACTGAGGAGCAAACTGAAGTTGCTTCAGATGAACAGCAACATGATAGTTTAGATGATCTTGTTGAAACTGTGTCAATATGTTCTTTCATTCATCACATGCGCTGTGTTGTGCATACGCTACATCTGGCTATAAGAAACAGTCTGCAAGAAGGACATGGTGCTGCACTGATTGGCAAGGTGAGAAAATTGGCTACTGTTGCCAGAACCCCTAAAGTTGACTCAATTTTGAAGAGACGTGCTGGAAAAGGGGCAATTATTGATAAAGCCACACGATGGGGCAGTACTTAATGATTCAGTGCTTGGTTGAACTGAAAACCTTTCTTGTAGACATGGCTAACCCTCAACTGACGCTAAATGAAAGTCAGTGGAATCAGGTGACTGAGCTGGAAAAATTGCTAGAGCACCCATTTACAGTGATTAAAAAATTACAAGCAGAGGACTTAACTCCAGGTATTTTCTTAAAGGAGTGGAAGAACCTGATGTTTCGCCTGTCCCAAAGAGGAGGGTTAATTGCAAGTGGCATTGCTTCATCAATGAAACGGAGAGAGGAGCTACTATTACAAAATAACATTCTTTTGGCAGCTGTTTATGTAGACCCAATGCATCGGATTCTTCTAGATGATCAACAGCTAAGTAAAGGAAAAGAAGCTCTGTTTGAAATAGCAGTAAGGATGAAAGGGTTGCAGAACAGTCAGGAGGAACAAGAAGAATTTGGTCGTCCTGCCACATCTTCACCCTCATCAACTGATGAAGAATTTAATTTAGAAAAATATTTGGATCACAAGGACCGTGCAAAGCGTTCCCGCATAGAAGAAGAGTCATCCCCATCAAGGAACACAGTCAGTACATTTCAGCAGAATTTTTCATGTGCACTAAAAGAAATTGAGAAATTTGACCGTTCATCAAAAATAACAGTGCAACAAGCGATTCCTCTGTATCCTGACATTGTCAGAGATGTTGCCCGAGTGGTTACTGCTTTGCCACCAACACAAGTTAGTGTAGGGAGGTTGTTCTCTGCTCTCAAAATAATTAGATCTGATTTGAGGGCATCCATGAAGGAGGATCTGACAGAGGCAATACTTTTTCTGAGGACAAATTTATAGATTTCTTCTTATTAACTGCATAAAAGTGTTTATTGCATATTTACTTACAGTTTAGAAAAGTTTATAAAAGTTATTTGCTATATTCTAATTGTATTCTAATAAATGTAGTTTTTGCTCTAAGTGGTCTGATTACTTATATGATGGTGAGAAACTGAATAAGCACGATGTTTAATATTTTACAACAGTAAATTTGTTATGAATTGGCCATTTATGAAGGAGCCGGAGTCGGAGCCTGATAAAATCCAGGAGTCGGAGTCGCAACTGTGGCTTACCGACTCCACAGCCCTGGGCGGACACAGAATACCATGGGTGTATGCTGCTGCTGCTAGGAGGCTGACACTATGCAAAAGCAAGAAAGCTGGCTCCCCGGCAGTATACACCCACCGACAGATACCAAGTACCTCAGTTTGTGCTTAGTGTCTGTAGGAGGCCGACCGGGATCTCCCCAGATCCGCAGATTAATAACCCCTCTTTTTTCCCTTTAGGTTTATAGTCGAACCTTTTAATTTTGTCTAATTTATTTTTCAGGTTCTCTGTCGGGAAACAGGGTGTAGCTATCACTCTGATTTCCCATATTATGCGGCTGAGCGAGCAGTGTGGTGTCACCCACATTGCAACTCTCAGTACCGCAGGCAGGACTTTTTTCCCTATCACCATTCGGTGCTATGGGCTGGTCACAGGTGGCCGGTCCTTGCCAAAGCAACTCCTCACCCCTATCCCGGGACAGGGCTGAGAGGAAGACGGCCGTCGCCAGTAGTTACCTCCTCACTCCAAAGAAAAGGATGCAGTCTTCTGCATGACACGGGTAAGAGGACATCTCCCAGCGGCCTGTCTGCTGGCATGCCCCTGCGATCATCCTCTTCAGGGACGTCAGGTAAGCCCTGAACGATCCCTTAGCCCCGCATGACTTAGGAAACACAGTGGTCCCCTGTATTTGAATTTCCCGCCTTTCCTCCTCCACTGCAGCCGCGCGCCTCACATCACAGCCGCACTCGTTCATACAGAGGCACAGGGTCACGTCACAATCACCGGGAGTCTACCTGGACACAGGGGGGTCTTTTGACAGAGCGGGCGACGCAAGCTCATCTTTAATTATCGGCGCTGCGGACATCAGCATAGAAGCTCGGGCGGGGAGGGAGATCGTATACACTTTCGCTTTCAGTCGTGCTCCCTCCTCCCCTCTCTGAGCGCGCTCCTGTTTTACTCTGGGCGCGCTTTTCTCACTCTGGGCGCGCGTTTCTAGTGCCCATTCTGTCCTATCACAGCTCAACTTTCTTTTTAGAGACGTCAATCTTCCTGTTTTACCGCGCCTCTCTCTGCCTTTTCCCAATCACATCCTGGTGCCAAATCCTGCCCTCCGAGCCCACAGCCAGCTTCCTCCTGCAATTTGACTGGCTTCCTGCGCTAATTTGGGGACACGTCCGGGTCCGGCTGCTCGTCAGATGCTCAGTAGGCTCTGCGCTTAATGGCAATTTGACTCTCCTCTGCAGTTCCTGTCTGTTAGTGCAGTCATAAGCCGCATCTTACCTATGCCCAACCTTTCAACGGCTCTCTTTCAAGCCCACCGTTACACACTACGCCTGTGCACGCTGTAAAAAGAAGTGGGCGTCAGGTCAGTCATCACCACTCTGTACGTCCTGCAGTCCTTCAGCTATGTCGGCCTCTCAGGAGCACACCGATTCTCGGGTTGAGGGTACTCCCCCTCTCCCAGACTGGGCCGTCAGGGCTGCCACTAGGAATTTCGGGGCCCCATACTGGCAAAATTTTCGGGGCCCCCTTTAGACTCCGCCCAGGCTCCATCCAGCCCCGCCTCCACCACTCGAACTGTCCACAGTCCCACCGCTCTCTTGGATAAACTCCACTTCTCACCTATCACACATTAACAGTTCCCATCACCAGGTCACACATATAGCCAGCAGCTTTTGCTTTGGCCAAAAGATTGTTTTAAGTCGCCACCATAACAGGGTAGACACTTTTGGCCAGGCCCTACTCTACTGTAACCTATTAAATATTTGTTAAAATATGCAATACAATTTAGGTATATTTTTATTTATTTTTAAATTTTTTAAAATGACCAATAATATCACATACAAGGAACAAATACCGCTACACCATGTCCAGACCACATATTACCACCACATAGTGACCTATAATAAGACATACAAGGAACAAATACCGCCATACCATGACCAGACCACATATTACTACCATAGTGACCGAATAATATCACATACAACGAACAAATACCACCGCACCATGAACAGACCGCAAATTACCACCACAAAGTGACCAAATAATAGAATATACAAGGGACAAATACCACTGCACCACGCCCAGACCACATATTACCACCACATGGAGACTGAATACTACAATACTGACATTAATTAAAAAAACATAATACTATGACCATAAGAGACATTATACACACAAGATCTGTACTTAGTATGCAGTGTCTGTGTACAGGTAATATAGTGATCAATGACATTATACACAGGAGCTCTGTATATAATGTACAGGTAACACAGTGATCACCGGTGACATTATACACAGGACCTCTGTACATAGTGTCAGTGTACAGGTAACACACTAACTCACCAGTGATGTCTCTAGGTGAAGTCCTTCATCTTTGTTTTTCATCTTTCATCCAGCACAGATCGCCATCACGTCTTCCAGCCAGGACTTGTCTCTGCAGGAAATAACACCGTTATCTAGAGCTCCGCTTGCAGAACACATTACTTATTTTTTCCCAACTTCTACATTACACCACATGAAGAAAAAAAGGCGACATAGTATCACTCTACACAGTAACAGGACCGCCCCCCCATTTACAACAGTATCCTCAAGAAAATAAAATACATCACTGCAGTAATAATATCCCTTAATTAGCCCCTATGGTGGTAATATCCCCCATCCTGACTCCCGTGTGTCTCATTTTTGGCTTCAGCCATATGTTCTCCCATCCCACCCTCATCAGTATCCATTCTGCCCCATATGATCTCCCCTCCTGACCAATCTGTCTAAATCGTATCCATCCTGCCCCATGACCCTGCTCCATCTATCTCCAATCATGTCCGGTGTCTCACATTCTGCCCCCTCCTGTGTCTCACTGTCACATTCTGCCCCCTCCTGTGTCTCACTGTCACATTCTGCCCCCTCCTGTGTCTCACTGTCACATTCTGCCCCCTCCTGTGTCTCACTGTCACATTCTGCCCCCATGTCCAGCATTCTGCCCCAGTCTCTTGCATTCTACCCCCAGCGTCCACCATTCTGCCCGCAGCGTCCAACATTCTGCCCCAGCTCACAGCCTGCCCCCATGTCCAGCATTCTGCCCCCAGCATCCAGCATTCTGCCCCCAGCATCCAGCATTCTGCCCCAGCTTCGAGCATTCTGCCCCAGCTTCGAGCATTCTGCCCCATGTCCAGAATTCTGCCCCAGCGTCCAGCATTCTTCTGCCCCATGTCCAGCATTCTGCCCCGTCTCACAGTCTGCCCTCATATCCAGCATTCTGCCACCAGCGTCCAGCATTCTGTCCCCAGCGTCCAGCATTCTGCCCCATGTCCATTCTGCCCCCAGTGTCCAGCATTTTGCCCCATATCCAGCATTCTGCCCCCAGCGTCCAGCATTCTGCCCCATGTCCATTCTGCCCCCAGTGTCCAGCATTATGCCCCATGTCCAGCATTCTGCCCCAGCGTCCAGCATTCTGCCCCATGTCCATTCTGCCCCCAGCGTCCAGCATTCTGCCCCCAGCGTCCAGCATTCTGCTCCCAGCATTCTGCCCCTAGCGTCCAGCATTCTGCCCCCAGAATTCTGCCCCCAGTGTCCAACATTCTGCCCCCAGCATTCTGCCCCCAGCGTCCAGCATTCTGCCCCCAGCATTCTGCCCCCAGCGTCCAGCATTCTGCCCCATGTCCATTCTGCCCCCAGCATTCCTGCCCCATGTCCAGCATTCTGCCCCCCGCATTCTGCCCCCAGCGTCCAGCATTCTGCCCCCAGCGTCCAGCATTCTGCCTCCAGAATTCTGCCCCCAGCGTCCAGCATTCTGCCCCCATCATTCTGCCCCCAGCGTCCAGCATTCTGCCCCCAGCATTCTGCCCCCAGCGTCCAGCATTCTGCCCCCAGCATTCTGCCCCCAGCGTCCAGCATTCTGCCCCCAGCATTCTGCCCCCAGCGTCCAGCATTCTGCCCCCAGCGTCCAGCATTCTGCCCCCAGCGTCCAGCATTCTGCCCCCAGCGTCCAGCATTCTGCCCCCAGCGTCCAGCATTCTGCCCCCAGCGTCCAGCATTCTGCCCCCAGCGTCCAGCATTCTGCCCCCAGCGTCCAGCATTCTGCCCCCAGCGTCCAGCATTCTGCCCCCAGCGTCCAGCATTCTGCCCCCAGCGTCCAGCATTCTGCCCCCAGCGTCCAGCATTCTGCCCCCAGCATTCCTGCCCCATGTCCAGCATTCTGCCCCCAGAATTCTGCCCCCAGCGTCCAGCATTCTGCCCCCAGAATTCTGCCCCCAGCGTCCAGCATTCTGCCCCCAGAATTCTGCCCCCAGCGTCCAGCATTCTGCCCCCAGCATTCTGCCCCCAGCGTCCAGCATTCTGCCCCCAGCGTCCAGCATTCTGCCTCCAGCATTCTGCCCCCAGCATCCAGCATTCTGCCCCCAGCATTCTGCCCCCAGCGTCCAGCATTCTGCCCCAGGCCCCCTGGATAGCCGCTCTCAAAAAAAAAAAAAAAAAAATTCTTCTTACCTTGTTATCTGGCTGTGCTCCAGCAGCGAGGCTCCCTCCCTCTCCCAGTCCCACGTGGCACACTGACTGAATGAGGAAGTGGAGGAGCAGAGCAGTGTGTGACGTCAGGTGAGGGCGGAGCTGTGGCTGGACCATTGTGCAGGGGGGGATTTCGGCGCTGGCTGGACCATGGTGCGGGGGGGCCTGCCCGGGGGGCCCGGCAGGCGTTGAGTCTGAATTTAAAATAAAGCTGCAGAAGCCTGTATAAAATGTAGGGGGGCCCCAGCGCGGATCGGGCTGCCAGCATGGTCGGGCCCCCCTAATCACCGGGCCCCATACACATGTAAGGCCTGTCATGCCCTGATGGCGGCCCTGTGGGCCGTTGCTATGTCTCAGTCAGTCTCTGATCTGACTAAAGTCTCTCAGTCCCTGGTCCAGGTCCTAGAACGTTTGCCTCAACTATCTACAGCCACCTGTGCACCGACTGCCTCTCAGAGCGAGTCGTCCGCACCTGACCGCGACCTTCACAGGGATAGGACGAGTAGGATTTCTAGGAAGCGTGTTCTGTCTGGCTAGTCTTCCAGTTCATTGGGCCCGTCTGCTTCACCCAGGTGTCCTTCTCCTTCCTCATGGAACTACCTTAGGTCAGACGACGATCCCTAATCGGGATCTAGTTCAGAAGTAGATAACATATCTAAAATACGGAATATGGTCGATCGTCTTCTCTCGGCTATCTTCCAAACCCTCGAAATTAAGCAGGACAAGCCACCTTCTCAGGAATGCTCTGTTCCATTTAAACGAGCAAGGCCTCCATCCTGAACCTTTCCAAACCACAAAGAGTTAGATACTACTCTAACTAAACATTGGGAGCACCCTGAGCAACGCTTCTCAGGACGCAAGTACTTAGATGTCCTGTACCCCTTTGACGTAGATCTGCTCTCCAAATGGACCAAAGCTCCCGAAGTGGATCCTCCCGTCTCTTGCATAGCCTCTAAGGCCTGTTTCACACATCCGTTTGTGTCCATCAGTCAAAATCCGTCATTTTGCAAAAAAAAAAACGGTTCCGCCATTTATCCGCCAAAACTTTGACGTCCGCCGACATGCCCGAACGGACCATGCAACGTTTTTTTTGCCGGCAGGATCCGCACTTCTCACTGCGCATGACCGAAAGACTTCACTCAGCTGGAAATTTAACCCTAAACTCTGTTCTGGCGGATGAAAAATTTGTCTCTTTCTCTCTCTCTCTCTTTCTCTCTCTTTCTTTCTTTCTTTCTTTCTTTCTTTCTTTCTTTCTCTCTCTCTCTCTCTCTCTCTCTCTCTCTCTCGCAGCCATTTTAATCGATTTTGACTACAGAAAAAATGATGTGTGAAACAGGCCTAAGACGGTTCTATCCCTCCCAGACGGGGCATCGCTTAAAGATCCCACGGACAGACAGAATCCCTGGCTGTCTATCTTTGAGGCATCCGGCGCCTCCCTCTGTCCTATTTTCGCCTCCTCCTGGGTGGCGAAAGTCATTTCAGCTTGGGCAAAAATTCTTCGCAGGGGCATCTTAGAGGCAGCCCCTCAGGACGAGTTGTCAGATCTGGCAGACCAAATTATTCATGCAGGTAAATACCTTTTAGCCGCCTCCTTGGATGCGGCTGGGTGCGTAGCAAGGGCCAACAGGAACGTAGTAGCCGTACGCCGAGTCCTTTGGCTAAAGTCGTGGAATGCGGATACCACCTCAAAAAAGTCGCTTACCAATCTGCCATTCCAGGGTTCTAGGCTCTTTGGAGCCAAACTGGATCAAATAATTTCCGATGCCACTGGTGGTAAAAGCACTTCTCCCCCAGTCCCGACCAAAACGCTTTTTTGACAGAAAGGGCTTCCGGCCGTTTAGGCCTTTTCCTCCTTTCTCGTCCACAGACATATCTACCCAGCAAGATCGGCCTTCCGCCTCTAGGGAGCGAGAGCAGAAAAAAAATCCTACAAACCCGCCCCCCGCTGGAGTTCCAGAGGGCAATACTCCAGGTCTTCAGGCGCCCATTCCGGTAGATTTTCCTCCAAGTGACGGGTCACCCCCACCTGGAAGTTGTTCCAGGGTGGGAGGCAGACTTTCTTTCTTCATGGACTCTTGTCTGTCTGTTGTCGACGACGCTTGGGTCAGGGAAATCATCGCATCTGGATACAAAATCGAATTTGTTTCACCACCAAAAAGCCGTTTTTTCCTGTCTCGATCTCCAAGTCAGCAGTCCCACATTCCAGGTTTCCGTCAGGCCGTCTCCTCCCTTCTTTCCGCCGGAGTGATTCTTCCCGTTCCCTCAGACGAACGGTTTTCAGGGTTCTACTCAAATCTCTTCGTAGTCCCGAAAAAAGGCGGCACCTTTCGGCCCATCCTGGACCTCAAATTGCTCAGTCGCCATGTAAAGATCCTCCACTTCAAAATGGAGTCTCTTCGATCGGTGATAGCCTCAATGGAACCTGGAGAGTTCCTCTGCTCTGTGGACATACGGGATGCCTATCTGCACATCCCAGTTTGCTTGCAACATCAGAAATAACTTCATTTTGCAATTCAGGAAAATCACTACCAGTTCACGGCCCTTCCCTTCGGTCTAGCCTCCGCTCCCCGTGTTTTCACGAAGGTGATGGCTGCAGTCATGGCCATCCTTCGATCCAGGGGAATTCTCATCATTCCTTATCTGGATGATCTCTTGATCAAGGGCTCGTCCCGTCAAGACTGTCTTCTAAGTCTTCAGATAACCCTGGATACTCTCGGCCGCCTCGGATGGATAGTTAACAAGGAGAAGACCATTCTCAACCCCACTCAGCGTCTGACCTTTCTTGGCATGGAATTCGACACAAATCTAGCCCGAGTGTTTCTTCCGAGGGAAAAATTTGCGGCTCTGTCCAAGGGAATCCGAGCCCTCAAACGGCCAACGCCCATCCCCCTTCGATCCTGCATGAAAGTTCTGGGGAAGATGGTTGCTTCCATGGAAACAGTGCCTTTTGCACAGTTTCATCTTCGGCCTCTCCAGCTGGCCCTCCTTTCAGCCTGGGACAAAACGACGTTGTCCTTGGACCGTCCCATTCTCCTCCCTCCCAGAGTGAGGCAATCCCTGACTTGGTGGGCAATGCCTGCGTCAGTCCTCCAAGGGAGGTCCTTTCTTCCGCTTCAGTGGCAAGTCATCACCACCGATGCCAGCCTACTAGGATGGGGAGCGGTTTTACAGCAGAGAACAGCCCGAGGACGTTGGAATCCACAGGAAGCTCTTCTCCCTATCAATCTTCTTGAGATCAGAGCAATCTTCCTGGCCCTTCTTCGCTGGCAACCTCTTCTCGTCGGCAAGCCGATCCACATCAGTCGGACAGCGCCACGGCTGTGGCGTATATAAATCACCAAGGAGGCACACGCAGCAATCAGGTGATTTCAGAAGTGGCCAAGATACTGCGCTGGGCAGAACGTTACGTTCCGGCGATCCTGAAAGAATCACGTCTGTCCAGCCAGGTTATTCCGACTATGATCAGAGCCAGAAAGCCAGCCTCTTCCCGCATTTACCACAGGTACTGGAAGGCGTTTTTTCCCGTCTCCCATGACGGCACACGAGAGAGAGGGGATCTGCCCAGTCAGGACAGGAACCCTACTGAAGATAAAAGGGCGGTACCTCTCCCTCGCTTCAGTTGGGTTTCCTGTCCTGACAGGGACCCGTGGGAACTGAAGACAGCAGGTCACACTAACCTGCCCCTCTCCCGTGCCGGCGTAGAAGATCAGGCTGGGCTCCTGAGTGCTGGGCGTCGGGATTGAGGAAGCGCCGTCCGCGGGTCCTCCGGGGCTCAGTGTCCGAGCGGGCGCAGGAGCAGCACGGCTGGGGTCCTGGGGCTCTGCCGTGGCTGCCGCGCCGCCCTCTCCCCCTCTGCCGGTCCATAAGAGTTCCCTATTCTTGAACAGCGCAGGAGCGTTGAGGGAGCGGCCGCTTCCGGGTCGCGCTCCTCTGACGTCACGTGCAGGGCACGCTGGGAAAGGGGCGTGCCCGCGTGACGTCGGGAGGCGGCGCCGGCAATCCAAGATGGCGGCGCCCATGGTAATCAACGGCGACCGGTGGAGAGAGATCCCGGCGGCATGGCGGGGGGGGGAGGGGCTGTGGGGGTAACCGGAGGAGGCGGAGAGTGCAGTGGATCCCCCTTACAAAAGGGGGATGACCACAGAAGACACATTCATGCCCAAGGCTTCAGGATGGAAGTGGGGCAAGACGAGCAGCGTCAGCAGCAGCGACAGCAGCAGCGTCAGCAGCAAGACCTCTCGCCAGATGCCAGGCCGAGCCGCCAGCATACCAGGAGCAGTCGTTCAAGTGGTGGGAGCGGCAGTCATAAGCGCAACCGGCATGACTCTGGGACGTCCAGGAGAAACGTCACGAGTGCATCTGAAGAGCCTCCGAGATCGGTACCCCTGATTGACAGCGGTGGTGAGTGATCTACGTGAATGTCACCCTTATGGTAACGGGGTTCCATTTTCTCTGTTTGATCACTAGGTGGCGAGAAAGGCCAGCAGCAAAACCAAAAATAGAGAATGCGCCCTATGTAAAAACCCGCTGGCAGATCAGTGGCAGAAAGATCTCTGCGCTGACTGTATAAACAGGACTGTACAGGAGGAGACCCCTGATTTGGTGACTAGTCTGAAGGAGAAACCCTGGGGAGCAAAAGTTCCATACATTAGATGTAAGAAGAGCCATATTACAATATATGTCAGTAACTAGTCAGTGGAGGAAAGATCAGTCCCTTTTTGTAGCCTTTCAGGGTAGTAGAAAAGGGCACGGGGTAGCTAAGAGTACCATTGCCAGATGGATCAGGGAGGCCATTATGTTATCCTACTCCGCAAGTGGCGCTCCGGTTCCAGAAGGCATCAAGGCTCACTCCACCAGAGCCCGTGGCTACCTCCTGGGCAGAGAAGGCTGAGGTATCAATTGAACAAATTTGTAAAGCCGCTACTTGGTCCTCACCGTCGACCTTTAAGCACTACCGACTTGATCTGTCTTCCTCTACTGACCTAACCTTTGGTAGAAGGGTGCTGCAAGCAGTGGTCCCTCCCTAAGGTGTCTTATTCTACAAAAGTCTCTCATGTGTGCCGTCATGGGAGACGGGAAAACACCAAGGTTACTTACCGGTAGCCGGTTTTTCCGGAGCCCATGACGGCACCTGTATATCCCCCCCCCTTTTCACTCCTTTGGTGTGCACTATAGTTTGGGTGTTTTTTTAGTTAGATATAATGTGGTGATAGTTTTACCATGTGTACTAACCCGGGGGGCCTCTCATGCTCTGTAAACCAACTGAAGCGAGGGAGAGGTACCGCCCTTTTATCTTCAGTAGGGTTCCTGTCCTGACTGGGCGGATCTCCTCTCTCTCATGTGTGCCGTCATGGGCTCCGGAAAAACCGGCTACCGGTAAGTAACCTTGGTGTTTCCGTTGGTGCGACGATAAGGGAGTCTTTCCAATATCCTTTTCCATTCCATCCATACTTGGTTTTCTCCAGTCTGGGTTGGATGCGGGTCTGTCACTCAGTACCCTCAAGGGCCAGGTCTCCGCTCTATCTATCCTCTTCCAAAGAGAGCTCGCCTCCTTACCACAGGTTAAGACCTTCCTCCAAGGGGTCGCCCATGTGGCCCCTCCTCATCATTCACCGATAGACCCGTTGGATCTCAATCTTGTTCTTAGCGCTCTTCAAAAGGCGCCGTTCGAGCCTATCCAGGACATTCCCTTATCTCTCCTCTCTGGGAAGATAACCTTCTTGATTGCCATTACATCCATCAGAAGAGTTTCCGAATTGGCGGCCTTGTCATGTCATTCCCCTTACCTCATTCTCCATCAGGATAAGGTTGTCCTCAGGCCCGTTCCTTCTTTTCTTCCAAAGGTGGTATCCTCTTTTCACATCAATGAGGATATTGTTCTCCCATCTTTTTGTCCTGCTCCTTCTCACCCTCTTGAGAAGTCACTCCACAATCTGGACGTTGTTCGAGCCTTGCGTGTCTATCTCGCTAGGACCGCTTCATTTCGACAGTCTGATTCCTTACTGGTCATCTCAGAAGGTCGCCTGGAAAAGACTTCCGGCATCCAAATCCACGATTGCTCGCTGGATTCGTTCTACCATTCTGGAAGCATACCGACTTCAGGAAAAACGGCCCTCTCCGGGAGTGAGAGCTCACTCCACCCGGGCTGTGGCAGCTTCGTGGGCCGTTCGACACCAGGCTTCGGCCTTGCAAATTTGCAGGGCCGCGACCTGGTCATCTTTGCACACATTTGCGAGGTTCTACAGGGTTCATACCCAGGCCTCGTCTGATGCAGTTGTTGGTAGGAAGATCCTGCAGGCGGCGGTGGCGCACTGGCCGACCTAAGCGCTTCCTGTTCTTTCGTTCCTTATTGCAGTTCCCGCCCTTGGGACTGCTTTGGAACGTCCCATGGTATTCTGTGTCCCCCAATAAGGCGATAAAGAAAGATGGATTTTTGGTTCTTACCGTAAAATCTTTC
Source organism: Dendrobates tinctorius (assembly GCF_039654945.1). Classification (NCBI taxonomy): domain Eukaryota; kingdom Metazoa; phylum Chordata; class Amphibia; order Anura; family Dendrobatidae; genus Dendrobates; species Dendrobates tinctorius. The sequence goes on along the minus strand of NW_027361939.1, from coordinate 11,212,582 downwards.
TTGGAGCCTTCATTGGGGGCCACAGCACCCTCCCTGTTTAAGTTGTACCGTGTTGGCTCTTTGACTCCCTTGTTGGGTTGGTACATATGTTTAGTGTTTTCGTTGCTTCTCCTACTGCTTTCTCACCATTTTGAGGTACTTGGTATCTGTCGGTGGGTGTATACTGCCGGGGAGGAGCCAACTTTCTTGTTTTTGCATAGTGTCAGCCTCCTAGCAGCAGCATACACCCATGGTATTCTGTGTCCCCCAATGAAGGCTCCAAGAAAGAGATTTTATGGTAAGAACCAAAAATCCATCTTTTCCTCATTTTGCAGTTCACTATGGGGTAAAATTAATGGTGTTACCCAAAAGTACAACTTGTCCTGCAAAAAAAAAACCAAGCAATCATACGTGTATCTGGATAGAAAAATAAAAAAGTTCTTTGGTAGAAGGGGAGGAAAAAACAAAAATGGAAATCGGCCATGACTGACAGGAAGGGATTATACAGAGCCTTAATAGTGTCGGGGTCGTAAACGACAATAAATCCTCATTCACCAGTCATTCCAAATCATTGTGCGAGCGCAAAACATCTGGTACCAATTAAGAATGACTCAGACACGCAGCTGATTCAGTCTTAGCTAATGTCCCGCATCCACACCTGTCAGGAGCAGTACAACAACTGGCTTTATTTACAAATACACAATACTATATTGAGTGTTAGGGGAAGGCGTGCATTAGGCGGGGTTTATGCAGTATACATCTAGTGTCCAGTCTCTCTCTGATTCGTCAAAAAGTCTCCCGATGGTTACTTCTTCTTCACATTCCTGAGTTATCTTTTTTTAGGAGAAATGAAACTTAACTCTTTAGACACTGAATTTAAGTGAAAGTGAACACTGGCAGCCATCTTTAATACAGTTACATTTGCATTAGCAAGCAATTAGGAAAAACTTATTGTTTCACAGTATAAAAGTATAAAAGTTATATAAGAAAATATATTTTCACCTTGACAATCCCCCCTAAACACTAAGTTTTTCCCTTAATGAAAGATCCTTCGAGACTGTCCATGCGATGGGAAAAGGGGAGGTGGATTTCTTCATCCAGACACCTCAGAAGCTCTCCCCTAGCGAGAGGCCTCCAGGCAGCTGAACCCTTCACTAACCTCACATGGAGTTCTCCCGCTGTCCCTAAACTAAGTCTCTTAACATCATCTGAGAATGGGGGGTTTTGTCTACTCTCTTGAGGGGAATATACTTAGGGATCTCCCCTAGATCAGTACCATCGTACTCTGGTGGGTCTACTTCTTGATTGAGGAAGGTGCCAGTCGGAGTTGCTTTGGCAATAACCTTTTTATACAAGGGAATAACACAACAAAGAGTTATCGATCCAATTACAAGGAGGGCAATCAGTACTATACAAGCTTGTTGAAGGAATCTCTTGAGTCCACCCAACCAGCCGGAAAAGAAAGATGTGTCTACTCCAGCATTAGTTTTCAATTCTGCTGCTAACCCAGTTATCTTTTTAAGGGCTATCATGGTTTTTCCATTCACTCCAGAGTTCTGAGGGATATAGGTACAACACTCCTCTCCCACCATCCCACAAACTCCTCCTTTCTCAGCTAATATCATATCAAGGGCTAGTCGATTTTGGAGTGTCATTCTAGTGTTAGGGCCCAATTCTTCAACTATACCTTGGAAGGCATCTTGGCTGAAATTGACAAACCTTTGTTCACTGTAATATATGTAATTGATCCATTCAACATTTTTATTAATCTGCACCTGTGGGATTATAGAAGCAAAGCCAGCATAGATCTGGTTCTGGGCTTTAAATTGGTCAGGCACCCCCCTTGGCACTCCAATAGCATCAATATATACTAGTGGATCTTCTTCATAACTCATATGGAGCTGATCGAGGCTTCTCCTTTTCCTGGTAGGTTCATCAGGTATCTTTGGATCCCAGGGTAGAATCTTGAACTGCATAGCTAGTTTAACAAGGGTGCATTGGCCTGTCCAGGCATTTGGCAACCTAGGACGGAGCTTACCATCTCCACATAACCAATAAATGTCATACATATATTGTGTATGTTTGATTAACAAGTCAGTATCTAGAGAACTATTCTCTTTGCAGAAACCTGTCTCGAAGATCCCTACTGGTGTACCTGTGGTGTCGTGGGAATTATAGCAGGTGTAATTGTCAGCTAATACAGTTACTTCTCCTGGGACCTTTAGTTTGGGTTCCTTATGAATTAGTGGGACGTAATCTGGGCAATCAGTGGGCTTCAAACCTTTCAACAAATTCATGACACAGGCAGTGGTGTTGTCATCAGGGAAAAGCAATGCATGTGTGTATAGGTGTGTATTCGCAGCAGCACAAGCAATACATCCTACAGAGATATTCTGGACTTTTACATTGTACCTCACCCATTCTAACCACAAATTTTTCCTTGGGGCTGTTTGTGTTTCTATGGAGAAAACCTCTTGCCAACTGAGACCTGGAATGGGGATCACTTCATTAACTACATTTTGCAAACGCTCACCTGGGCCTATTTTAGGTGTACTGGTAACGGGGGCCTTGGTTGGTCTGAAGCTAATATCCTGAAGCCGTATATGGCCTAAATACGCATAAGGTCCAGCACTAAATACATAATTATAATGCCTTCCTAGTACGAACGTCTGCAGATCAGCAGATTGAGGGCTTTCAAGATTTAGGAGAAGGGGGTGACAGCTTCTACCCCATTTACAGCCCCTAAATGGTTGCAGAAGGGCTGTTAGATGCATTCTCTCACGAAGACTCCTACCCGTCCCATCCTTGGGGAACATGGCTTCGCTAGGTTTATATCCCCAATCATTCCCCGTACTCCAGGCAGCATCTGTCCAATAATGACAATTATTGTTGTCTTGTCTGGTAACACACATATAGAACTGGATGATCCCCTCTACCACCCGTTCAGTCTCAAGGCACTTGACTACATCACAGAAATCAAATCGCCAGATATTCACCGGGGCTGTCAGGTTTACCCAGAGAATAAAGGGACCAGAATTCTTATTTACAATAGGGGCCGAAGAGGTAGGGGCGAGGATGGCCCCCAGTCCCAAGGTCAAAAACAACAGCAACATTTCCCTTCAGTCACTACTGTGACTAAACACTGGTTCGGTCTCTTTTACAGTGTGAAGCATGAATCCAGGTGCTCTTTCCTTCAAGTTTTACTGCAGTGGGGGTGACCAGGATCACCGTGTGGGGTCCTTCAAATCTCGGCTGGAGACAATCTCTGCGCACAAACTTTTTCACATACACCAGGTCTCCTGGCACAAAGTCATGGACCACGTCACCTGTGGATTCTGGAAGAGAAGCAGAAACTGTAGAGTGGGTGTTAGACAGTTCCTTAGACAATGCAATCACAAATTGTACAACTTTATCATTTGTCTCAGACAACTCTTGTGGCCTAATGTCTCCTATTTTAGGTGGAGCACCAAAAAGAATCTCAAAGGGAGTCAGGCCGTGTTTTCCCTGTGGGGTGTGTCTGATATGGTATAGGACCACGGGGAGCAAATCTGGCCATGGGAGTGGGTGGTCCTGGCTCATTTTAAGCAACTGGGTCTTAATTGTGGAGTTCATTCTCTCAACTTTGGCTGAACTGGAGGGGTGATAGGGGGTGTGCAGACCCAAATCTGTCCCTAACATATGCCACAATTCCTCGTAGACATTGGCAGTGAAGGCTGGGCCTTGATCTGATTCAACAACTTCGGGAATTCCAAATCTGCACGAAATTTCAGTGATGAGCTTCTTAGCTGTAGTTTTGGCAGTCATGTTGGTCACTGAGTAGGCTTCGGGCCATCCTGAGAACATATCCACAGCCACTAGGACGTACTCATACTTTCCTGACTTGGGCATCTGAATATGATCAACCTGGATTCTCTGCCAAGGGTAGTCTGGTTTGGCAAGATGCTGAAGTGGAACCTTGGCGGTGGCTGTTGGGTTACAGATGGCACAGACTGGGCAGGCTCTTGAGTAGGCTGTGACAGTGGTAGAGATTCCTGGGGCCCAGTAGAGCTTCTTGATACAGGCCAGAGCTTGGTTCTTTCCTCGATGAGTTGATCCATGAGCCCATGCTGCAACGGCTGGATACATTCTTTTGGGTAGACAGGGTTTCCCATCCACCTTATAGAGTCTAGGAAATTGGTATTGTCCGGCAGAACTACGATTCCCATGAATGGCTCCTGCAGCTTCCCACTGCTTCTTTTCTTCTTTAGAGGTCAACTTTTGTTCTTCCCACAATCTCTCTTCAGGTGGTCGGGCTGGCTTCCAGACAGATCCGGTGGCAGGGTATTCCATTTCCATGTCTTCTATCAACTCCCTCTTCTTTCTTCGGGCTTCGGACTTCTCAAAGTCTCGTTCTTCTTCGGCTTGGGTAGCTTCTTTGGTTGCCTGTTTTCTTGTTTGTGCTCTGGTAAGCACAGGCATCACAGGTGTATCAGTGCCTTCCCAACAGGGTTTTACTGGTGCTGTTTCTTCTTCTTCCCACTTTGCTGAGACATTCTTTATGGCAGCAGCTTTGGCAGCTTGATCTGCTAAATGGTTTCCTCTAGTCTCCTTCGAATTGACTTTCCCGTGAGCTTTGACCTTGATCACCGCAATTTGTACAGGTAGCTCCAATGCCTTCATCAGGGCTTTAATCCTTAGTGCATGTTTAACAGGGGTTCCTGTAGCCGTAATGAACCCTCGGGACTTCCACAGGAATCCAAAATCGTGACAGATTCCATAGCCGTATCTTGAGTCAGTGTAGACATTGGCCGTCTTCCCTTCTGCTAGATAACATGCTTGTTGTAGGGCCACAAGTTCGGCTTCTTGAGCCGAAAGGTGAGGTGGCAAGGCTTCAGCCAGAAGGACTTCTGTTTCAGTGGTGACCGCATATCCAGTGTGGAACTTGCCATAAGAGTCTGCAAATCGAGATCCATCAGTCCATAGTTGCAAATCAGGGTTGAGAAGTTCTTGAGTTACCACATTTTGTGGTGCAGAGGCTTCTTGTTCCAGTGCTTTTACACAGTCATGCGGGTCATCAGGTGACCTCCCGTCTGGTAAGTCCTTATACCCGTCAGGGAACTCCCCCCTAGAATGTGGAAGCAAAGTGGCTGGGTTGATGGTAGTACATTTCTGGAAGGTGATGTTGGAGGGCAGAAGTAGAGAGCACTGAAGTCTGAGATGTCTTTGGCTCGTTAGATGCTTAGGAGATGTTTGTTGGAGGACAGCAGAGAGATCATGTCCAGCTTGAATGACCAAGTCATGACCAAGTGCTATGTCAGCAGACTTATCCAGAAGAACATGGGCTGCATGCACAGCCTTGAGGCAGGAAGGAGCAGTTCTGGCAACAGGGTCTAGCCTGGCTGAGTAGTAGGCCAGAGGACGGAAACGATCAGCATGTTTCTGTGCCAGCACACCAGAGGCATGTCCTTCAGATTCTGAAACAAAGAGATGAAACGGCTGAGTGTAGTCAGGGAGACCCAGAGCAGGGGCGCTGACAACAGCTTCCTTGAGAGCCAGGAAACAGTCCTTTTGCTGAGCATAGATATACGGATTTTCAGCATGATCCCAGTCTGGTCCTCCAGTCTTGAGGCAATCATACAAAGGTTGCATGAGTCTTGAAGCATCCGGAATCCACTGTCTGCAGTAGGTAATGAGTCCTAAGAAAGACTGCATAGCAGAGTGTGTCTTTGGATAAGGGATATCCTCGATTGCATGTTTTCTGTCCTCGGTGAGGTGTCTCGAGCCTTGAGAGATGCAGTGTCCGAGGAAGACGACTTTCTCTTTGCACCACTGGACCTTGGCCTTTGAGACTTTGCAGTTGGCAGAATGAAGAAAAAGGAGCAAGGACTCAGAAGCAGCAAACAGATTCTCTTCAGTTCCACAGAGGAGTAGGTCATCAACATACTGGAGAAGCGTGACATGAAGATTCTGTAACACCTACGGATCCAGGGTCATCTTCATAGCATGAGTGAACTAGTTAGGGGAGTTCTGGGCACCCTGTGGTGTCCTGGTCCAGGTCAGCTGAGATCCTTGAAACGTGAAGGCAAATAAAAACTGTGAGTCTTCATGAAGCGGGACACTGAAGAAAGCATTAGCCAGGTCAATAACGGTGAAGAGTGTTGCTGAAGTAGGCACTTGAGAAAGCAAGGTGTTTGGGTTGGGTACCACAGGAGTTTCCAAGATGGTGGCTGAATTGACTGCTCTGAGGTCCTGTACAAGTCTGTACTTCGGAGGGTCTCCAGGAGCTGTCTTCTTCTTCACTGGAAACAGGGGTGTGTTACAGGGTGAAACACATCTGATTAGCACTCCAGAATGTAAGAGGGAGGTAATCTGAACTCCAAGGCTCCGCTCTTGGGCAGCCTTAAGCGGAGACTGAGGTAGTCTGGGGTATGGGTGCCCAGGTTTGAGGTGGACTTTTACTGGAGGCACTTTGAGCAGACCCACATCCTCAGGTCCAGTTGACCACAGAGTGGTAGGTAGATTGGGCAAATCCGGGGAAGGTGTCGTTTGCAGAGTCATCATCATCAGAGGGAAAGCCTTAAGGACACAACGATCTTCAGTGCCTTGTTGTGAGGCAGGATCTTGTAATTGCAATTCCATCCCTTGATCACCGAAGATGATGGTAGCGTGAAGCCTTTGAAGGAGGTCAGCTCCTAGAAGGTTGACGGGGCAGGTTTCAGACACCCCAAATTTGGCAAAGACACCAGAGAATGGGCCAGCTGGGACGGGAACAGTGAGTGGTGATGAGGTTTGTTGACCTTCAACTCCAATACATGTGAGGAAATCTGAAGACAGGGAGATTGTAGGAGGCAGCTGAGATGACGAGATAACAGAGGTGGCCGCCCCAGTGTCCAATAAGAACTTGAGAGGTTGATTGTCCACTTCCAGGGTCACTGTACCACAAGACGAGGAAGTACAGGTGGCGGGAAAAGTGGGCACCGGTTGGCCTGAACTTCATGAGTGTGGAGGAGGAAGAGGTCTCTGAGGGTGCCCCCTGCGAGGACAACTTCTTCTCATATGACCAGGGCTGGCACACTCCCAACACAGAGGTCTCCCTTGGTCATCACGAACTGGTCTGTCCCTGTAGTTTTGGCCCTGGGACCCTCTCGGCCTCAAGCGTGGTGATCCATACCGATCCTGAGCCTGATACACCATAACAGGTACTTCTGAGGCTTCTGCCATATACATGGCTGGTTTCTTCTTGCCTTTGTCCTTCTGTGCTTCCTTCTCTGCTTCCTTTTCTGCTTCTTTTTCTTCCCTTTGAAGCATTTTCTGATAACTCTTCACAACAGTGAGGGCCTGTTTTAGGGGACCATCAGGTAATTCGGGACGAAGCTTCATGACCTTATCCTTCAGTGGATCTTCCAGACCATCAATAAAAGCACGGACCAACAAGGCTGCCTGCGTCTTCACATGAGTTGAATAACCCAAGTCTTCAAACTGCATAGTTAGTCTGGCAGCGTATTTCTCCACAGCTTCACCAGATTCTTGTTGTATATCCTGTATTGATCCTGCTTCGTCACAGAGACGATCCTGGGCCCACTTTGTGAGTTGAGCGATAAACTCCTTTCCAGACTTGAACTTGTTGAGCGGTCCTGCTTTAGTGGGGTCCAATTCCTTCATGATGGTGGGGAGAAAATATTCGGAGGCTTTGATTGAGGTGATGCCTGATAGATCAGACCATGTAGCCCCGTAGATGCTCCTAGTCTGTTCCAGTTTCCTTACATACTGCATGGGAAATTTGTCCGGGTCAGGTAACTTGTTAACAATAGCATCAATTTGTACCGGAGTGAAGGGTTTGTATTTCAGCTTCAGCCCTTCTTCTTCTTCGTCATGTGTCACTGCCTCATCCTTCGGGGCAGTTGGGGGTGCTGTGGGTATTACCTCATCCAGGGGCTTTATACCTGTGTGCATCAGTGGTATCATGTATTCAGCTACCAAGGGCATGATGCCCTCTAATCCGGATTCATGGTAACAGACGATCCTAACTTCTTGTAAATCGAGATCTGGGGTTGATTGGAGACAATTCTTGATGACTTCAACGTGTTCCTTCATACAGGGGCCCAGTGGGTATCCAAAGAGTCCTGAAGATATCAATGGTATAGCCAAAGTTCTACGAGGAAGTGTATCTCTCCCTAGCCGTCCTGCAAAGATAAGCACTGTCTGTAAGGCGGTCTGCAATATTGTACGGCAATGCTCGGGTGTCCTGTAATCATATATAGGGCCTGCAGTGTGTAACACTATATCACAGGGCAAATTCCCTCCCTGGGTGGACATAGCGTCTCCTGGATGCAAGGGGCCATAATTGGTAAGGTAGGCCTGACACTCTTGGGTTATGGCTGGGCCTCCCTTTTTAGCTATCTGTTGGGCCAAACCACCTCTATGCGACAGGGTAGAGTTAGCTGGGTTCACTATGACTCCTACCTGGTGGGTAACTATGTCCCCATACCCCACTGAGAAAAGAACCTGGGAGCCCTGAGGTGTGATGTAATAGCGTGAATGACAGGGGAACCAGATTTCAGGGTCATGGGGCAACCTAGAGGATTTGTTGAGAGGGGTAGGTAGTGGGCTCCTTCCGGGCCGGGGGGATTCGAACGGACCTAATAGCAGTGGCGGGGCAGGGGGAATTGTAGCAACCTGATTGTCAGAATCTTCTGATCCCTCATCATCTCCGATAGCTTGGCGCCTCATACGCATTACGGACCGGAAAGCCGTACTGCCGGTCAGGGCATCAAGAGTGAAGGGACCTTGACCAGGTGTATTTACAAATATCACAGTGGGTTGCACCGGGAGACTAGGCCCAGAGGCCGGAACAGAAACAGGAACATTAGAGGTGGGAACAGCATCGGTCGGTGCCGGAGGTTTCTCAGGAAGTGGTGGTCCCTGATAGTACTCGCCGGAAAGTGTTACCAGCGGACATAGTGGCTGGGGAGGAATTCCGGGTGCACCAAGATGGCTGCCGGTGGAGGCGTGGCATGCCCCACTTCCGTCCATGGTCTGGGCGGAACCCCAAGGACGGCCCGCCCCACACACACGGCAGGTTTCCACCCAGGTTGGATTCTGCACGCCACAAACAGGACACACCCACGCTTCTGGAGAGCTCGTCTTGTCGCCATTATAGGGCGGTGGTTGGGACTGCATTTTCATCATCAGTGGCACGGCGGCCATTTTACAATCTATAAGATCACAGTTCAAAGGCATTTTATAACCAAACACAGGTTCCGCATTGTCTGATCCTCCTTCCCCATCAATCTCTTTCCATCCTTCATTCTTCAAGCCTCGCGCAACTCGCAGATGAGCTTGTGCTTGTTCTAACAATCCTTTATCTTTCAACATGCCTCGTTTGTTCTCTATGAGATTATGCCACATAGCCGGCTGTAATCTCCCTGACGAGGGCAATCCTACATGCTTATACAATCTCTCAACAATCTTGACTGCCTTCTTGCCTTCCCGTGATGCTACTATTGCCTTGACCTCCACAGCATCCTCATCTAACTTGTGGGGCACAGACTTCTTCTGCTTTAAGATACGCAGCATGACTCTTACAGAATACTATGGTTCTCTGCAGAAAAACCACTGGTAGCGATATCAACACTGATGTTCCACAGTACGGAGCCTCACGTTCGACGTACTAGGAAAAGAGCCTCGCGCTCAATATTTCCTTTCCCTAACCTTGAACAGCAGTGATTAACAGATTATCCTGCCACGATATTCCAACAGTCGGGAGGCGGTCTCCTAGTGAGAGCCCTCCACAGAAATACAGGTGGTCCCTTCTCGGGACGTCTTAATTACCTAGTTGGTACAATATCACAGAGGCTGCGTCTCCTATCCCTTCCTCTAAGTTGCCCCACAATCTGCAACTAGCTCAATTTATCACTCCACTTCACTACTAGACAATAGTCACGGGTAGGGTGGTTAAATGGAGTACAATGACCGGTGGAGGAGGTGTGGTGTACACGAGGACGCGCAGAATGCGACGTCTCTCAGTTGCTGGTTCAGAGCGTGGCACAGGATCGCACTCAGTCTCACCACTCGACCGGTCACCCCTCAGACCCAAGGAGACCACAGACAAACCAATAACGGCTGAGACACTAGCAAGTGTGACACATACAGTGTATATGATCTCACTTACCGTGTTTTGGAGGGTGATCAGTCCTCGAGGTCAGCCACTACAGGTATCATCCATAGACATCCAGGCATGGGTCCAGAGGAGCCTCGGATCACTGTCCACGCCCCCCGTTGGGCTCCAAATTGTCGGGGTCGTAAACGACAATAAATCCTCATTCACCAGTCATTCCAAATCATTGTGCGAGCGCAAAACATCTGGTACCAATTAAGAATGACTCAGACACGCAGCTGATTCAGTCTTAGCTAATGTCCCGCATCCACACCTGTCAGGAGCAGTACAACAACTGGCTTTATTTACAAATACACAATACTATATTGAGTGTTAGGGGAAGGCGTGCATTAGGCGGGGTTTATGCAGTATACATCTAGTGTCCAGTCTCTCTCTGATTCGTCAAAAAGTCTCCCGATGGTTACTTCTTCTTCACATTCCTGAGTTATCTTTTTTAGGAGAAATGAAACTTAACTCTTTAGACACTGAATTTAAGTGAAAGTGAACACTGGCAGCCATCTTTAATACAGTTACATTTGCATTAGCAAGCAATTAGGAAAAACTTATTGTTTCACAGTATAAAAGTATAAAAGTTATATAAGAAAATATATTTTCACCTTGACAATAGCATGGCAAATGTTGCAAATGGTACATCCAAACATAGCAGTAATTCGAGTTCCTGTAACATTTTTTGTTTCTGATTTTATACTGACAGAATTAGCAAAATGAAGAAGAAAACTGAAAGTCTGACGCAAAGTATGGTGGATCGATGCATTCAGGTAAATTAGACCAAATATTTTTCCAAGCTTAAAATATCTATTTCTCAGTCTTTTCTTTACTTGTGGTAAGGTATTGTACCTGTGACCATAATTAAAGTTTCATTACATAATTCAGGAAAGCTACGGTGTAAGTTATGACCACATGATATGTGTGTCATATATGATAACATAATTGCACCAAAGACCTAGAAAAAGAGGATTTTTGTGCTTGCCGTAAAATCCTTTTCTTGCAGCCTTCATTGTGAAGGAGACCATGGGTGCACGCTGTTGCTGCCAGGAGGATGCCACTAAGAGTTACAACCTTTAAAAAAAAAAGTTTCCTACCTATCTGACTACTCTCATATGCTGGCAATTAATCTATTCAGTTAGGGTATATGTCCAAAATCCCCTGCAAAACAGGGTCAGGACACATGGGCCAGTAGACTGCAATGGTGACCGCTGAGCGAACGTGAGCTCTGCCGTGCCCTTATTTCTGGAGTGAATGCCTACAGGAGGTAGACACTCAGACATAGTAGACTTCGAGGTCATTGCCTGATGGCTGACTGTCCAGGAAGCCTTGCTGCCTGAGGGGAATGAACCTTGACCCCTGGCCTGGGCGCTTTGTTCTTGGTGTTATAAGCTTCCAAAATGGCAGTAGGAATCTTCTGGAATGAGAAACGGGACGTTTGAATGTCTGAAGGAAATGGTCACCGACAAGTAGTGATGCACAGCTCTGACCACATCAAAATAGTGTAAGGATTTCTCCACTGGATTAGAAGGAGAACAGATCTCTTCATTAAGGTTGAAAGAAGAAATCACCTTGGAAAGGCGCAAAGGCACAGGACCTTGTCCATGTGAAAGACAAGAAGAGGGGAGCAGTTCTGATACTCGCCTAATGGAAGTGATAGCAAATGGGAATGCCATCTTTCAGGAAAGCCTGAGAGGGGAAATGCTGTGAAATGGGTTTAAAGAGAGGACACAGTAATCCTCTAAGCACCAGGTTAACATCAAAGGGAGGCCAGTAAGCAGGAACAGAATAGGCCACATCCTGAAGAAAAGTTCTGATTTGAGATCTTGAAGCCAGATCTTTATTGAAAAGAATGGACATGGCCGAGACCTGGCCGTTGATGGAGCTGAGAGCTAAGCCTGACTAAACATTAGATTGCAGGATTGCGAGATGAGAAGGCAGAGAAAAAAAACATAGGGATGACTTCATGAGATGTGCACCAGCGAAAGAAGGCCTTCCAGGTACGATGGTAGATACGAGACTAGAATGGCTTCGAGGTTTGATCATGGTCTGAACAACCTGATCAGAAAAACTGAGGATATTAACCCATACCCAGTGCGGTAGTAGACATGGGTAGCTGGTAGCCTCTCCATGATAGTCCCCATAGCTTAATGGCACAGGCTGGCGGGTCGCATTCTCTTCGCAGGTCATGGGGTATACTGGTGGGAGTGACTGACTCGCGCTGCCTGTGCCCACTGTGTTGACTTGATGGGAATTTCCTCTAACAGGACACACAGGTAAAATGTACAACTAGTAGCGGCTCAGTAGAAAGGCATGCATGATTTTCTATGGGGCCAGACATTGTTATAGAAAGTGAAAAGGGGGAAAGTAGGGGTTGGAAGGGGTCAATAGGTGCCAGGATGATGGGAGCCTTGTTGAGGGCCATTGTGTCTGTTTCCGGGGCAGATGGCCTACTAGTCCTGAAGTCCTGGTCTATGGAGCTCTAGAGGAGTGATCTAGGAGACAGCAGTATTGAAATCCTTATGGGACTCCTCAAGAGACTATCGCTGTGGCTATGGGACTCTGCAAAGTGGCCAAATGGCTGTGCCCAAGAAGGATAAGGGGACAGGGACACTACAAAGCGGGAGAATAGCCTGTGTGAGCATCTGATTGTCCAATGAGGAAGGTGCCATGGCCTGCCTTACTCAAGCTGAGCACTAACTTTGCGCACCAATTCCACCTGAGGCACTAAAAAGCTGCAGAGGGATTGGAGGGACTTTGGAGCTATGAGGGAATCCCAGAAGGAAGAAAGAGATCTACAGAAGAAGAAAGGCCAGAAAACAGGACAAGCACCGCGGTGATGGGTTGGGAGAACAACACAACTCTCAGGATACGAGGAGAAGGTCCACTTGCCTGAAGTTGATGATCTTTGGCTTTGTCTTCACTCCATGCACAAGCCAGGCTCTGGGTGAGTGAGGCGGTCACGAGAAAAAGGGCAAGGACCGTCCACACCAGTACCTTAATAGACTGCTTTAGGAGAAGAAATAAAGGTCCTGCCATCAAGACAATAGAGCATACAGATTCACCTCTGGCAGAAAATGTCTTTGTTTTTTTGTGTCTGGAAAAATAGAGCAGCCTATTCTCCTCTGTTACCGTGTCTGAGTGGATAAGAGAAAATAAAGAATAAAAAAAATCATCATTGGCAAAAGCCAGTGTGAGCTTCTTAAGTGACACTACGGTAAACTTAATAGCTTATAAGGGCCAGCTTTTTTTTCTTAAACGGAAGGGCATCTTCAGAATGCAATTAACCTGCAGATTAAGTCCTTATCTGCAGGTTTAGTGTTTTTTTACATGTCAGGTTCCATTTAAGGTTGTAATTCTTAGTGGCAGCAGCAGCCCCGTGGTCTCAAGTGTCTCACATTGAAGCACCCAAGAAAGGAGAATTCTGGTGACAGATCTGATCTCCTTGGTAGCCCTCTATATGACTTCTCTACATGTTACGATGTTATGATCAATTTCTGATGTGCCAGTTTGTACCAGGGTATCCAAAAGTCATATGTTAAGTAATTATATATCAATTTATTTTGGAAAACCTATAACAATCATTGATAACTTTTCGATCTAGGATGAGATTGCTGACTTTTTAGCTGGGGTCTTAACACGAGCAGATGGCCATTCTGGCTCTGATCCACGTGACCTTGATGCAGAGAAGAAAAAGAAGCCAAGAGAGTTCCTGAGGAGAGACTTATCACTTGATTTATCAGAAAGGAACAGCAGGCCAGCTTCCCCAGCAGCAAGGTATCCTGCTTCCCCTTCTGGCTCTGAGGTAGGATTTGTATATATAATAAGGGGGTCATCAAGCATTTTAAAATTGTTAGCATGTCCTTGGAATGAGTCTCCATTGTTAGGTAGGTGGGGGGTCTGACTATTGGCAACCCATTGATTTAACTGGTTAACCAGTTCAGGTCATTTTCCCCCATTCCTGACCAGGCATATTTTCGAGTTTTAGGATACATACATTCTCAACTGCTCTAAAAAAAAAAAAAAAAAAATTGCGTTCACAGTTAAATAATTTTTGCCTTTTTTCGCAATACATGGGGCTTAATTTTTATGTAATTTTTTTTTTCTGCTGATATCGGGAAAATGTAAAGGAAATTAAGAAATCCGTATCTATTTTCTACATTTTTTAACGACTGCAAAGGATGGCTGAAAAAAACACACGCGTGTGTATGTGTATATATATGTGTGTGTATATATAGATATATATTATATATATATATATATATATATATATATATATATATATAATGTATATATGTGTGTGTATAAGCCAAGATTTTCAGCCCATTTTTTTTTTAGGCTGAAAGTGCCCCTCTCGGCTTATACTCGAGTGATTGTCGCGGGGGAGGGGGGGCGCAGCTGTCAGATCATACTCACCCCCTCCTGCCGCGGTCTCTGCAGTCCCTGCTTCTCCGATGGTCTCCGGCACCGCAGCTCTTCCTGTGTTCAGCGGTCACATGATACCGCTCATTAAAGTAATGAATATGCTCATTTTCATTACTTTAATGAGCGGTACCATGTGACTGCTGAAAACTGGAAGGAGCTGCTGGCGCCGGAGACCATTGGAGAAGCAGGGACTGCAGAGACTGCTCCAGGAGGGGGTGAAGAGGACGGAGGGAGCCATGCGATATTCACCTGTCCCCATTCCACCACTGCTCTGTCTTCCGCATTCTCTGGCTGTGACGTTCAGACCAGAGGGCGCGATAACGTAGTTAATGCATGCCCTCTGCCTGAACAGTCACTGCAGAATCCTGGAAGACAGAGCGTCGGCGGCGGTGGAACGGGGACAGGTGAATATCGCAGGTGCCGGGGCCTGAGCCAGCGGCGACACCGGCACCTGGCCCCCATAGCATGCCATTGTCCCCGCCTGCTCATGACACCGGCACCTGGCCCCCAGCGATGAGAGGTGAGTATCTTCTTTTTTTTTTTTTTTTTTTTTTTTTTTTTTAATCGCAGCAGCATATGGGGCATATTATTCTATGGAGCATCTTATGGGGAAAACTTTTATGCAGCATTATATGGGGCATCTTATGGGGCCATCAACCTTTATGCAGCATTATATGGGGCATCTTTTGGGCCCATCAACCTTTTATGGGGCATATATATCTATGATGCATCTTATGGGGCCATCAACCTTTATGCAGCATTATATGGGACATCTTATGGGGCCATCTACCTTTATGCAGCATTATATTGGGCAAATATATCTGGAGCATTATATGGGACCTCTTTTTTGTATGGAGCATTTTATGGGGCCCATCATGAACTTTATGGAGCATTACATGGGGCGTATTTTGTATGGAGCATCTTATGGGGCCCTTCATGAACTCTATGGAGCATTATATGGGGCTCCTGATTCAATATGGATGTTAAAAAACATTTAACCTACCGATGTCTCAATTAATTTTACTTTTATTCGTATCTATTTTTATTTTTGAAATTTACCAGTAGCTGCTGCATTTCCCATGATAGGCCTATACTCGAGTCAATAAGTTTTCCCAGGTTTTTGTGGGAAAATTACGGGCCTCGTGTCGGCTCATACCTGAGTACGTAAGATTACATAGATAGCTATAGAAACAAATTGAAAAAGCAGCACAGAAAAAGCAAAAAGATTCGGGTGCAAGCCTTCCCGGCATATACCAAACCTCCAAATAGTCCTTCACAGATGAAAGCAGCACACCATATAAGTTTCAATAAAGTGTTATTTAGTAGCCCATCAGGCTATGTGCCCATGCAGCAACGTTTCGGTCCAGTAGGTGCAGACCTTTCTCAAGAAAGGTCTGCACCTACTGGACCGAAACGTTGCTGTATGGGCACATAGCCTGATGGGCTATTAAATAACACTTTATTGAAACTTACAGTTGTGGCCAAAAGTATTAACACCCCTGCAATTCTGTCAGATAATACTCAGTTTCTTCCTGAAAATGATTGCAATCACAAATTCTTTGGTATTATCTTCATTTAATTTGTCTTAAATGAAAAAACACAAAAGAGAATGAAGCAAAAAGTAAAACATTGATCATTTCACACAAAACTCCAAAAATGAGCCAGACAAAAGTATTGGCACCCTCAGCCTAATACTTGGTTGCACAACCTATAGCCAAAATAACTGCGACCAACCGCTTCCGGTAACCATCAATGAGTTTCTTACAATGCTCTGCTGGAATTTTAGACCATTCTTCTTTGGCAAACTGCTCCAGGTCCCTGATATTTGAAGGGTGCCTTCTCCAAACTGCCATTTTTAGATCTCTCCACAGGTATTCTATGGGATTCAGGTCTGGACTCATTGCTGGCCACCTTAGAAGTCTCCAGTGCTTTCTCTCAAACCATTTTCTAGTGCTTTTTGAGGTGTGTTTTGGGTCATTGTCCTGCTGGAAGACCCATGACCTCTGAGGGAGACCCAGCTTTCTCACACTGGGCCCTACATTATGCTGTAAAATTTGTTGGTAGTCTTCAGACTTCATTATCCATGCACACGGTCAAGCAGTCCAGTGCCAGAGGCAGCAAAGCAACCCCAAAACAACAGGGAACCTCCACCATGTTTGACTGTAGGGACCGTGCTCTTTTCTTTGAATGCCTCTTTTTTTCTCCTGTAAACCCTATGTTGATTCCTTTGCCCAAAAAGCTCTACTTTTGTCTCATCTGACCAGAGAACATTCTTGCAAAATGTTTTAGGCTTTTTCAGGTAAGTTTTGGCAAACTCCAGCCTGGCTTTTTTATGTCTCGGGATATGAAGTGGGGTCTTCCTGGGTCTCCTACCATACAGTCCCTTTTCATTCAGACGCCGACGGATAGTACGGGTTGACACTGTTGTACCCTCGGACTGCAGGGCAGCTTGAACTTGTTTGGATGTTAGTCGAGGTTCTTTATCCAACATCCGCACAATCTTGCGTTGAAATCTCTTGTCAATTTTTCTTTTCCGTCCACATCTAGGGAGGTTATCCACAGTGCCATGGGCTTTAAACTTCTTGATGACACTGCGCACGATAGACACAGGAACATTCAGGTCTTTGGAGATGGACTTGTAGCCTTGAGATTGCTCATGCTTCCTCACAATTTGGTTTCTCAAGTCCTCAGACAGTTCTTTGGTCTTCTTTCTTTTCTCCATGCTCAATGTGGTACACACAAGGACACAGGACAGAGGTTGAGTCAACTTTAATCCATGTCAACTGGCTGCAAGTGTGATTTAGTTATTGCCAACACCTGTTAGGTGCCACAGGTAAGTTACAGGTGCTGTTAATTACACAAATTAGAGAAGCATAACATGATTTTTCGAACAGTGCCAATACTTTTGTCCACCCTCTTTTTTATGTTTGGTGTGGAATTATATCCAATTTGGCTTTAGGACAATTCTTTTTGTGTTTTTTCATTTAAGACAAATTAAATGAAGATAATAATAACAGAATTTGTGTTTGCAATCATTTTCAGGAAGAAACAGAGTATTATCTGACAGAATTGCAGGGGTGTCAATACTTTTGGCCACAACTGTATATGGTGTTCTGCTTTCATCTGTGAAGGACTATATATATTATATGAACCCGTTCTATGCCCGTGTGGCGAGCATTTTTATTAGTATATGGTCTCCCATCTTGGTATGTGCTGGCCCCCTCCTATCCTGGTATGCATGGCAACCCTCATCCCTATCCTGGTATGCATGGTACCCCTCATCCCTATCGTAGGATGTATGGTACCCCTCATCCCTATCCTGCTATGCATGGACCCCTCATCCCTATAATGGTATGCATGGCCCCCTCATCCCTATCCTGGTATGCATGGTACCCGTCATCCCCCAATCCTGGTATGCATGGCCCCCTCACCCCCCATTCCTGGTATGCATGGCCCCCTCACCCCCCAATCCTGGTTTGCATGGTCCTCTCACCCCCCAATCCTGGTATGCATGGTCCTCTCACCCCCCCCATTGCATGGTCCCCTCACCCCCAATCCTGATATGCATGGTCCTCTCACCCTCCCTATCCTGGTATTCATGGTCCTCTCACCCCTCCTATCCTGGTATGCATGGTCCTCTCACCCCCCAGTCCTGATATGCATGGTCCCCTCACCCCCCTATCCTGGTATTGCATGGTCCTCTCACCCCCCCATCCTGGTATGCATGGTCCGCTCACCCCCCCATCCTGGTATGCATGGTCCTCTCACCCCCCATCCTGGTGTGCATGGTCCTCTCAACCCCCATCCTGGTATGCATGCTACCCCTCTCCCCCCCCCCCCCCATCCTGGTATGCATGGTCCCCTCACCCCCCTATCCTGATATGCATGGTCCCCTCACCTCCTATCCTGATATGCATGGTCCCCTCACCTCCTATCCGGATATGCATGGTCCCCTCACCTCCTATCCTGATATGCATGTTCCTCTCACCCCCCTATCCTGGTATGCATGCTACCCCTCACCCCCCTACCCTAGTATGCATGGTCCCCTCACCCCCCTATCCTGGTATGCATGGTCCTCTCACCCCCCCCCTGTCCTGGTATGCATGGTCCCCTCACCCCCCAATCCTGATATGCATGGTCCCCTCACCCCCTATCCTGGTATGCATGCTACCTCTCAGCTCCCTATACTGATATGTATGGTCCCCCTCACCCCTATTAAACTGCGCACATACAAAAAAAAAACATTTATACTCACCTTTCTTCCCTGTGCTCCGGCACTGTCCCATTCTGCTGGAGGCCAGGGGAGGAGCGCGGCGCCGGAGTACGCGCATGCCCATACCGCGCTGTCCGGCGCCATATTGCTGAAGAGACACTGCAAATGTGTCTTCAGTAAAATGGCGCCGGATAGCACTATGCGCTTGCACGATTCTCACGCCGCACTCCTTCCCCAGTCTCTGGCGAGAAGAGAAGCGCCGCGGCAACCCTCCTCCCGATCAGGTAAGTATGGCGCCCGAGATCACAGTATGCATTCAGTGTCTACGCGTACCGCGATCTCCAGCTCCATACACACTCCTCTTACCTATAACCTCTGGATGCCTTCTTCTGTCTGGAGCCAGACTGCACTATTTATCAACAGTGTTGGAGCTTTAAACAGAGATTTGGACTGGCAGTATGGGTGTTTGTTGCTTTTTCATTTATTTTACACATTGTGCCTCCCATAACGTCTTGCCTTATGGGGGACATTTGAACATATTGCTACATTATTTTTATTGGTGATTTGCCATGTAACTGGGACTATTTTAGGAGATAATTTGCTGCTCGCTGGGGGGGCTCAGCACTGGACCCCCAGCAATCCCAAGATCAGGGCTTTGGAACTCTGAGGACTTTGCTCTGCAACCTTGTCCATAATGGAGCGGAGGTGTGCATGCTTGGCCTCTACTCCATTCTTTAGTTATGGGAAGATGGAGTAAAGAGGTCAGGCCATTACCGCAGCACCATGGAAAATGAATGAACGGAGGCCGTTGTTCCCTTGTTAATGAGTCATCTCTCATGTTCTTTAATCTTCTGTGTGATGAACACAAATGAGTTTACATTTTCTAAAAACTGACTTTCCTCTTTTATTAAGGATCTATCCAGCATGTCGAGCAGTCCTGCCTCCAGCCCTAAAACTAAATTTACTGCAATCTCCTCATCTCATAAACCAGGACAGACAGCAGTGCCTTTAAAGACTCCGCAAAGATCAGGAGCCTCTGTAAACAGTAAACAAGCTCAAGGTGAGGTTTACCATTATGCCAAAGATGGCAGGATGGATGAGTTGTGAATACAGCAATGTGTAGATGTGTTCACTATGGTCTTTTTCTGCAATTTCAAAATATAGGGATTTTTGTGTACTCACCGTAAAATCCTTTTCTCCGAACCATTCATTGACTGTCGCTGTGTCCCCCAATGAGGCGTAGGAGAAAAATTGATTACCTTTGAGACAATTACACAAAATTGCCTTGAAGTGTGTTCTTCTACCAGGTTGATCACCAGTATACATAATATCTGGTGAAACTGAGATGTCACAGGAATCTCATCTGGATAAGGGGGTAGTCTTTTGGCGAGATTTCAATGTATATGGCTTTTCTGAAGCACATTTTTCTAAATTTCATTTCATGTTATCTTTGTAATCTGGGGGTTTCTAAACGTTCTCTGTAAGTTTGCTTAGGATGACCCAGATAGTTGGAATAATGCCTTTTCTGTGTGTTATCCTTTTGCATTCCAGCACAGTTTGCGGCTTTCCTTAAACAAAATATGCTAGTGAGAAAGTCTCTCCCGACAGGCTCTCCCTCGTGTGTTTTTGGTGAGTATTTTTACAGACCTGTCATTCTATGCCTGTGTTTTCAGGAAAGTGTCAGACACTTGCAATATGTCTCCCTTATATGGAAAAATTGTCACAGATCTATGGGGTGTATTCTACACTGTAAATCCATAGGAATATACAGTACCATACCTGTATATAGTAGAAACAAATCTGCAAAAATTATTTTTAAGATCTCCAGCTTTCTCGTTGTTCTCTGGAAATGTTGTGACTTGTGCCACTGATTTTACACTTTCAATGTACAGGGCAATTCCTGCTAAACAGACCCCACTTGAGTTGCTCCAATTGATTCCCGTACCTATCTCTTTAGAATATTTGTCTTTTGATCACAGACCGCTCAGCTTATTTATGGGATTGTAGATCAGCCTGTTTCACTGTAATGAAGCAGCCGTACCAGACACAGACCTGGGCGCTGATGTTCTGGAAGAAAGCAGCCAAGTTTTTCTAATCCTGTACAACGCTGTCAGTTTTTTTCTATCTGAGGCAGAAAATTTGGCCATCGGAAAATAACCACAAATTATCATTACAACAATGCAGAGCTCAGCATTGTATCATTCCACAGCGTTCTGCAAAGCAAGCTATCTGATCACTTACTAGATCGCTTCACTGAAAGAGCATTGGGCAAAAACATCATGTGGGTTTTGAGGGTTTTGCTCTGTGGTAAAATGATCAATACGTATGAGCGCTGTGAGCGGAAAGGTTTTTTTTATTTTTTTTTTTTATAACTTTTACATTCTATGAAGTGTATGACTTAAAAATGTAAGTGGATAATCATTTTCCCTATTTCAGTTCCTGTCACTTCAGAATCCACAGAAGAAAAGGATGATGTCAGAGGGCAGCTGAAGAGACCTCCGAGCCCTGGAAGTGCCACCGGCGTGAAGCCCTCCAAGCGTGCCAAAATCAAAGTGACCATTGTCTCCCATGGAGATACCACAGGAGGAGGGAACACCAGTTCACAGGAAGGTCTGTAATTTTGGCAAATTCCATGCCGAGTGTGAAAGTGTCCACTGCTTGTTGGCTGCAGCTACATGATCCCTATTAAAACTGTATAAAGGAAACGATCAGATCTGTTTAACAGAACTGCTTTTCCTATGAAAACACCGACAACGTAGAGAAAGTGGATGATGTTCCAGGAATCATCACAGTTTTTTCTCACCATGGCTTTACTGTTGAGATGTAATTCTACCACTCAAAAAATTTTGCAGTAATGTGAGAAAAATCTAGTGAGTAAATTTAATGCGGTCATCTGGAAAACCAACCTTTAGCTTAAAGGGAATGCATCTCAATAATCCATCATCACACTGCATCATACTACTCCCTGGGCTTCCTGGGGGGGGTACACTCTTGTTTGACGGTTTGGACTAACCACTTCATCGTGCCATAGCCCCAAAATGTGTGTTCTCTCATACTGCAAGCAGAGATAGTTCTGTTTATGCGGCATCAGGGGAGCACAGTTGCAGTAAAGCTGGTTGGATCAGGAGCAAACCATGCACATCAGCAAGCTTCAGGGCTGTCCATGTTTGTCCACCACTGCTAAATTGCAGAGGTGGCCGGTAAGTAACGAAGCGTAAACATTAAAAGAAAAATCCCTCTATTCAAAGGAATGGAGAGTAGTTAAAAAAAAAAAAAACAAATTGTGAACTTAATTGTTTTTTCACGCACTTAATAATTTGACCAATTAAAAAGAATGTTAACCCCTTTAAACTTGAGTCTTGTAAAATCCTGTCCATAGGTTGTGTTTGGTATCTCATTCACTTGAGTGGAGCTGAGTTCAATACCAGAAACAACCCAGGAACCCAGTTTCTGGATGGAAGCAGCCATGTTTTTCCAAATTTTAAACTTTTTGTTAAACATGGAAATTTCCTGATAATCCAGCACTGTTTGAGTTCTTCTATGATATTGGAGCTTCCAGTGTGTATTCTTACCGTAATCATAATCGTTGCATGGATCCATTTAAAAAATTAAGAAGAATTACAATTCAGTGTATCTATCTATGCACATGCCATAATAAGCTCTGCTTTACCAATTGAAGCCTCCTGCTGGTGCATGGCAACATTTGTGGCAACATGATGTCCCAACACAGATGTTCCCCTGAGCACATAGGAGACGTTTAATGGTAATGGGGCCTACATAGTGAAGATGAATTAGTTACAAATAGGAAATTACTTTGTGTGAAATTTTAATATAAACACGTACTTAACGCTGCAGTAGATTTATACAATTGTATGGAGTGATTTGTAGGATCTCTTGTAGGGTGAGTGATATATATCTGCTGGGTGGATGAATGGTGGACCATTCTGAAATATTGTGAAGACCAAAAAGGAGAAGCCGAACATGTGATTAACGAGGAAGATTGGGACAGTTAGTGTAAAGATAAAATACCTTTAGTAATAAAAGAGGGATTTTTGGTTCTCGCTGTAAAATCTCTTTCTTGGAGCCTTCATTGGGGGACACAGGAAACCATGGATGTATTATGCTGTCGCTAGAAGGCTGGCACTATGCAAAAAAGGAAAATAGCTTCTCCTCAGCAGTATACACCCACTGACAAGCACAAAGTACCTCAGTTGGTGTCTCATCATATGTACCAACCCAGCAACAAAGGCACATAGGCCAAGGGAGTGGGCTGTATCCCACAATGAAGGCTCCAAGAAAGAGAATGTACGGTGAGTACCAAAAATCCCTCTTTCTTTATCGCTTCATTGGGGGACACGGGAAACCATGGGACTTCCCAATGCATTCCCTAGGGTGGGAACCAGAAAAATTGGCAAAGAAAACAGACTTGGGTCGGCCGGTGCATAACCGCCGCCTGCTGCACCTTCTTTCCCAGGCCTGCATCAGACGAGGCATGGATATGAGCCCTGTAAAACCTCGTGAAGGTGAGCAAAGATGACCGAATCTGTTAAGGCCGAGGCCTGGTGGCGAACTGCCCAGGAAGCCCCCACTGCCCGAGTGGAATGAGCCTTCACCTCCGGAGAAGGCTGTTTCTCCAGAACGCATAATGCCTCCAATATTGCCGAATGAATCCAACGGGCAATAGTGGACTTAGAAACGGAGCCCTTTGCGATAACTTTCAGAGATAACAAATAAGGAGTCTGAGTGGCTAAAGGAAACAGTCCTTGAAAGGTAGACTCGGATAGCTCTTACCAGATTCAACCTATGGAGAGGGATATTGAGAAGGAAGGACAATGTCTTCATTAATGTGAAATGAAGAAACCACTTTAGGCAAGAAGGAAGGAACTGGTCTGAGAACTAACTTGTCCTGACGTAGAATCAGGAACAGGGAATGGCAGGATAAAGCAGCTAACTCAGAAACTCTCCTGATGGCCGTAATGGCCACTAAGAAAGCAACCTTCCATGACAGGAGAGAAAACGGAATGTCTTCAATGGGCTCAAAATGAGCGCGCTGGAGTGCGTCAAAGATAAGGTTAAAGCCTTATGGATCTGCCAGGTGGGAGACTTCTTGACGAAAAGTCTTTACCTGAGAACAAGAAGCCAGATTTCGTTGGAAAAAGACTTGACAGAGCGGAAACTTGCCTTTTAAGAGTGCTGAGTGATAGACCCAAGTCAAGATGGATGGAAGAGAAAAGGGCATAGGGACCAAATTGTTGCCCTAGCTCCACCGGAAGAAGGCCTTCCAGTATCTGTGGTAGTTAAGTAAGGATGCTGGTTTGGTAGTTAAGCAAGGATGCTGGTTGTCTTGCCCTAATCATGGTCTAAATGACCTTATGGGAAAAACCAGCCTCCCTCAGGACTGCGACCTCAACGGCCATGCCTTTAAACTCAGAGGCTGTTAACCTCAAAGACTGAACACTGGTGGAAGAGGGGACCTTGCGAGAGAAGATCTGGATGGTCTGGAAGCCTCCAGAGAGCATCCATGAGCATGTTTACCAGTTCCACAAACCAGGCCCGTCTCAGCCAGTACAGAGCTAACAGGATTATGGGAATCCCTTCTGCCTTGATCCTTTTTTCCTCTTCGCCACGACAGCACCCGCTGAGAGAGGGGATCCGCCCCCGGAACAGGAAACCTACAGAGAGATAAATGGGGCGGTCCCCCTCGCTCCCTCAGTTTGGTTTCCTGTTCCTGGAAGGGAACCCGCAGAAGAGGATTCCTGGTCTGGTAGCCGCCTGCGTGCAGAATATGAGCAGCAGGGGCCCCAGGACCGGAGGCAGCGTCGGGTGGAGAGGTATATCCCCCCCTCCTAGAGCTGGTGATGCAGGTGAGGCCGGAGGTAAGATTGGTGCCAAGGCTCACTGGGGAGGTCGGTGAAATACCCCCCCCCCCGGGGGGGGGCGCATTACAGGTAACAATTGACCAGCCGGGCAATTTCAGTGGTGCCCCCGCCCCCCCCCCAGCAAAGGGCTCGAGCGTTTGTGCTGTGCAGCGCTTCCGGGGGTCATACCTGTGGAGGGGAGAAGGACCCCGTGTGTTGGTGGCAGGGTGCAGATACCTGGGAGGCACAGCGGGACAGCCGCCGCATCAGTGCTCTGCTGTGAGCGAGCGCTTCCCCAGCAGAGGCAACCCGGAAGTGAAGAGAACTTCCGGGGTCAGACAGGAGGCAAAGATCGCGGGAGAACGCCCGCGCATGCGCAGAAGCGCAAAAAAAAAAAAAAAAAATGGTGGACGAAAAAAAAAAAAAAGAGAGGAAGAGGAGCAGCTATAGCAGTGGCTATAAAAAGAAGCCACAAACGCTGCGGGGGTGCGCAGTCATGTCGTCCTTAGATGACCCAGCTTCGCTTCCGTTAGGTCAGCCAGTGCTATCCCCACATGGCAGTAGACAGAGCAGTGCTACAAGGAGAAGTGGTAGCACCAGGAAAAGTGGCAGCTCCAGGAAGGAATCTAGTGGACCTTCCAGGCAAGATGAGCCCTTGGAGAAAAAACGCAAAGAAAAGAAGTCGTCCCATGCCTCGCCTCAGCCTGGGTCGCGGACCCCGCAGCCGGTAGTTTACTGACGAAACTCACGGGTGAGTGTTTTTTGGTCAGAATGTGTAATTGATGGCCTTCTCTTTCTGGTCCATACCCCCTTTAGGCTAAAAGAACGGAGAAAGCGAAACATAGAGAGTGTGCCTTATGTTCTCAGCCCCTCCCAGACGGCCACCCTAAGAGATTATGCCAATCATGTATTGAGGAGGCCTTACCGGAGGAGTCCTCACGAAAGAAGGAGGATATCCGGGCAATTATAAGAGAGGAGCTACGGGCCTTAGGCGGTTCCAGTAGTTTTGGGGGTCACTCCTCCGCAAGAGAAATATGTTCGCCAGGAGGAGGAGCCTCGCTGGCGTCAAAATCGCCATCTGAGACCGGGGAACTAGATTCCGACAAATCCCAGGAATACCTTTCCTCAGAGGACGAGGACCAAACGTGTTTCCCCACGGACAGTGTCAGTAATTTAGTGAAGTCTGTCCGAAATACCATGGGGTTGCCAGAAAGTAAGGACCCCAAGACCCCACAGGACATAATGTTTGCAGGCATTTCCCGTAGAAAGGTCCGGGCTTTCCCAGTGGTACCAGCTGTTAAAGAGCTAGTTAAAAGGGAGTGGGAAAAACAAGGTCAAAGAACCTTCCTCCCCTTAACGTCAAAGCGTAAGTACCCCTTTGACGATGAGGAGTTAATAGCCTGCTCAAGAGCCCCCAAGGTGGATGCGGCAGTGGCCTCTACCTCTCGTAGATCCTCTCTGCCGGTAGAGTATTCGGGAACCTTGGCTGATTCTTTGGATCAGAAAACTGATACATTTCTTAAAAGATCTTGGGAGGCATGTACGGCAGCCTTTAAGCCCGCAATAGCAGCCACATGTACGGCAAGATCATTGTTGGTGTGGCTGAATGACTTAGAGCAGTGGTCCCCAACCTTTTTTGCACCAGGGACCGGCTTGAACCAAGACCATTCTTCCATGGCCCGGCAGGGCGGGGATGGAGGTGTGACAGGGGCGGGGCTTTGGTCATAAGGGGGCGGGGCTATGGACGCGGTTGTAGTTTAGCAGTGCATATTTATCATTTAATTATAACATTTTTAATGTGACTCAACTCACCATAGGTTTTGAATGAGTGTGAGCACCTGGCTTGTTTCTCTGTTTCAGTGGGAGCACTGGGCTACTTCTACTGATGACCGTCACTGCTAATGATGATTGGAACCTACAAGGAAATGGAGCATTGAGCACTTAAGAACAATTGTACTGGAGTACTGTACATGCTGATTATTTTCTAATCATCAGAAAATGTATGTGTGGTCCCC
This sequence comes from Dendrobates tinctorius, assembly GCF_039654945.1. NCBI lineage: Eukaryota > Metazoa > Chordata > Amphibia > Anura > Dendrobatidae > Dendrobates > Dendrobates tinctorius. The sequence goes on along the minus strand of NW_027361939.1, from coordinate 11,185,951 downwards.
CCCGTCCAGCTCTGTGTGGCTCCCCCTGTTGTATGCATGGCTCCCCTGTCCCATCCTGTATACATGGCTCTGCTCCCACTCTCCCATCCTGTATACATGGCTCCGCTCCCATCCTCCCATCCTGTATGCATGGCTCTGCTCCCACTCTTCTATCCTGTATACATGGCTCCCCTGTCCCATCCTGTATGCATGGCTCCGCTCCCACTCTCCCGGCCTCCCTTGTATATATGGCTCCACTCCCACTCTCCCTCCCTTGTATATATGGCTCTGCTCCCACTCTCCCTCCCTTGTATATATGGCTCCGCTCCCATTCTCCCTCCCTTGTATATATGGCTCCGCTCCCACTCTCCCTCCCTTGTATATATGGCTCGGCTTCCACTCTCCCTCCCTTGTATATATGGCTCCGCTCCCACTCTCCCTCCCTTATATATATGGCTCCGCTCCCACTCTCCCTCCCTTGTATATATGGCTCCGCTCCCACTCTCCCTCCCTTGTATATATGGCTCCGCTCCCACTCTCCCTCCCCTGTATATATGGCTCCGCTCCCATTCTCCCTCCCCTGTATATATGGCTCCGCTCCCACTCTCCCTCCCTTGTATATATGGCTCGGCTTCCACTCTCCCTCCCTTGTATATATGGCTCCGCTCCCACTCTCCCTCCCTTATATATATGGCTCGGCTTCCACTCTCCCTCCCTTGTATATATGGCTCCGCTCCCACTCTCCCTCCCTTGTATATATCGCTCCGCTCCCACTCTCCCTCCCTTGTATATATGGCTCGGCTTCCACTCTCCCTCCCTTGTATATATGGCTCCGCTCCCACTCTCCCTCCCTTATATATATGGCTCCGCTCCCACTCTCCCTCCCTTATATATATGGCTCCGCTCCCACTCTCCCTCCCTTGTATATATGGCTCCGCTCCCACTCTCCCTCCCTTGTATATATGGCTCCGCTCCCATTCTCCCTCCCTTATATATATGGCTCCGCTCCCATTCTCCCTCCCCTGTATATATGGCTCCACTCCCACTCTCCCTCCCTTATGTATATGGCTCCGCTCCCACTCTCCCTCCCTTGTATATATGGCTCCGCTCCCACTCTCCCTCCCTTATATATATGGCTCCGCTCCCACTCTCCCTCCCTTATATATATGGCTCCGCTCCCACTCTCCCTCCCTTGTATATATGGCTCTGCTTCCACTCTCCCTCCCTTCTATATATGGCTCCGCTCCCATTCTCCCTCCCCGTATATATGGCTCCGCTCCCATTCTCCCTCCCCTGTATATATGGCTCCGCTCCCATTCTCCCTCCCCTGTATATATGGCTCCACTCCCACTCTCCCTCCCCTGTATATATGGCTCCGCTCCCACTCTCCCTCCCCTGTATATATGGCTCCGCTCCCACTCTCCCTCCCTTGTATATATGGCTCCACTCCCACTCTCCCTCCCCTGTATATATGGCTCCGCTCCCATTCTCCCTCCCCTGTATATATGGCTCCGCTCCCACTCTCCCTCCCTTGTATATATGGCTCGGCTTCCACTCTCCCTCCCTTGTATATATGGCTCCGCTCCCACTCTCCCTCCCTTATATATATGGCTCGGCTTCCACTCTCCCTCCCTTGTATATATGGCTCCGCTCCCACTCTCCCTCCCTTGTATATATGGCTCCGCTCCCACTCTCCCTCCCTTGTATATATGGCTCGGCTTCCACTCTCCCTCCCTTGTATATATGGCTCCGCTCCCACTCTCCCTCCCTTATATATATGGCTCCGCTCCCACTCTCCCTCCCTTATATATATGGCTCCGCTCCCACTCTCCCTCCCTTGTATATATGGCTCCGCTCCCACTCTCCCTCCCTTGTATATATGGCTCCGCTCCCATTCTCCCTCCCTTATATATATGGCTCCGCTCCCATTCTCCCTCCCCTGTATATATGGCTCCACTCCCACTCTCCCTCCCTTATGTATATGGCTCCGCTCCCACTCTCCCTCCCTTGTATATATGGCTCCGCTCCCACTCTCCCTCCCTTATATATATGGCTCCGCTCCCACTCTCCCTCCCTTATATATATGGCTCCGCTCCCACTCTCCCTCCCTTGTATATATGGCTCTGCTTCCACTCTCCCTCCCTTCTATATATGGCTCCGCTCCCATTCTCCCTCCCCGTATATATGGCTCCGCTCCCATTCTCCCTCCCCTGTATATATGGCTCCGCTCCCATTCTCCCTCCCCTGTATATATGGCTCCACTCCCACTCTCCCTCCCCTGTATATATGGCTCCGCTCCCACTCTCCCTCCCCTGTATATATGGCTCCGCTCCCACTCTCCCTCCCTTGTATATATGGCTCCACTCCCACTCTCCCTCCCTTGTATATATGGCTCTGCTCCCACTCTCCCTCCCTTGTATATATGGCTCCGCTCCCACTCTCCCGGCCTCCCTTGTATATATGGCTCCACTCCCACTCTCCCTCCCTTGTATATATGGCTCTGCTCCCACTCTCCCTCCCTTGTATATATGGCTCCGCTCCCATTCTCCCTCCCTTGTATATATGGCTCCGCTCCCACTCTCCCTCCCTTGTATATATGGCTCGGCTTCCACTCTCCCTCCCTTGTATATATGGCTCCGCTCCCACTCTCCCTCCCTTATATATATGGCTCCGCTCCCACTCTCCCTCCCTTGTATATATGGCTCCGCTCCCACTCTCCCTCCCTTGTATATATGGCTCCGCTCCCACTCTCCCTCCCCTGTATATATGGCTCCGCTCCCATTCTCCCTCCCCTGTATATATGGCTCCGCTCCCACTCTCCCTCCCTTGTATATATGGCTCCGCTCCCATTCTCCCTCCCTTATATATATGGCTCCGCTCCCATTCTCCCTCCCCTGTATATATGGCTCCACTCCCACTCTCCCTCCCTTATGTATATGGCTCCGCTCCCACTCTCCCTCCCTTGTATATATGGCTCCGCTCCCACTCTCCCTCCCTTATATATATGGCTCCGCTCCCACTCTCCCTCCCGCGGGATGCAGGGTGAGTATCAGCTGCTGCACCGCCCCCCGGCTCCCCTTGTGTCCGCGGACCGGCAAGGGCACTGCAACGGCCCGGTGCTGGGCCGCGGACCGGCGGTTGGGGACCCCTGACTTAGAGGACAATATTAAGAATGGAGTAGCTAGGAATAGACTCCTTTCCTCTATGCCCCTCATTAAGGGAGCAGCGGCCTTCCTCTCCGACTCCTCCGCGGACTCTCTCCGGTTATCGGCTAGAGAGGCAGGACTGACCAATGCAGGCAGGCAAGCCTTATGGTTGAAGGGGTGGAAAGGAGACACACAAACAAAAACTAGACTGTGTGCTATACCCTGCCAGGGTAAGTACTTGTTTGGCACGGAACTGGATGAGATTTTGACAAAAGCGGGGGAGAGGAAGAAGGGTTTCCCTAACCCGTATGTTCCGTTCAACAGGAGGGCCTACAGGAAGCCGCCGTTTGGTAAAAAGAAGGACTTTAGACCCCAGGACCGCTGGGGAAATAAGGACCCCAAACAAAGGGGCAACCTATTCGGGAAGCGTCCCTTCAGGGGAGACAGATCCCGATAAAATCATTATACCGGTATGTGGCAGGCTATTAAAATTTAGCCGCCAATGGGGAAAAAGTGACATCAAATCCATGGGCCTTGAATATCGTGTCATCAGGCCTGAAATTAGAATTTGTTCGGTATCCACCGAACTCCTTCCTATTGACTTCCATGAAGTCCTTGACACAGCAGGAAGCACTGGAGATGGAGATTGCAGTACTGCTAACTAAACAGGTCCTAGTAGAGGTCCCAGACGACGAAATAGGGATGAGCTTTTATTCTCCTCTATTTTTAGTCCCAAAACCAAATGGCTCTTACAGGACTATAATAAATTTAAAGAAACTTAATACCTTCCTAAGACTGAGGTCGTTTAAAATGGAGTCGATTAAGTCTGCAATAAAGCTTTTGTTTCCCAGGTGTTATATGGCAGTCTTGGACCTAAAGGACGCCTACTACCATCTCCCCATATATCGAGGGCACCAGAGGTTCCTGCGGGTAGCAGTCTGGTTCAAAGGTCGGATTCAGCATTTCCAGTTTGCGGCAATGCCATTCGGGCTATCCATGGCTCCTCGGGTATTTACAAAATTGATGCTGGAAGTAATGTCGTTTGTAAGGCTGAATGACACCCTAGTTGTCCCTTACTTAGACGACCTACTCATAGTGGGGAATTCTGTTTCACAGTGTGAAGCGAGAATAGCTAGGATTATCTCATCCCTACAAACACTGGGTTGGCTAATTAACTGGGAGAAGTCCAGACTAGAGCCAGTGACCTGTCAGAGGTTTTTGGGCCTGCAAGTGGACTCCGTAACTGAGGAGTGCTTTCTGCCGAACGCCAAGGTAATGGCCATAATCGATAAGATACAGAATACTACAGGAAGACCCGTAATATCATTGAGACAGGGTATGTCCTTGCTGGAGTCTCTGATATCGTGCATCCCAGCAGTGCAGTGGGCTCAGTTCCACTCCAGAGAACTGCAGTGGGCTATTCTGCAGGAGACAGACTGCAGGGGCGGCTGGAAGGGAAGATGTCCCTATCGCCCGAGGTGGTTGAATCCCTAAAATGGTGGTTAAATCCTTCCAATCTAGCGAAGGGAGTACAGTGGTGGGTGACTCCCTCCAGAATACTCACCACGGATGCCAGCCCCTTAGGTTGGGGTGCCCATCTAGAGGAGCACATGGTACAAGGCTGGTGGCATGAGGATGAAATAGAGACCTCCTCTAATGTAAAGGAGCTAACAGCGATTTTTTATGCGATATCTCACTTTCTCCCGCAGTTAAGACAGACAATACCACCGCAGTGGCCTATATAAACCGGCAAGGAGGCACGCGGTCAATGCCACTGATGTCTATCGCGGGAAAGATCCTGGAAATGGCCGAGGTCCATCTTCTCTCCTTGTCAGCTCTCCATATAAGAGGAGTAGACAACTCCCAAGCAGACTATCTCAGTCGCCAGGCCCTATACCAGGGCGAATGGGTCCTCAGCAGACACGTCTTCGAAATGATAGCGTCAGCATGGGGCAGACCAGAGATAGACCTATTCGCAACCAGAGCCAACAGGCGCGTAAAAAGGTTTGCTTCACTCTACAGGTCGGACAACCCAGACATTCTAGATGCCCTCCAAGCACCCTGGGCATTCCAACTAGCCTATGCCTTCCCTCCAATGGTGCTACTACCAACAGTAGTCAGGAAAATAAGACAGGAGAGGGCGAGGGTCATCTTGATAGCCCCGTTTTGGCCAAAAAGACCGTGGTTTTCATGGCTGAGAGCAATGTCAGTAACCGACCCGTGGATCCTGCCGCTGCACCAGAATCTTCTCTCGCAGGGACCCTGCTACCATCCACAGGCCAAAGCCCTGCACCTAGCGGCCTGGAATTTGAAAGGGAGCTACTGAGGCAGAAGGGTTTCTCAAAGAACCTAATCAATACCCTGCTACAAAGTAGGAAGGAGTCCACAACAAAAATATATGCTAAGGTGTGGAGGAAGTTCCTGGCCTTTCACCCAACAAAACTAGCCGGTGAAGTACCCATTACGGCCATTCTAGAGTTTCTACAAAAAGGCCGAGAATTGAGACTCTCAGTGAGCACTCTAAAGGTCCACGTATCAGCCCTAGGAGCCCTGTTTAACTATAACGTGGCAGCAAATAGATGGGTGACTCGGTTTATCTCGGCTTGTCAACGAGCAGAACCAGTGCATACGCCTCGCCTACCAGCGTGGAACCTTACTCTAGTTTTGGATGCCTTCACCCAGGCACCGTTTGAGCCCATAAGCTCAGCATCAGTAAAGTGCCTCTCATTGAAAACGGCTATGCTAGTGGCCTTAGTATCGGCCAGGAGGGTGAGTGATCTTCACGCTCTATCAGTAGACCCTCCGTTCCTGTTAATAACACGAGACAGTCTGATTTTAAAGACGGACCCGTCCTACCTGCCCAAACGGGCAACTAAATTTCCTAGATCTCAAGAGATATGTCTACCTTCATTCTATGAGAACCCGTCAACACAGGACGAGGAGAAATATCACACCTTAGATGTGAAGAGAGCCGTGCTAGCCTATCTAGATAGGACCAGTCCCTGGAGGCAGAGTAGGTCTCTTTTTGTCTCCTTCCAGGGCAGCAGAAAGGGGTCTGCAGTTACAACGAGCACGATATCCAGGTGGATTAGAGATGCGATCACGATGGCATATTTGGCAGAGGGAGAAGACCCTCCATTGGGGATTAAGGCTCACTCCACTAGAGCCATATCATCCTCCTGGGCCGAGAGGGCGAACGTCCCAATTGAACAAATATGTAAGGCTGCAACCTGGTCTTCTCCATCTACCTTTTATAGTCACTATAGACTAGATTTGTCCTCTACCGAGGATCTAACTTTTGGGAAATCAGTCCTTAACACGGTGTGCCCGCCCAAGTGATTATCTCTGAAAATCTCTCAGTGGGTGCTGTCGTGGCGAAGATGAAAAACCGGATTACTTACCGGTAATACTCTTTTGTAGAGTCCACGACAGCACCCGCTCACTTCCCTCCCGTATTAAATTTTGCACACATGGGTCTCCTTGGTGGTGGAGATTATGATTTAAGTTAGATATGTGATTAAACTTAGTAAGCTTAAAGCTGCATAGGGGTAAGATAGATGAATCGCCCAAACAGTTTGACTAAAACATGTATGGCGGTTCCTCCGTTGTTCTCGGTAACACAAACTGAGGGAGCGAGGGGGACCGCCCCATTTATCTCTCTGTAGGTTTCCTGTTCCGGGGGCGGATCCCCTCTCTCAGCGGGTGCTGTCGTGGACTCTACAAAAGAGTATTACCGGTAAGTAATCCGGTTTTCACTACTCTAGGAATCAAAGGGAGAGGCGGAAGAGGATAAAGCAGTTGGAATTGTGACCACAGGATTACTAAAGCATCGCAACCGATGGCTAGCGGATCCGGGACCTGGCTACGTACTGAGAAACCTTGTGGTTCATCCAAGACGCCATCAGATTGATGTCCGTTGTGCCCCATACCTCCTGGCATATCTGGTTGAAAACGGTGGGGCTGGGAGAACACTCGTCCGATGCAGGACTCAGACAGCTGAGAGAATCGACTGCTCAATTTTCTACCCACTGAAAGTGCACGGCTGATAAGGCAGAAACGTGACGTTCCACCCATCGCAGAATCCTTGTTACTTGTACCATAACTTGTTTGCTGCGAGTCCCGCCTTGAAGGTTTATGCAAGCCACGGCCATGTTGTTGTCCAACTGTATGCAGACCCGCTGGCCAGAGAGGAAGAACTGCCATCGGCGAAGGGCAGAGAAAGTTGCCCTGATCTCCAGGGCTGTGGAGTCGGTAAGCCAAACCTGTGACTGCGACTCCTCAAATTCCCTTGCACCGACTCCACGACTCCGACTCCCACATATATTGCTTATATTTAAGTGAAAAATTTATTGTAGTACAATGTGAACACCAGACATTTAATCATTTCTATGATCCAATAATCAAGATATTTAGGTAGAACATAATATCTATTTATTGGAATACAACTTTAGAACACAAAAAACTGTAATAAATTGTAAATATGTAATACACTGTATAATATCGATTACATATATACAGTACAGACCAAAAGTTTGGACACACCTTCTCATTCAAAAAGTTTTCTTTATTTTCATGACTATGAAAAGTGTAGATTCACTCTGAAGGCATCAAAACTATGACTTAACACATGTGGAATTATATAATTAACAAAAAAGTGTGAAACAACTGAAAACACGTCTTATATTCTAGGTTCTTCAAAGTAGCCACCTTTTGCTTTGATTACTGCTTTGCACACTCTTGGTATTCTCTTGATGAGCTTCAAGAGGTGGTCACCGGAAATGGTCTTCCAACAGTCTTGAAGGAGTTTCCAGAGATGCTTAGCACTTGTTGGCCCTTTTGCCTTCACTCTGCGGTCCAGCTCACCCCAAACCATCTCGATTGGGTTCAGGTCTGGTGACTGCGGAGGCCAGGTCATCTGGCGTAGCATCCCATCACTCTCCTTCTTGGTCAAATAGCCCTTACACAGCCTGGAGGTGTGTTTGGCGTCATTGTCCAGTTGAAAAATTAATGCTGGTCCAACTAAACGCAAACCGGACGGAATAGCATGCCGCTGCAAGATGCTGTGGTAGCCATGCTGGTTCAGTATGCCTTCAATTTTGAATAAATCTCCAACAGTGTCACCAGCAAAGCACCCCCACACTGTCACACCTCCTCCTCCATGCTTCACGGTGGGAACCAGACACGTAGAGTCCATCCGTTCACCTTTTCTGCGTCGCGCAAAGACACGGTGGTTGGAACCAAAGATCTCAAATTTGGACTCATCAGACCAAAGCACAGATTTCCACTGGACTCATGTCCATTCCTTGTGTTCTTTAGCCCAAACAAGTCTCTTCTGCTTGTTGCCTGTCCTTAGCAGTGGTTTCCTAGCAGCTATTTTACCATGAAGGCCTGCTGCACAAAGTCTCCTCTTAACAGTTGTTGTAGAGATGTGTCGGCTGCTAGAACTCTGTGTGGCATTGACCTGGTCTCTAATCTGAGCTGCTGTTAACCTGCGATTTCTGAGGCTGGTGACTAGGATGAACTTATCCTCCGCAGCAGAGGTGACTCTTGGTGTTCCTTTCCTGGGGCGGACCTCATGAGAGCCAGTTTCTTTGTAGCGCTTGATGGTTTTTGCCACTGCACTTGGGGACACTTTCAAAGTTTTCCCAATTTTTCGAACTGACTGACCTTCATTTCATAAAGTAATGATGGCCACTGGTTTTTCTTTACTCAGCTGCTTTTTTCTTGCCATAATACAAATTCTAGCAGTCTATTCAGTAGGACTATCACCTGTGTATCCACCAGACTTCTGCACAACACAACTGATGGTCCCAACCCCATTTATAAGGCAAAAAATCCCACTTATTAAACCTGACAGGGCACACCTGTGAAGTGAAAACCATTTCCGGTGACTACCTCTTGAAGCACATCAAGAAAATGCCAAATGTGCAAAGCAGTAATCATAGCAAAAGGTGGCTACTTTGAAGAACCTAGAATATAAGACATATTTTCAGTTGTTTCACACTTTTTTGTTAATTATATAATTCCACATGTGTTAATTCACAGTCTTGATGCCTTCAGAGTGAATCTACAATTTTCATAGTCATGAAAATAAAGAAAACTCTTTGAATGAGAAGGTGTGTCCAAACTTTTGGTCTGTACTGTGTGTGTGTGTATGTATGTGTGTGTATATGTATGTGTATATATATATATATATATATATATATATATATATATATATATACACACTATGACTTATCTCAGCTAAAGCCTAGATCCTCAGGCTACATTCCCACTATGGGCGTAGCCAGGATCAAACCTAGGGGGGGCAGAACCTCATACTGTTCCGCAGAATTTCATACTGCACACCTCAGCTGCTGCAGAACCTCATACTGCACACCCCTACACTTGAAAATAAAGCCTGCACCTTAAGATGTGGTGATGAATGCAGTCTATTTATTCCAATTATCAATTGATGTTGATGTGTTACTGAAGATGAGCAATGCCTGTCCTGGGCTTCCTTTTGGGCAGCTATGAGGTGTCCCTGACTGGTGGTAAAAAAAAGGAGTGTTAGTCTGTGTGCTATCCGGCTTTCATTCTTTTTGGTACAGATATGGATACAGATATGGATATATAGATAGAGCAGATTTCTAATCTGCTTTTGCTATTGAAAACATCTATGAGCTCAAAAACCTTTCAGGTGATGCGTTTTTTTAAAAAGCTGATCTGCTTTTGCAACTGAAAAACATATCCTCAAAAAACGCTGTGTGTGAATGTAGCCTTAGATCAGGAATAGAACAGCCATTTTATAGGACATTTCATAACTTTCCCAAATTCCTATGAAAAAATATTCAGCACATTCTGCATTGAACTACTGTACCCAATTTATTATATATTTTAGGAGTCGGAGTCGGTCCATTTTATACCGACTCCGACTCCACCAAAATGAACTCCGACTCCACAGCCCTGCTGATCTCCAGGAGATTGATGGGGAGAGCGACTTCTTGGGCGTTTCAGCGACTCTGCGCTGTATGACTAAGAAAAAAACGCCTCCCAACCGAGGAGAACGGCGTCGGTGGTGAAAACCAACCATCAGAGAGGAAGGAAGGACTTCCCTCATAGGACTGATACTGATATAACATCCACCAGATCAGGGACTGCCACACTTTGAGAGGCAGAAGCACGGGCCGGTCCAGGGAGGCGGTCATCTAGTCCCATACCGACAGAGGGCCCGCTGAAGATGGGAACTGGGCAAAGGACACGGCTTCCATGGCTGCCTCCAACTTCCCCAAAACTCTCATGCAGAAGTTCCTAAAGCAGAAAAGGGCCAAAAGGAACGAAATTGAAGTGACCTCTTATTAAAAAAGACGTGTAGACTAGGACTGGAGAATCGAGTTGCTTTTTCCACCGGTAGCATCTGAAATTAATTGATTCAGTTTGGATCCAAAATGTCTAGAGCCTTGTAAGGTAAGGCCAGTGAGGAACTTTTTTGACAGTGGATCTGCATTCCATGCGTTCAACCAGAGAATGCTGCGGATAGCAACAACATTGCTGGTATCCTTGGCGGAAAACCCGTTGTAGCCAAGGAAGCGGTCAAAAGATATTTGCCGGCATGGGCAATCTTGTCTTTCAAATCTGCCATCTCCAGAGGAGCTGCTGCTAGGATAGCCTGGCGAAGCATTCTTGCCCAGGCAGACATGGAATTTGCCTCCTAGGTGGAGGCAAAAATGGGACAGAGGGAGGCGCCAGCTGCTTCAAAAGCTGACTTAGCCATGTATTCAATCTGTCTATCCGTATAATCCTTAAGGGATGCACCATGCAGTAGAGAAAGGGCTGTTTTAGAAGACAGGTGAGAAACCGGCGGTTCCACATTAGGGGATTCTGCACATCTAGCAGAAAGGTCTGGGCTAAAGTGATAGAGGATATCTAGCTGCTTCCTTCCTGGGAATCACTTTTCGGGGTGTTCCCAGTGTTTGGACATTAATCTCTCCAAATTCCCTGTGATTAAGGAAATTCCAGGAGGGACGTTTTACCCGTTTGAAGGACATGAAGTTCTCCTGAGCAGGTGCCTCATCCTACTTTAGAGGTTGGGTAATTGCCAGGGTAAGGCTTTTGACCATGTCCTGCATCTTTGCGTTCTAGCCCGTATCAGACTCCGACTCACACTGGGAATCCACATCTGACCCAAAAACCGTCTGTGAGGAGGGGGCATGGGGTGAGGAATGCATCCAGAAGGATGCAGAGGGGCCCAGAGAACTGGTTGAAGAACTGGAATGAGCCCACTTCATTTGCTTTGTGCCTGATTTGACCCTGTGAAGGTCGTGGTCAGGTGCGTGAGAGGCGTTCAGAGCACTGGTGGCGGTAGACAAATGTGGAAGTCGTTCCAGGGCCTGGACCAGGGACTGTGAAACTTTTGTCAGGTCAGAGACCAACTGACATGGCAACAGCCCACTCTGGAGGTAGGGGAATGGTCTCATCCTGGGTGTTAGAGGGCTCCTGTGGGGCAGACATGGTGGAGGGGCTGCAGGATGGGCAGAAAGGGGAGAACTGGCCTGAAGACTACATTCTTTTGCAGAGGGCACAGGCGTAGTGAATCACAGTGGGCATAGAAGGGCAGGAAGAAGCCTCTAGGGTTGGGCATAAGTTGAATCTTGGGGATACTGCGCTGGAGGAGCCAAGACAAAAGGCAATAGAGCCTACCCGATGCCAGCGATGACCATCAGAAAGAACTGTGGAAGCTGTCCCCCCCCCTTTGTGCAGAGTGTTCTGCAGGTCTACAGAGAGCGCAGGATATAGCGGTGTCCCCCGTGTGCAGAGCGCGCAGGATATGCGGTATAAAGAGTCTGATGCAGCTTCGGCTGTGTCACAACACCGCTGTAATCTGCCGGCCAAAGAGAAAGCAAGCGTCCTATAGGCTGACATGCCTCCGGCATGACCAGCCAGGACAATCTGCCGGCCGGCGAAAACGAAGGTCCCCTCCGATTGGCTGACATGCCGGGGGTGTGAACAGCCAGGAAGGGGAAGCTCCGTGATGGGAGCGGAAGAAAATGCGCCGAAAAAGTGCACGCTGCAGGGGGTGTGGCCAGACTCGGAAGAAGAGGAGGAAGACGCCTCCTATTGGACAAAAAGAGCGCGCAATTTAAATGACCTATGGTGACTTGCTAAAGGAAGACAGGGGAGGGGGAGTGTCCACAAGTGCCCGGGCATGGGAAAAATGGCCGCGGCTTCCGGGTGATCCCTACCGGAAAGCCGCCCTGTCCCCTTGCAATGAAGGGACAGTGTACCTTGGAATGACGCCTGCCGCTGCGGAGGGAGACATGCCTGCCTTCTCGTGTTCCGGTGATTCCCGGTCCCTCTGCAGCGATGAGGATCACATCAGGATCCCTCAGCTGGGAGAGGGTTGCTCTAAACGGTGCAGAAGACATCAACCCCTTACAAGAAGGGGGGAGGTCACCGCTGATGACCACAGTCTTCCTCCCAGCCCTCTCCGAGGGGAAAAGACAAGGACCTGCCACCAGGAGTCACCCTGAAACATCCGTAAAGATGACAGGGGATTAGGTCCTGCCTACGGCCCTGAGAGTGGGCAATGTATGTGACACCACACTGCTATCTGTCGCATAAGTACAGGAAAACAGGGTGAGAAATTACACCCTGTTAACCTAAGGAAGAAGAACCTGAAAGACAAAGAGAAACAATTAATAAAAACACACAGGATTCCTGAAAAGGAAAATGCGTATCTGGGAAGGGATCCAGGTCTGCCTCCTACAGACACTAAGCTTAAATTGGGGTGAGGAGGAGCTATTTTCCTTTTTTGCATAATGTCAGCTTCCTAGCGACATCAGCATACACCCATGGTTTCCTGTGTCCCCCAATGAAACCATAATGAAACATAATTAAATACAATAACATTTTTAAAAACCAAACCACTTAGGCGATATATGAGCGATACATATGAACCTGAATATGCATTGAATGTATCGTGCAGGTGCATCAATGTATGCAACAGGTGTCACCCTAGTCTAAATAGGAAGTGCAAAGCATAATGTGAAAGGCCAAGACTCAAACAACTGAGGAGCTGATAATAGGAGGTGTGTGTTTGTGTGAATATATATAATACTAGATGGTGGCCCGATTCTAACGCATCGGGTATTCTAGAATATGTATGTAGGTTATTTAAAGGGAATCTGTCACCCCATTTCTACCCCATAAGCTGGGGCCACTGCCATCATGGGCTTATCTACAGCATTCTGTAATGCTGTAGATAAGCCCCCGATGAAACCTGAAAAATAAGAAAAACACGTTAGATTATACTCACCGGGGGGCAAAGTCGGGTGTGGTGGGTGTCGCTGTCCGGTCCGGCGCCTCCTCTTCATACGATGATGTCCTCCTCCCTGCTTCTCCCTCGACTCCTGCGCACGCGTACTTTATCTGCCCTGTTGAGGGCAGAGTAAAGTACTGCAGTGCGCAGGCGCCGGGAAAGGTCAGAGAGGTCCGGCGCCTGCGCACTGCAGTACTGTGCTCTTCCCTCAACAGGGCAGATAAAGTACGCGTGCGCAGGAGTCGAGGGAGAAGCAAGGAGGAGGACGTCATCGTATAAAGATGGGAGGCGCCGAATGGGACGGCGACACCCATCGGACTGGACCGAACGACGGGGTGAGTATAATCTATTTTTTCTTATCTTTCAGGTTTCATCGGGGGCTTATCCACAGCATTACAGAATGCTGTAGATAAGCCCCTGATGGCGGTGGCTGCAGCTGATAGGCCAAAAATGGGATGACAGATCCCCTTTAAATTCCGCGCCAATATCGCTGATTGTGGCAAATCCGTGCGGCAGGAGATGACCCACGGCGCCGCAGATCTCCCGATAGTACCGGTGGCGTACGTCGTTCGAATTCCGTGCCAGTTCGCGGCCGGACTGCGCCTGTCAGCGACGCGGGATTTCCGTTATAAACAGACAGACAGAATGAGACTATTATATAGTAGATATCTCTCTGAAAACATATGAGCCTGGTATGCAGGTAAGTAACAATAGTATACCGACATCAGCTATGTTGTTCCCAGAATATTGGAGGTAATGAGGTCAAGGAGAAATGATAATAGAGATCCAGTTCCCGTGGGACCAGGGATAAAATACAATGGTGAAATAATTACCTGAGTGGATAGGTGGTTGCAGTGCGCCGCACAACCCGACGTGCGTTTCAGGCCTTGTCTTCGAGGTACACACACAGTACAGACCAAAAGTTTGAACACACCTCATTCAAAGAGTTTTCTTTATTTTCATGACTGAGTATTGTAGATTCACTCTGAAGGCATCAAAACTATGAATTAACACATGTGGAATTATATAATTAACAAAAAAGTGTGAAACAACTGAAAATACTGTGTGTCTTATATTATAGGTTCTTCAAAGTAGCCATCTTTTGCTTTGATTACTGCTTTGCACACTCTTGGCATTCTCTTGATGAGCTTCAAGAGGTAGTCACTGGAAATGGTTTTCACTTCACAGGTGTGCCCTGTCAGGTTTAATAAGTGGGACTTCTTGCCTTATAAGTGGGGTTGGGACCATCAGTTGTGTTGTGCAGAAGTCTGGTGAATACACAGCTGATAGTCCTACTGAATAGACTGTTAGCTGCTTTTTTTTTTCTTGCCATAATACAAATTCTAAGTAAAGAAAAACGAGTGGCCATCATTACTTTAAGAAATGAAGGTCAGTCAGTCCGAAAAATTAGGAAAACTTTGAAAGTGTCCACAAGTCAGGGGCAAAAACCATCAAGAGCTACAAAGAAACTGGCTCACATGAGGACCGCCCCAGGAAAGGAAGACCAAGAGTCACCTCTGCTGCGGAGGATAAGTTCATCTGAGTCACCAGCCTCAAGAATTGCAGGTTTAAAGCAGCTCAGATTAGAGACCAGGTCAATGCCACACAGAGTTCTAGCAGCCGACACATCTCTACAACAACTGTTAAGAGGAGACTTTGTGCAGCAGGCCTTCATGGTAAAATAGCTGCTAGGAAACCACTGCTAAGGACAGGCAACAAGCAGAAGAGACTTGTTTGGGCTAAAGAACACAAGGAATGGACATTAGACCAATGGAAATCTGTGCTTTGGTCTGATGAGTCCAAATTTGAGATCTTTGGTTCCAACCACCGTATCTTTGCGCGACGCAGAAAAGGTGAACGGATGGACTCTACATGCCTGGTTCCCACAGTGAAGCATGGAGGAGGAGGTGTGATGGTGTGGGGGTGCTTTGCTGGTGACACTGAACCAGCATGGCTACCACAGCATCTTGCAGCGGCATGCAATTCCGTCCGGTTTGCGTTTAGTTGGACCATCATTTATTTCTCAACAGGACAATGACCCCAAACACACCTCCAGGCTGTGTAAGGGCTATTTGACCAAGAAGGAGAGTGATGGGGTGCTACGCCAGATGACCTGGCCTCCACAGTCACAAGACCTGAACCCTGTCGAGATGGTTTGAGGTGAGCTGGACCGCAGAGTGAAGGCAAAAGGGCCAACAAGTGCTAAGCATCTCTGGGAACTCCTTCAAGACTGTTGGAAGACCATTTCTGGTGACTACCTCTTGAAGATCATGAAGAGAATGCCAAGAGTGTGCAAAGCAGTAATCAAAGCAAAAGCTGGCTACTTTGAAGAACCTAGAATAATAGAAGACATATTTTCAGTTGTTTCACACTTTTTTGTTAATTATATAATTCCACATGTGTTAATTCATAGTTTTGATGCCTTCAGAGTGAATCTACAATTTTCATAGTCATGAAAACAAAAAACTCTTTGAATGAGAAGGTGTGTCCAAACTTTTGGTCTGTACTGTATATGTGTGTGTGTATGTATATGTATATATATATGTATATATATATGTATATATATATATATATATATATATATATATATATATATATATTAGTCAGCTCCTTGCTTGTTTGAGTCTTGACCTTTCATATTATGCTTTGCACTTCCTATTTAGACTAGAGTGACATAGTTGCTTACATTGATGCACCTGCCTATTCAGGTTAATATGTCTCGCTCATATATTGCCTGTGTTTTTTTTTGTTTTTTTTTTATAAATTTTATTGTATTTAATTATGTTTTTCTTTTATTAATGTGCAGGCACCTCTTACCATTTGTCTAATAAAGGTATTTTATCTTTATACTAACTGTCCCCAATCTTCCTCATTGATCACATGTTCGGATTCTCCTTTTTGATCTTCATTGTGTGATTTTTGCTATCTTACTTTTACATTGGCATAATGATTGTACACTTATGTTTATCTCTTAATTGCTTTCTTGCAGCCTCAAAGTCTTCACCCATGATTGCCCAGTCTTCGATGGGCTCCAAGGAGATTACCAGTCTTCTAACCTCACCCAAGTACGTTCTGTGTGTCATAAATGTAGTTTGAATTGTATATCTCTCTAGTTATATTACCGTATTTTTCGCTTTATAAGACGCACCCCAAATTTTGAGGAGAAAAATAGGAAAAAACGTTTTTTTAATAAAATGGTGGTGCCTCTTATAATCCAGGCGTCTTATTGCTTACCAGGGGTGGTGGCTGCGGTGAAGCGGGGTCCCAGGGTCGCTGCTGGAGGAGGCAGGAGTGGGGTGATACTGCAGGCCGCAGGAAGGGATGAGAGGGTGCTCCGATGTGCAGCGCGCTGCCAGGGGGGCTCGTGCTGCTACCAGGGGGGCTCGTGCTGCTACCAAGGGGGCTCGAGCTGCTACCAGGGATCTGTGCTGCTACCAGGGGGGCTTGTGCTGCTAGCAGGGGGGCTTGTGCTGCTAGCAGGGGGGCTTGTGCTGCTAGCAGGGGGGCTTGTGCTGCTAGCAGGGGGGCTTGTGCTGCTAGCAGGGGGGCTTGTGCTGCTAGCAGGGGGGCTTGTGCTGCTAGCAGGGGGGCTTGTGCTGCTACCAGGGAGGGCTCGTGCTGCTACCAAGGGGGCTCGAGCTGCTACCAGGGATCTGTGCTGCTACCAGGGGGGCTTGTGCTGCTAGCAGGGGGGCTTGTGCTGCTAGCAGGGGGGCTTGTGCTGCTAGCAGGGGGGCTTGTGCTGCTAGCAGGGGGGGCTTGTGCTGCTAGCAGGGGGGGCTTGTGCTGCTAGCAGGGGGGGCTTGTGCTGCTAGCAGGGGGGGCTTGTGCTGCTAGCAGGGGGGGCTTGTGCTGCTAGCAGGGGGGGCTTGTGCTGCTAGCAGGGGGGGCTTGTGCTGCTACCAGGGGGGGCTTGTGCTGCTACCAGGGGGGGCTCGTGCTGCTACCAGGGGGGGCTCGTGCTGCTACCGGGGGGGCTCGTGCTGCTACCAGGGGGGGCTCGTGCTGCTACCAGGGGGGGCTCGTGCTGCTACCAGGGGGGGCTCGTGCTGCTACCAGGGGGGGCTCGTGCTGCTTCCAGGGGGGGCTCGTGCTGCTTCCAGGGGGGGCTCGTGCTGCTTCCAGGGGGGTCTGTGCAGCAGCCCGGGGCTCTGCCCACATTTACCAGGTGTAGGCCGCAGGGGTGTCTGGGTGTCCGTCGGCGCTGTGGGTGTCTCCGGGTGCCCAGCCGTGTCTCCACGTGCCCAGCGGTGTCTAAGGTTCCCATCCCGGGGTTCTGCCGACATTTTGCGACAGGCCAGAGAGCCCCGGGGCTCCCTCTCGGTTCCCTCTGTATTGGCTCCGGCAATATGGCGGCCACCGCCGGGGGCGGCGCATGCGCTGATGGTGATCTCGGGACTGAGATCTCGAGAGATGAGATCTCAGCGCTGAAATCTCATCTCTCGAGATCTCAGCCCCGAGATCACCATCAGCGCATGCGCCGCCATATTGCCGGAGCCAATACAGAGGAAACCGAGAGGGAGCCCCGGGGTTCTGGCCTGTTGCAAAATTTCGGCAGAGCCCCGGGATGGGAACCGGAGACACCCACAGCGCCGACGGACACCCGGACACCCCTGCGGCCTACACCCGGTAAGGTATATCCTCGTTGTAAGACGCACCCCAAAAAAGTGCGTCTTACAAAGCGGAAAATACGGAACCTCTCTGGGTCCCAACAGCTCCACTTCCAACTTGTGCTTGATGCAGGAGAGCTTTTTTTTTTTTGTAGAGTTCGTCATTAGGTCATCAGTAGTGCAGATGAAGGAGGCTGCTCTTTCCAAAAGCTAAGAGCACCCCCTTCTCTGTCTTGGCCAATTCATAGACCTCATAGCAGTCAATAGTAAGAAGGAAACCATAGCACATAAACATTACTTGAAAGGAGTGCTTTTATCTACTTGTATGACTTTTCCTATCATAGAGTTTGATTACCGTTTGTACTTTTTAATGTTGGAAAACAAAAAAAGACTAAGCTGAAAGTGGCTACACATACACCCATCCAGCATCTCATTGTATTCTGTAGACGCAAAATTGCCTTGCCAAAACTGAAATAGGGCCAGATCAATAGGTACAGTGACCTTAGAAATGTACAGACAAATGTATTGTCTGGGGCGGAGAGCCGCTTTAATAGTTCTCACTGTGCCTTCAGGTAGATTCCCCTTATCACCTGCCAGCCCCATTACACACAGCATTACACACACTCGCACACACCTAATCTGATGACCTTGTGTTGTGGGATATGGGTGCACAAAATTACCATTGTCCAAGAAATAAACAAATATATTTGTGAAAAAATAGCAATCAGCAAAATACTCCAGCTATAGCAACAGTCCAAACGATAGCCAGCACTCACATCTTCTTAAAATAATTGCTTTATTGATCCAGTAGTATAAAAAAGTACAACAATTTGTTAGGTTGATAAGAAATGTTCACTAGTTGCCTGCTCCTGGCCCAATGGATATTGATCATTGCACACTAAAAGAATCAAACCAGAGACACAGTCGGATGTAACCTCTCTTTGATCAATCTGTGGCACAGCTCCAAGAGAGAGAGCTTTATTGATCCAAACATAGATTTATATATCCCCTGTAAGGGGGCTCGGTTAACTCTAAAATGGGAGTGTTTGGATGTATTCCATTGGTTAGTGGGTTGGGCAGTGAGCTAGTCCATGGGTGGATCCATGAGGTCATCAGAGTGGGCGTTGTCATGGTCGGATCCATGAGGTCATCAGAGTGGGCGTCATCTTGTATATCACCACATGGTCCACATGGTGTGTGGTGAAACAGGAAATGGCAGCCATCTTTAGTTTCACACTTTGATCTGAAAAATCTCGTAAGGTGAAATAATACACTTTGTGGGTAGTTCCTCTCAATCTCTTATGTCTTGAGGTTAATTAAGTATTTGATCTTAAGGCTCTACTCAACAAACTTATACACAACAGCACAAAAATTAAAAATGCAGAAAAGAATTATCCGCTGCCCTCCCAGGCAACATGTTTCAGATCTACATAGTCATTTGTCAAGCCTGAATGAATATATTTTTGTATTTGGGGCATTAAATGCACAGAAGCTCTTAATGGGAATCTGTCACCATGATCATGCAGTCCAATCTGGTTCTAGAGCTGGGGGAACTGAGTAGATTGACATAGTTTTTTGAGGAAAGACTTCAGTATGACCTGGGATTTAATCATTGAAACCTCTGCTCTTTCTGGGGTTTTCAGTCCAGTGACTGACAGCTTTCTTTGTGTGCACTGGACCGAAAAATCCCAGAAAGAGCAGAGGATTAATTGATTAACACACAGGTTGTATAGAGTTTTTTTTTTTTCACAAAACTATGTATCAATCTACTCCACTCCCCCCTGCTCTATAATACTGTACCTGCAGATTGAATGGTGCTTTCATGGTGACAGCTTCCCTTTAAATGATGTCGCACATGCCAGAAATTAGAAATTGTCGACAAAATCCATATAAGAAGATGGGCTAAAATACTCCATTTATATAATGCAATTTATATGGACCTTTTTTAATTTTTTTGTCTGGTTTGTCTGTCCTCTGTGCGCTAATAATAAGTAGATTTTATTAATTACCGGAGAATCTTTTTTCTTGTAGTCTTTATTGAGGAACACAGAACCATGTGATAGTCTGCTGCCACCTAGAGGCTCAAACTATTATTGCAATTAAAACTGGCTCCTCCCCAGCAGACTATACCTGGCCTGCTGGAGCCAGACTTCCTCAGTTTTGTGAGAAAGCGGTAGAAGGAGGAAAGAATTAAGGCAATAATAAATATAACTGTACACCCAACTGGGCAACCAAGGAAGGGAGCTGTGTGTCCCAATGGAGACTACGAGAAACAGATTTTACAGTAAATAAAAAATCTGCTTTTCTCTTTCGTCCTATTGGGGAACACAGAACCATGGGACGTCCTAAAGCTGTCCCTAGGCTGGGATAGTAGTAAATATCATACCGTTACCATCTAATTTTCCGACGTAATCTCAGCGAAAGTCGCCTGCAGTATGTTCCTACCAAGGCTTGAATCTGCCGAAGCGAAAGTGTGCACCCTGTAAAACTTAGAAAACATATGCACCGATGCCCAAGTAGCTGCTTTACAGAGCTGCAAAGCTGATGACCAACCGCCCAAGAAGCTCCCACCGCCCAAGTATAGTGAAACCTAATTTTAAATTGGGCAGCCTTAGCCTTATAAGCCTGGATAATAGCAGTCTTGATCCAGTGGGCAATGATCGCTTTGAAATCAGCTTGACCCTTAAGAGGGCTCTGTGGTATAACAAATAAGGAATCAGCACCTAAATGAAGCAGTAGCCAATGAATAATATCTTACGACTCTAACAGCCATACAAAAGGAAGGCAAAACACTATCTTCAGTAAAGTGAAAACTCAAAGCCACCTTCGGGAGAAAAGACGGAACCTGAACACTACCGTATTCTGAT
The DNA here is from genome assembly GCF_039654945.1 of Dendrobates tinctorius. Taxonomy (NCBI): domain Eukaryota; kingdom Metazoa; phylum Chordata; class Amphibia; order Anura; family Dendrobatidae; genus Dendrobates; species Dendrobates tinctorius. The sequence goes on along the minus strand of NW_027361939.1, from coordinate 11,165,052 downwards.
GAAGAATGATCTAAAGGGCACAACAAAAAAAATAGCTGCAAGCTCCGAGAGCCTCCTAATAGAAATGATGGCTATAAGGAAAGCTGTCTTATAAGAAAGAAAAAGCTGAGAGATCTCTCTGATCAGCTCAAAAGGTGGCGATTGAAGAGACTCTAAAACAAGATTCAGATCCCAAGGGTCCAGAGGAGCCCGATAGCGTGGCTTAACATGTGCCACCCCCTGGAGAAAAGTTGAATTTGGGCATTAGATGCTAAATCCTTCTGAAACAAAATAGCCAGCAAGAACACCTGACCCTTGAGCTAGTTAAACTCCAGCCCTACTTCCAATCCAAAGGAGAGCAGCACTGGTAAGGAAAAAGCTATAGGCAATGTACTAGTCAACTCACACAAACAAAAGTAAGCCTTCCGAGTGTGATGGCAGACCCGCAGACCTGTCTGACTCGGACAGACCGGCTATTTTCAAAATCACAGCTTTTACAGCCATAACATCAAATTGAGCGCCAGTAAATTTGGATGGAAGAACGAAACATGGGACATATGGTCCCGGTGGTTCAGTAGAGCCCATGGTATATACGCCAGGAGACTGACTACATCTGAATACCAGGCTCTCCAAGGCCAATCTGGAATAATGAGAATGACTGACTGAACACCCCCCTGTCCTGATCTTCTTAAGAAGTCTGGGTAGAAGTAGTAGCATTGGAAAGAGATAAGGCAGAAATAACTGGGACCAAGAGATTGCCAGGATGTCTACTGCAATCGCCTGGGGCCATGTCAAAAATTTCAGCACCTTGTGATTCAGTCTGTATGCCAGTAGATCTACATCCTGCGTACGCCACCAGCGACAGATCTGCAGGAACACTTCTTGGTGAAAAGCTGACTCTCCTGCCGTTAGCTGCTGGCGACTTAAGTCTGCCTCCCAATTGTCTACCCCCAATATGTGAACTGCAGAGATTGGATGAACCTTTTCCTCTGCCCATTCCAGAATCCCTGCGACTTTAGCCATGGTCGATGGGCTTCGTATTCCCCCCTGGCGTTTGATATTAGCAACCCTTGTAGTAAGTTGTGCCAATCTGAAAAACTTGACTGATAGCTCTGAGCTCCAGCATGTTGATTTGGAGAAGTTACTCCTGCCTGCTTCAAATACCTTGGAAAATTGATCCCCAGCTGGATAGGCTGGCATCAATGGTGAGCATCTGCCACTGAATTGAACAAAAAGAACAACCTCGAGTTGACCTGGGTAACGTTAACCACCACTTTGAGAGAGTGGTGGCAGTGATGGGGGGAGACGAACAGGCCAATCAAGGGACATTATTGATTTGTCCCAAGAGGCTAGGAGCATGTTCTGTAGAGGCCTTGACCGAAATAGAGCAAATGGTACTGCCTCGAACTTTGCGACCATCTTTCCCAGGACCCTCATGAAGAACGAAGAGAATGTCTGCCTGGTTGTTTTAAAGTTCTGTTCGAAGACAGAAGAGATTATCTCTTCTCCTCTGGAAGAAATACCGATGACTGAACGGTGTCGAGCACCATTCGCAGAAACCATGCTAAACCAACTAAAATGGACTTTGTCCTGTTGTCAATCAAATCGCTCCAGCGTCTGAACAATATGTAAGCTTTCTAGATTTTGCGCAAAGGATGATGCTTTGACAAGAATGTTGTCCATAAAGGGGAAAACAATGATTCCCCTGGACCTTAGTAATAACATAATCGGGGCCAGAAACTTTGTAAATATCCTGGGTGCAGTGGTCAGCCTGAATGGGAGAGCTTTGAACTGAGAGTGATTCTGATTGACTGCAAAGCAAAGAAATCGCTGGTGGACCAGAAAAATTGGCACACACAGATAAGCATCTTGAATATCTAGTGACGAAAGAAACTCTCCGGTTTCCATGGACCACTTACCGGAGAGACTCAATCTTGAAGTGACAAAGCCGAATGCAACTGTTCAGGTGCATTAATTCTAAAATAAGCCGCACCGAGCCACCTTTTTTGGAGATAACTAATAGGTCTGAATAAAACCTTTTTTTGCTATTTGAATGAGGACACTACAATCGCCTCTGCTTGCAGCAGGGAAGTTGTGGTCTTTTCGAAACTGGCTCTTAAGCTGGGAGACCCAGGAGGGCAAGAACAAAAGAAACTATCGTGAGGTAGATCGGTGAACTCTATTCTATAACCCTTAGAGGATTTGCCTTACCAAAAGATCACTGACTGCCACCAGCCATGCCTCCTGAAAAAGGAGGAGGCAGCCACCAACCCGGGAAGAAAATCCAAGTGGGAACCCTCCTACCACCTCTGGACCCGGAGGACCTAGTTATTGACATAATAGGGCATCTGGCGGGTGTCGCTCTAAAGGTAGCTCTCTGGAGTTCCTGAGAGACCTTTGGTCTAACCTGCCTACCTGACTCATTTGGTGCAGTAAACTATTGAAAGGGATGTACCTGCAAGGCCCCACGTCAGAAAGGGACAGCTGGCCTTGGACTGGGGAAGCAGAGTGCTTCTACCACCTGTTGCTTCTGAAATGATCTTGTCTAATAGATTCACAAATAAACAAGACCCGTCAAAGATTTCCTTTAGGCAAAGTCCACCCTCCATACCTTGATCCACAGCATTTGGCAAATTGCGACGCAAGGATGTTGACAGAATAGAGATACTTCCCTGCCTGTGCAATCTAATCAGCGATTTAAGGTAATCCCAGACCCTAGGAACCAGTCGACAAACTGTTTCAAATGCTTAGCCCATGCCATTACTGCCTTGGAAACCCAAGTGTCAGAAAAGGCTGGACAAAGGGCAAAAAACCTACTTCCTCAAAAGTGGACCTCGCCACACAGTCTATACGAGTGTCCGAGGGATTCTTAAGCGTTGGAATCTCTGCAAGAGGTAGAGATGTCACCTTAGATAGCGAGAAACAGAGTATCTACTACCGTTGGAATAGACCAAGCAGCCACCAGCTCTGTGAAGGGATATAAAACCTCCATACTGCCATGCTTCTGAAAGCTGACGCCAAATTATCCATCATTTCTCTTAGTTTTTCCAACCACTAAGAATGAATGAATTCTGAACTGGAACTTGATTGTGAGTACTGAGGGGAGCAAATCGCCTGGGTGGGGGAAAAGGAATCTGTGCGCCTCCCCTGGGAAGGTGACCAGGACAAGGAAGTATCCCGCAGCCATCTGGACTACTTTTGTAACCAGCCATATTGGGACGTGCTGGATGGAGGATCCGATTCGCTCACAATGGCGATCAGTGTTCCTGGAGCGATAGTAGTCACTGGCAATCATTCCTTAACAGTAACCTGGACTCCTTGGTTAGTTTGGCTACAGACTGAGCCCAAGTAGGAGGGGCCACATACTACTCAGCTGTCATAGATATCCTCTGTGCAGCTACCAGCAAGGAATCAGGAGGGTTACAGGCAGCACTATAGGACACAGAATGACCAAGGGAAAACTTACTATGCTTGTGTGACTTGTAATAGTATGTGGCAAATGCAGACTGCACTAATTGTCATGCATGGTCCTCTCTAGACTCAGACTTTATAAGTGATAAAGACAGAAAAAATTGACTACTAAACAGTGACACAAAAACCATTAGAGTGCCTAGAATCATCCCCCAGTAGCCAACAGCGTACCACGTCCACAATTTAGAAACCTATGTCCCCTGTATGCTTGCGATCTAGCGAGGAGGAAGATGCCGAGGTGCCTCACACCATTTCAAAGTGCCGAAGCCAGGAAGAGGAAGGGGCGGAGCCAGAGGGGCAGGCACCCGGCACTTTGAGACGCTGCCACTAATAGTCCAGGAGGCACACGTCCTCTGATTGGCTGGAAATGTCCAGCCCAGGGATTAACCGCAACCTCTCACCTGCAAAATGACCGAGCACTCTGATGGCCAAGACACACCAAGACTGCACCCCCATTGCCTACCGCAGTTGAGACGCCACTGCCAAACCCCACTCCCTGCCAGTGTAATCCTGACCCACTAAGGCCAAGGGACCAGCTGGGTGAGTAGGACCCCCCGCAGCAGCACAGCTTGTTACCACCACCCCAAAAATGAGGGAGGTGGGGAATGGGCTTACTACAGGGATATCCTTACCTCTCCCGTAGCTCTGGATCCCTTTATCTTCTCAGCTGCAACCGCGGCTATGTGGGGCAGTTGGCAAGAGCAAGGTGGCTTACGGATCTCCACCCCATTACCTGCACCGACTGCCAGAGTATCTTAGTCCGGCCATACCGACTCAAGAGGATATGGAATTAACAATTACAGTCTGTATTCTCCGTTGCCACGTGGGATAAAACATGCACATCTACACTGTTACCCTGAGGCATTCATCTGAAAAGGAAAAAATCAATGCGGTTAGCGCCTAACCTTAAAACAGGTATGAGACAGACCTTTCCTCCAACTGACACTACACTGAAGTGAGGAAGCTGGGCTCCAGCAGGCGAGGTATAGTCTGCTGGGGAGGAGCCAATTTTATTTAATTGCAATAATAGTGTGAGCCTCCAGGTGACAGCAGACTATCCCATGGTTTGTGTCCCCCAATAAGACTAACGAGGAGCAAATGTTTGCAAACTAGGAGCATTGTAGATTTTTCGTTAATAGCATTGGGAGACACAGGACCATGGTTATATATCCTGCCACTAGGGGAGAGTGTTTCGGCGACCCTGATAACTGGACTGGCCTCACTAAGTATGGTGGTCTGACATTAGTTGAAGACGCTCTATGGATCCCTGCTTCTCATCTCAGGCTTCTTTCACAGGGTCCCCTATTTCAACCCACTTCAGTTGTGTTTAATGGTGTGGTTATTGAAGCCAAAGACCTGAGATCCCTATGAATCTGTCTGACTCCTTGTCTAGACTATGCTGAAGGCTTGTAAGCCACAGTCTGCCAAAACTTAACACCGTACCTGGAGGTCCTAGGTTGGCTGGTGGGGGGAAAAAGGGACTTCTATCCCATGTTTCTTCCAGTCCTAGTTTTTTTTTATTTCTTCAGTCTAGTCTGGATGCAGACATCAGTTTTCTGCCAGCTACATCCTGTTTCAGCATATGCTGGTATTTAGCAGGAGGGTTAGGATTTTCAGACAGTGGCTAATTCTGCCTCTCTTCAGGTAACGAGTGGAGTAACGTTGTTTTGTCTTCTTTCGAAGAGTTTGTCTTGAGCCTCTCCACAACATCTTCTTAAAGTTACATTTGTGAAAGTTGGCATTTCTAGCGGCCATAGCTCTCAATGTGGCTTGTCTGAGCTAGTTACCCTTCCTGCAGGGCTTCCTTTCTTGTTTTTCTTAGGACAAGATGGTCTTACACTTCATGCCATTTTTTTCTTGTGCAGGTGAGCTCTGCCTTCCACATCAATGAGGATATCATCCTCCCACCTTTTTTGCTAATCTCCTGCTCATCCCGTGAGCTTTCCCTCCATCATCTGGATCTGTTTAGAGCCTCTCTTTTTATGCTCCCTGACGAGCCTTGCAATAGCCTGTCAGTCTCCAAGAAAATTATTTCCAAATGGATTAGATCTGCTGTGGGAGCCTACAAGGCCAAGGTTGAATGTCTGCCCTTTGGATCACTACATTCCACTAGAGCAGTGGGTACCTCCTGGGCAGTCAACCATTGGGCCTTTATGTTTCAGGTTTCCACCGCTGCCACCTTGACCTCTGTCCACACCTAATAAATAAGTTTTCTTTCTATAGCCCTACATATTCCGCAGCACTTTACATTACAAAGGGGACTTCTACAGACAATGGACATTACAGCATAGCAATAAACACATAGATCAAAACAGATACCAAGAGGAATGAGGGCCCTGCTCACAAGCTTACAATCTATGAGGAAAAGGGGAGACACGAAAGGTGGGTGGTAACAATTGCTTTTATTGTTTGGAACAGCCCTAGTGTAAGAATTGGGTGTACTTGTTGCTGCATGAACCAGTTAAAGGGAATCAGTCCAAAAATGGGGTGACAATCAGCTGCCGGCACCGCCATCAGGGGCTTATCTACAGCATTCTGTAATGCTGTAGATAAGCCCCCGATATAACCTGAAAGATAAGAAAAACGAGTTATATTATACTCACCGAGGGCGGTCCGGTCTTGGTCCGATGGGTGTCGTGGTCCGACGCCTCCCATCTTGTAGCGGTGATGTCCTCTTCTTTGCTTCCCATCGCTACTCCTGCGCAGGTGTACTTGACCTGCCCTGTTGAGGGCAGAGTAAAGTACTGCAGTGCGCAGGCATCGGACCTCTCTTACCTGGTTTGGCGCCTGCGCACTGCAGTACTCTGCTCTGCCCTCAACAGGGAAGAGCAAAGTGCGCCTGCGCAGGAGCCATGACGGGAAGCAAAGAAGAATACGTCGACGATAGAAGATGGGAGGCGCTGGACCGGTCTGCTACACCCATCGAACCAAAACCGGACCGCCCCTGAGTGAGTATAATATAACTTATTTTCAGAATGCTGTAGATAAGCCCCTGATGGCGGTGCCGGCAGCTGATAGTTGAAAAATGGGGTGACAGATTACCTTTAACAGTCTAAATATTTAACAGTACAGACACAGATGGCTATTATATGCAAAAAGCGTGTGAGAACATGATGCGAGGAGCGAGGAACCTGGTTATGGTATAAAATTTTGAATGAGCCACACAGGGATATTTAGGTTAATGCGTTGAGGCGATAGGCCAGTCTGAACAAATGCGTTTTTTAGGGCACACTTAAAACTGTGGGGATTGGGGATTAATCATATTAACCTGGGTAGTGCATTCCAAAGAATTGGCGCAGCACGTGAAAAGTCTTGGAGACGGGAGTGGGAGGTTCTGATTAATGAGGATGTTATCCTCAGGTCATTAGTAGAATGGAGGGCACGGGTAGGGTGGTAGGCTGAGACGAGGGAGGAGATGTAGGGTGGTGCTGAGCTGTGGAGAGCTTTGTGGGTGAGGGTAATAAGTTTATACTGAATTCTGGAGTGGATGGGTAGCCATTGTAATGACTGGCACAAGGTAGAGGCATCGGTATAACGATTGGTGAGGAATATGATCCTAGCTGCAGCATTCAGGATGGATTGGAGAGGGGAGAGTTTGGTAAGAGGGAGACCGATTAGTAAAGAGTTGCAATAGTCCAGACGAGAATGAATAAGAGAAACAGTAAGAGTTTTTGCAGAGTCGAAAGTAAGAAAGGGTCGAATTCTAGAAATGTTTTTGAGGTGCAGATGACAAGAGCGAACCAGTGATTGGATGTGGGGGGTGAATGAAAGCTCTGAATCAAGTATGACCCCAAGACATCGGGCATGTTGCTGGGGAGTAATAGTGGAACCACACACGGAAATGGCAATGTCGGGCATAGGTAGGTTAGTAGAGGGAGGAAACACGAGGAGTTCAGTTTTTGACAGGTTCAGTTTCAGATAGAGGGAGGACATGATGTTAGAGACAGCGGTAAAACAATCACTGGTGTTTTCCAAAAAGGCAGGCGTGATGTCAGGAGAAGTGTATATTTGAGTGTCATCAGCATAGACGTGGTACTGGAACCCAAATCTACTGATTGCTTGACCAATAGGGGCAGTGTACAAAGAGAAGAGGAGGGGGCCTGGAACCGATCCTTGAGGAACCCCAACAGTAAGGAGAAGATGAGAGGAGGAGGAGCCAGCAAAAGATACAGTAAAGAGAGATAGGAGGAGAACCAGGAGAGAACGGTGTCCTTAAGGCCAATGGAACGGAGCATAATGAGGAGGAGCTGATGATCCACAGTGTCGAATGCTGCGGAGAGATCCAAGAGAATTAGCATGGAGTAGTGACCATTAGTTTTAGCTGTTAGCTGTTAACCTTTCCTCAGGTTAAACAAGCTCTGCTCTATGCCCCAAACTGGCCTCCGCAGAAGCCATAGGGTGGTGCAGGCCTCTATCTGCTATGTGATGCGCATGGTCACCTGTTGTTTTTTTCCCCCCACCCGTTTGTACTGCTTTAGGAGGTCCCACAGTCTTGTGTCCTCCCGTGCTATTAATGATAAAACTGAATTTCTCTATCGCTTCATTGGGGGACACAAGAAACTATGGGTATATGCTGCTGCCGCTAGGAGGTTGACACTATGCAAAAAAAGTTACATTACAGGGTACACCTTGTTCCTGCCCGGGGATCACTTATTGTTGCCTGATGGCCTATGTGTTTGTTCTTCCCCAGATTCCTGATTATTTTTAGTTTCCTGGTTTTGGGTTTCCTTCCTACTGCTTTTGGCACTAAACGAAACTGCCTAGCGTCTGAGGAGAGGATATAGCCCCACCCTTTTTTTTTTGCTTGGTGTCAAACCTCTTAGGCTGTGTGCGCACACAACGTTTTTTTAGCAATTTTTTTTAGCTGATTTGCCAAAAAATCCGCTATAAAAACGCTAAAATAAGCTTCCCATTCATTACTATGCATTTTTCAATTTTTGTGCATATTGATGCATTTTTTACCACAAAAAAACTGCTTCATGGTAAAAAACGCAGCATGCTCATTAATTTCGCAGATTTTTCCGCATTTCTGGCTATTTCTATGAGTCTGGAACAGCACGGAAAAGGCGCAGAAAAAAACACGCGGTTTCTGGGAAGGGAGTCCGGTTTTTAAGCAGAAATTTTCTGCTACGTGTGCACATAGCCTTAGTGGTAGGGCTGATGTCCATAGTCCTGTGCTCCCCAATGTATTCAACAAGAAAAGGGTTTTACGCTGAGTACAAAAATCCAGTTACTTTTCTCTTTGCCTACCTGTTCATTATAAATTGTCACAGTGCATTTAGAGTTCATCTACCTAAGTATGTTGTGATTATTTCATCTTACTTTTCTATATTTTCTTCCTGTGCCTTGCAGGCTGATATCGGAAAATGCCCCGTCTGGCGCTGTGTCTACAGCCCTGATCCCAAATACATCCGCCCCTAGCGCTTTTCACTCCATCCAGAGCCGGCTGGCTTCCAGTATTTCTCCGGCCGTTCAGCACCAACAGTCTGGAGCATTGGCAGGTACTGCTGAAGAAAATGACTTGGACATATAAGTCTCCAATCTATTATCATTATTAACAAGACAGGCTTTGCCTTTATCAGTATTGAGTTTCTATAGTCCACTCTCCCTAAGACTATAGTGAAATTGGTCTGTGTGTTTTAGGAACAAGTCCTGGAGCCTCTGCCAGCAGTCTTCTGCAGGGGTTGAGTTTCAGCCTCCAAGATATTGGTGGTAAATCAGCTGCCCTCCCCATCACTACAGCCAACAATGGATCCACCACACAGGTAATTATACATTATAGCCTCATAGTGTATGTAAAACATTGATAATAACTTGTGTTTAAAGTTCTACACTGTACAAATAATAGCTGATGAAAATGCACAGTGCAGGGGTGCACTACTTTTTTTGTGGTCTAGAGGCCATATTGTCTAATTTTAATGGGATCCTGACAGCTTGGAAATGCAGTGCAGTCTGCCAGCAGATCAAAAAGAGCATAAATGCCATCCCTCCGCTACAAGGTGTACCCAATCAGGATGGTCCCTAATGCTCGTAACTCTCCTTGCTATGTACCAGCTCATCTCAAAATATCCGGAGGCAGAGCAGGAACTGGGTCTGACCGTGTTGTGCATTTTTTATAGCCTGTGGAAAGCTAAACAATGTCACAACCAAAAAACTGGAGCTAGAGTTAGGGACCGTCCTGATAGAGTACACTTTGTCACGGTGAGATGGCTTTTATGCTGTTTTAATCAAAATAGTGTCAGCTGGCTACCCTATGTAATTTACATGTGTTATTATTTACCTACTGTAGGGTGTAATTAATTGTTTTCATTTTTCTAAGTTTTGTCTATTAATGGTCAGAATGTAAATGTGCACCACCACATTGAACTTCTACCAACAAGTATGCGGGCCCGGTTTTTCGGTTCTCGGTCATTACGTCTCACACTGGTAACGCCTTCTTTCGTTTATAATAAGCTTGCAGATTCTCAGGGAAGTCTATGACCAGCCCATAGATCTTGGCTCATTTATGTGTAAGAATATTTGGATTTCCCTGGAAAAACACCAGATCTCATATAGCAAGATATAATTTTATTCAACTTTCTATGAACTACGTGCACATATAGACGGCTTTTGAGGGTTCCTTTTAACCCATTTCCGACCTCGGGCATACATTTACGCCGATGTCGGACTCCCTCCCTTTGAAGTGGGCTCCAGCGGTGAGCCCACATCTTTTCCGGGACATGTCAGCTGTTTGGAACAGCTGATGTGCCCGCGATAGCCGCGGGTGGAATATTGATCCACCCACAGCTATTAACCAGTTAAATGCCGGTGTCAAACTCTGACAGCGGCATTTAACAAGCGCTTCCGGCAGTCGGGCCGAAAATATGCACACCGGTGATCGCTGGTCACCGTGTGCTGGCATGACAATGGTTGCCAGTGCCGGCTTGCTGTGAGCGCCACCCAGTGGTCGGACCTCATAGCAAGTGAGTAAATCTGCTATATATGGAGGCGATCTGCTCATCGCCTCTATGTAGCAGAGCTGATCGGGTTGTGGCAGCTTCTAATCTCCCATGAAAGGCTATTGAAGCATTCCAAAAGTAAAAAAAAAAAAAAAAAAAAAAAAAAATGTTTTTTAAAATATAAAAAACATATCAAAGTTCAAATCACCCCCCTTCATCCCATTGAAAATAAAACAATAAAAATATCAAGCATACGCATATTCAGTATCGCCGCGTTCAGAATCGCCCGATCTATCAATAAAAAAAAGATTAACGTGTAGTGAGAAAAAAAATCAAAGCGCCAGTATTAGGTTTTTTTGGTCGCTGCGACATTGCATTAAAATGCAATAACAGACGATCAAAAGATCGTATCTACACCAAAATGGTATCAATAAAAACAGCTTGGCACGCAAAAAGTAAGCCCTCACCCAACCCGAGATCACGAAAAATGGAGACGCTACGGGAATTGGACATTTTGCAATTTATTTATTTATTTTTTTTAACAAAGTTTGGACATTTTTTCACCACTTAGATGAAAAAGAACTAGTGATAAGCGAGGAAACTCGTTGCTCGGGTTTTCCCGAGCATGCTCGTGTGTCCTCCGAGTATTTTGGCGTGCTCGGAGATTTAGTTTTCGTCGCCTCAGCTGCATGATTTGCGCCTGCTGTACAGGCTTAATACATGTGTGGAATGCCTGTTTGTTATTGAATTCCCACATGTATTCAGCCTGTCTACAAGTCACAAATCATGCAGCTGAGGCGACGAAAACTAAATCTCCGAGCACGCCAAAATAGTCGGAGGACACCCGAGCATAATCAGGAAAACCCGAGCAACGAGAATACTCACCCATCACTAAAAAGAGCCTATACATGTTTGGTGTCTATGAACTCGTAATGACCTAGAGAATCATAATGGCAGGTGAATTTTAGCATTTAGTGAACCCAGTAAAAAAGCAAAACAAAAAACAAGTGCAGGATTGCACTTTTTTTGCAATTTCACCGCACTTGGAATTTTTTTCCTGTTTTCTAGTACATTGCATGGTAAAACCAATAGTGTCATTCAAAAGTACAACTAGTCCCGCAAAAAACAAGCCCTCACACGGCCATATTGACGGAAAAATAAAAACGTTATGGCTCTGGGAAGAAGGGGTGTGAAAAACGCAAAACCCAAAAAAGCTCCAGGGGTTAAGGCTGCGTTAATACATTGCAAATGCATTTAAGCCAAAGTCCATTTATTCCTTGTTTAGCAAAGAAACCTCAAAAATGCACTTTTTTTTTTTGCTGTAATTTACAAACTCAAGGTAAGACTGCATCGTTTTCATCATGATGTTTGAAATTTGCATGTGAAAAAGCTGAAGTTCTCCAACTTCCATACTCCTTTCTGGAGTACTATGTCAGGGTCCTGAGGCCCTGTTATCCTGAAGTTAATGGGAACTATAGAGCACTTTTTATTTGCCCAAGCCTGCTCACATTCTGATCAGAATTTCCCATCTAATTATAGGGGGTCACATAGAATGGCATTGCGGGCTGTAACGTGTGCATCCCACTATACTACATTTATAGATCATAATGGAGGTTCCCGCAAAAAAAGATGTTTCTGCTCTTAACTTGTTTTCACCAGAGAACCCCTTAATAACTAATCCACAGTCTAGGTAATAACTTATTGATCGGTGGAGGTCCAACTGCTGATACTTGTGCTGGAGGTATAGGGTGGGGAAGCCATAATACTATTGGAGCGGCTGTAGGGAGACATCATACTTGTGTATGGACATCTTATGTGTCGGGATTGTGGGACCATAGAACTGTGTGAGGGGCTGTGGGGATATCATACACTGTGGTGGGATATTATTCTGTGTGTGGGGCTGTAGGGGCCATTAACCTGTGTGAGTGGCCGGGGGCGTCATACTTGTGTGTGGAGACATCATACTGTCTGTGGATTGTGTGTGTCGAGGGGCTTGAGAGGACATCATACTGCATGAGGGTCTGCGGGGACCTTACAGTGTGTGCGGAGCTAAGGTCAAGGTGCACCTATACTTATATGTAAGGCTGAATAACAGGAGCAGAATGGTTCATGTAATTACAGCTTTTAATAAAAGTTATGATTTTATCTGCTACAGTAAAAAAAAAAATACAGGTTACAATGAGCCCAGCTGTGACTTGTGTTAGTAGTAGCTGCTCAGCGTACTTGATTCTGCTCAATATTAAGTGATAAAAATGAATAATGATAAGCAGAAGTTGGTCCGGCCCTACACAACAATCACAGTCTCTCATGTTGGCCCTTGGAAATATTAATTGCCCAACCCTGCTGTAGTGGAAGCTTCAGCAAGCCATCACATTATGAAACAAAAACTCCAACTTAAAACCTCAGCGATTGAAAAACAGTCAATTCTTCTTCATTTTTCAACAGCCGTTAAATTTCCAATGACTGTCCGCCCTTCGTCATGGGGGCACGTTATGTGTTAAATCTGAAAAGGCAATTTGTATTATTGTATCACAAAAACAAGACTGACTGCTATGAAGCTCTATATTAAGAAATTTATTTGCGAACAATTTTCTACATAAAAATGACATGATTATAAAAAGAGATTTCCTTTATACCCTTTAATGTTGAAGAGTTTATTCAGAACTACAGTATCAATGACCCATTCCCAGAATAGGTAATTAATTTCAGATCTTTGGTTGTCTAGCACACAACTCCACCATTCAGCTGTTTTGAAAGAGTTCAGATGTACCCCGTGTGCAGTGCCGGGAGTCCGTATGAACGTACCCCGTGTGCAGTGCCGGGAGTCCGTATGAACGTACCCCGTGTGCAGAGCCGGGAGTCCGTATGAACGTACCCCGTGTGCAGAGCCGGGAGTCCGTATGAACGTACCCCGTGTGCAGTGCCGGGAGTCCGTATGAACGTACCCCGTGTGCGGTGCCGGGAGTCCGGATGAACGTACCCCGTGTGCGGTGCAGGGAGTCCAGATGAACGTACCCCGTGTGCAGTGCATGGAGTCCAGATGAACGTACCCCGTGTGCGGTGCCGGGAGTCCGGATGAACGTACCCCGTGTGCGGTGCCGGGAGTCCGGATGAACGTACCCCGTGTGCGGTGCCAGGAGTCCGGATGAACGTACCCCGTGTGCGGTGCAGGGAGTCCAGATGAACGTACCCCGTGTGCGGTGCATGGAGTCCAGATGAACGTACCCCGTGTGTAGTGCAGTGAACCCGGATGAATGTGGGTTTTTTTTTTTTTTTTTTTTCCCCCTTTACAGTTTTGTTTTCTGACTTTTTGGCTATAAACAATGATAGTAATATGAGTTTCTTTGCAACAGCCGGCAATGACCGTTAAAGCTCCGGCCTCGCTCCAGGGTTTGGCTACCATCACCACAGGAACGGGCACAATCCTGCGCACTATACCGGTAGTCACAGCTTCTTCCTCTCTTGTGGCATCAGCGGGAGGAAAACCAACTGCAATCCATCAATTGCTTACAAATGGTGGCCTAGCAAAGCTGGCAAGTAGTATCCCTGGCCTTGCTCAGTTATCCAGCCCATCTACAGGTAAGGACACTCAGATATTTCCTTTGTAACAGATTCTGAAATTGGATCCAATATTTGTTTTTCATTTTGCTCCAGGTTTAAAAGCACCGACCACCATCACAGTCACCCTCCGTGGTCAGCCAAGTCGTGTCAGCACCCTCAGCCAGGCCAGTATGGGGCCAGGGTCCCAAGCTAAGCAAGATGATGTTTCTCAGCAGGTGAGAAATATTACTATATATTAGGATCTTAACTAAGAGGTCTTTACTAAGAGGGAGTATTCTCATGTGGAATCAAACCAGTATTAAGGCAAAACCACATGTTTTAATGCCAATTTCAGTGTTTTTTTTTTTTTGCCACAAGACTTGTACAGGTGAAATTCATGATGGGAATCTTTGTAGTCTGGTTGCCTGTGACTGAATTGCTTTTCTTTGCGCCAAATTTAACAAGATGTTGTACAATATTTGCTAAATTGGGCACATTTTTAAAGGGGTTGTCCGGTCGAAATCAATAAGTCTGCAGTCACCCTGCCTCTCTCACCAAGGCTCTTCTCCCACGATTGCTCAGTTTGGCTAGACGGCCAGGTCTAGGAAGACTTCTGGTGGTCCCAAACTTCTTCCGTTTAAGGATTATGGAGGCCACTGTGCTCTTAGGAACCTTGAGTACTGCAGAAATTCTTTTGGAACCTTGGCCAGATGTGTGCCTTGCCACAATTCTGTCTCTGAGCTCCTTGGCCAGTTCCTTTGACCTCATGATTCTCATTTGGTCTCACATGCGCTGTGAGGTCTTATATAGACAGGATTTGATTTGAAAAGGCACACACCTATCAGTTTAATTAAACACAGCTGGACTCCAATAAAAGGAGTAGAACCATCTCAAGGAGGATCACAAGGAAATGGACAGCATGTGACTTAAATATGAGTGTCTGAGCAAAGGGTCTGAATACTAATGACCATGTGATATTTCAGGGTTTTTTTTAATAAATTTTCAAAAATTTCTGTCGAGGGAGCTATTTAGGGAGGGCTAAATTAACCCTTCACGGTTGATCCAGTGATTTCCAAATTAGTTCACAGGGCGTTGCTAGCAACTGGGAATGACCACACGGAGACAGGGGTCTCTTTACGGGAGGATCGAGACAGATCACTAAGCCCCTTTATTTTTGTCACTTCTTTTATAATATTTTGCTTAATTATGCAAAGTTCTCAACTACCAATGACATCATGGTAGTGCTTCACTTTATAAGCCAATAATATTGCAAGAAAACCGGAAACTACATAAATGTCCCTAGTTACGTGACGAATAGAACAATAGCACGTTGTTCAGAGTCTCATATCTTATACCTTGTTCAAGCTGGAACAGTCTAGTTTCAGAACAGCTGCGAACTTTCACCTAATTACAAAATTTATCTTAAAACAACAAAATGGCGTAGCAAGCACAAAAATGGAGGTCTGGAGAACAAGATGTCCTGTACAACTGAATACTGTACTTCACATTTCTACATTTCTGCCTTTTTCAGTCAAGATAGGGTGCAGAGTGTATATTAATGAGAAAAAATTGAACTTTTTTGAATTTACCAAATGGCTGCAATGAAACAAAGAGTGAAAAATTTAAAGGGGTCTGAATACTTTCCGTACCCACTGTACTTCCGGCCAGTAGATGCGGCCTGGCTTCCATACACTTGTATGCAGAGAGGCTGCGACCTCTAGTCAACGCTCATCACAAGCCGGGCCATGGCCCTCGCTCAATACAAGTGTATGTATAACACATGCATACCCTCCTGTCCCAGGTCAAAAACTGGTGAGTCCCCACAGTGCTCAGTGTGTATTGGGGAGTGGGGGGGATTCATACAGAGTGACTTATAGATTTGGACCTGACAACCCCTTTTTGTTGTAACACTGCTATCTAGAACCAAATTTTTCTACCACCCGCTAATGTAGTGAGAGTAGCGGTTTTTCTAAAAGTCACAATTAATAAATCTGAATTAGCTAACCTTGCCCACACTTCCCACCCACTTTTGAAAATGGCGAGATGAAAATGAATTGCAAAAGTTGCAATTATTTCAACAATAATTAACTTTATTGGATGTTTAGCACATTGCCTTTCTGTGCTTAGAAGTTTTGTTCAATGTACATTTACGATGCTGGTAGTTCCCCCTAGCATGGCATAACAGTATGGCATGGGCTCAGTAGCTGAACACGCGCCATCAGCAGTCAGGGTTACCTGTACTGGGTACAGATCGCGGGCTAACCTTAAAGGAGTTGTCTAGGTTTGGCACGAATTTCTGCAGTCACTCTGTGACTGAATCTTCACAACGCACGCTGTCAGGATTCTTCGGTGCTAGTTAGTAAAACCAGGCGGTCATGTGACAGCAAGTATCGATAAGCAGAATTCCCGCCACATTCCAACTAGACTTGCACGGCCTCACTCAATTCACTTGTATTGAGGGTGAGAAACCCAAGCAAAATGGAAGGAATAAGCAAACATAGATGGAAAAATAAATGCAAAAAATACTTTATAAGGATACTTTCACATGTCAGTTTTTCTGCATCAGGCGCGATGCGGCGAAATGTGTAAAAACCGGATCCGGCACCTGTTGCCACCGGGTCCGTTTTTTTTCCCATGGAGTTTCATTATTGCCGCATTGCGCCGGATGCCTATGCGGCGCATCTGATTTTTGCCGGATCCGGTCAAAATTGCCAGTCCGGCGTCTGGAAAAAAAAGTTGCATGCAACGTTTTTTCCAAACGCCGGACCAGTTTTTCGCACTGCGCATGCCCGGAAGACCTTCTCTGCCAGGAATATATCCGGAAGAAAGAAGGATCCGGTGTCTGCGTTTGCGGCCGGATCCGGTAGTCTGGTTTTTCGCCGCATCGTGCCGGGACAAAAAACTGACATGTGAAAGTAGCCTTAGATGCCATAAAATAAGAAGAGACAGACAGGTGTTTACAGCAACATGTATAGCACAATCAAGTTCATAACATGTGAGCTGTAAACACCTGTCTGTCTCTTCTTGTTATTTTATGGCATCTAATAAAGTATTTTTTGCATTTATTTTTCCATCTATGTTCGCTTATTCCTTCCATTCTGCTTGGGTTTCTTACTTAGTCAGGAAGGGCGTTTGATTGTGACCTCTTTTTGGGTTATATTGTATTGAGGGTGGTTGCTCACGTCTTGTCCGAATGTGGCCAGGAGTATGCAAATCACGTACTATAGCTCACATGACCACCCGCTCCCGGCATCAGAGAATCCTAACAATGCACTCTGAAGATTCACAAGCCCGCAGTCACATAGAGTGACTGCAAGCTTTCGTGCCAAACCTGCACAACCCTTTTAATCTCTTGCTTTCAACTACTTACGGTAGATGTAAGTGGCCATTAGAGCTGCCTTGGATGGCAGCTGCCATACACGTGGCTTGTCTGTGGTTTTCATACACTGCTTGCCTACCTTTTATGTAATCTTAGGACTATATGAGTTTTCATAGTTGTTCTTGAGAAAATAATAAGAACCGTGTGTATTTGTCTCTTGTGTGCCAAATTTCTGACTTTACTAGAGACCAATAGATGGGCAACACGGACTTAATCAGGCATTAAATCAGTTTAATTGATGCAGGGTTTTTTATCATGAGGGGATTTAATTTTTTACAAATAATTCACTTAAACAGTTTTTATTGCAGTTAATAAATACAAAAACTGTCTTGATCGTCTCCAACTTTGGTCTTAAATTAGTTAAGCCACAATGACATAACGTTTTGGCTTATACCCCATACACATTTATTGGACGCTTTTTTGGAGGTATATGTTGGTTAGAAAGTGCTGATGTTTTGTGGACATGGCCTTCAGCTGCATTGATGCAGAAAGCTTATCATTAAGAGCGTTCTTAATAACGGGCTCATTTACTGTAAACGGGCTGCCGATCATCTGATGTGCAAGCAAAACACTCGTTCATCGGGTGAAGAGATCTTTTGCGCAGTTCAAAAGATCATCGTTTTCTGCAGGGCATTTTCCTGTGTAAACATTGGAACAATGTTCCTGGGAACCATTGCTGAGAACTTTGGCAGCCTTTGTACATGGAAGTGATTTTATTACAGATCTATTGTTTCATTTCGCTCATATAACAGATTGCTCAGTGCTCATCATTTACTGCAGACTGTGTAAGCAGGCTATTAAATGGCTGCCGATCTGTAAAGGTTTACTGATCAGTGATCGCTTAGTGCCGCTGATTGGTTCATGTAAACCAGGGATGGGGAACCTCAGGCCCCAGGGCCATTTACGGCCCTTGATGACCTTTTATCAGGCCCCTGAGCAGATTCTCAGGGACCACATTCTTGGGCAGGGAGCTGTATTTTGATTGACACAAGCTCATTAATTTCTTCTTGCTCTGTTAGCACACACACGCAGTGTTCACTACTGAACATTGAAGGGCATGCAATGAAAGATTAAGTCATGAAACCAGTGCCAGAGTCAGGATGCACTTTGTGGGCGGAGTTTGTACGGCCCCCGAATGATGGTATAAATATCCAAATGGCCCTTGGCAGAAAAAAGACCCCTGATATTGTAAACAGACCCTTTTTTTTTTTTTACAAGTAAAGTCTGTATTTCCTCATTCTTTCCTCCTTCGGCATGTTGTATTATGTGAACCCTTTTCTAATTCACATTACACATACCTATGAAGCTGGGCCTTTTATTGTATGTATGCATTGTTTCCAGAATTTTTAGGTGGGACAATACAAACTGTCTGACCTCCATAACACATGTATTCGGGCTGTCTGTAAAAGTCTTAGGCTGTTTGAACGTTCTTATTCTTTACTGTTTTCTTAGTGTATATGTAATAGGGATCCCCTGTTGGAAATAGAGGGAATTGCTTTTACCCATTAGATATATTAACAATATTTCCAAGTGTGCAAGGCCAAAGTAAGGATAAAGAGGAAAAGGCATGCCACACCTGGTTCAGAACTGCTGCTCAAGTAGGGAAGCACCTCTTTATCATATATTCAGAAGAGCTTGGCACTCTCTGAAAGATGTATCGAGTATTTTATTTTTTAACCCCTTCACCCCCAAGGGTGGTTTGCACGTTCATGACCGCGCCAATTTTTACAATTCTGACCACTGTACCTTTATGAGGTCATAACTCTGGAACGCTTCCATGGATCCCGGTGATTCTGACTTTTTTTTCTCGTGACATATTGTACTTCATGTTAGTGGTCAAATTTCATTCAAATAACTTGCGTTTATTTGTGAGAAAAACGGAAATTTGGCGAAAATTTTGAAAATTTCGCAATTTTCCAAGTTTGAATTTTTATGCCCTTAAATCACAGAGATATGGCACCCAAAAAACTTGATAACTAACATTTCCCACATGTTTACTTTACATCAGCACAATTTTGGAACCCAAATTTTTTTTGTTAGGAAGTTATAAGGGTTAAAAGTTGACCAGCGATTTCTCATTTTTACAACACCATTTTATTTTTACGGACCACATCACATTTGAAGCCACTTTGAGGGGTCTATATGATAGAAAATACCCAAAAGTGACACCATTCTAAAAACTGCACCCCTTAAGGTGCTCAAAACCACATTCAAGAAGTTTATTAACCCTTTAGGTGCGTCACAGGAATTTTTTTGAATATTTAAAAAAAAAAATGAACATCTAACTTTTTTTCACAAAAAAAATACTTCAGGTTCAATTTTTTTTATTTTACCAAGGCTAACAGGAGAAATTGGACTGCAAAAGTTATTGTGCAATTTGTCCTGAGTACGCTGATACCTGATATGTGGGGGGGAACGACTGTTTCGGCGCATGGCAGAGCTCAGAATGGAAGGAGCGCCGTTTGACTTTTTCAATGCAAAATTGTCTGGAATTCAGATCGGACGCCATGTCACGTTTGGAGAGTCCCTGATGTACCTAAACAGTGGAAACCCCCTACAAGTGACCCCATTTTGGAAACTAGACCCCCCAAGGAACTTATCTAGATATGTGGTGAGAACTTTGAACCCACAAGGGCTTTACAGAAGTTTATAACGTACAGCGGTACAATTAAAAAATCATATTTTTTCCACAAAAATGATCTTTTCACCCCAATTTTTATTTTCCCAAGGGTAACAGGACCCTAAAAGTTGTTGTGCAATTTGTCCTGAGTACGCTGATACCCCACATGTGGGGGTAAACCACTATTTGGGCGCATGGCAGAGCTCGGAAGGGAAGCAGCGCCATTTGACGTTTTTGGCTGGAATTGAGATCAGACATCATGTCACGATTGGAAAACCCCTGATGTACCAAAACAGTGGAAACCCCCCACAAATGACACCATTTTGGAAACGAGACCCCCTAAGGAACTTATCTAGATGTGTGGTGAGCACTTTAAACCCCCAAGGGCTTCACAGAAGTTTATAATGCCCGGGCATGAAAATTAAAAAATCGTATTTCTCGTTCGCCTTATTGGGGGACACAGAGACCATGGGTGTATGCTGCTGCCACTAGGAGGCTGACACTATGCACAAAAAAAGGTTAGCTCCTCCTCCGCAGTGTACACCCCACCGACCGGCAAGAAGTTCCTCAGTTGAGCTTAGTGTCAGTAGGAGGTGGACACGGGTCTTTTATTAGACCCCTATCTACCTCGTCGTGCGTCGTTCCTTTACAGGTTTCGGAGGGATACGGAGTGAACAGTCACATCCGTACTCCCACAAAGAGACTATGAGTACGGCGTGTACTGCCACCCCGTATCCTCATAGGTCTCCGCGGCAGGACCAGGAGCCTCGCACAGGTGTGTGCCAGCTATACGGACGGTCCTTGCCCCCCGCCTCCCACCATCTCGCCTACCAGAGCCTGACGGTTGGACGAGGCGTGGATTCCATAAAGACGACAGACAGCGTGGGATTCTCAGGTACCTTTATTGTGGCCCCCGGCCTGGGTGAGTATGCGGTCTAGCGGTCCCCCGGCGTTTTCATCCTAAGGCGGTCGCCAGGGGACCACGGTAGGGCCTGCGCGCCCGCTTCTCCCCACGGTCGCCGCATCCATGAAGGCCCCTGTTCTTTCGGGCCTTGTTCTGCGCCCCCCCGTTTTTTCTTCATCCCGGCAGGGGTATACAGGGGTCGGGCTGTGGGAAGCAGGGACGCGGCCCGGGGTTGCGGCCCGGTGTTGCGGCGCGTCTTCCGCGCCGACCCCCTGCTGACAGGCGGCCGGCACTATTAATTTAGGCCCCAGCTTCTTCTCGGGCCTACCGCTGCGTCGCGGCCACGCCCCCTGCCCCTTTCTTCTAAGCGGGCTTCTCTCCCGCCCGTCCTAGGCCTTCCCAGCCCCCTTGCCTCACACCAGCCTGCTATTGGACAGCGGGCGGTGCTAAGGGGATCTCTGCGGCGAGCTCCGCCCTTCTTCTCCCTCTGGCAGCGCGCCCTTTTCCTGGTGGTCGCCATCTTCTCAGCCTGCCAGCCGGACCTCATTCCCTGCCGGATTTCGGTCGCTGGGCCTTTTTTCAGCCGGATTGGCCTGGCCTCATCCTGCAGCCAGATCAGAGAGCGTCGCCCTTGGGGACACCGGACCGTGAGTAGCTCTGCACCTGCAGACTGACACCCTTCTCTGCCTTCTGTTCCCCAACCGGCCGGCACTGCCTCTCTTTTCACTATGACCAACGCTAAGTCTGATCGTACCCGCTCTGCGTCCAGCCCGACGCCGCTCAGGAGCCATCCATAGCCCCAGGGGCGAGTGAGCCCCCCATGCCGGGTTGGGCCTCCTCTCAATCACAGTCAGTGCAGACCTCATCAAGGTGTCTCAGTCCCTAGTAGCCGTTCTGGACAAGTTGCCCTTGGGAGCTTCGGCGGGACCCAGCACGTCTCAGGACGTCCCATCTGAGCCAGCCAGCGGCAGTCGCAAGAGGCCCAGGCAGGACCTCCAGGCGGAGTCCTCCCCTCGTCCTACCTCACCCCATAGTCCCCAGCAGTCTCCCTCTCGGGCCTCCTCCCCCGAGTCAGGCGAAGCGCTTTCGGAATCGGAAGGGGTCTTAGAGCTGGATTCGGACCAGGATGCGAACATGAAGGTTACGGTGCAAAACCTCATTGCCGCGATTCACCATACCTTTGACATCGCTGACGCCCCTGCGAAATCCTCAGATCAGGAGGTTTCATCCAGACGGGCGGAAACACCATCCAGGGTGTTTCCCTTCCATTCTGAGTTTGGAAAGATTTTTACAAAGGAGAGAGAAGATCCGACCAGACGCTTTCAAAGAGGAAAGCGTCTCGGCGTGCTGTACCCGTTTGCTAAAGAGCTCACGGACAACTGGGCCGCTTCTCCCTCGGTGGACCCTCCCGTGTCCAGACTTTCTAATAATACGGTCCTTCCGCTGTCAGGTGTGGCGTCGCTAAAAGATTCTAATGATAGGATCATAGAATCTCTAGCAAAATCTGCCTTCGAAGCGGCATCAGCAGCGGTATGTCCAGTCTTTGTTTCTTCTTGGGCAGCAAAGGCCATATCCACTTGGGCAGATGACCTTCGGCAGGGCATTCTGGATAAGACACGACCAGAGCATTTGGCCGATCTCGCCAATCAGATTTCCCATGCGGGGGATTATCTGCTTTCTGCCTCCTTGGATGCCGCATCTTGCGCAGTTCAGGCGTCAAGTAACATCGTGGCAATCCGACGTACAATTTGGCTCAAGTCCTGGCAGGTGGACTTGTCCTCTAAAATGTCTCTGACCAATCTGCCTTTTCAGGGAGTGTTCTGCAGGTGTCATGTTGCCTTTGGAGAGCCCCTAATGTACCTAAACAGTGGAAACCCCCCACAAATGACCCCATTTTGGAAACGAGACCCCCTAAGGCACTTATCTAGATGTGTGGTGACCACTTTGAACCCCCAAGTGCTTCACAGAAGTTTAGAACGCTCGGACGTGAAAATAAAAAAATCATTTTTTTCCACAAAAATTATATTTTTGCCCCCAATTTTTTATTTTCCTAAGGGTAACAGGAGAAATTGGACCCCAAAAATTGTTTTGCAATTTGTCCTGAGTAGGCTGATACCCTACATGTGGGGGTAAAACACTGTTTGGGCGCATGTCAGAGCTTGGAAGGGAAGGAGCACCATTTGACTTTTTCAACTCAGAATTGGCTGGAATTGAAATCTGACGCCATGTTGCATTTGGAGAGCCCCTGATGTGCCCAAACAGTTGAAACCCCCAATTCTAACTCCAACCCGAACCCCAACACACCCCTAACCCTAATCTCAGCCCTAACCCTAGCCCTAACCGTAATGGAAAAATGGAAATAAATACATTTTTTTTATTATATTATTTTTCCCTAACTAAGGGGGTGATAACGGGGGGTTTGATTTACTATTTATGGCGGTTTTTATGTTTGGCGGCTGTCGCACGCTAAAAGACGCTTTTTATTGTAAAAATAGTTCTTGCATCACCACATATTGAGAGCTATAATTTTTCCGTATTTTGACCCACCGAGTCATGTGTGGTCTTATTTTTTGGGGGACGAGTTGACGTTTTTATTGGTACCATTTTCAGGCACGTGACATTTTTTGATCGCTTTTTACTCCGATTTTTGGGACGCAGAATGAACAAAAACCAGCGTTTCATGAATTTCTTTTGGGGGGGGTGCGTTTACACCGTTCCGCGTGCGGTAAAATTGATAAAGCGGTTTTATTCTTCGGGTCAGTACGGTTACAGCGATACCTCATTTAGGTCGTTTTTTTATGTTTTGTCGGTTTTATGCAATGAAAACGATTTTTTATAAAAAATAATTATTTTTGCATCGCTTTATTCTGCGAGCTATAACTTTTTTATTTTTTCGCTGATGATGCTGTGTGGCAGCTCGTTTTTTGCGGGACAAGATGACGTTTTCAGCGGTACCATGGATATTTATATGCGTCTTTTTGATCGCGCGTTATTAGACTTTTTGTTTGGCGGTATGATAATAAATCATTATTTTTTGCTTCATTTTTTATTTTTTAAGGGGTTCGCTAAAGGGGTTAACTAATGGGACAGTTTTATAGGGCGGGTCGTTACGGACGTGGCGATACCTAATATGTGTACTTTTATATTTTTTTTTTTTTTTAATTTTCAAAAAATGGATTTATTTGGGGGAATATTTTTTTTTTTTGTAATTTATTTGGCGATTTTTTTTTTTTTTTTTTTTTTTTTTTTTTTTTAACTTTTTTTTAATTTGTTTTACTTTATTAAATAGTCCCAGGTGGGACATCACTGTTCTGTGACAGATCGCTGATCTGTCACATCACTGTGACAGATCAGCGATCTGTCACAGGCAGTGCACAAGGCTTCCTCATGCCTGCGCTTTGCAGGCACTGAAGAAGCCAGCTTCCTGCAGGCCCCCGAAGGCCCCCGTCACCATCTTGGATTCGGGGGCCTGCAGGAAAGGAGCCTCCGGCAGCAGCGCTGCACATTGCGCTGCCGTGGGGGGCTCAGGGAAGCACGGAGGGAGCCCCCTCCCTGCCGATGCTTCCCTTTAACTCCCGGTACACCGCGATCATGTTTGATTGCGGTGTGCAAGGGGTTAACGTGTTGGGGGCGGTCCGTGACCGCCCCTGACACATTGTGCCGGGTGTCAGCTGTGATAATCAGCTGACACCCGGCCGCGATTAGCGGCGCTCACCACGTGGGCGCCGCTGAACGCGGTAGACGTACTATCCCGTCCATGGGCATAGGGGCCCGGGTCCCATGGACGGGATAGTACGTCTGATGTCAGGAAGGGGTTAATTAGTCATCCAAAATCTGCCATATGTTTCATTCTTGTATAACACTGGTCAACACAAAAATAATCAGCAAAGGTAGTATGCCTGTTTTATGGAGCTTGATGTGCTGATTCCAAAAATATGCTTAGTTTTGCTCTATCACATAAAGTTTCTGAGAGAGAAGCATTTTTGTTATTACGTTATTTCTACATTTTCGATGTATGTGGTTTTCCTATGTTATTCCCATTTCTTTGCTTGTCTTACTTCATTGTGAATTTTCTTACAGGGGCAATATCAGTAAAGGTTTTAGTGAGTTTTATGGGAAGGAGTATTGACAGTGCAGTCAACCAATGACTGCTTCTCGGAAAGTCACATGTTATGGGGAGGAGCTAACTTATGAGGCGGTAAGATTTGAGTCAGTCAGTCAGAAAAAGTTGGTGATGGCAGCAAGGACTGGTATGTGAGACTCTGGCAGGAGACAGCCTCTACAGGGACCTGAGCCTAGATAAGAGATAGAAGAGAAGGCAGCGGACAGCCGCCATTGTGAGAGGACTTTCACTGCATTTCTGGGAGGGTAAGTCGCCTCAGAGGGAAGAAAACAGCTCAGCCACTGAGGTGTAACTGACTGAGGGTCTCCACAGAGAGAGAACCTGAAAGCGGCCGATATCTCACTGAGAAACTGCCTGTCTGCAAATGTTCATCTGTAAGGAATAGGCTGACCCGTTTACCTCACAACTGTAGATAGTTATCTACCAGATCACCTGCAGTAATATCAGCTCTAAATACAAGCTGCCTCTGTCATCTCTGGGCAAATATCTACATATAGTGGGTCGGCTCATGTCATTTTTTTTTATTAGTTTGTCACCACCATTGAACGGAACTTACTCTACTGTTTGATCTGAATTAAAGGAGAAAAATGCCCCCACAGTGTATCAATCATCGAAACATATTCTGCTATGTGTGTGGTTCTTATACACCAAAAGGCCAAGTACATTCAATCACTCATGATATTAAAAAGATGTACCAGATGTACTTTGTGTCCACTTGGTGATCAAGACAAAAACTGGGCCCCTCATGTTGTTAAAATGGTCTTCGTGACTGGTTGAATGTGAGGAAAGTGGCTATGACATTTGCTGTTCCCATGATTTGGAGAGAACCCAAAAATCATAGTGATGACTGCTACTTTTGTTTTGTCAAACTGAAGGGCTTTTCTACAAAGAACAAACATAAGATTAATTACCCTGAACTTGAATCTGCGATTAGGCCAGTTCCACATGATGGTACTTTGCCAGTTCCTGTACCACCGTTGTCTGGAATGCATGAAAATGAAGTAGAATATGAAGACTATGGAGCTGAAGCTACTGGTGAAGACATGGAGACCTCAAGTCAAGATGAGTTTCTAACTTATGAAGCAGCCAGAACGCTTTACTCAACATGAATTAAATGATCTCATCAGAGACCTTTCATTGTCAACAGATAAAGCTGAATTTCTTGCATCTAGGTTTAAACAGAAGACTCTTGTTCATGATGATGTCAAACTATGTTAACAAAACAGAAGTAACACTTTAACACAATTTTTCACAGTTGATGGACCAATGGTGTACTGTAACAATGTGAATGGTCTCTTTGAAGAACTGAATCAAGAGTATGTTGTTGCAGATTGGCGATTGTTTATTGACTCATTCCAGAGAAATTTGAAAGCAGTGTTGCGTCGCAATGGAAAGATGAAACCATCAATCCCTATTGCTTACTCATGTCATCTAAAGGAAAGTTATGAAAATCTGTCAGTTGTTTTGGATCCTATACAATATAAGCATCATCAATGGAATATCTGTGGAGTTTTGAAAGTGATTGGTCTGCTAATGGGAATGCAAGGAGGTTTCACAAAATATTGCTGCTTCTTGTGTTTATGGGACAGTAGAAATACAGTAGAGCATTGTGTTTGTCATGATTGGGGACAGAGAAACATCTGTGCTCCAAGTAGAGAATGTTCAGCATAATCCTTTAGTTGCTCCAACAAAATCTTTCTTCCTCCACTACATATAAAGTTGGGATTGAATAATAATGTTTTTATTTATACATCTCCAATATATTCTGCAGCGCTATACAGTTTGCACACATTATCATCGCCGTCCCCAATGGGGCTCACAATCTAAATTCCCTATCCATTAAGACTTGATTGAAAACTTTGTGAAAGCCATGGCAAAGACAAATTCACAAGGGTTACAGTACATTCCACAGAAATTCTCCAGCATTTCACCAGCAAAACTGCAGTAAGGGGTATTTGTTGGTCCTCAGATCAGAGAGCTTATGACAGATGTGTTTTAAAGGAACGCTAAATGTTAAGGAACTGACATATTGGAAAAGTTTCAAGTGGATCTGTGAAAACTTTTTAGGAAAACAAAAATCTCCAGAATCTGTTGAAGGTGTTGAGGAACTGCTAAATGCATACCAGTGTCTTGGATGTCACATGTCTCTGAAAATGCACTTTTCTCTAATAACACCCCACGATAGCACACAGGAGGAGGATGTCATTTCATCCTAATAGGGATGGAAACATAGGTCAAATAGCCCCTCCTACCTCCATACCCCAGTGTTTTTCCTGTCCCTATAGGGATGGAAGAGGTCATCCTCGGTGCTCAGTACCGGCGGTAGACACTGTAAAATTTATCCCAGCCGGGCAGCAGGAGTTCAGTCGGCTTACCCTATCTCTCCGTAAGAGATTTGATTGAGGAGCCTGGGTTGATTCCTCTGGAGGATTCCACTATTCAGGAAGAACGGGTGAGTAGTCCCTCAGGTTGGAGGGAGGCACTGGTCCGGTCACCCTATTAAAGGAGCCCCGGACAGAAGGTCAAGTGAGGTAGGACAAACTGTGCTATCATGGAGTCTGGTACTTCCCGCTCTGCATCTGTAGAGCCCAGCTCTATTCCGATCCCTGCGAGTACTCACGCATTGGGTCTCCTCCAGGGTGTGCAGGTATGGATATTGAGAATCATTTCTACCTTCTCCTCTCTTTTAGGGGGACAAGGATCCTGCACCCATTAGCAAATTCAAAGTCACTAGCCAAAAATGTGCGTTATGTGCCAAAAGACTCTCCTCACATGGCAAACCCTTATGTCAGGAGTGTATAGAGAAAGATCTGAAGGAAGAACAGCCCTCCTTAAGAGCGGACATCAAGTGCATTGTACGTCAGGAGATACAAGCTTCCCTGGCACCCTTCACCCAGTTAATACCAGCCCCTAATGCTCCTCCAAAAACATTGAAAAAACAAGGAGTATAAAGTCCAATAAGTATATAAAAAATATATTAAACATATATGCCAATATAGATGTACACACAATGTTACAATAAAGGAAGGCAATGAAGACTAGGTCACTGATTAGTCATACATAAAGTGCTGAAGTGACAAAAAACAGTAAAGTTACCGCCATGGAAATAGGGTACAAAAATTATGTCTGCCAGAATAAACATATAACAATCCTCCACAATTTGGAACTGGTCAGAACAGACCTATTAATCGGCCATAATTATAAATGCCATGTGCTTACCCATAAGCAGTAATGTCAGGACTACAGCCGCCCGCCACCGACGCGTGTTTCGCTGCTCTTTTTCAAGGTGCAGTCCTCCCCCAGGAGGGGGAGAGAATAGAATTTACCTCCTACCCTCCGCAGAGAGTAAGAGTTATATACTCTCTACACAGCCACTCCAGTCCTCCGTGGATTTAGGAGTATCAATAGAAAAGTCCATAAATTCAAGGTTCAATAATTAGCATATAGAAAACCACCGGTGTAATTACAGACATGAAAAGTCCAACACACCGCCAAAGAACAAAAATAAAAAGGTCCGTTAAAAAATCATACTTTATTGACATAAATATCTTTTTTATAAAATGAACCAATTGTTCCAAAAAATTAACACAGTGCCTAACTACAAAAAAGGACGTATAGGCACTAACTAATGCATAAAAATTGAAAAAACATATTGCAAAACACCAATGTTACTGAATAACATACCAAGGCAAATTGCATATAGTGATCAAGTTACATATTCAGACAGAGCATAAATATATAGGGGAAGAATACAAATTCTACTAAATAAATCTCCCATGCAACTGTTTAACATAAATAGGTGCTTGTAGGCAACCATAATACATATTACCTCGATAAATCCGTTCAAAGTTGCAATTGTGTTCTGAAAATACATAAAGTGCTGCAGTGCCGATAGCGTCCTTGTAACCCTTGACAAGGGTCACTACTCTAGACTCTCTTCTTGATAAAAAAAAAGAAAAGCGAATGGATCCCACAGGATTATAATAAATCTGAAGCCTCTAAACCAGTACATCTGTTAAAGGAGATTCAAGATTGAGTCAGAAAAATTGGCAGTTCCCCTGATAGGGAAGGGCTTCACCATGCCAACAATCGATCTACAGGACGCATATTATCATGTCCCGATTCATCCCAACCATCGGAAATTCCTGAGATTTGCCATGGCCCAGGGGGAGCGGGTAGTTCGTTACCAGTTCAACATACTCCCATTCAGGCTAATGTCAGTTCCCGAATTTTCACAAAGATTGTCGGCAGCCACGGCCCATATCAGAGGTCAGCAGATTTGTATCGTCCCATAAATCGACGACTTTTTTGCTGGTAGCATCATCAGCACAGGTGTTGCAGTAGAATATTCAGACGACTTCCCAGATACTGACGTCACTGAGGTGGTTGATAAATCAAAAAAATCAGATCTCGCTCCTTCCACAAGGAAGACCTTGTTGGGAATTCTTCTGGATTCTCAGGCACAAACATTCTTCCAGCCCTGGGAAAAACATCCAGCTGAGAGCAAGAATAAACATCCTGCGAAGCAGAAGGTTGGTGTCCATGAGATTTGCCATCTCAGTCCTTGGCTCCATGATATCTTGTATCCAATCGTTAGCCTAGGCCCAGGCGCACAACAGAGACCTGCAGAGTTATATACTAGCAGAATGGGATGGTTCCCCCAGATCACTGGACAGGAAGTTGTCAATATCAGCCCAGATACGAGCTTCATTAGCCTGGTGGGACAATCCCAAAAAAAACTGAACAACATAGAGCCTTGGGTCCAGACCCCGCTAGCCACCATAGAGGTAGATGCCAGAAAGAGGGGGATGGGGGGCCATAGTCTCCCAGACATCCTTCCAGGGTCTCTGGTCAGTCGAAGTCAGCAGGCAGTCCTTGAATTTCACAGAATTGAAGGCGGTGAAAGAGGCCCTTGGGGCAGCTATTTCGATAATCCAGTGTACCCATGTGAGTGTACTCTGACAATGTGACCACGATCTGCACCTCCGACATCAGGGAAGTTCATAGGATGAAGAGCTGAAAGCCATCTCGGCAAGAGTATTTTCTTGGGCCTAAAAATATCTTATTTCTGTGTCAGCCTTTCATATAAATGGAACAGACAACAGGATGGTCTGCTTCCTGAGCAGAAAGGATATCCACCTGAGGGAATGGAGTATGAATCTGGAGGTATTCCAGATGTTGACCGAAGGATGGGGTTATCCACAGGTCGATCTATTTGCAGACCGGACGACAGATGTCTAGGCATAGGCGCCTTGGCCCACCAATGGCAATTCGATCTGGCTTATGCCTTTCCTCCGATCCCTCTCTTACCAAGAGCTCTACAGAAAGTAAGAGACGAGCAGACAAGTCATTCTAGTAGCAGACCTGGACGAAGAAATGCTGGTATGGCACCATATCCAGCCTAAGTGTAGACGTCCTCTAATCCTCCCGCCAATCAGGGATCTCCTACACCAGGGACCAGTTTATCACCCGGACATAGAGAACTTACATCTGCCAGCTTGGCTTCTGAGTTCTCGTTCCTGAAGGCCAGAGGTCTCTCTGACATCTATATGCTTCAGAAGAGTAGGAAGCTGGTGATTAACACAATGTACCAGAAGATCTGGAAAACGTTTGTGTCATGGTGTGCACCAGACCGTCCGGATCCCCGACAGCCCAATATCGCCCGGATCCTAAATTTTCTGCATGACTGATTGGAGAAGGGACTTAAACCCAGTACCCTAAAGATATAGGTGGCGGCATTGAGCTCATACTTTGACCAGGCCCTTAGGAACATCGGTGGATAAAACAATTTATGACAGCGGCTACACGCCTTCGTCCTAGAGTTATCGGTCTGGACCCCGCTTGCACCTCAGTATCGTCCTGAGAGGATTAACGCTGCCACCGTTTCAACCGCTGTTGGAAATAATGTTGGACAGGTTGTTCTGGAAGACTGCTTCATTGTAGCAATAACAACGGCCAGGCGAGTGGGGGGACTTACAGGCTCTCTCAATAGTATAGGGACACCCTGAAAAACTTTATCAACGACAGTCTAATGTCGAGCTCTTTTAATTTCTGCTCATATTTTGTTTTGTATGTGAAATTATTTTTGTTCAATAAAAACTGTTTTGTAGCTGTGATGGAGTGCAGAAGCTGCTTCCTAGTGCTCCTAGGACATGGAGAATATACTTCACTTTAACTTACCCACGAGATCCATGTGTGCTTCCAGAAGAAGGGGAACTAGTTCCAGCAAGACTCCAGTCCCTTCCCACCACAAAAAAACAGCCCTGACCCGCATGCTACAGAGCATTATGCCGAAGGGGAAGCCAGCAACAGCTTCAGCAATGGCGTCCAGCACTGTGAGGACCACGAGGTATGTCAGAGGAGAAGTCTGTGGGGAGTCAGGGAAGGAGTGCTTGGGTATCACCTGGGGAGGGTGACTCAATCCCCCACCGAAGCCCAGATTCAGTGCACACCAAGAATGCAGCAGATCAGGAAGATAAAGCTCGTGGAGATTGGCAGGGAGAGACCCAGGCAGAAGGCAATGCCACAGTACACTGCAGCCCCATCCATGCAGTTTCCCAGTCTGATGACTTCCACAGACTGCAGGAGCTGATCAAAGCCCTTCCTACTAAAGCAGACATAGACGCCTTGATAGCTAGGATAGTTGCTTCACAGGAAAGGGCAGTTTCAGCCCTTAGAAATGATATGGACACACTCTCCGCTTGCACGGCCTCAGTTGAGGAGGCTATGGCATCACTATCTGAGAGGATGTCTTCTCTGGAGCAGGAGCTCTCATCACAGGCTCATATGCAGGACATGATGCTGTTGCTGGATGACCAGGAGAATCGTGGTCGACGCAGTAACGTGCGCCTCAAAGGTATACCTGAGAGCGTCACCATGGATACCTTATCTCAAAAAGTCAAGACCAACTTTAACCAAATTACACAAAGAGCGCCAGAGACTCCTTTTGTGTTTGACAGAATCCATAGAGTCTCACGTCAGGGGCCACCTTCCAGCGCGAACCCCAGATATATTCTGTGGAGAATGCACTACTTCTCAGAGAAGGAGAGTATCATACGTAAAGCTTGGACATCTGGGCCGTTCTCCCTGGAGGGAGTGGAGATCCGTTTGTTTCCGCATGTTTCAGCTCTCACATTGTTTGCAACGTCTGCTTCGGCCACTACTGCAAAAGGTCAAGGAGTCTGGAGCCACTTACCAGTGGGGCCACCCATTCCATCTAATCGTACGGAGAGAGGGCTCTGTCCTGACCCTTAAACACCCAGATGAGCTCAAGGATTTGTTCATATTTATGGACATTTCACCATTCCCTGTACCAAATTGGCTACAAGTTGAGCGTCCTCAGCCGCTACCTCAGAGGGAGAGGAGGAATAGGGGCAGTCAATCTTTCCATGTGCAGGAAAAGGAGAAGGCTGATTTCGCAACGAGCTCCACTCCCTCTGAGGCTCCCATCTGACACTCTACTGCAAAAGTTGTATGGCTATTATGAGGTTTCCTCCTGTCTGATGAGGTAGACTTGGAGGGAATTATTGGATACCTGTCCCATGGGGCTGCAGCTTATATGCTTTTGTTCATCTAAAATGCCTGAGTTTAATATATCCATGTGTAAACTTATCTTGGTCCCCCTCTCCCTCCTCCCCCCTGTTCTGACTGATAGAATTGTATACTCTGTGATTTGGATGAAACCTGAGGTTACATTACCCGAATTGGGGTTGGGTTGGGTTCTTGTGGGTGAGTAGTATTATCTTATCTTGCCCAGTTAATGTATGTTCTTATGTCCTTTGTCTGTCAGGGCACTGCCTCACGGTTTTCTGTGTTCCCCAAAGTACTTGCAAGTCCAATTTGGATTTGCTAGGTGGTTCTTTGACCTCGTCTTGCTCGGGGTGTGGAGAGCTCACCAGTACTACTGGTGGAGGAATTTTCCTCCTCCATTCTTCTTTTTAGCGTTTCGCATTAACTACTTTCTACTTTCTTTCCCTATTTTTGTATTTTTCTTTTCCCCCTATCTATTCCCTTCTTACTTTCACCCCTCCTCCCACCTGCCCATTCCCCCCATACACACATGGGGACCCACAGCTGCTTTCACTATGCCTCATGCCACCCCAATGGAGGTAAAGTGTGGCTCACTTAATGTGAAGGGATTGAATAGTTTCTGCAAGAGAGCCATTCTGACAAATTTTTTGAGAAAGTCCCATATCCAAATCGCGTTCTTGCAAGAAACACATGCCAGCCCAGCCAAGCCTGTCAAACTATCTTCTCATTGGTTCCCAGAGGAGTATCAGAGCTGCTCTCCTGACTCAAAATCTAGAGGGACGGGTATACTGTTTTCCCGGGCTCTCCCATGGGAGTTTATGGATTCTCGCACGGATAACATGGGTAGAATGATGTTGTAAAGGGGAAAATAGCTTCCCACATATTTACTCTTGCCTCTATGTATTTACCTAGTGTCGGACAGGTCTCTGCACTGGCGGGTCTCCTAGATTCTATTGCTGAGTTCTCGGAGGGTACTCTGGTCCTGGGGGGCGACCGCAATATCGCACTTGACCCATCTGTAGACACATCTTCTGGAGCTTAATCTAATTCCCTAGCAGCACTACATAGACTTAGAAGGACATTACATAATCACCAACTTATCGACAGTTGGAGACTACTACACCCATCGGAAAGGGACTTCTCTTTTTATTCATCAGTCCATGACTTATTCTAGACTAGACTATTTCTTTGTACACTACAAAGATATCTCTAAGATACAGGAGACTGACAGACTCCATAACCTTCTCGGACCATGCGCTCTGTTCTATCGTGCTTGCCCTGCCCTCCTCGGCCTCCCGTCAATGGCAGTGGAGACTAAACTCCTCTCTCCTGGATGATCCTATGGTTACTCAGGAGATTTTCCAGACCTTGAGAACATTTTTTGAACTAAACAAATCTGCTGATACTTCTCTAAACACTGTTTGGGAGGCTCATAAATGCGTGATCAGAGTATTGATAAAACATGAGGAGGGAGAGGGAGGCCTATCTTGATGCCCTTCTGTCCCAATTAAAAATACTGGAAACAAACTATAAAACCTTCTCTACAGAAGCAGCAAAAATTGCACTCATTAAGGTGCGAGACGATTTGCGTAACCTTCTTAATAAAAAGGCCAAGGGGATTCTAGCCCGTTGTAGGCGACACTACTACGAACATGGGAACAAATGTAGCAAATCCCTCGCAAAAGCTTTAAGACAGCAAAGAGCTAGATCTTACATTCCAGAATATTCTCCACCGCCCATGCTAAATGTGTCCAATTCTCTCATGACATTGCAAAAGCCTTTCAGACATTTTATGCGTCCCTTTACAACTCAGATAATAATAATCCTGCCGCCGCCTCGCTCGGTTTTCTTTCCGAATGTATTACGAAGGCAGGTTTACCAAGGCTGATCTCCAGTGACATCTTGATGCTGGAGAAACCCATAACAGAACAAGAAGTGCACTCGTCTATTTCTGCCTCTAAAACGGGTAAGGCACCAGGTCCCGATGGCATCCCGGCCCTTTACTTAAAAAAATTCAGAGATTTACTAATCCCGGGAATGTTAGCCTCCTTTAATTCAGTGTCTAAAAATAACGCCCCACATCCAGATTCTCTGAGAGCCCATATTGCGGTGATACATAAAGAAGGGAAAGATCCGACCCAGTGTGCTACAGTAGCTTCTGCCCCATTTCCCTGTTAAATGTTGATGTAAAACTCTTTGCCAAGATCCTTGCATCTATACTTGCTCCCCTTCTCTTGGGAATCATTCACCCGGACCAAGCTGAATTTATGCCAGGCCGAGAGGCCAGAGATAATACTATTAAGTCTATTAACTTAATTCATCATGCTAAATCCTGGAATGTCCCATCAATACTTTTATCCACTGATGCCGAGAAGGCATGTGATAGGGTCAATTGGGTTTTCATGGAAGAGACCCTCATTCACCTGGGTCTGGGAACAAAGATGCTCCAGTGGATCCTGTCTCTATATTCAGTCCCTTCCACCAGGGTCGGGGTGAACGATGCACTTTCAGATCCATTTTATATTTATAATGGCACACGACAGGGATGCCCTCTGTCACCCCTCATTTTCACCCTCACTCTTTGAACCCTTTCTTAGACATGTTAGAGCCAACCCCTATATCTCGGGTATTCATGTACTTCAAAACACTTATAAAGTAGCAGCATACGCTGATGACCTTCTTTTCTTCGTTACCTCACCTATGTTCTTCCTGCCTAAGCTAATGAATGAATTCAGAACATATGCCCAATTGTCTAATTTCAAGATTAATTTTTTAAAATCCGAGGCGCTTAACATTAAAGGGAACCTGTCACCCCCTGCAGGCGTTTTTAAGTAAAAGAGCCACCTTGTGCAGCACTAATGCTGCATTCTGTCAAGGTGGCTCTTTTACTTAGCGTCCCTTCCACCGCTGAAATAATCGTTTTTAAAATTGGTCAGACATACCTGATATTTGACAGGGGGGCAGGGCTTTCCCCCCCTAGACACACAGCCTCACATACGTCAGTCATGTCCTGCTTTTGAATTTGGCGCCGCCTCCTCAGCGTTCATTTCTTTTTCTCGTGCCTGCTGCACCGCTGCCCTGCTTAGCTCCGCCCCTACTGGTCACATGGTGCTGACTTCATCACAGGCTCTGCTGGCACCACTGCTTGCTGAGCTCCGCCCCTACTGGTCACATGGTGCTGACATCATCACAGGTCCTGCTGCACCACTGAAAGAATATTACAGCGCAGGTGCAGAAAAAGAAATGAACGCTGAGGAGGCGGCGCCAAATTCAAAAGCTGGACATGACTGACGTATGTGAGGCTATGTGTCCAGGGGGGAAAGCCCTGCCCCCTGACAAATACCAGGTATGTCTGACCAATTTTAAAAACGATTATTTCGGCAGTGGAAGGGACGCTAAATAAGAGCTACCTTGACAGAATGCAGCATTAGTGCTGCACAAGGTTGCTCTTTTACTTAAAAACACCTGGAGGGGGTGACAGGTTCCCTTTAATTCTTCCCCGGAACTTGCAAGATCTTTACAGAAGTCCTTCAGTTTCAAATGGGCTACCTAACACCTGAAATATTTAGGAGTAAGACTATCTGCAGACATCAATTCTCTATATTGATGGAACTTCCCTAGCCTTTTAACATCTATTCAAGCAGACTGTGATAGGTGGTCCAAGATATCCTTCACCTGGTTTGTCAGATGCCAAATTTTTAAGATGAACATATTACTGAGGGTCCTGTATATTCTACAGGCTCTCCCCATCAATATACCTGCTAACTTTTTTAGAAAATTAGGGTCCATTCAAGTCTAGTTTATATGGGGAAAAAAATCTACTGGACTAAAGAGAGAGGTTCTCTGCAGACCCAAGAGGATGGGGGGGGAGTGGGGCTTCCGGATCTAACAATATATCTCTTTGCAGGCCACCTAGCTAGAATGATAGACTGGTGCAGAAATGGTCACCATAAGGCATGGGTTCAAATAGAACAAAGTTTTTGCCCGACCCCATTGAAGACCCTCCCATGGGTTTTACTTTCGGCCCCAGAGAATCATAGAATCGTAGAGTTGGAAGGGACCTCCTGGGCCTTCTGGTCCAACCCCCTGCTCAAA
The DNA here is from genome assembly GCF_039654945.1 of Dendrobates tinctorius. Lineage (NCBI taxonomy): Eukaryota > Metazoa > Chordata > Amphibia > Anura > Dendrobatidae > Dendrobates > Dendrobates tinctorius. The sequence continues at coordinate 11,128,473 of NW_027361939.1, read as the reverse complement.
GCAGGATTCGCTAAATCATCCCAGTCAGATGTCTGTCCAGCCTCTGTTTGAAGACTTCCATTGAAGGAGAACTCACCATTTCTCGTGGCAGCCTGTTCCACTCATTGATCACTCTAACTGTCAAAAAGTTTTTTCTAATATCTAATCTGTGTCTCCTCCCATTCAGTTTCATCCTATTGCTTCTAGTCTTTCCTTGTGCAAATGAGAATAAAGTGGATCCTTCTACAATGTGACAGCCCTTTAGATATTTGTAGACGGCTATTAAGTCTCCTCTCAGTTTTCTCTTTTGCAAACTAAACATTCCCAAATCCTGCAACCTTTCCTCATAAGACAGGGTTTGCAGACCGGTCACCATTCTGGTCGCTCTTTTCTGAACTTGCTCCAGTTTGTTGATGTCTTTTTTTAAAATGTGGTGCCCAAAACTGTACACAATATTGTAGATGAGGTCTGACCAAAGAGTAGAGGGAAATAATGACTTCACGTGATCTAGACTGTATGCTTCTGTTAATACATCCTAGAATTGCATTTGCCTTTTTTGCTGCTGCATCACACTGTTGACTCATATTCAGTCTGTGATCTATTAGTATACCCAAGTCTTTTTCACATGTGCTGTCACTTAGCCCTATTCCTCCCATTCTGTATATGCTTTTTTCATTTTTATTGCCCAGATGTAGTACTTTGCATTTCCCCCTGTTAAAAACCATTCTGTTAGTTGCTGCCCACTTCTCCAGTTTATTTATATCTTTTTGAATCCTCTCTCTCGCTTCTCTAGTATTAGCTATCCCTCCTAGCTTTGTGTGATCAGCAAATTTAATCAGTTTACCCTCAATTCCTTCATCTAAATCATTGATAAAGATGTTGAACAATACAGGGCCCAGGACAGAGCCCTGTGGTACCCCACTTGAGACATTCTTCCAACTGGATGTGCAGCCATTTACGACCACTCTTTGGGTCCGATCACTAAGCCAGTTATGAATCCACCTAACAGTTGCCTTGTCCATTCCATACTTAGTCATTTTTTCAATAAGGATTGTATGAGAGACTTTGTCAAATGCTTTGCTGAAGTCAAGATAAACTACATCTACAGCATTTCCTTGATCCACCCAATCAGTGATTCCGTCATAGAAGGAAATTAAGTTAGTCTGACATGACTTATTAGTTACAAACCCATGCTGACTCTGTTTAATCACTTCATTCTTATCCAGGTACTGACATACATGTTTAATAATTTGTTCAAAGATCTTTCCTGGTATAGAAGTCAGACTCACCGGCCTATAGTTGCCTGGGTCCACCTTCTTCCTCTTTTTGAAGATAGGAACATCATTTGCTCTTCTCCAGTCTTCTGGCACTTCTCCTGTTCTCCAAGAATTTTCAAAGATTATGGAGAGGGGTTCAAAAATTTCTTCTGCTATGTCCTTCAGTACTCTGGGGTGTAATTCATCTGGACCTGGAGACTTGAATTCATTTAGGTTAGCTAAGTGTTTCCTCACTATCTTTCTGTTTGTAGATATCCTGGATTCTTCTATTCCCTTAATAGGACAGTGAAGAACAGTTGATGTTACATTTCCTTTCTGAGAGAAACAGATGCAAAATAGGAATTTAAAAGTTCAGGCTTCTCAACATCCTGTCTTACCATTTCATCATTTTCATCCTGTAAAAATCCTATAGCATCTTTGACTTTTCTTTTACTTTTGACATATCGCCAAAATCCTTTATTATTGCTTTTGACATCTCTTGCAAGCCTCAATTCATTTTCAGCTTTAGCTAATCAGAGCAAATCAAATCCCATCCGACTATTGGATCCACTTTAAAATACTGCAACACAGCACTAGTCCGTTTACATTTACTCTCAGAGGCTTCTCCTCTCACTCTAGTGTTGAGTCATCCTATATTTGTCCTTAGCCGCTCGGACTCCCATTTTTTGTCTGTGGATAGATTCGGGGATGGATAGAGTAGAAAACTGGGGAGAGGGAGCCTCCTGGCCTTCTCTGAGTGACCTTACTGCCAAAACAGATCCAATACCCCATGGCAGTTGGAGGTGTTTGCAACTTACCCACTTTTTCAGCAGCCTTCCCCCTAAAAGTTCATTTGGACAACCCAAAACCCAGTTTGAGCTTTTATGTAATAGCCCGGGCCCAATCAGACACACCTTAGCTAAAACCTACTCTATGTTGATGGACCCCCGGAGCCGGTCGCCCCCTTCTTTCCTTGCACTGTGGGAGAGAGATTTAAATATTTCTTTTACGGAATATCAGAGAACTCAAATTTTTACCCTTGTAGACTGTGCCTCGATTAGCTCTATGTTCCAGGAGGCTGGCTATAAGATTTTGTCCAGATGGTAATAATAATATTTATTTTTATTTAGCGCTAACATATTCCGCAGCGCTTTACAGTTTGCACACATTATCATCGCTATCCCCGATGGAGCTCACAATCTTCATTCCTTATCAGTATGTCTTTGGAATGTGGGAGGAAACCGGAGAACCCGGAGGAAACCCACGCAAACATGTGGAAACATACATACTCCTTTCAGATGTTGTCCTTGATGGGATTTGAACCCAGGCTGCAGTGCTAACCACTGAGCCACTGTGCTGCCCTCATGGTACAGAGTGCCCTCGAAGTTGCACACCATATTTCTGGAAATTGACCCCAACTGCTGTAGGTGTGGAAGGGCAGAGGGCACGATTTTTCATATTTTCTGGCAATGTGACGTATTGCAATCATTTTGGATGGGGGTGTGGGAAATTATTTGTCGGGTTACGGGCTGTTCCGAAAAGTTGACTCCGGCTCTGATACTACTCCAACATAATGAAATCCCTCTCCAGATCTATAAATCCTCTTTGTTGAAATTTTTTATCATGGCTGCAAGGGTTTGCATGCCGGAGAGATGGAAGAGTCCCGCTCCTCCAACCATATCTCAGTGGATCGCAAAAGTCAATGAAATTATGTATATGGAGGACCTCACCTTAACCATACATGAATCCTACCCAAAGCTTTGGGCTACTTGGCTTGGATAGATGGATTTTCGAAGCTCTAGTGAGTATTGTGATCTAATGCTGGAGGCAAACGCCCCTGAGGTGAACTGAAAACATCAGGCTGAGTGGTGGACTTGGTCGGGTGGGTACTCCTTCCCTTACACCCTCGTTTTTTCCTTCCCTCCCCTTTTTTTTTTTTTTAACCTGTCGCCTAATTGGGGGACACAGAACCTTGGGTGTTATGCTGCTGTCCACTAGGAGGTGACACTATGCATAATCTGAAAAAGATTAACTTTGGCTCCTCCTCTGCAGTATACACCCCTGGACGGCGTCAGCCTTCTCCAGTTTTTGCTTAGTATCGCAAGGAGGCACACCTTTTTTCTTCCGTTTTTTTCATGGAAATACAGATGAAGAAAAGTGGGTCTCCAGCGAGACTCCCGGCATGGTTCCCTCCTCGGTCCCCTATTAGGGGTACCCGGTTGAGGTCGAGGTGGTTTTTTTCCCCATGTCGCTCCCTCCCCAGTCCCTCGGGTCCTGGTTCCAGGTCGAGACCCCCCTCCTTCCCCAACCCCTTTAAGGGGTCTGGGTTGAGGCGAGGATGAAGACCCCCTGACGGTGACAGACGCACCCTCCCTAATCCCCCGCAGGGGGTATTAGGTTGAGACGCCTCAGGTAGGGTCGGAGATCAGGCAGCATTCCGCAGCTTCCAGGGACCCCAGGCCGGCTGAGGGATCCTGTGGGGGCCGGGGGAGGGTGCGGACTGGATGGCACAGCAGAAACAGGGCTTTTGCTGCGTCCCTGTCTCTGCAGCAGCAGCGGCTCCATAGCCCTTCAGGGGCCCCCCATACAAAAACCGCTACCCCTGCTACCCCCACCGCTATCCAGTCGACCGTTCTGGTGGGGTCTGGTACAAATCTGCCCCCCCCCCCCGGACTACCGCGCCGCTCTGGAGCCCTCCTGGGCATCAGACTTCAAATTTAGACCGCGGCTTCGGCCTAGCTGAAGCCGCCGCCTTTTCCCCGCCCCCGGCCCGCCCCCCGGATGACCAAAATGACACACTGGAGTGTCATAGAAGGGGCGGATTGAGGCAGAAAGGGGGCGTTTTTACACAGCCCAGCGCGCCCTTTTCAGCTCTCCGCCCCCTCCTCCCTCTCCTCAGAGCCCCGGTGGCCATTTTTTCTGGATGAGATCCAGGAGAGAAGCATCACAGCGGTCTCCGGGGGGCACAGAACTTGGATCTGTCGGCGCTGGACCTAGGGGCACACCGGTGGGGTAAGCTCACAGCTGGGTTCTCATTACTCAGCTGTGAATCTATACTTCCTATAAGGCTTTCTGTGGGTTCCCTCTGCGTAGCCACCCCTGTACGATCCCTTATAGCCAGCCTCTGTGCACTATGCCGGGCTCAAGGAAGAGAACCAGGCAGGAATGTTTCTATGCATTCTGCACAGCCTGCAAAGCCACGCTCCCTAGTGGCAGCACGTATCCGCACTGCCGGGACTGCATCCAGAACTCTGGGTCAGAACCCCAGGGAGTCCCTACTGACGCTTCAGTGTCACAGGCCACGCCGGAATGGGCAACTCAGATGTCTCAGTCTATGTCACAGTCCATAGACAACCTAACTGCTACATTGCTGCAAGCCCTGCAGAGTCGGGCCCCGGCTATGGACGGTACACAGCAAACGGACAGCTTGTCTCAGGAACATGCTGCTTCCGACTCTCACAGACGTAAGCGGACTCACAGGTCTCGATCACCTGAGTCGCACTATAGCACAAGGTCGTCCCTCTCTAGGGAGAGACAGCGTCATTCCAGGTCTCCTGGGCAGTCCCCTGCCACAGACAGACAGTGCAATTTACCACAGGGATCCCCCACCACAGAAGACCCCCGCCCCAGGTCGCCCTCCAGGGATCACCTTAGTGAGGCACAGGATTCGGAGGGCATCTGTGACTCCGACTCAGATGATGAAACGGTCAGGTCCGTGGTACCTTCTCCCCCTAGCAATACAGCGCTAGTTGAGGACATAATTTCTTCTATTCATCGGGTGCTAAAAATTCCAGAGTCGCCCCCGGAAGTCCCAAAACATAGGATTTGCTTCGAAAGTGTTCAAAAACCACCTAAGGTCTTCCCTAATCACGATGAGTTTGAGAAAATACTTACCAAACAGTTTGCGCAGCCTGACAAACAATTCGCTAATCGCAAATATCTGGAAGCGAAGTACCCCTTCCCACAGGAAGACACCAAACAATGGGCAGATCCACCTGAAGTGGACCCTCCGGTTTCTAGGCTAGCAGCGCAGACTTTACACTCTGCCGGATAGCTCAACCCTCAGGGACGCAGCAGACCGGCAAGTAGAACGCATGGCTCGTTCTATTTTCGAAGCGGCAGGCGCCTCTCTGGGCCCTGCGTTTGCTTCAGTTTGGGCAGCCAAGGCCATCCTAGCTTGGGCCAAAAGACTACAGGAGGGTCTTCAGGCTTCAAATCCTGAACTCTCGAACCAAGCGGTCCAGATGGCAGTGGTAGCAGACTACATGATTCATGCAGCCCTGGATTCCGCCAGAGGTGTAGCGGGAATAGCATCAAACGCCATCACGATCCGACGCATCCTCTGGCTGCGAGAATGGAAAGCGGATGCGGCCTCAAAGAAGTCCCTCACGAGACTTCCGTATTCTACTGGTAGACTTTTCGGCGAAAAGTTGGGCACCATGATAGCTAATGCCACCGGGGGTAAGACTACCTCTCTCCCTCAACTAAAACCGAAACGCACGTTTAAACGAAGAAACCAGACGCGATTCCGATCCTTTCGGAATTCCTCGGGCTGGTCCGTTTCGCGCCCAGTGCAAAACCGCAACCGTTCTCCACGCAGAGACAACCCACGGACGCAGCAGCGACCGGACAGGGCTTGGCAGTCGAAAGCAGGCCAAGCGAAACCCAAGGGAGGAAAACCTCAGAACTTCACTTCATCATGACTCGAGACCTCCGGAAGACACCCCACCAGTAGGCGGCCGACTTTTACTCTTTCAGCAAGTCTGGCTGCCTATTACAGAAGACAGGTGGGTCAGGGAAATAGTGTCTTCCGGATACAAGATAGAGTTCACTTCCGTTCCACCGAACCGGTTCTTCCTTTCTGTTCCTCCAACACCACCAGAAAAGGCTTGTGTTTTCCACCAAGCGGTTTCCTCTCTCCTTCAATCAGGAGTTGTGGTGCCGGTTCCCGCAAACGAGAGATTCCGAGGATTCTACTCAAATTTGTTCGTAGTCCCCAAGAAAGGAGGTGGCGTCCGACCCATACTGAACCTAAAACAGCTCAACAATTACGTACGGGTCCGTCATTTCCGCATGGAGTCCCTCCGGTCCATCATTGCATCCATGGAGCAGGGAGAATACCTCGCCTCCATAGACATACAGGATGTGTATCTCCACATACCAATTGCTCCCGCCCACCAAAGGTTTCTCAGGTTCGCGGTCAACCGAAACCACTACCAGTTTGTCGCCCTTCCGTTCGGACTCGCCACGGCTCCAAGAACGTTCACCAAAGTCATGGCGGCCACCATGGACGTCCTGCACTCAAGAGGCATTCTAGTCGTCCCGTACCTGGACGACCTCCTCGTCAAGTCTCCCACTTTCAAAGACTGCGAGGTCAGTGTCTCAATCACTCTAGACACTCTGAGTCGCCTGGGATGGCTAGTCAACCTACAGAAATCGTCGACCATCCCAACTCGGACTCTAACATTCCTGGGAATGGTATTCGACACCACCAGGGGCCTGGTGCTCCTTCCCAAGGACAAGACACTGGCCATCCGTCTGGGAGTTCGCACACTCCTTCGCAGTCCTCCTCGATCTCTCCGGTTTGCCATGAGAATCCTCGGCAGGATGGCAGCAGCAATAGAGGCAGTGCCATTTGCCCAGTTTCACCTCAGGGTCCTTCAACTAGCCATACTCAGATCTTGGGACAGGAACCCCTTCTCCCTCGACAGGGAGTTCAGGTTGACGTCATCAACCAGGAGGTCCCTGTATTGGTGGCTAAAACCAACCTCGCTTACACGAGGGAAGCCATTCCTCTCAGGACAATGGAAGATCCTGACTACCGATGCAAGCCTGACAGGCTGGGGGGCGGTGCACCTACATCACAGGGCATAGGGCAAGTGGTCACCGAGGGAAGTGACATTGCCCATCAATGTTCTGGAAATCAGGGCCATTCTCTTGGCACTGAGAGCCTTTCATCACTTGCTTGCAGCCTCGCACATACGGATACAGTCGGACAATGCCACGGCTGTGGCATACGTGAATCACCAAGGCGGGACCCGCAGCGCCCAGGCGATGAGAGAAGTGGCTCATATCCTCCGCTGGGCGGAAGACACAAGGTCGGTACTTTCTGCGGTACACATTCCGGGTGTAGAAAACTGGGAAGCCGACTTCCTCAGCAGGCAAGGAATGGACTCGGGGGAGTGGTCGCTCCATCCCGAGATTTTTTACCAGATCTGTCAACGCTGGGGAACCCCGGATGTGGACCTAATGGCATCCCATCTCAATACCAAGGTTCCCAATTTCATGGCCAGGACACACGACCCGCGGTCGCTCGGAGCGGATGCCCTGGTCCAGGACTGGTCCCAGTTCCGACTCCTGTACATTTTTCCACCCCTCCCCCTAATCGCCAGGGTCGTGAGGAAGATCAAGCAAGAGGGAGTTCCGACCATCCTCATCGCGCCAGACTGGCCCAGACGTACTTGGTACGCCGACATCGTCCAACTTACGGCAGACGCCCCCTGGCGTCTACCCGACCGCCACGACCTTCTGTCTCAAGGTCCGTTCTTCCACCAGAATTCAGGGGCCCTCAATTTGACGGCATGGCCCTTGAAACCTGGATTCTAACCCAGGCAGGTTTTTCACCGGCAGTCATTGCAACTATGATCAGGGCAAGGAAGCCTGCCTCCGCCAAGCTCTATTATCGTACCTGGAGAGCCTTCTTTTCTTGGTGCGAATCTCATGGACAAGTCCCACTCCCTTATTCCCTCCCGAAGGTACTAGGTTTTCTTCAATCGGGCCTAGATGCCAAGCTATCCTTAAGTTCGCTTAAGAGTCAGGTGTCGGCGCTTTCAGTCCTTTTTCAAAAGCGCATTGCTATTAAACCGCAAGTAAGGACTTTCATCCAGGGAGTTTCCCGATTGGTTCCTCCCTACAAACGTCCGATGGATACGTGGGACCTCAATCTGGTCCTGACAGCATTGCAAGCTCCACCCTTCGAACCTCTTAGAGGAGTTCCACTCTCCATTCTGTCTCAGAAAGTGGTTTTTCTAGTGGCTATCACCTCGTTACGCAGAGTGTCGGAATTGTCAGCACTTTCCTGCAGACGACCTTTCCTAGCCTTTCACCAGGACAAGGTGGTTCTCCGCACGGTACCATCCTTCTTTCACCTTAACAAAGAGATTTCACTGCCTTCCCTTTGCCCGATTCCGGTTCATAGAGTGGAGAAGGCTCTGCATACGCTTGACCTAGTCAGAGCATTGCGGATTTACGTGTCCAGGACTGCACCTTTCCGGAAATCCGATTCCCTCTTCATTCTTCCGGAAGGTAGTCGCAAGGGGTTGCCGGCTTCCAAGGCTACCCTTGCCAGGTGGATCAAGTCCACCATACATGAGGCCTACAGACTTAACAGTTCCCCTCTTCCGGCCGGTATCACGGCACACTCTACACGGGCAGTAGGGGCCTCCTGGGCCATTCGGCATCAGGCTTCGGCACAACAAGTGTGCAAGGCGGCCACTTGGACTAGCCTACACACGTTTACGAAACACTACAGTGTTCATACCCAGTCCTCAGCGGATGCGAGCCTGGGTAGACTGGTTCTGCAGGCGGCAGTACCCCAAGTCTAGGGGACTGTCAGCACAATATTCGTCCACTGCTTCCCACCCAGGGACTGCTATGGGACGTCCCAAGGTTCTGTGTCCCCCAATTAGGCGACAGTGTAAAGGAGATTTTTGTGTACTCACCGTAAAATCTCTTTCTCTTAGCCTTTAATTGGGGGACACAGCTCCCTCCCTGTTGCCCTTACGGGCCGTTGTTTCCTGTTGAGTTCTCATATTGTTCTTGAGCTCGTACATAGTAGCCTTCTTACAGGCATGGTTATGTTATTTGGTTACGTTCCTCCTTATGCTTTGGCACAAAACTGGAGAAGGCTGACGCCGTCCATGGGTGTATAATGCAGAGGAGGAGCCAAAGTTAATCTTTTTCAGATTATGCATAGTGTCGCCTCCTAGTGGACAGCAGCATAACACCCAAGGTTCTGTGTCCCCCAATTAAAGGCTAAGAGAAAGAGATTTTACGGTGAGTACACACAAATCTCCTTTTTTTTGCCTCCGTTACTTATTTCCCTCCACTCTTTCTTCGCTTCAACTGCTCTCCATCTTCCTCTGTTCTGTCTTTTCTTTCCTATACAGTTTGTTAAAAGTTGAAAAATGAAAGACCCTCCGAATTGGGTCATTGACCTCTACTACCGGGTCCCTGGATATTAAAGACTCGTGGACGATTGTCTTGGTTGGAAGTTAAGTTGTATTGCTTGTAATCGTCTACTTGTCTGGCTTCAATTATTCTGTTAACCTGGATTTCGTTGTGAGTCTATAAATAAAGAATTATTAAAAAAAAACAAAACTGTGTTGTAAGGTGAAGCATTTTTTTCTGATATGTAGATTACTGTTTTCTTAATGTCACCAGTATATTTCCTATACCGTATAATAATGATGCTGCTACATGGAAACTATACCTGCTACAGAAAAACTATATACACTTTTGAAATTGGGACAAAATGATGATTCAGAAAAGTACAAAGTCACCTGCGATGATTACAAAAAATATTTTTTTGTAGACCTGTGTAATCAGACCATAATACGATACTATCGAGTGATATATGGTATCAGATTAATTCTTAGCTCCTGACTTGAGTTGTTGCAACAGGAACATGAGACCTTCCTGATCTTAGCAAACCGCTGATAACTTATAGAGCTGCCGGATTGCCTTACCAACTCACAGTATGGTGTCTGATTATACAAAATCGAAACATCATGGGGATGATTGTGAAATTATTACAATACTAAATTCATTAAGAAGTGCCAAGTTCTTCTGAACACATAGTAAGGATGAAGTTAGACCAGTGAACCTATAACTTCTCAGATTTATTAATAAGGAAGAAAAGCCCCCAAGCCCAAATTCGGACATCCGTGAAACATGGTCCAAGTGTGGACCATGATGTCCGTAACATCCAGCAGTCTCCTGGCCTGAACCTGATCACCTCTTAGGCATATATGTTGAGTTCAGATCAGGAGAACCCACAGCCAGTCTGAACATTGCAATTCATACTCGGACTGTGTTTCATAGATGTCTGAATTCTGCCTTATTGTTAGGAAGAACTCTAATTTGGTGAATTGGCCTCTAAAACTATGTCTCTGCTGTGATCTCCAGGCAACAGAGTCTTCCTCCACCACGGTTTCTGCTAGTAAGCTTCTTCCCCCTCTTGTGACAGAGCAGTGCAAGGTAGCAACATCCAGCGACAGGACACCTGGGGAAAAAACATTGTCAATAGTGCGTGCTGTGACCCCTCCAGCAGGTGAGATGCTCAGTTTTTGCACCTGCCGGTAATGTAAGAAAACTGTTAACTTGTATGATAAACACTTAAATATCCAAGTATGCAAGTAGAAATACAGGGTCTTTTTAGTTGGACTTTTGTACAATGAGGGTTCACAATGTAGACTTTACCATGCCAAAATTTTCATTTTCTCTCTCTCTCTCTCTCTCTCTCTCTCTCTCTCTCTCTCTCTCTCTCTCTCTCTCTCTCTCTCTCTCTCTCTATATATATATATATATATATATATATATATATATATATATATATATATATATGTGCTGTTGATGGCTTTTTAATATAAATTGATATTGTTTTATTTATTTTTTTCTTTTGCTATCATTCACTTTTGTTTTTTGATTAGACAGACTTCCAAGTTCATCCCTGTTTAGGAAACATTAGGAAAATCCATGTCATCTATTAGGAAAATCCATGTCATCTTTATATTTCCCTCTTAAATATTCCAGTTCTCACAATGGCTATTGAAGTACATACAATAATCCTGAGCTTAAATAAGAACCATGTTAAAAAATATATATATATTTCGTTCCACTTTTAAAGGGTGCCCTTCACGTTGAACATGCAGTCTGCTTTTTGGAGCAGCAGGCACTGAACAGATTGATTTCATAGTTATGTTGGAAATGATTCAGTATAGCATTTGTCGTGCATGTAGATTCCTATTCACTCTGGTTGTCCTACACCGTGATTGACAGCTGTCTCCATTTGAACTTATGCAATCAGTGTATAGAGCCTCACACTGGACTCCTAAACCCAGAATGAACTGATACTAAAATGAGAAGATAGCAGGCTATACAACATCTTGTCCTACTTAGCTGTTAAAGATGACAGAACTCTGATCCATCGGCCAAGTCCGCAGTCTATGACCTCTGGGCAGGAGATCTGCGAAACGCCTTACCTGCCACCTTTTCTTTTGATTGGCCAGGCTGGCGCAACATCATATGTGCGTCATGTCACGACGCAGTAGTACTAACTCTGCAGCCCTGGTAATCAAAAGAAGAGTTAGGAAGTAGGGAGATTGGCAGATGTCACAGTCTTACTGACCTGGCCGATGGAGCCGAAGTCCTGGGAATCAATCTACTCTGCTCCTTCTGCTCTATAACCTACCGCCCATAAGATCAGACACTTTGTTTATCGTGAAAGATTCCCTTTTATAGAGTTGTAACATTTCTTGACAACCCAATTCTCAGTGGCAAGAGCCACATACTAAAAAGATTGTCACATTATTATAGGATAGACAACTGAGAAGCTGAGCAGTATGCTGAAAAATATATTGGGCACTGCATGGTCTTATTGTTGACTTGCTACCTAAGTTAAGATACACATGTCAATACTGCACATTGTAATGTATTCCTAGAGAGACTGATGATTTCTACAAATAGTGGGCTTTTTTTTTTATTTGCTTCTATTAATATTTTTTCCCTTTTTCCCCCCTTTTTTTCTTTAGTAACTACAAGTCCACCCAAGACACTGTATGTCATGTCAGATGCCAAACTTTCTGCGCTCACCAAATCTGTGGGCAGCGACCTGACTTCTCTACCTTTCAAACCTATGACTTTACAAGGTTCCTCAGCTGCCAACCCCGGAGCAGTGACTTTCACCACCCCATCTCTTGTCAGCGCTTCAAATTCAGCTTGCGCTGTGGTGCTGTCCAAGATTGGCCCAATTTTACAAGCTTCTTCTAAAACTCTTATCTTAGCAAAGACAGAATCAAATGAGAAAACTGGAAACCACGTAAGTGTGGTGGAGAGCTTGGGTAGGGTACCATCCGTCGTCGACGAGGGCAGCACCATAATTCACAGCCGAGAATCACTGGTCAACAGGCAGCTTCTGCAGCCCACGCTAATAGCATTGTCTGGCTCTAGTAGTATGGTACAAAGTCCTGGGCCATCCGCCAATCAAAAAGCAAAATGACTACCTATGTGGTAAAGATGAAGCTCAAGTAGCAGACCAAAGCTTTTACAGCAGTGTCCACCCAGCGGGCACCGAAGACAATAAATATCAGCTGAATTACGTTTCATGCTGAAGTTTTGCAAAATGTAGATTACATGCACACAGTATACAACGAACACGTCCTTCCCACTGGTTCGAAAGCCAAAGACTTTTTTTTTTTTTCTCTAGCTGTACATTTCAGGTTACACTGCAGGCAAGTAAATAATACTGCAGGGTAGATATCATTACCGTAGTGATGTCCTCCAACATTATGGTCTAGGTGATCTTTGGTTGGTAGTTCTGCTCAGAAAGGAGTTTGCACGTGAGGAGATAAAGAGCTGAATTTCCTCATCATCAAAAAAAAAATATATATATATTATATATTTTTTTTCTTTGCTTTGGCCCACAGTGTACTTTTTGTCAAATAAAGAAAAAATAGTCCATTTACACTAGGACTTATGTGGAATCCCAGATGTCTTTTGTTGCTCTGATCTTTGGCGCCACCTCATTATTGATATTGTGGCAAAGCGGACATGTTGGTATGTAGCTTACTGGAAACCTGTGACATGGTTAATGATAGAAAGTTTGCTGTATAGTTAGTGGAGAATTGTATATCTATGTAAAATATGTTCGAAATATGGAGTTTCAGACCTGTATAAATTGTAAATACATCCTAAACACAAGTTTTTCTTTTCATGTAATATGCAACATATTTCCACTTTTATGAATGATTCACAGTTTAAAGAGAACCTCACAGCTCTCCGAGCAATCCTAAACGACCACCATGCCTTTAAGCCAAATGCTGGGGTTGTCCAGACTATTCCTGCATCCGATCAGCCGTGGGTGGGATTGTCATCCAGCAGAGCGGTGACATCACCGTCGGGTCCCTACAAGACTCGACGCATGAGACAGACATTGCTGTTTATAAATCATACCCAGGGAGGCGTGCTAACAAGATGAAAGGACAGATTAGTCTGTGGCAACCGAGGACTAGTCCTGGTTGGTTTGTATTGTGCAAACAAGATTTGTAACTATATACTTCACACACAGATAAGCATATTGTAATGCAGAAATAGGCTTACGGTATATAGTCACAGAGGCCGTTTAGGAGGGCTAGAGGAGCTGCCAGGGGCCCTTTAAATCTTCACAAGTTCATTTACTGTTTTATTGTGGATTTTGAGCATTTTCATTGTGTATTTTTTCTTTCCCAAGCATTTGTTTGGATGTGTCTGATAATGCTCTGGTCACACTTCAATTCTGGGCTACAGTTTGCTTATACAAACAGTTGTCATCCATAGGGGCACATGCAAAAAAAAAAAAATAATACTGCACCATATACAAATTTTTAGTGCATTTGAAAGTGCAAACTACTACTATATATGTGCCAGGAGTCGCCTGTATAATAATCAGGTAACACTAAGATAACTGGGAACGAAAACATGAAAATGTAAACCTGTATGAGAAAAGTAAAGCAAATGATGACAATATTAGGCTGTATACATATGACTTTATTGCATATCTATTTTTTTACAGATCAGTAGTAATGCATCCTTAGAAGCTATAGTCATAAAATAATGCCACGCTTCGTCACATGGTGTATGGCTGGTTTCACATTTGCGTTATTTTTCGCGGTAATTTAGCGCTAAATAGCGCATGCGGTTTTTTTTCCTATACTTTGCATGGGATGCGCTTATGTGCGCATACACATGCGTTTGTACGCGGTTTACCGCGCATGCGTTTTTTTGCGGTATGCGCTCGGGCGCACAAAATGCAACCTGTTGCATTTTTTGTGCGTCCGACTTGCCTCAAAAAAACGCATGCGCGCGCAATGCGTTTTTTTACAGCAAGACACCCAATATAAGTCTATGGGTGCGCATTGGCATGCTTATGTATGCGTTTTTTTGCACATGCGTTTTTTTTTGTTAACCATGGAATTTAGGGGTTTGGGTTAGAGTTAGGGTTAGTTAAGGGGGTTTAGGGTTAGGGTCAGGGTTGGGGTTAGGGTCAGGGTTAGTTAGGGTTTGGGTTAGGGTTAAGTATGGTTTGGTTAAGGGTCAGGGTTAGGGTTAGTTAGGGGTTAGGGTTAGGGTTAGTTAGGGTTTGGGTTAGGGTTAAGTATGGTTTGGTTAAGGGTTAGGGTTAGTTAGGGTTTGGGTTAGGGTTAAGTATGGTTTGGTTAAGGGTTAGGGTTAGTTAGGGTTTAGGGTTTGGGTTAGGGTTAAGTATGGTTTGGTTAGGGTCAGGGTTAGGGTTAGTAAAGTCATGGTTTGGGTTAGTGTGAGGGGCCACCTAATGTTGGAAGCAAACGCGGTAAAAACGCATGCAAACGCATAAAAACGCTGCGTTTTTTTCATGCATGCTCATAAAAATGCTTGAAAAAAACGCAGCAGTTGTATGCTTTTGTATGCGTTTTTTCAATGCGTTTTTTTGCGGGAAAAACGCGCTGCAAAAAAAAGCAAGTGTGAAACTAGCCTATTACAGTTATATTCCCTAGGAGCTATCTTAGTTTGGAGAAGCATTTGAGAATATTATGGGTGGAAGAAACACCATGCGTCCTCTTATGGTGCAATGATATATGGATTGATAGTGACTGTGCGCCACCATGGAGGGTCCTGCATACAGATGTGCTGTGTGCATGAGCCCCTGATATATATTAGTCAACATTTTATAGGCGTTTTTTGTACAGTTTATATAGAAGTGTAGTTTATAAAAGAAGGAAACCTTACCATCGGAATCCACCTTTAGTGTGGCGGCTCTGACGGTCTCTGCCAGATCGGGAGGATGTCGTACTAACCACCAGTCACCTGACTCTGCAGCCAGTCTGTGGCCAGGTCACTTGCGTGTGGATGTAATCCGTTCCAATTCGGTGTAGACCGCAGCTTGTAAGTTATGGGATGGGCGCCGATGGTAAGTATGAATTGTATCTATCATTTATTAGCCACCCTACTGTCACTAAAAAAAAATTAAAAAAAATTGTGCGAAAAGCCCTTTTATGCTGTGTGCCCAATGATGAGTTTTTGGTGAGTTTTTCACTGTGTATTTTTTTTCATCTAGAACGCAGTGTTTTACAGATCCAGTAAAGTGGATGAGATTAACAGAAATCTCACAATCTCCTGCCCATGGAACTTTTTTTTTTTTGCTTTGATTAAACTCTTTTAAATCTGCAACATGTCAAATTCTCTTGCGGGTACGCTGAGTTTTATGTGCAGAATTTCCCCATAGACTTCCATTAGATGTAGAAAATCCATATACCAACAAGAGACAAAAATGGAGCATCAAAAATGTAATGTAAAATGTACTCAGACGCAATGAAAAAAAAAATCACAAGTTTCCTAATTTACGTAATGGGTACAGAAAATCTACAACTTAAAAAAAACTCACTGAAAGCTCATTGTGGGAAGGTAGCCGTAAAGCAGAATGAAACTGTGTAATGTTGGAAATTCTTATTTAAATGTGGATTTTAACTTTTAAGTAATGTTGAGACTACCACAAACAGTCTTGGTGTTATAGACTGCAGCCGTTAACATTCAGGTCTCATTACGGGAAGCAACAAACTCGGCATGTAACAAGAAATAAAACGATTGTTCTAGAAACCAGTGTGTAAAGAACACTGTACATTGTTTCCTTTGTTAACAAATTTGATATGTGTTTGTTAGAAGCTTGCTTTTCAACGCTTATTAATGAACAGATCTAATTATAAAATTAATTTGTGTCGTTTCTTATTCTGAAAACCGTGCCTGCTTGCTGTATCGGGAGATTAAGATAATTATAATACCTCGTTGCCTACAGAGTTTTATACGGGTTTTTTTTGTGAGTGGATATTTGCAGCGCCTGAAGCTTGATCAAACCATTACATGCATGTAGTTAGTGGATGACTCAGACTGCAATTCATGTTCAAGTGGTAATTACTACTTGTAAATGGTTATCAGTAATTTTCTTTATCATAAGGCCCCCTATAATTCCTGTACTAATCTCTTCCAATTGTATCTGTGACTGTAAGGCCCCGTTAGATAAAAGTTGAAGGAAGCTGTTGGGACATTAAATTGACTTAAGATCATAACTTTATGTAAATACAGTCTTGTTCATATTAGAGGGAATCTTGCTTGGCAGAAATAAAGGATCTGGCATGCTAAATCAGTTGTAGGTGAAAAAATTGGATTTTCGTACTCACTGTAAAATCCCTTTCTGGATAAATAGATTGGGGAACATAGCACTGTTAGACACTAGGTAGAAAAAAGTGTTGTCTCTGCCTCTCCTCAGACACTAAGTAACCAAGGTTTGTGCCAAAAGCTGAACTAGAGAAAAAAGTTCTGTATCTGTTACAAGGATCCAACAAGAACTGAACCCGAGAAGAGAACTAAAGCCAGAAAGGCATCATATAAGAGCAAGGTGGGATCTGTGTCTCCTAATGTATTCAATATAAGAGATTTTATGTTGTGTACAAAAAACAGTCTTCTTGATATCATGGGTGGACATAGCATAGTGGTGATGTCTTTCGGCAGTGTCAGAACAGTTGACCATCAAGACAACCTAGCACACAGTGGTCTAAAGCACCTCATGGTCCAAGCTACCGTTGGCAGAATTTGTTGAATGGAAACTTGATGCCTAATTGCCCTTGTGGAATGAGCTATTATACAAATGAGATTACCTTGTCTTTGGCCTTGCAGGCTTCCTTAATTGCAGACCTGATCCACATGATAATTGTAGTTTTAGAGGATGGCAGGCCGCTGGAAAGTCTATAAGGGATCACAAACAGTATTGTATGGCCTCGCTATTGATAGGATACCCCTTATTGGCTCTTACCAAATTCAGATGATGAAGAGAGCGCTTCTGGAGTGGTACGAAGAAGAGCAAACAGAAAGTAGAATAATGTGCTTATTGATATGGAAGGCTCATTGAACTTTTAGAAGAGGAGCACCTTAGGGTAAGACCACTTTGTTCTGATGGCGAATGTGAAAAGGGGACTAGCTCAGCAAGTTCAAGCTATATGTGAATCGAGGTGATCTCCACGAGAACTGCCAACTTGCAGGAAAGTAATCTGAAAGAGTCTCAAAGATCCCAAGCTTCCACCAAATGCCTGTAAAGAGGGGAACACCTGCTGTCAAATGGCCAGATTGCACTTAAAGAATTGAAAGAGTAGAAACCTGACTTTTAAAAGGGTATTCTCATGTTATTATATTGCTTTAGTTATGCAGCATGAAGATAAGCATGTTTACCATTGATGTGCTTTTTCTTTGTGCTTTCATTCTCATGTAATGAGAGCTTTTATCTTACATAGCGTACAGCTGGATTCCATGGAGCTTGGTCTCTAGTGCCTGGCCGAGTATGCGTAGTAATTTTATTCCAGGAGAAGTTAACTCCTAATATGTCTGCCACATCTCTCACTCTTGAGTCCTTTTGATTTCTGAAAAGCAGTTTGCTGCTCATCTACCTCCCCCACCCTCAGCTTCTGTTAAGCTTGCAAAATCATGAGGCCCCAGCATCAGCTGCTTCCAGAGCAAGCCTCCTAATCACTGCTCTCCCTTTCCTGAGCTGTGTGCCTATTCAAATACATTGTTGTCTTTATATACGATATATAACTCTATGTATTTATCAAGCCACGCCCACTCTGCATGACCCCACCCGCTGGCGGCTAGAGAGTAGGGTTGCAGAGGGAAACTGCGGGATGCGGGTGAAGAGCGGAGCGGCAAGGGAGAGAGAAGGCCACAGAGGGAGAGCGCGTGGAGAGCGGGGCTATGGAGGGAGAGCGGGACGGTGGATGGGGAGCTGAGCTGCAGAAGGAAAGAGAAAAAGAGCGGGATGGCCAGTGGAGACGGGCTGCGGAGGGAGAGGGGGCAGTGGATGGAGAGCGGGGCTGCTGTGAGACGGTGGATGCAGAGCTGGGCTTCGGAGGTAGAGAGCAGGACGGCAGTTAGTTACTATGCCAGGGCAACGCCAGGCTCTTCAGCTGGTATGAAATAAAGTAAATGAAGGGGTCAGCACTCCTCTTTATAAGTGAAATAGGACATCTTTATTAGGGCGTTTTCAATAACGAAAATGTTTCAGAGTATACACTAATAAGGCATCCTTTTTTCTTTTTTTTTTAATTCAAAAAAGGGGACAGCACTCCATATATTTCCTATAGACCTGGTTGAGGCCTGAACAGCCGCGCGTTTGAGACCCCTGGTTTAGGCACTTCAGGAGATGTGATATGGTGTCCGCTACTGTTCCCAGCCAATTTTGCATTCCAAAAGTTGAAAGGTGCTCATTTCATTCCGAGCCCTGCCATGCGCCCAAACAGTAGTTTCCACCACATTTGGGGTATATGTGTACTCAGGAGAAATCGCATAACAGATTGTATGGTTCGTTTTCTCCTGTTACCCTTGTGAAAATGCAAAATTTGGGGCTAAAGTAACATTTTTGTGGGAAAAAATGTTTAGTTTTTTTCAGTTCACATTGCTTTAGTTCCTGTTAAGCACCTGAAGGGTTAATAAGCTTCATAAATGTGGTTTTGAGCACTTTTAAGGGTGCAGTTTTTAGAATGGTGTTATTTTTCTTTTTTTTCTGTCACATAGGTCTCTCAAAGTCACTTCAAATGTGATGTGGTCCCTAAAAAAAAAAAAAATTTGTGAGTTTGTTGGAAAACTGAGAAAGACATCAAAAGCAATAATAAAGGATTTTTGGGATATGTCAAAAGTAAAAGAAAAGTCAAAGATGCTATAGGATTTTTACAGAATGAAAATAATGAAATGGTAAGACAGGATGTTGAGAAGGCCGAACATTTAAATTCCTATTTTGCATCTGTTCTCTCAGAAAGGAAATGTAATATCAACTGTTCTTCACTGTCCTATTAAGGGAATAGAAGAATCCAGGATATCTATAGACAGAAAGATAGTGAGGAAACACTTAGCTAAACTAAATGAATTCAACTCTCCAGGTCCAGATGAATTACACCCCAGAGTACTGAAGGAGATAGCAGAGGAAATTTTTGAACCCCTCTCCATAATCTTTGAAAATTCTTGGAGAACAGAAGTCCCAGAAGACTGGAGAAGAGCAAATGTTCCTATCTTCAAAAAGGGGAAGAAGGTGGACCCAGGCAACTATAGGCTGGTGAGTCTGACTTCTATACCAGGAAAGATCTTTGAACAAATTATTAAACAACATGTATGTACCGTATTTTTCGCTTTGTAAGACGCACTTTTTTTCCCCCAAATTTGGGGGGAAAATAGGGGTGCGTCTTACAGTGCAAACATACGTTTTTTTTTGTGCTGCCGCTGTGGGTGTCCGATACTTGCCGCCACCGCGCTGGGCCCTCCGGGTGCTGCCGCCGCCGTGCTGGGTCCCTCGGGTGCTGCTGCCTCGCTGGGTCCCCCGGTGCCTGCCGCCGCCGTTGGGCTCTGTCCCGTGCTGCGTGGGGGGCTCTGCCGTTCCATCCATGCCTGTGCGGTGGCTTGCTTCCTGGAAAATGGCCGCCGCGCAAGCGCAGATGGAGATCTCGCATTGAAATCTCAGGAGATGAGATTTCAGCGCTGAGCCCCCCATGCAGCACGGGACAGCCCGACGGCGGCGGCAGGCACCGGGGGACCCAGCGCGGCGGCAGCACCCGAGGGACCCAGTGCGACGGCGGCAGCACCCGGAGGACCCAGCGCGGCGGCAGCACCCCGGGGACAGAGTGGGCGGCAGCACCCCGGGGACAGAGTGGGCGACAGCACCCCGGGGACAGAGTGGGCGACAGAACCCCGGGGACAGACCGGTAAGCAATAAGACGCCTGGATTATAAGAAGCACCACCATTTTATTAAAAAAACATTTTTTTTCCTATTTTTCTCCTCAAAATTTGGGGTGCGTCTTATAATCCGGAGCGTCTTATAAAGCGAAAAATACGGTAAGTACCTGGATAAGAATGAAGTGATTAAATAGAGTCAGCATAGGTTTGTAACTAAAGGGCCTGTCATACTAAGCGATATCGCTAGCAATATCGCTATAACGTCACTGGTATTTGTGACGTTATAGCGATATTGCTATGTCTGATACCTCCGACCGCTCCCCCGCTGGTTATAGCTGATCGCGCGAGAATGTCCTGGACCGTTTCTCGTCGTCGGCTTCCTGCTGGGGCTTCCTGCTGTGGAGACGAGCGACGCGTGGACGCGGGCGGGATGACGTCAGGATCGCCTCGTCTGACAGGTAAGTAGCGACGCCCGACCCCTGCGATGTCGCTGGTGAGATCGGCCTGTGTGGCAGCTCACCTAGCGACCACTTAGCGATGCACCAGCGATCCTGACTGCGTCATATCGCTGGTCGGGATCGCTGGTGCATCACTAAGTTGTGACAGTACCTTTAGAAGTCATGTCAGACTAAGGGTACCGTCACATTTAGCGATGCACCAGCGATCCCGACAATGATATGACCTGGTCAGGATCGCTGGTGCATCGCTAAATGGTCGCTAGTGAGCTGCCAAACAGGCAGATCTCACCAGCGACGTAGCAGCAGTCCTTACCTGTCAGACGCGGCAATGAAGACGTTCACGCGTCGCTCTTCGGTGCCAGCAGGAAGCCGACGAAAAACGGCCCAGGACGTTCTCGCGCAATCAGCGATAACCAGCGGGGGAGCCGGTCGGAGGTAAGTATCACACATAGCGATATCGCTAGCAATATCACTGCTGCGTCACAAAATCGGTGACGCTTAAGCGATATCGCTACCGATATCGCTTAGTGTGATGGGCCCTTAACTTAATTTCCTTCTGTGACAGAATCACTGATTGAGTGGATCAAGGAAATGCTGTAGATATAGTATATCTTGACCAGCAAAGCATTTGACAAAGTATCTCATACAATCCTTATTGAAAAAATGACTAAGTATGGAATGGACAAGGCAACTGTTAGGTGGATTCATAACTGGCTTAGTGATCGGACCCAAAGAGTGGTCGTAAATGGCTGCACATCCAGTTGGAAGAATGTCTCAAGTGGGGTACCACAGGGCTCTGTCCTGGGCCCTGTATTGTTCAACATCTTTATCAACGATTTAGATGAAGGAATTGAGGGTAAACTGATTAAATTTGCTGGTGACACAAAGCTAGGAGGGATAGCTAATACTAGAGAAGAGAGAGGATTTAAAAAGATAAAAATAAATTGGAGCAAGGGGCAGCAACTAACAGAATGGTTTTTAACGGAAAAATGCATAGTTCTACATCTGGGCAATTAAAATGAAGAAAAGCATATACAGGATGGGAGGAATAGGGCTAAGTGACAGCACATGTGAAAAAGACTTGGGTATACTAATAGATCACAGATTGAATATGAGTCAACAGTGTGATGCAGCAGCAAAAAAGGCAAATGCAATTCTAGGATGTATTAACAGAAGCATACAGTCTAGATCACGTGAAGTCATTATTGCCCTCTACTCCTCTTCGGTCAGACCTCATCTGGAATACTGTGTCCAGTTTTGGGCGCCACATTTTAAAAAAGACATCAACAAACTGGAGCAAGTTCAGAAAAGAGCGACCAGAATGGTGACCGGTCTGCAAAGCCTGTCTTATGAGGAAAGGTTGCAGGATTTGGGAATGTTTAGCTTGCAGAAGAGAAGACTGAGAGGAGACTTAATAGCTGTGTACAAATATCTCAAGGGCTGTCACATTGTAGAAGGATCATCTTTATTCTCATTTGCACAAGGAAAGACTAGAAGCAATGGGATGAAACTGAATGGGAGGAGACACAGATTAGATATTAGAAAAAACTTTTTGACAGAGTGATCAATGAGTGGAACAGGCTGCCACGAGAAGTGGTGAGTTCTCCTTCAATAGAAGTCTTCAAACAGAGGCTGGACAGACATCTGTCTGGGATGATTTAGCGAATCCTGCTTTGAGCAGGGGGGTTGGACCAGATGGCCAAGGAGGTCCCTTCCAACTCTACGATTCTGTGTGGTGGCATCATACTGTTTTGTTGGCAAAATCTGGGGCAACATACTGTCTGGAAGGGCCATGAAATATATATCATACCGTGTGGAAACACAGATGAGTTCACTAGGGGCAATATTTATGTCCCTCTCCTAATTTTCAGTCGAGAGGTGTGCAGATATTGACTACCTATCTATAGTTCATTAAAGGGGTTGTCCAGGTTTTGGATGAAAGTCTGCAGTAAGTTTGAGACTGCAGACTTCTGATTCCCACAGCGTTTGCATCGTTGACTGTCAAGGGACTGTAGGAGAAATCAGCGCAAATAGGGTCTTATTCGGTAGACATACAAAGGTATTACTTAGATCATACTAACTTGCTGTATCTATTGAGAAAACCTGAGATGTGAGCGTCAGCTGCTGCAGACCCACGGGTCAGCCAGTGACTGGACATCAAGTGGCAGAATTTTTGTGGATGGTTTCCACGCTGCTAGATGAACTGACACGTACAGTGGGTATGGAAAGTATTCAGACTCCTTTAAATTTTTCACTCTTTGTTTCATTGCGGTACAATAATCATCTCTGAAGAGACCTGAAAATGGCTGTCGACCAACGTTCACCATCCAACCTGACGGAACTGGAGAGGATCCCCAATGAAGAATGGCAGAGGATCCCCAAATCCAGGTGTGAAAAACGTGTTGCATCGTTCCCAAGAAGACTCATGGCTGTACTAGCTCTAAAGGGAGCTTCTACTCAATACTGAGCAAAGGGTCTGAATACTTATGACCATGTGATATTTCAGTTTTTATTTTTTTTAATAAATTTGCAAAAATTTCTACATTTCTGTTTTTTTCAGTCAAGATGGGGTGCAGAGTGTACATTAATAAGAAAAACAATGAACTTTTTTTGAATTTACCAAATGGCTGCAATGAAACAAAGAGTGAAAAATTTAAAGGAGTCTGAGTACTTTCCATACCCATTGTATATCTCGGTATGATGAGTGAAAAGGTAGTGGTTTATTCGACACATTTTGAAGTAATTTTGTACAAAAATCCTTCCATTTGAGGATTCTCCTATGTCAGAGGTGAGAGTGGATGGTCACATAACCGCGAGTATGAGATGTGCATACTTCTGGCAATGTTCTGATTAGATATGCGCTTCCAGTGTTAATTACTGTTACACTGCCCTCTGCTGTGATCGGTGTGCAAACATGCTGTATAAACAGGACCTACACTGTTGAGTATCCGGGCAGGTTATGTGCATAGGACGATCTATTTCTGATCATTCTCTGCAGATATTAAATGTGATCTGCCTGTCTAAGCAGGCTATTAAATGACAGCCGAGCGGAAAATATGTACCGATGGGCAGTCGTTTAATGCCACGGTCTTGCCGTGTAAACCCACCTTTAGGGATGGTCACTGAAGAACACGTCACACCGTCCTTAGGCGTCAATTGTCCGATATATGTCTAGCTTTATGTAGGATATATCCAATATGTCTCGTGACGACAATCTCATTTACTCAAGATCTTTCTCCAACACAAACCCACAGTGGAAGGTAAATTGCCCTATATTCAGACACTGTTCACATGTTCAGGTTTTAAATACATTGGATAGGGACTGCTTCGTGAAGGGTTACCGTGACGTGGTGAAGCGGCTTGGTATACATTTTTTGCAAAAAACGTATCGACTAAATACCCTGTATTTGTTATACAGCACTTGCTGATTACTGTCATGTTTTACTGCAGAGTATTTTTGCAAATTTGTCATTTTGTGTTCTCTTGTTGTGTTTCAGCCATTGGGTGGTGTGAGCAGTGTCTTACCGACTTGTGCATGTCACATATGTTTTTAAATTGCCCTATATGTAGAACTCATGATGGTGGGAGATAAAAGCTCAAAATGTTATTACTACAGTGTGTTATCTGTGTAATATTTGTTAGCCAGAGATCACAAAACTCTTCTTTTTTTTTTTTTTTTTTCTTTGTAAAGACCTGTCTTTGCTGGAAAACGAAAGCAAAATTGCAGAAGAATTGTTTTTCTGATATCTAGTGTACTAATCTAGTGTTCTAATAGCTAAAGCCTGTGGTGTACGGCTAATTGCGACAAATCACGCCTGGCATAGCACTTTCAAAGGTATCGGCATCCTGAATACTGATATAGTTCAAAGCAATGATGGAAGAGGCAGCCATCAGCTCCCTCCTCCATCATTCTCCCTGCTTATCTGAGCTCTGACGTCTCAGCGCAGCAGGCGCAATGGCGTCACTACATCACTCCCACTCTGCCGAGCAATGCAGCCCTTCATAACACATGCTGTGAAGACCAGAGTAGTGGGGGAATGGAGAGAGGTGTGTATTTTTTTTTTCAAATCAATGCGCACCTTTATACAGTTTAGAGGGCTAGTGGGGCGACCATTATGCAGTTTGCAAGACTATGTAGGAGCCATTATAATATTTGGAGGCTTTGTGGGGGGCAATTATACAGTTTGCTGGGCTATGTTGGACCATAATACAGTTTGCAGGGCTATGTTGGGGCCATTTTGTAACGCGTGCAGTGGTGGAACCACTGTGCCGTGGACCGGCGAGAGCCTGGAGGGGCATAACTAGGCAAACACCTGCCTCTTTGCTAGAGCCCTTGAAGGTGTGGTTAGACTTGGCTCCAGATGGGCTTCAGGTGACAGGAATAGGTAGACTTGCTAGTACAGGCAGGCACGGCAGGTATACTGGAAGACACGGCAGGTGAAGGCAGATACTGCTGATAGACTGGTACAGCAGGTGTTTACAGGTACAACTCTATACAGACTGGCACGACAGGTTCAGGCAGGTATGGCTGGTATACAGACTGGCATGGCAGGTGCAGACAAGAACATCTGGCATACAGACTGGCACGACAAGTGCAGGCAGATATGGCTGGTATACAGATGTATACCGATTGGCACGTCAGGTACTGGTAGACAGGTCAGGTACACTGGAAGGTAGATCTGTAATATAATGAGGCACAGCAAGTGCGGGTAGACAGGACAGGTATACTGTGATATGGGCACTGGGGACCTTAGCACTAGCAAGCATGCAGACAACTGTCTAAACACATTGCTCAGGCACCTCCCAATAGGTGGAGGTGCCTTAAATATGGCGTGTGCTGACTCTTTAAGAGTGCTAAGCTCTTGTGTGGTCAATTAGAGTGTTTCAAGGGGTATGAATGGGTTATTATAGTGCTTGCGTGTCTATGTGTGAGCCATTATACTGTTTGGAGGGCTAGTGTGGGCCATTATATGATATGGAAGGGCCATCATACTGTGTGAAGTGGTGTAAGGGCCACTAGTAGGGTGTGGAGGACCGTGTTGGGGCCATCATACTGTGGGGGCATCATATTTTGCGGGGTGGGGGTTAATGTAGGGTCATCAAACTGCAAGTGGATAGTACTGTGCAGGAATTTACTGTGGGGATATTATTCTGTGCTTGGGGGGCAGTTTTTTTGGCATCATACTTTATGGGGGTCATGAAAGGGGTCTTTTAATGTTTGAGAACACTTAGAGGTTTCAAAAAGAGGAAAATTACTATGTAGGGCTGCAAAAAATTGAGAAGTTCTTCAGTGACCTCTCCAAATATTTCTTTTTGTGGGGGTGCTCAATTAGGACTTCTGCTATGGGGCCCCATAATTTCTATATATGCCTCTGGGTAAAGCAGTTATTGTGACTACTACATAATGCACTCAATTACTAGAACAATAATATCATATGATTGGGCATTACCAAATGCATTAAAGGGGTTTTCCGATAATTGCTTTAAAATTGCTGGAGGGAGTGTAACCTCTCTGTTTGACAGTTTGATAGTTTGTCACGTGGCTGCTGATATGCAAATTGCATACTTGTGGTCATATGCTAACTAGGTTCCTTCTTACCAATTTGACTAAAAAAAATGAGAGACGCAAAAACAAGGCAAGTCAGGATTTGACCATCAATATACAAATCTTCTCATATATGAGTAGTCACGTGACAACCTCACAATTTGCTTTTTCTAACATGTAACCCGCATACATTCCTGACTTGCTGCGCAGTCTGTACCAATACCAGTGGCCGTCCTGACATCTGTGCTGAAGCTTCACAGTCTGAACCCGTACCAGTGGCTGTGCTGTCTGCCTACCAGAAGCCGCATAGTCAATGCCAGTACCAGTGACTGTCCTGACTTCTATCTAGAAGCCGCGCAGTCTGAACCCATACCAGTGGTTTTGCTGTCCTGCCGAATCAGCGTCTCTGACCCTTGGGGTCAGCTGCTACTTTTCTGGACACTTCCTTGGAGTAGTAGCTGCCAGCCGTACAAACCTGCCCTAATCAGCAGAAGCTCCACTGAATACCAGTTAGATGCTTAGTTGAACCTCTCTAGGGTAAATCCAGCCGTAGCGCAGTGGGTCCATGGTCCACAGACATTTTACAGCTGTACAACACAGCCAACCCTCATGACATATGGACTGGTCTCTGCCTGTGCGGTATCTGCTTCATACATCACCAGTGCATATGTGACATAGATGTACATCATATGTCGCTAAGGAACTACGCAACGCAAAACGGCAAAATCAGGAAATCTCTGGGAACTTTACAAGGTCTTTACTAACTCAATATTTTTGAACAAGTGACAGGTCCTCCTTAAATCTCAAAACAAATGGTGCATTGAGAATGGGCTAGTAAGGCCGATTTCACAGTGTCTCCGGTACGTGTAGTGACAGTTTTCTCACGTACCGGAGACACTGACACACGTAGACCCATTCCCCAGTCAGTTACAGTCGGCAGCGGCTGTGTTAGCAGCACTTCGACTGTAAATGTATTTGTAATAAGGTGCAGGAATAGGTATGTCACCACAGAGCAGACGGACCAACAGTAACAGGCAGAATAACGGTGTAGATATGAATATAATGTGAACGGGTTGAGCAAACAGCCAAAAACATAAACAGTATTTAAACAGTAATAAGAGTTATTTTCCTATGGTGAAACTTATCAGTTTGCAGGGGTCTTGATTGAAGGGGTCACTCTTCTCCAACGTTGGCGCCGAATCACCAGCAGTGCTTGTAGTCTACTCTGTATTCTGGGCCTGTAACGATGTCCAGCCAGGGAACGAGGGGTTACTGCAGGAGCCAGAGGGGTATGAGACTGAAGATATCCCCTTTGCTCCAAGTCCTTCTCTCTTCCTCCGCAGCAGTGCTTTCTCACTGGAATCAGGGGCTCTGCATTAACACATAGGTCACCGCAACCTTGTACGTGGCTCAGGCTCTCTAAGGAGGTCACAGCCCTGTCACTGCACACAGCCTCTTTGAAGAGAAGAGTCTAATCACAGCATACAGCCTCCCAGAGGAAACAACTCTCCGTCCCGTTAGATCTCTCAGCACGGATCACTGCCTCTGCATGTGCTGCTGTTTCCACTTTAGCTGCTGCCTTTTTACTAGCTGCTGCCTTTGCACTGGACACAGACTTCACACAGGGATCAGGACACACCTCATCTGTTACTGCAGACTCCAACTGTACGTAGTCACGGGCTACGGTCTCTGCTTCTCTGCAGGTCTCAGTCTGTCCATGCGGGTCAGGGCGTACCTCTGCTGTCTCCGCAGTACACAGTTTCACGTACTCACGGTCTGTTATCTCTGTGCGTGGTACCCCGGTCTTTACTCTGTGATCGGGAGCTCTGGCTCTTCCCCAGTCTGCGCAGTGCACATAAGGAAAAAATTTCCAAAAAAACACACTTGAAAGGTTGACTCGCCAAACCCTGACTAATGCACTAGCAGGATGCAGCAGACAACCATTGATAAAGGCTGGGGCAGCACAGGTGCAAACCACTGATGAGAACAGCCAGTAACCCAAGAGGGTCTGGCTGCCTAGTGGAAAAAATGCACACAAATAGGGCTTGCATAGGACATCAGTCACACAGATAAGTGTGGTGCAGTCTGCGTCAGCGTCCTTCCCCGTCTCCTTTCCAGGCTGTTATGAGCAAAGCGCGTGCTGTTTTCCCGCTCTCTCCTCTGCTGAATTCCTGTCCTCAGGCCCTCCTCTGTTCCCCGGGGAACCTGCTGCCCTGTTCAATGGTTCCAGGCATGGAGCAGAGCAGGCAGCCCTCCCACTGCTCTTACTGCTCTCCACCCCATTACATTTTAACCCCCGAGATAGTTTTATGCCGTGGGACGTGACTGAGCGCCGGACAGGTAATGTATATATTTGCTTTATTATTTTCAACTTTTTTTCAGATGAACGAGGGCTTCGCTAAGGAATTACCAGTGTAATAAAGATTATAAAAATGTGTGTGTTGTATTCTTTCATTAAAATAATTTATTCTTATTGTGTGAGTGTGTTTATTTAACCCTTTCTTTACTGTAGGATTAGTAATGGATCGTGTGCCACACGGAGGTACCACGTGTCCACACGGACATGGATAGCTCGCTCCGGTACCGTTTTTTCCGGTACCGAAATTATCTGGACGTGTGAAACTGCCCTAAAATGGAGTAAATTTAAGTATGGACAAAACAGTTGGTATTAAATATCTATACAGTATTTAAGTCAGCCATATTTGTTCACTGGTTGAAATTTAAAGGGGATTTTCACCATTTTTTTTCTATTTTCATTTTTAAAAATAAGGCAAGGTTGGGCTGAAAATATAACATACTGACCAACTGGACCCTCACCCATACATACTTATGTTAAATGTGTTACCCATCTGTCTCTTTGCTAATTCCTATGGTTGGAAATGTAATGTTACCTCTGCAGTCATCACATACTGTACAAGCTGAAAGAGACCGGTAGGGGACACTACCGCAGTACAGAAGAATGGTTGGGTCTGGTATTTTTTTTCTCCAATTTTTAGACAATCATATGTGGAAAAACAAAACAGTGACCAGACCACTCTTTTACCAATGACCAATGGATTTTTCTGACTAATGACAACCAATCTGATATCAGCCATGTTTACAATTTTTCTCCGACAGTTACTTGTCCATGAAGGGTCTTTCTGAAAGGCAATTCCAAGACTGTTCCTAAAAAGACTTTCAATCTGCCTAAGACAAGTCCAAGCCTAATAATTACTATCAATATGACATTTCTATGAGCTGGAAGGCAGAGTGATTTGTCTATCTGAGAGTATTAGATGTAATGGCTTGTACAAGGTGAGAGAGAGGTGGTGGGATGGAGGCCAGAGAGAATGAAAGGCGCCTACGTACGTGCCACTGCTTTCTAGATACCAAGAGGTTAGAGGTGCTTTCGAGCATGATGAAAGATGCATTTTCACTGAACGATTAGCGGAAATGAGCCTGTGAAAAGTCTGTTGATCACCCGACGAACTAACAAAACGCTCATTCATTGGATTACATTTTTTTTGGTCTATTTTAAAGAGTCCCGCTCTTGGCCGCAGATTGTCCACTAAACTCTTAAGGATAAGGAGTAGAGTTGAGCGAATGTTTCAATATTCAGTTTGGATTGCAATCACCGGCGAATATTGAATTTGCAATATTCGCCAAACACAGCCGAACGCCATTGGAGTCCGTGGGAGTAGAAATGGTCAAATTTGTTTGGAAACGATCGTCAAACATAAATCCAGCACGAATAGGGTACCAATATGGCATGAATATGGCAAATTCAGATTCATCGATCGTTTCCGAACATATTCGCTCAACTCTAATAAAGAGAACTCCTGTATGTAATGACTAGTAATCTGATGATGCAATGCTATGCATATTTTTTTAGGCAGAGACCTGTCTTTGCTGGAAAATGAAAGCAAAACTTGTATGGGAGTGGTTTTTCAGATATCTACTGTACTGACAGCTAAAGCCGTTATTGTGACTACAAGTGATTAATAGTGAAATGGCCTAACCCAAATAACAAACAATGATACAGAATAAACTCATTTACTAGAACAGTAATTTTGTATGATCGGGCAATACCAAAAGCATTAATGAGGTTTTCCGAGAACCGCTTTAAGTTTGCGGGGGGTGAGGGGGTAACATCTCTGATAGTTTGATAGATCGCACTTTGGTGATCAAACACAATTTGCATACCAAATGCATTAAAGGGGTTTTCCGATAATTGCTTTAAATTTGCAGGAGGGAGTGTAACATCTCTGACATTTGGTTGGTTGTCACATGGCTGCTGATATGCAAACTGCATACTTGTGGTCACATGCCATCTAGCTTCTCTTCTTACTTCTTTGATAAAAAGCAATGAGAGAAGCAAGAAAGAAGCATGTCAGGACATGACGATTAATATACAAATCTCATATACTCATAGCAGTCACGTGCCGACCTCACAATCTGTCAATGCCAAAAAAAACTCCTTTAAAATTGCATGCAGATAGTAAAGTCTACAAAAAGTATCACTTAGTCACTAGATTGCCGAATCACCAGGATGGTGGGCTTATGTACCATGTTCTCCCCTGGGTATCCTGTTTTGTGCTATTTAATATCCTTGCAGACATTTTTGGAATTATTTTTTACTTTTATTCTTAGTCCCAAAAGAGGTTTTGAGCTTGCGCTTGACGGCTGGTACAATACTTTGCTATACTTCTGTGCTAACATGGTAAGCACAAGCATAATGAAGTCCCCATGTCCGCCATAACAACCCATCTGCAATTTTATTGTGTGAGGGACAATGTGTTGACAGATAGGTACCCTCATTCTGTCTCACTATTTAGATGCCACAATCAAAATATTGACTGTGACATCTAAGGCCACCATGGCATATGGGCTGTGCTCAGCCTGTACGGAGTCTGATTCATATATCGCCAGTGCTTACTGTATGTGAAGTAGGTGTACAACACATGCTGCCAAGGAGTTAAGCCCCTTTGCAAACATTTTTTGTTATTTCTCCAATGTCTCGACAACAATTTTAAGTATACAGCTTTTATGCAAACTATGTCTATATAATTACAGACCACAAACACCTGTGTCTTCATACTAATATTTGTTAGCCTAATCCTGCAGTCATGTGTAAAGGTGTGCATTAAAACTGTGTCAGGGAGCCCCAGAAGAAGCCAATTTACATAGCGAAACTTGAGTTTGGCTTGGACAAATCTGAGTGTTTTTACTGCATGGATTTTTAATCTTGTTTAGTGTTTCTTAATAAATATTTTTTGGAGTATAAATAAACCCTGGAAAGACTTTACAAATTGAAAAGGCTGTAAGTCATTATGTTTGGCATTATGCTTTTTAAGCAGAGAAAAAGTAGTAGCTTTTTGTACGTAGAAAGGGGTACTCCTACCCAAACTTTTTAATCTGGAGAAGGAAGAAAAGATTGGATTGTTTTCTCTAAAATTGGCAACAACAAGTTTCCTATCTTGGTTTCAAGATCAAGTGTAAATGTTGTATGAGTGCTGCAGTCAGTCACTTAGGTATACTGTGGAAGAAAAACATACCGTACTCATAAAGTACAAACCCAAGAGAAAAAAATGGTTTACTTTCCGCATACCAAAGATAAAGCAAAGGGGCCGACTTATCAAGGAGTTTTCACCAGAAAAGAGACATAGAATAGTCACAAATTTGTTTCACAATGTTTAGTTGCACAAACAAATTGCAATATTTGAAGTTTGTACGTGAACTCTAGGGATGAGTGGACCCATTAATGTTCAGCTGAACTGTAGTTGAATGTTCGTTCTTGGATCCAATCGTCACCCTGAACTTAACCCCAAACCTAATGGGGACCCGAACATCAATGCTTTAAAATGACTGTGAAATACTGTATTTTTTCAGATTATAAGATGCACCTCAAATTTTGAGAAAAATAGGTAAAAAAAAATTTTTTTAGTAAAATGGTGGTGTGTCTTATAATTAGTGTTGAGCATTCCGACACTGCAAGTATCGGGTATCGGCCGATATTCGCGGTATCGGAATTCCGATACTGAGTTCCGATACTTTTAGGATATCGAATACCGGAATCGGAAGTTCCCATAATGCTATGAGCCAGTTTGATTTGATTCAGCCAATGACAATCCTCAGAAGTGTGGGCACATCCTGTTAGGCATGTAGGCATGTTAACTAATGGCATGGCTGTGATTGGCTGCTGAAATGATGTCATGATGCACTATAAAAGCCGCTGCCGCCGCCATTTAGGGTTCACTCTGCTGTGAATTCAGTTAGGGACAGGCTGCTGTTCAAGACTCTGAGGGACAGTTAGAGATAGCGACTTTCCAAATAATATTGTGCTTTACCCAGGCTACATTCTCAGTAAGTGTAGCTTTCTTTTGCCTTGCAGCAGCGCTGTTCACAGCTGTCTGCAAGGTCTGTGTGAGTGCAGCTCACGCTGTAGTGTGTCCTGCAGGCACGTCTGCTTGTCGGCCGCTCAGCGCGCGTCACTGCCTCATACATATTTTTCTTTTACTGCTGCTCATTTTTTATTCTATTAGTGTGCATCCATCCGTATCCATCTACATTGGTTGGCTGCAAACACTATATAGGAGTAGATAGAGGAGCATTTTTGCTGGCTTGTGCCCTGCAGGCGCAGCCAGATTAGTATTACCCTATTTTTTGGAGCCTCAACTTTTGCATTGTAGGTTACCTGCCTGCATTGTAATAGCTCCAAAAAGTTGGTGATACTATCAGTTTCAAATCTTTTGTCACATCCTTTTTGTTTTTTTGAAAAAAACAATAACAAAATAAAGATCATCAAACACTCCACTTGACAGTTGTGTAGGCCACATTAGCTCATATTAAAGTGTAGTCCATACACTTTATAAAATTAGTGTTTCTTATACCTGTTAGCAGCTGTTCAGGAATAAGCACACTAAGCCCCCCCTTTCTACTTTTCTGCCTATCTTTATCAGACTACCAAGATGAAGAAGGCAGGGAGTAAGGCACGTGGTCGTGGGCGTGGAGTTGCAGCAGGGAGAGGACATGGGGATTCTGTGCCTGCTGCGGGCACCAGTGAGTCAGCATCCCCCAGTTTTACCAGGCAACAGTCCTTTATGCGCAGCTTTGTAGGACCTCGCCGTACCCCACTGCTGCGTGAGGAACAAATTGAAGCCGTTGTCGGATGGATGGCAGCTAACGCATCGACTTCAATGACTTCCACATCCTCTCAGGGCCAGAGCACTAAAGAGCAACCATCTGTCTCTTCACCACCTGCCAAATTGCCCAGGCAGTCAGAGAGCCCTGTACAGGAGCCATCACAGTCTCTACTTCTGTTCTCTGAATCTGTTGGCTTGGAAAGAGGGGGCCAGCCAAGCAGCATTCAAGAATGTGAAGAAGAGGGAGTATGCAGTGATGCGCAACTGCTTTGTCCCTCTGAATCTGAAGAGGTGGGTGGGCCAGTGCCTATGGTCAGCACACCTCAGTACGCATCAGATAATGATGAGACTCAGGTGCTACTTTCTGGTGCATACGGTGCTGGCGAGACTACCCAGGAGAAGCAGGTGTTTGAAGAGGGGAGTGTAGATGATGAGGTCCTTGACCCATCATGGCGTGAGGAACAGGAAGGTGGTGGGAGCAGCTCTGAGGAAGAGATTCCCCGAACGGCCAAAACAGGAGGGAGAAGGAGGGGGCAGACTTGTTTGCCTGTAGCTTCCACTTCGGCACCCGTTAGGAGCATTCCTCTTCCAAAAGTCAAAACGGGCGCTCCCAAGACTTGCAGTGTGTGGTCCTTTTTTTGACACCGTTGCAGATGACATTTGCTTTGTCAAATGCAAGCTGTGTCATCAGAAAGTCAAAAGAGGGAAAAGTGTCAGCAACCTGAATACCACAAATATGTGGAAACATGTGCGGACCAAGCACGTGGTGGAGTTACAAAGACACACTGAAGACGTAGGCCAACCTACAGCACCACCTACCACCTCTTCAGCTCATGTTGTAGCCTCTTCCTTCAGCTCACACACAGCTGGTTTGGCTTCCTCACAGGATCGCCATGGAAGAACCTCTGGCACTGTTGTCCAGAGACCCAGTGACATTCCACCCACAGCACCACGTTCCCGTTCATCCTCACACTCCCAGGCCACTCTACAGCCATCGGTAGCACAGGCATGGGAGAAATGACGGCCATACTCGGCAAACCATCCCGAAGCACAGGCTCTGAATGCTGGCATTGCAAAGTTACTGGCCCTTGAAATGCTCTCATTCAGGCTGGTGGAGACTGACACCTTCCGGAACTTCATGGCATTGGCAGTCCCACAATACACCATGCCCAGCCGCTTTTATTTCCGCAGGCAAGCCGTCCCTGCCCTGCAAAAGCATGTGGCGGCAAAAATTAAACATGCGCTACTAAACGCCGTCAGTAGCAAGGTCCCACCTGACCACCGATGAGTGAACCAGTACCCATGGACAGGGACGATACCTTTCCCTCACTGCCCATTGGGTCAATGTTGTGGAGCCGGGTACAGATATTGAGAGTGGCGCTGTACGTGTTCTGCCAACTCCAAGGATTGCAGGAATCCAGTCTGTACTGGAGTCCTCATACTCCAGTTCCTCAGAATCCGGGCTGCAAGAGCCTGATACGACCGATATGAGCACAGCCGTGGCCAAACGTCAACAGTCCGTACTGAAATTAATTTCTTTGGGGAATCGAAGCCACACAGCGCAGGAGCTCTGGAATGTCATCAAGCAGGAGAGCGACGTGTGGTTTGTGCCAACGAATCTCCAGCCAGGCTTGGTAGTGTGTGACAATGGCCGAAATCTGGTGGCAGCTCTGGGCCTAGGCAAACTC
The DNA here is from genome assembly GCF_039654945.1 of Dendrobates tinctorius. Classification (NCBI taxonomy): domain Eukaryota; kingdom Metazoa; phylum Chordata; class Amphibia; order Anura; family Dendrobatidae; genus Dendrobates; species Dendrobates tinctorius. Next base: position 11,093,426 of record NW_027361939.1, on the reverse strand, counting down.
ACTCACATCCCATGTCTGGCACATGTGCTCAACTTGGTCGTGCAGAGCTTTCTGAGGGACTATCCGGATCTTGATGCACTGCTGCACAAGGTCCGCATAGAGTGCGCTCACTTGCGGCGTTCCAGCATGGCAAGATCGCGCATTGCAGCTCTGCAGCGCCGATTCCGCCTTCCGGAACATCGCATCATATGTGACCTACCCACCAGGTGGAATTCAACGTTACATATGTTGGAGCGGCTGTGTGAGCAGCAGGCAGCTGTAATGGAGTATCAGCTGCATCAGGCGCAAACAATTCGCACTGTGCGCCGGTCACACTTCAGCACCACTGAGTGGGCCTCTATGAAGGACATCTGCCATGTTTTGCGTGCCTTCGATGATTCCACGCGGATGGCGAGTGCAGATGATGCACTAGTCAGCATGACTGTCCCCCTTATCTGTCTGCTTCAAAAAACACTACAAGCACTAAGGGAGTAGGTTTTGGAAGAGGTGGAGGATGAGGAGTCACAAATGCCATCTGCTTCTGGACAGTCTGCGCTACGTGGTTCCTCACAAAGGCCTAGGCAGGGGACACTTTGTGAGGAGGATGAGGAGGAGTAAATGGAGGAGGAAGACATCTCTCCAGAGGAGGGAGGTACACAATGCTCTAGTCAGTATGTACAGCGAGGGTGGGGTGATGCAGAGGAGGCAGAGATGACGCCTCAAGCAGGGGACAGCGTTTCTTGGGCAGTTGGGAGTCTGCAGCACGTGGTTGATTTCATGCTGCAGTGCCTGAGAAACAACCGCCGCATCGCCCACATTCTCAACACGGCTGATTATTGGGTGTACCCCCTCCTAGATCCTCGCTACTGGGACAACTTACAAAGCCTCATAACACCGTTGAACCGGGAGCGTAAAATGCAGGAGTACCAAGAGACACTGGTGCAGTCCATCATGTTCTCCATTCCACCCGAGAGCAGTGCTGCTAGTGCTTTACAAAGCAGCTCTGTGCGTCAAGGCAGTGGAGGAAGCTCTGCACAAAGAGGGAGCAGAGGCAGAGCCTCAGCACAAGGCAAGACCAGTATGGTCCAAATGTGGCAAAGTTTTGTGTGCCCGCCACAAATGTCTACACCATCACAGACGGATCCAGTCAGCAGGAGGCAACGTTTCCGTCAGATGGTGACAGACTACATGTCTTGCACTGTCAGTGTACTCCCAGACGGCTCTTCCCCCTTCAAATTTTGGGTCTCTAAGCTGGATACATGGCCAGAGCTTAGCCAGTATGCATTGGAGGTGCTGGCTTGCCCTGCTGCCAGTGTATTATCGGAGCGCGTCTTTAGTGCCGCAGGTGGTGTACTAACAGACCGTCGCACGCGACTATCCTCCGATAACGTTGACCGGCTTACTTTTCTGAAAATGAACAAGGCCTGGATCTCACCAGAATTTGCCAGTCCTCTTCCAGAATAAATAATTGGTTGGCAACAGTATCCAGGTCTCCTGTTGTGTTCATGTTTCTACCACCTGAACTGTAATCCCTGGGCTTCAACACAGCCAGTTGTTGCTCAGAAGTGCCGTCTGCACAGAGACTAACACTAGCTCCTGTGTAAGTGGGGTTCAATAACGCCAGCTGCTCCCCTACTGTGTGGACGGCAATATCTCCTGCTGCCTCCACATTCAAAATAGATCATATTTTCAACTTGCTCCAAATAGGCCTCAGCCTGCTCCATGATTGATCCTGGGCTCCAACATCGCCAGTTGTTGCTCGGAAGTGCCGTCCGCACAGAGAAAAAAACACTAGCTCCTGTGTTAGTGGGGTTCAGTAACGCCAGCTGCTCCCCTGCTGTGTGGACGGCAATATCTCCTGCTGCCTCCACATTCAAAATAGATAATATTTTCAACTTGCTCCAAGTAGGCCTCAGCCTGCTCCATGATTGATCCTGGGCTCCAACATCACCAGTTGTTGCTCGGAAGTGCCGTCCGCACAGAGAAAAAAACACTAGCTCCTGTGTTAGTGGGGTTCAGTAACGCCAGCTGCTCCCCTGCTGTGTGGACGGCAATGTCTAATGCTGCCTCCACATTCACACTACAACTGATTTCAAGCTTGCTCCAACTAGGCCTCTGGCTCCACCCTGTCTCTACTATTAGTGGGAATGTGGACAGAGCAGGAGACATTGCCGGACACACATCAGGGGATCAGCTGACGTTACTGAACCCCACTAACACAGGAACAAGTGGTGATTGTGCAGACGCCACTTCTGAGCAGCAACTGGCGGTGTTGGAGGCCTGGGGAAATACTAGAGACAGAGTGGAGCCAGAGGCCTAATTGGATCACATTTAAAATCAGTAGTAGTCTAGAACAGATATTAAACTTGATGAATTTAGGCCTCAGCCTACACCATGATTCACCCTGGGCTTCAACACAGACAGTTGTTGCTCAGAAGTGCTGTGTACACAGAGAAAAACACATGCTCCAGTGTTAGTGGGGTGCAGTAACGCCAGCTGCTCCCCTGCTGTGTGTACGGCAAAGTCTCCTGCTGCCTCCAAAATCACACTACATCAGCTTTTCAACTTTCTACAAGTAGGCCTCAGCCTACACCATGATTCACCCTGGGCTTCAACACAGCCAGTTGTTGCTCAGAAGTGCTGTGTACACAGAGAAAAACCACATGCTCCAGTGTTAGTGGGGTGCAGTAACGCCAGCTGCTCCCCTGCTGTGTGTATGGCAAAGTCTCCTGCTCCCTCCACATTCAGACTACTACTGATTTTTTACCGTGCTCCAATTAGGCCTCTGACTCCAGTGTCTCTAGTATTTACCCCGGCCTCCAACACCGCCAGTTGTTGCTCAAAAGTGCGGTCTGCACAATCAACACTTGCTCCTGTGTTACTGGTGCTCAGTAATGTCAGTTGATCCCCTGATGTGTTTCCAGCAATGTCTCCTGCTCTGTCCACATTCTCACTACTAGTAGCAGCAGGTACCTCCTGCTTATTAACCGTGTTCCAGCACCGTCAGCTGGTCCACAGTTGTGCCATTGGCTCTTGTTCCTTCTGCTGCCCCTCCGGGTTCCAGCACCATCAGCTGGTCCTCGCTAGTTCCATTTGCTCTTGTTCCTTCTGCTACCCATCCGGGTTCCAGCACCGTCAGCTGGTTCTCGGCAGTGCCTTTGGCTGAGGTGCCTCCTTCTCGGTATCCGAGTTTCAGCAACGTCTGCTGGTCCTTGGTAGTGCTTTCTAGCACAGGTACCTCCTGCTTAGTAACCGTGTTCCAGCACCGTCAGCTGGTCCACGGTTGTGCCATTGGCTCTTGTTCCTTCTGCTGCCCCTCCGGGTTCCAGCACCGTCAGCTGGTCCTCGCTAGTTCCATTTGCTCTTGTTCCTTCTGCTACCCATCCGGGTTCCAGTACCGTCAGCTGGTTCTCGGCAGTTCCTCAGCCTTCTTGTACCTTCTACTGAAGAAGACCAAAAAGATGACCCTGAAGAAGATGACCAAGAGGACAAAGAACATGAAGACAACCACCAAGGTGCAGAACAACAAGAGACAAGACCAAGAAGCAGAAGAACAAAAATCAGAAGAACCAAAAGCAGAAGAACATTAAGCATAAGACTAAAAATCAGAGCAAAAGATATTATCTAAATTATAAGCAGAAGAAGACTAAGCAGTGTATGGGGGTGAGTCCGTTCCTCCTCGTGGTGCCCCTGGAAAATGCCTGCTGCTGCAGGCCAAACTGAACGTGGACAAATCCTGTTGTAAATCTTTTGTGACAGGCAGAACAGAAGGTGTAATCTTCAAACTTTTATAGATAACAACTACAGGAATGCCTGTCACAAATAAGAATATGATGAAGAAGAATAGGAAGAAGATGAAGAAGTAGAATATGAAGAAGAGTAATCGTTGAATAAGAAGAATATGAAGAATGTAAAAAAAAAGAATAATAGGAAGGTGAAGAAGAAGTTGATGAAAAAGATGCTGCTGCTGAGGATGATGAAGGAGAAAGTGTTGGAAAAGTAAAAAAGATGGTGAAGAGCATGGAAGTAGTGAAACATACATATCTGACAAAATATAAAAAAGGTTAACATAGTCAATATCTTTGTAACTCCGAACGTCTTAAAAAAAATAATTAATTCCTGCTATTCCATTTGATTGGGCTAAACCTCTACGCCTTTAATGTTTCCTCCATCTCCCCCAATACATTCTACATTATTCTTCATTGTTTTTCTTCATGTAGAATTAACCTACAAGGAAAGAAAGGGTTTTTTTTAATTCCGATATTTCTGTCCCATTGACTTGAATGGGGCTTCCGGTATCGGAATCGGCGATACCCGATACTTTTTGGGTATCGGTCCGATCCAATCCGATCCAATATTTCACGATATCGGATGGTATCGGTCAGCACTACTTATAATCCATGCGTCTTATTGCTTACGGTCGGTGGTGGCTGCGGTGAAGCAAGGTCCCATGGTCGCTGCTGGAGGAGGTGTTATAAATGACAATAATATCATCGATAAAACGTTTGTATAAAACCGTGGTGATTATGGGGTTAAATTGGTTTTATACAAACGTTTTATCGATGATATTATTGTCATTTATAATAATGAGGGGAATGATGTTGAAAAATTTCTAGGTGGGGTGACAAATAATTGTTGGGGTATAGAATCAATCCCACAGATTGATAGAGAGAGTGTAATTTTTTTGGATCTCACTATTTATATAGATGACTCTGGCAGGATTTGTACCAGTAATCATTTTAAAAAGGTCGATACCAATGGCTATGTTCATTATAACAGTGGCCATTATAGGCCCTGGCTTAGGAATATTCCTTTGAACCAATATTCTAGGATTAGAAGGAATTGTTCCTCTGATACAACCTTTGAGGAGGGGAGTAAAATTCTATTAAATAGATTTCGGGAAAGAAATTATCCATCTAGACTGATAAAAAGAGCATATAAATCAGTCAAATATCTGACTCAGAATGATTTGATTAATTCTTGCAAGGTACAAAAAAATGTGGATGACTATAATGTGAATTTTATTACTACTTTTTCTGTGCAAAATTGTGAGATTCGTAATATATTGGAAAAACATTGGAAAATTATATTAAATGATCCCATTCTGAATAAGGTAGTAGATCTGAAGCCGGGGGTGATTTTTAGAAGGGCCCCAACTATTAAAAACCTCTTAGCCCCTAGTGTCATATCCTATAGGGATACTTTATTAAATAGTAGTATATTGTATGAGAAAAAAGGTGCCTTTCAATGTAAGAGGAAAGGCTGTCTTTGTTGTAGATCTATCATCAATGCTACTGATAAATTTCAGTCCTTTAGTTATCCTAGTGGGAATTTAAGATCAAATATAGGATGACTTGTATGACTAGTTTTGTCATCTATTTGATCCAATGTAAGTGTGGGAAGCAATATGTTGGTAGGACATCTCAACCATTACATAAGAGGATTAACTCACATAGATGTAATATTCGCAAAGGGTTTATGAAGCATGGTTTGTCCCGTCATTGCACGGTGAGCCACCAAGACTCTGTATCCCTGACAGTGCTTCCCATTGATCATGTATCTGAATATACCCAGAATAGAATAAAAAATCTAAAGAGAAAAGAAACTTATTGGATTTATAAATTAAACACACTGCAACCGATGGGTTTAAATGAAATTAGTGATCTTTTTTAGATATATTTGGGGAATTATTTGAATTTTATTTGAATAGCAATCTATGAGTATAGTTTTTAGGGTTAATAATTCTGAAACATTTCTGAAGTCAGTGTAGTCTAGAGGGTTAGTGCATGTGAATTATATTTTTGAGCCCGTTTGATGTGGCAGGTTCGATTCCACGTATTTTACATATTTTTTTAAAATTTTTGTTATATTTTTTGGTATAATAAGGTTTGACGATATTGATGAAATGTTATTGGATTTTAGAGCATAATAGCATGTATAAGCAGCTTTTTTATATATACAATTGTTTTTAGATGATATGTGGGCATTTTCACAGGAAATGATGTCAAAGGAAGGTGTATTTGTAATGATTTGTGTCTGTACATATATCTGAAACTTGTGATTATTCCTGAGGCCCTGATGAAGTGGCTGGTTTAAGCCACGAAACGCGTAGGCTCATTAAAGGATTTTTTTCTGTTACCTCTGCTGCGGAAGGTGTGTTTCTGGTCAGCGCGGTTTTAAGAAGCCCGGCTTTTTTTTTCCATTCTTTTGGATTTTTTCATTTATTGCCAGCGGGACACCAGCGACGACCGGATATCTAGGAGTGATTCCCAGTTTGTTGTGACTCACACAACTGTAGCAGGTGAGTCTAACTGATTGGGGATTTCATTGCGGTTTCTTAATAGACGATACATCCTATGTGCGATTCCTATTTTTGTTTATTCTGCCATGCTGAACACACATTTTGACAGGACATTTACCGCAAGGCCTCCAAGGCATAAAGGGCAAGCTCGGGCCATGTATCCAATTTGGACACCCAGAAGTTAAATTGAGCAAACCCATCAGTTAGTATGTGGAGATGTGTAGATAGGTACTCTTCCACTATGTGGTTGTAGTGCTGCCTCCTGCCTATCACGGACCGTATCAGATGGTGGTGCCAGATATTCTGGCATGCTGAGAATATTTGGCTTCATTTTGGCCATGCGAACGTTGCTTTTCAAGGTTGGTGGCAGTGCACAAGCTGCGTTAGAGACTTCTTCCTCCTCTGCCTTGTTCTTCCAGTGATCCCCAGCTGTCAGGTGGGAATGCCGTCCGTAGTGTCTCTACCAGGGTGTGCTTGTATTCACGCATTTTGCAATCCTGCTCCACTGAAGGGAGTAATTATGGTACGTTGTCCTTGTAGCAGGGATCCAGCAGGTTGGCCGCCGAGTAATCCGAAGTGGTAACAATTCGGGCAAATCGGCAGTCATTGTGCAGACACAGTAGCATGTATTGACTCATGTGTGCCACACTGTCCAGAGGCAACTACAAGCTGTCCTCTGTGGGAGGTGAATAGTATGTGTCCTCTGTATCCCCCCAGTCACATTGCAGTGATGCCCGTAAGCTGATTTGACCGCCACCCTGCTGTAAACAAGGTTGTTCCTCCTCGTCCTCCAAAACTGTCCCCTTGCTGGACCGTTGTGTAACTGGCTGCTTTTGATACAGGAACCCACTCTCCGAGCCAATAGGTCTGAAAACATTGTAAATGGTCCCTGATAATAATAATAATAATACTACATTTTATTTCTATAGCGCCGACATATTCCGCAGCACTTTACATTTCAGAGGGGATTTGTACAGACCATAGACATTACAGCATAACAATAATCACATAGATTATAACAGATACCAAGAGGAATGAGGGCCCTGCTCGCAAGCTTACAGTCTATGAGGAAAGAGGTAGACACGAAAGGTGGGTGGTAACAGTTGCCCTGATTGTATGGACCAGCCATAATGTTAAGTGTGTAACAGTACAGACACAGAGGGCTAATGGATGCATAAAGCATGTGGGAACATGATGCAGGGAACCTGGTTATGGTAAAACTTTTGGCTGTGCCACACAGGGATAGATTAGGTTAATGTGTTGAGGCGGTAGGCCAGTCTGAATAAATGCGTTTTCAGGGCACGCTTAAAATTGTGGAGATTGGGGACTAATCGTATTGACCTGGGAAGTGCATTCCAAAGAATTGGCACAGCACATGTAAAGTCTTGGAGACAGGAGTGGGAGGTTCTGATTATTGAGGATGCTAACCTCAGGTCATCAGCAGAACGGAGGGCGCGGGTAGGGTGGTATACTGAAGCAAGGGAGGAGATGTAGGGTGGTGCTGAGCCATGGAGGGCTTTGTGGGTGAGGGTAATAAGTTTGTAATGGATTCTGGAGTGGATGGGTAGCCAGTGTAATGACTGGCACAAGGTAGAGGCATCTGTGTAACAATTGGTGAGGAATATGATCCTGGCTGCAGCATTCAAGACAGATTGGAGAGGGGAGAGTTTGGTAAGAGGGAGACCGATTAGAAGAGAGTTACAATAGTCGAGACGAGAATGAATAAGAGAAACAGAAGAGTTTTTGCAGAGTCAAAAGTAAGAAAAGGTCGAATTCTAGAAATGTTTTTGAGGTGCAGATGACAAGAGCGAGCCAGTGATCGAATGTGGGGGGCAAAGTAAAGCTCAGAGATAAGTATGACCCCAAGACAGCGGGCATGTTACTGGGGAGTAATAGTGGAACCACACACAGAAATGGCAATGTCGGGTATAGGTACAATAGTAGAGGTCCTCCTGCTCCACCACATCATCCATCATCATGGCCTGAAGTGCTTTCTTATGCAGGCATACAAGAGGTATAGCAAGACTCATGATGATGTCATCAGCATTAACCATGTTGCTGGAGTATTCGAAGCAGCAGAGCATGGCACAAACGTCCTGCATGGAGGCCCACACTTTGGTGGTGAAGTGGTTTTTTGCAGAGCAACACAGCCAGGCGTACTGCAGCTGAAACTTCACTTTTGCCTGCTGCTGCTCGCACCGTCTCTCCAGCATATGCATGGGGAATTTCCACCTTGCGGGTATGATGCATATGAGGTGGTGAGCCGGAAGACAGAAGTGATGCAGCACACTTGTCTTAAAGGACTGATGAGAGACTTCCAGAGACTGTGCACCTTGACTGCAGGAGCTGTTGTTGTGTGTGCCTAAACGCCATTGATTTTCGGAAACATAGACTCGGCGGAATATTAGTTTTGCTGCTGTAACCAAGAGTACTGACAAATCCAAATATTGTACAGGAGGAGGAATTGGTATGCACTCACAGACTGTTGACAGGTTGTTATTGTGTCGGTCTACAGGCCCAAAAACTTGAGCTCTTTTATTCCAGGGTCAGTGTATTTCCAGCAACGGACACTATATACCTCGGGAAGAAAAGACTGTGGTTTCGTGTGTATTTTATGTGCTGCGTATTGTCTTCTAAGTTTCAGAATGGACAACCATGTTCAAAGAGGGGAGGAATATAAGAGGGATGAACTGTTCTCCTGCATTCCTATCCCTGGACAACAATCGTGCTATGTGTACAGTGTCATGCGGTTTTAAAATTAATGTGAATAATGTTGAGCTTCTTTTAAGGTGTGTGATGGTAAGGTACAGCATATCAGGAATGTAAAGTGTTAATATACAATGTGAGTAGTGCATAGTGCAGGGTAAGCACAGGATTAGACTTGGGATAGTATAAGTACTATTCATATAGCTCAGTGGTTTAGCAACAGTATAGGACATGAGATAAGGACAATAGGTTTAGTTATAGGATAGGATACAGTAAATGAGTAAAACTAGCCCAGTAGGTGGGGACTAGTGTTAGGGCCCCGTCACACATAGCGACTCACCAGCGATCCCAACAACGATATCACCTTGTCAGGATCGCTGGTGTGTCGCTACATGATCGCTGGTGAGCTGCCAAACAGGCAGCTTCACCAGCGATCAGGACCAGCGACACGCGGGTAACAAGTGACGCCCCTCGCTTAGTTACCCACATTGTATCTTAGTTACCAGCGCGCTGATGCAGGGAGCTGGTAACTAAGGTACACATCGGGTTTCTAAGGGGCATGCTGCACTTAGAAACCCGATGTGTACCTTGGTTACAAGCTTCTGGTCGCTGGTCTCCTGCCTGTCACACACAGCGATGCGTGCTGACCAGTGGGAGACCAGTGACCCCAAAAATGTCCAGACATTTCAACAACGATCAGCGATTCCCGGCAGGGGGGCCGGTTGCTGATAGCTGTCACACACAGCGATCTCGCTGGTGAGATCGCTGTTGCGTCACAAAACTTGTGACTCAGCAGCGATCTCGCTAGCGAGATCGCTGTGTGTGACCGGGGCTTTAGTAAAAAGGGAGCACTTCCTGGTAGTAAGAGAGATAGGTAAGTGCAGTGACAAGGTCAATTTCAAGTATAGTGGGCAGCTAGGGCCAGCATGTACCAATCATTCAAGGCAGTGGGAGGCTGTACTGATATCCCTTGTGGACATTACTGTATCAACCCGATCCTAGAGCTTGGTCCATGTACTATGGAGAGTGCTTGGTCTTCTGACATACAGAGGTCCTTGGACGTGGAACTGCCAGAAGGGCAGGTGGCTGGTCCAGGGTACACTGCTAAAATTCCTGAGGCTGATTGAGTCAGTGGGCTTAGGGATAGTCCAGGACTAACGAGTAGTAGAGTTGAAGATTTGTTGTGCTAAGGTAGTGAAGAATACGAAGTGTTGTGCCCTAACCCACATGTTACAACTTGATGAACTTGAACTGACCAGTAAACGTTTACTTGTTGCAATGAACTTGGTGTCCCCTGAATAGTGTTTGGTGGCTCCATATGGAGGCCTGGAGACAGCAGAGGCCTGCGGCTTACAAGTTAATAGTGTCCAAATACCAGTGTGCTGTCAGGCGTGGGGTCCGTTACACTAACTTGTAAACTCCAGTTTAGTTAAACTTCATCTAAAGTGTTACCTTGGTTCTCGCTTCAAGTCCGCTTGCAAACAGTAATCTCAGTATCTCAGTGGCTATGAGCGGGGTGTTCTGTCTGCATTTGCAGAGCCATTGAGCTCACTGATTGGCTACTGCGCTGTCGACCTGATGCCAATATCAGACGCCGCGAGCAGTGGTGGAGACCAAGTGGTGGATTAGAGACTTTTTTTTTTTTTTTTTAAAACAAACTGCACCTGGGAACTGGAATTTTCTAAAAAGAACTAACCTCTTTAGAATTCATTCAGGCACGGGCAATCTCATGTTCCTGCTCAACCCTTGAGCAGACAGTAATACATTAATAAAAACACATATCGCTATGTTACTAGATGCTCAATGACACACTGGAAGACAAAACATTGCACCAGAGGAACAGCACAGTGTGTGACTACGGGTTCCTTTGCAGTATATTATTTCCTCTCTCTGTCTGTGCCTGCGTTGCCACCAGTGGTTCTGTTTTAAGTCAGTATGGCACGCTTAATGGCAAGACCAGTGCCGCATGAAGCATGATGGACCACCATGGGCATAACGCTCGCGACCGCACCTTCTGCGATTACGACCAGATCAATACAAGAAGGGGGTCTGGTGATGCCAGTCCCTTTTTCAGTTGCATGTGAGGACACACATTCAGTTGAAGTGTATTGTGGCACTGTGATCCGCCGGCTGCCTGCATGCAATGCTCTCCCCCGACCAATCAAAAGTTGGCAGCTGATGACGACGTGCCTGTCACAAGCAGCGCATCGCAGTGACATCAGGTGCTGCCCTGTTATGAATGAGTCACCGGAGGAGGAAAAAACAAAAATACAAGCTAAGTCCAGAAAACCGGAGAGGTTGGTAGCTAGCGGATTGCAGACCCCTGATCCTATTCACAACAACTAACAGTAGCCGTGGGGTGTTCCTACAGTGGTCCTAGACACATCGTTCACAGCCGGAGAACTAAATAAACCTAAAGAAAGAAAGGGGAAATCTAAACTGCCCCAGAGCAGACCCCAAAGTAATAGACAGCCCCCAACATGTATTGACGGTGAAAACAGATGAAAACACAAACACAGACAGACAGGTTGAGCAAACGATGGGGCCCTCACTAACTAGATAGGACAGGAAAGAAAAGCAACTGTCTGCAATCACGCAAAAACCCTGCCAAAAATAATGTCCAACACGTCTGATAGAAAAGGCCACTAGACTTCAAAAACACTATATCAGCACTCGGGTATATTCGGAAAACAGAGCAAAGAGATCAACTGATCAGAGACAAAAATGGAGTTCAGCCAGTCCCAACCAGGGCTGGCTGAACACAAACACTAAGTAAACCAGACAAAATCTCATGGAACAATAGCAGAGCAAAAACTTAGCTTTAGTAGACAGGACTAAACTGGAGGCAAGAGCTCAGAGCAGAGAGGATCACCAGCAACCCAGCAGGGCGTCGGCGGCCTTATATCCACTCAGAGATTCCGGATGTCCAATCACACTCCACCTGTTCAGATGACAGGTTTTTCCCATCCAAATCAATTTCACTACCTCCTTTCACCAGCAGAGGGAGTTCATCGGACATCAAAGGTGAAGGAGAAAATGAGCTCATAACACTGCCCATTGCTAGCCGGCTGTAGAAGAAAACGCTGCATATCATGGGAGTGGAGTGAGGTAAGAAGAATTGTTTATCTTTTATGTTTTTTTTATGTTTGGGGATGGGAGTCATTATACCAGGAAGGCGCCCAGGATGGAGGTCATTACACCAGAATGGGTCCCAAGTTGGGGGTCATTATTCCAGGATGGGGGCCATTATACCAGGAATGGGCCCAGGATGGAAGACATTACATCAGAAAGGGGCCCAGAATGCAGTAATTATACCAGGATGGAGGACATTATACCAAGAAAGAGTCCAGGATGAGGAACACTGTTACAGGAAGGGGCCAAGATTAGGGACATTATGACAGTAAGGTACCCAGGATGGAGGACATTATACCAGTTAGAGGCCCATGATGGCAACAATATACCAAGATGAGGCCCAGGACTGGGGACATTATTACTGGAAGAGACACCTTATAACAGGAAGTTTACTAGGAAGAGGGACATTATTACAGTATGGGGCCAAGGTGGGGGATATTATTACAGGAAGCAACCATGACAGGGGACAATATTACAGGAAAGTGCCTGGATGGGAACACATGGAGGTTGAACACTTATGTCTTTATAGGATCTAGAATGCTACAAGGACTCATGCATCTGACCAACATGGGGGTGGGGGTCCAGGTCTAAATGTTGCCAATGGGACTCTAGTTATTGTACTGATGGAGACCATAACAGAAACCACGTAAGCCCAATTTCAAGTCAGTGGGGTACATTGGGAGCCGCTGATATCCATTTATCAGATCTGGCAGAGGAGTGTGGATTTTGGGTAGAAACTGAAGCCAAGATGCAGATGTGAACGGAGCCTAAAGAAACCCCACAGACAATAACTCTGTCTAAGCAAATGACAAATATATTTATAATACAGGAAGATGTGATTGTATTCTAAACCCCAAGATGCATTGAAGCTTACAAAAATATATATAAAAAATTCTTCTGTAGCTATGTAATTAGAGAACATGCTTGATTTCAGCATTGCAAGGAAAACAAAAGTCTTTTCAGCTAGTATTTAGCTAATGATTCGTAAACACGCAGAAGAATGGTTTTCTCGAACTAAGAGTTGAAGTGCATCTATTTAGAGACATGCCCTTAAAATACTGAACAAGTGTTAAAGTGAATTTCCACCTTTTTAACACCGTTTAAGTTTCGGTCCAAGATTCCGCACTAATAAATATATTAATACATTTTATAAAGTTTAACCCCTTAGTGATGGAGCCAATTTGCAGCTTAGTAACCAGGCCAATTTTTACAATTCTGACCACTGTCACTTTATGAGGTTATTACTTTGGAACGCTTCAACGGATCCCGCTGATTCTGAGAATGTTTTTTCGTGACATTTTGTACTTCATGATAGTGGTAAAATTTCTTCGATAAGACTTGTGTTTATTTATGGAAAAAAAGGAAATATGTCGAAAAATTTTTACATTTTGCAATTTTCAAACTTTTAATTTTTATGCCCTTAAATCAGAGAGATATGTCACGCAAACTACTTAACCCCTTAATGTCCAATGGCGGACACAGTCCGTCATCAGACATCTCCCCTACCTTTTTGAGGGCTCCGGCGCTGAGCCCGCATCAAAGCCGGGACATGTCAGGTGTTATGAACAGCTGACATGTACCCGCAATAGGCGCGAGCGGAATCGCCGTCCGCCCGCACCTATTAACTAGTTAAATCCCGCTGTCAAAGCTGACAGTGGGCATTTAAATAGCATTTCCCGCCGCCGGGGCGGAAATGACGTCATCGTCGACCCCGTCACGTGATCGGGGTGGGCGTCATGTTGCCTGGACAACCAGAGGTCTCTATGAGACCTCTATGGTGGTTCCAGGCATATGCCTTTCAGCGCCACCCGGTGGTCAGCGCTGAAAGCACATCAGTAAATCTGCTACATATGGGCGATCTGCTCATCGCCCATATGTAGCACAGCCGATCGGGTTGCGCATGCTTCTAGCCTCCTATGGAGGCTAATGAACCATGCCAAAAGTTAAAAAAAATGTTTAAAAATAAAAAAAAATTAAAAAACCTAAAAGTTCAAATCACCCCCCTTTCGCCCCAATCAAAATAAAACAGTAAAAAAAAAATCCCACATACACATATTAGGTATCGCCGCGTTCAGAATCGCCCGATCTATCAACAAAATAAAAGCATTAACCCGATTGCTAAACGGCGTGGCGAGAAAAAAATTCAAAACGCCAGAATTACGTTTTTTTGGTCGCCAAGACATTGCATTAAAATGCAATAACGGGCGATCAAAAGAACATATCTGCACAAATGTGGAATCATTAAAAACGTCAGCCCGGCACGGAAAAAATAAGCCCTCACGCGACCCCAGATCATGAAAAATGCAGACGCTACGGGTCTCGGAAAATTGCGCATGTTTGGTGTCTATGAACTCGTAATGACCTGGAGAATCATAATGGCAGGTCAGATTTAGCATCTAGTGAACCTAGCAAAAAAGCCAAGAAAAAACAAGTGTGGGATTGCACTTTTTTGGCAATTTCACTGCACTTGGAATTTTTTTTTCCCATTTTCGAGTACACGACATGGTAAAACCAATGGTGTCATTTAAAAGTACAACACATCCCGCAAAAAATAAGCCCTCACATGGCCATATAGACGAAAAATAAAAAAGTTATGGCTCTGGAAAGAAGGGGAGGGAAAAATGCAAAACCAAAAATACCCCTGGTCGTTAAGGGGTTAATAAATAACATTTCCCACATGTCTACTTTACTTCAGCACAATTTTGGAAACAAATTTTTCTTTTGTTAGGAAGTTATAAAGGTTAAAACTTGACTAGCGATTTCTCATTTTTACAGCAAAATTTACAAAACCATTTTTTTAGGGACCACATCACATTTGAACTCACTTTGAGGGGTCAATATGACAGAAAATACCCAAAATTTACACCATTCTAAAAACTGCACCTCTCAAGGTGCTCAAAACCACATTCAAGAAGTTTATTAACCTTTTACGTGCTTCATAGGAACTGAAGCATTGTGGAAGGAAAAAAGTAACATTTAACTTTTTTTTTACAAACATTTTACTTCAGAACCAATTTTTTTTATATTCACAAAGGTAAAAAGAGAAAATGAACCACAAAATTTGTTTTCCAATTTCTCCTGAATACGACGATACCCCATATGTGGGGGTAAACCACTGTTTGGGCGCACGGCAGACCTCGGAAGGGAAGGAGCGCCGTTTGACTTTTTCAATGCAGAATTAGCTGGAATTGAGATCGGACGCCATGTCGCGTTTGGAGAGCCCCTGATGTGCCTAAACAGTGGAAACCCCCACAAGTGACACCATTTTGGAAACTAGATCCCTTAAGGAACTTAACTAGATGTGTGGTGAGCATTTTAAACCCCCAAGTGCTTCACAGAAGTTTATAACGCAGAGCCGTGAAAATAAAAAATCATTTTTTTTCCTCAAAAATGATTTTTTTAGCCCACTATTTTTTATTTTCACAAAGATAACAGGAGAAAATGGACCCCAAAAGTTGTCCAGTTAGTTCTGACTATGCCGGTACCCCATATTTGGGGAGAACCACTGTTTGGGCGCATGGCAGAGCTCGGAAGGGAAGGAGCGCCGTTTTGGAATGCAGACTTTGATGGAATGGTCTGCGGGCGTCATGTTGCGTTTGCAGAGCCCATGATGTGCCTAAACAGTAGAAACCCCCCACATGTGACCCCATTTTGGAAACTAGACCCACCAAATGAGCTTACCTAGATGTGTGGTGAGCACTTTGAACCCCTAAGTGCTTTGCAGAAGTTTATAATGCAGAGCCGTGAAAATAAAAAATATTTTTTTTCCACAAAAATTATTTTCTAGCCCCCAATTTGTTATGCAATTTGTCCTGAGTACGCTGATGACCCATATGTTGGGGTAAATCACTGTTTTGGCACACGTCGGGGCTCGGAAAGGAGGGAGCACCATGTGACTTTTTGAACGCAAAATTGGCTGGAATCAATGGTGGAGTCTTGTTGCTTTTGGAGACCCTCTGATGTGCCTAAACAGTGGAAGCCCCTCAATTCTAACCACAAACCTAACCCCAACACACCCCAACCCTAATATCAACCCTAACTCTAACCACAACCCTAACCCCAACACACCCCTAACCCTAATCCCAACCCTAACCATAACAACAACCCTAATCCTAATTCCAACCCTAATCCTAATTCCAACCCTAACCCTATCCCAACTCTCTTTAGCCTAACTCTAACCCTAATGGGAAAATGAAAATATTTATTTCATTATTTTTCCCTAACTAAGGGGGTGATAAAGGGGGTGGGTTATTTACAGTTTTTTTATTTTGATCACTGTGATAGGGTCTATCACAATGACCAAAATGAACCAATAGGAAAAATCTTCCTATTGTTGCCAGGTGCTGGCCGGCAGATCTCGGCGGGTGCACTGCGCACGCGCACGCCATTTTCTTCCCGGAAGAAGATGGCGGCGCACATCGGGGGAAGTAGAAGGGCCGAGGAGCACTGGGAGGTACGGGGGGGATCGGGGACCCTATTTCTCTTCTAACGTGCGATCACATCAGAGGAGAGAGAAATTACATGGCACATCAGACTTTTTTTTTGCGATCGCCATTATACTGTTAATAACAGCGATCGCAAAATCAGGGTCGGTGAAAACTGACCCAAATCATATTCTCTAGGGTCTCAGCTACCCCCGGCAGCAGAGACCCCGGAGAAAATCCGACTCTGGGGGGCGCTATACACTTTTTTCACAGTGCTGTTAATTAATTGCCCACACACACTCACATTGTGTGAGCTCTCGGCTGCTGCATTGTCAGTGTGTGAAGGGCTGAGGATTCAATACAGGCAGGGTTTCTTGGAGCACTATTGATCATCACAAGGGGAGTGATGAAAGATGATAACTGAGTGGTGGAATGGTGCACCAAGAACTTTGAAACACCAAGAGTGCACTGAAGCGCCCTCGTTTACAGTGAATTTAAAAAGTCTAAACACCCCTGTCAAAATGTCAGGTTTTTGTTATGTAAAACATGATCCAAAAAAAAATAATTTCAGAAGTTCAGGTGTGGTAAATTCGTGTCACTGGAAATTCAACATGGCACCTCATGACAAAGAACTCTCTGAGGATCTGAAAAAATAGAATTGTTGCTCTACATAAAGATAGCCTAGGCTACAAGAAGATTGCCAACACCCTGAAACTGAGCTGCAGCACAGTGGCCAAGACTATACAGTGGTTCAACAAGACAGGTTCCACTCAGAACTGGCCTCACTATGGTTGACCAAAGAAGTTGAGTGCACATGCTCAGCGTCATATCCAGAGGTTGTCTTTACACAATAAAAGTGTGAGTCTTGCTAGCATTACTGCAGAGGTTAAAGGGGTGGGAGGTTCGCCTGTCAGTACTCAAACCATATGCCACACGCTGCATCAAATTGGTCTGCATTACTGTCGTCCCAAAAGGAAACCTCATCTAAAGATGATGCACAAGAAATCCTGAAAACAGTTTACTGATGTCAGTTTACCTTGTTCTGTGATGTGATGAGAGCAAGTTAATATTATTTGGTTCAGATGGTGTCAAGTATTTGTGGTGGCAGCCAGGTGAGCGGTACAAAGACAAGTGTATCTTGCCTACAGTCAAGCATGGTGGTGTCATGGTTTAAGGTTGCATGAGTGGTGCCAGCTGTGGAGAGCTACAGTTCATTGAAGAAATCATGAATGCCAACATGCACCGTGACATACTAAAACAGAACATGAGCCACAAGGCAGTATTCCAACATGTTAATGACCCCAAACACATCTCCAAGATGATCACTACCTTGCTAAAGAAACTGAAGATAAAGGTGTTGGACTGAACAAGCATGTCTCCAGACCCAGGGGTGAGCCTAGCCTCTCTGCTGCCTGAGGCAAACTGCAAAACGAGCCCCCCCCCGCAGTAAAATCAGTACAAATAAATCTGGTTTATTCTTTATTAGCCCGACCTGACACACATGTAAAATACATACACTTTTAAATAGGAATATATTTGAATCTTCCATCTTTACACTTGTCTTCAGGGACTCAATGCCACCTGAGGCAAAGTGATCAACTTGCTTTATTATAGGTTCGACCCTGGCCGGGGAACAGTGCTTACTGTAGCATTTCTTCCCCGGCGGCCTTCCGTGTGGTACTGATGCGGCACACGGGCAGCACACAGTTGCCACATGTATTACACACACGGACACGGATATCGCCAGTAACGGTTTTTCCGGTACCCGAAATATCAGGACGTGTGAAACCAGCCTAAAGCCACATTCACATGTTCACTATTTGGTCAGTATTTTACATCAGTATTTGTAAGCCAAATCAGAAGTGGGTGATAAATACAGAAGTGGTGATGTGTTTCTATTATACTTTTCCTCTGATTTTTCCACTCCTGGTTTTGGCTTACAAATACTGATGTAAAATACTGAACGTGTGAATGTGGCCTGATAGCGTGTTTCTGTTACTTCTGACTTCCCGCAGACAGTAGTTGCAGTCACAAGATGGTGCCGATAAAAGGTGAAGACGGCAGCAGGGAGTATAGGAGCAGGGCACAGACCTTAGGTTAAAAGCACCACTCCAGGGCAAAACACTCCCCCCTCCAAAAAAATCACAAAGTGGTGCTTAGAGTGCAGAATCCCAGCATTAAATCTACACCAAAAATACATACACTGGGAAACATAAAAAATACAGCAAAGACCCAATAATTGCAGCAGATTAACAACAAAATATATATATTAAAGATGAAATGTGGAAAAACGCAGTGCTTCTGCATTTAGGACCATGGCACAGGGGGCAGAGAACCTGGATATATCACCAGCACCCAGGGTGTAGGATCTGGGGCCATTTTGCTGACATAATTTACTTGTGAATAAAACTGGTGATGAATCTTATACATTAATGCTTAGTAATAGTGTACACATGCTGTAAGAACAATGGAGATTCCTCCTGCTTTGTCCTGGCTCCGCACCTTCCTGGGAGCAAATATTGCCTGTGTGCACATAGACAGGGCTGCCACTAGGAATTTCGGGGCCCCATACTGGCAAAATTTTCAGAGCCCCCTTAAGACTCCATCCAGGCTCCACCCCAGCCCCGCCTTCACCCCTCACCAGTCACACTTTCACAGTTCCCATCACCAGATCACACATATAGCCAGCAGCTTTTGTTTTGGCCAAAAGATTTTTCAATCTGCCACAACAACAAGGTAGACTTGTTGTGATTTCATTCTCCCCTTCACCTTTGATGTCTGATGAACTCCCTCTGCTGGTGAAGAGACGTAGTGAAATTGATTGGGATGGGAAGAACCTGTCATCTGAACAGGTGCAGTGTGATTGGACATCTGGAATTTCTGAGTGGATATAAGGCAGCCGACGCCCTGCAGGGCTGCTGGTGATCCTTTCTGCTCTGAGCTCTTGCATTCAGCTTAGTTCCGGTCTACTAAAAGCTAAGTTTTTGCCCTGCTATTATTCCATGAGATTTTGTCTGGTTTCCTTAGTGTTTGTATTCAGCCAGTCCTGGTTGGGACTGGCTGAATTCCATTTTTGTCTCTGATCAGTTGATCTCTTTGCTCTGTTTTCAGAATATACCTGAGTGCTGATATAGTGATTTTGAAGTCTAGCGACTTCAGGGCCTTTTTCCCTATCAGACGGTTGGGACATTTTTGGTAGGGTTTTTTGTGGATTGCAGCCAGCATCTTTTCTGTCCTGTCCTATCTAGTTAGTTGGGCCCCATCATTTGCTCAGCGTGTCTTTCTGTCTGTGTTTGTGTTTTCATCTGTTTTTCACCGACAATACATGTTGGGGGCTGTCTATTGCTTTGGGGTCTGCTCTGGGGCAGTTTAGATATTTCCCCTTTCCTTCTTTAGGCTTATGTAGTTCTCCGGCTGTGACGAGGGGTCTAGGGCACCGTAGGAACCCCCCACGGCTACTGTTAGTTGTGGTGTATAGGATCAGGGGTCTGCAATCCGATAGCTACCAACCTCTCTGGTTTTCTGGACTTAGCTTGTATTTTTGTTTTCTCCTCCTCCGGTGACTCATTCATAACATAGACTCTTTTGGCTGGGCCCTACTCTACTCTAATCTATTAAACATTTGTTAAATATCCAATACAATTTATGTATTTTTTTCAATTTTTAAAATGACCAATAATATTACATACAAGGGACAAATATCACCACACCATGACCAGATCACATATTACCACCACATAGTGACCTATAATACCACATACAAGGAACAAATACCACCACACCATGCACCATAACCAAACACCATATTACCACCTCATATTGACTACAAACAAGGAATAAATACTGCCACATCATGTCCAGACCACCTATTACCACCACAGTGGCCGAATAATACCACATACAAGGAATAAATACCACCACACCATGACCAGACAACATATTATCGTAACAGTACCCAAATAATACCACATACAAGGAACAAATACCACCACACCATGACCAGACCACATATTACCACCACATAGTGACCAAATAATAGCACATACAAGGAACAAATACCGCCACACCATGGCCGGACAACATATTCCCATCACATAGTGACTGAATACTACAATACTGATCATTAATACAAAAAACAATACTAATATCACCATAAGTGCCATTATACACAGGAGATCTGTACTTAGTATGTAGTGTCAGTGTACAGGTAATACAGTGATCACCGGTGACATTATACACAGGATCTCTGTATATAATGTATAGTGTAAAGGCAATACAGTGATCACTGGTAACATTGTATACAGGACCGCTGTATAAAGCATACAGTGTAGTGTCAGTGTACAGGTAACACACTGACTCAGTGACGTCTCTAGTTGAATTCTTTCATCTTTGCATTTCATCTTCATCCAGGGCTCGTCTCTGCAGGAAATAACAGTTATCTAGAGCATCGCTTGTAGAATACATTACTTAACTTTTTCCCAAATTCTAAATTACATCAGATGAAGAAAAGGCAACAGTGTCACTCTGCACAGTTACTGCACCTCCCCCATTTAAAACAGTATCCTCAAAAAATAAAATACATCACTGCAGTAATATTATATCCCTAAATTAGCCACTATTTTAATAATTTCCCCCATCCTGGCCTCTGTGTGTCTCATTCCTGGCTCCAGCCATATGTTCTCCCATCCTGCCCTCATGAGTATCCATTTTGCCCCCATGTGATGTCTCATCCTGCACCATATGAGCTCCCCATCCTGACCCATCTGTCCCATGATCCTGTCCCATGATTCAGCCCCATCTGTCTCCATCGTATCCATCCTGCCCCATGTGTCTCCATCCTTCCCCCTGTCTCCATCCTGCCCCGTGTCTCCATCTTGCCCCGTGTCTCCATTCTGCCCCCTGTGTCTCCATCCTGCCCTGTGTCTCCATACTACCCCCGTCTCCCATCCTGGCCCCGCGCCACCAGCGCTGCATAACTCGCTCTTCCACCGACTCCCGATCCCAGGAGCTCCATGGAGCTACCTCACTACAGCGATCCACCGGTAAACGGGAGTGACGTCACTCAACTAAAACTGGCAACCGACAAGGACAGTTCGCACCTGAGGAGTGACCGACATCCAATAGAGGAAGACGTAAATCAGCGCCAGCCAACAAAACTGAAGGAAAATCCTAAACATCGAATCAGAGCGCAGAGATGTGTGTATAGTGTCCAATTAGGAAATCTATAGCTGCCAGGTATCAGCCCTACAGAGCTCCTGACGAATAGACATGAGGCTCTCCAGGGCACTTCCACAGTTTGCTCTCCAGCACTTCAAATTAAACCTTACGGCACTAGAATTAAACGTCCCGCGGCCAAAAAACTGGCAAAGTGGCTGCAGGCCGCACCAGATGATATATAATGTCCAGTGAGATTTATCATATATAATGTCCAGTGAGATTTATCATATATAATGTTCTGATAGATCTCTAATATATAATGTACAGGGAAATTTATAATATATAATGTCCAGAGAGATCTATAACATATAATGTCCAGAGTTATCTATAATATACAGGGTGGGCCATTTATATGGATAAACCTAAATAAAATGGGAATGGTTGGTGATATAAACTTTTCAAGATGGGTGGTGACCATGGCGGCCATTTTGAAGTCGGCCATTTTGGATCCAACTTTATTTTTTTCAATGGGAAAGAGACACACCAACACTGGATGTAATATATTATAATATACTATAATAAACCAATCAATTATTAATAATAATAATGATAATAATAATAATAATAATGATAAAATATACCACCAGTGTACAGTGAAATTAGTGATTACACACTATTGAAGATAAAATGCACCAACCAACCAATCAAAAGACCTCATAACCATAAAAAACCAGACAGGGTGTACTTATTAAAAATTATATTATATTAATTATATTGTACAGGTGGTTATATTAAAACCAATTAAAAACAAAAAAGTGCACGTATAGGAACAAACAAAATTATTGAGAATAATAAGACCCAATTTATATATCAAATATGTATACCTCATATATTATAAAATAACAATTTCCAAAAGATTATAGAAAAGTGCAAAAATACATAAACATAATAATAATACCAAAAAATAAATAAATAACAGTCATAAAAAGTGCAATGTGCAATGTGCAAAATTGTCACATAGTGATACCATATACAAAAAGATATATATAAAAAAGAAAAACCACATGTGCCTTTAAAACATCAGTTGTGTATATTCACAGAGTTTTTCACATATCCAAAGTAAAGTGCAGAGTGCCTGTGCAATGAGAACCATGCACAATATATAGAGCAAACAGTGCCTCCTTTTCTTTAGAAAATTGCAACTATACATATATAGAGAGGTATAACACAAACAGATCTTTACCTATAAGGGTCACCACGTCCCTATCACGCGCTCCCCGACGCGCGTTTCGGAATCCTTCCTTCATCAGGGGGTGGCTACATAATGGATCTGGGGTTTTTTATATGTGGACACAGTCCTCGCCAATCTGCTTATTGGCGCTGATTATGATAGCGGTGCTCCGGGTGTGGGGGTGGCGCATGCGCAGTCCGGAGGTCCCACAATCCCAAGCGCCGGACCACGTGACCGGAACACACAGGCGCTAAGCCCGGCGTTGCCAAGGTCACGAGGACGCGGCGAATTAGGACGTGGGACATGGAGCACGCATGCGCACCACCAGGAGCATCGCATCAATAAGATAAAGTGGAAATTACTACAATCAATCCATTATATTGTATCTATCAATCGATACTGAAGATAACATACATCTTATAAGTAAAATATAAGAACTCCAATATAATAAATAATAACAAGGAAATATATAATATGCAAAAATAAATAAAACTAATTTATATTGTTAATTTCATCTATAATATAAGAATATATATATATAATTACATATAATAATAATAACATAACAATTAATATAAAAAATAAAAAATAATACTTGACCATGAATCAAAAAATAAATAAATAAAAATAAAAAATAATAAATAATACATAATAAATAATGATAAGTAATAAATAATAATAAATAGGTAAAAAATAAATAATAAAAACAAAAAAAACAAAAAAAAAACTTTTTTATATAATAATGTATATATATTCATAAAAAAATAATAAATCATAATAATAATACACATATAACACAAAAATAATAATAGTAAATGTACACAAAATATAATAGAAAAACAATTAATAATTATATAAATATATAATAATATCACAATACCAAAAATTATAAGAAAGTATTTTATATATATAAAAAAATATAATTAATGATGAAAATTACATAATATAATATATTGTCCAATAGTATCAGTAAAAATTGAAAAATGAATATCCAACAGATATCAGTCTTCATGACGACTTCTTAGTTCCACGTAGTATCCACGGATCCAGAAAAATTACCATGCAGCCAGGATATTATATAACCGTATACATGATAAAATAAATCTATATAAAAATATAAAATATAATAAGATGAAAAACGCGATGAAGCTAGCAATGGGAAGAGGGTCATGTGACACATCAAACCTATTGCGAATTTCACAAGAAAAACAATGTTGTGCTTGGTTTTAACGTGAGGAGAGGATAGAAATTGTGTTGATGTCTGGTAAACACAGTACCCGGGTCATTGCAGCAGATTTCAATGAAAGACACCCTACACAAGAAACTGTCACCATTCCCATTTTATTTAGGTGCATCCATATAAATGGCCCACCTTGTATAATGTATATGGATATCTACAATATATAATGTCATGATAACTCTGAACATTATATATTATAGATCTATCAGGACATTATATATTATAGATAATATCCATATACATTATATATATCCATATACATTATATACTGTATCACTGGCGTAGCGTGGGGGGGGCGGGGGGGGCGGTCCGCCCCAGGCGGCATGTGTGTGGGGGCGGCGCGGCAGCAGCAATTCCACCCTGCAGTTCAGTGCAGCGGCGGGCAGGGAGCGATGCGATCACGGCAGCTCCGCTGCCTGCAAGAGTGAATAGCAGGAGCGGAGCGGCAATGGTCCGTCCTGCTTCCTGCCCGGAGGCCGCGCTTCCTGTTTCACACAGAGGAGCGCCGCTGAGTGACGTCATCATTCAGCGGCCGCTGCTGTGTGAGGGAGGAAGCGCGGGCGATGCTGCGGACAGGTGAGAGGAGAGAGGTGGTGTCTTCTGTGTATGTATGTATGTCTGTGTGTGTGTGTGTGTCTGTGTGTATGATGGAGCAGGCAGTGATGGGGTGATGGAGCAGGCAATGATGGGGTGATGGAGCAGACAATGATGGGGTGATGGAGCAGACAATGATGGGGGTGATGGAGCAGACAATGATGGGGTGATGGAGCAGACAATGATGGGGTGATGGAGCAGGCAATGATGGGGTGATGGAGCAGGCAGTGATGGGGTGATGGAGCAGGCAATGATGGGGTGATGGAGCAGGCAGTGATGGGGTGATGGAGCAGACAATGATGGGGTGATGGAGCAGACAATGATGGGGTGATGGAGCAGACAATGATGGGGTGATGGAGCAGACAATGATGGGGTGATGGAGCAGACAATGATGGGGTGATGGAGCAGGCAATGATGGGGTGATGGAGCAGGCAGTGATGGGGTGATGGAGCAGGCAATGATGGGGTGATGGAGCAGGCAGTGATGGGGTGATGGAGCAGACAATGATGGGGTGATGGAGCAGACAATGATGGGGTGATGGAGCAGACAATGATGGGGTGATGGAGCAGACAATGATGGGGTGATGGAGCAGGCAATGATGGGGTGATGGAGCAGACAATGATGGGGTGATGGAGCAGACAATGATGGGGTGATGGAGCAGACAATGATGGGGTGATGGAGCAGGCAGTGATGGGGTGATGGAGCAGGCAATGATGGGGTGATGGAGCAGGCAGTGATGGGGTGATGGAGCAGACAATGATGGGGTGATGGAGCAGACAATGATGGGGTGATGGAGCAGACAATGATGGGGTGATGGAGCAGGCAATGATGGGGTGATGGAGCAGGCAATGATGGGGTGATGGAGCAGGCAGTGATGGGGTGATGGAGCAGGCAATGATGGGGTGATGGAGCAGGCAGTGATGGGGTGATGGAGCAGACAATGATGGGGTGATGGAGCAGACAATGATGGGGTGATGGAGCAGACAATGATGGGGTGATGGAGCAGGCAATGATGGGGTGATGGAGCAGACAATGATGGGGTGATGGAGCAGGCAATGATGGGGTGATGGAGCAGACAATGATGGGGTGATGGAGCAGACAATGATGGGGTGATGGAGCAGGCAATGATGGGGTGATGGAGCAGACAATGATGGGAGTTATGGGGTGATGGAGCAGGCAATGATGGGGTGATGGAGCAGACAATGATGGGGTGATGGAGCAGACAATGATGGGGTGATGGAGCAGACAATGATGGGGTGATGGAGCAGACAATGATGGGGTGATGGAGCAGGCAATGATGGGGTGATGGAGCAGGCAGTGATGGAGCAGGCAATGATGGGGGTGATGGAGCAGGCAATGATGGGGTGATGGAGCAGGCAATGATGGGGTGATGGAGCAGGCAATGATGGGGTGATGGAGCAGGCAATGAGGGGAGTGATGGAGCAGACAATGATGGGGTGATGGAGCAGGCAATTATGGGGTGATGGAGCAGACAATGATGGGGGTGATGGAGCAGGCAGTGATGGGGTGATGGAGCAGGCAATGAGGGGAGTGATGGGGGTGATGGAGCAGGCAGTGATGGGGTGATGGAGCAGGCAATGATGGCGTGATGAAGCAGGCAATGAGGGGAGTGATGGGGGTGATGGAGCAGGCAATGATGGGGGTGATGGAGCAGGCAATGATGGGGTGATGGAGCAGGCAATGAGGGGAGTGATGGGGGTGATGGAGCAGGCAGTGATGGGGTGATGGAGAAGGCAGTGATAGGGTGATGGAGCAGGCAATGATGGGGGTGATGGAGCAGGCAATGATGGGGTGATGGAGCAGGCAATGAGGGGAGTGATGGGGGTGATGGAGCAGGCAATGATGGGGGTGATGGAGCAGACAATTATGGGAGTGATGGAGCAGGCAGTGATGGGGTGATGGAGCAGACAATGATGGGAGTGATGGGGTGATGAAGCAGGCAGTGATGGGGTGATGGAGAAGGCAGTGATGGGGTGATGGAGCAGGCAATGATGGGGGTGATGAAGCAGGCAATGATGGGGTGATGGAGCAGACAATGATGGGAGTGATGGGGTGATGGAGCAGGCAATGATGGGAGTGATGGGGAGAAGGCACAGTGATGGGGTGATGGAGAAGGCAGTGATGGGGAGAAGACAATGATGGGGTGATGGTCGAGAGGGCAATGATGGGGTGGTGGGTGAGAATGCAATGATGGTGGTGGTGGAAAGGGCAATAAATGGGGGTGGTGGAGGAGGAGGAAATGATGGAGGTGGTGGAATGGGCAATGATGGGAGTGGTGGGGGAGAAAGCAAAGATAGTGGTGGAGAAGAAAATGATGGAGGTGGGGGAGAGGACAATAATGGGATGCGAGGGGAGGAGGACAATGAGGGGTGTGGGGGATTGGGATGGGAGGAAGGGGGACTTATAATGGCCTTAGGAACAGGGGGAGGTGGAGGAAGACATTATCGTTTATTATGTCTAACACAGTCCCTTAGTATATAGTGTACTCACTAATTCTGTATAACACCATCCTTAGTTACATAGTTTCCTCTTTTATTATGTATAACACCGCCCCTTATTACCTACCATCCTCTCTAGTTATATATGGTGCCGTCCCTTATTATATAGCTTCCTCTGCTGTTATGTATAGTGCTGTCTCTTACATAGTGTATTTTTGTTATTTTTGTTATTCACAGCGCCCTCTTTTATTACATGGTCCCCTCTCTTGTTAGATATAAAATGACTGCTGATCGAGGAGCCGGTGACCAGACGACCAGTCCATCAGCTCCTCCATTAGAAAGGAAGCTTTCCCATGCTCCATCAGCCATCATTGCATTATACAGCTAACAAGACAGGACGGTATGTAATAAAAAACAGGGCTCTATATAATCCAATATGTAAGGGACAGAACTGTACATAACAAGAGAAGGCACTGTGTATGGGACAGCAATATACATAATAAAGGAGACTATGTAATATATACCTGTATGTGTGTGTGTGGCTATATAATATCAATTATCTATCTATATATATATATACACACACACGTAGCTTTGACGCCATAAAAGGAGGGGGGCCCGGACACATTTCTTGCACAGGGACCCCAAGCTGTCAGTGTCCGCCCCCTGTCCGCCAAAATAATTTGTACTTTCTGGGTTTTTTTCTGTCACATTATTAAAAATTATTATTAAAAAAAGCCATTAGGTCTTCATCCAGCATCATCAAGCTAATACATACATATATATAGAGAACTGCAAGAAGTTGAAAGTCTAGAAATTTAGAAATAATAGCAGAGTTAGTAGCAGACTAAAAATTAGATCTTTGAGTGTAGTGTGGGCTCTTCGGATGCTTCCGAATTATCAACGACCAAAGGGGCGGCAAATTTTTCGACCGCCCCGGGCGCCACAAACAGTTGCTACGCCACTGTACTGTATTATTGATAAATCTGGACATGTTATATTATAGATCTCCCTGTATATAATTTATTATCGATCTACTTGGACATTATATTATAAATCTATCTATAATATATAATGTCCAGAGGCAGAGATAAATGTATACACCCCCACTCTATGTGAGAGCAAACATTGTCTGCTGCTGCTGCTGCTGTGTGTGTGCACACAGCCTGGCTGAGATGAGGCTGAGGAGTCTGATGGAGGGAAGTGGTGAGTGAGGGAGTCAAACAGCAGCGTGTGGGTGGGAGATCACATTTACTTTCTGTACTGCTCTGCGAGTCCCAGTCCCAATGTGTGTTCCAGTATCTGGAGAAGGGGCTTCGCCGCTGCGCCTCAGGCCCGGTAAGTGGACTGGTGACTTAGGTAATAGTCACCTTCTGGGCACGACTCAGTAATTGGGGAGGACGTTAGGTTGTGAATGTCACTGTGTCAGCAAGTGTCAGCAGGGATTTCAGGGAGAGTTGGCACCAGCACCAGGTGTCCTGACCGCCTCTCTGCCGCCAGCTGTCTTCAGGGATGCACCGCCGCCTGAGACAAAGTGCTCAACTTGCCTCATGATAGGTGCGCTCTTGTCCAGACCTAAACCCAACTGAGCAGCTGTAGGGTATCCTCAAAAGGAAGGTGGAGGAGCGCAAGGTCTCTAACATCCAGCAGCTCTGTGATGTCATCATGGAGGAGTGGAAGAGGATTCCAGTGGCAATCTGTGAACACCATGCACAAGGGATTTGCACTAGTCACTTTTTTCTATCCTGCATAATCTGTGTTATGGCCACAATGGCAATACATTAATCCGCATTGTGATACCAGCACTGTGCACTTTATATCACATTGTAGATTCCAGTATAACACACAATTTTTTTGCAATTTGCATAGCATGATTTAATGCATCACACATTCTGAGCTCCATTCAAAATCCCCTTCATTGTTCTCACCTGAGCTCACAACAGAGTATTTTAGTGTGCATACTGGCACAGTCATCTGTCATACTACATTTCCGGCCAACGTGCTACCTCAGGTTCCATAGCTTGATATTTTAAATATTTTGTTTTCATCAGGTCATAATTTAAAGATTTGAATTTTAATCTTGATACACTGAAATTTATCGTCTGGCCTCATTACATCACTAGAGGATGTGTATATTCATGTTATAGAGTAGACGCTTTTGCTCTTATAATTGTAAGATCGTGTTAATACAAACACATAAAAGTGTGATTAGACGTCCAGTGCTACTGTGTGATCTCTCTGGGGAAGGTCCTGTACTCCATGACTACCAGGAGGCTGGAATAATCTACATTCTCTGCCACTTGATTTCCATTCTTTTCATTTAAAAAAGTATAACACATCATGTCTACGGAAATAATACAAGAAGAAAGAGAGCAACTTCATAATGACGTCTCTAGAAATATTCTTACAAAAACGTGTAATTCTCTTTCTTTAACACAGTATTTATCTTCAACAGACTTATATCTAATGTGTGAAACCAAATAATGTACAGGTTATAGTTCTTAAATTTCATATTTAGGAATATAATACGGTACTTTATGCAATCAATTTAATGACAATGACAATTAAATGTAATAGCTTAGGCTGGTTTCACATTTGCGTTTTTTAGCGCTGGAAAAAAACGCACACCTGCGCATGCGTTTTTTCCCCTATGTTTAACATGGGTGCGCATACCTGCGCGCTGGTAAGCGCATATATGCGATTTTCATGCGCTGCGTTTTTTTGGGGTGTGCGTTGGGATTTTCCAGACGCAGCATGTTGCATTTTTTGGCCCTGCAAAAAAGCGCATGCGCACATATGCGCACGTTTTGCGCTAAAAATGGCCATTATAGCCTATGGATGCGCATATGTGCGCACTGGCATGCTCATGTATGCGTTTTTTTGCATATGCGTTTTTTTTTTTAAACCATGGAATTTAGGGGTTTGGGTTAGAGTTAGGGTTAGTTAAGGGGGTTTAGGGTTAGGGTTATGGTCAGGGTTAGGGTTGGGGTTTGGGTCAGGGTTAGGGTTAAGTATGGTTTTGTTAAGGATTAGGGTCATGGTTAGGGTCAGGATTAGGGTTAAGTATGGTTTTGTTAAGGGTTAGGGTCAGGGTTAGGGTCAGGGTTAGGGTCAGGGTTAGGGTCAGGATTAGGGTTAAGTATGGTTTTGTTAAGGATTAGGGTCAGGGTTAGGGTCAGGATTAGGGTTAAGTATGGTTTTGTTAAGGGTTAGGGTCAGGGTTAGGGTCAGGGTAAGGGTTGGGGTTTGGGTCAGGGTTAGGGTTAAGTATGGTTTTGTTAAGGATTAGGGTCATGGTTAGGGTCAGGATTAGGGTTAAGTATGGTTTTGTTAAGGGTTAGGGTCAGGGTTAGGGTTAGGGTCAGGGTTAGGGTTAGGGTCAGGGTTAGGGTCAGGATTAGGGTTAAGTATGGTTTTGTTAAGGATTAGGGTCAGGGTTAGGGTCAGGATTAGGGTTAAGTATGGTTTTGTTAAGGGTTAGGGTTAGGGTTAGGGTCAGGGTTAGGGTTAGGGTTAGGGTTAGTTAGGGTTTAGGGTTTGGGTTAGGGTTAAGTATGATTTGGTTAAGGGTTAGGGTCAGGGTTAGGGTCAGGATTAGGGTTAAGTATGGTTTTGTTAAGGATTAGGGTCAGGGTTAGGGTTAGGGTTAGGGTTAGGGTCAGGGTTAGGGTTAGGGTTAAGTATGGTTTTGTTAAGGGTTAGGGTCAGGGTTAGGGTTAGGGTTAGGGTTAGTTAGGGTTTAGGGTTTGGGTTAGGGTTAAGTATGATTTGGTTAAGGGTTAGGGTCAGGGTTAGGGTTAGGGTCAGGGTTAGGGTCAGGATTAGGGTTAAGTATGGTTTTGTTAAGGATTAGGGTCAGGGTTAGGGTTAGGGTTAGGGTTAGGGTCAGGGTTAGGGTTAGGGTTAAGTATGGTTTTGTTAAGGGTTAGGGTCAGGGTTAGGGTTAGGGTTAGGGTCAGGGTTAGGGTTAGGGTTAGGGTCAGGGTTAGGGTTAGGGTCAGGGTTAGGGTTAGGGTTAGGGTTAGTTAGGGTTTAGGGTTTGGGTTAGGGTTAAGTATGATTTGGTTAAGGGTTAGGGTCAGGGTTAGGGTTAGGGTTAGGGTCAGGGTTAGGGTTAGGGTTAGGGTCAGGGTTAGGGTTAGTAAAGTCATGGTTTGGGTAGTGTGAGGGGCCACCTAAAAATGTTGGAAAAAAACGCAAACGCGGTAAAAACGCGCTAAAAACGCATACAAACGCATAAAAACGCTGCGTTTTTTTCATGCATGCTCATAAAAATGCTTGAAAAAAACGCAGCAGTTGTATGCTTATGTATGCGTTTTTTCAATGCGTTTTTTTGCGGGAAAAACGCGCTGCAAAAAAAAGCAAGTGTGAAACTAGCCTAAGATAACACAGCAGAGTCAAATAATATATTTTCTCTGATTACACAGAAATACTTTTGTTTTCCATTTGCAAAATCGTTAAAAAAATGGAAAATGCTTGGGGACATAACATTTAATTTCTAGTAAATCAGCTGATTGGACAGAAATACTTTTCCTTTCTCTTTCGTTATGTAAACACACAAATTCCCTTGAGATACTTGACACTGAAGACCAAGCAACAGATAAGTAACAGGAAACTTCACCTCCTATCACAGCACAACTACAACTGGGGAAATACTTTAGATAGCTATCTGCCAAACAAGATGCTCTTCCTCCATAATTAGCTGAGCTGAGTGTGCATCCATTCTCCATATCACGAGGACACGTAGGGTATTTTTACATGATGCCTTTTTCAAGCAGATACCCCCTGGAACACACTTGAAAAAGCACTCAATAAACAAGAATGAATATAATGCCCAGCAATATAAAAAATACTTGTTGCGCATGTGTTTCCAAGTTTTTCAGTTTTTTTTAAACCATTTCAAGCTTCCAAAGCCAAGAAGCTACTAAATGAAGAGACCTTAAAAAAGACTTTGAAAAAAATGTAGCAAGTTCAGAGAAGAGCTACCAGGATAGTGAGCTGACTGCAAAGTACACTACCATTCAAAAGTTTAGGGTCATTCAGAAATTTACAGTTTTTTCCAATGAAGCTAGCATTAAATGATTAAGAAATACACTCTATACATTGTTAATGTGGTAAGTGACTATTCTAGCTACAAACGTCTGGTTTGTAATGCAATATCTTCATGGGTGTATATTGGCCCATTTCCAACAACCATCACTCCAGTGTCCTTATGGTACTTTGTGTTTGCTAACAGTGTAAGAAGGCTAATGGATGGTTAGAATACCCTTGAAAACCCTTGTGCAAGTATGTTAGCACAGCTGAAAACAGTTTTGCTGATTAGAGAAGCTATAAACCTGACCTTCCTTTGAGCTAGTTGAGAATCTGGAACATTACATTTGTTGCTTCCATTAAACTCTCAAAATGGCCAGAAAAAAAGAACTTTCATGTGAAACTCGACAGTCTATTCTTGTTCTTAGAAATGAATGCTGTTCCATATGAGAAATTGCCAAGAAACTGAAGATTTCCTACAACGGTGTGTACTACTCCCTTCAGAGGAGAGCACAAACAGGCTCTAACCAGAGTAGAAAGAGAAGAGGGAGGCCCCGCTGCACAACTGAGCAACAAGACAAGTACATTAGAGTCTGCAGTTTGAGAAATCAATGCCTCACAGGTCCTCAACTGGCAGCTTCATTAAATAGTACAGGCAAAACGCCAGCGTCAACGTCTACAGTGAAGAGGCGACTCCGGGATGCTGGCCTTCAGGAAAGAGTGGCAAAGAAAAAGCCATATCTGAGACTGGCTAATAAAAGGAAAAGATTAATATGGGCAAAAGAACACAGACATTGGACAGAGGAAGATTAGTAAAAAGTGTTATGAACAGATTAATCCAAGTTTGAGGTGTTTGGATCACACAGACGAACATTTGTGGGATGCAGAACAACTGAAAAGATGCTTGAAGAGTGCCTGACACCATCTGTCAAGCATGGTGGAGGTAATGTGATGGTCTGGGGTTGCTTTGGTGCTGGTAAAGTGGGAGATTTGTACAAGGTAAAAGGGATTTTGAATAAGGAAGGCTATCACTCCATTTTGCAACGCCATGCCATACCCTGTGGACAGCACTTGATTGAAGCCAATTTTACCCTACAACAGGACAATGACCCAAAGCACACCTCCAAATTATGCAAGAACTATTTAGGGAAGAAGCAGGCAGCTGGTATTCTATCTGTAATGGAGTGGCCAGTGCAGTCACCAGATCTCAACCCCATTGAGCTGTTGTGGGAGCAGCTTGACCATATGGTACGCAAAAAGTGTCCATCAGGCTGGTAAGGGGCCATCAATATGCCCCCCCAGCCTCATCACTGAGTCTGTGCTCGCTGCTTTCCAAATCATTCCCCAGTAAGTAATTTACAGCCCGAGCGGTAGCATTAGCATCGCTCCGCCTGTAAACTTATTAACCCCCAGAGATGGATTTACGCTGTGACACTTGACTGAGTGCTGGACAGGTATGCTATATTGTTGGTTTGTTTTTTGTTTTTTTTTACAGGTGAGCAATGGCTTCAAGATGGAATTAGCAGTCTAATAAAGATGGGAAAAATGTGTGCTATATTATTTCATTAAAAGACTTTAGTCTTAATGTGTGTGTGTTTAATTAACCCTTTACTTACTATAGGATTAGTAATGGATAGGCGTCTTATTGACAACTGTCCATTACTAAGTCGGGCTTAATGTCACCTTGCAATAGCAAGGTGACATTAACCCCTTATTAACCCCACTTGCCTACAGAGCAAGTGGGAAGACCCCGACAAAGCTCCAGAATAGGCACATCTAATAGATGCGCCTTTTCTGGGTAGTTGCGGGCTGCTGTTTTTAGGCTGGGGGAGCCCATATTACTGGCCCCCTACCAGCCTGAGAATAGCAGCCCGCATTGGTTAGCTTTTTTGGGCTGGTTCAAAAAATAAGGGGGACCCCACGTTGGTTTGTTTTCATTCATTCTTCCCTGCTCAAGCTGTTGCCGGCAGAGCAGGGAAGAATGACAGCCGAGTTCAGCACCACATGCAGGGGAACAGTGCTTACTGTAGCGCTACTTCCCCTGCGGCTGTCTGTGTGGTACTGATGCGGCACACTGGCGGCACACGTGTGCCACATGGATGTGCCATGTGTACAAACAGAAACGGATATCTCCTGTACCGTTTTTTTCCGGTACTGGAAATATCTAGACGTGTGAAAGAGGCCTAAGATGGATAGCAGATTCCACTGAAAATAGCTATTTCGGGCTACACTTACATAATGTGCATAGATACCTTGTGTTTCACCATCTATGATACTATGCAAGACCTCACTTATGTGTTTAAACACAGATGTGTGAATGAGGCCTTAATTCACACATCCATATTAAAACACTTATGTGAAAAAATGTGTCATCAGTGTTTTATATCAGCTTGCCATCACCGTATGGTCCATATGTCCGTTTTTGTCGTTAGTGTTTTTCATGGATCAATAAATAAAATGCAAAGCTTCTCCTATACTTTGTAATATGGACAGGACAATGCCATCAGTGTGTTTTACAGACCAATAAACTTGTATTGGTCCATGTCATCTGTGATACCAGAGAAAACATACGTTTCCGTGAGTTTTTCAGGGACACACAGTTAATGAAACAGCACAGACATGTGACCATCTCCATTGACTATAATTATTTATGTGTTCGATCAGTGAAAAAAGCGTATAGTGCATGTATATTCAACACAGATGTCTGAATGCCTTAAGAGTTTGAAATTTCCCTCTATATATAATAGTGTAACTAGATTTCTTCAGCTGTTAGAAAGCCCCAACAACACATTTGTAATCTTGTACCTGAAATGAATATCCTACTTCTGAGTGTACAGGGAAAAATACACAGAAAAAAATAACTGAGCTATGAAAATAAAATGTGATTCAGCAATGCAGCCTCAGGGCTCATACTCACTTGCGAGAGACTCGCACGATTCTCGTGCGAGTCTCTCGCATGAAAACCTGGCACTGCCGCCGGCACTTGGACTGGAGCATGCGGTTACATGTGTTTCTATGCAGCCGCACGCTCCGGTCCGAGTGCCGGTGGCAGTGCCAGGTTTTCATGCGAGAGACTCGCACAAGAATTGTGCGAGTCTCTCGCAAGTGAGTATGAGCCCTCAGGCTGACAATCCACCCGGCCAGGCAGACTCCCTTGGGATTGTTGGAATAGTGGACTCCCTGGCCTACTTCTTTTAAATCTGGCTATGCTATGTGCAGCACATATGATCCCCACAAACTCCAGATCTCAGAAGGTTTTGTGCAGAGGTCGGTGCTATCCACCAGCCTCAATAGCACTTTAGGTTGCTCACTGTCTTCTCTTATCATTGTAAGGTAGACACCAGGCCGTAGTCATGGCCGAACACTCCGGTACTGTTGTGCCCTGGCCTCCCCTCACAGGAAAAAGATACAACACTTTCCGCCTAGCATGATTTGTACTCACGGTGCTGGCAGAGTCCTCCCTCTGCCTTCCAGGACTATCTTCGGTCACTTGCATACAAACAGAGTCCAAGTTTAACTCACAATGCAGAACTTTACTGACGTCTCTTCGCAACTCATCCAGATTACAAACGTGATGGACAATAACATTTTTGTGACATTCCATAACAGCTTTCCCTTCTTCACTCTCTTCCCTACGCAGCTTGAGGTCGGGTCGTACCCACTTATACGAATTACCGTTATCCCCCCTGTCCGTACTCACTATCACTGGTGCTTCCCTTTGCCATTTCGCCCCAGTTCCTAGAGAATGTGTCCAGGCTGCAAGTCACCACATGATGAATACTCGCCCATCTGGCTGCCCTTTGCCTCTTTCAATTCATCACTGGGGAACGCTATCCCCCTGAGTTTGCTGCTATACTTGTTCTTCACTGGATAGCTGGGCACGATGCTTTAACGTTGCTGGCAGTCTGTGTTGAGTCCTAAATCTTGAACACTAAAGCTCAAGTCAAAAGGAGGGTTTTACACCCCCGGGCAATTAATCTCGTCCACAGGGTTCGAACACCCCTGCCTTAACTAACTCTGCCTAGGTCTAAGGGGTAAGGTTTCTCCTTGTGGAGAGTGACATGCCAGCTCTGGCTTGTCAAGGTAAGGAGGCTTATTCGCATATTACAAGACTCGTTAAAGGGTTGATTGTGACTTGTAGGATCGCTACTACCAACAAGTGGCGCTATAGAGTTCAAGTCCTCTTTTTCTCTGCAGAGGGAATTTGCATATAACTCTACCTAGGAAGTCCCCCTCTATTCCTATACAGCTAACCCCTCCTATTATTAACCCCTATATCTTCATCTAAATGTAACAAACTCTATGCCCTCATCTAGTGGCCATAACACTAAATACACTGTCCCTGGTATATACATAGATCAAACAACAACATGAAATATACGCGTTATATAGCAACAATATATTTACTTACACATTGGGAGCATGAGGAACTTAAAGGGATAGAGGTTTTTCACATATCCCTACACCATCATAGAAGAATTAGTTTTCAAGAAAGTGTCCTGGCAGCCAGCAGAGATTTACACTATGTGGGCAAAGAAAGAGTCTAAAACACACTCAGGGGATGGCTGACAAACTTTAACCTATTGGCCAATGAGTGGTGTGGCACATACTCAGGCCTGGCTTTTATGTAGTACTTCATGTAAATCCTGTGCACAGTTGCACCAATTTGCCACATTAAGTACATAACCAGTTGAGCACTACAGTTAGTGTTATACAATGAGTGGCCAACTGACAGGAGTTCTGAGCAACCTGAGTTCTACCATATTCATCTGGTGACACAGTAAGCCATGTACAATGGCATCCCCTGGCCCACAAACACTGCACCCTGCAGTTAGTATGGAGAAGTGTTTCTGCTTCATGGAGGCATCTTACAAATTGGGAGGTGACCACATATTTACTCCTTCTATATTTACAATTTCATCCTGCAGTTCCTTGCTGCTTAGTCCCTCTATATACAGCCTCATCATTTCTCTCAAAATCCTCCATATACAATCCCATCCTGCTTTACATCACTCCTGTCATTTATGTTACTCACTTATTTAGCATTATTAATTCCACAGTGCTTTACAGACATCATCATTATTACTGTTCCTATTTGGCCTCACAATGTAAATTCCCTTTTCAGTATGTTTTTGGAGTGTGGGAGGAAACTAAGTTACAAGCAGATGTTATACTTGGTGGGATTTGAACCCTGGATCACAGTGGCTCACCTCCTCTGACTATCTCTTCTCTTCTATATATAGCACCATCCTGCAGAACTTCACTCTTTGTATCCCCTCTATATACAGCCCCCTCCAGCATTATATCACTCCTGAAGTACTCTAGATGCAGTCCCATCATGTAATACATCACTCTTCTCAGCTCCTGTATACACGGTCCAATCCTGTAGTACATAACTCCTCTAAACCCCATGCACAGCATATCGCTACATAGTACTACATACTACAGCTTATGTTGTGGCTGCAAATTTAAAGGTACACCACCACTAAAACGCCTTGCCGCTAGGCGGCTTTACACAACGTTAGGTTGTGAGTGTCACTGTGTCAGCAAGTGTCAGCAGGGATTTCAGGGAGAGTTAGCACCAGCACCAGGTGTCCTGACTGCCGCTCTGCCGCCCGCTGTCTTCAGGGATGCACCGCCGCCTGAGACAAAGTGCTCAACTTGCCTCATGATAGGTGCGCCCTTGTCCAGACCAAAACCCAATTGAGCAGCTGTAGGGTATCCCCAAATGGAAGGTGGAGGAGCGCAAGGTCTCTAACATCCAGCAGCTCTGTGATGTCATCATGGAGGAGTGGAAGAGGATTCCAGTGGCAATCTGTGAACACCATGCACAAGGGATTTGCACTAGTCACTTTTTTCTATCCTGCATAATCTGTGTTATGGCCACAATGGCAATACATTAATCCGCATTGTGATACCAGCACTGTGCACTTTATATCACATTGTAGATTCCAGTATAGCACACAATTTTTTTGCAATTTGCATAGCATGGTTTAATGCATCATATTGTTGCTACATTCTGAGCTCCATTCAAAATCCCCTTCATTGTTCTCACCTGAGCTCACAACAGAGTATTTTAGTGTGCATACTGGCACAGTCATCTGTCATACTACATTTCCGGCCAACGTGCTACCTCAGGTTCCATAGCTTGATATTTTAAATATTTTGTTTTCATCAGGTCATAATTTAAAGATTTGAATTTTAATCTTGATACACTGAAATTTATCGTCTGGCCTCATTACATCACTAGAGGATGTGTATATTCATGTTATAGAGTAGACGCTTTTGCTCTTATAATTGTAAGATCGTGTTAATACAAACACAAAAGTGTGATTAGACGTCCAGTGCTACTGTGTGATCTCTCTGGGGAAGGTCCTGTACTCCATGACTACCAGGAGGCTGGAATAATCTACATTCTCTGCCACTTGATTTCCATTCTTTTCATTTAAAAAAGTATAACACATCATGTCTACGGAAATAATACAAGAAGAAAGAGAGCAACTTCATAATGACGTCTCTAGAAATATTCTTACAAAAACGTGTAATTCTCTTTCTTTAACACAGTATTTATCTTCAACAGACTTATATCTAATGTGTGAAACCAAATAATGTACAGGTTATAGTTCTTAAATTTCATATTTAGGAATATAATACGGTACTTTATGCAATCAATTTAATGACAATGACAATTAAATGTAATAGCTTAGATAACACAGCAGAGTCAAATAATATATTTTCTCTGATTACACAGAAATACTTTTGTTTTCCATTTGCAAAATCGTTAAAAAAATGGAAAATGCTTGGGGACATAACATTTAATTTCTAGTAAATCAGCTGATTGGACAGAAATACTTTTCCTTTCTCTTTCGTTATGTAAACACACAAATTCCCTTGAGATACTTGACACTGAAGACCAAGCAACAGATAAGTAACAGGAAACTTCACCTCCTATCACAGCACAACTACAACTGGGGAAATACTTTAGATAGCTATCTGCCAAACAAGATGCTCTTCCTCCATAATTAGCTGAGCTGAGTGTGCATCCATTCTCCAAATCACAAGGACACGTAGGGTATTTTTACATGACGCCTTTTTCAAGCAGATTCCCCCTGGAACACACTTGAAAAAGCACTCAATAAACAAGAATGAATATAATGCCCAGCAATATAAAAAATACTTGTTGCGCATATGTTTCCAAGCTTTTCAGTTTTTTTAAACCATTTCAAGCTTCAAAAGCCAAGAAGCTACTAAATGAAGAGACCTTAAAAAAGACTTTGAAAAAATGTAGCAAGTTCAGAGAAGAGCTACCAGGATAGTGAGCTGACTGCAAAGTACACTACCATTCAAAAGTTTAGGGTCATTCAGAAGTTTACAGTTTTTCCAAGCTAGCATTAAATGATTAAGAAATACACTCTATACATTGTTAATGTGGTAAGTGACTATTCTAGCTACAAACGTCTGGTTTGTAATGCAATATCTTCATGGGTGTATAGTGGCCCATTTCCAACAACCATCACTCCAGTGTTCTTATGGTACTTTGTGTTTGCTAACAGTGTAAGAAGGCTAATGGATGGTTAGAATACCCTTGAAAACCCTTGTGCAAGTATGTTAGCACAGCTGAAAACAGTTTGGCTGATTAGAGAAGCTATAAACCTGACCTTCCTTTGAGCTAGTTGAGAATCTGGAACATTACATTTGTTGCTTCCATTAAACTCTCAAAATGGCCAGAAAAAAAGAACTTTAATGTGAAACTCGACAGTCTATTCTTGTTCTTAGAAATGAATGCTGTTCCATACGAGAAATTGCCAAGAAACTGAAGATTTCCTAGAACGGTGTGTACTACTCCCTTCAGAGGAGAGCACAAACAGGCTCTAACCAGAGTAGAAAGAGGTCCTCAACTGGCAGCTTCATTAAATAGTACACGCAAAACGCCATCGTCAACGTCTACAGTGAAGAGGCGACTCCAGGATGCTGGCCTTCAGGATAGAGTGGCAAAGAAAAAGCCATATCTGAGACTGGCTAATAAAAGGAAAAGATTAATATGGGCAAAAGAACTCAGACATTGGACAGAGGAAGATTAGTAAAAAGTGTTATGGACAGATGAATCCAAGTTTGAGGTGTTTGGATCACACAGAAGAACATTTGTGGGATGCAGAACAACTGAAAAGATGCTTGAAGAGTGTCTGACACCATCTGTCAAGCATGGTGGAGGTAATGTGATGGTCTACGGTTGCTTTGGTGCTGGTAAAGTGGGAAATTTGTACAAGGTAAAAGGGATTTTGAATAAGGAAGGCTATCACTCCATTTTGCAACGCCATGCCATACCCTGTGGACAGCGCTTGATTGAAGCCAATTTCATCCTACAACAGGACAATGACCCAAAGCACATCTCCAAATTATGCAAGAACTATTTAGGGAAGAAGCAGGCAGCTGGTATTCTATCTGTAATGGAGCGGCCAGTGCAGTCACCAGATCTCAACCCCATTGAGCTGTTGTGGGAGCAGCTTGACTGTATGGTAAGCAAAAAGTGTCCATCAGGCTGGTAAGGGGCCATTAATATGCCCCCCCAGCCTCGTCACTGAGTCTGTGCTGGCTGCTTCCCATTCATTCCCCAGTAGGTTACAGTCCGAGCGGTCGCATTAGCATCGCTCCGCCTGTAAACTTATTAACCCCCAGAGATGGATTTACGCCGTGACACTTGACTGAGTGCTGGACAGGTATGCTATATTGTTGGTTTGTTTCTTATTTTTTTTTACAGGTGAGCAATGGCTTCAAGATGGAATTAGC
Organism: Dendrobates tinctorius; assembly: GCF_039654945.1. Lineage (NCBI taxonomy): Eukaryota > Metazoa > Chordata > Amphibia > Anura > Dendrobatidae > Dendrobates > Dendrobates tinctorius. Next base: position 11,052,385 of record NW_027361939.1, on the reverse strand, counting down.
AGTCTAATAAAGATGGGAAAAATGTGTGCTATATTCTTTCATTAAAAGACTTTATTTTAATAAGTGTATGTGTTTAATTAACCCTTTACTTACTATAGGATTAGTAAAGGATAGGCATCTTATTGACAACTGTCCATTACTAAGCCGGGCCTAATGTCACCTTGCAATAGCAAGGTGACATTAACCTCTTATTAACCCCACTTGCCACCGCTACAGAGCAAGTGGGAAGACCCCGACAAAGCCCCAGAATAGGCGCAGCTAAAAGATGCGCCTTTTCTGGGTAGTTGCGGGCTGCTGTTTTTAGGCTGGGGGGGGCCCATATTAATGGCCCCCTACCAGCCTGAGAATAGCAGCCCACATCGGTTAGTTTTTTTGGGTTGGTTCAAAAAATAAGGGGGACCCCACGTTGGTTTGTTTTCATTCATTCTTCCCTGCTCAAGCTGTTGCCGGCAGAGCAGGGAGAAGAATGACAGCCGAGTTCAGCACCACATGCAGGGGAACAGTGCTTACTGTAGCGCTACTTCCCCTGCAGCTGTCTGTGTGGTACTGATGCGGCACACTGGCGGCACACGTGTGCCACATGGATGTGCCATGTGTACAAACAGAAATGGATATCCTGTACCGTTTTTTTCCGGTGCTGGAAATATCTAGACGTGTGAAAAAGGCCTAAGATGGATAGCAGATTCCACTGAAAATAGCTGTTTCGGGCTACACTTACATAATGTGCATAGATACCTTGTGTTTCACCATCTATGATACTATGCAAGACCTCACTTATGTGTTTAAACACAGATGTGTGAATGAGGCCTTAATTCACACATCCATATTAAAACACTTATGTGAAAAAATGTGTCATCAGTGTTTTATATCAGCGTGCCATCACCGTATGGTCCATATGTCCGTTTTTGTCGTTAGTGTTTTTCATGGATCAATAAATAAAATGCAAAGCTTCTCCTATACTTTGTAATACGGACAGGACAATGCCATCAGTGTGTTTTACAGACCAATAAACTTGTATTGGTCCTTGTCATCTGTGATACCAGAGAAAACATACGTTTCCGTGAGTTTTTCAGGGACACACAGTTAATGAAACAGCACAGACATGTGACCATCTCCATTGACTATAATTATTTATGTGTTCGATCTGTAAAAAAAAGCGTATAGTGCATGTATATTCAACACAGATGTCTGAATGCCTTAAGAGTTTGAAATTTCCCTCTATATATAATAGTGTAACTAGATTTCTTCAGCTGTTAGAAAGCCCCAACAACACATTTGTAATCTTGTACATGAAATGAATATCCTACTTCTGAGTGTACAGGGAAAAATACACAGAAAAAATAACTGAGCTATGAAAATAAAATAAAATGTGATTCAGCAATGCAGCCTCAGGGCTCATACTCACTTGCGAGAGACTCGCACGATTCTCCAATGGAGCATCCAACTATCCTTGAAAAACTAGATTCAAGAATATCCACTGATGGTCCATTGACTTTAATGAAGCAGAAGGAGATGGGCACAAAATGCAATCACATTTTTGTGTCTGTAAGGGTATGGACATGTTCTCGTTTTCCCCCTTGAAGAAATAAGTTTTAATGTTGATTGCTAGTGTTGAGCATTCCGATACCGCAAGTATCGGGTATCGGCCGATACTTGCTGTATCGGAATTCCGATACCGACTTCCGATATTTTTTCAATATCGGAATTCGGCATCGGAATCGGAAGTTCAGTTGATTGACGGCCTGACGTCATCATGATGCGCGGTGTGTGCGCATCATGATGCGCCGTCATTTCGGGCCTTCCGGGGGTCTCTGCCGGCCTGCCGGGGGGCTGTGCCGGCCTGCCGGGGGGCTGTGTGGACTGCCCGGGGTCTGTACCGGCCTGCCGGGGGGCTGTGCCGGCCTGCCGGTGGTCTGTGCACCCTGTGGGGGTCTGTACCGGCCTGCCGGGGGGCTGTGCCGGCCTGCCGGGGGGCTGTGCTGATGTCCGGGGGTCTGTGCAAGCATCGTCCGATGGGACTACAAGTCCCATCGGGCGATGCCTGCTACCATGACAGTGATTGACACATTAGCCAATGATGGGACAGTAGTAGTCCCATCATCCGGCTAATGTGTTAAATGTTAAAAAAAAAAAATAAAATACTACATACATACTACATGCATGCTACATACATACTACATGCTACATACATACTACATATATACTACATACATACTACATACATGCTACATACATACTACATGCATGCTACATACATACTACATGCTACATACATACTACATGCATGCTACATACATACTACATATATACTACATACATGCTACATACATACTGCATGCTACATACATACTACATACATACTACATACATACTACATGCATGCTACATACATACTACATATATACTACATGCATGCTACATACATACTACATGCTACATACATACCACATACATACTACATACATGCTACATATATACTACATGCATGCTACATACATACTACATATATACTACATGCATGCTACATACATACTACATGCTACATGCATGCTACATACATACTACATACATACTACATGCTACATACATACCACATATATACTACATACATACAATACATTCATACAATACATACATAGACATACAGTACATATAACATAGAGTAACATACTTACCAATACTTGTCACATTGTTCCCCGAAGCCATTGTCTTTTCCGGAATAAATATTAACATAACAAACCACAAAAATACTCACCCACGATCCGAAGCAGTCCACGAGTGTGTCCCACGACGATCTTGGGTAGAGAACTGCAGCATCAGATGATGCTGCCGTTCTCTACGGGCTGCAGGAATCCAATGACGGAAGGTAGGTATCCTTCCGCACTGTTTTCCTCCGCCACTTAAAAAAAAAAAAGTCCCTAGTCTCACTTTATGCCATTGCTGCATGGGAATTTCCCACACAGCAATGGCATAAAGTGAGACTAGGGACTTTTTTTTTTTTTAAGTGGCGTAGGAATACAGTGCGGAAGGATACCTACCTTCCGTCATTGGATTCCTGCAGCCCGTAGAGAACGGCAGCATCATCTGATGCTGCAGTTCTCTACCCAAGATCGTCGTGGGACACACTCGTGGACTGCTTCGGATCGTGGGTGAGTATTTTTGTGGTTTGTTATGTTAATATTTATTCCGGAAAAGACAATGGCTTCGGGGAACAATGTGACAAGTATTGGTAAGTATGTTACTCTATGTTATATGTACTGTATGTCTATGTATGTATTGTATGAATGTATTGTATGTATGTAGTATATATGTGGTATGTATGTAGCATGTAGTATGTATGTAGCATGCATGTAGTATGTATGTAGCATGCATGTAGTATATATGTAGTATGTATGTAGCATGTAGTATGTAGCATGCATGTAGTATATATGTAGTATGTATGTAGCATGTAGTATGTATGTAGCATGCATGTAGTATATATGTAGTATGTATGTAGCATGTAGTATGTATGTAGCATACATGTAGTATGTATGTAGCATGCATGTAGTATGTATATGGTATGTATGTAGCATGTAGTATGTATGTAGCATGCATGTAGTATATATGTGTTATGTATGTGGTATGTATGTAGCATGCATGTAGCATGCATGTAGTATGTATGTAGTATGTATGTAGTATATATGTAGTATGTATGTAGCATGTAGTATGTAGTATGTATGTAGCATGCATGTAGCATGCAGTATGTATGTAGCATGCATGTAGTATATATGTAGTATGTATGTAGCATGTAGTATGTAGCATGCATGTAGTATATATGTAGTATGTAGCATGTAGTATGTATGTAGCATGCATGTAGTATATATGTGTTATGTATGTAGCATGTAGCATGCATGTAGTATATATGTGTTATGTATGTAGCATGTAGCATGCATGTAGCATGCATGTAGTATGTATGTAGTATATATGTGGTATGTATGTAGCATGCAGTATGTATGTAGCATGCATGTAGTATATATGTAGTATGTATGTTGCATGTAGTATTTATGTAGTATGAATGTAGCATGTATGTAGTATGTAGTATGAATGTAGCATGTATGTAGTATGCATGTTGTATGTATGTAGCATGTAATTTTTTTTTTTTTTTTTTACATTTAACACATTAGCCGGATGATGGGACTACTACTGTCCCATCATTGGCTAATGTGTCAATCACTGTCATGGTAGCAGGCATCGCCCGATGGGACTTGTAGTCCCATCGGACGATGCCTGCACAGACCCCCGGAGCCTGCACAGCCCCCCGGCAGGCCGGCACAGCCCCCCGGCAGGCCGGCACAGCCCCCCGGAGCCTGCACAGCCCCCCGGCAGGCCGGCACAGCCCCCCGGCAGGCCGGCACAGCCCCCCGGAGCCTGCACAGACCACCGGCAGGCCGGCACAGACCACCTGAGCCTGCACAGACCCCCTGGCAGGCCGGCACAGCCCCCCGAAAGGCCCGTACAGACCCCAGAGAGGCTGTACAAGGGCAGGAAAGGGTTTTTCTTATTCCGATACCGGAAGTCCCATAGACTTGAATGGGACTTCCGGTATCGGAATCGGCGATACCGATACTTTTTTTAAAGATCGGCCGATACCATCCGATACGATACTTTGAAGTATCGGACGGTATCGCTCAACTCTATTGATTGCCTTTTTTAAATAATGTTATGTGATATAATATAAAGTGTAGTGTCTATAATTTAATGCGTTATGATGGTGGTATTTAATGTGATAAGTGCTAATAGTAATGATATGTACATAGATAGATAGAGTTATTGGTTGGGAATGGCCCATAATGGGAGATGACAGTGTAAGGGAAGGTGACAAGTTCCTATTTGAGAGTGAGATAGGGTTTGGAGTGCAGAGTGAGCAGACTTTAAAGTCCAAGTTAAACAGTGTCGCATTGGTGGATGACACTGAATGAGAGGAGTCTGAAGAGATGGGGATAGCGCGATCCTGATTATAAGTGACAGAAAGACAGAGTGATCTTCCAAAGATGGGTCCAAAGAGAGGATGCCTAGCCATGACACCTTGGGCTTGTAGGTGATGGGCTTAAACAGAGCTGAGGGACTGAGACTAGTCAAGGGAGTTCCAGGGCGCCAGTAGTGGAACAAATAGGACGCAGATCCGCAGAACCAGTCAAGGAGTCATGTTAATCAGGACTGTATCATTGAAGCTGAGTTGTAGCAAAGTAAGGGGAAACAGCGGCTATAGACAGGCCTGGAGTGTTCTACAGAGGAAGGATGATGTGTGGAAATGCTTCATACTGTAAAGGAAACATCTATAAGACTTTTTATTCACTATCTATTGTATATAACTTTGATCAAGTTACCATTCAGTAAAGACTTTATTTTTGACTGGTGGTCTCCCTCACAGAACTCTAGAACACCTGTGTTAGGCGTCGGGTTCCTGCAGCAGCTCAACAGGAATCCAGAGCCTCACATTCTGTGGTCTCCCATTATCTATGGACCCCAGAGGAGATTGCTCAGCAGTCCCGGCATCCCAGACACTCTGCCCAGACCTGCTCTGTGGGTCTGGCTGTTGCTGCCACCTTTGGGTCAGCAATAGCAATGCAGGCTGCTCAGCAGCAAATTGCTCCAGAGGCTAAGTCCCTCCGTCGCTCTACTGGGCATACTCACGAGACGATCTCCCATTGGAGATCGGGAGTCACATGCCCAGGTCCTGCTCGTGATCTGATTGGTCCATATAAGGGATCTGGAAGCTTCCGGAAGGTCCCGGCTATAAAAGGTTCGCATGGCCTCTCGGCCATGCGCTAGTGTGGCGCCCCTGAGGGTTCAGTTGCCACAGAGGTACTGCACCTCCTCCTGAGGTGTGGTGCCCCACCATCCAGGTAAGTTGGAGGCTCCTGACCACACTCCACCACCTGCACCCATCATCAAAAAGTAGAGTAACAAAGCCACATTGCGCCTCCCTGCTTGAAGTGTAGCAGAGCACCTTTGGTGGCTCCCTGCTTGGAACACGAAATGTGCTGGGAGGCAGGTGGAGTTAGAATGCATAAAAGAGTGGGAAGGGTTAGGAGTTCAGTCAGTCAGTCGACTGGAGGAGAGGAGATCCCTGAGAGGGATGGAGGAAGGAAGTGCTGCAGCAGATCACAGTGACCTGGGTCTGCTGGCACGGGAAAGGAAAGAAAGAGACAGACATTGAAGAGAAACCTGATCTTCCATAAGAAGGAAAAGACCAGTATGGAACATAGGAGTAAAAGGGAACAGAGGACGGGGGTAAGAAGAGAACCCTGCCTAGAAGTTCTAAGCGCAAGGCCGGGTCCCGGTCCCCGAGGTTGTATGGATACTAAGGGTCCTACAGCAGACACCGGTGGAGTAGTGGGCTGTAAATGCACTACTCCCATCTAAGACTTGAGGGCACAACAGCAACTTTGATAGCGAGCCGGGACTTAGGAGTAAGGAGTCCCCGAAGCATGCTACAGCTGTCTGCCGTACAAGTAAAGTTCTTGGGAACATCTGACAGGATGAACCCCAGTGTTGGTGCAGTGTTGGAAGGGAGCATTCCATCTTGTTTGGAGGTTGACTGAGCCCCTGACCCGGAGGACATAGCACGGAGGCAGGCACCTGTTTGCACAACAGACTGTGAGTAAAGCTTTGGAAATACAAGCCCTTGTGTCCTCTACTCATTCCGGTACCAACATCCCCAACACTGCTACATTGCTGCACCATTCACATCTCCCAACCATCATCCCCTTAACACAGCCCTGGGACTACAGCTCCACCTGTGGGGAGCTTCAACATCTTTGCTGCACCACACCACCAGTCCCGGAGGATCTGCATGTAGCGTCGGCTTAACATCTCAATTGCCAAACACCACAGGTGGTGTCACGAACTATTCATCTAATCCACTGCATTTTCACCATTCAATCTCCCTCTATTATTTGGGCGCCCAGGGACACGGACCGGGTCACTGCTGCCGTGACACATCCCGCTGATACGGCCCGGTACCGAGTACCCCACAGCCCTGGGAGGGCAACCCACTAGTAGAGTCTCTAGTTGCTACTGTGTGAATGATGATGGATGCATGAACCTGCGAATGACTCATTAAGATCCCCTCCCTCTGATATTACGAGTGTGTATAAGGACTTAGGTTTAGAGTCAGCGCCAGCCAGTGGCAAGCTACAAGCCACAATAGCATCCTCCACAGTGCTAGCGTCCGACAGTGCGCCTGCTACCGAGCATTGTCGAATAGCGGCAGTGTCTCTCGCCGCGCTGCAGTCTGCAGCTCCTCTTGGCGTCCGCAGTTGCGACGCCGCACACACGGTAGGTCTAGATGGACTCTGACCCTCTGCCTAGGGCCCAGCTCCTGTGACCATATACCGTGCGCGCACTCCTCTGAGACCTGTGAGTCCAACAGGCTCAGCATTTATTTTATTGCCTTAGGCATCTCTGTGAAGCTAACAGAGTACGCCCAGTGCACATCGAGTGACGCTCAACCCGTGTGTAATGTACTGCCATATAGCACGTCTGCCATTACTTAGCAGCAGATTAACACCTCCTGCACGGTGGACCCCGGGCGGCGAACGCACTTTCTGTTATTTAATATTTAGTGCGTTCCGCCGTCCCTAACATTATACTAGCGCCAGGGTCTGGCTAGAAATGGCAGACCAGCAGCAGCTTCTGCAGTACATTCGGCAGCTGGAGGGCAGGTTGGCGACTCTCGAGAGTTCCACCTCAGCTGCGACATTTACTGAGGCTGCTGCTCAGGCAGTTGCAGAGGCTGTCTCACGTGTGTCCACGTCCACACCTGCACCGTCAGTATCCCGCTTCCCGTTGCCCGATAAATTTTCTGGTGACAGCGCCTCGTGCAGGGGTTTCGTGAGCCAGTGCTCTATCCAGCTCGAGTTACTGGCCGAGCGATTCCCTACAGAGCGGGCTAAGGTGGGGTTTATCGTTTCCCTTTTGTCGGGCAGGGCGTTGGAGTGGGCCACACCACTGTGGGAGCGTGATGACCCTGAGGTTCGGACCGCTGCTCAGTTCCTCACTTCCCTAAAGCAGGTCTTTTTGGGGCCACGGGTCACTCACGACACCTCTCTCCAGCTACTAGCGTTAACACAGGGATCCCTCTCGGTCAGCCAGTACGCCGTCCGTTTCCGGACACTGGCTTCTGAGCTGGAATGGCCTGATAAAACCCTCATCCCTGTGTTCTGGAGAGATTTGGCTGAGCATGTTAAAGATGCTCTATCTACCAGGGAGGTTCCCGTAAGTCTGGAAGAGTTGATTGCCATTTCCACCCCTATCGATCTCTGCTTTTCAGAGCGCGGGCTGGAGCGTGCTCAATCCAGATGGAAGGTTAGCTTGGCTCCCAACCTATTTGAACCTCTAGAACCTCCCGAGCTGGAGAGTTTACCTCCAGAGCCCATGGAGGTGTCCCACGCCGGTCTCAAGATGCGTCCGGCACAAAGCTCCACACACTGTTACCAGTGTTGACAGTCTGGTCACCTGGCTAACAGGTGTCCGCAGCGTCCAAAAAAACGAGCGCGTCCACTGGTAATTGGTGGGGGTCAATTCGCTATGGAGACCTTCTCCCCCAAACCGGCGCTCCAAGGGTCGTTAGCGGTGATTCCTCCTGGGAGGTACAGGTCACGGTGGATTTTGAGGCAGAAGGGAACTTTATGTCCTCGTCCCTCGCCCAACAGCACGCTATTCCGTTGGTACCACTTCCTCATCCAGTGCCTATCAGGGTGGTCAACTGATCGACCTTATCATCCCAGATTACCAACCAAACAGCACCCCTTAGGCTCTCAATTCCACCATCTCACCAGGAGACGCTGTCCCTGCTCATTATGCCAGAGGGCATCGATCAGGTGTTCCTCGGGGTTCCCTGGCTCTGTTGCCATTCCCCTCATATAGAGTGGTCCTCGGGGAAATTACTGGGATGGAGCAAAGACTGTGTTGGAAGATGCATGGGGGGCAGCATTCAAGTAGCCTCTGCGGAGGTTCCTGCGGATATTTCCGCGTCCCCTACTGGGATTCTGAAGACTGTGTCTCCGGTCGCCCTCGAGTCAGTGCCACCGGGCAAGACCTTTGTCCCGCCTCACCTGCGGTCCAAGGTTGTCGCGTGGGCACATGCGTCTAGGGTGGGTGGTCACTTTGGCTACAAGTGGACCACAAAACTCCTGGCATGGTCTTAATGGTGGCCTCACAGGGCGCGGGACACTAAAAAATACATTCAGGCATGCTCCTCTTGTGCTCGGAGCAGCTCCTCTAAACAGAGGCTGGCTGGGTTATGGTATCCCTTGCCGGTGGCAGACCAGGCAATGGAGGTTTGCGACAGTTTGGCTCGCACCTCGCATGCCACTCAAGTCTCTAAAGAGAATATGAAGACGCCCGCCGACACACATCAGTGCCCCGCTCCAACTTTTGCCCCTGGCGACAGCCATCTCTGATGCCTTCCACGTGTCCCTTCTCAACCCTGTTTTAATATAGTACACTACAGGAACAAAAAAGCGCAAATAGGGTCTTATCCAGGTTAATATTAAAAATTATAAAAGAAATTCACTCACCTATTGCAGGAGAGATCAGGCATGTACGATTAGTAGTCAGCTGCTGCACGTCCAAAGGTCAAGCAAGTGACCGCTGATATAACAATTCTTATGGAACTAATTTATGGACTTCATTGCGCTGCTTGACAAAATACAGGATTCCAATTATGGTGGAAGATTAATCATTATTTTCCCAACGCGTTTCGAAGTAAGAACTACTTCTTCCTCAGGGGATGACAAACATGAGCAGATAGTGTTGTCTCAAGACTATATACACTCCATATCTGAAAATTGGCGCCAATAGTCACATGTTCTTTTGCAAGAGGTCAAAGTTCAAACATATAGAGCAAAAAAATCATTAATCTTTACCTGATAAAATAACAATATCCCTTTATTATATTATAGATAAAATTTAAACAAGGAGAAGAAAGAAAAAATGAAAAAAGAAGAAAAGAAAATATCTCAACGAAAAAACGAACTGGCTGCAAGAAAAAGGCTGGAAAAAAAAGGGGCCGAACACCCAATCCACCGCACCAGACCAGGAACAAATCACAAAGGAAGAAAAAGGAATAAATGAATGTACAAAGCAAGACATTCACAAAAACAATACATATACAAAAAAATATATATTAAAAAATCACTTTTCTGTGAATTCAAAATGCCAGCTCGAAAAACAAAAACCAAATATATATATTTCAATAAAAACTATAAATATTTCCATGAAAATGTATGTGTCAATTAATTTCTAAATCTTGTTTAAAGAATAATCTTTGTCTTTTTACAGGGTCACATCACATTACAAGAATGTGTCAATTGACATTTAAACAGGGTCACATCACAATAAAAGAACGTGTTAAGGTGTCAAAACCAATAGTGGCACCCAGCATAAGGATCTGACCTTCAATCAGATCAGCATTACCAAGGAAGCCAGGATTGCTCCTTGTTTAAAGAATAAGCATTGTCTTTTTACAGGGTCATATGACATTAAAAGAACGTGTCAATTGACATTTATACAGGGTCACATCACAATAAAAGAATTGCCATATCATATCCCTTCTGTTGCTGATTGGATTTTTACAATTGATATGGCAATTTATTATTTTTTCTGCCAAGTGAAAAATGTATGGGGATATCTTCAGTCATGTTCTGATGTAGATATATGAACTTATAGCCTCTTTTTTTCAATGCATATCTGTGCACAGGGAGCGATCCTGGCTTCCTTGGTAGCCCTGATCTGATTAGGTCGGATCCTTATGCTGGATGCCACAATTGGTTTTAACACCTTGACGTGTTCTTTTAATGTGATGTGACCCTGTAAAAAGACAATGCTTAAGGTACTGTCACACTTAGCGATGTACCAGCGATCCCGACCAGCGATATGACGCAGTCAGGATCGCTGGTACATCACTAAGTGGTCGCTAGTGAGCTGCCACACAGGCAGATCTCACCAGCGACATCGCAGGGGATGGGGGTCGCTACTTACCTGTCACACGAGGCGATCCTGCGTCCTCCCGCCCGGCTCCACGCGTCGCTCGTCTCTCCAAAGGAAGCGCCGCAGGAAGCTGACGACGAGAAGCGGTCCAGGACGTTCTCGCGCGATCAGTGATAACCAGCGGGGGAGCCGGTCATAGGTAAGTATCACACACAGCGATGTCGCTAGCAATATCGCTATAACGTCACTAGTTATAGCAATATTGCTAGCGATATCGCTTAGTGTGACAGTACCTTATTCTTTAAACAAGATTTAGAAATTAATTGACACATACATTTTCATGGAAATATTTACAGTATTTATTGAGCTATATATATATATATATATATATATATATATATATTTGGTTTTTGTTTTTCGAGCTGGCATTTTGAATTCACAGAAAAGTGATTTTTTAATATATATTTTTTCGTATATGTATTGTTTTTGTGAATGTCTTGCTTTGTACATTCATTTATTGCTTTTTCTTCCTTTGTGATTTGTTCCTGGTCTGGTGCAGTGGATTGGGTGTTCCGCCTCTTTTCTTGCAGCGAGTTCGTTTTTTCGTTGAGATATTTTCTTTTTTCTTTTCTTCTATTTTCTTTTTTCTCATTGTTTAAATTTTTATCTATAATATAATAAAGGGATATTGTTATTTTATCAGGTAAAGATTAATGATTTTGTTGTTCTATATGTTTGAACTTTGACCTCTTGCAAAAGAACATGTGACTATTAGCGCCAATTTTCAGATATGGAGTGTATATAGTCTTGAGACAACGCTATCTGCTCACGTTTGTCATCCCCTGAGGAAGAAGTAGTCTTACTTCGAAACGCGTTGGGAATAAACGATTAATCTTCCACCATAATTGGAATCCTGTATTTTGACAAGCAGCGCAATGAAGTCCATAAATTATTCCATAAGAATTCTCAACCCTGTTCACATGTCCCGGTTTTCCGAGTCATCTGCCAGGACATCAGACTTGTCTTCGGAAGAGTCTGAGGCCTATGCCTCTGTGAGACACAAGGTGGTATGTGGCAAAAAAAAATTTCTGGGAGGATTGGAGGGCTCAGGGGGGAGGGGGCCCTAGGAGGGGGGTAATGTTAGGCGTCGGGTTCCTGCAGCGGCTCAACAGGTATCCAGAGTCTAACATTCTGCGGTCTCCCATTATCTATCAACCGCAGAGGAGATTGCTCAGTAGTCCCGGCGTTCCAGATGCCCTGCCCAGACAGGCTATAAAAGGTTTGCATGGCCGTTCGGCCATGCGCTAGTATAGTCTCTAGTTGCTACTGTGTGAATGATGATGGATGCATGAACCTGCGAATGACTCATTAAGATCCCCTCCCTCTGATATTACGAGTGTGTATAGGGACTTAGGTTTAGAGTCAGCACCAGCCAGTGGCAAGCTACAAGCCACAATAGCATCCTCCACAGTGCTAGCGTCCGACAGTGCGCCTGCTACCGGGCATTGTCGAATAGCGGCAGTGTCTCTCGCCACGCTGCAGTCTGCAGCTCCTCTTGGCATCTGCAGATGCGACGCCGCACGCACGGTAGGTCTAGACGGACTCTGACCCTCTGCCTAGGGCCCAGCTCCTGTGACCATATACCGTGCGCGCACTCCTCTGAGACCTGTGAGTCCAACAGGCTCAGCATTTATGTTAATGCCTTAGGCGTCTCTGTGAAGCTAACAGAGTACGCCCAGTGGACATTGGGTGACACTCAACCCGTGTGCAATATACCACCATATAGCACGTCTGCCATTACTTAGCAGCAGATTAACACCTCCTGCACGGTGGACCCCGGGCGGCGAACGCACTTTCTGTTATTTAATATTTAGTGCGTTTCGCCGTCCCTAACACCTGGTCTCGGCCAATCAACAACCTGCAGTGTGATATTACCTTGCAGGCCATCTGTGTACAGTAGAACTGGTGTCTGTCCAACATATGATCACTGTGGTGCTGCTTTCTTATTTAAAGTGGATGTACAACGCCTGTCAGCAAGTGGTGTAACAAGTAAAGCAAAGGTCAACTTAACATCTCATTTTTTTCTGAGATTTGAGGACATATTGATTGGGGTTTGTCGACCATAGCATTTGTTCACAGTCCGACCTTCTGCAATTACTTTACTCATTTCCTGCTGCTTATATAATAACAACATATTCTATACTTCAGCAATGACCTCATTCAGACATGACTATGTAAGGCACTATATATGGGAGCACACTATGGCAGTCACTGTATATGGGAGCACACTATGGCATGCACTGTATATGGGAGCACAATATGGCAGGCACTGTATATGGGAGCACACTATGGCATGCACTGTATGTGGGAGCACAATATGGCAGGCACTGTACATGGGAGTACACTATGGCAGGCAGCGTATAAGGGCACACACAATGGTAGGCACTGTACATGGGAGAACACTATGACAGGCACTGTACATGGGAGTACACTATGGCTTATGACCTGAGTGGTAGTAGTTGACAATGATTAAAAAAAAGTAATGCAAGAATACCAGTAATGCACTTTCTTGGCATAACAGGGGAGTTTATAACTAAGCAAACATATGGATTACAAGTAACTGCAGCCACCACAGTCTTAAAAGACAACCAAGGTATTGCTTTTTTTATTGTATCTTTAGCTATGCCTCATCATCTTTATGATGTCCTCAGAGTGGTGATTATGAAGAGGGCTTCACACCTTAAAAATGAATTTGTGACTTTTGCCCCAGAATGTTACGTGCATGGTGCGTTTTTCTAATTGCTTTGTGTTACTGGTTTGCAATCTGGCTATGTGAAGCATATTTGTCTTCATTATGTAGACCAGAAGAGTGCTGGATTCCTTTGCTACTGTGTGGACCAAAATTAGAATTCTCTTCCAGGGCTGTCATCAGGGCATTACTCCCCTGACTGGTGTATCAGGCCCACTCTCTTCTGCTCACCAGGCCCCAGCAGCAGGATTCTGCTTCAATAACCAAACCTGTGTCCGAGAATCATGAGGAAGGATGGAGACAGGTGGGGCACAATGGAGACGCATTGTGCCGGACGGAGACATGGGGCAGGATAGAGATAGATGGTGCCGGATTATGTGTCAGGATGGAGACAGATGGGACAGGATGGAGACAGCTGGGGCAGGAACATGGGACAGGATGGACACAGATGGGGCAGGAACATGGGACAGGACGGAGTTAGATGGGGCAGGATGGAGACAGATGGGGCGGGATGGAGACACATGGTGCAGGATCATGTGACAGGATGGAGACAAATAGGGAGGTATGGGGACAGATAGGGAGGGATGGGGAAGGATGGAGACGCATGGTGAAGCATCATGGGCAGGATGGATACCTTGAAGACAGGTGGGGTAGGATCATGGCACAGATGAGGCAGGATCATGGGACAGATGGGGCAGGATCATGGGACAGATGGGACAGGATCATGGGACAGGATGGAGACAGATGGGGCAGGATGAAGACAGATGGGGCAGGATGGGGAAATCATATGGGGCTGGATAATAATAATAAATTTTATTTCTATAGCGCCGACATATTCCGCAGCACTTTACATTTCAAAGGGGACTTGTACAGACGATAGACATTACAGCATAACAATAATCACATAGATCATAACAGATGCCAAGAGGAATGAGGGCCCTGCTCGCAAGCTTACAATCTATGAGGAAAAACGGAAGACACGAATGGTGGGATGGGATGGGACATCACATGGTGAGAATAGGGCAGGATTGAAGAACATATGGATGGAGCCAAGAATGAGACACAACGGGGCAGGATGGGGGAGATTATTACCCTAGGGGGCTAATTAAGGGATACTATTACTGCAGTCATGTATTTTACTTTTTGAGGATACTGTTTTCAATGGGGGGTCCTGTTACTGAGCGGAGTGACACTATGTCAACTTTTTTTCTTCATCTGGTGTAATGTAGAAGTTGGCAAAAAATTCAGTAATATGCTCTACATGCGGTGGTCTAGATAACTGTGTTATTTCCTGCAGAGACGAGCCCTGGCTGGAAGAAGTGATGGCGGTCTTTGCTGGATGAAGATGAAAAGTAAAGATGAAGGATTTCACCTAGAGACGTCACTGGTGAGTCAGTGTGTTACCTGTACACTGACAGTATACACTGTATACTCTATACAGAGGTCCTGTGTACAATATCACCAGTGATCACTGTATTACCTTTACACTGACACGGTATACAGAGCTCCTGTGTACAATGTCACCAGTGATCACTGTATTACCTGTACACTGACACTGTATACAGAGCTCATGTGCATAATGTTACTGGTGATGACTATTACCTTTACTGTATTACCTGTACACTGACACTATATACAGAACTCCAGTGTATAATGTCACTGGTGATCACTGTATTACCTGTACACAGACACTGCATACTAAGTACAGATCTCCTTGTATAATGGCACTTATGGTGATATTAGCATTGTGTTTTTTTATTAATGATCAATATTATAGTATTCGATCACTATATGGTGGTAATATGTGGTCAGGCCATGGTGTGGCTGTATTTGTTCCTTGTATGAGGTATTATTCGGTCACTATGGTGGTAATATGTGATCTGGTCATGGTGTAGCATTATTTGTTCCTTGTATTTAGTATTATTCGGTCACTGTGGTGGTAATATGTGGTCTGGTCATTGTGCAATGGTATTTGTCCCTTGTATGCGGTATTATTGTGGTATTATTGGTCATTTTAACCGCTTAGTGACAGAGCCAATTTGCCGCTTAATGACCACATGTTTTTTCGTGACATATTGTACTTCATGTTAGTGGTAAAAATTTCTTCGATATGACTTACGTTTATTTATGAAAAAAAATGGAAATATGGCAAAAAAATTTAAAATTTTGCCATTTTTAAATTTTTCATTTCTATGCCCATAAATCAGAGAGATACGTCACACAAAATACTTAATAAATAACATTTTTCACATGTCTACTTTACATCAGCACAATTTTGGAAACAATTATTTTTTGTTAGGGCGTTATAAGATTTAAAAGTTGACCAGCGATTTCTCATTTTTACAACAAAATTTACAAAACCATTTTTTTAGGGACCATATCACATTTGAACTCACTTTGAGGGGTAAATATGACAGAAAATGCCCAAAAGTGACACCATTCTAAAAACTGCACCCCTCAAGGTGCTCAAAACCACATTCAAGAAGTTTATTAGCCCTTTACGTGTTCACAGGAACTGAAGCATTGTGGAAGGAAAAAATTAACATTTCATTTTTTTTACAAATATTTTACTTCAGAACCAATTTTTTTATTTTCACAAGTGTAAAAATAGAAAATGAACCACAAAATTTGTTGTGAAACTTCTCCTGAATATGCCGATACCCCATATGAGGGGGTAAACCACTGTTTGGGCGCACATCAGGGCTTGGAAGGGAAGGAGCGCCTTTTGACTTTTTCAATTCAGAATTGGCTGGAATTGAGATCAGACACCATGTCGCCTTTGGAGAGCCCCTGATCTGCCTAAACAGTGGAAACCCCCCACAAGTGACACAGTTTTGGAAACTAGACCCCTTAAGGAACTTATCTAGATGTGTCGTGAGCACTTTGAACCTCATCTGCTTCACAGAAATTTATAACGTACAGCCATGAAAATAAAAAAATCATATTTTTTCCACAAAAATAATCTTTCCACCCACAAATTTTTATTTTCACAAGGGTAACAGGAGAAATTAGACCCCCAAAGTTGTTGTGCAATTTGTCCTGAGTACGCTGATACCCCATATGTGGTGGTAAACCACTGTTTGGGCACACAGCAGAGCTCTGAAGGGAAGGAGCGCCGTTTGACTTTTTCAATGCAGAATTGGCTGGAATTGAGATCGGACACCATGTTGGGTTTGGAGAACCCCTGATGTGCCTAAGCAGTGGAAACCTCCCACAAGTGACACCATTTTTGAAACTAGACGCCTTACGGAACTTATCTAGATGTGTGGTGAGCACTTTGAAACCCCAAGTGCTTCACAGAAGTTTATAACGTAGAGCCATAAAAATAAAAAATCATATTTTTCCACAAAAATGATCTTTCGCCCCCAAATTTTTATTTTCACAAGGGTAACAGGAGAAATTGCTAAAAGTTGTTGTGCAATTTGTCCTGAGTACGCCGATACCCATATGTGGGGGTAATCCACTGTTTGGGTGCACGGCAGAGCTCTGAAGGGAAGGAGAGCCGTATGGCTTTTTCAATGCAGAATTGACTGGAATAGAGATCGGACACCATGTCGCATTTGGAGAGCCCCTGATGTGCCTAAACATTGGAAGCCCTTCACAAGTGACACTATTTTGGAAACTAGACCCCTTAAGGAACTTATCTAAATGTGTGGTGAGCACTTTGAACCCCCAAGTGCTTCACAGAAGTTTAAAACGCAGAGCCATGAAAATAAAAAATCATTTTTTTCCTCAAAAATGATTTTTTAGCCCACTATTTTTTATTTTCACAAGGGTAACAGGAGAAATTGGTCCCCAAAAGTTGTTGTTCAGTTTGTCCTGAGTACGCTGGTACCACATATGTGGGGGTGAACCACTTTTTGGGCACACGTCAGGGCTCGGAAGGGAAGTAGTTACATTTTGAAATGCAGACTTTGATGGAAAGATCTGCGGGCGTCATGTTGCGCTTGCAGAGCCCCTGATGTGCCTAAACAGTGGAAACCCCCCAAAAAGACCCCATTTTGGAAACTAGACCTCCCAAGGAGATTATCTAGATGTGTGGTGAGCACTTTGAAACCCCAAGTGCTTCACAGAAGTTTATAACGTAGAGCTGTGAAAATAGAAAGTCATATTTTTTCTACAAAAATGATGTTTCCACCCCCAAATTTTTACTTTCACAAGGGTAACAGGAGAAATTGGACCACAAAAGTTGTTGTGCAATTTGTACGCTGATACCCCATATGTGGAGAGGAGAAACCACTGTTTGGGCGCATGGCAGAGCTTGGAAGGGAAGGAGCGTCATTTTGGAATGCAGACTTTGATGTAATGATCTGCGGGCATCATGTTTCGTTTGCAGAGGCCCTGATGTAAACAGTAGAAACTCCTCAAAAATGACCCCATTTTGGAAACTAGACCCCCCCAAGGGACATATCTAGAGGTGTTGTGAGAACCTTGAACCCAAGTGTTTCACTAAAGTGAGCCGTGAAAATAAAAAATAATTTTTTTTCCACAAAAATAATTTTTTAGCCCGCAATTTATTATTTTCACAAGGGTAACAGGAGAAACTGGACCCCAAAAGTTGTTGACAAATTTGTTCAGAGTACCCTGGTATCCCATATGTGGTGGGGAACCACTATTTGGGCACATGTTGGGGCTCGAAAGGGAAGTAGTGATGTTTTGGAATGCAGACTTTGATGGAATGGTCTGAGGGCGTCATGTTGCGCTAGCAGAGCCCTTGATATGCCTACACAGTAGAAAACCCCCACATGTGACTCCATTTTGAAAACTAGACCCCCAGGGTGCTTATCTAGATGTGTGGTGAGCACGTTGAACCCCCAAGTGCGCCACAGAAGTTTTTAACGCAGTGCCATGAAAATAAAAAATCATTTTTTTCAACAAAAACAATTTTTTAGCCCCCAATTTTTTATTTTCCAATAGGTAACAGGAGAAATTAGACCCCCAAAGTTGTTTTGCTATTTATCCTGAGTACATTTATGCCCCATATTTGGGGTAAACCACTGTTTGGGCACACGTCGGAGCTCAGAGGGGATGGAGCAGCTTTTGACTTTTTGAGCGCAAAATTGGCTGGAATGGTTGGTGGCGTCGTGTTGCATTTGGAGACCCCCTGATGTGCCTAAACAGTGGAAACCCCTCAATTCTAACTCCAACCCTAACCCCAACACATCGCTAACCCTAATCCCAAACCTGACCATAACCCTAGCCACAAACCTAACCCCAACACACCCTTAACCCTAATCCCAACTCTAACCAAAATCCTAACCACAAAGCTAACCAACACACCCCTAGCCCTAATCCCAACCCTAACCATAACCCTAACCACAACCCTAATCCCAACCCTAACCATAACCCTAACCACCACCCTAACTCTAATCCCAACCCTAACCATAACCCTAACCACAAACCTAACCCCAACACAACCCTAACACTAATCCCAACCCTAACACTAATCCCAACTGTTCTGTCCTCACTAAATGAAGCAGAATTCATGTAGCTATACAGGCAGCTAAACCACTATACCGGGGTCCAATAAGGAGACTGTAGTTGAATCTGTGCTTTATTGAACGTGATGGTATATTGATGTGTGGTGAAACTACAAGCAAAACATATATATAAACTCAGTCAATACAGGGTACATCAGGAAGTGATATATACATAATACTTTATAAATCAACATCTGCACTAATAGCTAACCAGGGGATGAACTAATTAACCAGGCTAATATGAGACAGGAATTAGATACAGGAAGCATAAATACATACCAGCGATGCTATCACAAGGGGAGAAGAGAAATGAGATGCTTCCTGAATGCAGGCAGAAGGAAAATGGAGAACTGGAGGGAAATGGAGGCTGAACTAACCATAATGCTTTGCAAAACCTACCAGAATGCACTGCAACACTTACCAGAATGCACTGCAACAGAGGGAAAATATACAAGCATCAAAGTGAAAGTAAAATAACACCATAACACTGCGGTTATGACTCTGGTCACTAGAAAACATTAACAAGCAGATAATTGAGGTTTATAAATCAGATGTTGGAGACAGAACACCAACCCTAACACTAATCCCAACCCTAATCCTAATCCCAACCCTAACCCTAATCATAACCCTAACGCTAATCCCAACCTTAACCCTAATCCCAACCCTAACCCTAATCCTAAACCTAATTTCAAAACTAACCCTAATTCCAACTCTAACCCTAATTCCAACCGTAACCCTAACTTTAGCCCAGGATAATGAAAAAGCCAGCAGCAATTGCTATTTTTCCCAGAGGAAGCCACCTCTTGTGTGGCGATACGTGTGGGATCTCATCCCACACACCGGCTCCCTTTATTCTTGGTGCTGCTGGCTTTTTCATTATCCTGGAACACACCATTGTCCTGTTTCTCAGCTTGTTTGTATCTGAGTGTGTTTTTACACACCCATTTAGTCTTACCACCTTTTGGACATTTTCATTTGTTACATGTCCTTCACATTTGACTCAGTGATAAAATTCCCCCTTTAAGGGGTTACCACTGTCTCATTTCACCAGCAGGGTATTTTTCTAATCAGTTTTTGTTCACAAATGCTGTTGGACCCTTTTTTGGTATTGTATACTTACTGTTAAATTGTGTAATATAGGCTAGTTTCACACTAGCGTTTATTCCACGCAGTGCACGGCGCCGCTAAGCCCCGCCCCCTGCCGGCTCCCTGCCCGCCCCATCCGGTCATCGCCGCCTACTATCGCACATGGACGCTTGCGATCTGCGCACCCTATCTTTAGCATAGGGTGCGCAGATCGTGCGCTGGCTGTGCGCTAGTAGGATTTTGGCGTGCGCTGCGCATTTTTGAAGGTGCGCCGAGCGCGCCGAAATGCAACATGCTGCGTTCGGCGCACACGGGCGCACCTTCAAAAGTGCGCAGCGCATGCCAAAATCCTACTGGCGCATGGCCAGCGCACGATCTGCGCACCCTGTGCTAAAGATAGGGTACGCAGATCGCAAGCGTCCATGTGCGATAGTAGGCGGCGATGACCGGATGGGGCGGGCAGGGAGCCGGCAGGGGGCGGGGCTTAGCGGCGCCGTGCGCTGCGTGGAATAAACGCTAGTGTGAAACTAGCCTTATCACTTCTTTATACATGCAATTTTTTTGCACACATTAGATCTATATAAGTTTTTGTGGTATATGTTCATTCATTTGTAGGTATACATCCCTAAAGCCAGTTATACTTTTTTATTTAGTGCCTTTCATGGGAGCCTGGTGTGGTTTGCCATGACCTTTATACTGAGGTGTGGCATTTGGTTTTGAGTCTCCTTTGCATACAGATGCCATTTTAATCGTTTTTATATTATATGTGTTTTGTTTTGTCTCTGTATATCTCTTTTTTTGGTGAATAATAAAAATTTAAATTTTGTATTATACATATACGTGGTATATATATATTTCTCATGCAATTGAGGTGCTCCCTTTTATGGGTTTGACTTTTTATTTCTCTACTACATGTTTATTTGCATACCCTGGTGAGACCTCTTGCGCTTACATATAAATATATATTTTTCTGGTGGTGCCCTCCATTTACCTTGTACACTATTCTTAGTGCAGCAGGCACGATCTAGACAGCACTAAATAACGCCTGCAGCATGGAGCTTCAGTCCACAAGCTGTACAAACCAGGGAAGCACATTGGAGGAATGGAAAAAGGCAGGGATGCCACTAGGAATTTTGGAGCCCCATACTTGCAAAATTTTCAGGCCCCATTGAGACTCTGCCCAGGCTCCACCCCAGCTCCACCTCCACTCTTTGAACCTTCCACAATCCCTCCACCCACTCTTGGAAAAACTCAACTTCCCCACCACGTCCTCACCAATCAGATATTAACAATTCTCATCAAACACCAGATCACATTCATAACCAGCAGCTTTTGTTCTGGCCAAAATAATTTTTAAGCCGCCACCATGACACAGTAGACGCTTTTGGCCGGACTCTACTGTAACCTATTAAATATAAATATATTTTTAAGGGAATGAATCACATACATTTTTTTAAATGACCATTAATAACACATACAAGGGACAAATACCATCACACCATGATAGACCACATATTACCACCACATAGTGACCAAATAATACCACATACCAGGAACAAATAGTGATCATTAATAAAAAAAAGCAAAACACAATACTAAGTGACATTATACACAGGAACTCTGTATTTACTGTCAGTGTACAGGTAATACAGTGATCACCGGTGACATTATACACAGGAGTTCTGTATATAGTATCAGTGTACAGGTAATACAGTGATTACCGGTGACATTTTACACAACAGCGCTGTATATAGTGTATAGGTAATACAGTGATCACCAGTGACGCTATACACAGGAGCTCTGTATATAGTGTGAGTGTACAGATAATACAGTGATCACCGGTGACATTATACACAGGAATTCTGTATATAGTGTCAGTGTACAGGTAATACAGTGATCACCAGTGACATTACGCACAGGAGCTTTGTATATAGGAGCTGTGTACAGATAATACAGGGATCACCAGTGACATTATAAACAGGAGCTCTGTATATAGTATACAGTGTATAGTGTCAGTGTACAGGTAACACACTGACTCACCAGTCATGTCTCTAGCTGAAGTCTTTCATCTTTGCTTTTTTTTTCCATGCACTGCAGACTTTGATCACTTCTTCCAGCCAGGACTCGTGTCTGGATAACACATAGTTACCTAGAGCACCGCTATCAGTGCACATTCCCCACTTTTTCCCTTTCTTCTACACTATACATCTGAATACAGCTATGCACCCACCATTAATATATAATTGGTTATAATGCCACACACTATTCCAAATATAAATTATAATCCGCCACTGTGCCCCAACTATCTATACATAGCCACTTTCCCCACCTAATAAATATATAAATTATCACCTATACTCTTTCCCCCAATTCATTACCAGTCACTGCATACTCAACGCCCCCACTATGTACCTTCCGCTCCCTCGATTCATTATATTTGCATGCCCCTTCCACCCTAATTCATTGTCATGTCTTCTCCGTCTCCCATCCTCTAGTCATTATCAACAGCTCTCCCCATATTCATATATCATTTACTCCCCCACCCTCAAAATTCATTATTTGTTATCCCCCAGATCATTATTTGCTCTCCCCACCTCCCACCTTCATTTAAATTGTGTTCCCCATCCCTCACTCTCAATCATTTGCAGTCTCCCGTCATCTCCCCCCACTTCATCATGTGCAGTCTCCTTTAATCCCCACTTCGTCATGTGTAGTCTCCATTAACCCCCACTTCATCATGTGCAGTCACCTTTAACCCCCTTCATCATGTGCAGTCCCCTTTAGCCCCCACTTCATCATGTGCAGTCCCCTTTAACCCCTCACTTCATCATGTGCAATCCCCTTTAACCACCCAACTTCATGTGCAGTCCCCACCCCCCACTTCATCATGTGCCGTCCCCTTTAACCCCTCAACTTCATCATGTGCAGTCCCCTTTAACCCCCACTTCATTATGTTCAGTCCCCTGTAATCCCCCCAACTTCATCATGTGCAGTCACCTTTAACACCCCACTTCATCATCTGCAGTCCCCTTTAACCCCCACTTCATTATGTTCAGTCCCCTTTAATCTCAAATTCATCATTTGCAGTTCCCTTTAACCCCCCACTTCATCATTTGCAGTTCTCCCTCCTCCCCTCACCCATTTAATTCATTTTATAAAGAAAACAAAAAAGTTTTTTTTTACACTTACCTCGCAGACGCTCCCCAGCAGCGCGGCTCTTCTTCCAGCATTCGGTACATGTCGGCAAGTACACGATGACGTCACCAATTATGCACGGTCGCCGTCACCTGACTGGAAGTACACAGAAGACGGAGTGAGGGAGCGGGAGCTGCACAGCCATCAAGGTTAGACCGTGGACAGCTCCGAGAAAGTTCCCAGGCCCCAGCACTGTGTGCGCACACCACTTTAATGCACAATCGGACCCGGTGAGCAGAAGTGCATAAGCGGGTCCCCAGACCTGCTGGCCCCTCTGTGTACTGCTGTTCACTGGGTCCCATACAGCAGTAAGGGCAGTAATGCCCTGATGGTGGACCTGTATCTATAGATATATCTATCTATAGATATTCACTTATATTTGTTTTTTGTACATTATATGTGATCATGGTATGTGATGATATGGTATTCAATAAAGTATGTAAAAAAAGAGGTTGGACAAAGAAATGACATCACAATTCTTTTTTTTGTTAAATAATAGATCTTTATGTAGCTTACAAAAACGCATACAAATCCGCATGAAAAAAACACATGAAAATCCGGATCAAAAACGCATAAAAAATGCGTGGATTTTTAACTGCGTTTTTTGCCAATAGAGGAAGAATCCATGCAGAAAATTCCACAGGCAAATCTGCAACATATGCACATACCCTAATGGGAATTTTTTCAACATATTTTCCACAATGGCCTTCTACAGTAGTATAGCGCCATTTTAGAAAAACTCTCCAACTCAGGAAAAAAGGATGCAAAGTTCTCCTTGTAGCATGGGTCTATCACGGTGAAGAACCTCTACTCTTTTTAGGCCAAGATGAATGTAACAAGAGGGTCACAGGAAAAGCAGCGGTACATAAGGTCGCCCATATGTGCCATGCTCCATACATTCAACACTTCCCTGTCTCCACCATGATCACAAATCTCCATCTCTTCCTCCTCCTTCCTCCTCCTTCCCATCCTCAGCCCATCCACGTAGGAGAGACAGGACAAAGGTTGTGTGGCTACTAGCCTCTGTTGCGCTAGCCACCTGCTCCTGTTGCTTTTCAACAGCATCCACCTGCTCATTGATACCCAATCCGTGGTGAGCAGATGAGATGAGGCGGGGTGTCTATAATCTCTTTGTGTTATGTCTTCCTCTAACCCTCACCTGGTCTGCATGCAAAGCTTCACGTTTAATTGTGAGCAGCAACTGTTTAAGTAGGCACAGAAGCGGGATAGTTGCGCTGACTATGGCATCATCACCGCTCACCATCTTTGTGGAGTCCTCAAAGTCTTGGAGGACCACACAAATGCCAGACAGCCATGACAACTCTTCAATTGTTATATGCGGAGGCAGATCAGAATACCAACTGGCGTGTTGGAGCTGGTACTCAACTACTGGCCTCTTCTGCTCACAAAGCCTTGCTAGCATGTGCATTATGTAGTTCCAGATCATGGTAACTTCACACTCCAGTCGGTGAGCTGTCAATTGCATATGCTACTGCAGCACTACCAGAGTGGCAGTAGGTGTAGCTGACTTGTGGAAATGGGCGCTGACATGGTGTACCTTGACCAGATACTCTGGCAAATCTGGGTATGTTTTCATAAACCGCTGAACTATCAAGTTGAGCACATGTGCCATGCTGTTATGCACAGTGTAGGACAGACTAAGTGCAACACAAAGGAATAAGGGAAGGGGAATCAAAAAACACTAAGGAAGGGGGAAGTTGAGACCCCTGAACTGATCTAACATCACCCTGTCTGTCCTACCATCCCTATATAGGTTCCACACTTATCGCCAAGCAGGATACCTAGTACCTGTGTGAGCCTGGCAATAATCCCTGCACTGGGAAGGACAGGATGAGCACTAGTCAATCCCACTAATGCTAAAGACAGCAAGGATAAATGCAAAAAGGGGACACTTAGCTTGAGTAGACTCAGAGTGACACACCGACGCCCTCCAAACTCCAAGTGGATGCTAGCAGACTGCTACAGCTCCATTTACAACAGAGAAGTGCAAACAGGAAATTACACCTGCACCTCCCAACAGGAAGTAGGGAGTTATAAACACCCAGATCCAGGTGTGGTCATTAGCACGGGGAGAGGTGGCCACTAGTCTGCAAAACAAACAATCGAGAATTCTGAAGACAGATACATGCAACAGTCTGCAGCCTCTGACACATCCGTGACACAAGCATAGTAGGTGCGTGAGATTGCCAAGCTTCACAGCCACAACCAGGTTACGCCCATTAACACACAGGACCATACCTGGTTAGATGTTCAGCGGCAAAAACCACATTCTGTCCGGTCTGTTATTCATTTAAGTAATGCTACCATGGTGTGTGGTTGGTCTTTTAGACAAATTAGTTTCAGCAGAGCCTATTGCCGCTTCCTAGAGGTAGTGCTACAGAGTCTCTGGCATCCGGCTGATGTGGACGACATGCTCTGAGATACCACATTAGAGATGGAGCATGAGAAGGAGTAGGAGGAGGTGCAGGAACTGCTGTAGGAGGTTGAGGAAACCCTGACAGAAGTAGGGACAGCAATCCTCAGCGTTGGGAGCAAATGCGCTGTGTCAGGGTGTGACACAGCCCTAGCCTCCACAATGTTCACCCAGTGTGCCGTCAGGGAAATATAGCATCCCTGGCCACAAGCGCTTGTCCACGTGTCGATTGTTAAGCGGACAATACCAGTAAGTGCGTTGGTAAGGACACGGGTGATGTTCATGAACACATGCTAGTACAAGATGGGGACGCCACAGCGGGAGAAAAAGTGGAGGCTGGGGACCGAGTACCTATTGATGACTGCCACGAGTCGGCAAGCAGCCTGAAAATGTGCTTATTTAGCAATTGGGCCTGTGGTGGGTGGCTGGGAACTTTCTTTTTCCCTCCAATGCCTAGGGTAGGGACAGCTGATCACTGTGCTGGAACAAGGAGTTGGAAGTGCCTGATCATAAGCCAGAATATACAAGGATAGGTGCAAGGTAGGAGGCACCTGTGCCAGTGTTTTGGACAGGGAATTAGGAAGCACATAGCACAGGGAAAGAGGCAGTGGTGTCACCCAATGGCACCAATCGTAAACCCAGGTGTTCGGCCCACCGAATTGAGTGCTTAGATTACATATGCCTGATCATGTTGGTGGTGGTTAGGTTCTTAGTGGTCATGCCCCTGCTGATCTTGGCATGGCACAGGTTGCAAATGGCCATTATGTTGGTTTCAGAACTCTCTTTAAAAAAGTCCCAAACTGAGGAACACCTAACTCTTTGAAGGAGAAATGCACAAATGTCAGTGCCCTGCTGAAGTTTCCTGCCTTGTCCCTCTAGTCACCCCACTTCCTCTTCCTGTGTGTTTCGGTGCTGCCGATCTGTCCCCCTTAGCGCTGTTGGCCTCACTCTCCATAACAGCTTCCCAGGTTGGGTCGGTGACTTCATCATCCACCACCTTGTCTTCCACCACCACACCCTGGTCCTCCTGACTTTATGACTTAGCAACAAGACTTTGCAGCAATTGTGTCTCATCACCATCTTCCTCCTTACCCCAAATTTGCCATTCACCACCGTCATATTCTTGTGGCTGTGGCTGCTCTAAAGTTTGTGCATCACTAAACGGCTTGTCCTCCTGTCCCTCTTGGAGCATACAGATTGAGAGGACACAATCAAGAAATGATGTTGTAAAGACGTCCTCGGAGTGTCCTAGTATGGGATCACTAGTCTCGGGGGACTCAAGATTGTGGGATGAAGGAGGATCAGGGTTAGATTTTAGACTGGTGAGACTGGGCCGTGTGGAAGACTAGGTGGTTCTCCCAAGCCTGCTGGAAGCATTATCTGCTATCCAACCAACCATCTGTTAGCACTGCTCTGGCTTCAGAAGTGGTGTACTGTGTCTGCCTACAAAGTGGGACAGGAACCTATGTGTCATGAATTGGTGTGTTTCTTGTGCACCAGCAACAGGCGTAGTCGCACCTGCCTAACGTACTAGGCATCTGCTTGCACCATCATCAGCACTTTCACTTTCCCATCTCTTAACACAAGCCTTACCAATTTTGTAACTGCTAGTTCTCTTGAAACCCAGTTTTTCTTAATAAAAGAAAAAAAATTAGCCACCTGCAGCAATCAAAGCGGTTTTTGGGAGTTTATTTCCCCGCAATATAACAGAAAGAAAGCAAAAGTGTATGACTGACAATAAATTCAATCCAGAATAATGTTTTAATGCTTTTTTTTCAATTTTACAGATCACATAAATGTATTCAGACCATGTAATGCTGTATGGCTAAGAAAAGGAACACTACAAAAATGTTAAAAGCTTTTTTTTCAGTTTTAGAGATCACAGAAATGTTCACAGACTACGTAACACTGTATGGCTGAGAAATAGAAGCATACAAAATTTTTAAAAGCTTTTTCTCAGTTTTAGACATTGCAGAAATGTTCCCAGACACTGTATGGCATAGAAAGGTAAGCCTTACAAAATGTCTTAAAAGCTTTTTTTCAGTTTTAGAAATCACAGAAATGTTTCCAGACTGCAAAACACTTGTAGCACCCATGTCTCTGCCTGCAATCCCTCTCTCACTGCCTGCAGTCCCTCTCTCACTGCAGAGACACCAGCGTATTCACCACCATTCTATACATTTAGAATGTTATACAACTTGTCTAAACAGGCCATCATTTAGCGGAGGCGGGCGGCACGTGTAAATGTGTCCTTAGTGTTGAATAATATTAGCTCATCTTTTGAAATATTGACAATATATGATTTACCTCATGCATTAACATAATTATTATGTGTGACTGCTTTATTTCTCTTTAGAACTGGGGTGTTGTCAACTCTGATGAGTGATTACAATCGTTTTACCTCAATTTCAATGATAAGCTTGTGTAGGTTGGGAAATAATAGGGAAGTTGTGAGAAAACAGAGAAGTCAAATATGTCTAAATGGTAAATTCTGCTGCTGTAAGAAATCTCAGTGCTGAACTACAGCTATAATATTGTGGGAGGAAGGACCGGAACAATAAAGATAACGGTGTCTCTGGGCTGGAACCAATGGGACTGCCACTAGTGTTGCAGGGGAACAGAGAACCTGACCTGGACAGACCTGTGACCCCTGTTGCCAAGGGCGGGACTGTTATAAGAAGGGCTGTACGCGGGAACCCCGAGGCTTTTGGCGGGAAGACAGGAGGTGCGGCAGGTGAATGATAGCTCTCTCCCTGCGGGTAATCCAACAGACTTCAGACTATGCTTGAGTACGTACTTCCCTGCATCCAGCTACAGCACCACTGACCGTTACTGCTGCCGGACACAGACCCTATGTGACTGCAGGCAGGAAACGCTGACCGTACTGCGCAACGCTTGACTGCTGACAGTGTAGGGTGCATATTGCCCATCAGAGACTTCAACTCTACAGCTGCAGCTGCGGACTTGATTCCGGTTCCCTCCACCTCATTCGCTGGAACAACAGCCACTGGTACCCAGACATACAGCGGCCCTCCAAAAGTTCCCAGACTCTTCGCCGCCGCTAAGAGACAGTGCCTCCAGTACATCCAGGACCACTTCCTCAAAGTGACGTGCCATCTGCGGCGCCATCGTGGGATTTTACAACCACCTCCCTCCAGACGACAGTCTGATAAGTTGAACCCTACGTTTTTCTTTCCTGCTGTTAGCAACTCTGTTTTTTTACCATTGTTGACAGCTGAAGTCAGGCTGTCACCGCATTTTACTGTTCTTCCACATATTTGCCCGCACAATACTTCTGTGGCATGTTGGGACTTGCAGCGCTTGCCATCGGTGGCTGAACGAGGTGGGCAGGGCTTGTATGGGCCCTGTCAGGTGGAGCATGGAAAGGGCGGGGGCACATGCACAGTACAGGACAGCCTGTGAGCTAGTTGAGCATCTGGGGCTCACAACGCTTGCTTGCGGGGCTCGGGCCTAACCAGTCTGTGACCGCAGCCTTGGCCGAGCTCCACTCTGACCGGAAGTGGGCGGGGCTTGCCCGGGTCCAGCTGCAACATCAGCGGTTGTCGGGGCCCAGGCACAGGACATCCAGACCAACAGCGTGGGCTCGGGCCTAACTGTACTCGGAGCGGCGGAGTTGGGCGGAGCTTGTCCGGGCCTTGCCGTGTCATTGGTGGAAGTCGCGGGGGGCCCGGGCCCAGAATATCCAGGCCTGCAGTATGGGCACCACGGCAATGGCCATGACCTGTGGTACCCGCCCCGTAGCCTGCCTGGGCGAGGATGAAGGGGCCGCAGCGCGAGAGCGGGGGGCCAAGCGCACAGCTGAAATGGACAAATGAAGGCGCTCTGGAGGGCGGGAGGACCGCACGCCTGCACTGCAGCACCATCAAGGGAGGCTGCGGCCGCAGCGGAGGGGTACCGAAGGGAGGAAGCCCTGGGGCCTGGGGAGAGGTCAGGGGGAATAGGGTTAGGGGAAGCCCACGGAGCTGATAGGGAATAATGAGAGGGCACAGGGAGGTGAGCACTGAGGCCGGCTATAAGGGCTTGTAACCATTGCTCACCTTCCTGTGCTGCTCTCTGCCGCAGGGCCTCGATCATGGGGTCAGACAGGGTGGGACAACAGGAACAACAGCTTCCAAAGGACAGCCGGGGAGAAAGAGGAAGGCACTGTCCCCGGTCACTTGAATTTAACCCCTGAGGGTGTGGCCGGACGCCCCTTCCTCTTTCTTCCCGTTGGTCAGTTGGGCATCCCAACAGGACCTGTTGAAGCGTATTGAGCGTGAAACGGCTGTTGTCTGTCTTCCAGCACATTGCTCCCGTGCCTATGCCGATGCCTTGTGTATGTGAAATAAACTGATTTGATTCACATGAACGGTGAGTGCCATCCTATTTTTTCTTTCTCTTCACAATGAAATGTTCTGTTTTTTCAACATGGGATTGAGCAACCGTTCCAAGTGGGATTAAGGTGTTTTTTTTATTAATGTGAAAAATATATGTGCAGATATTCAGGTTATTTTTTCACACAACGGTGCCGGATATCTATTTTCTCAATTTGTGGACATCTCAATTATGGCATCAACTGGGGAGTAGTGGGAGGGGGGAATTGAGCACTGCACAGAGTTTCCTTCTAGCTTTCTCCTAGGAGCTCCGCAGTCAGAGGCACATTCCCTATACAGTATCGTGCCTGCCATTACAGACTAATGAGGGCACGGTGTCTGGTGGAATGTGCCTTTGGCATTTTGACCGCTAAATGGAGGGTATTGCTTAGTGCCCTCTAGTTAAGCGAGCAAAATGTGGACGTTGTAATTAAGGCATGTGTAATATTACACAATTTTACACGGATCCATGATTTTTGTGTGTATGAGAATACTGAGGGAGGATTGGCTAACAATCCTGGTCAAATTGCCCAGGCTTTGCCCAGAGGCAGAGAGCTTTCAGGCCTCAGAGTGCGTGAAATTATGACAGATTATTTTCTTACACCTGAGGGATCTATACCCTGGCAATAAAATGTTGGGCCATGATGTTTTGCTTATTTTTTTTTCTGATGATGCTGATTACAGTAATCATAATATGTGTTCATTATATTGACTTAGTACAATGCCTACATGTTTTGGTGGAGTAATAAACACATATTTTGCTGTGAAAACAAGATTTCCTTTTATTTGGCGCCAAAAACAAACAAAACTTTGGCTTCATTTTGGCTTAACTAAGAAATAGCCAACGTTGGCAAGGATTTACCTATTGTAACAATAACAAACCTTACAAATCCAAAAAAGAATGATGTGAAGTGGTTGGTGACGTTGGTGCAAGGGGATTGTCGGGGTTTTCGGGACAAGTGCTTTGCTGATTGTTAGGATCCCCAAGGGTGAACCCACTGGACCGCGGCAACGAATCTCCCTCGGTCGAGCAGACCAGGTGGACCACCCCCTATACAGGGAGCGTTAGGGACAGGCCCAGGGGAAACTCTTACCGTGGCAGCTGGTACCCGGGGCGAACACAGGAGACATGGCAGGTGACTGAAAAGGCAGACAGGAGGACTGGCAGTACAAGGGCCCCAGAACATGGAAAGGATAGAGATACAGGCAGGCACGGCTGGAGGACACAGAGAGACACGGGAACTCAGACCGGATGGAGGCACGGGCAGGCGAACACTAGGAGAGACAAATGGAGAACGTAAATCAGGACGGTGGAAATAGGGAGCAGGAGATAGGGGCAGGGAGGACAGAGGTCACAGGCTGGCGTGGGGCCAGGATCACTCATAGATCACAAGTGACGATCAGGCACCGCCAGGAGGAAGAGGCAACCTGATAAGGGAATGTGTGGAGGTACTTCCGGGTCAGAGTCCTCCAGAGCATAGAGTGGACTGGGAGGAGTGGCCGGCCTCACAGAGAGCGGTGTGCGCGTGCACGGTAAGGCCTGCTGTGCGGGCGCCCGACAAGAAGCAGACGCTGATGCTGGAGCTGGAGAGAGAATGGGGGCGTGCCGGGACGCCGATGACCACTGAGTATGTCGGGGCAAGGGGGGCGGCGGCACGCGGCGTGAGAGGCAGCGGCGTGACAGTACTCCCCTCCTTACACGCCCCCCTCCCAAGAGCGGAAAGAAATCTTGCCAAAACCCGAGGAGCCTGGATGTTCTCCCAAGGCTCCCAAGATCTCTCCTGCGGGCCAAAACCCTTCCAATCTACGAGGAAAAAGGTCTTCCCTCTTAGCCTTTTCATGGCGAGAATGTCTTTAACCTCAAAGACATCATCAGCGGAAATAGGCCGGGGAGAATGAGTAGTAGACGCATGGAACTGGTTGAGAAGCATTGGTTTCATAAGAGAAACACGGAACGAATTGGGGATAAGGAGCGAGGCAGGGAGCGTCAGCTTGTAAGAGATGTCATTGATGCGCGTCAAGACCCCGAAGGGTCCAATATACCGGGGACCAAATTTATGCGAGGGGATCTTTAGGCGGATGAATTTGGAAGATAACCACACTCTATCGCCAGGATGATAGAGAGGTGGGTCCAAGCGCCTCTTGTCTGCGTGTTTTTTCATCTTTACACGCGCTTGTTCGAGAGCGGTCTTGGTCTCCTGCCAGATACTGGAGAACTCCCCAGACAGAAGATCGGCGGCCGGCACACCCAAGACAGGAGGGACCGGTAGAGGTACGCCTGGATGTTGCCCGTAGACAATAAAGAAAGGAGTTTTAGAAGAAGATTCACTGGCGTGATTGTTATTTGCGAATTCAGCTCATGGGAGTAAGTCTGACCAGTCATTCTGGTGGGCATTAGAGAAGTGACGGAGGTAATTCACCAAAATTTGACTAGTATGCTTTGCTTGGCTGTTGGTCTGTGGGTGATAGGCGGAGGACAAATCCAGCGTGATGTTCATATGCTTGCAGAGCGCTCTCCAGAACTGAGAGGTGAACTGGACTCCCCTGTCCAAGATGATATGTTGAGGAAGACCATGGACATGAAAAATATGGTGGATGAAAACCTTCGCCAATTCGGGTGCCGAGGGTAAATCGGGAAGAGAGATGAAATGAGCCATCTTGGAGAATCTATTCACAGCGACGAAGATGACGGTGCAACCTGAAGAGCGAGACAGATCAGTAATAAAGTCCATAGCAATGTGCTGTCAGGGAGCCGAAGGGACTGGAAGCGGATGCAAGAGGCCTGAAGGTAACTGCCTGGGAACTTTGTTCTTGGCACAGGATGGACAAGAAGCTAAAAAACCTCAAACATCTTGAGGAAGAGTAGGCCACCAGTAGTAGCGGGAAACGAGGAGGAGAGTCTTTTTGAACCCAACATGACCTGCAATTTTGGAGGCATGTCCCCAGTGCAAGACTCGCCTCCTGTTGTTCTCTGTCTTACCCGGAGGTAGAGTAGACAGACTGAGGGGTGCCACCGTGATGATCTTGGAAGGGTCCATGATGTGCATGGGCTCCTCCTCTGTATCGACAGCAAGAAAGGATCTGGACAATGCATCGGCCATGAGGTTCTTACTACCCAGATGGAAGCGAAGTTCAAAATCAAAACGGGCGAAGAACCACCTAGCTTGCCGGGGATTAAGCCTCTGTGCCGATCGGATGCATGTCAAATTTTTATGGTCCGTGTAGATCTGAAACGGATATACAGCTCCCTCCAATAAGTACCGCCATTCCTCTAACGCCAGTTTGATAGCCAACAGCTCCCTGTCATCAATGGAATAATTCCGTTCCGAGGTGGAGAATGTCTTTGAGAAGAAGCCGCAGGTGACAAGCAGCCCAGAAGGAGATCTCTGAGAAAGTACGGCTCCGTCCCCGATGGCTGAGGCATCCACTTCCAAAATAAAAGGTTTGTTAGTCTCTGGGTGATGGAGGACGGGGGCCAAGGCGAAGGCTTGTTTCAGGGTAAGGAAGGCTCTTTCAACCTCTGAGGACCAGACGTGAGTGTTGGCCCCCTTACGAATCAAAGAGATGGGAGCAGTCAAAGAAGAAAAGTAACAGATGAACTGCTGGTAATAATTTGCGAAACCAAGAAATCGCTGATATGCCTTGACTCCATGAGGTTGCAGCCAGTTGAGCACGGCGGACACCTTCTCTGGGTCCATGCATAAGCCAGAATCAGAGATGATGTACCCCAGGAACGGAAGAGACGTCTGTTCAAAGGCGCACTTCTCGAGCTTAGCATACAGGCGATTCTCCCTCAGGCGCAACAAAACTTGACGGACATTTTTTCTATGGGTAGACAAATCCGGAGAAAAGACGAGAATATCGTCCAGATACACCACCACACAAGAGTACAGAAGGTCTCGGAAAATATCAGTCACGAATTCCTGGAATACTGTGGGGGCATTGCACAAGCCAAATGGCATGACCAAATATTCATAGTGACCGTCCCTGGTGTTAAAAGCGGTCTTCCACTCATTTCCGGGGCGATTACGGATGAGATTGTAGGCCCCACGGAGATCCAGTTTGGTGAATATTCGTGCCCCCTGCAGCCAATCGAACAGCTCCAGAATGAGAGGGAGCGGGTACTTGTTCTTGATGGTGATATCATTGAGGCCCCGGTAGTCGATGCAGGGACGAAGAGATTCGTCCTTCTTCTTGATGAAGAAGAAGCCTGTGCCTGCAGGTGAGGAAGACTTCCGAATAAAGCCTCTGCACAGATTTTCCTGGACGTACTCGATCATGGCTTGGGACTCGAGATGATTCAGAGGATAAATTCGGCCCCGGGGTTGGGTAGAGCCTGGAACGAAATCGATTGGGCAATCATAGGGACGATGCGGAGGAAGGCTCTCTACCTCTTTCTTGTTGAAAACGTCCGTGAAGGACCAGTAGGCCGAAGGCAAGTCTGCATCTCACCGCAGAAGACCGAGAAGATCTGACTGGCTGAACTGGAAGCAGGCACGTAGACTGGCAGGATTGACCCCATCGTAGAATGTCCCCAGATCGCCAATCGAGGATGGGTTCGCGAATCCTTAACCAAGGAAGACCTAGGAGGAACGTATGGGATAACGAGGGCAGTACGAAGAAGGCTATCTTCTCCCGATGCAGGGCTCCAATCTGTAACTCCACCTCTTCGGGGTCCAAGGTAATGGTCTCCTGCAGGGGAGCGCCGTTGACCGAAGCTAGCTGCTGAGGAGTCTCCAAGGACCTGACAGGAATCCGAAACTTTTTGACCGCCTTGAGCTGGATGAAGTTCCCGGCTGCTCCAGAATCTATATAGGCCACCTCAGAGAAGCGACTGGAACCTAGATTCAATAAGACAGAGAGGGTTAAGGGTAGAGAGGTATCACTAACACCTAGGGAGGCCTCTCTTACCTGTCCTAGGCGAAGGCGTTTCCCGGCCTCACCGGACAAGAGCGCAGAAGATGGGAGGTGCTGCCACAATAGAGACAGAGACCCTGAGCAAGCCTCTCTTGACGGCGCTGCTCTGCCGGTTTGAGACTATCCACCTGCATAGGTTCTGATGCTGAGACCGCGAAAGTAGAGGAGAATCGCGAGCGGGGGGGACTGCATGTAGCTGGAGATAAACGGGGAAGCCTTCTCTCCCTGGCGACCTCGCGGGAGCGCTCCTGGATGCGCAAGTCAATGCGAGTCGCCAGGGAAATCAGATCCTCCAAGGATGTTGGTGTGTCACGGCCAGACAGCTCGTCCTTAATACGCACAGACAAACCCCGCCAAAGTGCTCCCACCAGGGCCTCATTGTTTCATCCCAGCTCGGAGGACAAGGTGCGGAACTGAATAGCATACTGGCCTACCAAAAGAGTGCCCTGGCGGAGGCTATAAAGGGACTCAGTGGTAGAGGCCAGGCATCCAGGTTCGTCAAAGACCTTGCGAAAGGTCTCTAGAAAAGTGGAGAGCTGGGAGACCAAAGGATCTTCTCACTCCCAGAGGAGGTTCACCCAGGCCAACACTTCGCCCTCCAAGTGGGATACCACAAAGGCCACCTTAGCTCGGTCGGTGGGGTACTGTTGAGGCAGCAATTCAAAATGCAACTGGCAATGGTTTAGGAACCCCAGGCACAATTTGGGGTCTCCGCCATACCACGGAGGTTTAGCTAAACGGGGTGGTGGGTGTGGAACGGAGGCCTGAACAGGGGCAGAGGCGGTGGACTTGGAGAGAGAGGAATTGGTTATCCACCGAGGCCATATAATTTAGGATATGGGCCTGAGTATCGCATTGCTAGGTGAGCTCCTGCTGGAGACTGGCCAGTTGGGACGCATTCCCGGGGTCAGAGGGCTGTAATGTCCATAGCCGGGACTCCATGGTCTTTAGAAAGGCCATGATCCGGGTCTGATTTTCTCGTAGGCACGCTAGTTCCTTTTAGGCGGAGGCTGAGGTACCAGCGAGATCCATGGCCTGATCGTGCTGTTAGGATCCCCAAGGGTGAACCCACTGGACCGCGGCAATGAACCTTCCCCGGACGAGCGGACCAGGTGGACCACCCCCTATACAGGGAGTGTTAGGGGCAGGCCTAAGGGAAACTTTCCACGGCAGCTGGTACCCGGGGCGAACACAGGAGACATGGCAGGTGACTGGAAAGGCAGACGGGAAGACTGGCAGGACAAGGGCCCCGAAACATGGATAGGACAGAGATACAGGCAGGCACGGCTGGAACACGGGAACACAGGCAGGACGGAGACACAGGCTGGAGGACACAGAGAGACACGGGAACTCAGACCGGATGGAGGCACGGGCAGGCGAACACTAGGAGAGACAAATGGAGAACATAAATCAGGACGGCGGAAATAGGGAGCAGGAGATAGCGGCAGGAAGGACAGAGGTTACAGGCAGGGGTGGGGCTAGGATCACTTGTAGAGCACAAGTGATGATCAGGTACCGCCAGGAGGAAGAGGCGGCCTGATAAGGGAATGTGTGGAGGTACTTCCAGGTCAGAGTCCTCCAGAGCATAGAGTGGACCGGGAGGAGAGGCCGGCCTCACAGAGAGCGGTGGGCATGTGCGCGGTAAGCCCTGCTGTGCGCGCGCCCGACAGGAAGCAGACGCTGATGCTGGAGCTGGAGAGAGAATGGGGACGTGCCGGGACGCCGAGGACCGGTGAGTATGTCGGGGCAAAGGGGAGGCGGTGGCGGCGTGACAATGATGTGTTGATGGATTTGGATTTATGGCTGCTGGGGAGTTGTGCTGTGTTGGTATTGGTTGTTGGTAAGTGGGCGTATAATCCATTGGTCCCCGATAATACCAAGCAGGTTCTTGTGTATGTTGGCGGTAAGATCTTTGGCTGTGTTGGACAATATTCGAAGTTTGTTGTGGAGGACCATGATGCCAGCCTTCACCCTTCCCAACTAAAATGTGATTGCTTGTACTGTGGCCCATATTAGTCTTGCTGCCCATAATGTGTTTGGTATGTGGCCATGCTGGTTGAGTAAGTGTGGGGGGATTATTGCTGGATGTGGGGTTGTAACTCACTCCTAAAGGAGGTGGTTGGCCTATGGGGCTATGTTCCTGTACATATGGGCCTGCCACACTCGTATGACGTTGCCATGATTGTGTGGACAGAGGAAGATGGATGACCAGTGTCAGTAGGTGGCAGAGATGTAGGTGGTTGGTGTGACTCCCTAGTTGCAGGGTCATGAGCAACCCCTGAGCTGGATGCATGGGGGCAGTGAGACAGCTGTTTGTGGTGTCTCTCTCTTAAATCAAAAAGATACAGTACCTAGGATTTTGGGATGGAGGTGGCAGCATGTATGAGGTGTAGTATAGATGTTTTGGTGTTCAGCCTTATATCTATGGGTATTTGGCAAAGATGTTGGGCCACGCTGCAACCAAATGCCTCCTCTCCATCATCAGAAATGGTGCGACCAATATAATCCATCCACAGCTATCAATTTGCCTCCTTGTGACTATATTTTGGGCATTCCTCCTTCTGCGCATTCGCTGTAGTATTGATGCTCGGGATGAGATTTATAGGGGCAATGAAGGACTGCTGCTCCAGGCCTGCTCTTCCTGCTGTGCTGCATCCTCTGTAGGGTTTGGTGGCTCTCAACCTTCCTCCTCTGATGGTCCAGGGACATCTTCCTCACATGGGCATTGCTCCTCATTTTGTTATGGCCCTGCCTCTGCCTCAGAGGCTGTGTCTCTTTCCCGAATGTTTGATTCTGTTCTATATATAAATAATTTTTGGGGTTAAAACTAGGGATGAGCGAGTACTGGAGTATTTGGACTCACTATACTTGTACCGAGTATACCCTAATACTCGGGTATTGGGTACGAATAGCGAGTCCAATGAAAGTCAATGGAAAATGTGAGTAATTGTCTGCTGGACCCTACAAAGCGGTCTGGGGGCTGAGGAAAAGGCTAAAAAATGTGTTAATGTTAAAAAATGTATGCTGTAAACAAATGTATATAACATGGGGGCACCTGGTCAGGGGCTGCACGATTGTTTTTACACCACTGCTTCACTAGAATGTACAAACACTATTTGAAGTCCTGTGGTTTTTTGCCGGAAGAGCGGGACTCGTACGCCACTTTCGCAGTGCCAGTGATATATCAGAAGTGCCGTAAGAGCGACTGATGATGGAGGCGATCTCCTGACAGCTAAGTGTGTAAGTGGTGTATGGAGAGCAATCTGCCCTAGAGGCTGTGCTATGGTTAACGCAGGAAGAAGCCACCCATCATCATCATCATCATCACAAGGGATTCAGAATTATAAAGCTTGGACTACTGTCCTTGTTGTGCTACTGCCCAATGTGTAGGCATAGATATATTGTCTTCAAAACATTAGCCCTAGGGGCTGTATCATGGTTGATGAAGGAAGCAAGGCAGGTCTGAAGGGCCAAACAATTATGATAAAGCCAGGACTACTATCATAGAGGTGACCATGCCCAGTGTAGAGGCACAGCCATCGTGTCTCCAAAAATTAGCCCAAGGGGCTGTATCATAGTTGATGAAGGAAGCAAGACAGGTCTGAAGGGAGAGCCACTGATCGGTCTGTTCTTTTATTCCTTGCCACAGCTCTGCTGCAGTGTGTGATGTTTCACCTAAGCAGATCAGCTTCAGCAGAGCGTTTTGCCGCTTTGCTGATGTGCTGCTGCACAACTCCCAACTTGGGAGTGATGTGGAGGGTAATTCAGCATAGGATGACGAGGCGGAGGAGGAGGAAGAGTGGAGACTGGACGTATATGATGAGGCGGAAACCCTGATTGAGGTTGGGCCCGCTATTCGTGGCGTGGGTAGGATACGTGTTGATGGTCCAGTTTGAGACTTTGTCCCACCCTCCACCAAGTTGAGCCAGTGTGCCGTGACAGAGATGTATCGTCCCTGGCCACAAGTACTTGTCCACGTGTCTGTTGTAAGATGGACCTTCCCGGTTACGGCATTGATGAGAACCCACTTTAGATTGTTTAAGACGTGCTGGTGTAACGCGGGGACAGCACACCGGGAAAAATAGTGCCGGCTGGGAACCGAGTATCGTGGGGCAGCCACAGCCAAAAGATCACAGAAAGACTGTGTCCCCACAAGCCTAAATGGCAACATCTCCATGGCTAGCAACTTGACAATGTGCGCGTTCAGCATTTATGCTTGTGGGTGTGTGGCTTCGTGTTTACGCGTCTTTTCATATATCTGGGGCACGGACAATTGGACACTTTCCTGGGACAAACAAGTGGATGAGCTTGTTGTGGCCCGTGTCTGTGCAACCGCAGCTTGTGAGCAAGAGGTATGATGATCACCTGCTTCCTGCCCAGCAGATTGGAAAGGACATATCACAGGCGACATGGCAGTGGTTTGACCCGCAGTCGCAGACACTGATTTGGTACCCTGTTGCTCAGCCCACCGACTAGGGTGCTTGGCTGCCATGTGTTTCCGCATACTGGTGGTGCTTTGGTTGCCTTTGCCCTGGCCTCTGCTCAGCTTCCTATGGCAGATGCTACAGATGACAACATTTGGTTCAGAAGGACTATCGGAAAAAAATTTCCAGACAGCGGCTGAACGCACCCTTGCCTTGACTTGGGGCACAGAGGGATTGCTCTTGGCAACAGTTGACACAGTTCGCACTCTGCTCAAACCAGTAGCCCTTGGTGCCTTTGTTGGTGCTACATATCCACCTTCATCCTCTGTGCTGCTGTTCTGGCTATGCGCGCCAACGGCCCAGGTTGGATCGGTGGTCTCATCATCGACCACCTCGTCGTCCATGTCATCCTCCTTCCGTGTTGATCTTGGCGATTCGACAGATGGCAACTGTGTGTCATCACCATCAGCCTCCACTAGAGTTGAGCAAAACGGGTCGAAAAAATTCAAAAGTCGCCGACTTTTGGCAAAGTCGGGTTTCATGAAACGAAACCCGACCCTAGGATGAGGTCGGCCACGAGGTCGGCGACTTACACGCCAAAGTCGCGTTTCAAAAGTTTGTTTTGCGCTCTTTTTCAGCCAATCAGGATCCACGGACACTGTGGGCAACGTGATGACATAGGCACGGGTCACCACCATCTTTCAGAAGGGCATGCAAGTGATTGGCTTGCTTTGGTGAGCATCACAGGGGGTATAAAAGGGCGTGCACGCCGACCGCCATCTTACTTCTGCCGATCTTAGTATAGGGAGAGGTTGCTGCTGATTCTGTAGGGAGAGCGTTAGGCAGGGAAGAAGACAAAAAAACTGCTTCTGCTGCTAGCGATTTGGCCTGCACAACACACCAGTCACTGTGTGTGCAGTGCAAGGGGAGGCTATATAGTGGTGTATCAGTGGTGTTGGTTGTTGGGCTTCCTTTTAAGGCTTCCTGACAGGCTGGCATTGCTGTTTACCCACTGCTCCGCAAACTGCTTTTTTAAAAGCAATCCCAATTTTTTTTTTTTGTCCTGCTGAGAAGAAAAAAAACTGCTTCTGCTGCTAGCAATTTGGCCTGCATAACACACCAGTCACTGTGTGTGCAGTGCAAGGGGAGGCTATATAGTGGTGTATCAGTGGTGTTGGTTGTTGGGCTGCCTTCTAAGGCTTCCTGACAGGCTGGCATTGCTGTTTACCCACTGCTCCGCAAACTGCTTTTTTAAAAGCAATCCAATCTCCCTTATCCTCTAGTCACTTTTGTCACAGCTGTGCCATCGAGCCTGTCACATAGCGCTCAGATATTCATTGGGCCTCACACAATCCAAAAGTGTCCAGTGTCCAAAAGTGTGTGCAGAGATTCAAAATCTCCCTTATCCTCTAGTCACTTTTGTCACAGCTGTGCCATCGAGCCTGTCACATAGCGCTCAGATATCAGTGGGCCTCACACAATCCAAAAGTGTCCACTGTCCACAAGTGTGTGCAGAAATTCAAAATCTCCCTTATACTCTAGTCACTTTTGTCACAGCTGTGCCATCGAGCCTGTCACATAGCGCTCAGATATCAGTGGGCCTCACACAATCCAAAAGTGTCCACTGTCCACAAGTGTGTGCAGAAATTCAAAATCTCCCTTATCCTCTAGTCACTTTTGTCACAGCTGTGCCATCGAGCCTGTCACATAGCGCTCAGATATCAGTGGGCCTCACACAATCCAAAAGTGTCCACTGTCCAAAAGTGTGTGCAGAAATTCAAAATCTCCCTTATCCTCTAGTCACTTTTGTCACAGCAGTGCCATCGAGCCTGTCACATAGCGCTCAGATATCAGTGGGCCTCACACAATCCAAAAGTGTCCAGTGTCCAAAAGTGTGTGCAGATATTCAAAATCTCCCTTATCCTCTAGTCACTTTTGTCACAGCAGTGCCATCGAGCCTGTCACATAGCGCTCAGATATCAGTGGGCCTCACACAATCCAAAAGTGTCCACAAGTGTGTGCAGAAATTCAAAATCTCCCTTATCCTCTAGTCACTTTTGTCACAGCTGTGCCATCGAGCCTGTCACATAGCGCTCAGATATCAGTGGGCCTCACACAATCCAAAAGTGTCCAGTGTCCAAAAGTGTGTGCAGATATTCAAAATCTCCCTTATCCTCTAGTCACTTTTGTCACAGCAGTGCCATCGAGCCTGTCACATAGCGCTCAGATATCAGTGGGCCTCACACAATCCAAAAGTGTCCAGTGTCCAAAAGTGTGTGCAGATATTCAAAATCTCCCTTATCCTCTAGTCACTTTTGTCACAGCAGTGCCATCGAGCCTGTCACATAGCGCTCAGATATCAGTGGGCCTCACACAATCCAAAAGTGTCCAGTGTCCAAAAGTGTGTGCAGATATTCAAAATCTCCCTTATCCTCTAGTCACTTTTGTCACAGCAGTGCCATCGAGCCTGTCACATAGCGCTCAGATATCAGTGGGCCTCACACAATCCAAAAGTGTCCAGTGTCCAAAAGTGTGTGCAGATATTCAAAATCTCCCTTATCCTCTAGTCACTTTTGTCACAGCAGTGCCATCGAGCCTGTCACATAGCGCTCAGATATTCATTGGGCCTCACACAATCCAAAAGTGTCCAGTGTCCAAAAGTGTGTGCAGAGATTCAAAATCTCCCTTATCCTCTAGTCACTTTTGTCACAGCTGTGCCATCGAGCCTGTCACATAGCGCTCAGATATCAGTGGGCCTCACACAATCCAAAAGTGTCCACTGTCCACAAGTGTGTGCAGAAATTCAAAATCTCCCCTGTCCTATAGACACCTTGTACCTTGTTTTACATTACTATATAGTTTGTTGGATTTTGTCTACATTTCTACCAAAAATGAGGAAGGCTGGTGGAAGAGGCCATGGAATTGGGCGGGGGTTGGCAGCTGGTAATGATGGTGTTGGTGGTGGATCTGATGGTAGTGGCAAGAGCAAAATAGGACCGAATGCAGGAGGTGCTGACCCTGCGTCATCGTCTGGCTACATAAGGCCTCGAACGCTTAGTTTTCTAGGAGTTGGCAAACCGCTTTTAAAGCCAGAGCATCAGGAAAAAGTTTTGTCTTACATTGCTGACTCAGCCTCCAGCTCTATCGCCTCCTCTTCTTCAGTTGTAAAAAGTAAAAGCACTGAGTCGTCATTGGAGGCTCATGTTCATGAACCACACCTTTCCTTGTGTCCTTCACCCCAACCAAGATTGAAGGATGACGCAGGCCATACTACTGATTACTCCATGGAGCTGTTTTCACATACCATGCCTGGATTATCAAGTCAAATGGTGAATTACCCAGGCCAAGATGAATCTGACATGGAGTGCACTGATGCACAGCCGCTGATGGATGATTCTGCTGGTACATTCACTCAGAGCACTACATTGTCCTCGCAGTGTACAGAGCCAGATTCTGACCCTGATGAGACTCAGGTGCCCCTTCCCGCACACTATACCACCATACACGGTTACACAGAGGAAGGTGCACATGACATAGAAGAGGAGGTGATGGATGACCCAGTTGTTGACCCAGATTGGCATCCATTGGGGGAAGAGGGTGCTGCTTCCAATAGCTCAGATGAGGAGCATCCACAGCAGACATCGACATCGCAACAGCTGTTATCTGGCAGGCCCGGAGCACTCCAAAGACAGGTTCCAAACATCAAAAGAGTTGCTGGACAGCTTGTCCAGAGGGTCAAAAGATCACAGCGTGCTAGGCCGCAAAATGTCTGCCAAAGTAGGAAGAGTGCAGTGTGGCACTTTTTTGAACAAAATCCTCATGATCAGGCCAAGGTTATCTGTAAGAAGTGCGCAAAGACCTTTAGCCGAGGGAAAAATCTGAAAAATTTGAATACCAGTTGCATGCTTAGACATTTAACCAGCATGCACTTGCAAGCGTGGACACAACACCAAACCTCAAGTGCCACATGTGCAACTGATCACAACGAAGGTAGTCAGCAACGCTACATTGTTTCCCCCACTGTAAGCCCACCGGTTAGCACAGCAGCAAATGTTGAGGTGTCGTTGCAAGACCACAGCAGTCAGGGAATCCCACTGTTATATCAACGAAAGACTGATTCTAGGCCATCAGAAAGAACACCAACTCCATCACC
The DNA here is from genome assembly GCF_039654945.1 of Dendrobates tinctorius. Classification (NCBI taxonomy): domain Eukaryota; kingdom Metazoa; phylum Chordata; class Amphibia; order Anura; family Dendrobatidae; genus Dendrobates; species Dendrobates tinctorius. The sequence goes on along the minus strand of NW_027361939.1, from coordinate 11,008,600 downwards.
ATCATCAACCCTCTCTCAGTCCGCCCTGTCCACCGCTACTTCCACCATATGCAGCTCTCAAGTCCAGCTCACCCTCCCAGACACTATGAGTAGGTCAAGAAAGTACTCAGTCTCTCATCCGCGTACACTGGGTTTGAACGCCCACATTGCCAAACTAATCTCGTTTGAGATGATGCCCTTTCGGTTGGTGGAAAGCACAGCTTTCCGCGAACTCATGGCCTATGCAGTACCACGCTATGACCTACCCAGTCGCCACTTCTTCTCTCGCAAAGCCATCCCAGCCCTCCACCATCATGTGAAAGACCGCATTGTCCATGCACTCAAGCAGTCAGTGAGCGGAAAGGTGCACCTCACAACTGATGCATGGTCCAGTCGGCATGGCCAGGGCCGTTACGTGTCCATCACTGCGCACTGGGTTAATGTGGTGGATGCAGGGTCCACAGGGGACAGCGGTGGTGGGACAGTGCTGCCTAGCCCACGGTATAGGAAACAGTTGGCTGTAGGCGTTCGACCCTCCTCCTCCTCCACCTCCTCCAGAAGCGAAAGCTCGTCCGCAGAGCGCAGTCGTACGAGCACTCCATCTGCAGCTGCCACTGTTGCACACGATGTGTCCCCCTATCGAGCAGCTAGTGGAAAGCGTCAGCAGGCTGTGTTGCAGATGATGTGTTTGGGCGACAGACACACCGCCGAGGTGCTGGCCGAGTACTTGAAGCGACAAACTGAGTCATGGCTGGGCAGTGTACATCTTGAGGCAGGCAAGGTAGTTAGTGATAACGGCCGTAATTTTGTGGCAGCCATAGCCCTTTCAAAACTCAGCCACATACCTTGCTTGGCTCACACCTTGAACCTGGTGGTGCAGTGCTTCCTCAAAAATTATCCGGAGTTAACAGCCCTGCTCCAGAAGGTGCGAAGACTGTGCGCGCACATCCGCCGGTCGCCTGTACACTCCGTTCGTATGCAGAAGCTGCAGCGATTGCTCCACCTTCCCAACCACCGCCTCATTATCGACATTGCAACAAGGTGGAACTCCACCCTGCACATGGTGGAGCGGCTGTGCGAGCAGAGGCAGGCCATAATGCATTTGTGGGAGGATACACGGCCAGGCACTTTGAGAGCAGACATGGAGTTGACAGGTGTGCAGTGGTCGAAGCTGAAAGACCTTTGTAAAGTCCTTCAGTGTTTTGAGGAATGCACACGGCTGGTAAGCGCAGACGACGCCATCCTAAGCATGAGCATCCCACTTATGTGTCTGCTCATGCAAACTTTGACGCACCTTAAGGAGCAGGCGTCTGCAGCCAATGTTGATGAGGAGGAAGAGGAGGAGGGAATCCTTGATGACATTCAGCCATTGTCTGCTCAGGGACCTCTCCTGGACGAGGTGTAGGAAGAAGAGGAGGAGGAGGAGGATGATGGGGATGATTACTTAGGGGAGGAGGATGCATCTCGTGGGGCAAGTGAAAATGTTGGCGTGGCAAGGTCTGGTACAGGGTTTGTGCGTGACTGGAGGGATGTGGATTTGCCAGAAAGTGCTCCTCCACCCAGCACTCGCAGTGCATCATTGACACCGGGAACATTGGCCCACATGTCAGATTATGCCTTGCGGATCCTAAAAAGGGACCCCCGCATTGCCAAAATGATGAACGATGACGACTACTGGTTGGCCAGCATCCTGGATCCACGCTATAAAGGCAAATTACAAAACATCATGCCACAGGAGAACCTTGACCTAATATTGGCTAATAAACAAGCAACTCTGGTAAATCGGTTGCTTGAGGCATTCCCAGCACACAGCAGCGGTGATGGTTCTCACACGAGCCGTACGGGCCGGGGGCAGCTTGGCAGAGGTGTTCGTGGTGCACACAGCAGAAGTGGCGTTGGAGACAGGGGTTTCATGACAATGTTGTGGACTGAATTTTCAAATACCGCTCACACAACTGGTAATACTGCATCGATGGAAAGTGACAGGAGACAGCAGTTGTCAACTATGGTAACAAACTACTTTTCCTCCCATATCGATGTTCTCCCACACAGGTCATTCCCCTTTGACTATTGGGCCGCTAAACTGGACACCTGGCCTGAATTGGCCCAATATGCCTTACAGGAGCTCGTTTGCCCAGCTGCAAGTGTGCTATCGGAAAGAGTCTTCAGTGCAGCTGGATCAATCCTGACAGAAAAAAGGACCCGTCTGTCAACCCAAAATGTGGATGATCTAACCTTCATTAAAATGAACCACGCATGGGTTTCCAAGGATTTTGTCCCACCTTCCCCTGATGACACATAGGGTGACAGAAAAATGGCTTGCTTTGGTCCACCTCTTCCTGGTACTTCACCTATTTCGCCTTTTGCATCAGCTGAATGTCCAACATCAACATATGCCACTTTCTAAAACTCCCTAACTGTGCTGCCTCCCCCCCCATGGCCGGGGTCACCACCTAGCGCACGACACCGTGCGAGTGCCGTTGCCCTGGACAGGTGGGTAGGCCGACTCTTGGGCGCGAGCACTGGCACAGGGTCCCTCATAGTGCAATTAAGTGTCTCTGACGGTGGTGGTGCACACCCGCCGTCAGACACACCGCTGTACTATGAGGGGCCCAGTGCCAGTACCGACGCCCACGAGTGGGCCCCCCTTGCTTGGGCAGGGCCCCAGCATTTGCAATCTTTACCTCTCCCTGCTCCTCCGCTGTGTAATCTGGGCCGTCAAATCCATACTGTGCCTGACACCGTCTGAGCCTGCCTCCTGAGACATATATTTTGAATGTGTACGCTATCCATACACGTTATCCAGGGATACGGTACCCTTTCTAACCTTTGTGCAATCACGTGCAATCCATACTGGGCCTAACACCGTCTGAGCCTGCCTCCTGAGACATATATTTTGAATGTGTACGCTATCCATACATGTTATCCGGGGATACGGTACCCTTTCTAACCTTTGTGCAATCACGTGCAATCCATACTGGGCCTAACACCGTCTGAGCCTGCCTCCTGAGACATATATTTTGAATGTGTACGCTATCCATACATGTTATCCAGGGATACGGTACCCTTTCTAACCTTTGTGCAATCACGTGCAATCCATACTGGGCCTAACACCATCTGAACCTGCCTCATGCTGTATAGACATATATTTTGAATGTGTACGCTATCCATACATGTTATCCAGGGATACGGTACCCTTTCTAACCTTTGTGCAATCACGTGCAATCCATACTGGGCCTAACACCGTCTGAGCCTGCCTCATGCTGTATAGACATATATTTTGAATGTGTACGCTATCCATACATGTTATCCGGGGATACGGTACCCTTTCTAACCTTTGTGCAATCACGTGCAATCCATACTGGGCCTAACACCGTCTGAGCCTGCCTCCTGAGACATATATTTTGAATGTGTACGCTATCCATACATGTTATCCAGGGATACGGTACCCTTTCTAACCTTTGTGCAATCACGTGCAATCCATACTGGGCCTAACACCGTCTGAGCCTGCCTCATGCTGTATAGACATATATTTTGAATGTGTACGCTATCCATACATGTTATCCAGGGATACGGTATCCTTTCTAACCTTTGTGCAATCACGTGCAATCCATACTGGGCCTAACACCGTCTGAGCCTGCCTCATGCTGTATAGACATATATTTTGAATGTGTACGCTATCCATACATGTTATCCGGGGATACGGTACCCTTTCTAACCTTTGTGCAATCACGTGCAATCCATACTGGGCCTAACACCGTCTGAGCCTGCCTCATGCTGTATAGACATATATTTTGAATGTGTACGCTATCCATACATGTTATCCGGGGATACGGTACCCTTTCTAACCTTTGTGCAATCACGTGCAATCCATACTGGGCCTAACACCGTCTGAGCCTGCCTCATGCTGTATAGACATATATTTTGAATGTGTACGCTATCCATACATGTTATCCAGGGATACGGTACCCTTTCTAACCTTTGTGCAATCACGTGCAATCCATACTGGGCCTAACACCGTCTGAGCCTGCCTCATGCTGTATAGACATATATTTTGAATGTGTACGCTATCCATACATGTTATCCAGGGATACGGTACCCTTTCTAACCTTTGTGCAATCACGTGCAATCCATACTGGGCCTAACACTGTCTGAGCCTGCCTCATGCTGTATAGACATATATTTTGAATGTGTACGCTATCCATACATGTTATCCAGGGATACGGTACCCTTTCTAACCTTTGTGCAATCACGTGCAATCCATACTGGGCCTAACACCGTCTGAGCCTGCCTCATGCTGTATAGACATATATTTTGAATGTGTACGCTATCCATACATGTTATCCGGGGATACGGTACCCTTTCTAACCTTTGTGCAATCACGTGCAATCCATACTGGGCCTAACACCGTCTGAGCCTGCCTCATGCTGTATAGACATATATTTTGAATGTGTACGCTATCCATACACGTTATCCGGGGATACAGTACCCTTTCTCACCTTTGTGCAATCACGTGTAATCCATACTGGGCGTGAGAACGGCTGGCGAGCTGGTAAGCAAGCTACAGCACCTGTCCAGACAAGTACAGGGATTCCCTAGCGAGGAGACTTATTTGATTGTTTTCAATGTTGGGACAGCAATTTTTGGGGAGCACTATACTCTGGAGAATGATAGATGGGGCCCACCATACACTGGAACATTCCAAAGGTGGACATCAGACACTGGAGCAGCATTTACAGGGCCCATTATACACTAGAGCATTAGAAATGGGGCCCATTATGTTTGGAGCATTATTTGGGCCCATAAGACAGTGGAGCTTCATCCATGGGGACCAACATATACTGTAGCATTATGTGGAGCTCATCATATACTGTTTCAAACATTATATGGGACCAATGATTCTGTATGGAGAAATAGATGGGCCTCGTCATGAGATGTAAAAAGTGAGGTATTTTTCATTGTACTATACCGCTATTTCTCTGCCGTATCGGAGCATGATGAGTTGTGGTATGTGTTAAAGGGGCGCTCTTTCGCCCAGGGCACATGAAAACCTGGAGCCAGCCCTCCCCCCCACAGTTTGTAGCCAAATAACCCCCATTTTTCAGTGCGTAACTTGTATTATGAAGTTAATTAAGGTTGACAAGCTTAAGAAAGAAGAATTGATGCTTTTGGCATTCAAATGGGCACTGTAGGTGTGTTTCCTGTCCTCCTCTCACTGCCGACTTTTATTCCCCATTGACTTACATTGGGTTTCGTGTTTCGGGACGACCCCGACTTTTCCCTATAATCAGACGATCTTGCTCGACCCGACTTTTGGAAAAGTCGGGTTTCACGAAACGAAACGCGACCCTAAAAAACCAAAAGTCGCTCAACTCTAGCCTCCACCTCTTCACTCTGTATATCATGTGGATGAAAGCGGCTTTCTTCTGGACGTAGGGTTTCAAATATTTGGCCATCTTCAACAGGCGATACCCCCTCACATTCCTCTTCAATGTCGCACGGTGAGAGGCCAGAGGCAATGCAAAGAAATGGATCAAACAGATCCTAGGAGTGACCAAGGTTGGGGTCAAATGTTTCCTGTGACTCCTGACCGGGTGATGAACTAGGAACAGGTTGAGAATAGGATGACCCAGCGTTATCTGTATGGACAGTAGACTGTTTTGTCATGGACGATTGGGTGCTGCTAGAACATTTCGTTGAGGCCTTATCAGCCATCCAAGACAGCATCTGCTCTTGTTCTTCTGGCTTCCAGGCCCGTTTATGTTCCAGACCGGGAAATTTCGCCAGGAAACTAGATGCATCACTCTTCTTCGATCTCCCAGACTCTGTGCCTTGTTGGGCAACAACGACCCTACGTCCACGTCCCTTTACAACAGCCTTATTAGGAATTTGGGATTTTTCTGCCATAGTTGCAGATGTTCAGATGCAGATATTGGGGAGCAAGGAGCAGTTAGTGCTTTGTGGAAGGTAGCACTACAGCCTAGTACTGCTTTGTGTTTTACAAACAGCACCACAGCAGCAGAAAAAAATTGCCCTGAGGTTTAAGGTGAGATTATGCACCCCGGTAACCACACAAGACAGCAGTGCTGCCACTAAAAAATTGCCCTGAGGTTTAAGGTGAGATTATGCACCCCGGTAACCACACAAGACAGCAGTGCTGCCACTAAAAAACTGCCCTGAGGTTTAAGGCAAGAATACGCAGCCCAGAGACCACACAAGACAGCGGTGCTGACTGCGTGTCAGTTGTGCAGTACCATGCGTGCATCCTATTCGCTGTGAACACAGCACCACAACTGCACAAAAAACCTGCCCTGCAGGGGTAAATGTGACCTAAAAAAAAGCAGAGAAAACGGTCACTACTCAGTCCCACCCTGACCTTATACCTTCAGCGCTGAAAAGAGCTTTTGGGTTTCACAGAGGATTTCTGGCTGCTTTGAACCAAAAAACACAACTCTCCCTAGCAGCTGCTCACACTCTCCCTACACTAGCTGTGTTCTGCATGCAATGTGCAGAAAATGGCGGCGGCAGGCAGGACTTAGTGCCAGGCTATGATGACTCATAGGACGCTGGGCTGCCAGCCAATCATCATAATACCGCCCACAACCAAGAAGGGTGCGGCATTACTGTGATTGGCAACTGCTGGGCGGGAGAACCGAATAGTGAGGCGAGTAGTGAAATACTCTTTTCTATTTTCCGAGTACCGCATTACTCGCCGAGTAACGAGTACCCACGAATATGCTCGCTCATCCAGAATTAAAACATTTTGTAACATTACTAAAAATCTGTTTAAAAACCTTAGCAATGTGGCATAAAAACCAGTACTAACGGTCTTAGATCCATGACGGGGGCTAAAAAGTTTAACCGACTCATATACAGGTGTAGGGCCTTTTTTGCTGGCCCCAGAACCACTTTGCTGGCGTTGCTGGCACTCCCTCCTGTATTGATCCCAGGAGCTCCGCCATCTCCAGGTTACATCATTCACTGGCAAAAGGATCATTTCCATTTACACATGAAAATAAAGTACTGTGAAGCCAACAATACAAAAAACAAAACAAAAAAGTTTTACTTACTCATCCCCATTTGGACATCTGGGGTGCTGTCAGCATAATTTGGAAATAATTGGCGACAAATATAGGTCCAGGAGGCGTCCTTGACAAAGCGATTTTGATAGTTGGAGTCATGGGGATCCCAAAGTTCGGGGCGCTCCTGGTCTAAAACCAACAGCATCTCCACATTAATTGAACAAGCCATGGCAAAAAACCTAAATAATACACTCCGTGGAGGTGTGTCTGTCACATGCACTGATTCCTGACAGGTGTTTTTTGGAACCTGCCAATACTTCCCTGTATGTCACTTCCTGTCATGGGATGATTTGTGTCTTTTGGGTAAAATTCTCTAACTACAATCCATAGAAAACGGATGGCATATGCATGGTGCGAGTGCTGTATGTTTTTTCTCGCATCTATTGACTTGCATTGGTGAATCTCGTCTGAGATATGCAGCAATACGCAGCATGCTGTGATTTTTTTTTCTCAGTCCCATTTCAGCTGAGAAAAAAATTGCAGACGAGATGTCACCCATTGAATAACATTGGTCCGAGTGCAATCCGATTTTTTTCTCAGATTGCGCTCGTCCGTATTTCTCGCAAATAAGTATGAGCCCTAATTTTAACAATAAGGGAGCTCCTCGCAGGGAGACAACAAAGAAATCAACAAAAGGTATTGCAATATTACACAGCAGTCCGGTTACTAAACTTATGGTGTCTTTTTGTTCCTCAGCCGCAGGCAGTCCACTGGGGGTAGTAGTACCAGCAACAGCTGGTATGAAGTCTTCAGACGTCACCCGCCAACACACAAATATGCTTCTGGCGGCAACAGGCAGTCTCCAGTTTTGCCTTTTGAGCCCCTAGTCCATCAATTTGCAAAGCTGTAATAGGCATTGAGGCAGAAGTCTCTACTCGGCATGTGCTCCGCCACACTCCTGCCATCCGGGTGGGATGATGCTCACAGCCCGGCACCCGGCACTCGCTTCTCAACGCGAGCACCGCACGCTGTATGTCTGGGCACTAGACGCTCTGTGCACTCACTGTCTCTGCGGTGTCCTCTGCTGAGTCCCGGCTCCGCACTGTCCCTCTGTCTGCAGAGCGCGTGCACGCCTGTGTCTCCTCTCCCTTCTGGCCGGAAAACTGAGCCCCTTTCCCACGTTTCCTGTTCCCTGCCCAACTTTGACACACCCCATTTCAACAGGTAAGGAGTCCTGTACGGTTCCCTATTCTTTCCCCCGGCAACACCAGACGCAGCCTCAACAGTTCCGGACCCGGCATCGTGCAAGTACCCGCAGCCCGATCTTCCTCCTTACAAGAATGTCTGATAGACACCTTTCCAATACTAGCTCCAGGGTTTTTGTTCAGCTATGCTTTTGGACACTTCACAGCTGACATCAACCCCAACCACCTATCTACAGTATCTATCTATCTATCTGTTCTGTTAGTTGTTTCCTTTCATGGATCACACTCTGTGGGTATGTCCACCATTACAAGAGTTCTCTTTCACAACAGCCAACAAGTTTCCAACATGACTATAGTACACACATAAATGTAGTGAAACCCCTAGAGGCCACATCATCATATAACATATTGCTACATCCTTTCTCTTTTAACTGGAGGAACAATAAAAGATAATAAGATAATGGATAACATGACCAAGTTAGAGATATAACATAATAAGTCTAGTTAGATAAAATGCTTGAGGTGCGCCGGCTTTCTGATAATTCTGCTAGCTCTAGTAACATAAGATGTGTCACCGTCTACATCTGGTAGTTCTTCTGATTCTGGTAATATGCCTTCTGATATTGCCTGTGTCTGGCCAGAATCCTCACCCTGATGATCAGCTGTCACTGCTGGTACTTGACTTGTAATTGCTGCCTCGTTTTCTTAGGTGTCAGGACACTGTTCTTTTAATCATATCTTTCTTGCGTTTTCCTCAGATATCTCCGATTTCTCCTTTGTCTTCTTCCTTCCTCTGTTAGAATTTCAGAGGACCGAGGTCCAAGTTTCTTGACAACTTTGCCTTTTGCCAGTGTTTCTCAAATGTGCTGTAATTATTATAATAGAAAGCTTGCCTATCTTGATTCTTCTGTAATTTAGCTTTTATGTTTCCCAGCAGCTTTGGCTTTAACAGATGACTAGCAGTTGATAAGAGTGTGTGTCTTTGTACGCCTACTCATGAGCCTCTGTGCCGGACTGCTGTCTAGGCCTTGGGTGGGAGTTTTTCTATGATCCAGTATAGACAAATATACATCAGTACCTGCCTGTTTTGCTTTCTGCATGAGTCTTTTGGCCGTTTTTACTGCTGACTCTGTTTTCCCATTACTCTGAGGATATCTGGGAGAAGACGTCTGGTGATCAAATTCCCATTTCTTGCTGAAGGCTTTGAACTCTTCCGAAGTAAACTGTGCCGCATTGTCCGAGAAAACGATATCTGGAATGCCATACCTGGCAAAATGGGCCTTGAGTTTTTTAATCACTGTTCTTGCCCTTGTGTCCTGCAATAAATCAACCTCCCAGAAGTTAGAGAAATTTTCCACTGTAATCAGGTATTCTTTGTCATTTCATGTGAACAAGTCCGTTCCTATTTTTGACCATGGCCTATGTGGAATTTCATGTCTCCTTTGGTTGCTTATCACTGCAGGATGCACATATTTCACATTGTGCTATATAATTTTTTATGTGGTTATTCATTCCTGGCCAATAAACCGATTCTCTTGCTCGACGTAGACATCCTTCCATGCCTAAGTGAGAGGAGTGCTATGTTTTCAGTATGTCTCTTCTGAGAACTTCTGGTATAACAGCCCTGTCTCCTTGAGGGTATGTGCACAAGGAGTTTTTTGGCGGTGGGGATTTTGTAGTAAAATCCGCAGATAAATCCGCAGAACTAAAGGAAGATAGGAAGGTAAGCTCTGCTTAGCGTATCTGCAATCAGTAAGTCTTTTCCTGGACAGTACAGGATGTTAAAATCATATTTCTGAAGTCATAACAGCATGCGCTGTAGTCTCTTTGGAGCATTCAGTAGTGGTTTCTTTGTAATGCTCTCCAATGGTTTGTGATCCGACTGCGACCACAGATGTACTAGTGAAACTTCTCCAACCCAAATACCACAGCCAGTAGTTCCTTCTCAAACTGAGCATATCCCTGCTCTGTTGTTATAAGGGCTCTGCTTGCAAATGTGAGTGGCTGTTTGTTCTGCATTCATGTAGCTCCAAGGCCTTTTTCTGAAGCGTCACATTGTACCACTACTTCTTGATCTGGATCGAAATACTTTAGGGCTGCTGCATCTGCAATAGCTTTCTTTACTGATCGGAAAGCAGTTTCCAGGCTTTCTGTCCATTCCCAGAGCACATCTTTGTGGGTTAGCTGTCTCAGTGGCTCACAGATGTCTGACAGATGTCTGCAAAATTTGGAGAGATAATTTACCATGCCCAAAAATCGCTGTATTCCACAAACATCAGTAGGGGTAGGCAAATCTTGTATTGCTCTCACCTTTTCAGGATCCACTTTTACACCGTTTGAAGTCAGGCGATGTCCAATATAGGCCACTTCTGTCATTTTCAGTTTGAATTTGTCCAAGTTCAGCTTTATGTGTTTTGCTCTGCATCTGTCCAAAAATTGTATCATCTTCTGATCATGATCCCTGATTGCAGATTCCATATCTTCACCTTCTCTCACTATTAGTATATCATCTGCTATTGTCTTCACTCCAGGAAGTCCTTCCAAAGCCTGCATTAATGTCTGCTGGAACACCTCTGGAGCAGGTTTTAGTCCCATGGGCATTCTCAGCCATTTAAAGCGTCCAAATGGTGAAGAAAATGTTGTCAATAAACTTGATTCTTCAGTCAGTGCAACATGCCAAAATCCATTTTTCACATCACATACAGAAAATATTTTAGCTTTTGATAGATCTGGTAGAACATCATCTAATGTCGGCATGGGGTAATGATTTCTTTTCAGCGCCTTGTTGAGTGGCTTAGGATCAATGCATATTCTTAACTTGCCAGATGGTTTCTGCACTATGACCAGACTGCTGATCCAATCTGTGCTCTTATGGACTGGTGCTCTCATGCCTCTTCTCTGTAAATCTTGCAGTTCTACTTTCAGTGGTTGCATTAAAGCTACAGGCACTCTCAGGGCCGGACTGGGACTAAAATTTAGCCCTGGCATTTGAAGTTACACAGGCCCACTAGTCACATGGTGACTATATAATATCTTTGTACACTTGCAGGTTACAAGAAGTGAGAGGAGATTAACACGACTATATAACATGTAATCACAGATGTGCCCAGTATTTCAGCTCAGTCCTATTTATTGCTTTTAGGTACAGTACTCCTCCCAAAGCTCTGAACCCTTTTGTACGCACGGTGACAGAATTCCTGGCAGAACTGCTATCCATTGGGCAACCAGACCCCCTGGTCATAGCTGCCCCTATCATACCTCCCAACTTTTGAAGAAGGGAAAGAGGGACAAAGACTGTGGCGTGCACAGCGCGCCTCTGCAAATTTTAGGCCACGCCCGGCCACACCCATTTCGCAACTAGTCACACCCATGTCCACGCCTAATCACACCCATTGAACATGGCTGATCACACTGACTGGTACTGAGGGCACAGTGGCTGGCATTATGGGCACACTGACTGGCACTAAGGAAGAGAGAAAACAGAGAGAGAGAAAAAAGAAAAAAGAGAGAGAAAGAAAGGAAAGCGAGAGAGAAAGAAAGAACAGAGAGAGAAAGAAGAAAGAACAGAGAGAGAACGAAGGAGGGGAAAGAAAGAACAGAGAGAGACAGAGAAAGAACAGAGAGAGAAAGAAAGAAGTAAAGAAAAGAAAGAAAGAACAGAGAGAAAGAGAGGAAAGGAAAAGAAAGAAAGAGGGGAAAGAAAGAACAGAGAGAGAGAAAGAAAAAAGAAAGAATATCGAGAGAAAGAAAGAACAGAGAGAGAGTAAGAAAATGAGGGAAAGACAGAACAGAGAATGAGAAAGAAAGAACAGAGAAAGAAAGAAAAAGAGAGAAAGAAATAAAGAAAGATTCTATAAAGATACTACAGCAGCCCGGCTGCCATTGTAGTGCCCACCTCAGCCTCCCGGTGCCGGACATATCATGATCCGCTCACATGGCCGGCATCCCTGATTCCAAGGCGATCCTGCTGTCTGCGCTGTCGGAGGACACGGTGATGGATCTGAAGCATTCCTGGTTCCTTCACAATCTCCTCAAGAAATTATCTCATTTCCAGTCAGCTTCCAGCACATCACTTCAGGTGGAACGTCATGTGTGTGTTTTAAAATGCTCCTCGGGGCTCCGCCATGTACTCCTGTGTCCGTGGGAAAAGCCTGCTTTGTATGCTTCGTACACACTTGGCTCCGCTCCGTACATCCCATACACATATGGCTCCACTCCGTACACACACGGCTCTGCTCCGTATACCCCATACACATGCGGCTCCGTTCCGTACACCAAGTACACACACGGTTCCACTCCGTACACCTCGTACAGGCGCGGCCCACTCCGTACACTTCGTACCCGCACGGCTCCGCTCCGTACACCTCATACACGCGGCTCCGCTCCATACACTTCGTACACGCGCGGCCCGCTCCGTTCACCTCGTACTCAGGCGGCTCCGCTCCGTACACCTCGTACACGCGCGGCTCCGCTCCATACACCTCGCACACGCACGGCTCCGCTCCGTACACCTCTTACACGCGGCTCTGTTCTGTACACCTCGTACACGCACGGCTCCGCTCTGTACACCTCGTACACACACGGCTCCTCTCCATACACCTCGTACACACACGGCTCCACTCCGTACACCTCATGCACACACGGCTCCGCTCCGTACACCTCATACACACATGGCTCCGCTCCGTACACCTTGTACACACACAGCTCTGCTACATCTACCCTGTAAACCCCTCCTGACCCCACACATACTTACCTCATCCAGCACCATGACAACAGCACAGCAGAGTCTTGCAGACACCAAGAGGCAAGGCTGAGCGCACAGGACCTGTGATGAGGTCACAGGAGGGGCGGAGTCAGGGGTGACATGATCAGGGGTCTGGACAAAAGCTCCTGATCATGTGACTCCCCTGACTCCTCCCCTCCTGTGACCTCATCACAGGTCCTGTGAACAGAGAAGAAAGCAGGCAAGCGACGCTGTGAGTGCCTGGAGGGGGGAGGTCTTATGCTACGGCGAGGATGGGGTGCGTGGGAGGGGCGTGGCGGCTTATCTCCCTGCAGTGCGGGAGGGTTGGAAACTATAACCTCTGTGCCCGCAGAGGGCCGGCGGCTGGAGCAACAGCCAGGCCAGTGGCCACATCAGCTGGCAAGCGGCCAGATGGTCGGGCGATGCCGCCCGCGGCCCACATGACAGCAGCCCAGCGGGAAAATGCCCGGTTGGTTATATTACCAATCCGGGCCTGGGCACTCTCCTTGTAGGTAATCTGGTAGGCTGCACGGTGTTGTCAATTTCTAGTCTATATTTACCTTCAAAGCACCCTTCACCTTCAAATAAATCAGCATACTTCGTTTTTATTTTCTGAATATCCAAGTTGTGCTCTGCATTTAGTTTGGGATTTGGTATATCCTGGGAAATGTCAAAAGACAATGTTCTGAGACTGTACTTTTATTAAGTCCATTGCCTGAACAGCTTTTACTCCCAATAATGGTACATGGTTACCGCCACGCAACACGGTAAATTCAACTCTATAACTCTTTCTGTTACTTGGGTTCCGTATTTTGAGCTTACATGTCCCCATCGGTTTCAGAACACTTTTGCTGTACATCACCAGTACCTTGTCAGTTGGCTCAATAGAAACCTGTTTGTTTAGCAGAGCAGACGGAATTACATTGCAGCTTGCTCCACAATCCAGCTGAAATCTAATGGGCTTCTCATCCAGCAAGAATGTTGCATAAAGTTGCTTGGCATCCTTGCCTACTGACTGCCTGACTACATTGACTTTCTCTGCTGCAGTTGTAGCCATGTAATGTCCTCTGCACTGTCAGTGTCTTGTGTCACAGTGTGGAGCTGTCTGTACTGTTTGCCTGTTCCTAGCCTGCAGACAGCTGAGAAATGATTCTTCTTGCCACATGACCTGCAGTTTGCCCATATGCTGAACACTTGTTTTTTTTCTCTCTCATGTCATTTCCCACAATACTTGCGGAGCACCCCCCAGGGCTGTGGAATTACTCGGTACGGGCTAGTGTCTTAAAGGGAAAGTGTCACGGTGGCGGTGACCCAGTCCGTGGCCCTGGGTGTCCATGTAAAATAGGTGGAATGGAATAAAGTTTATATGTAGATAGTTCGTGACGCCACCTGTGGTATCTGGTCAGAAGGGGACCAATGCTGCAGTGCAATCCTGTGGGGCTGATGGTGTGGTGCAGCAAATATGTAATAGCTCTCCACAGGCAGAGCTGTAGTCCCAGGGCTGCGGTAGTAGATGATGAGGTAGATGTGTGGCGCCCCTGAGGGTACAGTCGCCATAGAGGTACTGCACCTCCTCCTGAGGTGTGGTACCCCACCATTCAGGTAAGGTGGAGACACTTGACCACGCTCCAACACCTGCATCCCACACAACACAGTAGTGTAGCAAAGCACCCTTTGGTGGCTCCCTGCTTGGAACACGAAGTGTGCTGGGAGGCGGGTGGAGTTTAGGTTTTGCATCAAAAGAGTGGGAAGAGTTTAGGATTCGGTCACAAAGGAAAAAGTTTTTTGTCAGCTCACCAAACCGTAGCAAATGCGAAGTCTGGAGGAATGCAATCAATCCTGGGCGGTGCAGGGAACTTGGATTCCGGAAAATCTTGTAGGCACAATACTTGGGAGATGTTCCAGCAACTTCGACCAAAGGATGGTTAAAATCAAAAGACTTTATTCCAAAAAAATGATTAAAAACAGAATAGATGCATAAAAAACATATGGTTCACCAATGTGGCAGACGCTTACATGTTTCGGACTAGAGGGTCCTTACTCATAGCTTAGGATTCGGTCAGTCTGACAGAGTCAGAAGCAATAATAAAGGATTTTGGGGATATGTCAAAAGTAAAAGAAAAGTCAAAGATGCTATAGGATTTTTACAGGATGAAAATGATGAAATGGTAAGACAGGATGTTGAGAAGGCTGAACTTTTAAATTCCTATTTTGCATCTGTTTTCTCTCAGAAAGGAAATGTAACATCAACTGTTATTCACTGTCCTATAAAGGGAATAGAAGTATCCAGGATATCTATAAACAGAAAGATAGTGAGGAAACACTTAACTAGCCTAAATGAATTCAAGTCTCCAGGTCCAGATGAATTACACCCCAGAGTACTGAAGGAGATAGCAGAAGAAATTTTTGAACCCCTCTCTATAATCTTTGAAAATTCTTGGAGAACAGGAGAAGTGCCAGAAGACTGGAGAAGAGCAAATGTTGTTCCTATCTTCAAAAAGGGGAAGAAGGTGGACCCAGGTAACTATAGGCCGGTGAGTCTGACTTCTATACCAGGAAAGATCTTTGAACAAATTATTAAACAACATGTATGTCAATACCTGGATAAGAATGAAGTGATTAAACAGAGTCAGAATGGGTTTGTAACTAATAAGTCATGTCAGACTAACTTAATTTCCTTCTATGATGGTATCACTGATTGGGTGGATCAAGGAAATGCTGTAGATATAGTATATCTTGACTTCAGCAAAGCATTTGACAAAGTCTCTCATACAATCCTTATTGAAAAAATGATTAAGTATGGAATGGACAAGGCAACTGTTAGGTGGATTCATAACTGGCTTAGTGATCGGACCCAAAGAGTGGTCGTAAATGGCTGCACATCCAGTTGGAAGAATGTCTCAAGTGGGGTACCACAGGGCTCTGTCCTGGGCCCTGTATTGTTCAACATCTTTATCAACGATTTAGATGAAGGAATTGAGGGTAAACTGATTAAATTTGCTGATGACACAAAGCTAGGAGGGATAGCTAATACTAGAGAAGAGAGAGAGAGGATTCAAAAAGATTTAAATAAACTGGAGAAGTGGGCAGCAACAAACAGAATGGTTTTTAACAGGGAGAAATGCAAAGTACTACATCTGGGCAATAAAAATGGAAAAAGCATATATAGAATGGGAGGAATAGGGCTAAGTGACAGCACATGTGAAAAAGACTTGGGTATACTAATAGATCACAGACTGAATATGAGTCAACAGTGTGATGCAGCAGCAAAAAAGGCAAATGCAATTCTAGGATGTATTAACAGAAGCATACAGTCTAGATCACGTGAAGTCATTATTTCCCTCTACTCCTCTTTGGTCAGACCTCATCTGGAATATTGTGTCCAGTTTTGGGCACCACATTTTAAAAAAGACATCAACAAACTGGAGCAAGTTCAGAAAAGAGCGACCAGAATGGTGACCGGTCTGCAAACCCTGTCTTATGAGGAAAGGTTGCAGGATTTGGGAATATTTAGTTTGCAAAAGAGAAGACTGAGAGGAGACTTAATAGCTGTCTACAAATATCTAAAGGGCTGTCACATTGTAGAAGGATCAACTTTATTCTCATTTGCACAAGGAAAGACTAGAAGCAATGGGATGAAACTGAATGGGAGGAGACACAGATTAGATATTAGAAAAAACTTTTTGACAGTTAGAGTGATCAATGAGTGGAACAGGCTGCCACGAGAAGTGGTGAGTTCTCCTTCAATGGAAGTCTTCAAACAGAGGCTGGACAGACATCTGACTGGGATGATTTAGCGAATCCTGCTTTGAGCAGGGGGTTGGACCAGATGGCCCAGGAGGTCCCTTCCAACTCTACGATTCTATGATTCTATGATTCTATGATTCTATGAGTCAGAGGAAGAGTGAAGATCCACTGAGTGGGATGGATGAAGGAAGTGCTGCAGCCGACCTCAGTGACCTGGGTCTGCTGGCACAGGAAAGGAACATTGATAGAAAGCCTGACTCTCTCCATAAGAAAGAAGGATTAGTACGGAATGTAAGGAGAGGAGGACTAAGGAGCAGGGTTAGAGCAGAACCCTTCCCAAGTTCACAGCGCAAGGCCGGGGTCCGGTCCCCGAGGTTTTATGGATACTAATGGTCCTGCGACAGACACCGGAGGAATAGAAGTTGTCACCACTTTATTCCCACACAAGACTTGGGGGCACAACAGCAACGAGAGTGAGCTGGGGCTTAGTATCAAGGAGTCCCTGAAGCAGGCTACAGCTGTCTGCCATACAAGCATCATGATGGAGGAAGGACGGAGGCCAGGAGAACGCAATGGAGAGAAACCACTTGCTCCCAGGCAGCCCCTGCGGGGCATACAGCCGCTGCGATATCATCTGCAGCGCCCACCTCCACCTCCAAACCGATGCTGCCACTGGATGCAGCCTGCCAGGAGGAGGTACATGAGAGTCCCGGAGCAAGCAGTAGAGCAGGGGCTGAGGCCCTGCTCGGCCATGGCGCAGCCGCGCATGTCCATCCCGGAGACTGTGACAGGCACCGATCCCGCAACAGCTTCGTCGCAGCTGCCGGCTGCTCATCAGGCAGCCCCGGAGGTTGCGGCTGCCATCATCCACCCTCCTGTACCCGTGCAGGAGCCTGAACATCACCGGGAATCACCAGGTAGGATCCCTGCCCCTGCCATGATCCTGGTATTAGGGACTACTCCCATGAACAGAAATGGGCCCGTGAATGCTTGGATATCGAGTGGCAGCACCCAAATTGCGCTGTGCCAGCAGCAAACGGCAGCAGCACTGCTAACTGTGGTGCCACCTGACACTGGGGAACAACATCCATTGGTACCAGCCGCAACTCCTGCAGAATCACCAGCAGCAGCTGAAGTGCTACCCTTTCAGGCAGCAGTTACTCCCGCTGCCATTCCATCTACACAGGCAGTTACCAACCTCACTTCTTGGGAGAAGGAATACCTGCAATTTGTGGACAGTCAGCAAGAAGAGGATGCCTTTCAGTTCTCCCCTGGAAGCAGCACAAGCAACCCGCTTCCACCACCCCAGGAGGAGACCACCACTAGAGAAACAATCCTCAAATAACTAAACTGTTACCCAGGAGGGTATAGGCACTGTTATGCCTTCTTCATTTTGTTCATCATGTTGTTTTTCTTTGATTCCAGTTTATTTTTGTTTGCCTAGTTGCGTTGGCAACCCTTTTATATTTGAAATGCAGAGATCATGGACAATGAGTGATCCAGAACTGTCCTGTATATAGTTGCACCCCTTAAGGTGCCCTCTCTTGGTTTTATGTAGGTCTTTTATGGATAAGGACTACCTCACCTGGAGCATGGCACCCACCTAAAGGAGCAAGAAATCCCAGCTGGGAGCGGTGTCCAGCACTTACAAGAATTATTGAAGTTTTGATGTGAAGTATTTTATAATGTGCCTTATGAAAGTATTAATAGTTAGAGAACAGCTTTTATATAGAATTTAATTAATAGTAATAACTATTAGGAATGTTTTAATAAAGAGATGAAGGATTTGAATAAAGATAAAGATTTGAAAATGCAGATGACGAACCAGGCATCAGCGGTTGTCACCTAGGGTCTAGAAGTAAGAGTAACAAGGTGAAATAAATGTATTACTGATAATACTTGAACTGGTAGTGAGTTTACTGCTAATAGCATTTTGAATTAGGTACTATATTTCGACATAGATAGTTAGTTAAAATGTTTGTAATGTTCAATAGTGAGTGCCTCCCACATTGGGAAGTTTAGATAAGTATTGTTCATTAAGCATTCAAAAATTTTTGTATGTTCCTTATTTGTAATATCTTTGTTTCACTTGCAGCCCGCGGACGTGCTGTATTTAACGGGGGGGAATGTGGCACCCCTGAGGGTTCAGTCGCCACAGAGGTACTGCACCTCCTCCTGAGGTGTGTTACCCCACCATTCAGGTAAGGTGGAGACACCAGACCATGCTCCAACACCTGCATCCCACACAACACAGTAGTGGAGCAAAGCACCCTTTGGTGGCTCCCTGCTTGGAACACGAAGCGTGCTGGGAGGTGGGTGGAGTTTAGTTAGCATCAAAAGAGTGGGAAGAGTTTAGGATTTAGTCAGTCGGACTCGGGGAGTCTGAGATAGAAGATCCCCTGAGTGGGATGGATGAAGGAAGTGCTGCAGCTGACCTCAGTGACCTGGGTCCGCTGGCACAGGAAAGGAACATTGATAGAAAGCCTGACTCTCTCCATAAGAAAGAAGGATTAGTACAGAATGTAAGGAGAGGAGGACTAGAGATCAGGGTTAGAGCAGAACTCTTCCCAAGTTCACAGCGCAAGACCAGGGTCCGGTCCCAGAGGTTGTATGGATACTAATGGTCCTGCGACAGACACCAGAGGAATAGAAG
Source organism: Dendrobates tinctorius (assembly GCF_039654945.1). Taxonomy (NCBI): domain Eukaryota; kingdom Metazoa; phylum Chordata; class Amphibia; order Anura; family Dendrobatidae; genus Dendrobates; species Dendrobates tinctorius. The sequence goes on along the minus strand of NW_027361939.1, from coordinate 10,989,250 downwards.
TTGTCACCACTTTATTCCCACTCAAGACTTGGGGGCACAACAGCAACGAGAGTGAGCCGGGACTTAGTAGCAAGGAGTCCCCGAAGCAGGCTACAGCTGTCTGCTGTACAAGTAGAGTTGATAGGAACATCTGACAGGAGGAACTCCAGTGTAACTCAGTACTGTGAGTACTTCACTATAGGCTCAAAAGGGAGACGTTCAGAAAAGGCACATATGTTGGTGGAGTGTTGGAACGGAGTACTTCATCTTGCCTGGAAGTTGGCTGAGCTCCTGAACCGGAGGACACAGCACGGATGCGGGCACCTGTATGCTCAACAGACAGTGAGTAAAGCTTTGGAACTACATGTCCTGGTGTCCTCCGCTTATTCTTGCGCCAACACCCTCAGCACTGCTACATCTCTGTGCTTAACACTGCACCATTATGCTCTCCTCACTAGCGCTTCATCTCCACTGCCCTGGGACTACAGCCCTACCTGTGGAGGGCCACAACATCATTGCTGCACCACACCATCTGTCCCAGAGGATCTGTCTGCAGCGTCAGCTTAACATCTTCATTGCGGAACACCACAGGTGGCGTCACAAATTATTCACTAATAAACTTTAACCATTATCATCCACACGCTCAACATTCCCCTTTTACAATGGACGCCCAAGGCCACGAACCGGGTCACAGCTACCGTGACATCTCCCATTGAAACCAATGGGCCCAGCTCCGAGTACCCCGCCGTCCTGGGTGCGAGGGTGATCCATTTTATGTAGTGTTAGGCACAGAGATGTAGCAGTGCTGAGTAGGTTAGCGCGGGAAGAAGGCAATGACACAGCTGAGTGCAGTTCCAATGCTTTACTCACGTTTCTGACACAGACAGGTGCCCACCTCAGTGCCGTGGTCCTCAGGTGAGGGGCTCAGACAACTCCCAAGCAGATGGAATTCACCCTTCCAGCACTCCCTTCCAAATGTGCCTTTTCTGAACGTCTCCTTACTAGCGCTAATCTGAAGTACTTGTAGTTATGAATTACACTCAAGTTCCTCTTTCTTGCTGTTCCTTAGAACTCCACTTGCATGACTGGCAGCTGTAGCCTACTTCGGGGACTCCATACCATCATGTCCCGGCTCACACACGTTGCTGCTGTGTCGTCGAGTCTTAGGTGGGAATAAAGTGGTCACAACTCTATTCCTCCGGTTTCTGCTGTAGGATCATTAGTATCACACACAGCCTCGGATACCGGCGCCCGGGCTTTTGGCGCATTAAACTTAGGAAAGGGCTCTGCTCTAGCTCTGATCCCAGTTCTCTCTCCTCCTCACGTTCCGTTTTTATCTATCTTCTTTCTGAACCACTGATCTTTCCTTCTTTCCTTTTCTCTCTCTTTCCTTGCCAGCAGCTCCAGCTCACAGGAGGCTGCTGTAAACACTTCCTCTCTCCATCCCCCTCCGGGGATCTTCTGACTAACTTCCTGTCAGCTTTCCCCTCTTAGTGTAATCTAAGCTCCACCCACCACCTAGCACCCTTCATGAACCAAAGCAGCTGCCATAAAGGGTGCTCTGCTGTTCTAAGGTGTATGTGCTGGAGTCTGGTCAGGTGTTACCATCTTACCTGGGGAGTGGGATATTACACCTCAGGAGGAGGTGCAGTACCTCTGTGGCGACTGAACCCTCAGGGGCGCCACACTTGCAGTGGACAGTGCTTATAGGGGAGCTCGGTCCCGTCTTTCCTTTCATAGATACTGCATTTACCTTATCATCATCCTCACTAATGCCTGCCATTATCTTCAGGCTGTGTTTTGTCAGCTCAGCAGCCCTGCAATTTGCATGCATTTCTCTAAACTCATGTCTTCCTCTCTAAGTAATCTTTCTTTGAGATGACTGTCTCTTATGCCACACACCATTCTGTCTTTGATTAGAAACCTGCAGTTCCAGCAAAGGTAATAGGTTTTTGACTACTATGAGAGACAATTACCTTTCACAACTGGTTCAGGACCCAACAAGAGGGGGGGCACTGCTAGACCTAATATTAACCAACAGGCCAGACCGCATATCAAATGTAAGGGTTGAGGGTCACTTGGGTAATAGTGATCACAAATTAATAAGTTTTCATGTATCCTTTAATAAGATGTGTAATAGAGGGGTTACAAGGACACTAAAAGGACACTAAACTTCAGGAAAGCAAATTTCCAACGGATGAGAGATGATCTTGGTGGAATTAACTGGGACGATATCCTGAGACATAAAAATACACAAAGAAAATGGGAGACGTTTATTAGCATTCTGAATAGGACCTGTGCACAGTATATACCGTATGGGAATAAACATGCTAGAAATAGGCGGAAACCACTATGGCTAAATAGAGTTGTAAGGGGCGCAATAAGAGATAAAAATAAAGCATTTAGAGAATTAAAGCAAGTAGGTAGTGATGAGGCATTAAATAAATACAGAAAATTAAATAAATTCTGTAAAAAGCAAATCAAGGCAGCAAAGATTGAGACAGAGAGACTCATTGCCAGAGAAAGTAAAAATAATCCCAAAATATTCTTTAACTACATAAATAGTAAGAAGCTAAAAAATGATAGTGTTGGTCCCCTTAAAAATAGTCTGGGTGAAATGGTGGATGAGGATGAGGAAAAAGCCAATATGCTAAATGACTTTTTTTCAACAGTATTTACACAAGAAAATCCCATGATGGATAACGTGATCAGGGATAAAAATTCTCCGTTAAATGTCACCTGCTTAACCCAGCAGGAAGCACGGCGGCGTCTAAAAATCACTAAAATTGACAAATCCCCGGGCCTGGATGGTATACACCCCCGAGTACTGCAGGAATTAAGCACAGTCATAGATAGACCATTATTTTTAATCTTTAAAGATTCCATAATAACAGGGTCTGTACCACAGGACTGGCGTATAGCAAATGTGGTGCCAATATTTAAAAAGGGGACAAAAACTGAACTTGGAAATTATAGGCCAGTAAGTTTAACCTCAACTGTGGGTAAAATCCTGGAGGGTTTTCTAAGAGATACTATACTGGAGTATCTGGAGAAGAATAACCTTATGACCCAATATCAACATGGGTTTACAAGGGACCGTTCCTGTCAGACTAATCTGATAAGCTTTTATGAAGGGGTAAGTTCCGGACTGGACCAAGGGAATGCAGTGGACGTGGTGTACATGGACTTTTCAAAAGCTTTTGATACGGTGCCACACAAAAGGTTGATACATAAAATGAGAACAATGGGGATAGGGGAAAATATGTGTAGGTGGGTTAAGACCTGGCTCAGGGATAGGAAACAAAGGGTGGTTATTAATGGAGCACACTCGGACTGGGTCACAGTTAGCAGTGGGGTACCACAGGGGTCAGTTTTGGGCCCGCTTCTTTTTAACATATTTATTAATGACCTTGTAGGGGGCATAGAGAGTAGAATTTCAATATTTGCAGATGACACTAAACTCTGCAGGGTAATCAATACAGAGGAGGACAATTTTATATTACAGGAGGATTTATGTAAACTAGAAGCTTGGGCTGATAAATGGCAAATGAGCTTTAATGGGGATAAATGTAAGGTCATGCACTTGGGTAGAACGAACAAGATGTATAATTATGTGCTTAATTGTAAAACACTGGGCAAAACTGTCATTGAAAAAGACCTGGGTGTATGGGTGGACGACAAACTCACATTTAGCGGCCAGTGTCAGGCAGCTGCTGCAAAGGCAAATAAAATAATGGGATGCATTAAAAGAGGCATAGATGCTCATGAGGAGAACATAATTTTACCTCTATATAAGTCACTAGTGCGACCACACTTAGAATATTGTGTACAGTTCTGGTCTCCGGTGTATAAGAAAGACATAGCTGAACTGGAGCGGGTGCAGAGAAGAGCGACCAAGGTTATTAGGGAACTAGGGGGTCTGCAATACCAAGACAGGTTATTAATCATAGAATCATAGAATCATAGAATCGTAGAGTTGGAAGGGACCTCCTGGGCCATCTGGTCCAACCCCCTGCTCAAAGCAGGATTCGCTAAATCATCCCAGTCAGATGTCTGTCCAGCCTCTGTTTGAAGACTTCCATTGAAGGAGAACTCACCACTTCTCGTGGCAGCCTGTTCCACTCATTGATCACTCTAACTGTCAAAAAGTTTTTTCTAATATCTAATCTGTGTCTCCTCCCATTCAGTTTCATCCCATTGCTTCTAGTCTTTCCTTGTGCAAATGAGAATAAAGTTGATCCTTCTACAATGTGACAGCCCTTTAGATATTTGTAGACAGCTATTAAGTCTCATCTCAGTCTTCTCTTTTGCAAACTAAACATTCCCAAATCCTGCAACCTTTCCTCATAAGACAGGGTTTGCAGACCAGTCACCAACACTTGGGGTTATTTAGTTTGGAGAATCGAAGGCTTAGGGGTGATCTTATTACAATGTATAAATATATGCGGGGACAATACCAAGACCTTTCTAATGATCTTTTTACTCTTAGACCTGTGACGGGGACAAGGGGGCATCCTCTACGTCTGGAGGAAAGAAGGTTTAAGCATACTCACAGACGCGGATTCTTTACTGTAAGAGCAGTGAGACTATGGAACTCTCTGCCATATGATGTTGTAATGAGTGATTCCCTACTAAAATTTAAGAAGGGACTGGATGCCTTTCTTGGAAAGTATAATATTACAGGGTATATACACTAGTTACCTTAATATTGCGTTGATCCAGGGAGCTAGTCTGATTGCCGTATGTGGAGTCGGGAAGGAATTTTTTTCCCCAATGTGAAGCTTACTGTTGCCACATGGGGTTTTTTTGCCTTCCTCTGGATCAACATGTTAGGGCAAGTTAGGATAGGATATGGGTTGAACTAGATGGACTTAAAGTCTCCCTTCAACCTTAATAACTATGTTACTATGTTACTATGTAGACTATCCCTGATCTCTCCGAAGCTGCATGTTGATGAAAGTCTCCTCAGCTCTGTCAGATATCTGTCCACATTTTCACCATCCTCCTGATGTCTTGTGAAAATGTTATATCTTTCCACTGTCTCATTCTTCTTTGGGTCACAGTGTTTATCAAATGGCTGCACAATATCTGATAGGAGGAGGTTGTCTGTGTGTGAGAGTAAAGGCCCTGACACACACAGCGATATCGTCAGCGAGATCGCTGATTTTGTGACGCCACAGCGATCTCGCCAGCGACATCGCTGTTTGTGACATGGTCAGCCACTGGCCCCCCTGCCGGGTATCGCTGATCACGCTCCATCATCCTGGGCCATTTTTTGATCGTTGGTCTCCCGCTGGCCAGCGCGCATCGCTGTGTGTGGCAGCGAGAGACCAGCGATCAGCGACACTGGATGCTGGTTTCCAAGGCAAACAGCGGGTAACTAAGAGCCGCGCAGCTCTTAGATACCCACTGTTTACATTGGAAACCGGCTTGCTCGCTGGCCCTGATCGCTGGAGGGGCTGTCTATGTGACAGCTCCCCAGTGATCAGCTAATGATGTCCCTGCGATCCCATCCACGTCGGATCGTTGGTGGGATCGCTGGGACATTGATATGTGTAACGGGGCCTTAAAGTGTGGGCTAATTCTCTGCCATTTTCCCCAATAAGGTGATAAAACAGCTTTACTTTTAGTTTGTCATCACTGGGGGCCACTGTGAGAGCCACATACAATGTAAGCTCTTCCTTCCAATGTCTCCAAGTCTGGGACAAATTACATGAAGTCACATCCAGTCTCTGAGGGGGCTTCAGACCCGTCTCCATTTTGCAGTAATGTCAGGGAATCTGAACTTACAAGCGCTGTGATCCTCTATGTTCCTCTGTACAGTCCCAGCCTCACACAAGCTCTGAGGATTTGCAGGTTCTGTGCCCAGCTGCCACCATGTTCTGTTAGTTGTTTCCTTTCTTGGATCACACTCTGTGGGTATCTCCAGGCTGTTTATTTCATGACGTGCAATCCACCATTACAGGAGTTCTCTTTCACAACAATCAACTAGTTTCCAACATGCTTATAGTACACACATAAACGTCGGGAGACCCCTAGAGGCCACATCATCATGTAACATATTGCTACACTATCTATCAATCCAGGGGCGGACCTACCACCCATGCAGCCCGTTCATTGAACGGGGGCCCCGGGGAGAGGGGGCCCCTCCAGCCTCCAGCACAGCATGGCCAATTCACGGCTCCCAAGTTCCAACCGTCCCGATTCCCATGGGACAGTCCAGTTTTTGACAACCCCCTCCCGCGTCCCGCCCGGGACGCTATTTTTCGCCCATTGCATTGAGCCGCCATGCTCGCCGTCCCAGATAGACGCACCGCAGCCTGCAGTGATGTGGCTGGGCTGTGTGTGTTCTGTGCGCAGAGGAACTGTGAGAGGGGAGGAGTCAGGGGTCACATGATCAGGGTCAGTGTCTGCCTCTGTGTCTGTCTGCACTCTGCAGGATCCTGCTGTGCTGGTTGTCATGGTGCTGGCTGGATGAGGTAAAGTTTCTGTGTGGGGTCAGGAGAGTTGTTTTACAGTGTGAATGTAGCAGAGCAGTGTGTGTTCGAGGTGTACGGAGCGGAGCCGTGTGTGCACGAGGTGTACGTAGCAGAGCCGCGTGTGTATGAGGTGTACGGAGCGGAGCTGCGCATGTATGAGGTGTACGGAGCGGAGCTGTGTGTACGAGGTGTATGGAGCGGAGCCGTGTGTGTACAAGGTGTACGAAGTGGAGCCGTGTGTGAACGAGGTGTACGGATCGGAGCTGTGTGTGTACGAGGTGTACGGAGCAGAGCTGTGTGTGTACGAGGTGTACGGAGTGGAGCTGTGTGTGTATGAGGTGTGCAGAGCGGAGCCGCATGTCTACGAGGTGTACAGAACGGAGCCGTGTGTGTACGAGGTGTACGGATCGGAGCTGTGTGTGTACAAGGTGTACGGATCGGAGCTGTGTGTGTATGAGGTGTATGGAGTGGAGCTGTATGTGTACGAGGTGTACAGAGCGGAGCCACATATGTACGAGGTGTACAGAGTGGAGCCGTATGTGTACGAGGTGTACAGAGCGGAGCCGCATGTGTGCGAGGTGTACAGAGCGGAGCCGCATGTGTACGAGGTGCACAGAGTGGAGCCGCATGTGTACGAGGTGTACAGAGTGGAGCTGTCATGGTCCAGTCCGGAGTTTATCTTCTGCTGTCTTCACTCCGGACTGGTCATGCAGGGGTTAATCTCCTCAGCCTCGTTCTGGAGCTAGCTGGGCTATTTCAATCCCTCACAGCCTGCTGACCAGTGTTAGCGATAGCGCAAGCTTGCAGTTTAGAGCCGCTGACCCTTGTACCCTGGTGATCCTCCTGCCTCTGACTGATATTCACGTGTATGACCCGGACTGATTTCTGACCCCGTCTCTTGGTATTCGTCTCTGCTGTTACGTTCCCTCTCTGGCATCTGACTCCCTGGCTTGTACCCCGACCACGTATTTCGTCTCACGTTTTGGACACCGTGCTCATGTTCTGGCTTTCTGACTCTCGGCTTTGGTATTTTGACTACGTGTATTGCTGCTCCTTCTGGTACGTCTGCTCCTGCTAGTTTTTGACTCTGACTATTCTCTCTTGTTACCTGTGGCACCTGTGCTGTTGCTCAGGGTTGCTGCTCTTAGTGTGTAACCTCTCTTCCCTCACCGGCTCCCCCTGGTGGAGGTTTCACTACATTATCACTAACCTCACATTTAAACGGGATTTTGCATTTTTTTTCTTTGGCCATGGATCTGCTGCATAACTTGGCAGATCAAGTGTCCAGTTTGACGCAGATGGCGCAGGACTTTTCTGTGAATCATCATTCCTTTGTCGTGTCTCAGACCCACTTACAGAAAGAACTGACTGAGACTATTAAGACCATGCAGGGAAACACCTCTCATATTGTTTGTCCACCAGGTGACTCTGTAGATGTTATTTTGCACTCTCCTGAACCCTCAGTTAAACTTCCTGACACATTTTCTGGCGAAAAAGATAAATTTCATATATTCAAGGAGAGTTGTAAATTATGGTTTTCTCTTAGACCTGATCATCTGGGGATGAGACTCAGCGGGTGGGGATTGTTATCTCCTTACTTAGGGAGGGTCCCCAATCCTGGGCTTTTTCGTTGCCCCCTACTACCCCCGAACGGATGTCAGTAGATAAGTCCTAGGGCCTCAAAGAACCTATCTATGACGAACCGGACCGTGTTAGGGTGGCAGAGGACACTATTTTGAGTCTGGGGCAAGGGAAGCACTCAGCCGAATGGTACACCTCCGAATTCCATCGATTGTCCACTGAGGTGTCCTGGGACGACTCTGCACTGAGATGTCTGTTCAGGAAGGGACTGTCGGATTGCTTGAAGGACACTCTGGCTCTCCATCCACCTCCCAGTTCATTGGAGGAGGCTATGAGTCAGGCTATCCGTATGGATCGGAGACTGCGGGAGAGAGGTGTTACTCAGCGAGGGTTTCCGTTTTTTCCCTGCTAACCCTGATGTTTTGCTTCCATCTGAACCTATGGAGGTGGGAGCCACCAACCCCCAGGAGAAAGAGAGGAGACGGCGACGTGATGGAAAATTGTGTTTTTACTGCGGAGATCCCGGACATTGGAAAAAAGACTGCCCCTCCTGTCCACCGACTAACAAGCGGCTGAGTCTGGGTGATAATCGTGGAGGTCACCCAGACTCTCAGGTACCTTTTTCTTCCTTTTCAAGAGTACTGCTAAAGGTGGAACTTGGTGTTGAGAACGGCTTTTTCCATACTTAGGCTTTTGTAGACTGTGGGTCATCCCTGAACCTGATTGACTCTAAGCTGGTGGCTCGCTGTAGATTAGGGACAGTTAGGTTGGGGACTCCCTTAAAAATTGTGACTATTGATTCTACACCTCTCACTAAGGATGGTCTCCATTTCAGTTCTAAAGAATTTACCCTCAGGGTGGGGACCCTACACCAGGAGCGCATGTCATGCTTTGTTTTGGATAACCTCCCTGCTGGCCTGGTGTTAGGGTCTCCCTGGTTGCAACGGCATAACCCAGTTATTGACTGGGGGTCCCAGGATATTGTTAAATGGGGACCTGGGTGTTCTGAAAATTGTCTTGCTACTGTGTCTATGTCATCCGTCAACCTGGAGGGTATTCCGGAGTACCTAAAGTGTTTTAAGGATGTGTTCTCCGAAAAGGAGGCTGAGGTTCTACCAGCACACCGCCCATTCGATTGTGCCGTGGATCTTGTTCCCGGTGCCAAATTGCCCAAAGCCCGGCTGTACAATCTCTCCGGCCCTGAGCGGGCTGCTATGAAGGAGTATATCTCTGAGAGCCTCCGTAAAGGGCATATACGGCCATCTGACTCTCCCGTGGCAGCGGGGTTCTTTTTTGTAAAAAAGAAGAATGGTGGTTTACGCCCATGCCTCGATTTTCGAGAACTGAATAAAATAACCATAAGAAACGCTTACCCTCTCCCACTGATACCTGATTTGTACAATCAATTGTCGGGGGCCAGGTGGTTCTCTAAGTTGGACCTCAGGGGAGCATACAATCTCATCCGTATGCGGGAGGGGGATGAATGGAAAACGGCGTTTCTCACCTCTGAGGGTCTGTTTGAAAATTTGGTTATGCCCTTCGGTTTGACTACCGCACCAGCGGTATTCCAGAATTTCATTAACCATGTTTTTTCTGATTTTATTGGACGTTTTGTAGTTGTTTATCTTGACGATATACTTATATATTCTTCTGATAGACAAAGTCATATGGGTCATCTTCATGTGGTTCTCCAGAGGCTCAGGGAGAACTCACTCTTTGCCAAATTGGAGAAGTGTTCATTTTTTACTCAAGACGTGTCCTTTCTAGGGGTCATCCTGTCCGCTGAGGGGTTTCGTATGGACCCTAGGAAGGTACAGGCCATTGTGGATTGGGTGCAACCCAGAGATCTCAAGGGTCTTCAGCGATTTCTGGGTTTCGCCAATTATTACAGAAAATTCATCAAGGGGTTCTCTCAAGTGGTCAAACCCCTCACTGATCTCACCCAAAAGGGAGCGGATCTTAAAAACTGGTCAGCTCCAGCTGTGGCGGCGTTTTCTTTGTTAAAAGAACGTTTCATGACTGCTCCGGTACTGGTGCAACCTGACTTGTCTAAAACCATTCATCGTAGAAGTGGATGCCTCTGAGGTGGGAGTGGGGGCTGTGTTGTCCCAGGGGCCCACCACATTAACGAACTTAAGACCCTGTGCCTTCTTTTCTTTCCTCTGCTGAAAGGAATTATGATGTGGGTAGCCGAGAGTTGTTGGCCATTAAATTGGCTTTTGAAGAATGGAGGCATTTTTTGGAGGGGGCTGTCCATCGTATCACTGTCATTACAGATCACAAGAACCTGTCTTACATCGAATCCGCCAAACGTCTGACTCCGAGACAGGCAAGGTGGTCACTTTTTTTTTCCCGATTTCAGTTTTCCATCACTTTCAGACCAGGTTCCAAGAATGTGAAGGCGGATGCCTTGTCTTGCAACGTAGATCCGGTATCGCCTCCGGAGCCTCCTTCCTCTATTCTTCAGCGCGGGGTGGTGGTGGCTTTGGTGTCCCAGAGATTGGAGCAGGAGATTCGTGAGGCCCAATCTCTTGCTCCGCTGTCCAGACCTGAAAATAAGCTCTTTGTGCCAGTCCAGTATCGGTTAAAGGTGCTTCGGGAGTTCCACGACTCGGCTCTGAGTGGGCATCCAGGAATCTCGGCCACTCGTAAAGCCATCACTAGGCTGTTCTGGTGGCCCTCGTTGACTTCTGACGTCACTGGTTTTGTGTCCTCCTGTGAAACTTGTGCCCGCGCTAAAGCCTCCCACAACCGGCCGGCCGGGGAATTGGTGCCACTGCCAATTCCGGATAGATCGTGGACTCACCTGTCCATGGATTTTATCACCGATCTCCCACCCTCTAATGGCAAAACCGTGATCTGGGAAGTTGTGGATAGGTTCAGTAAACAAGCACATTTTGTACCCTTAACGGGCCTTCCTAATGCTAAGACTCTATCTAAGCTATTCATTGAGCATGTGATTTGGTTGCATGGTGTGCCTGTCAGTGTGGTGTCTGATAGAGGGGTGTAATTTGTGTCAAAATTCTGGAGAGCTTTTTGTAAAAGGCTGGGCATCAGTCTGACCTTTTCATCGGCCTACCATCCCGAGACCAATGGTCAGACTGAAAGGACCAATCAGTCTTTGGAGCAGATCCTGCGGTGTCTTGTCACATCCAAACAGGATGATTGGTGCTCTGTGATACCTATGGCGGAATTCGCCTTCAATAATCGTGTCAATCAGTCTACTGGTACTTCTCCTTTCTTCTGCAAGTATGGGTTTCACCCTCATTTTGGTGAATTCTCCAGACTAGACTCGGAGTGTCCAAGGGCTGAGTCAGCCTTTTTGCGGTTGGAGGAGGTTTGGAGGGAGGTTCAGAGAAACATTGGGGAGGCTCAGGGCAAATATGTTTTTTGCGGATAAACGACGCTCGGTGGGGCCGACTTATCAGGTGGGGGATAAGGTATGGTTATCCACATAAGGCTGAGAATTCCCTCTGCTAAGTTGGGTCCCAAGTTTATTGGTCCGTATGAGATTTTAGAGGTGATTAATCCTGTGGTCTTTCGCCTGCGGTTGCCTCCGTCATTACGGATTCCTAATGTGTTCCATAAAGCGCTTCTGAAGCCGTCGGTGCCTTCCTCTGATGAGTCTCCCTCGCACCCGCCGCCTGTTATGGTAGATGGGCAGACCGAGTACGAGGTGGAACAGGTGGTGGATTCTCGTATGCTCCGTCGTTCACTTCAGTACTTGGTCCATTGGAAAGGATACGGTCCTGAGGATCGGTCATGGGTGCCGGCGCGTTCGGTCCATGCGGATCGGTTGGTCCGGGCATTTCACGCTCGTCATCCAGGGAAGCCTGGGGGTCCAGTGGCCCCCCATTGAGAGGGGGGTACTGTCATGGTCCAGTCCGGAGTTTATCTTCTGCTGTCTTCACTCCGGACTGGTCATGCGGGGGTTAATCTCCTCAGCCTCGTTCTGGAGCTAGCTGGGCTATTTCAATCCCTCACAGCCTGCTGACCAGTGTTAATGATAGCTCAAGCTTGCAGTTTAGAGCCGCTGACCCTTGTACCCTGGTGATCCTCCTGCCTCTGACTGATATTCACGTGTATGACCCGGACTGATTTCTGACCCCGTCTCTTGGTATTCATCTCTGCTGTTACGTTCCCTCTCTGGCATCTGACTCCCTGGCTTGTACCCCGACCACGTATTTCGTCTCACGTTTTGGACCCCGTGCTCATGTTCTGGCTTTCTGACTCTCGGCTTTGGTATTTTGACTACGTGTATTGCTGCTCCTTCTGGTATGTCTGCTCCTGCTAGTTTCTGACTCGGTTCGTCTGACTATTCTCTCTCATTACCTGTGGCACCTGTGCTGTTGCTCAGGGTTGCTGCTCTTAGTGTGTAACCACTCTTCCCTCACCAGCTCCCCCTGGTGGAGGTTTCACTACAGGAGCCGCATGTGTACAAGGTATACAAAGTGGAGCAGTGTGTGTATGGGGCATACGGAGCAGAGTCGCATGTGTACGGAGCAGAGCTGCACGTGTACGAGGTGTATGGAGCGGAGCCGCGTGTGTACGACGTGTATGGAGTGGAGTCTTGTGTGTACTTGGTGTACGGAGCGGAGCCGCGTGTGTACGGAGTGGAGCCATATGTGTACTGGATGTACGGAGCAGAGCCAAGTGTGTACAAGGCATACAAAGTGGGCTTTTCCCATGGACACAGGAGTTCACGACAGAACCCCGAGGAGCACTTTAAAACTCGCACATGACGTTCCACCGGAAGTAATGTGCTGGAAGCTGACCGGAAATGAGGTAATTTCATGAGGAGATTGTGACGGAACCAGGAATGCTTCAGATCCATCACCATTTCCTCCTCCGACAGCACGGACAGCAGGATCGCCTTGGAATCAGGGATGCCGGCCATGTGAGCGGATCATGATCTGTCCTGCACGGGGAGGCTCAGGTGGGCATTACAATGGAAGCCGGGCTGATATAGTATCTTTAGGCTACGTGCACATGTAGCGGAACTCTCGCGGAAATTACCGCGAGAATTCCGGATTCCATTCCATGGGAAAATCGCATTTAAATTCCAGCGATTTTCCCGCGGAAAAACTAGCGTTTTGCAAGCGTAATTAGCTTGCAGAATGCTAGCGTTTTCCAAGCGATCTGTAGCATCGCTTGGAGAACTGATTGACAGGTTGGTCACACTCGTCAAACATAGTTTGTGACAAACTTTTTACTACTGATACTGCCTAAGCAGCATCAGTAGTAAAAGATAGGATGTAAAAAATAATTTAAAAAGTTTAAAAATATTGTTATTCTTAGCTTCCGGCGTCCCGCGCAGCCTTCCCGCCTCTCTCCACGCTCCCGTTCCCAGTAATCCTTTGCGCGAATGACCGCGAGATGTCGCACTCCCGCGACGTCATCGCAAATGACCGCGAGATGTCGCACTCCCGCGAGATCGCGACATCATCGTGGTCATTCTCGCAAAGGATTACTGGGACCGGGAGCATGGAGAGATGCGAGAAGGCTGCGCGGGACGCCGGAAGGTAAGAATAACAATATTTTTTATTTTAATTTTATTTTTTACGGGGATATGGTACCCACAGCCACGAGGAGAGCCTCCTGTCCTCTGGACCGTGGGTACCGTCCACAAATGTTCTGCTTACCACATGCGGAAAGTAAGCAGAACAATGCATTCCTATGGGTGCAGGATCACCGCGATTCCGCTAAATTAATGAGCATGCTGCGTTTTTTACTGCAAAGCGATTCCACCGCGGAAAAAAATGCAGCATTAGCACAGCATTGCGGAATCCCATAGGAATGCATGGGATGCTTATTTTTTGCGTTTTCGCTGCAAAATCGCGTGTTTAAAACCATCGCGAAAACGCGAAAAAAACGTGACATGTGAACGCTGCCTTATAGAATCTTTCTCTCTGTTTCTTTCTTTCTCTGTTCTTTCTTTCCCCTTTCTTTCTTTCTTTCCTCTTTCTTTCTTTCTTTCTTTCTTTCTCTCTCTGTTCTTTCTCTCTCTCTGTTCTTTCTTTCCCCTTTTTTTCTTTCTCTCTGTTCTTTCTTCCCCTCTTTCTTTCTCTCTATTGCTCTGTTCTTTCTTTCCCCTCTTTCTTTTTCTCTCTGTTCTTTCTTTCTTTTCTCTTTCTTTTTCTTTCTCTCTATTCTTTCTTTCTTCCCCTCTCATTGTTTCGCTGTCCTTCTGTTCTTTTTTTCTGTCCCTACTTTCTCTCTGTTTTCTTTCTTTCTCTTTCTTTTTCTATGTTCTTTCTTTATTTCCCCTCTTTATTTTTCTCTGTTCTTTCTTTCTTTCTTTCCCCTTTCTTTCTCTCTCTCTGTTCTTTCTTTCGCTCTCTGTTCTTTCTTTCCCCTCTTTCTTTCTTTCACTCTCTGTTCTTTCTTTCCCCTCTTTCTCTCTGTTCTTTCTTCTTTCTCTCTGTTCTTTCTGTTTTTTCTTTCTCTCTCGCTCTCCTTTCTCTTTCTTTCTTTCTTTCTTTCTTTCTCTCTCTATTTTCTTTTTTCTCTCTCTGTTTTCTTTCTTTTACTTAGTACCAGTCAGTGTGCCCACAGTACCAGCTACTGTGCCCATAATGCCAGCCACTATGCCCCTAATAGCAATCAGTGTGATCAGCAGTGCTAAATGGGTGTGGACATGGGTGTGACTAGTCACAAAATGGGTGTGGTAGGGCGTGGGATAAAACTAGCACAACACCCTTTGTCTCTCTTTCCCTTCTTCAAAAGTTGGGAGGTATGCTAATTATTTATCTATTCAAATTTACCATGTGGAGCGCCGTGGAGCTGAGGCACAAGGAGGAGAGCAGCGCTGTGGGAGGTGCGTGGGAGCGGGTCCTGAGTGTGCGTGCGCCGGGGCAGAGGAGCCAGCTCTGAGGTGAGATCAGCATCAGTGCTGCGCTGCACTGCCACTGTGGGGGAAGAGAGGAGGAGACCGACTGACTGTCACTCACTGTGCGTGTGGCACCGGCCGGACGGTGGCTGCAGCTGCAGCGCCAGCGTCAGTGTGTGTCTGTGAAGTCACTATGTGCCGTGCCCCATAACTAAATGCTGCAGCTCAGGAATGTGCGGACAGTGGATGGATCCTCTTGGTCTGGCCTGCCCTGCCTGCTCCAGGTAAGAGTACCAGAGCTGAGCAGGACTGAGGGACTGGGACCGAGGCAGGCATGATTTTGGGGGACTCCTGGGGGAGAACTGAAGCATGGCAGGCATGATTTTTGGGGGGCTCCGTCCTGGGGGAGAACTGAAGCATGGCCTGGCTGCTCATGAATGGGGGGGCCCCTGGCCTGGGGAGAAGGGATACCGGGTCGTATCGTTGTCGGGATCGCTGGAGCGTTCCTATGTGTAACGGTACCGTAATACACACATCTGAAAGAACCCTTAGACTGGTGGGAGTAGGGCTGTGATAGGAAAGGTTAGGGTTTCCTTCTCTTTGTAGGACATCTACCCACCTATCTGAAAATATAAATACTTATAAGTACAAGCATAAACTCTGATTCACTTGTGCTTCCATCCCTGCATTATCCTAGATTCCTCTTCTATTGCAGCATGTAGACAAGGGAATTTTCCATAGCCTTTCACACCCATTCTCCCTTTTTATTGACAAGCAGCGCTTGGGTCACATGAAAATTCCTCCTTCGTGATGAGGCTTATTTTTTTTCTTTAAGTTTTATTTCCTCATCAGGGACTTTCCAGTAAATTAAGAGAAAAGAAAAGAGAAAATGAAATAGGAGTGACTATATGTCAGGGAATTACCCAGCCCTAAACCGTCCCACAAGGCCGGATATAAACACACACACATGTCTGTGTGATCATACTGCCACACCGTATATCATGGGGCTGACCTGCAGCTCCGAGGCTCAAGGTGAGTGCTACAAAGTCAGCCTGAGGCTGGTGAACTCATTCTGGAACTTTTCATTTCGTCTTTTTTAAAAGCTGCGATAATTTCTTATCATTTAGGATTGTTATTTTATGGGTATGTCCAGGACGGGACGGATACGAAAAAGTAATATAGAAATTCTACCTGGATTTTGCAAATAATGTATTATGGTCCCAACAAAGTGGATGAGATTTTAGAAAGCCTCATGTACATCCTACATAAACAGTTGGTGTGGAATCCTCAAGGAAATTCTGTGCAAATGTTTTATTGCGCAGCACGTACATCTATGCTGCAGACCTTCATCCTTCATAATACGTAAGATAAAAAACGGAATGGAATCCACATGTAAGACAGATTTTACGACCGATCTTTCGGATGGATCGTAATAGTGTTGGAAACCTTGTCTTGTGATTGACAGACAACTGGTCATTGTCATTGATAACTTGAAGATGTTATTTTCTAAATTTCATTTGTTCTTTTGTTGTGTTACTTTAGACGTCAACTTTACGTGTCCATAACACGGCAGCATTTTAGCATCCATATTATGTCCTCAGGATTTGGACTCATTGCAGATCTATTAAATTCTGTTTTTCTGTTCCTCTCAAAGGAACAGACAATTGGCATTTCAGAAAAGAAGTGTTAATGTAGCTATAAAAGCACTTTTCTCAAACGTAGCAATTACAGTAGATCAAGTCTTCCATTCTTGCAGCCTTTAATATATGAATGCAAGAACCTCGCAGCTCCTTTTTCTGGATGTTTTTGCAATGGAAAGCTACTGCTAGCATATGCTTGGAGAAATTGCTGTCTCTAAGTGCAGGTGAAAACGACTGTTTTCTCCAGATCCGAGAAAATCGCTCCAATTATGCTAGTTGCTGATCAGATTACTATCAGAGTATTATCCTATTTTCTCAGAGATGGAGAGAGAACACAAATAGTTTCTCAAACTCTATAGTGATGATCCATGAAAATCAGATGCACTCGGATGTCATCCAAGTGTGATCCATTTTTTTTCATGGACCCAAAGAGTTTAATGGGCAAGTGTCCGTCGAGTCTTGATAGCAAATTGTGCACACTGCAATTGTTTTCCTTGGACCACTTAGTCCAAGGAAAAATTTGGACATGTACAGAGCCCCATAGAATAACATGGGGATGAGTGCTATCTACCAAAACTATGGATAGCACTTGTGACCAAGACTCATAGACAGGAAAATCCCTATCTGAAATATCCATTTATCACTTTATAACCTGATAAATGTGGGGTAACCAACTTGGAAACTCCCTCTATTTTCCAAGAATCGCTATAGATTTGGGGAGGGGTCTGTCTACCATAGCCATTTTAGAATTTTTTAATTCACAGTATCCATTCCTGGTATAAGGCTCTGTTCATACCAACATTTGGCATTCAATTTTATGTTTCTTCATAGGAACAGTAAAATGAAATTTGAGCTGGGGATGCATCAATGACATGATGGACACCGACAGAATCCATTGACCATGATAGGGTCTGTCAGGTTTCCATCATAGTGTCATGATTTTGTTGTGCGGTGCTATTTTTTTCCAATATTTTTTATGAAATCTGCAATAGAGGATCTGAATGCAGTTGTGAGAAAATTTAAGCAGTAGGAATTAATATTTAAGTTTGCAGTTAAACATAGGCATTTCTATGATAAAACTGGAAATTAACAGTGAAACTGCTCCCCAAGCTTGTACAACACTTTGCACTAAATTATTTAATTTTTTTTCAGCACTCCTTCAATTTGAAAAGTCTGATAAAGAAGTGTGTGTTCTTTAAAGGGAATCTGTCAGCAGGTATTTTCTATCTTATCTGATAGAAGCATGATGTAGGAAAACAGAAGCTGAATCCAACGATGTATCACTTACTTTACTGGGTGCAGCCAGTCTGACAAAATTAAAGCTTTCAGATTTAGAATGAAGCAGAGCTGAGAAAGCTAACCCCACCCACACCAGGCTCTCCATATACAAACTCCATAAACAGTGAAGTGCTTAGTTGCTGGACTAGTCCAGCAATGTTAATCTCTTAGTGATAAATCCTTCATAGTTAGTACACATAGAAAAAGGCGAAAAAAAAGTAAAGCGGACAGCTTACCAATGTGTGCACAGCAGCCAAATCCAGCAGGGCAACCCCCGACGCGCGTTTCGCGCTCACACTGGGCGCTTTCTCAAAGAGGATAAAGGCTGGAAGAGGAGTAGGACCTTAAGTATCCTAGGCAACGTGATCACATGTGTGATCACATAGTATAGAAGAGCCAGTCAGAGGCGGCAATCATGGCGCATGCGCCGCGTCATTGAAGGCCCTGTAACATGATGGCGCTTTACTTTTGCTATCGCCAATTATGGCCATTATGAGATGTTTTAGGGACATGGCTTGCCAATTTTTGCCGCTAGCACATTGCCATTCTACTTTGTATCCTGCCCCTATTTACAGCATATGATATACAGTATATTTTTGCTTGATGATATTTTTGGTTATGGGTACTTTTTGTGTCATTATAGTTTGACATGTTTCTATGGCAATTCTTGTGCAACTGGCTTTGGATTACACCTCAGTCTCTCCTTTAATGTTGTCCTGTTTGCGACTTTTGTATTTGTTGCCACCGTGCTATTTATTTGGTAATCATTGATGTTATTGTCGAATAAAATTTATACTTTTATAAAGACTTTTTTGTATCCATTACTCCCATTTTTTCGCCTTCTTCTATGAGACTTATGGAGTGGAAACTGCACCATTATGGCGGTTTATTTGATTAGGTTACCACCTTTTTTCTTCTGTTGTAGAGTGTTGGGCTTCCTTTTGTGTTTAAACAGTTAGTACACAACAGCACACACTTTGACAAGTGATACATCCCTGAATTCTGTGTTTCAGCCTCTATCTTCTGGTGTCTTCAGATTTCATGGCAAAAACCTGCAGACAGATTCTCTTTAAAGAGCAGTTCAGTCTTCAAGCAGACGTAGATTCAATTTCCAGCTTTTAGGCAATCCAAAAACAATGCAAATGAAATCTATTTTTTAATCCGTTTTGCACAAATCAAGCTATCTTTCTTAGGATATGTTCATATCACGTTTGATCCTCATGTCAGTGGCTCTGTCGGGACTCTCCTCTAAAACCAGGAAAATGGGATTTCGGTGTATGTGCTGACCGGGCCAATGAATGTAATGATAAGGACGCAATCACTGAGTGCTCTGTTAGCTACCATTTCTGTCCGTATCCAACTTTTTGAAGCAGGTACCAAGGTGTGGTCAATTGTGTTTTGTTACCCATTGAAAATGGGGGATACAGCCCAAAATGATGTCTAACAATGACTCCGGCTGCATCATTACAGTCAATGGGCCCCACATCAGCACATATGCCTGAATCCCGTTTTCCAAAGCTTCAGATGTAAGTCTTGATGAAGCCACTGACTCGGGGATCAAAGCTGATGTGAACGCAGCCTTGACTGACGTACAAAGCGTGCATGGTTGGAAAGGATTCTTACTAAAGGGAAGAACGGTGCTTTCCGACCAAAGGATTCAATAAAGGAATTGATGGAAGAGACATATATTAACATAATGTATATTTGCGATTAGACTCACTAGATTGGTGGACATTGTATGGTACAACAGGCTGCAGCTTAGAAAATGAAGACGTACTAGTCGGTGTTACACAACATGTCTCAATGTAAGAAGAAAACCACTTTGCATTGTGGTAAGAAACTAATGAGTCTGAGGTTTCCTTCTTGCACCTCATTACTGCCCAGCATTATTCTCAATTCGCGTGGTTAATAATTAGCTTATATTAGCACTATATTGCCCTGAGATAAGCAGCACCTGCTGAATGGCTCTGGAAATAACGACACTGACAGGTAGGGGAACTAGAATAATTGATTAACAATCTGCAAATGTTAAAATCTAAAAGAACCATAAATATGGGTTATTGCAGTTATAATGTGTCTGCCGGTAAGAGGTAATATGCCAGCTGCCTGATCCCTGGAAGCCAGGAAGCGGACACCAGTGCGGACATAATGTATATTATTTTCCAGTGATTAGTGACGGCGGTAAAATGTATTGCAGCAAACAATCACGTGATATGACAGGACTTCATTCACATTTTCACTTCTGAGCTTCCAATAATTCTCTTTAGGCCGCGTTCACACATTGAGTATTTGGTCGGTATTTTACCTCAGTATTAGTAAGCCAAAATCAGGAGTTGAAGAACTAGGCTGTGTGCCCACGATCAGGAATAGCAGCAAAGCGCTGCGCTCTATGATACAAGCACAGTGGATGGGGTTTATAGAAATCTCTATGCCTACTGTTCTTCTTGTTACCACTGTGTAAACCCAACCGCGTTGCGGGTTTACGAACCGCAGCATGTTAATTTCGGCAGCGGAGACTACATAGTTTCCCCCATAGCCAGCCATTACATGCATTAACTCCACATAGTTCACTAAGACCTTGCGGATTTAACAAAAATACGCTGTGTCCAAAGCTGCTATTCCTGATAGTGGGCACATAGCCTCATAGGAAAAGTATAATCGAAACATATCACCACATTTTTTGCCCACTCCTGGTTTTGGCTTTCAAACACTGAGGTAAAACACTGACCAAATACTGAACGTGTGAACCTGGCCTAAATCTCACATTCGGCATTTAGTGCAGAACTTATATTTTAGATCTTGATTGATACAGCTGTCTTGGAGACCATAGCTGCAGGTCAAGGATACATGGTCACTACGTAAACCCTGCAACAATAGAAGGATTTTTTTATGGACATATGATTCAGTGGTATTCTTAAAAGACAGCATTATATTTTCTGTGCAGATGGACAAAATTACATTCCTGACCATTTGACAATACAATAAAAGCCCCCATACACATTAGAAAGCTGTTGGCTTAAGTTATCTCCCCTGACTACTTCATACACGGGAACTCTTGGCCGAGCAGTCCTGTGTTCTCTATGAGAGAGCCCCTGTCAGACACTACAGAGAACAAAAGGATTGGCAATTGGAATCCGATAAGGGCATCATTCCACCAAAATTGCATGGGGGTCTTTACACAATACAACAAGATTATTGGACTATCTATCTATAGATTTATCTATCAAAACACAAGTATTGCCATAATCAAAAGTAATGAGAAAATGGTCTTAGAAGCGCAGGAAAGAGACTCAGACGAGAGATGGGGTCAAACCACAACGCGTTTCAACGGAGGATCCGTCGGTGGATGAAGACAGATCCTCCATCGAAACGCGTTGTGCTTTAACTCCATCTCTCGTCTGAGTCTCTTTCCTGCGCTCCTAAGACCATTTTCCCATTTTCTCATTGCTCCTATCCTCCATCGGAGGTTTTCGGCTGGACCTGCGGTGGAGACCTGACATTCTAATCTACCCCTGGGTTGCTTCCTAAGCGCTCCTCTATGACCGCTCATGACTGACTCTAATTTTCATAAGTAATGTCATAATCAGGTTAACACTCGACACTGTCTTTTGGGGGAGATTCAGGAGGATCCCATTCACATAGACCAGTGTTTGCCAACTCCACTCCACAAGAGCCGCCAACAGCTCACGTTTTCAGAATTGTCTTAGTGTTACACAGGTAATGGAATTATCACTTGTAACATACTGAGGAAATCTTGAAAATATGATCCATTGGTGGCTCTTGAGTAATGTAATTGGGGAACACTGACACTGATTGTCGGCAGATTCTGCTAATATTGGAGGGTTTGGACAACTTTAGTCTGATGTGGATGGGTGGCTTCATACAATACTACTCACGCCAGTATGATTATTGGATATCTGTCTGTCTATCATAACGGAAGAACTGAAGATCCTCTTAACAAGGTTAAGATATATGACATAGATGAATTTGCCAGTAAAAAGCTTCCAATATGTCTACACGTTTCCTTTCCTTACTGACATAAAAAAATCAACTTGTAAGTAGTACGGAAAAAGACTCGGTTTCTCCACCTTTTCCACCTCCGATATCATGGTACACTTGTTTGGCGGTCAGTACAGTCATATATCACTACATTTCTGAAGCTATGTTACATTTATTTATATGGGGCATGGACAAAGTACAAGGTTTAGATCCACCTGGAACAGTATGGGAAATTGCAGAGGATTTTTTTTGTGTCAGAGTGAATGATGTACGCTCCTATCACTGGTTGTATAGTACCAGTGTTGTGCTGCATTGGAGAATATGCACTCTGGCGAATCGTGTAATATCTTGAAGTCTTGTTTCTCAGCTCTTGTTAAATGATTGTTTCGTGACCATCTGAATTTAACAAGAAAACTCCATAAGCCTCACTTATCAATACTGCCTGTAGAAAAATGAAAGTTGATTTCTGGTTTCTGAACAAGGACAGTTTTAGACAACTAGGGCCCCTTGACTGCATGTAATTCGATTCCATGTTTTGAGCACAATTTTGAGGGGTTTGGGTTTTGGAGGTCATATTCATCTTGTGCGCATCCTAGTAGTCTTACAATAGATGACCCATGTTTCTGTTTGCATCCTTAGGCCTTTCTTTTCACCCCCACTCTAAGGGCTATAATATTGTCCTGAACAGTTGCCAACACAAAGCCGAACGAAGGCGCAGCTTCCATGATGGAATTATATTCTCAAATCGGCCAATTCTCCCAAGAGAGAAAGTCTGGATAAGGATCCTGAAGGTTGAACAGCGATGGTATGGAGCGCTACGAGTTGGCTTTACTTCTATGAATCCTAGCAACCTTGACTCTACCTCTCTTCCTCCATTTGCTTGTCCTAACCTTACCATAAGGCCTGATTTTTGGGCTATTGGTATTCCAGAGGAACTGTGTAGAGAGGGCGAAGAAATATGCTTCTGGATAAATACAATAGGTCAAGTACTTCTAAAGAAGAAGGGAAGTGTTAAACCAGAGGTGTTATTCTCTGGTATACCAAGGAAGACAGCTCTCTGGGTCATGTTAGATGTATACGGTCAGACAAAGGCTTTACAGCTTATGGGTGAGTACTCCAGATTGTCGGCCGGTGTTTTTGTATCTATTAATTTATTATAGTAGTAAGATCTTTTCTATTTTAATAAAATGAATGGCATTTTTTAATCAATTTCAGATGCAAAATCAAAACATAAGGTTTTCCGATGTTGTCCTGGCAATATAGGTGAGTTCACTTTTATCAATGTAAAAAAAAAATTACAGTGGAGATATCAACTGCATTCTCCATAAATGCTTTCGGTCCTGTCCAGGAAAACACCCTCTTCCTGTCCTGAGACTCATAAGCCAGCTGCTCCATCCTGCCTGTAGATACCAAGCACCGGCTATATTGTATGACTATTATCATAGATTAGGAATCTGTGTAAACAGGTCACAATAAAGATTATTTGTATGGTTAACAATTGTACATGTTGTTTGACCAACTGGTTATACTGGTTATATAGTGATATCAAATGTGTCGCAAATACTTAATACAAATAATGTATGCCATATGAAAACCTGTTATCTAATGCTTTAAACTTTGGCAATAGATTAATTTTTTGGCTCGTGTTAACTGCAATCAGGGCCAGACGGAGAGCAAAAATCAAACCTGGAGCACAAAGTACAGCAGTCACACGTATGCATATTTGTAGTTACCTTTACTACACATAATATACTAGCTGAAGAGCCCGGTGTTGTCCGGACATAGTAACTAACTGTGGTCAGTTATAACAAATTATAATGATTATCATCCGTCCCATAGTCCCATGCCCATATACCCATCATACATATCCGCCATCCCATAGTCCATTGCCCATATACCCATCACACATCCTCCATCCCATAGTCCCGTGCCCATATACCCATCATACATATCCGCCATCCCATAGTCCATTGCCCATATACCCATCATACATATCTCCCATCCCATAGTCCAGTGCCCATATACCCATCATACATATCCTCCATCCCATAGTCCAGTGCCCATATACCCATCACACATCCTCCATCCCATAGTCCCGAGCCCATATACCCATCATACATATCCTCCATCCCATAGTCCCGTGCCCATATACATATTCTCCATCCCATAGTCCCGTGCCCATATACCCGTCATACATATCCTCCATCCCATAGTCCGGTGCCCATATACTCATCACACATCCTCCAATCCATAGTCAACCATTATGACATCATAATGAGCGGCGGCAGGGCTTGCAACCTTTGATGACATCAGCGTCGCCATGGCAACCATTGTGACATCATAATGAGGGGTGGGGCTTGATACGCACACACTGCTTCCCCAGTATGCAAATAGGGGCATTGTGACATCACAATGAGGGGTGGGGCTTGACGCGCACAAACTTTTTCCCCCAGTATGTAGATAGGAGCAACATTGTTTGGTGAATTGGAACGCGCGAGGTTAAAATTTCTCCGCACAACATAGCTTAGGACGCTCTCGGGGTCCAGACGTGTGACTGTGCCAAATTTTGTGGCTGTAGCTGCGACGGTGCGTATGCCTATCCCGGACATACAAACAAACATACACACACACACACACACATACACACATACATACACACTTTGAGCTTTATATATTAGATAGATATTCAGAGATCATATCTGGATGAGACTACTATGCCAGAGTAGTCATTAAAAATGGGTCTAGTCAAATATTACTAGAACTTAAGGCTATTAAGCATTTTCCGTTATTAGAGTATAGTTAATTATTTTTATTTAAAGTGGTTATTGCACCAAAATCATTTATCACCCATCCACAGGATTTGTGGAGACCAGTGAGAGCCTCATCAATCTCGAGAATAAGATATTCATTGTCTATAAGAATGTTGGTTCCGCATGCACATTACCAAACTAATAGATCCTTAAAAGTGATTAGGATGTGGTCTCAAGTGCGTGCTACCACTCAATTCAAACAAGCCAGAAGACCTCCATTCTTGGGATTGGTGGGAATCCATTTGAAAAACCTTGATGTTCTCCACAGATGAAGCTGAAACTGTTGTTCTACAGAATATAGTGTCAACGTGTTATTAGCTATTGCAAAAACGAATATGTTGTTCATCGTGCATCAGAAAATAAATCTGTCCTTGTTATAGTGAATGCTGTGACCGGCAGAAAATACATAGAATTGAAAAAATATGGATTGGCTCCATCCGATTCTGGCACTGATTGCTCCTTTAGTGATAGAATAGGGCACAATGAGCACCAGAAACGCGTCAGTGTTTTTTTTACCATCAGCAAGTGGATTTTCATTTTATAATTTATATGGAATAAAGCTTGAAGATTTATTTTCACTATTCATGGATGTGTCTATCCATTTTTTTCTATTACATGGGTTATTTAGCCATGTATGACATGGGATTATACAATGCATTACAATCACAGCACTGACACACCTAAATGCAAATGTAAAAAAAAACCAAAACACTTGGTTATGTCATCTATAGCGTTGATGCATGAAGAAAAAATGTAGATTACGTCTATTCTAACCTTCATTATGATAATTTATTATGATTCATTTGTCTGTCATCTTTAATTGTATGATTAGTGTGCACTTTAAGTATTCATGTTTCTATCATACATATCTGTCTATAAATTACAGTTTATCATATATACTCAGGATCGGTGATAAGTGCCTGATTGCTGGGGAATCCATGGCTGGGACCACCTCAAATCATGAAAACAAGAGGCAGTCGCGCATGCGCACCTCTGATACATCCAGTGTGTATCTGTTTTAGTCATATAGGTAATAAATATAGCAATAGCACACATGATTAAAATGCTGCACCTAGGCCCCGTCTGAGCAGTAGGACCACTAGTGATCAGATACTTATCACCTATCCTAAAATGCATCATAACACATCATGACAGATCCAAACTGATCCATTATGCTGTACCCATTATGGAATATGTCTATACTTCAGATACCTGTAAAGTTGCCTTATATAATAAATACGTATGTTTCTCTTCTACAGAACCACCAAGTTTGGGTTTAGGTCACCCTCAATCAATTGGGACAAAAGACAAACATTTTCTACCTTCTCACACTAACCGATGTATGGGAAAAATTTCAAAACTGGACTTAAGAACAGAAGTGGTGAACGTCCAACTGTTCAGAGAAGAGGAGCCCAACTGTGTGATCTGTCTAGACAGAACAGCAAACACACTCCTTCTCCCCTGCAGACACTGCTCTTTCTGCAGACAATGTGTTCTAAAAATCAAAGCAGAGAGCAATATCTGCCCATTGTGCCGTCAAAGAATCCAGAAATCCCAAGACATTAGAGAAGAACATCTGCTCACCAACTATTGTAGGTGATCTCTGTTGTCCCTCATGGTACATGAGGACATTTTTCCTAATTTTGTACATGGTAAAGACTGCCATGCTTTCTTTCCTTCCCAGCCAAAATGAAGGAGTATTACAGTCAATCAGGCTTGGACTGGTCCACAGGAGAATCCTCCGGTGGGCCCCCATGCAAAAGTAGGCTGCCATCCCCTTATATGAGCAGTACTTGGCACAATATACTTGAATCACTATGTACAGGCAAATGCAGAATGGTATTCATGTAACAATCAACCCAGGTCATTGTTATATAAATTAAGATTGAGGATAATGTCTTATCTGCGTGTATTTGAAAAGTGGCGCCCTGGAATTGGTCACTGAAGGGCCCTTGGCCCCCCAGTCTGACACTGCAGTCAAGTCATTGATGGCTACATGGCTTTATTTCTGGCAACAAAAGTTTCTAAAAGTTGAAGAGCACTTTGGACTTATTTTTAAAAATTCAGTATCGGTACGAAATGAAAGAACATAAGACTTATAACTAAGGCTTTGTTCACATTACATTTGAACCTACCGACTGAAAGGATTGCAAAGTATTCCACTATATAGACATAGAGTGATATATGTAACACCCCAAAAAAGTATACGGGAAATAAAATGTTCTCTACATGTTAGTACAACTTAGGTACCGTTCACATGTAATTTTATCCATCTGTCTAATGTATATGGAAAATGTTCAACTTCTGAGGCATATAGGAGCATATGTTATTCAATGTATGCAAGGTGTATACAATTTTTTCTAAAGTATACTTTGGATGAATGAAACCTATGAATACTTTTGGCTATGCAGAAAGACCTGTACCGTAGCTTGACCATGGTTCTAACATGTAGTGTGAACAGAGCGAAAACAGCAATATACTCTATAAAATCAGACCACATCAGTAAAAATGAGTAATAGGGATAACTGTGTATTGTACGCCGTACTATGGGTCAAAATACACATTATAATGTGCATAAAGCCCAACCAAGGTTGTGAAGTGGATATATGTGAAGGAATGCTTGACATGTAAGTAAATAATGAGAACTAAAAATTAAAGAAAATTTCCAGCTAAGCTCCACTTATATATACTGTACATTGATGAAATGTATATTGGTGTAATTCATTCAACTTGTGATTTAGAATAGTGTTAGGAAATGTAAATGAAGGTGAAATGACTAAAGAAGAGAAATAAGGTCACAGGACAGGAATAGAATGTGATGCGAGATGAAAGCGAGGGAGACGAAACTGAAAAGCAAAGAAGGAAGTTTGACATTGAGTAAGAGAGACATTGACATTATGTAGGTAAGGCTGGTTTCACATTTGCGTTTTTTAGCGCTGGAAAAAAACGCTAACCTGCGCATGCGTTTTTTCCCCTATCTTTAACATGGGTGCGCATACTTGCGCGCTTGTAAGCGCATGTATGCGATTTTCATGCGCTGCGTTTTTTTGGGGTGTGCGATTGGATTTTCCAGACGCATCATGTTGCATTTTTTGGCCCTGCAAAAAAGCGCATGCGCACATATGCGCACGTTTTGCGCTAAAAAGGGCCATTATAGCCTATGGATGCGCATATGTGCGCACTGGCATGCTCATGTAAGCGTTTTTTTGCATATGCGTTTTTTTTTTTTAACCATGGAATTTAGGGGTTTGAGTTAGAGTTAGGGTTAGTTAAGGGGGTTTAGGGTTAGGGTTAGGGTCAGGGTCAGGGTTAGGGTTGGGTTTTGGGTCAGGGTTAGGGTTTAGTATGGTTTGGTTAAGGGTTAGGGTCAGGGTTAGGGTCAGGATTAGGGTTAAGTATGGTTTTGTTAAGGGTTAGGGTCAGGGTTAGGGTTAGGGTTAGGGTCAGGGTTAGGGTTAGGGTTAGGGTCAGGGTTAGGGTTAGGGTCAGGGTTAGGGTTAAGTATGGTTTTGTTAAGGATTAGGGTCAGGGTTAGGGTCAGGATTAGGGTTAATTATGGTTTTGTTAAGGGTTAGGGTCAGGGTTAGGGTTAGGGTTAGGGTTAGGGTCAGGGTTAGGGTTAGGGTTAGGGTCAGGGTTAGGGTTAGGGTCAGGGTTAGGGTTAAGTATGGTTTTGTTAAGGATTAGGGTCAGGGTTAGGGTCAGGATTAGGGTTAAGTATGGTTTTGTTAAGGATTAGGGTCAGGGTTAGGGTTAGGGTTAGGGTTAGGGTCAGGGTTAGGGTTAGGGTTAGGGTTAGGGTTAGGGTCAGGGTCAGGGTTAGGGTTAAGTATGGTTTTGTTAAGGGTTAGGGTTAGGGTTAGGGTTAGGGTTAGGGTCAGGGTTAGGGTCAGGGTTAGGGTTAGGGTCAGGGTTAGGGTTAGGGTTAGGGTTAGTTAGGGTTTAGGGTTTGGGTTAGGGTTAAGTATGATTTGGTTAAGGGTTAGGGTCAGGGTTAGGGTTAGGGTTAGGGTCAGGGTTAGGGTTAGGGTTAGGGTCAGGGTTAGGGTTAGTAAAGTCATGGTTTGGGTAGTGTGAGGGGCCACCTAAAAATGTTGGAAAAAAACGCAAACGCGGTAAAAACGCGCTAAAAACGCATACAAACGCATAAAAACGCTGCGTTTTTTTCATGCATGCTCATAAAAATGCTTGAAAAAAACGCAGCAGTTGTATGCTTATGTATGCGTTTTTTCAATGCGTTTTTTTGCGGGAAAAACGCGCTGCAAAAAAAAGCAAGTGTGAAACTAGCCTTAGGGCAGGAAAAAAGTCAGACCCATGGGTGACATAAAAAAGGTGTTACAATCCAAAATCTATATCAGGTCCCCACCTACGAGTCATTTATAATAGTGAGGCTTTTATGGGGCAGACAGGCATTTAGCACTAGCACTAGGGCCATGTATTTTGCACCCCTTACCCAATGTAAAGAAGGTCGGGGCGAAATGAGAAGGTGAAATCCAGATAAGAGTAGAATAAAAGGCAGTAAGAAGAAAATAAACAAAGAAAATTGGAGAACAGATAAGAAGCAGGCTATTTGGGATTAATGTGAAAAAGGGAAGGAATACGGCAAATATAGAAGATGTAAGTACAGAATCTATAATGTGAAGGATGTAAAACCTATAATGTGAAGGTTGTAAACACTTGAAATGTCTCAATGTGATTATTTTTTGTTAATTTTTTTTTTTACTAAAATAAAGATATGTCATTTTATTTTGTATTACTTAATGACCAATCGGCCAATGTGTCCATGTTCTCAGGTATATTGTTTTTATAACTAAGACAGTTTTTATGACTAATAAAGATTTTATATTAAAATATATTGTTGACATTGAAAGTGATGTTTTTTATCGAAAAACTTCCCACCAGTTATTTCTTGTCATTCTCAAAGGATTAGTGGATTGTAAACCACAGAATCTATGTATGTAAATCTGTCCTTAGGCCCTGCACCCACCATGTGCCTTTTATGATGCTGGTATATACTAATGTGGCAGAGGGGCCTTTGTGCCAGGGTCATTAGCACTTTATGGTGAATTCATTCAAGTCAGCAAGGTATTAATTGTAGTTGGAAACTACAGCATTCATATGACGTTCAAAGAAAATGTGTTCATAGGAAGATCAGCAAGTGTCCGACAGATTAGTGATGGCCAACGTTAAGATCCTTCCTGGACCTAAATCAAAACCTTAAAAAAAACATAAGAGTGTTATTACTATTATAATATTGTATACATTGTATATAATATATAAAAAGCCAGTATACTAAACGTATACATTACATACTATAGGGCAGACAACACAAGACACAGGCAACCAGCTTATGTCATGTGCTTACACACCGCTACCTGGGCTTACTCCTGCCAACACTTCTCCACCATATGCTATATGATGTACTTTGGTTATGTATTCTACCCTAACACACTACTTTTATATTCAGTTTTATGTATGTTTTTACTCTCCATATGTTATCTCTGCCTACCCGTCATACGGTATGTGCTATTACATATTCTCTATATGATTTCTCAGCATACCGCATTTGTTACTTTCCCACAGGAGAGAGACGGCGCTCCGTAATCTTTTATCTTCATTTTCTGATATATTGACCTAACAACTTTGGACCTTATACCGTCATGTGATAAGCGATATCTTACTTATATTTCATAGTGTCTAGGTACAGTTTCCACTGTTTATCTATGTATCTTTGTGACAAACCTTATAGGGGTTGTCCCCATTTATAAACCTTTCTGATATTAGCTGTGGAAGTTTTAAAAAAGAAATCTGAGTCAGGGGAGTAACTAAAAGTAGGGAAGGCAGGTTGGGCATGTAACCCAGGCATGGTTATCAGAGAGGCACCAACAGGCTGCTTCTGATGAGTATCTCACCTAATGCGGCAGTCCATGTTGTCTTCCAGGTGGCAGCATTTTGATGCCCCCTGGGAGTGGGATTTGGCAGTTCTCCAAACCAGTTGTTCTTGGAGAACCAATAAAAGGCTGATCACCTGTTGTCTGCAGTCTTTCATATGTGAATGCAAATGTGTCCCTGATTGCTGGCAATTCCTGAGTCAAGGTGATGCACAGCAGCATGATGAGGTCCCCTGATCATGCTGATGTACCACAGAGGTGATGCAGATGGCAGGAAGGTAGTCACTCCTTGGAGCTGAAGATACAGGGGAGGTTTATTGGGGAAAGTAGTGTGAGGGGACAGTATGTGGAGGGGGAGTGTGAAAAGGTGGCACAGCATAGACACTGGGTAGTGTGGGAGGGACACAGCATGAAGAGACAATATGGCTGAGAAATACTTACCCCCCCTAGGTCTAGGCTCAGCTCACTGACACAGCCCCAATCTCTGTTGATTATTTTGCAGCACTAGATAATGTAGATGGTTAGCACTCGGCCAGAGAGTTTGAGTTCGCGGTGCCAGTGAAAAGGAACGGATAGTCCCAGGATTGCATAAACAATATACAGTCACTGCACACGCTGATTGTACTTAATGTGAAGTAAATTTATTGCTTGACAGTGAGGAAGCGACATCAAACGACGTTTCGGCCACATCGGCCTTTATCACAAAGTCGCTGTAATAAAATACATACATAAAAATATATATAAAAAATTGTACACTTTATACAAAATATATACACATAGTATCCAGAGAGCATGGAATAATTATTCCATGCTCTCTGGATACTATGTGTATATATTTTGTATAAAGTGTACAATTTTTTATATATATTTTTATGTATGTATTTTATTACAGCGACTTTGTGATAAAGGCCGATGTGGCCGAAACGTCGTTTGATGTCGCTTCCTCACTGTCAAGCAATAAATTTACTTCATATTTTGCAGCACTCACATCACAGGGACAGCATAGTACTCAATCACTGATTTCTGCCTGTGTACACAGCATGAGCCACTGAGCTCACTGATGAGCTGTAGCGCTGTTGATGTGATGGCACTACCTGTATAGAAATGGAGTGCTATCCAAAATACATGTAAAATGTATGTAGTTCAAAAAAACAGAAAAGACAAGTACAAAAAAACTTGTTGCACTTCCCACATTTTAATAATATATTTATTATCTAGTAAACTCAAAAAACCTAGACAAGACAAATAAAAACATTAAAGGGAATCTGTCACCCCATTTTAGCCCTATCAGCTGCCGACACCGCCATCAGGGGCTTATCTACATCATTCTGTAATTCTGTAGATAAGCCCCCAATGTAACCTGAAAGATAAGAAAAACAAGTTAGATTATACTCACCCTGGCATCCAGTCCGGTCCGATGGGTGTTGCGGTCCGGTCCGGCGCCTCCCATCTTCATACGAAGCCATCCTCCTTCGTAGTTCTGCCATGGCTCCTGCGCAGGAGTATTTTCTCTGCCCTGTTGAGGGCAGAGTAAAGTACTGAAGTGCGCAGGCATGTGGGAGAGAGGGTCCCCATCGAGTGTCCGGGTCGGAACCAAGGGGGCCATCACCTGGGTTCCGGGGGAAACTGTTTCCGGGGGACAGAGTTCAGGGACGGACCATGGAGACTGACAGGTAGACTGGGGGAGGAGCCAATATAAAAGGGGCGGGGAACGCGAGTCACAGTGAGTCAGCAGAACGAGACAGGAGCAGGAGATCGTGGGAGCGACTGAGAGCCAGAGCGACTCACCCGAGCCAGGAAGGAGGCCAGAGACAGGAGAGATACTTCCTCTGGACATCAGTGGGATGGCGCCAGGGGCCGTGGCCCATCCGTCCAAGGACTCCGCTGGGGCCTGTGGTGCTCCAGTGTCATCAGAGCGCCGGAGCGCTCGAAGAATTTGTCAACACTTCAGCAACTGGGCCCAGCGACTGCTACGCCAAAAGACCACC
The DNA here is from genome assembly GCF_039654945.1 of Dendrobates tinctorius. Classification (NCBI taxonomy): domain Eukaryota; kingdom Metazoa; phylum Chordata; class Amphibia; order Anura; family Dendrobatidae; genus Dendrobates; species Dendrobates tinctorius. The sequence goes on along the minus strand of NW_027361939.1, from coordinate 10,956,776 downwards.
ATCCCGAGCGGCGAGGGATGTCTGGACGGCTAAGCTGACTATATAATTAAGGACCCGTAGTCGGCCATACCGCGGCCCTATAGTGACCGACTATTGCCGGACGTAGTCGTGTTCTACCCCGTTTGTGTTTGCTTGTATAAAGCCCCTGCGAGGGCAACCCTTGTTACCCCTTTTTGTTGGTCAGGCTGTGACTGAGGATAGTTACCTCTAGGCCTATAAACGTTATTATAAAAAGCACCAAACCATCTCGCGACTCGTCACTGCATCCTGCGTACCTGCAAGTACCACATTTGGCGTAGTCGGCAGGATGCAGTCTCCGAGCACAGACAACGAGGGCCCCTGGCCCAGCATTTCTTTGGGGGCTATGCTAAGCAATCTACCCAGGTTCTCCGGCAGCAATACTATGTGGAACTGGACGGAGCGAATGCGTGGGTTATTTAGGATGCATCCGCTTACCCCTGACCTAGAGGCAGAAGAGGCCCTGATGGCGTTGGACGGAGAAGCCCGGGATACCGTAATGTTGAGGCCCCGGGGGCAGCGAAACACCTTCGTCAGGGTGTTACAGATCTTAGAAGAGACCTATGGGGACCCGACCGATGTGGGGGAACTGAGAACCCAGATGTTTGGACGCTAACAAAAAGGGTGGGAAACAGTGACTCAGTATATGAATGTTTTGCAGGAACATTTTTAGCCATTGAAAGGAAGGATGGAGTCGGCGTGGGGACCGTGGACGTAACATTACGTGATCTGTTAGTGACTGGGTTACGAGACACCCTGACAAGACAGGCTTTGCGGGAGCAGGTGTGAGTGGACCCACATCTGACCTTTTCAGAAATAGGGATGGAGGCACGGGTTCGGGAACAGGAGCAAGAGGTGACGGTCCCCGTGGGGATGGCTTGGATTTTCGAAGCATCCGTAAGCACCCTGAGCGAACCCCACTCGGTACAAGAGGTGAAGCAAGAGATACAGAGTATTAAAGGTGAACTGGCCGAAGCCAAGAAAGCGGCCATAAGGAGCTGGCCGGGGCCGGGTATAGGAGGCATGAACCATCGCGGCCCTCACCCAAGTCGTTCCCGACGACCATTCGCCTGTTACGATTGTGGAGAATTGGGACACTCCTCCCGAGAGTGCCCACGTTCCAGGGGAAACCCGCCCCGCTGGCCAAGAAGAGCAGAGGACCCTGAGCCATGGAGATGCCGCCCGGAGCCGGAGCCCATCACACGGGGTGGAGGAAGGCAAGAAGACCTTGTCGCGCGGTGCCCAGCGGTATGGGCAGAGATCGAAGGCCTTGCCGTGCGATGCCTAATAGATACGGGATAGCAAGTAACAACCATGCCAGAGACTTATTTTCGGCAGCATTTTCCCGAAGCAGTGAGACCTCAGTGGGGGACCATGATAAAGTTGGTAGCTACCAGTTCATGTCGTCAGAGTAGCCTGGATGCAGATTTCGATAAGCGGCAAATCACTCGGCCGCCGGGGAGTGGTCCTGACCCAGGGAGACACAAACAGCAAACATCCGGTTACTCTGGGTATGAACATACTACGAGAGTTCAGCAACCTCCTCCTCAATGAGGCCACACAAGAGACTCTGAGCCACTGGGGTTCTCGCACGGCCCAAGGGCAGGTCTTCCAGCGGTTGGTGCGGGAGGCGCGAGTGCTCCAGGAGTGGTCAGGAGGGCGAGGCGCTGGGCAAGGTCATGGCGCCGGCGGCCCCCTCGCTCGTGCTTCCTCCAGGGCAGACGGTGGTAGCCCTGCCGATCCGCGCCCCGATGCCACTGGAGGGCGTGGAGGTGCAGGTGGAACCATGTTACTCGGAGCGCCTGCACCCTGGCATACTGGTAGCCCGCTCCTTGGCCACGGTTCGGGAGGGGACCGTCCTGGTGCGTTGTGTCAACCTGGAAGACCAAGATATCACCCTGAAGCCCCGGGCCGAAATGGCCATACTAGTGAGGCCTTTGGAGGAGATGCTGCTGGACCCCGTGGTCCAGTTGAAGGTGCAGCCCGAAGATCCTTGGGCAGTAACGGTATGAACGCAACATACTGCTGTATTCTCGACCCAGGAGGAAGGTCGAGCCATCCTGGAGAGAATGCGGGCCGAACTTTCCGGCCTAGCGCCCGCCCAACTCCTCCAGGTAGAGACACTTCTTGGACAAGATTACTGTCACGTGGACCCGTCTTGTTGTTCTACTTACCGGCCTGCTGGTCGCGTCACACAGGACGGGTCCACGTGATACTGTCCTGTGTGACACGGCTCGCAGGCTGGTAACTAAAACAACAAGACAAAGGGAAGGGAAACAGTTACAACGGTGTGCCCTGCGATAGGGAAAGAGGATGTGGAGACCTCTTGCACTCCCCTGAGTCAGTGTCCCTAACGCTCCTAACGTTCCCTATGCCAGTTCTGCACCGGGCGCCGATCACGAACCTGTCGCCATAGCACACTCTACACCTATCCCTTGCTAGGGAGCTGGGTGGCGCAGTCACTGGCCCCACCGCTGCACTAATACACACTAAGGAGAAAACACAAATGGGGAAACACAACTTAGCTTTACTCTGTTGTACTTGCTCTTGGCAACAGAGTCCACCACCAGCATGCAGCTCTCCTCCTGAATTGCTGCCACCAAGCTCTGTCAGAGCTAAGGAAATCCAGTATGACTCCTTTCACACCAGGCTCTGTCAGAGCTGCTCTCCAGCTCCTTCCTCCATCAAGGATGGTTGAAATGAACACTATCACCAACACTGATTGCAACACCTGTGACTCTTTTATAGCAGAGCCAGCAATCACACCTGCATTATAATTATGTGCACTAAACAAAAGAAACTAGAGTGCAATGATGCTCACCACCACGGGGGAGGGGGGAACTTAGAACAAACGACACCACAGTGCAATAATCCTAATGACCACCGGGGGCAAAATCACCTTAAGCACAGCTTAGGGAAAAAAAAGGTTACCTGTGCTTTATATCAGTCCTGATCCAGCATGGATCATGACAATTACAGTGTCTTCGCCAGTTATGAGGATGACTTCGGATGTACCACGGCCATCATGCATGGGATCCCCACGGCAGGAGCAGCCCCCATCCGGGAGTGATATCGGCAAATACCACGGCAGCTATATCAGGAAATGAAAACCCTCTTAGCCCAAATGCTTCGGAAGGGGGTCATACAAGAAAGCCAGAGCCCTTGGGTGGCCCCCATTGTCCTGGTTCGTAAAAAAAATGGCACTCTGCGTTTTTGCGTGGACTATCGAAAGTTGAACGCCTGCACCATCAAGGATTTGTATCCGCTGTCCCACATAGAGGAATCTCTGTCCGCCTTGGGGAACGCGACGTACTTTTCAACTCTAGACCTGGCCAGTGGGTACTGGCAGGTACCAATGTCAGAGGAAGACAGAGGAAAGACAGCATTCATCCTTCCCATCGGACTGTTCGAGTTTAATCGGATGCCGTTCGGGCTGGCCAACACCCCAGGAACCTTCCAGCGGTTGATGGAGCGGTGTCTAGGAGACCTCAACTTTGAAGCCACATTGATATACCTGGACGATATTATCATCTATTCCGCCACGTTCGAGGACCACCTGCGGCGGTTGGGGCAGGTGCTCGGCCGGCTGCAGAAGTACGGGCTAAAGGTGAAGCCCCAGAAATGCCACCTGTTCCGCACCCAGGTCGAATATCTGGGGCATACCGCCTCGGCGGAGGGTGTCAGACCATCTCTGGAAAAGGTTGCTGCCATCCAGGGGTGGCCTACCACCGAGACGGTGAAAGACGTGCGGGCCTTCCTGGGGTTGGCCGGCTGCTATCGTCAGTTCGTGAAGAATTTTGCACGCCGTGCCCGAGCCCTGCAGGACCTGCTGAAGGGGGCTCCAGCCGGTGTGAATGGATGGAAGATCCAGTGGCAGCAATCGCAAGAGGATGCGTTTCAAGATCTCAAAGCTGCATTCTCGGACTCCCCGGTATTGGCATATGCGGATTTCTCGCAACCATTCATCCTGCATACCAACGGGAGCCTCCAGGGACTAGAAGCTGTGTTGTCACAGGTGCAGGACGGCTGGGAGAAAGTGATCGCCTATGGTAGCCGGTTGCTCCACGACTCCGAACGCAACCCGGACAATTGCAGCTCCTTTAAGCTCGAGCTCCTCGCAGTGGAGTGGGCAATGACGGAGTGGATCGCAGAGTACCTGGCAGGCTCCGAAGTTGTAGTGCGGACGGATAACAACCCGTTAGCCCATTTGGAGAATGCCAAACTGGGGGCCCTAGACCAGCGGTGGTTGGCTCGGATGGCCAAGTTCAACTACAAGATCATCTACAAACGGGGAGCTGAAAATGTGCACGCTGATGCACTCTCCAGAATCCGACACACCACCCCGGGAGGAATCGAGATGACGAATTAGAGGGGAAGGAGACGCCATTTGCACTCACCACCGCCGCGCTTACAGTCAACGCGCAAGAAGCGCCTCATCCGGAGCTCTCAGGAGGAATACTGGAACAGCCACGCAACAAATGGATTCAGCAGCAACAGGAAGATAGAGAAACTGGACTCCTGCGCCAATGGGTGGCCACAGACAAGTTGCCCACTGGCTCATAGAGACAGACTTTGACCCAGGATATGTTGCTGATGCTGCGGCAGTGGGAAAAGCTAGTCATCAAAAAGGGACTTTTATATCGAAAAGCCGTGTCACGAACAACGTCGGCTACAATATGGCAAGTAATCGTGCCTGGAACCCATCTCAGCCAACTGGCTCGGGAAGCCCATGAGAAGGGGGCTCACTTTGGTGCTCAAAAGACTTTGCAATGGCTGCAGCAGATAGTGTACCATCCACGCTTGCACACTGCTGTGGAAGAAGTTTGCCGAACCTGCCGCCCGTGCGAGCTCGCTAAACCTCCCGCGCAACGAGCCCCGGTGCAGACAATTGTAACATCAGCTCCCCTGGAGCTCCTCCTGGTGGACTATCTGACCATAGGTCCGGTCTATCAGGGGTACGAACATTGTCTCGTTATGGTGGACCATTTCACCAAGTTCGCCGTGGTCACCCCCACCCAAGACCAGGACAGCGGAGTCGGCCGCCTATGCGATTTGTAGAAGCATTATCCAAGTGTATGGCTGCCCGCAATGAATACATTCAGACGAAGGAGCGTGCTTCCTAGGAAGAGTCATGGAAGAACTACATCATCTCTACGGTATCGATAAGTCTCGGACTACACCGTACCACCTGCAGGGAAACAGGGCCTGCGAGCAATTCAGTCAGACACTAATCCAAATGCTGCGTACCCTGGAGAGCGACCGAAATGCCCGCTGGCCTGAATACGTCCCTGAGCTGGTGTGGGTATATAATAACCGGGTGCCCCGGGTGACTGGTTACACTCCCTACTCATTGCTGTTTGGACGGGAAGGCAAAGGAATCACGGAAGTGGAGTTAAACCCGGAGGAACCTCTACCCTGGACCGGAGTATCCTCATGGGTCCGAAACCACCAGCACCGGCTGCAGACCCTCCACCGAATCGTTCATACAAAGCTCCAGGATCTAGAACACCCGGGGGGAGCGCTGCCCCCACCAAATGACTTCCAGGCTGGGGATCGGGTACTCGTACTAGATCAATGCCCCCAAAACAAGTTAGAACCACGGTGGGAGGAGAACCCGTACCGAGTGTTGCGCCGGATAAGCCCCGACAGGCCTGTGTATGAAATACAATCGGAAAGAGACGGTGCACCTCTCACTCGTACTGTGCACCGAAATATGTTGCGCCCCTGTGCGTCCACTGATCCCATGTGACCTGAGCCGATCACTCAGGTCCCCACCCCCCTGTCAACGGTCTGGGACCTGGATGACGAAGAGGACTTCCCAGCCACATCCGCGGGCCCTCCAAATAATGACATTGCAACAGACCCAGTTAGCCTGCCAGAATCGACCAACCCACCACCATCCACCACCCCAGAAAGCTCCACCCCGGTCGAACTTAGACGCTCCGAGCGGTCAACAGCTGGCAAACCCCCTGAACGTTACAAACAGGACCAGCTCGTATGGCGACAAGAACTGTCATCTCCAAAGACTAACTCGAGTATACTAAAGCCCTCGCCCGAGGACTGGCGAGCATACAGGGTGGGGGAGTGTGGGAGAGAGGGCCCCCATCGATTGTCCGGGTCGGAACCAAGGGGACCGTCACCTGGGTTCTGGGGGAAACTGTTTCCGGGGGACAGAGTTCAGGTACGGACCGTGGAGACTGACAGGTGGACTGGGGAGGAGCCAATATAAAAGGGGCGGGGAACGCGAGTCACAGTGAGTCAGCAGAACGAGACAGAAGGAGCAGGAGATTGTGGGAGCGACTGAGAGCCAGAGCAACTCACCCGAGCCAGGAAGGAGGCCAGAGACAGAAGAGATACTTCCCCTGGACATCAGTGGGATGGCGCCGAGACGACTGTCCGAGAACCGCTGCCCCGCGACGACCAGCGGCCTCCGCCGCATTCCTCCTTCCCGCGGCTGCGGCCTGCCCGCTGTCACCAGCGGCCGTTGCCGCCTCGCTCCTGCCCGCGGCAGGGGCCGAGCCTCTGCTTGCCACGGATTCCCCGTCGCAGCTGTTAGCTGCGCAGGTGGCCTGCCCCACCCTCGCCACCCCACATCGCTGCCGCTTGCCCCAGTCCGGGGGCTGCGGCCCATCCGTCCACGGACTCCGCTGGGGCCTGTGGTGCTCCAGTGTCATCAGAGTGCCGGAGCGCTCGAAGACTTTGTCAACGCTTCAGCAACTGGGCCCAGCGACTGCTACGCCGAAAGACCACCATCCCGAATGGCGAGGGACGTCTGGACAGCTAAGTTGACTATATAATTAAGGACCCGTAGTCGCCATACCGCAGCCCTATAGTGAACGGCTATTGCCGGACGTAGTTGTGTTCTATCCCGTTTGTGTTTGCTTGTATAGAGCCCCTGCGAGGGCAACTCTTGTTACCCCTTTTTGTTGGTCAGGCTGTGACTGAGGATAGTTAACTCTAGGCCTATAAACGTTATTATAAAAAGCACCAAACCGTCTCGTGACTCGTCACTGCATGCCGTGTACCTGCAAGTACCACATGCGCACTGCAGTACTTTACTCTGCCCTCAAAAGGGCAGAGAAAATACGCCTGCTCCGAAGTCGCGGCAGAAGTAAGAAGGAGGACAGCATAGTATGAAGATGGGAGGCGCCGGACCAGACCGCGACACCCACCGCACCCGCCCCCGCCTCCGGTTAGTATTATTATTATTATTACTATATACTAGCTGAAGAGCCCGGTGCTGCCCGGGCAAAGTAACTAACTGTGGTTAGTTATTATTATTATTATTATTATTATTATTATTATTAATTTATATAGCACCATTGGTTCCATGGTGCTATACATGAGAAGGGGTTACATACAAATTACAGATATCACTTACAGTAAACAAACTAACAATCACAGACTGATATAGAGGGGAGAGAGGACCCTGCCCTTTCGGGCTTACATGCTACAGGATGGTGGGGAAGGAGACAGTAGGTTGGGGGGTTACAGCAGTTCCAGTGATGGTGAGGCAGTTATAGCAAATTATGATTATCCTCCATCCCATAGTCCTGTGCCCATATACCCATCATACATATCCACGATCCCATAGGCCCGTGCCCATATACCCATCATACATATCCTCCATCCCATAGTCGAGTGCCCATATGCCCATCACACATCCTCCATCCCATAGTCCCATGCCCATATACCCATCATACATATTCGCCATCCCATAGTCGAGTGCCCATATACCCATCACACATCCTTCATCTCATAGTCCCATGCCCATATACCCATCATACATATCCTCCATCCCATAGTCCCATGCCCATATACCCATCACACATCCTTCATCTCATAGTCCCATGCCCATATACCCATCATACACATCCTCCATCCCATAGTCCCGTGCCCATATAGATATCCGCCATCCCATAGTCCCGTGCCCATATACCCATCACACATCCTCCATCCCATAAGCCCGTGCCCATATACCCATCATACATATCCTCCATCCCATAGTCCCGTGCCCATATACCCATCATACATATTCGCCATCCCATAGTCGAGTGCCCATATACCCATCACACATCCTTCATCTCATAGTCCCATGCCCATATACCCATCATACATATCCTCCATCCCATAGTCCCATGCCCATATACCCATCACACATCCTCCATCCCATAGTCCCGTGCCCATATAGATATCCGCCATCCCATAGTCCCGTGCCCATATACCCATCACACATCCTCCATCCCATAAGCCCGTGCCCATATACCCATCATACATATCCTCCATCCCATAGTCCCGTGCCCATATACCCATCATACATATTCGCCATCCCATAGTCGAGTGCCCATATACCCATCACACATCCTTCATCTCATAGTCCCATGCCCATATACCCATCATACATATCCTCCATCCCATAGTCCCATGCCCATATACCCATCACACATCCTCCATCCCATAAGCCCGTGCCCATATACCCATCATACATATCCTCCATCCCATAGTCCCGTGCCCATATACCCATCATACATATCCTCCATCCCATAGTCCCGTGCCCATATACCCATCATACATATCCTCCATCCCATAGTCCCGTGCCCATATACCCATCATACATATCCTCCATCCCATAGTCCCGTGCCCATATACCCATCACACATATCCTCCATCCCATAGTCCCGTGCCCATATATCCATCATACATATCCACCATCCCATAGTCCCATGCCCATATACCCGTCAGACATCCTTCATCTCATAGTCCCATGCCCATATACCCATCATACATATCCTCCATCCCATAGTTCAGTGCCCATATACCCATCACACATCCTCCATCCCATAAGCCCGTGTCCATATACCCATCATACATATCCTCCATCCCATAGTCCCGTGCCCATATACCCATCATACATATTCGCCATCCCATAGTCGAGTGCCCATATACCCATCACACATCCTTCATCTCATAGTCCCATGCCCATATACCCATCATACATATCCTCCATCCCATAGTCCCATGCCCATATACCCATCACACATCCTCCATCCCATAGTCCCGTGCCCATATAGATATCCGCCATCCCATAGTCCCGTGCCCATATACCCATCACACATCCTCCATCCCATAAGCCCGTGCCCATATACCCATCATACATATCCTCCATCCCATAGTCCCGTGCCCATATACCCATCATACATATCCTCCATCCCATAGTCCCGTGCCCATATACCCATCATACATATCCTCCATCCCATAGTCCCGTGCCCATATACCCATCATACATATCCTCCATCCCATAGTCCCGTGCCCATATACCCATCACACATATCCTCCATCCCATAGTCCCGTGCCCATATATCCATCATACATATCCACCATCCCATAGTCCCATGCCCATATACCCGTCAGACATCCTTCATCTCATAGTCCCATGCCCATATACCCATCATACATATCCTCCATCCCATAGTTCAGTGCCCATATACCCATCACACATCCTCCATCCCATACTCAACCATTAAGACATCATAGTGAGCGGCGGCGGAGCTTACAACCTATGATGACATCAGCGTCGCCATGGCAACCATTATGACATCATAATGAGGGGTGGGGCTTGATACGCACACACTGTTTCCCCAGTATGCAAATAGGGGCATTATGACATCATAATGAGGGGCGGGGCTTGACGCGCACACACTTTTTCCCCAGTATGTAGATAGGGGCAAATTTGCTTAATGAATTGGAACGCGCAGGGTTAAAATTTCGCCTCACAACATAGCTTAGGACGCTCTCGGGGTCCAGACGTGTGACTGTGCCAAATTTTGTGGCTGTAGCTGCGACGGTGCGGATGCCTATCCCGGACATACACACATACATACACACATACATACATACATACACACACACATACATACATACATACATACACACTTTGAGCTTTATAAATTAGATTATTATAGCGCCATTTATTCCATGGCGCTTTACATGTGAGGAGGGGTATACATAATACATACAAGTACAGTAATCTTAAACAAAGCAAGTCACGACTGGTACAGGATGAGAGAGGACTCTGCCCGCGAGGGCTCACAATCTACAAGGGATGGGTGAGGATACAGTAGGTGAGGGTAGAGCTGGTCGTGCAGCAGTTTGGTGGATCGGTGGTTACTGCAGGTTGTAGGCTTGTCGGAAGAGGTCGGGCTTCAGGTTCTTTTTGAAGGTTTCCATGGTAGGGGAGAGTCTGATATGTTGTTGTAGAGAGTTCCAGAGTAGGGGTGATGCACGGGAGAAGTCTTGTATGCGATTGTGGGAAGAAGAGATAAGAGGGGAGTACAGAAGGAGATCTAACTCATTTTTCTTATCTTTCAGGTTACATCTGGGGCTTATCTACAGCATTACAAAATGCTGTAGATAAGCCCCTGATGGCGGTGCCAGTAGCTGATAGGGCTAAAATGGGGTGACAGATTCCCTTTAAAAGATGCACACATTGTGCCAGAACCTGATTCTTAGGCCAAAAACTGGCACTGGGATAAAACCCATTTTTGTTATTATTATTATTATTATTTTTATTATTATTATTATTTATTTTTAGATCACCATTATTTCCATTGTGCTGTAAATCTGAAAAGGGTCTACATACAAGATATAAATATAATAAAACAACAATGACAGGCTTATACAGTGGGGAGAGAACCCTGCTCTTGTGGGTTTAGAGTCTAGAGGATAATGAGGAAGGAGACAGTAGGTTAGAGGAGCTGCAGTAGCTCCGGTGGTGATGAGGTGACAGCGGGGACATTGCAGGTTGTAAGATTTCTTGAAGAAATGGATTTACAAGTTAAGTTTGGAAGTTCTGAATGTGGTGGATAATCGGACGTGTTGGGGGACAGAATTCAGAGGATGGGGGATACTCGGGAGAAGTCTTGAAGGCGATTGATTGAGAAACTTACGAGCGTGGAAGGGAAAAAGAGGTCTTGGGAGGATTGGAGATTGCATGTGAGAATTTGGTGGAAACCATATTACATTTGAGTAGAATTTTCTGAAGTCCATGGTTCCATACAAATTCTCTCTCTCAAGTAGTATGTCAAATAGTATTTAATAAAAAAGAGAGATGCAATACACAGGTACAAATAATAAAATATAAGCAATGCTTTATAAAAAGAATATGAGTTAAACAGTAACACTGTACAATAAAGTGCATGTGCACAGTCTCCCAGGTAAATTGGCTGTGAAGAAATTCATCATATGGAGATGAGGCCCCCACAATGTAGCACTTCAGAAGGTGGCTTCCACGTGAACAAAATGTGTCATGTATCTATTAATTTAGTGTTTATATCTAGATTTCAACTGTGAAGGCTAACTTTTAGGCTAAGTGCACACGTACCGGAACTCTCGCGGAAGTTGCCGCGAGAATTCCGGAATTCCATTCCGCGGGAAAATCGCATTTTAAATTACCGCGATTTTCCCGCGGAAAAACTAGCATTTTGCAAGCGTATTTAGCTTGCAGAATGCTAGCGTTTTCCAAGCGGTCTGTAGCATCGCTTGGAGAACTGATTGACAGGTTGGTCACACTCGTCAAACACAGTGTTTGACGAGTGTGACCAACTTTTTACTACTGAGGCCGCCTATGCGGCCTCAGTAGTAAAAGATAGAATGTAAAAAAAAAAATGGTGTTATTCTTACCCTCCGACGTCCCGCGCATCCGTTCCCAGTAATCCTTTGCGAAAATGCCCGTGATGACGTCCGTTCTCGCGGGATCGCGATGTCTCGCGGTCATTCGCGATGATGTCGCGCGAATGACCGCGAGACTTCGCGATCCCGCAAGAACGGACGTCATCGCGGGCATTTTCGCAAAAGCATACTGGGAACGGATGCGTGGAGAGAGGCGGGAAGGCTGCGCGGGACGCCAGAAGGTAAGAATAACAATATTTTTTATTTTAAATTCTATTTTTTACAGGGATATGGTACCCAGAGCCCGGAGGACAGTCTCCTCTCCTCCGGACCGTGGGTACCATCCGCAATTGTTCTGCTTACTTTCCGCATGGTGGGCACAGCCACATGCGGGATGTAAGCAGAACAATGCATTCCTATGGGTGCGGGATCGCCGCGATTCCGCAAATTAATGAGCATGCTGCGGTTTTTACTGCGAAGCGATTCCGCCGCGGTAAAAACCGCAGCATTAGCACAGCATTGCGGAATCCCATAAGAATGCATGGGATGCTTATTTTTCGCGGCAAAATCGCGCGGTTAAAACCGCCGCGGAAACGCAAAAAAACGCCACGTGTGAACTCAGCCTTAGTCTCACTTTTATTCTCACTCATTATATCTTAAATTTGGCACTTAATGCTACTCTCAAAAAGCAGGCACCGCTATGGGTACCCCTGTAACCCTAAACAATATTTTTTTTGCAGTACTTAAATATGCTTTTTTGATTGCCACCTCAGGCTGTTAAACTGTTAAATGCCGCTGTCAATCTCCCGTGCCTATTATTATGATACTCCTGTGAAAGCTGGTGTTGGCCAAGTGCACACATTGAGTATTTGGTGAGTTTTTTACCCCAGTACTTGTAAGCCAAAACCAGGAGTGGAGCAGTCAGAAGAAAAGCATAATAGAAACATTTTCACCACTTCTGCATTTTTCACACACTCCTGGTTTTGGCTTACAAATACTGTGGTAAAAAACTCACCAAATACTCAATGTGTGCATGTGGCCTAAATCTAGATTTCATTGGAGATTGTGATTTTCACCACTGATGCACTGCTATGTTCAGTGCAAGCAGTCAGATGATCACCGCTTCAAGTCCCCTAAGAGAAGTAATAAATACAGTGAAAAGATGTTTTTAAAAATCTGAAAAAAATACAAAAGTTGGAATCACATCCCTTTTGTCCCATTAAAAATAAAACAATGTTAAAAAAACTAATAAATACACATATTTCTGTTATCACTGCATTCGTAAAATGTCTGATTTATCAAAATATCAAATAAATTAATCCAATCAGTAAACGGCGTAACAAGAACAAAATAGAAATGCCAGAATTACGGTTTTTGGCCACCACAAAATAGTAATTAAATACAATAAGAGAACATCAGAACATTGTATCTACCTCAAAATGGTATCAGTAAAAACGTCAGCTCAGGGTGTAAAAAAAACCCATCACACAGCCCCAGATCCTGAAAACGTTACGTTAGTTAATATTTTTTCATCAAAAAGTGCAAAAAGCCATCTAACCACGACAAGGTAGGTGTTATGCGAGGCTTAGGTCGAAGGAGGCTGACAAAACCCGGGCCCCTGCGGAGTCCCTCAAACTAGGGAAAACCCTGTCTGACCCTCAACCCAGGGTTTTTGCTAAAGGTGCAAATGCCTGAGCCTCCAGCCTCTCCTTATCTCCTGCTCAGCCCTAAGCTGAACCCTCCACCCTCCACCCAGTGAGTTGTCAAACCACCAAAACCCACACAGTAATGACAGACAGGGAGAACTCAAACCACACCGCGCCGCAACCACACAGGACAATACTATAATGTGAACAGGGCAAAACAAAGCACAAATATAGGAAGACGAAAAGGTAACAACGGATCATACGACACCAGCTATGAATTTCTCTCTCCAACACCTCCACTCCAGACCGGAACCACTTGGCACAAAACACAAGCTATAATCGGCGACGCCCACAGGCCAGCACGACTATTTAAAGACCGTGGGCGTGACCAAACATCCCACCTGATTTCCAGCTAGATTAACCCCAGATAACCTGAGTAAAATCAAGCCGGCGCCACTGAGGCTATAGTGGACGGAGATGGAACTACCGCTGCCTGCCGGACGCTGTGGTGTGAACAGCGTCCGACATGACAGTACCCCGTCTTCTACGAGGGACCCCAGGGCCCTCAAGACTCATAGGACCCGGCTTGTCTGGATGACGGCGGTGAAAGGAACTGACCAGCCGCTCCGCATGTATGTCTGAGGCTGGAACCCAAGACCTCTCCTCCGGACCATACCCCCACCAGTGCACCAAATACTGAAGAGTACGGCGCAGTACTCGAGAGTCCACCACTTTGGAGACTTCAAACTCTAAATTGCCATCCACCATGACTGGAGGTGGCATCGGCGTCATGTCCACAGAGCCTACCACCTTTTTCAATAAAGACCTGTGAAACACGTTGTGTATCTTGTATACCGCAGGAAGCTCCAACCGAAAAGCAACCGGGTTTATGATGGCAGCAACCTTAAAAGGGCCAATAAACCTTGGACCCAATTTCAATGATGGAATTTTGAGTTTTATGTTTTTAGTAGCTAACCACACCCAATCACCCACACACAGGTCCGGACCTGGCACGCGTCTAGAGTCAGCCACACGTTTGTATCTTGCACTCATGCTCAGCAATCGCTGTTTCACACTCCTCCAGACCGATGATAGTTGAACTCCTAACCGGTCCTCCTCTGGGACGCCCCCAGAGCCCCCCTGATGCAAGGTACAAAATTGAGGATGGTGCCCATAAACACAAAAGAACGGAGACTCTCCCGATGATTCTTGGCGGTGATTATTTAATGCGAACTCGGCCAAGGGAAGGAACGTCGACCACTCCTCTTGTTTGTCAGACACAAAACATCGCAAATACTGCTCCAGATTTTGGTTCATGCGCTCAGTTTGACCATTTGACTGCGGATGAAACGCCGACGAATGAGACAACTTGATCCCCAATCGTGAGCAAAAAGCTTTCCAAAACTTCGCCACAAACTGGGTACCCCTATCAGACACTATGTCCGACGGAACTCCGTGCAGTCTGACCACCTCCTGCACAAAGACCTGAGCCAACGTCTTCGCGTTGGGCAAGGAAGGCAACGACACAAAATGCGCCATCTTCGAAAATCGATCAACCACCACCAGGATGACCGTGTTCCCCGCCGAGGCAGGCAAGTCTGTGATAAAGTCCATGGAGATTTCTGTCCATGGCCTACTAGGTATCCCCAGAGGCTGTAGAGTGCCAGCAGGACGGGTTCTGGGCGACTTGGCCCTGGCGCACGTGATGCAAGCTGTCACGTAGGAAACCACATCCTGCCGGATTTTTGGCCACCAGAAGTGGCGCGATACCAGTTCCAAGGTGCCCCTAACCCCTGGATGACCGGCCAGGACCGAGTCGTGGTGTTCCCCCAACACTTTAAGACGAAGATGAAGGGGTACGAACGACTTATTAGCGGGAAGTCCTGGTGGTACCTCCTCCTGGGCCTCGGCAATCTCCGCCTCTACCTCAGTCGTGAGAGCTGAAACCACTACACCTTCCTGGAGGATGGGTACCGGCTCTTCCCGAGGTTCTCCCCCCGGAAAACACCTGGACAAGGCATCCGCCTTGGTGTTTTTCGCCCCAGGACGGTAAGTCACCAGAAAGTTAAAACGTGTAAAAAACAATGCCCAGCGAGCCTGCCTGGGAGACAGACGCTTGGCCGACTCCAGATAGAGCAGGTTTTTATGGTCGGTGATGACTGTGACCTGGTGGGCCGCCCCCTCCAAGAAGTGTCACCATTCCTCAAAAGCCAATTTGATGGCCAACAACTCCCTGTTGCCGATGTCGTAATTCCGTTCGGCCGGCGACAGCTTCTTGGAGAAGTAGGCGCATGGACGCAAATTGCTCAAGGACGAGCCCTGTGACAGTACTGCCCCCACTCCCACCTCAGATGCATCGACCTCCACCGTAAAAGGTTTAGATACGTCCGGTTGCACCAGAATGGGGGCTGAAGCAAAACGGTTCTTCAGAAGCTCAAATGCACGCACCGCATCCTCAGACCAGATAGCGAGATTGGTACCTTTTTTCGTCATGTCCGTGAGCGGTTTGGCTATAGTAGAGAAATTCTTAATAAACTTCCTATAATAGTTGGCAAACCCAAGGAACCGCTGGAGCGCCTTTAGATTACCAGGCCGTTCCCATCGCAGCACCGCTTGCACCTTAGCGGCATCCATTTTAAACCCTGCGGCGGACACAATATATCCCAAAAAAGGCAACTCTTGAACAAAAAACACGCATTTTTCAAGCTTAGCATAGAGCTTATTCTCACGGAGCAGCTGTAACACCTGCCTGACATGCTCTAAATGAGTGTCCTGGTCGCTCGAATAAATAAGGATATCATCCAGGTACACAATCACAAATTTCCCCAGCAAATGAGCAAATACATCATTTATGAAATGTTGGAACACAGCAGGCGCGGTTGTCAACCCAAATGGCATAACTAGGCTTTCAAAATGACCCTCAGGGGTATTAAATGCCGTCTTCCACTCATCCCCCTGACGGACCCTTATGAGGTTATATGCCCCCCTGAGGTCAAGTTTGGAAAACCACTTCGCACCAGCCACCTGGTTGAACAAATCAGGGATCAGAGGCATCGGGTAGGGATCACGGACCGTAATCTGGTTTAACTCCCGGAAATCCAGACACGGGCGTAACCCCCCATCTTTCTTCTTTATAAAGAAAAACCCCGCTGCTACAGGTGAGGATGAAGGCCGGATGTGCCCTTTACTTAAACTCTCCGCAATGTAGTCCTTAAGAGCTTGTCTCTCCGGACCAGAAATACTAAACATCCTCGCCTTAGGCAATTTAGCCCCGGGTTTTAACCTAATTTGACAGTCATAGGCTCGATGTGGAGGTAGTTCTGAGCAACCCCTCTCAGAGAATACGTCCGCAAAATCCAGCAATGCCTCCGGAAGGCTGGACTTCACGGTGGACACACATGTGGCCAAGCAATTTTCCTGGCAGAAACTGCTCCACTGGACTATGTCCTGGGTTCTCCAGTCAATCACCGGGTTGTGCTTAGACAACCATGGGAAATCCAGGACTATTTGTGCTGGGAGATTATTGAGTACCTTACATGTAACCCATTCAGAATGTAGGACCCCAATGTGGAGTTTAACCTCAGCTACAAACTCAGTAATCTCCCCCTGTGGGAGGGGAGCGGCATTAATGGTAACCACGTGAATAGGATGAGGGAGTTTTTCGATCTTGAAACCTGCCATGCGTGCAAACTCCTCATCCATGAGATTGGTGGCTGAACCGCTATCCACAAACACTGATATTGGTAGCTCTCTGCCCGCAATAATAACCCTGGCAGGGAGCATACATTGAGATACCATCATGGAGGATATGCATACGCTCAGTTGGGCCTCCTCCATACCCTCTGAGCTTACCAGTTTTCCGCCGGTGCGACTTTCTTTGGTAGCACAGGACAAGCATTTACATAATGATCTCTTTTACCACAGTAAAAACATGCTCCATGCTTCCTGAACCCAGGAACGTGACGCTGCACATGTGATACCCCAGCGATTTGCATAGGTTCCGTGGGCTCATCTGCAGCAACCACACTGGCACCCCTGCTTTCCCCCAGAGGCAGCGTCTCCTGCGCCCCTTGACGCAAACGGCGATCAATACGGATAACCAAACTCATGGCAGATTCTAACGAAGCAGGAGTCTCATACATCAGGAGGGCCTGTTTAACTCTTTCTGAGACCCCATGAATAAACTGACTCCACAGCGCTGGGTCGTTCCACTGTGTGTCTACTGCCCAACGGCGAAATTCTGAACAATAGTCTTCCGCCATACGTTCCCCCTGACGGAG
The DNA here is from genome assembly GCF_039654945.1 of Dendrobates tinctorius. NCBI lineage: Eukaryota > Metazoa > Chordata > Amphibia > Anura > Dendrobatidae > Dendrobates > Dendrobates tinctorius. Next base: position 10,939,165 of record NW_027361939.1, on the reverse strand, counting down.
GGCGCGGATCTTAGATTCTGCTAAAGCCAATCTGTCGGGGTCATCATAAATGAGCCCGAGTGCTGAAAAAACATTCTCAACCGAATTAAATGTAGCAGAGTCGGCTGGTAAGGAAAACGCCCATGCTTGGGGGTCCCCACTCAGTAATGATAACACCAGACCCACCCGCTGAGCCTCATTACCTGAGGAGACCGGGCGCATGCGAAAGTATAACTTGCAGGCCTCCCGAAAGATGACAAATTTGCTGCGTTCCCCAGAAAATTGTTCAGGCAGCGGAATCTTAGGCTCTGCACCTGCACCAGCAGAAGCCGCCTGCACATTAGCTACAACCAGGCCCTGCTGCTGAACTGCCCCCTTCAACTCGGTGACCTGTACGGACAGCGCCGCCAACTGTCGGTTTATGGAAGTCATGGAATCCATGGAAAAATGTTGGGCCGATTATAATGTTATGCGAGGCTTAGGTCGAAGGAGGCTGACAAAACCCGGGCCCCTGCGGAGTCCCTCAAACTAGGGAAAACCCTGTCTGACCCTCAACCCAGGGTTTTTGCTAAAGGTGCAAATGCCTGAGCCTCCAGCCTCTCCTTATCTCCTGCTCAGCCCTAAGCTGAACCCTCCACCCTCCACCCAGTGAGTTGTCAAACCACCAAAACCCACACAGTAATGACAGACAGGGAGAACTCAAACCACACCGCGCCGCAACCACACAGGACAATACTATAATGTGAACAGGGCAAAACAAAGCACAAATATAGGAAGACGAAAAGGTAACAACGGATCATACGACACCAGATATGAATTTCTTTCTCCAACACCTCCACTCCAGACCGGAACCACTTGGCACAAAACACAAGCTATAATCGGCGACGCCCACAGGCCAGCACGACTATTTAAAGACCGTGGGCGTGACCAAACATCCCACCTGATTTCCAGCTAGATTAACCCCAGATAACCTGAGTAAAATCAAGCCGGCGCCACTGAGGCTATAGTGGACGGAGATGGAACTACAGCTGCCTGCCGGACGCTGTGGTGTGAACAGCGTCCGACATGACAGTAGGTGAACAGTGTCTACCACTAATGTCCTACCTCTACATGTGACAAGGTAGGGGAAGTGAAAGGAAACCTGAAATAGCTTGTAATTAAAAACAACCACCAAAAGATACACCTTGACGAGGTTGGATGGCTTTTTAACTTTTTGATAAAAAAATATTAACTAAGTACATTACATTTTTAATGTGAAAGGAAAAGGAAGAAAACAACCAGAAAGTCCAGAATCAACACTGGTAATAGGAAATATATACTTTATTGAACAAATCAGGGAAATAAAAGAATATACAACGATGAAAGGGAGCACACACAAGGTGTATAAAAAGATTGATAAAAATATATATAAAAACGATAGGGGGTGGTCAGGTATAATACCAAACCAATTTTTTTTCTAAGTTCATTTTGTGGTAAAATGAATGGTGCAATTCTAAAGTACAACTCGTTCCGCAAAAAAACAAGCCCTCATATGTCTATTGGAGAAAAAAATAAGAGCTTTGGCTCTGGGACAGGGATGGACTGACCCACCAGAGAACCGGAGAATCCTCCGGTGGGCCCTCACTTCTGCTTCAGGAGATTACATAGTACAAACCTTGCCACTGCAATTGGGCTCTTGAGTGAGGAAGAAAGGTGGGCCTTCAGAATCAAATCCTCTGGTGGGCCCAATGTTCTTCAGTCTGACACTGCTCTGGGAAGAAGGAGGAAAAACGGAAACACAATAACAGTAATTGGCAGCGGCGTGAAGGGGTTAAGCTGTGTTTGTTTTTGTCTCCTTTTGGCATGTCATTTTTTAAATATAGCTTCTTCGTTTTGGATGCTTCCTGTTAGTTCACGCAGCATAAAAAAAAGCAAAGCAGACATGAGATTTCTATAAATGCCAAACGCATTGCTGGATCTGTCAAAAACACACCAAAAACTGAACGTGAGAGCTTAGCTTAAGGGATGGTTTCCACCGCTGTATTATTGGTCCGAATGTGATCCAACAATACATCGGATCGAACTTAGACCAATGTTAGTCTATGGGCCTGCGCACATGTCTTGGACAGAGCCGGTTCGAGGGAAAAAAATTGCAGCATGTCCAAGTTTGACTTGATGTCCGGATGGCACTCGGCAATGCAAGTCAATGAGTAATTGGAGAACAGCAGAGTGCACGCGGATGACGTCTAAGTGCAGTCCGATTTCTGTGCACTCACAGAAAGGAGAAGATGAAGAAATTGTGTTCTCCATCTTCTCCTCACAGTGTTCTCCCATTCTCTCATCTGAGAAAATCACATCACACTATGCTGACACTCTGATCAACTCCGCTGTCAAGTTCTAAGGTCAATCTGTGACGGTGGTCGCACTGTTCATTGGCCCAGAATGATGCCATTGTGGGTGTCAAATAGTTGCTATCACAGTGGGGGGTCTGCTAGCATTCATAAGAGATGGTGATTTTTCCGATATACTACATTATTGTGGTTTTACTGTATGTAGAACAAGCAATCAAACGATCACAGGTTCAAGTTCCCCAAGGGGACTACAAAATACAGTGATTAATGTAAAAAAAAAATGTAAAAAAGTGAAAAGGATAAAAATATACCAAAGTTCAATTAACCTCTTTTTCCCCCATTAAAAATAAAGAAATACATTTTTTAAACAAAAAACAGACATTTTTCTGTAAAAGTCTAATGTATAAAAATCTAAAATTAATTAACCTGACTGGTAAACACTCAAATGATAAAAAAATGCAATAAGAAGAGATCAAGATGTTATATCTACCCCAAAATGGTGTCAATAAAAATGTTGGCTCAGGGCTCAAAAAACAAGCCCTCAAATAGCGCTATTGACTGAAAATTGAAAATATAATGACCTTTGGAAAATGGTGACACAAGTAAAGAAAATTTTCTTTACAAATTTCCAAATTGATTTTTGACCACTTAAATAAAAAAAAATATATATATAAAAAAAACCTATGCATGTTTGTTATATCAACCAAGTAGGCCAATGTGTTGAATACAGAAAAAACTTGCTGCAAAAAAAAAAATGAAACATATGTAAAATACAAAATGCTGTTAATATGGTCAAACAACATTATTAAATGTTTACCATTTCACATACTGTATATTTGCAAAATGAGATCATGCCTGACATTTAACCCGCATGGAGATCTTGTGCTTAGTTTTGTGGGTTTTTTGTTTCTTTTTTTTGTTTAACCCCTTAACCCCCAAGGGTGGTTTTCATGTTCATGACCGGGCCAATTTTTACAATTCTGACCACTGTCCCTTTATGAGGTAATAACTCTGGAACGCTTCCATGGATCCTGGTGATTCTGACACTGTTTTCTCGTGACATATTGTATTTCATGCTAGTGGTAAAATTTAATTCATATAACTTGCGTTTATTTGTGAAAAAAACGGAAACTTGGCAAAAATTTTGAAAATTTTGCAATTTTCCAACTTTGAATTTTTATGCCCTTAAATCACAGAGATACGGCACACAAAAAACTTAAAAAGTAACATTTCCCACATGTTTATTTTACATCAGCACAATTTTGGAACCCAAATTTTTTTTTCTTAGGAAGCTATAAGGGTTAAAATTTGACCAGCAATTTCTCATTTTTGCAACACCATTTTATTTTTACGGACAACATCACATTTGAAGCCACTTTGAGGGGTCTAAAATACCCAAAAGTGACACCATTCTAAAAACTGCACCCCTTAAGGTGCTCAAAACCACATTCAAGAAGTTTATTAACCCTTCAGGTGCTTCACAGGAATTTTTTGAATATTTAAAAAAAAAATGAACAATTAACTTTTTTTCACAAAAAAAATACTTCAGGTTGAACTTTTTTATTTTACCAAGGGTAACAGGAGAAGTTGAGTTTGTCCTGAGTACGCTGATACCTGATATGTGGGGGGGAACCACTGTTTCAGCGCATGGCAGAGCTCAGAAGGGAAGGAGCGCCATTTGACTTTTTCAATGCAAAATTGGCTAGAATTCAGATCGGACGCCATGTCACGTTTGGAGAGCCCCTCATGTACCTAAACAGTGGAAACCCCCTACAAGTGACCCCATTTTGGAAACTAGACCCCCCCAAGGAACTTATCTAGATATATGGTGAGAACTTTGAACCAACAAGGGCTTCACAGAAGTTTATAAGGTACAGCGGCACAATTAAAAAATCATATTTTTTCCACAAAAATGATCTTTTCACCCCCAATTTTTATTTTGCCAAGGGTAACAGGACCCTAAAAGTTATTGTGCAATTTGTCCTGAGTACGCTGACACCCCACATGTGGGGGTAAACGACTATTTAGGCGCATGGCAGAGCTCAGAAGGGAAGCAGCGCCATTTGACTTTTTTGGCTGGAATTGAGATCGGACACCATGTCGCGATTGGAAAACCCCTGATGTACCAAAACAGAGGAAGCCCCCCACAAATGACACCATTTTGGAAACTAGACCCCCAAGGAACTTATCTAGATGTGTGGTGAGAACTTTGAACCCCCAAGGGCTTCACAGAAGTTTATAACGTACAGCCGTACAATTAAAAAATAATATTTTTTCCACAAAAATGATCTTTTCACCCCCAATTCTTATTTTTCCAAGGGTAACAGGACCCTAAAAGTTATTGTGCAATTTGTCCTGAGTACGCTGATACCCTACATGTGGGGGTAAACCACTATTTGAGCGCATGGCAGAGCTCGGAAGGGAAGCAGCACCATTTGATGTTTTTGGCTGGAATTGAGATCGGACACCATGTCGCGTTTGGAAAGCCCCTGATATACCAAAACAGTGAAAATCCCCCACAAATTACACCATTTTGGAAACTAGACCCCCCAAGGAACTTATCTAGATGTGTGGTGAGCACTTTGAACCCCTCAGTGCTTCACAGAAGTTTATAATGCCCGGGCGTGAAAATAAAAAAATCGTATTTTTTCCACAAACATGATCTTTTAGTCACCAATTTTTTTTATTTTCCCAAGGGTACCAGGAGAAATTGGACCCCAAAAGTTGTTGTCCAATTTGTCCTGAGTACGCTGATACCCCATATGTGGGAGAAAACTACTGTATGGGCACACGTCGGGGCTTGGAAGGGAAGTAGTGACGTTTTGGAATGCAGACTTTGATGGAATGGTCTGCGGGTGTCATGTTGCTTTTGGAGAGCCCCTGATGTACCTAAACAGTGGAAACCCCCCACAAGTGGCCCCATTTTGGAAACTAGACCCCATAAGGAACTTATCTAGATGTGTGGTGAGCACTTTGAACCCCCATTGCTTCACAGAAGTTTATAACGACCGGGCGTGAAAATTTAAAAATCGTATTTTTTCCACAAACATGATCTTATAGTCCCTATTTTTTTTATTTTCCAAAGGGTACCAGGAGAAATTGGACCCCAAAAGTTGTTGTCCAATTTGTCCTGAGTACGCTGATACCCCAAATGTGGGAGAAAACTACTGTATGGGCACACGTCGGGGCTCAGAAGGGAAGTAGTGACGTTTTGGAATGCAGACTTTGATGGAATGCTCTGCGGGTGTCATGTTGCCTTTGGAGAGCCCCGAATATACCTAAACAGTGGAAACCCCCCATAAGTGACACCATTTTGGAAACTAGACCCCCCAAGGAACTTATCTAGATATGTGGTGAGAACTTTGAACCAACAAGGGCTTCACAGAAGTTTATAAGGTACAGCGGCACAATTAAAAAATCATATTTTTTCCACAAAAATGATCTTTTCACCCCCAATTTTTATTTTGCCAAGGGTAACAGGACCCTAAAAGTTATTGTGCAATTTGTCCTGAGTACGCTGATACCCCACATGTGGGGGTAAACGACTATTTAGGCGCATGGCAGAGCTCAGAAGGGAAGCAGCGCCATTTGACTTTTTTGGCTGGAATTGAGATCGGACACCATGTCGCGATTGGAAAACCCCTGATGTACCAAAACAGAGGAAGCCCCCCACAAATGACACCATTTTGGAAACTAGACCCCCAAGGAACTTATCTAGATGTGTGGTGAGAACTTTGAACCCCCAAGGGCTTCACAGAAGTTTATAACGTACAGCCGTACAATTAAAAAATAATATTTTTTCCACAAAAATTATCTTTTCACCCTCAATTCTTATTTTTCCAAGGGTAACAGGACCCTAAAAGTTATTGTGCAATTTGTCCTGAGTACGCTGATACCCTACATGTGGGGGTAAACCACTATTTGAGCGCATGGCAGAGCTCGGAAGGGAAGCAGCACCATTTGACGTTTTTGGCTGGAATTGAGATCGGACACCATGTCGCGTTTGGAAAGCCCCTGATATACCAAAACAGTGAAAATCCCCCACAAATTACACCATTTTGGAAACTAGACCCCCCAAGGAACTTATCTAGATGTGTGGTGAGCACTTTGAACCCCTCAGTGCTTCACAGAAGTTTATAATGCCCGGGCGTGAAAATAAAAAAATCGTATTTTTTCCACAAACATGATCTTTTAGTCACCAATTTTTTTTATTTTCCCAAGGGTACCAGGAGAAATTGGACCCCAAAAGTTGTTGTCCAATTTGTCCTGAGTACGCTGATACCCCATATGTGGGAGAAAACTACTGTATGGGCACACGTCGGGGCTTGGAAGGGAAGTAGTGACGTTTTGGAATGCAGACTTTGATGGAATGGTCTGCGGGTGTCATGTTGCTTTTGGAGAGCCCCTGATGTACCTAAACAGTGGAAACCCCCCACAAGTGGCCCCATTTTGGAAACTAGACCCCATAAGGAACTTATCTAGATGTGTGGTGAGCACTTTGAACCCCCATTGCTTCACAGAAGTTTATAACAACCGGGCGTGAAAATTTAAAAATCGTATTTTTTCCACAAACATGATCTTATAGTCCCTATTTTTTTTATTTTCCAAAGGGTACCAGGAGAAATTGGACCCCAAAAGTTGTTGTCCAATTTGTCCTGAGTACGCTGATACCCCAAATGTGGGAGAAAACTACTGTATGGGCACACGTCGGGGCTCAGAAGGGAAGTAGTGACGTTTTGGAATGCAGACTTTGATGGAATGCTCTGCGGGTGTCATGTTGCCTTTGGAGAGCCCCGAATATACATAAACAGTGGAAACCCCCCATAAGTGACACCATTTTGGAAACTAGACCCCCCACGGAACTTATCTAGATGTGTGGTGAGCACTTTGAACCCCCAAGTGCTTCACAGAAGTTTATAACGCCCAGGCGTGAAAATAAAAAAATCATTTTTTTCCACAAAAATGATATTTTTGCCCCCAATTTTTTATTTTCCTAAGGGTAACAGGAGAAATTGGTTGCCAAAAGTTGTTTTGCAATTCGTCCTGAGTACACTGATACCCTATATGTGGGGGTAAAACACTGTTTGGGCGCATGGCAAAGCTTGGAAGGGAAGGAGCACCATTTGACTTTTTCAATGCAGAATTGGCTGGAATTGAGATCAGACACCATGTTGCATTTGGAGAGCACCTGATGTGCCCAAAGAGTGGAAACCCCCCAATTCTAACTCCAACCCTAACCCCAACACACCCCTAACCCTAATCTCAGCCCTAACCCTAGCCCTAGCCCTAACCCTAACCCTAATGGGAAAAAGGAAATAAATACATTTTTAAATTTTATTATTTTTCCCTAACTAAGGGGGTGATAACGGGGGGTTTGATTTACTATTTATGGCGGTTTTTATGTTTGGCGGCTGTCGCACGCTAAAAGACGCTTTTTATTGTAAAAATAGTTTTTGCATCACAACATTTTGAGAGCTATAATTTTTCCATATTTTGACCCCCTGAGTCATGTGAGGTCTTATTTTTTGCAGGACGAGTTGACGCTTTTAATGGTATCATGTTCGGGCACGTGACATCTTTTGATCGCTTTTTATTCCGATTTTTGGGACGCAGAATGAACAAAAACCAGCGTTTCATGAATTTCTTTTGGGGGGTGCGTTTACACCGTTCCGCGTGCGGTAAAATTGATAAAGCGGTTTTATTCTTCAGGTCGGGACGGTTACAGCGATACCTCATTTAGGTCTTTTTTTATGTTTTGGCGCTTTTATGCAATGAAAACAATTTTATATAAAAAATAATTATTTTTGCATCGCTTTATTCTGCGAGCTATAACTTTTTTATTTTTCACTGATGACGCTGTATGGTGGCTCATTTTTTGCGGGACAAGATGACGTTTTCAGCGGTACCATGGATATTTATATGCGTCTTTTTGATCGCGCATTATTGCACTTTTTGTTCGGGGGTATGATAGTAAATCAATATTTTTTGCTTCGTTTTTTATTTTTATTTTTTAAGGGGTTCTCTAAAGGGGTTAACTAATGGGGCAGTTTTAATAGGGCGGGTCGTTACAGACGCGGCGATACCAAATACAGTGGGGCAAAAAAGTATTTAGTCAGTCAGCAATAGTGCAAGTTCCACCACTTAAATAGATGAGAGGCGTCTGTAATTTACATCATAGGTAGACCTCAACTATGGGAGACAAACTGAGAAAAAAAAATCCAGAAAATCACATTGTCTGTTTTTTTTTTCATTTTATTTGCATATTATGGTGGAAAATAAGTATTTGGTCAGAAACAAGCAATCAAGATTTCTGGCTCTCACAGACCTGTAACTTCTTCTTTAAGAGTCTCCTCTTTCCTCCACTCATTACCTGTAGTAATGGCACCTGTTTAAACTTGTTATCAGTATAAAAAGACACCTGTGCACACCCTCAAACAGTCTGCCTCCAAACTCCACTATGGTGAAGACCAAAGAGCTGTCAAAGGACACCAGAAACAAAATTGTAGCCCTGCACCAGGCTGGGAAGACTGAATCTGCAATAGCCAACCAGCTTGGAGTGAAGAAATCAACTGTGGGAGCAATAATTAGAAAATGGAAGACATACAAGACCACTGATAATCTCCCTCGATCTGGTGCTCCACGCAAAATCCCACCCCGTGGGGTCAGAATGATCACAAGAACGGTGAGCAAAAATCCCAGAACCACGCGGGGGGACCTAGTGAATGAACTGCAGAGAGCTGGGACCAATGTAACAAGGCCTACCATAAGTATCACACTACGCCACCATGGACTCAGATCCTGCAGTGCCAGACGTGTCCCACTGCTTAAGCCTGTACATGTCCGGGCCCGTCTGAAGTTTGCTAGAGAGCATTTGGATGATCCAAAGGAGTTTTGGGAGAATGTCCTATGGTCTGATGAAACCAAACTGGAACTGTTTGGTAGAAACACAACTTGTCGTGTTTGGAGGAAAAAGAATACTGAGTTGCATCCATTAAACACCATACCTACTGTAAAGCATGGTGGTGGAAACATCATGCTTTGGGGCTGTTTCTCTGCAAAGGGGCCAGGACGACTGATCCGGGTACATGAAAGAATGAATGGGGCCATGTATCGTGAGATTTTGAGTGCAAACCTCCTTCCATCAGCAAGGGCATTGAAGATGAAACGTGGCTGGGTCTTTCAACATGACAATGATCCAAAGCACACCGGCAGGGCAACGAAGGAGTGGCTTCGTAAGAAGCATTTCAAGGTCCTGGAGTGGCCTAGCCAGTCTCCAGATCTCAACCCTATAGAAAACCTTTGGAGGGAGTTGAAAGTCCGTGTTGCCAAGCGAAAAGCCAAAAACATCACTGCTCTAGAGGAGATCTGCATGGAGGAATGGGCCAACATACCAACAACAGTGTGTGGCAACCTTGTGAAGACTTACAGAAAACGTTTGACCTCTGTCATTGCCAACAAAGGATATATCACAAAGTATTGAGATGAAATTTTGTTTCTGACCAAATACTTATTTTCCACCATAATATGCAAATAAAATGAAAAAAAAACAGACAATGTGATTTTCTGGATTTTTTTTTCTCAGTTTGTCTCCCATAGTTGAGGTCTACCTATGATGTAAATTACAGACGCCTCTCATCTTTTTAAGTGGTGGAACTTGCACTATTGCTGACTGACTAAATACTTTTTTGCCCCACTGTATGTGTACTTTTACTGTTTTGTTTTTTTTTATTTCCAAAAAATGAATTTATTAGGGAATATTTTAATTTTTTTAATTTATTTAGCGATTTTTTTTTTTAATTATTTTTACACTTTTTTTTTGTTTAACTTTATTACATTGTCCCAGGTGGAACATCACTGTCCAGTGACAGATCGCTGATCTGTCACATCACAGATCACTGTGACAGATCAGCGATCTGTCACAGGCACTGCACAAGGCTTCTTCCTTGCGCTGCACTTTGCGCTGCTGTGGGGGGCTCAGGGAAGCACGGAGGGAGCCCCCTCCATGCCGATGCTTCCCTTTAACCCCCCGGTACACCGCAATCGTGTTTGATCATGGTGTGCAAGGGGTTAACTTGTTGGGGGTGGTCCGTGACCGCCCTGACACATTGTGCCGGGTGTCAGCTGTGATAATCAGCTGACACCTGGCCGCGATCAGCGGCGCTCACCACGTGGGCGCCGCTGATCGCTGTGACGTACTATCCCATCCCTGGGAATTAAGTCCCAGGGCACATGGATGGGATAGTACGTCACATGGGATTAAGGGGTTAAGCAAGTTTTTTTTCAATATTCAACACATCGACTGGTTGGTTTACATGCAAACAGGCGGATCTATCAAGCAGTATGCTAATTTGATCTGGTCATGTTACCCTTCACGTTGTTCCTTTTTCATTTCCTTTTTAAAGACATGTTCGCACGGGCATCCATAACCATGAGTAAGGCTCCAAGGAGCTGAAACGCGTAGGTCTCAGTCACATTCGAACTGCCACGCACTTTTCATTCATTTTTCTGAGCCTGCAGTTAAAACCTATATCTGCAGGTTAATAGCGTTTTTTCACATGACAGGTTCCCTTTAACACTTCTATCAATCTTGTCATCTCCATAATTTCACACTGTATTTAAGGTATTCTAGGAGGGCTATTTCATAAATTAATAGTCTAGGCAAGAATGGCGGCTTCCACTGTGAAATGTAATAAAACACTTGATCTTCCAGTAACAGTTCATTTATTGTCAAAGTCTTATCTACATTCTCCATAAAAGTTGTGTACAGAAGGTGGAACCAGATCAGCATATAACTGTAAATTATATCATTCTTGGCTAATAGCACAAAGCCTGTCATAGTGCTTGGCTGTGTGATTAAAGATCATTGCAGTAATTAACTACCTCTGCAATTTTACAACTCTGATAAATAACGATGTTGGATCACAATGGGGTCCATTATCCTCCTATTCCACATAGTGTACAGATATATATATATATATATATATATATATATATACAGTGGGGCAAAAAAGTATTTAGTCAGTCAGCAATAGTGCAAGTTCCACCACTTAAAAAGATGAGAGGCGTCTGTAATTTACATCATAGGTAGACCTCAACTATGGGAGACAAACTGAGAAAAAAAAATCCAGAAAATCACATTGTCTGTTTTTTTTTCATTTTATTTGCATATTATGGTGGAAAATAAGTATTTGGTCAGAAACAAAATTTCATCTCAATACTTTGTGATATATCCTTTGTTGGCAATGACAGAGGTCAAACGTTTTCTGTAAGTCTTCACAAGGTTGCCACACACTGTTGTTGGTATGTTGGCCCATTCCTCCATGCAGATCTCCTCTAGAGCAGTGATGTTTTTGGCTTTTCGCTTGGCAACACGGACTTTCAACTCCCTCCAAAGGTTTTCTATAGGGTTGAGATCTGGAGACTGGCTAGGCCACTCCAGGACCTTGAAATGCTTCTTACGAAGCCACTCCTTCGTTGCCCTGCCGGTGTGCTTTGGATCATTGTCATGTTGAAAGACCCAGCCACGTTTCATCTTCAATGCCCTTGCTGATGGAAGGAGGTTTGCACTCAAAATCTCACGATACATGGCCCCATTCATTCTTTCATGTACCCGGATCAGTCGTCCTGGCCCCTTTGCAGAGAAACAGCCCCAAAGCATGATGTTTCCACCACCATGCTTTACAGTAGGTATGGTGTTTAATGGATGCAACTCAGTATTCTTTTTCCTCCAAACACGACAAGTTGTGTTTCTACCAAACAGTTCCAGTTTGGTTTCATCAGACCATAGGACATTCTCCCAAAACTCCTTTGGATCATCCAAATGCTCTCTAGCAAACTTCAGACGGGCCCGGACATGTACAGGCTTAAGCAGTGGGACACGTCTGGCACTGCAGGATCTGAGTCCATGGTGGCCTAGTGTGATACTTATGGTAGGCCTTGTTACATTGGTCCCAGCTCTCTGCAGTTCATTCACTAGGTCCCCCCGCGTGGTTCTGGGATTTTTGCTCACCGTTCTTGTGATCATTCTGACCCCACGGGGTGGGATTTTGCGTGGAGCACCAGATCGAGGGAGATTATCAGTGGTCTTGTATGTCTTCCATTTTCTAATTATTGCTCCCACAGTTGATTTCTTCACTCCAAGCTGGTTGGCTATTGCAGATTCAGTCTTCCCAGCCTGGTGCAGGGCTACAATTTTGTTTCTGGTGTCCTTTGACAGCTCTTTGGTCTTCACCATAGTGGAGTTTGGAGGCAGACTGTTTGAGGGTGTGCACAGGTGTCTTTTTATACTGATAACAAGTTTAAACAGGTGCCATTACTACAGGTAATGAGTGGAGGAAAGAGGAGACTCTTAAAGAAGAAGTTACAGGTCTGTGAGAGCCAGAAATCTTGATTGCTTGTTTCTGACCAAATACTTATTTTCCACCATAATATGCAAATAAAATGAAAAAAAAAACAGACAATGTGATTTTCTGGATTTTTTTTTCTCAGTTTGTCTCCCATAGTTGAGGTCTACCTATGATGTAAATTACAGACGCCTCTCATCTTTTTAAGTGGTGGAACTTGCACTATTGCTGACTGACTAAATACTTTTTTGCCCCACTGTATATACTGTATATATATATATATATATATATATATATGCTAAAAAAAGGAACACTTAAGGGGGTTTTACACATAGCGATATACACCGATTTTGTACAGCCCTCCATGTGTTTGCCAGAGGTGCCCTGCCTGCCATTAGGTCTCGGAATGAGATCCTCAGACCCATTGTGAGACCATATGCAGGTGCAGTGGCCCTGGGTTCCTTCTGATGCATGACAATGCTAGGTCTCATGTGGCTGAAGTGTGTCAGCAGTTCCTGCATGATGAAGGCCAGGGGCGTATCCAGGGGGGGCAGCCGGGGCAGTTGCCCCGGGCGCAGCCAGCAGGGGGGCGCAGTCAGGCCGCCTAATGCAGCGGTCTGCAGTGTCTCCCCCCGGCGGCTGCGTTCTGCCGCCCCCCGTCCTGTGTGTCGGCTGTTCTCTGTGTCGGCTGTCAAGCTGACAGCCGACGCAGAGAAGGAGGCCACGCCGGCTCCCAGGCAGCAATTGTTGTACTTGGCGTCTATACAGACGCCAGTACAATTGAAGCTCTGACCGCCGGGTCAGAGCGACGTCAGCAGCGTGATCAGGTCATGTGATCACACTGCTGACGTCACTCCCCGGCGCCCAGAGCGAACGCTGGTGGTAAGTGTGCTCCTCTGTGGAGCTGAAGAACCACCGGAGATGGGAGATGGGGGGTGTTCATGAGTGGAGATGGGGGCTTAATGTGGGGATGGGGGTTAATGAGTGGGGGGGATTAATGAGTAGAGGGTTAATAAGTGGAGATGGGGGTTAATGTGGGGATGGAGGTTAATGAGTGGGGATGGGGGTTAATGAGTGGAGATGGGGGTTAATGAGTGGAGATGGGGGTTAATGAGTGGGGATGGGGGTTAGTGAGTGGGGATGGGGGTTAATGAGTGGGGATGGGGTTAATGAGTGGGGATGGGGTTAATGAGTGGGGATGGGGGTTAATGAGTGGGGATGGGAGGTTAATGAGTGGAGATGGGGGTTAATGAGTGGAGATGGGGTTTAATGTGGGGATGGGGTAAATGAATGGGGGGGATAATGAGTGGGGATGGGGGTTAATGTGTGGGGGTTAATGAGTGGAGAAGGGGTTAATGTGTGGGGGTTAATGTGGGGATGGGGGTTAATGAGTGGAGGGGTTAATGAGTGGAGATGGGGGTTAATATGTGGGGGTTATTGAGTGGAGATGGGGTTAATGAGTGGGGATGGGGGTTAATGTGTGGGGGTTAATGTGTGGGGGGTACATAATGTGTGGGGGGATTTGGGAGTAGGGACGGGGTTATTGAGTGGGGATGGGGATACTTAATGTGTGGGGGGATTTGGAGTGGGGATGGGGGGTTATTTGTTGTGTGTGAGGGATATGGAGTGGGGATGAGGGATTTAATGTGTGGGGGGATTTGGAGTGGGGATGGGGGGTACTTAATGTGTGTGGCAGATTGGGGATGGGGAAATTGGAGTGTGGGGATTTAATGTGTGGGGAGATTTGAGGACACAATTAAAAATATGTATGTATGAGGCCATGTATGAGGAAAGAGTATGGGGGATGGGTGCAGACAGTAAGGGGTGTGAACGGGTAAATGTATGTGGACACAGTATGAGTAGTGATGGGAAAAATGTATGTGGACACAGTATGGGGAGTGAGGGTGATGGGATGTGTGCAGACACAGTATTGGGAGTCAGGGGAATGTGTGAGCAGACAGTATAGAGAGTGTGGGGGTAAATATATGAGGAGACAGTATGGTGAACAGGTGGGATGTTAGAGGAGAAAGTATGAGGAGGGAGGGGAACAGTGTGAGGAGACAGTATATTGCAGATATTTTTATTTAGGAGCATTATAATGACACTTCTATCTTTAAGGGCATCGTGTGGAGAATTGGTGCAGAAGACCGGAGAAGATGGAAGTCTGCAGAGACGAGATGTGGATGAGAAAACGCATCATGGGGTTTGGACAAGAAGAAGAAAAGAAGGAGGACGACTCCAGAGACGACGTCATCTATAAGATACCTGGATGTAAATAATATTTGTGACACTGACTTATTCTCTTATTTTTATTTATGTTAGGAACATTAAAGGGGTTGTCCAGGTCGGTGATGAGTCTGCTGTCATTCTATGTGACTGCAGACTTCTGAATTCTCACAGTGCTCACTGAAAGCTGTTAGGATTTTCTTGTGCCGGTAATATACATACATGCAGTCACATGCTGACTAGACGTGTGTGGCCTCACTCAATGAAAATGAACGGAGCGGGGCCGGGCACGTCTAGTCAGAATGTGGCCAGAAGTATATAAATCACATACTTGTGCTGTGCTGACTGTACATCGGCAAAGGAGAATCCTAAAAGTGTGCACTGCATTCGTTGTGAGAATTCAGAAGCTGCAATGTCAGGATTCAGCTCTGCAGGTTCCCAACCACCGGTCCGCGGCCCAGCACCGGGCCGTTGCAGTGCCCTTGCAGGTCCGCGGACAGAAGGGGAGCCGGCGGCGGTGCAGCAGCTGATACTCACCCTGCATCCCGCGGCGGCTTCATCCAGCACTGAGCGGTCACGTGTACCGCTCATTTAAGGTCATGAATATGGACGCCACTCATCTCCCATAGGCGTGGCGTCCATATTCATAGACCTTAATGAGCGATAGCACGTGACCGCTCCGCACAGGAGCTGAAGAACCGCGAGATGCAGGGACGTGCAGCGACGGGAAGGAAGGTCAGCGATGTGAGGGTAAGTATGATGGGGGAGGATGGGGGAGCCGAGCAGAGCCATATATACAGGGGAGGGAGGGTGGGAGCGGTGCCATATACAAGGGACGGAGAGTGGGAGCAGAGCCATATATACAAGGGAGGGAGAGTGGGAGCGGAGCCATAAATACAAGAGAGGCAGAGTGGGAGCGGAGCCATATATACAAGGGAGGGAGAGTGGGAGCGAAGCCATATATACAGGGGAGGGAGAGTGGGAGCGGAGCCATATATACAAGGGAGGGAGTGTGGGAGCAGAGCCATATATACAAGGGAGGGAGAGTGGGAGCGGAGCCATATATACAGGGGAGGGAGAGTGGGAGCGGAGCCATATATACAAGGGAGGGAGGGTGGAAGCGGAGCCATATATACAAGGGAGGGAGAGTGGGAGCGGAGCCATATATACAGGGGAGGGAGGGTGGGAGCGGAGCCATATATACAGGGGATGGAGAGTGGGAGCGGAGCCATAAATGCAAGGGAGGCCGGGAGAGTGGGAGCGGAGCCATATATACAGGGGAGGGAGAGTGGGAGCGGAGCCATAAATGCAAGGGAGGCCGGGAGAGTGGGAGCAGAGCCATATATACAGGGGAGGGAGAGTGGGAGCGGAGCCATATATACAAGGGAGGGAGGGTGGGAGCGGAGCCATATATACAAGGGAGGGAGAGTGGGAGCGGAGCCATATATACAGGGGAGGGAGAGTGGGAGCGGAGCCATATATACAGGGGAGGGAGAGTGGGAGCGGAGCCATATATACAAGGGAGGGAGCGGAGCCATATATACAAGGGAGGGAGAGTGGGAGCGGAGCCATATATGCAGGGGAGGGAGAGTGGGAGCGGAGCCATATATACAGAGGAGGGAGAGTGGGAGGGGAGCCATGCATACAGGGGAGAAAGAGTGGGAGCGGAGCCATGTATACAGGATGGGACAGGGGAGCCATGTATACAGGATGGAAGAGCGGGAGCAGAGCCATGTATACAGGATGGGAGAGTGGGAGCAGAGCCATGTATACAGGATGGGAGGGTGGGAGCAGAGCCATGTATACAGGATGGGACAGGGGAGCCATGCATACAGGATGGAAGAGTGGGAGCAGAGCCATGTATACAGGATGGGAGGGTGGGAGCAGAGCCATGTACACAGGATGGGAGAGTGGGAGCAGAGCCATGTATACAGGATGGGAGAGTGGGAGCAGAGCCATGTATACAGGATGGGAGAGTGGGAGCAGAGCCATGTATACAGGATGGGAGGGTGGGAGCAGAGCCATGTATACAGGATGGGACAGGGGAGCCATGCATACAGGATGGAAGAGCGGGAGCAGAGCCATGTATACAGGATGGGAGGGTGGGAGCAGAGCCATGTATACAGGATGGGAGGGTGGGAGCAGAGCCATGTATACAGGATGGGAGGGTGGGAGCAGAGCCATGTATACAGGATGGGACAGGGGAGCCATGCATACAACAGGGGGAGCCTCACAGAGCTGGACAGGACGGGGGGAACCACACATACATTTTCTGATGATTAGAAAATAATCAGCATGTACAGAACTCCAGTACAATTTTTCTTAAGTGCTCAATGCTCCATTTCCGTGTAGGTTCCAATCATCATTAGCAGTGACGGTCATCAGTAGAAGTAGCCCAGTGCTCCCACTGAAACAGAGAAACAAGCCAGGTGCTCCCACTCATTCAAAACCTATGGTGAGTTGAGTCACATTAAAAATGTTATAATTAAATTATAAGTATGCACTGCTAAACTACAACCACATCCATAGCCCCGCCTCCTTATGACCAAAGCCCCGCCCCTGTCACACCTTCATCCCCGCCCTGCCGGGCCATGGAAGAATGGTCTTGCTTCAAGCCGGTCCCTGGTGCAAAAAAGGTTGGGGACCACTGACATAGACACTTCACTCATATGCGATTTTCATAGTTATGGTCTTGTGACAACGAGCTTCTCATCCTGCTTTCAGTTTTTTACTGAACATTGAGAGCATTAGGGAGAGCAGCTCGTGGGTACATGGCTAAGTGTGCAAGTCGCATATGTACTTGGGGGGGCGCCGAAACAAATTCTTGCCCCGGGTGCCAGAAAGCCTAGATACGCCTCTGATGAAGGCATTGATGCTATGGACTGGCCTGCCTGTTCCCCAGACCTGAATCCAATTAAGCACATCTAAGATATCATGTCTCGTTCCATCCACCAACGCCACATTGCACCACAGACTGTCCAGGAGTTGACTGATGCTTTAATCCAGTTCCGGGAGGAGATCCCTCAGGAGAACATCTGCCACCTCATCAGGACCATGCTCAGGCATTGTAGGAAGGTCATACAGGCACGTGGAGACCACTCACACTACTGAGCATCATTTACTTGTCTTAAAGCTTTTCCATTGAACTTGGATCAGTCTGTAATTTGATTTTCCACTTTGATTTTGAGTATTTTTCCAAATCCAGACCTCCATGGGATATTAATTTGGATTTGCATTGATTATTTTTAGGTTTTACTGTTCTCAGCGCATGCCACTATGTAATGAATAAAGATTTGCAACTGGAATATTTCACTCAGTGATATCTAGGATGTGGTATTTTAGTGTTCCCTTTATTCTTTTGATGCACACACTTTAAATTTTTAATTTGAGGGAGGGACTTTATAGGGTCATAAAAGCTAAGGACATCTGCAAGGTCAAAGGCAAAATACAATGGTCTTTAACCCCTTCCTGACATGAGACGTACTATCCCGTCCATGGGACCCGGGCCCCTATGCCCATGGACGGGATAGTACGTCTAGCGCGATCAGCGGCGCCCACGTGGTGAGCGCCGCTGATCGCGGCCGGGTGTCAGCTGATTATCACAGCTGACACCCGGCACAATGTGTCAGGGGCGGTCACGGACCGCCCCGACACGTTAACCCCTTGCACACCGCGATCAAACATGATCGCGGTGTACCGGGGGTTAAAGGGAAGCATCGGCAGGGAGGGGGCTCCCTCCGTGCTTCCCTGAGCCCCCCACGGCAGCGCAATGTGCAGCGCTGCTGCGGGGGACTCCTTTCCTCCAGGCCCCCGGATCCAAGATGGCGACGGGGGCCTTCGGGGGCCTGAAGAAGCTGGCTTCCTCAGTGCCTGCAAAGCGCAGGCATGAGGAAGCCTTCTGCAGTGACTGTGTCAGATCGCTGATCTGTCACAGTGATCTGTGATGTGACAGATCAGCGATCTGTCACAGGACAGTGATGTCCCACCTGGGACTATTTAATAAAGTAAAAAAAAAAATAAAAAAAAGTGTTAAAATAATTTAAAAAAATCGCCAAATAAATTAGAAAAAAAAAAAAAAATATTCCCCCAATAAATCCATTTTTTGGAAATAATAAAAAAAAAACAATAAAAGTACACATATTAGGTATCGCCGCGTCCGTAATGACCCGCCCTATAAAACTGTCCCATTAGTTAACCCCTTTAGCGAACCCCTTAAAAAATAAAAATAAAAAACGAAGCAAAAAATAATGATTTATTATCATACCGCCAAACAAAAAGTGTAATAACGCGCGATCAAAAAGACGCATATAAATATCCATGGTACCGCTGAAAACGTCATCTTGTCCCGCAAAAAATGAGCTGCCACACAGCATCATCAGCAAAAAAATAAAAAAGTTATAGCTCACAGAATAAAGCGATGCAAAAATAATTATTTTTTATATAAAATAGTTTTCATTGCATAAAACCGACAAAAACATAAAAAAATGACATAAATGAGGTATCGCTGTAACCGTACTGACCCGAAGAATAAAACCGCTTTATCAATTTTACCGCACGCGGAACGGTGTAAACGCACCCCCCCAAAAGAAATTCATGAAACGCTGGTTTTTGTTCATTCTGTGTCCCAAAAATAGGAATAAAAAGCGATCAAAAAATGTCACGTGCCCGAAAATGGTACCAATAAAAACGTCAACTCGTCCTGCAAAAAATAAGACCTCACATGACTCGGTGGGTCAAAATACGGAAAAATTATAGCTCTCAATATGTGGTGATGCAAAAACTATTTTTACAATAAAAAGCGTCTTTTAGCGTGCGACAGCTGCCAAATATAAAAACCGCCATAAATAGTAAATCAAACCCCCGTCATCACCCCCTTAGTTAGGGAAAAATAATAAAATTTAAAAAAAAAGTATTTATCTCCATTTTCCCGTTAGGGCTAGGGTTAGGGCTAGGGTTAGGGCTAGGGCTAGGGTTAGGGCTAGGGTTAGGGCTAGGGTTAGGGTTAGGGCTAGGGTTAGGGCTCAGATTAGGGTTAGGGGTGTGTTGGGGTTAGGGTTGGAGTTATAATTGGGGGGTTTCCACTGTTTGGGCACATCAGGGGCTCTCCAAATGCAACATGGCGTCTGATCTCAATTCCAGCCAATTCTGAGTTGAAAAAGTCAAATGTTGCTCCTTCCCTTCCAAGCTCTGCCATGCGCCCAAACAGTGTTTTACCCCACATGTAGGGTATCAACCTACTCAGGACAAATTGCAAAACAATTTTTGGGGTCCAATTTCTCCTGTTACCCTTAGGAAAATAAAAAATTGGGGGCAAAAATATCATTTTTGTGGAAAAAAATGATTTTTTTATTTTCACGTCCGAGTGTTATAAACTTCTGTGAAGCACTTGGGGGTTCAAAGTGCTCACCACACATCTAGATAAGTTCCGTGGGGGGTCTAGTGTCCAAAATGGGGTCACTTGTGGGGAGTTTCAATAGTTTAGGTACATCAGGGGCTCTCCAAACGCACATGACACCCGCAGACCATTCCATCAAAGTCTGCATTCCAAAACGTCACTGCTTCCCTTCCGAGCCCCGACGTGTGTCCCTACAGTAGTTTTCTCCCACATATGGGGTGTCAGCGTACTCAGGCCAAATTGGACAACAACTTTTGGGGGTCCAATTTCTCCTGTTACCCTTGGGAAAATGAAAAAATTGGGGACTAATTGATCATGTTTCTGGAAAAAATACGATTTTTTTATTTTCATGCCCTGGCATTATAAACTTCTGTGAAGCTCTTGGGGGTTCAAAGTGCTCACCTCACATCTAGATAAGTTCCTTAGTGGGTCTAGTTTTCAAAATGGGGTCATTTGTGGGGGGTTTCCACTGTTTAGGTACATTAGGGGCTCTCCAAAGGCAACATGACACCCGCAGACCATTCCATCAAAGTCTGCATTCCAAAACATCACTACTTCCCTTCCGAGCCCCGACGTGTGCCCATACAGTAGTTTTCTCCCACATATGGGGTATCAGCATACTCAGGACAAATTGGACAACAACTTTTGGGGTCCAATTTCTCCTGGTACCCTTGGGAAAATAAAAAAATGGTGACTAAAAGATCATGTTTGTGGAAAAAATACGAATTTTTTATTTTCACGCCCGGGCGTTATAAACTTCTGTGAAGCACTGGGGGGTTCAAAGTGCTCACCACACATCTAGATAAGTTCCTTGGGGGGTCTAGTTTACAAAATGGTGTCATTTGTGGGGGGTTTCCACTGTTTAGGTACATTAGGGGCTCTCCAAAGGCAACATGACACCCGCAGACCATTCCATCAAAGTCTGCATTCCAAAACGTCACTACTTCCCTTCCGAGCCCCGACGTGTGCCCATACAGTAGTTTTCTCCCACATATGGGGTATCAGCATACTCAGGACAAATTGGACAACAACTTTTGGGGTCCAATTTCTCCTGGTACCCTTGGGAAAATAAAAAAATGGTGACTAAAAGATCATGTTTGTGGAAAAAATACGAATTTTTTATTTTCACGCCCGGGCGTTATAAACTTCTGTGAAGCACTGGGGGGTTCAAAGTGCTCACCACACATCTAGATAAGTTCCTTGGGGGGTCTAGTTTACGAAATGGTGTCATTAGTGGGGGGTTTCCACTGTTTAGGTACATTAGGGGCTCTCCAAAGGCAACATGACACCCGCAGACCATTCCATCAAAGTCTGCATTCCAAAACGTCACTACTTCCCTTCCGAGCCCCGACGTGTGCCCATACAGTAGTTTTCTCCCACATATGGGGTATCAGCATACTCAGGACAAATTGGACAACAACTTTTGGGGTCCAATTTCTCCTGGTACCCTTGGGAAAATAAAAAAATGGTGACTAAAAGATCATGTTTGTGGAAAAAATACGAATTTTTTATTTTCACGCCCGGGCATTATAAACTTCTGTGAAGCACTGGGGTGGTCAAAGTGCTCACCACACATCTAGATAAGTTCCGTAGGGGGTCTAGTTTCCAAAATGGTGTCATTTGTGGGGGGTTTCCACTGTTTTGGTACATCAGGAGTTTTCCAAACGCGACATGGTGTCCGATCTCAATTCCAGCCAAAAACGTCAAATGGCGCTGCTTCCCTTCCGAGCTCTGCCATGCGCCCAAATAGTGGTTTACCCCCACATGTGGGGTATCAGCGTACTCAGGACAAATTGCACAATAACTTTTATGGTCCTGTTACCCTTGGAAAAATAAGAATTGAGGGTGAAAAGATCATTTTTGTGGAAAAAATATGATTTTTTAATTGTATGGCTTTATGTTATAAACTTCTGTGAAGCCCATGGGGGTTCAAAGTTCTCACCACACATCTAGATAAGTTCCTTAGGGGGTCTAGTTTCCAAAATGGTGTCATTTGTGGGGGGTTTCCACTGTTTTGGTACATCAGGGGTTTTCCAAACGCGACATGGTGTCCGATCTCAATTCAAGCCAAAAACATCAAATGGCGCTGCTTCCCTTCCGAGCTCTGCCATGCGCCCAAATAGTGGTTTACCCCCACATGTGGGGTATCAGCGTACTCAGGACAAATTGCACAATAACTTTTAGGGTCCTGTTACCCTTGGAAAAATAAGAATTGAGGGTGAAAAGATCATTTTTGTGGAAAAAATATGATTTTTTAATTGTATGGCTTTATGTTATAAACTTCTGTGAAGCCCATGGGGGTTCAAAGTTCTCACCACACATCTAGATAAGTTCCTTAGGGGGTCTAGTTTCCAAAATGGTGTCATTTGTGGGGGGTTTCCACTGTTTTGGTACATCAGGGGTTTTCCAAACGCGACATGGTGTCCGATCTCAATTCCAGCCAAAAACGTCAAATGGCGCTGCTTCCCTTCCGAGCTCTGCCATGCGCCCAAATAGTGGTTTACCCCCACATGTGGGGTATCAGCGTACTCAGGACAAATTGCACAATAACTTTTAGGGTCCTGTTACCCTTGGGAAAATAAAAATTGGGGTGAAAAGATCATTTTTGTGGAAAAAATATGATTTTTTAATTGTACCGCTGTACGTTATAAACTTCTGTAAAGCCCTTGTGGGTTCAAAGTTCTCACCACATATCTAGATAAGTTCCTTGGGGGGTCTAGTTTCCAAAATGGGGTCACTTGTAGGGGGTTTCCACTGTTTAGGTACATCAGGGACTCTCCAAACGTGACATGGCGTCCAATCTGAATTCCAGCCAATTTTGCATTGAAAAAGTCAAACGGCGCTCCTTCCATTCTGAGCTCTGCCATGCACCGAAACAGTGGTTCCCCCCCACATATCAGGTATCTGCGTACTCAGGACAAATTGCACAATAACTTTTGCAGTCCAATTTCTCCTGTTACCCTTGGTAAAATAAAAAAAATTGAACCTGAAGTATTTTTTTTATGAAAAAAAGTTAGATGTTCATTTTTTTTTAAATATTCAAAAAAATTCCTGTGACGCACCTAAAGGGTTAATAAACTTCTTGAATGTGGTTTTGAGCACTTTAAGGGGTGCAGTTTTTAGAATGGTGTCACATTTGGGTATTTTCTATCATATAGACCCCTCAAAGTGGCTTCAAATGTGATGTGGTCCTAAAAATAAAATGGTGTTGTTAAAATGAGAAATCGCTGGTCAACTTTTAACCCTTATAACTTCCTAACAAAAAAAAATTTTGGTTACAAAATTGTGCTGATGTAAAGTAAACATGTGGGAAATGTTAGTTATCAAGTTTTTTGTGTGCCGTATCTCTGTGATTTAAGGGCATAAAAATTCAAAGTTGGAAAATTGCGAAATTTTCAAAATTTTCGCCAAATTTCCGTTTTTCTCACAAATAAACGCAAGTTATTTGAATGAAATTTTACCACTAACATGAAGTACAATATGTCACGAGAAAACAATGTCAGAATCACCGGGATCCATGGAAGCGTTCCAGAGTTATGACCTCATAAAGGTACAGTGGTCAGAATTGTAAAAATTGGCCCGGTCATGAACGTGCAAACCACCCTTGGGGGTGAAGGGGTTAATGTGAATGTGCTATCAGAAATATTAGGTGTTTATGTTAAATGTAATTTTGTTCGCAACCTTTTCGACAATGCTTTTAATTTTCTATATCTATATAAAAAAAAGCAAACCTGAAATCTTACAGTTTTTATTGTGGCCCAAGGCTTAATAGTAGTCTCATACTTCTTTTTCTTTTAAACAACCGCATGGACATAATCATCAATTGGAAGGATTTGGCTCATTGACTATTGCTGGAGAGCTTTTTAAGCATGCTCTAAACTTGGAAAAGGTCATTGTGAAGGAAGGGAGAGGAAATGTGACATCAACTATTGAAAATGGTGGATCCTATGTAATCTACTATATACAGAAGTGTTGCCTTTCATTGTTATCCTGCCTGTAATGATTATGATACTGCTGAAAAGTTATCTCTACAGAACAGGAAGTATGAGCCTCATAAAGGCCAGGGTGGTAACCTATCTGCAAACTACAGCAGTAAAAATACATGGACTGTAATGCACAGACTGACTTCAGGTCAACCCCAACCGTCAACCCCAACCAACACTTCTCATAAGCATATATCAGTCTGGATGGGTCAGGAGACCACAGACAGTCTGTGCATTGCAGTCATTTTTTTGTACCATGAAATTTAATGACAATTCTTGGTACCTTTTATGACACTAAAGAGTCCACGAAAATACAGTATATTCAGCCTGGTCAAACCTCAAACAGAAATCAATTCTGAATATTGGGCTTACCGTATATATTGTATCTAACCTTCATTAATACCTTACTAGAAGAAGCAGAAGAACAGGTTACCTGAAATGGAAATGGGTTGTGTGGATACCGTGACAAACAAAACCCACTGGATATCTAACTGAACCTACGTAGTCAGAATGCGGAAATATCTAGAATATCAACAAAGAGGGTAAACCCAATTTGTGGTGTTACCACCACTAGCATCCTGCATATGATCTCGGAGTAACTGAAATATCCTGGACATTAAAATTATAGACCTTTGTCCTGGTTTCAACATTTTGCATGTAGAATATCTCCACATACAGCCATCATAAAAGACGAACTTACAGCAAATCACTTAAGATAAAAAAAATGATAAGAAAAGCCCTATGGAACGCCGACAAGTATTCCCTGCACGGTTAACATGTCACAAATTGACCTCATGGCTTATAATTTTCTTACAGCAAGGTTATGCAATATTCTATCATAATATCTAAATATATCTCAAAATGCATGTGGCGATGTCAAGTCTAACTGGAAAATTAATCTAAGTGAAAGCCTAATGCGAAGTAAAAAATATATAAATTAATAACAACACTTATTACTAGAGTTGAGCGACTTTTGGTTTTTTAGGGTCGCGTTTCGTTTCGTGAAACCCGACTTTTCCAAAAGTCGGGTCAAGCAAGATCGTCCGATTATAGGGAAAAGTCGGGGTCGTCCCGAAACACGAAACCCAATGTAAGTCAATGGGGAATAAAAGTCGGCAGTGAGAGGAGGACAGGAAACACACCTACAGTGCCCATTTGAATGCCAAAAGCATCAATTCTTCTTACTTAAGCTTGTCAACCTTAATTAACTTCATAATACAAGTTACGCACTGAAAAATGGGGGTTATTTGGCTAAAGTTGTGGGGGGGAGGGCTGGCTGCAGGTTTTCATGTGCCCTGGGCGAAAGAGCGCCCCTTTAACACATACCACAACTCATCATGCTCCGATATGGCAGAGAAATAGCGGTATAGTACAATGAAAAATACCTCACTTTTTACATCTCATGACGAGGCCCATCTATTTCTCCATACAAAATCATTGGTCCCATATAATGTTTGAAACAGTATATGATGAGCTCCACATAATGCTACAGTATATGTTGGTCCCCATGGATGAAGCTCCACTGTCTTATGGGCCCAAATAATGCTCCAAACATAATGGGCCCCATTTCTAATGCTCTAGTGTATAATGGGCCCTGTAAATGCTGCTCCAGTGTCTGATGTCCACCTTTGGAATGTTCCAGTGTATGGTGGGCCCCATCTATCATTCTCCAGAGTATAGTGCTCCCCAAAAATTGCTGTCCCAACATTGAAAACAATCAAATAAGTCTCCTCGCTAGGGAATCCCTGTACTTGTCTGGACTCCTCGTCGTCCCCATCTTCCATCTCACTGCACAGTATTTCAACTTTGCAAGTGCTGTGATCCTGAGCAAGCAGGGGGGGCCCACTCGTTGGCGACGGCACTGGCACAGGGCCCCTGATAGTACGGTGGTGTGTCTGATGGCGGGTGGGCCGAACCTGCACTTTCATCTGCAGCTTCCTCTTTGTCACCGTGTAAGATGGAACTGTATATGGGAAGGGTAACCTGAGTTTCATCAGGGTCAGATTCAGGTCGTGTAGCGTGCGAGGGGAATGTAGTGGTCTGGGTCAATGTACCAGCAAATTCATCGAGCAGTGGCTGGGCATCAGAGCACTTGTGTCGCCCCCAGGAGTACGGTCGCCACAGTGGCATTACCTTCTTCCTAGGGAGTGTGATGTCATGCTTGGGAGCAACGAACGATCTCTCTAGCAGGTAAACTGATTGGGCGGCGTTATTCCCACGAGTCATGACCCTCCAAACAGCGTTCATGAAGGCAAAGTGTTTGTTTTACGTGGGCAGTATGGTTGCAAAGCTGAACCTTAAAGGAATGTCCAGAAGGGCACCACCAGGAGTGGAGCCTACGGTTAAATTCGACTCCACCTGGGAAACCTCAACCATGCCAGCTACAGAACAGATGCACACATTGCAAGCTTAATTCCGGTAACGAACGAGACTCCGTCATGCCCCGCGGTCCGAGTCCGGCTTACTAGAGGGACACGTGAGGCTCTGGCACATGAGATTGGCCAATAACTGGTGTGTCATGCCCTTACATGTCCGTGGCTGCATGTGCGCTACACTGAAAAGGCCAGCGTTTGTCGCTTACAGGTGCAGATAACCCGCTGAACAACGTTAGTGATGGGGATCACTGATTACAATTATTACCCGCGAACAATGATTTCCCAGTAAGTGCAGGTCAACCGCAGTTCCGGAATTAGGCCTAACCGTCATTCCTGAAAAAATGAAAAACTTACGTGTGCAAACCACAGGTGCTGTAGCTTGCTTAACAGCTCGCCAGCCGTTCTCACGCCCAGTATGGATTACACGTGATTGCACAAAGGTGAGAAAGGGTACCGTATCCCCAGATAACATGTATGGATAGCGTACACATTCAAAATATATGTCTATACATCAGGAGGCAGGCTCAGACGGTGTTAGGCCCAGTATGGATTGCACGTGATTGCACAAAGGTTAGAAAGGGTACCGTATCCCCGGATAACATGTATGGATAGTGTACACATTCAAAATATATGTCTATACATCAGGAGGCAGACTCAGATGGTGTAAGGCCCAGTATGGCTTGCAAGTGATTGCACAAAGGTTAGAAAGGGTACCGTATCCCCAGATAACATGTATGGATAGCGTACACATTCAAAATATATGTCTATACATCAGGAGGCAGGCTCAGACGGTGTTAGGCCCAGTATGGATTGCACGTGATTGCACAAAGGTTAGAAAGGGTACCGTTACCCCGGATAACATGTATGGATAGCGTACACATTCAAAATATATGTCTATACATCAGGAGGCAGGCTCAGACGGTGTTAGGCCCAGTATGGATTGCACGTGATTGCACAAAGGTTAGAAAGGGTACCATATCCCCAGATAACATGTATGGATAGCGTACACATTCAAAATATATGTCTATACATCAGGAGGCAGGCTCAGACGGTGTCAGGCACAGTATGGATTTGACGGCCCAGACTACACAGCGGAGGAGCAGGGAGAGGTAAAGATTGCAAATGCTGGGGCTCTGCCCAAGCAAGGGGGGCCCACTCGTGGGCGTCGGTACTGGCACTGGGCCCCTCATAGTACGGCGGTGTGTCTGACGGCGGGTGTGCACCACCACCGTCAGAGACACTTGATTGCACTATGAAGGACCCTGTGCCAGTACCCGCGCCCAAGAGTCGGCCTACCCACCTGTCCAGGGCAACGGCACTCGCACGGTGTCGTGCGCTAGGTGGTGAACCCGGCCATGGGGGGGGAGGCAGCACAGTTAGGGAGTTTTAGAAAGTGGCATATGTTGATGTTGGACATTCAGCTGATGCAAAAGGTGAAATAGGTCAAGTCCCAGGAAGAGGTGGACCAAAGCAAGCCATTTTTCTGTCACCCTATGTGTCATCAGGGGAAGGTGGGACAAAATCCTTGGAAACCCATGCGTGGTTCATTTTAATGAAGGTTAGATCATCCACATTTTGGGTTGACAGACGGGTCCTTTTTTCTGTCAGGATTGATCCAGCTGCACTGAAGACTCTTTCCTATAGCACACTTGCAGCTGGGCAAGCGAGCTCCTGTAAGGCATATTGTGCCAATTCAGGCCAGGTGTCCAGTTTAGCGGCCCAATAGTCAAAGGGGAATGACCTGTGTGGGAGAACATCGATATGGGAGGAAAAGTAGTTTGTAACCATAGTTGACAACTGCTGTCTCCTGTCACTTTCCATCGATGCAGTATTACCAGTTGTGTGAGCGGTACTTGAAAAATCAGTCCACAACATTGTCATGAAACCCCTGTCTCCAACGCCACTTCTGCTGTGTGCACCACGAACACCTCTGCCAAGCTGCCCCCGGCCCGTACGGCTCGTGTGAGAACCATGACCACTGCTGTGTGCTGGGAATGCCTCAAGCAACCGATTTACCAGAGTTGCTTGTTTATTAGCCAATATTAGGTCAAGGTTCTCCTGTGGCATGATGTTTTGTAATTTGCCTTTATAGCGTGGATCCAGGATGCTGGCCAACCAGTAGTCGTCATCGTTCATCATTTTGGCAATGCGTGGGTCCCTTTTTAGGATCTGCAAGGCATAATCTGACATGTGGGCCAATGTTCCCGGTGTCAATGATGCACTGCGAGTGCTGGTTGGAGGAGCACTTTCTGGCAAATCCACATCCCTCCAGTCACGCACAAACCCTGTACCAGACCTTGCCACGCCAACATTTTCACTTGCCCCACGAGATGCATCCTCCTCCCCTAAGTAATCATCCCCATCATCCTCCTCCTCCTCCTCTTCTTCCTCCACCTCGTCCAGGAGAGGTCCCTGAGCAGACAATGGCTGAATGTCATCAAGGATTCCCTCCTCCTCTTCCTCCTCATCAACATTGGCTGCAGACGCCTGCTCCTTAAGGTGCGTCAAAGTTTGCATGAGCAGACGCATAAGTGGGATGCTCATGCTTAGGATGGCGTCGTCTGCGCTTACCAGCCGTGTGCATTCCTCAAAACACTGAAGGACTTTACAGAGGTCTTTCAGCTTCGACCACTGCACACCTGTCAACTCCATGTCTGCTCTCAAAGTGCCTGGCCGTGTATCCTCCCACAAATGCATTATGGCCTGCCTCTGCTCGCACAGCCGCTCCACCATGTGCAGGGTGGAGTTCCACCTTGTTGCAATGTCGATAATGAGGCGGTGGTTGGGAAGGTGGAGCAATCGCTGCAGCTTCTGCATACGAACGGAGTGTACAGGCGACCGGCGGATGTGCGCGCACAGTCTTCGCACCTTCTGGAGCAGGGCTGTTAACTCCGGATAATTTTTGAGGAAGCACTGCACCACCAGGTTCAAGGTGTGAGCCAAGCAAGGTATATGGCTGAGTTTTGAAAGGGCTATAGCTGCCACAAAATTACGGCCGTTATCACTAACTACCTTGCCTGCCTCAAGATGTACACTGCCCAGCCATGACTCAGTTTGTCGCTTCAAGTACTCGGCCAGCACCTCGGCGGTGTGTCTGTTGCCCAAACACATCATCTGCAACACAGCCTGCTGACGCTTTCCACTAGCTGCTCGATAGGGGGACACATCGTGTGCAACAGTGGCAGCTGCAGATGGAGTGCTCGTACGACTGCGCTCTGTGGACGAGCTTTCGCTCCTGGAGGAGGAGGAGGAGGGTCGAACGACTACAGCCAACTGTTTCCTATACCGTGGGCTAGGCAGCACTGTCCCACCACCGCTGTCCCCTGTGGACCCTGCATCCACCACATTAGCCCAGTGCGCAGTGATGGACACGTAACGGCCCTGGCCATGCCGACTGGACCATGCATCAGTTGTGAGGTGCACCTTTCCGCTCACTGACTGCTTGAGTGCATGGACAATGCGGTCTTTCACATGATGGTGGAGGGCTGGGATGGCTTTGCGAGAGAAGAAGTGGCGACTGGGTAGGTCATAGCGTGGTACTGCATAGGCCATGAGTTCGCGGAAAGCTGTGCTTTCCACCAACCGAAAGGGCATCATCTCAAACGAGATTAGTTTGGCAATATGGGCGTTCAAACCCAGTGTACGCGGATGAGAGACTGAGTACTTTCTTGACCTACTCATAGTGTCTGGGAGGGTGAGCTGGACTTGAGAGCTGCATATGGTGGAAGTAGCGGTGGACAGGGCGGACTGAGAGAGGGTTGATGATGGTGATGGAGTTGGTGTTCTTTCTGATGGCTTAGAATCAGTCTTTCGTTGATATAACAGTGGGATTCCCTGACTGCCGTGGCCTTGCAACGACACCTCAACATTTGCTGCTGTGCTAACCGGTGGGCTTACAGTGGGGGAAACAATGTAGCGTTGCTGACTACCTTCGTTGTGATCAGTTGCACATGTGGCACTTGAGGTTTGGTGTTGTGTCCACGCTTGCAAGTGCATGCTGGTTAAATGTCTAAGCATGCAACTGGTATTCAAATTTTTCAGATTTTTCCCTCGGCTAAAGATCTTTGTGCACTTCTTACAGATAACCTTGGCCTGATCATGAGGATTTTGGTCAAAAAAGTGCCACACTGCACTCTTCCTACTTTGGCAGACATTTTGCGGCCTAGCACGCTGTGATCTTTTGACCCTCTGGACAAGCTGTCCAGCAACTCTTTTGATGTTTGGAACCTGTCTTTGGAGTGCTCCGGGCCTGCCAGATAACAGCTGTTGCGATGTCGATGTCTGCTGTGGATGCTCCTCATCTGAGCTATTGGAAGCAGCACCCTCTTCCCCCAATGGATGCCAATCTGGGTCAACAACTGGGTCATCCATCACCTCCTCTTCTATGTCATGTGCACCTTCCTCTGTGTCACCGTGTATGGTGGTATAGTGTGCGGGAAGGGGCACCTGAGTCTCATCAGGGTCAGAATCTGGCTCTGTACACTGCGAGGACAATGTAGTGCTCTGAGTGAATGTACCAGCAGAATCATCCATCAGCGGCTGTGCATCAGTGCACTCCATGTCAGATTCATCTTGGCCTGGGTAATTCACCATTTGACTTGATAATCCAGGCATGGTATGTGAAAATAGCTCCATGGAGTAATCAGTAGTATGGCCTGCGTCATCTTTCAATCTTGGTTGGGGTGAAGGACACAAGGAAAGGTGTGGTTCATGAACATGAGCCTCCAATGACGACTCAGTGCTTTTACTTTTTACAACTGAAGAAGAGGAGGCGATAGAGCTGGAGGCTGAGTCAGCAATGTAAGACAAAACTTTTTCCTGATGCTCTGGCTTTAAAAGCGGTTTGCCAACTCCTAGAAAACTAAGCGTTCGAGGCCTTATGTAGCCAGACGATGACGCAGGCTCAACACCTCCTGCATTCGGTCCTATTTTGCTCTTGCCACTACCATCAGATCCACCACCAACACCATCATTACCAGCTGCCAACCCCCGCCCAATTCCACGGCCTCTTCCACCAGCCTTCCTCATTTTTGGTAGAAATGTAGACAAAATCCAACAAACTATATAGTAATGTAAAGCAAGGTACAAGGTGCCTATAGGACAGGGGAGATTTTGAATTTCTGCAGACACTTGTGGACACTGGACACTTTTGGATTGTGTGAGGCCCACTGATATCTGAGCGCTATGTCACAGGCTCGATGGCACAGCTGTGACAAAAGTGACGAGAGGATAAGGGAGATTTTGAATTTCTGCAGACACTTGTGGACACTGGACACTTTTGGATTGTGTGAGGGCCACTGATATCTGAGCGCTATGTCACAGGCTCGATGGCACAGCTGTGACAAAAGTGACGAGAGGATAAGGGAGATTTTGAATTTCTGCACACACTTGTGGACACTGGACACTTTTGGATTGTGTGAGGGCCACTGATATCTGAGTGCTATGTCACAGGCTCGATGGCACAGCTGTGACAAAAGTGACGAGAGGATAAGGGAGATTTTGAATTTCTGCACACACTTGTGGACACTGGACACTTTTGGATTGTGTGAGGCCCAATGAATATCTGAGCGCTATGTGACAGGCTCGATGGCACAGCTGTGACCAAAGTGACTAGAGGATAAGGGAGATTTTGAATTTCTGCACACACTTGTGGACACTGGACACTTTTGGATTGTGTGAGGCCCAATGAATATCTGAGCGCTATGTGACAGGCTCGATGGCACAGCTGTGACCAAAGTGACTAGAGGATAAGGGAGATTTTGAATTTCTGCACACACTTGTGGACACTGGACACTTTTGGATTGTGTGAGGCCCAATGAATATCTGAGCGCTATGTGACAGGCTCGATGACACAGCTGTGACCAAAGTGACTAGAGGATAAGGGAGATTTTGAATTTCTGCACACACTTGTGGACACTGGACACTTTTGGATTGTGTGAGGCCCAATGAATATCTGAGCGCTATGTGACAGGCTCGATGGCACAGCTGTGACCAAAGTGACTAGAGGATAAGGGAGATTTTGAATTTCTGCACACACTTGTGGACACTGGACACTTTTGGATTGTGTGAGGCCCAATGAATATCTGAGCGCTATGTGACAGGTTCGATGGCACAGCTGTGACCAAAGTGACTAGAGGATAAGGGAGATTTTGAATTTCTGCACACACTTGTGGACACTGGACACTTTTGGATTGTGTGAGGCCCACTGATATCTGAGCGCTATGTCACAGGCTCGATGGCACAGCTGTGACAAAAGTGACGAGAGGATAAGGGAGATTTTGAATTTCTGCACACACTTGTGGACACTGGACACTTTTGGATTGTGTGAGACCCAATGAATATCTGAGCGCTATGTGACAGGCTCGATGGCACAGCTGTGACCAAAGTGACTAGAGGATAAGGGAGATTTTGAATTTCTGCACACACTTGTGGACACTGGACACTTTTGGATTGTGTGAGGCCCAATGAATATCTGAGCGCTATGTGACAGGCTCGATGGCACAGCTGTGACCAAAGTGACTAGAGAATAAGGGAGATTTTGAATTTCTGCACACACTTGTGGACACTGGACACTTTTGGATTGTGTGAGGCCCAATGAATATCTGAGCGCTATGTGACAGGCTCGATGGCACAGCTGTGACCAAAGTGACTAGAGGATAAGGGAGATTTTGAATTTCTGCACACACTTGTGGACACTGGACACTTTTGGATTGTGTGAGGGCCACTGATATCTGAGCGCTATGTCACAGGCTCGATGGCACAGCTGTGACAAAAGTGACGAGAGGATAAGGGAGATTTTGAATTTCTTCAGACACTTGTGGACACTGGACACTTTTGGATTGTGTGAGGCCCACTGATATCTGAGCGCTATGTCACAGGCTCGATGGCACAGCTGTGACAAAAGTGACTAGAGGATAAGGGAGATTGGATTGCTTTTAAAAAAGCAGTTTGCAGA
The DNA here is from genome assembly GCF_039654945.1 of Dendrobates tinctorius. Taxonomy (NCBI): domain Eukaryota; kingdom Metazoa; phylum Chordata; class Amphibia; order Anura; family Dendrobatidae; genus Dendrobates; species Dendrobates tinctorius. Next base: position 10,905,579 of record NW_027361939.1, on the reverse strand, counting down.
GCAGTGGGTAAACAGCAATGCCAGCCTGTCAGGAAGCCTTAAAAGGCAGCCCAACAACCAACACCACTGATACACCACAATATAGCCTCCCCTTGCACTGCACACACAGTGACTGGTGTGTTGTGCAGGCCAAATCGCTAGCAGCAGAAGCAGTTTTTTTTTCTTCTCAGCAGGACAAAAAAAAAAAATTGGGATTGCTTTTAAAAAAGCAGTTTGCGGAGCAGTGGGTAAACAGCAATGCAGGAATGTCAGGAAGCCTTAGAAGGCAGCCCAACAACCAACACCACTGATACACCACTATATAGCCTCCCCTTGCACTGCACACACAGTGACTGGTGTGTTGTACAGGCCAAGTCGCTAGCAGCAGAAGCAGTTTTTTTTTCTTCTCAGCAGGACAAAAAAAAAAATTGGGATTGCTTTTAAAAAAGCAGTTTGCGGAGCAGTGGGTAAACAGCAATGCAGGAATGTCAGGAAGCCTTAGAAGGCAGCCCAACAACCAACACCACTGATACACCACTATATAGCCTCCCCTTGCACTGCACACACAGTGACTGGTGTGTTGTGCAGGCCAAATCGCTAGCAGCAGAAGCAGTTTTTTTGTCTTCTTCCCTGCCTAACGCTCTCCCTACAGAATCAGCAGCAACCTCTCCCTATACTGAGATCGGCAGAAGTAAGATGGCGGTCGGCGTGCACGCCCTTTTATACCCCCTGTGACGCCCACCAAAGCAAGCCAATCACTTGCATGCCCTTCTGAAAGATGGTGGTGACCCGTGCCTATGTCATCACGTTGCCCACAGTGTCCGTGGATCCTGATTGGCTGAAAAAGAGCGCAAAACAAACTTTTGAAATGCGACTTTGGGGCGTAAGTCACCGACCTCATGGCCGACCTCATCCTAGGGTCGGGTTTCGTTTCATGAAACCCGACTTTGCCAAAAGTCGGCGACTTTTGAAATTTTTCGACCCGTTTCGCTCAACTCTACTTATTACACAATTACTGTAATGTACGTCAAAAGTCAAAGTCTCGCTTCAAAAGTAGTCTAACAACAAGTCGGGTATTAGTTATCCCCTTCGGAGGAAGTTGTGACGAAACGCGCATCAAGGGGTGGTGTGATGCGGTCCTGTCTTGGGTAATGTCAAATATTGACTATTACCTGTGTGTCCCTCCATATGCCTCATCCAGCATATGGCTAGCTAGCATGGAGCATTGCTGGTAGAATCTGAGATGGCTATTTTCCATTAACACTGTGCACTTTATTAAATATTATTACTGGGAAGCCCCTATATTTTGTTTTTGCATTCAGAATTATATTAGAATAATATAAATAACTTGCTTACTATTTTCTCTACCTTTCTACCTAAGCAAGTTCATATTTTTGCTGCTGCTATATACCCAATTGAATCAATCTCTTCAGTTTGTAGCATTTTTTACACACCATATTGTATGTGCCTTTTCCAGTACGGATTTGAATCATGCAATTGATTGTAAGTACTTATTTTGGAGTGAACTGAACTGAGGTGGATACCTTTATGTAGGATTAATTAAGTTTGTACTTAGCACTTTATGGGTTGTATTAACCCCTTAGGGTTCAGCTCACGCCAACCCATACTATAGAATGATGCTGTCAGAGGAATATCGCAACAGATAGGAGCCAGAAGATAGGACCAGCATCTGGTCACACAAAATCCTGCATTCATTAGAACTGCTTCACCATCATATTAAACAGTGTAAGTTTTCCTTGCTCTGTCATTGCAAGGGTTAATTAGTTCAGTTGATCTCCTGGAGCGCTCCATTCTGAATGGCCTCAGCTGTTCTGTGTTGTCCATTTCCCTTTGGTATCTATGCTTGGCATGACACTTGGGAAATACCAGTGATAGTACTTACTTCCTTGTTAGGTGCTTGAAGAGAAATTCAGTGTTTTGTGTAGGCAGTTAGAGTAGTTTAGGAGATTTATGCGTGGAGCTGGTTTGCATGCTTTTCTTCATTCTCTCCTATTTTATTTTTCCTAATAGGGCGTGAACTGATTAAGGATAGGCCCAGTGAATGCAAGGGAAAAGATTAATAAAACTGCAGAAAGAAAAGAGGTCTGCGATAGGTATATGGTGGTGTGCTAGACAAGGGTTGTATATATATATATATATATATATATATAAATCAATCAAGAAAAAAGGGCAGCACTACCAAAATAATATAGTAGGTGGAAAACCTATTCAGCAGTGTCCAAACAGCCAAATTAACAAAAGGAAAAAAAAAAAAAAAAAAATAGGCAGCACTCAAATTAAATGTGAAAACAGTGGATACTTTACTGATCCTCAGATGGCAACGTTTCAATGGTGATTTGACAACGGTGGGCTTGACAAAGACGGGTCACCGTTGAAACGTTGCCACCTGAGGATCAGTAAAGTATCCACTGTTTTCACATTTAATTTGAGTGCTGCCTATCTTTTTTTTCTTTTTTTTTTTTCCTTTTTTCCTTTTATATATATTATATATATATATATATATACTGTATATATGTGTGTGTGTATATATATAATATATGTATATATATATAGCGTTTGGCGTCAAAGAAGCCATTTTGGCGGATTTAGCTTACCAAAGAAACACTCACCCGCCCTACCCAAGTAAGTTGAATTTAATATTTAAAAAAAAAAAAAATTAAAGTACACTTTAAAGTACGGGTACTGTATATCAGGCTGACAGTTAAGGCCCCTTTACATTTAGCGATGCACCAGCGATCCGGACAACGATACGACCCAGTCAGGATCGCTGGTGCATCGCTAAATGGTCGCTAGTGAGCTGCCACACAGGCAGATCTCACAGCAATGTAGCGATGCAGCAGCGGTCGTTACTTACCTTTCAGATGTGGCGATCCTGACGTCCTCCCGCCTGCCTCCATGCGTTGCTCGTCTCACACAGCAGGAAGCCCAGCAGGAAGCGCCCGACGAGAAATGGAGCTGCACGATCTCGCGCGATCAGCGATGGACAGCGGGGGAGCCAGTCGGAGGTAAGTATCACACATAGCGATGTCGCTTGCGATATCACTGCTGCGTCACAAAATCGTTGACGCATTAGCGATATTGCTAGCGATATTGCTATGTATAAAGCCCCCTTTCCATGGTAGTTTTGTAAGTAAAGTTGTCACAGCATGGCGTTGTCTCTTCCATGCCCAATTAAGTTTTAATTGCAAGGCATGCCATACAACAGCAGTTGGCATTTGGCTTGAAAGAAAAGCACGGTGGAAAGAAAGGAAATGGGCATGAACTGAGTTATGTGTTGTTTATGGTTGTTATAATAAAAGCTGCAGCCAACCCTTTGACCCACAAAAGAGTGTCAGTTGTTTTATTTATAAGTTTTTGTTATAAGCAGCCCAAGGTTTTTTGGAAAGAAGGGGCTGGAGATTGTGTTCCATTCTGTTGTTTAGTGAGTATATTTGCATGAATGTAGTTTTCTTTCATCCCTGTCTTTCTTCCCACACTTCAGCCTCACAACTCCCTGAGTGGGGGAGGGAACAGGTAAGATTTAGGATAGGAGCATAGCAAGGTACATGACCCCAGTGTCTCCACCTTCCGGGGTAATCCGGGGGACAGGTATAGACTAGGGCACCCCTAGTTCGAGGGATCAGATAGGTGCCCACCACCCCTACTCACAACATGAGAAATGCCTTAAAGGGAATCAGTCAGCAGGATTGTGCAGAGTAACCTACAGACAGAGTCAGGTTGGCGTCTTTATACTGATTAAAATGATACCTTGGTTGATGAAATCCGTCTTGCGGTTGTTGTTTAATATTTATTTTCCGTTAATGATATGCCTGTGCCCGGATGGCCTGTGGGCGGGGCTTCATGTGGTGCTCTGATTAGGTATTCATAATGCAAAAAATGAAAACAAGACCAATATTCTCAGGAATCGAATCAAAGTAGTGAACATATATTCCCTTAAAAATAATTTTTAATAATATTAATGTTTAAAAAACACCTTCCCAGTGAAAAGGACTAATACCCCAAAAAATACAAAACTTGACCAGAAAAATATCTAGGCATACCCTACACTAGAGAAAAGAGAAGCATACGACAAAATAAAATTAGTAGAAATTTTTTAAATAGATACAATCTTAAAATTAAATCAAAGAATCATACAGAACATGGCAGAGTGTACTCCATGCAGTCAAGAAGGGATACATAAACCAAAATGGATAATATGCACACAAAAGGAGACTAATAAGATACAAAATATATCCCCAACCCCATGTTCACATCTATAAAGAAATCCAAGTGGATATAAGTATAATGGGCTAAGATTTATATATACCAACTCATATCTACGAAACCGCAATACAATATATAACGTGCATAATGCTAAGTAAATTTAGGTTCATAGATTATAAAGTGTGATACTATAACATGCATAGTGCTATAAAAAAAAAATCCCTAAATAGAGGGATTATCCCAGGTGACAAAATTATCAAGCAGTGAAGCTAATAAAGTGCATAGTATAGGGTTGAGAAACCAAATTGTGAGGAAGCATGAGCAATCTCAAGGCTACAAGTCCATCTCCAAAGACCTGAATGTTCCTGTTTCATCAAGAAGTTTAAAGCCCATGGCACTGTGGCTAACCTCCCTAGGAAAAAGAACCTCGACTAACATCCAAACAAGTTCAAGCTGCCCTGCAGTCCGTGGGTACCACAGTGTCAACCCGTACTATCCGTCGGCTTCTGAATGAAAAGGGACTGTATGGTAGGAGACCCAGGAAGACCCCACTTCTTACCCCGAGACATAAAAAAGCCAGGCTGGAGTTTGCCAAAACTTACCTGAAAAAGCCTAAACCGTTTTGGAAGAATGTTCTCTGGTCAGATGAGACAAAAGTAGAGCTTTTTAGGCAAAGGCATCAACATAGAGTTTACAGGAGAAAAAAAAGGCATTCAAAGAAAAAAACATGGTCCCTACAGTCAAACATGGCGGAGGTTCCCTGATGTTTTGAGGTTGCTTTGCTGCCTCTGGCACTGGACTGCTTGACCATGTGCATGGCATTATGAAGTCTGAAGACTACCAAAAATTTTGCAGGGCCCAGTGTGAGAAAGCTGGGTCTCCCTCAGAGGTCATGGGTCTTCCAGCAGGACAATGACCCAAAACACACTTCAAAAAGCACTACAAAATGGTTTGAGAGAAAGCACTGGAGACTTCTAAAGGTGGCCAGCAATGAGTCCAGACCTGAATCCCATAGAACACCTGTGGAGAGATCTAAAAATGTCAGTTTGGAGAAGGCATCCTTCTAATATCAGGGACCTGGAGCAGTTTGCCAAAGAAGAATGGTCTAAAATTCCAGCAGAGCATTGTAAGAAACTCATTGATGGTTACCGGAAGTGGTTGGTCACAGTTATTTTGGCTAAAGGTTGTGCAACCAAGTATTAGGCTGATGGTGCCAATACTTTTGTCTGGCCCATTTTTGGAGTTTTGGGTGAAATGATCAATGTTTTTCTTTTTGCTTCATTCTCTTTTGTGTTTTTTCACTTAAGACAAATTAAATGAAGATAATAATACCAAAGAATTTGTGATTTCAATCATTTTCAGGAAGAAACTGAGCATTATCTGACAAAATTGCAGGGGTGTCAATACTTTTGGCCACAACTGTACATCGAGAGACTGAAATTCTTGCCAATTCTTCCTTGGCAAACAGCTCGAGCTCAGTGAGGTTGGATGGAGATCATTTGTGAACAGCAGTTTTCAGCTCTTTCCACAGATTCTCGATTGGATTCAGGTCTGGACTTTGACTTGGCCATTCTAACACCTGGATACGTTTATTTGTGAACCATTCCATTGTAGATTTTGCTTTATGTTTGGGATCATTGTCTTGTTGGAACACAAATCTCCGACACAATCTCAGGTCTTTTGCAGACCCCAACAGGTTTTCTTCAAGAATGTTCCTGTATTTAGCTCCATCCATCTTCCCATCAATTTTAACGATCTTCCCTGTCCCTGCTGAAGAGAAGCAGGCCCAAACCTAGATGCTGCCACCACCATGTTTGACAGTGGGGATGGTGTGTTCAGGGTGATGAGCTGTGTTGCCTTTACGCCAAACATATCGTTTGGCATTGTTGCCAAAAAGTTTGATTTTGGTTTCATCTGACCAGAGCACCTTATTCCACATGTTTTTCTCCCAGGTGGCTTGTTGCAAATTTTAAAATACACTTTTTATGGATATCTTTGAGAAATGGATTTCTTCTTGACACTCTTACATAAAGGCCAGATTTGTGCAGTGTACGACTGATTGTTGTCCTATGGACAGACTGTACCACCTCAGCTGTAGATCTCTGCAGTTCATCCAGAGTGATCATGCTCCTCTTGACTGCATCTCTGGTCAGTCTTCTCCTTGTTTGAGAAGAAAATTTAGAGGGACGGCCGGGTCTTGGTAGATTTGCAATGGTATGATACTCCTTCCATTTCAATATGATCGCTTGCACAGTGCTCCTTGGGATTTTTAAAGTTTTGGAAATCATTTTGTATCCAAATCCAGCTTTAAACTTCTCCACAACAGTATCAAGGACCTGCCTGTTGTGTTCCTTGGTCTTCATGATGCTCTCTGTGCTTCAAACAGAACCCTGAGACTATCACAGAGCAGGTGCATTTATACGGAGACTTGATTACACACAGGTGGAATATAATCATCATTAGTCATTTAGGACAACATTGGATCATTCAGAGATTAACAATGAACCTTCTGGAGTGAGTTTGCTGCACTGAAAGTAAAGGGGCCAAATAATATTGCACGCCCCACTTTTCAGTTTTTGCATTTCCACAAAAATTTAAAATAACAAATAAATTTAGTTCAACTTCACAGTTGTGTCCCACTTGTTGTTGATTCTTCACCAAAAATTTACATTTGGTATCTTTATGTTTGAACTGAAGCATGATATGTGGGAAAAGGTTGAAAAGTTCCAGGGGGCCGAGTACTTTTGCAAGGCACTGTAGATAAAACATGTATATGAAATGCATTCATTTAAGGTACTGTTACACATAGCGACGCTCCAGCGATCCCGACAATGATACGACCTGGTAAGGATTGCTGGTGCGTCGCTAAATGGTCGCTAGTAAGCTGTCAAACAGTTAGATTTACCCAACGACGCAGCAACAATCCAGCGATCCGTATAATGACCTCGGAAGTCGTTGGGACCTTGTCACAAAGCAACGATTCTGACTCCCGCCTGCGTCCATGATTTCTGAGTCGCTAACAAGGTCGCTCGTCGGTATCAAACACAGCGATGCGCGCTGGCCAGCGGGACACCAGCGATCAAAAAATGGCCCAGGACATTCGAGCACGATCAGCAACATTGCAGTGGGGACCCGGTCACTGCTACGTGTCACACGTAACAAGATCGCTGACGAGGTCGCTCTTGTGTCACAAAATCGGTGATGCTTCAGGGATCTCGCTAGCGATCTCGCTATGTGAGACGGGGCCTTTAGCCCCTTAGGGGAGAGTGATTGCAATCTATAAATCCACTCCACTTCACGCCTTTAAATAATCGTATCTATCTATCTCCCCCTCTTTCTTTTGGCCTTATCAATTCAATTATGCTGAAAGTGATCTCTCCCAGATGGCCACTGTGCACTTCATTCATGTGGGAGCAACAGGCTCTCTGTTAATCTTTATATCGCCCAAATACTTGCCCACCCTCACTCTCAGCTCTCTTATGGTTTTGCCAACATAATCTAAAGGGCAAGTACAGGTCACCTTACCAACCCCATAGATTTACAGTTACCAAAGTCTCTAACATAAAAAACTTTACCATTTGCCGCACTACAGAAGGTTTTACATTGTGACATCACTCCACATCTGGAACAGTTTCCACATCTATAAAAGCCAATAGGTTTCCTATCTAGCCAAGTGCCAGGCCTCGTAGGTCTCTTATACAGTCTGTAAAGCAAACAATCACCAATCAATCTCCCTTTTCTATACGTAATACTTGTTTTTTGGGATACGAATGTTCTCAGATTGGGGTCTGCAAGCAAAATCCCCCAATGTTTTTTAACAATCTTATACACCCTTTCAGATTGGCCATCAAAGGTACCAATCATTCTAACTATATCATCCTTTTCTTTTCGGGCAGTTGTCCTCAAAAGAGTTTGCCTGTCAGCCGACAGGGCCTTATGAAAAGGACCATCCAGTACTCCTCATGGGTATCCCCTTGCTCTGAACCTATCATAAAAATCTGTAGTTTGTCTTCTAAAGGTACCCACATCAGAGCAATTCCTCCTAATTTAGAGGAACTGCCCCTTGAGTATTCCTTTTTTAAAGGGAATCTGTCACCCTATTTTTTGCCTATCAGGTGCCGGCACCACCATCATGGGCTTATCTACAGCATTCTGTGGATGATATGGTGTGGTACAACATTTGTCAATGCCGTACAGACGATGTAGCTCCTCCATTAGTTTTCCCAAGAAGCAGGTGCCTGATCCGAGTGAATACGTTGAGGGCAACCATACACTTGAATAAAGTTCTTACAAATAGCGTAGGCCACGGATTCTGCCATTTGGTATCTGGTGGGGGTTACCACGGCGAATTTCGCAAAATGGTTCAACATAACCAGGCAGTGCTCGTACCCCTGGTGGGCTGGACCGATGGTCAGGTAGTCTATCATTAACAGCTCGAGGGCTGCCGTTGTTATTATTGTTCGTATCGGAGCATTTTGCTCTGGTGGTTTAGTCAGCTCACAAAGACGACATTTTCTGCAAATGTCTTCCACTTCGGTTCTTAATCGGGGATGGTAGGCTATCCACTGTAGCAACTGTAAAGTCTTTTGTGCCCCAAAATGAGCCCCCTTTTCATGAGCTTCCCAGGAAATCTCAGACAGTTGGGCCCCCGGCACTACCACCTGCCATGCGGCTGTTGGCTCTGCGTGTAGTTCCACTTTTCGGTACAACAGTCCATTTTTGATCACCAGTCTCTCCCACTGGTGTAGCATTAGTAATGTGTCCCAAGAAAGTGTCCTTCTTTGAGCGTCACTGGGCAACTGTTTCGCGGCCACCCATCGACGTAGAGGGTCGATTTCCTCCTCTTCCTGTGCAGACGTATCCATTCGTCCCGGGACTGTTCCAGGATGCCCCTTGCGGATCCCACACGGGACTGTTCTCTTGTAACCGCCACTGTTCTGGCGGTGCCAGAGGAAAATGGTGTTTCTTCTCCTTCCAACTCTTCGTCCCGGCTCCGCCCCAGGGCTGTGTGTAAGGCGTCGGCGTAGACTTTCTCTGCCCCTCGTTTGTAAATGATTTTATACTTAAATTTGGCCATCCTGGCTACCCATCATTGCTCCAGGGCCCCCGACTTGGCAATTTCGAGGTGGGCTAGTGGGTTGTTGTCGGTTCGCACCAACACCTTGGAACTCGCTAGGTACTCTGTAAATTGCTCCGTCATGGCCCACACCAACGTGAGAAGCTCAAGCTTAAAGGAGCTGTAGTTGTTGGGATTTCGTTCAGAGTCGTGAAGCGATCGGCTGCCATAGGCGGTCACCTTCTCTCGACCGTCCTCCATCTGGGACAACACAGCCCCCAGCCCGTGCCAACTCTCGTCGGTGTGCAGAATAAACGGTTGCGAGAAATCCGCGTAAGCCAACACCGGGGCTTCCGAGAGTGCGGCTTTGAGGTCTCGGAAAGCTTCCTCCTGCAGTTCGTGCCATTTTATCTTCCAGCTGTTGGCACCGGCTAGGGTCCCTTTTAGTAGGTCCTGCAGGGGTCGGGCTCGGCGGGCGAAGTTTTTCACGAAGCGACAGTAATATCCAGCCAGCCCCAGAAAGGCCCGCACATCCTTCACCGTCTCGGGGGTAGGCCACTCCCGTATCACAGTGACCTTCTCCAGAGACGGTTTCACGCCCTCGGCAGAGACGACATGTCCCAGGTACTCAATCTGTGTGCGGAACAGATGGCATTTCTGGGGCTTCACCTTCAACCCGTACTTTTGTAGCCGGCCGAGCACCTGGCCCAGACGATACAAGTGGTCCTTAAACATGGTGGCGTAGATGATGATGTCGTCCAGGTATATTAGGGTGGCCTCAAAGTATAGGTCACCCAAACACCACTCCATTAATCGCTGGAAGATTTCGGGGGCGTTGGCCAGGCCCTGATGGCATTCACCCTCGGGTATTAAGGGAGTTAAGTAATGTGATAGACAGGCCTCTATTCCTTATATTTAAAGACTCTATAGAAACAGGGTCTGTTCCTTTTGATTGGCGGCAAGCAAATGTGGTACCAATATTCAAAAAGGGGTGTAAAAGGGAACCTGGAAACTATAGGCCGGTAAGCTTAACATCTGTTGTGGGTAAAATTTTTGAAGGGTTTCTAAGGGATACCATTATGGAATATCTCAATGTTAATAAATATTTAACTCCATATCAACATGGATTTATGAAGGATCGCTCCTGTCAAACTAACCTGATCAGCTTCTATGAGGATGTAAGCTCTCAAATGGACCAAGGAGAATCATTGGATGTCATTTATCTCGACTTCTCTAAAGCATTTGACACTGTCCCACATAAAAGATTGGTAAGTAAGATGAGAAAGCTTGGGCTAGGGGAAAATGTGTGTTGATGGGTAGGTAGCTGGCTTAGTGATAGAAAACAAAGAGTGGTTAATAATGGTGCATACTCAGAATGGGCCAGGGTTACTAGTGGGGTACCACAGGGTTCTGTACTGGGCCCCCTACTATTTAATATATTTATTAATGATCTAGTGGATATCAGTATTTGCAGATGATGCAAAACTATGTAAGGTAGTTAACAAAAAGGAGGACAGTTTGCAATAAGAAGCTAAATTGGAGTGCCCAGTGTCAGGCAGCTGCCACCAAAGCAAATAGGGTCATGGGATGCATTAGAAGAGGTCAGGGGACACGAGATGAAAACATAATTCTCCCTCTGTACAAATCACTCGTCAGACCACACTTGGAGTATTGTGTGCAATTTTGGACGCCGGTGCTCAAGAAAGACATTACTGAACTTGAAAGGGTTCAAAGGTGGGCTACTAAAATGATAAATGGAGTTGGTTCACTACAATACCCAGAAAGGTTATCAAAATTAGGTCTATTTAATCTAGAAAAGAGGAGACTTAGGGGAGACCTAATATATATGTACAAGTATATCAAGGGCAATACAGAGATCTCTCCAATGAACTGTTTGTACCAAGGACTGTGACAAGAACAAGGGGGCATTCTCTTAGTTTGGAGGAAGACAATTTCTGCACCAGCATAGAAGAGGGTTCTTCACGGTAAGAGCAGTGAGGCTCTGGAATTCTCTTCCTGAGGAAGTGGCGATGGCCAACTCACTGAATGAATTTAAGAAAGGAATGGATGCTTTTCTTGTGAGTAACAGTATAGAAGGTTACGAATAACAGAATATTATAGGTAGATGGTTGACCCAGCTTAGGGGAAGGAATTTTTTTCCCTATGGAGAAAATTGGCTTCTACTCTGTGGGTTTTTTGGCTTCCCCAGGATCAACAATGCAGAACAGCTGCACTAAAAATAGGCTGAACTAGATGGACATAAGGTCTTCCTTCAGCCTTCAAAACTATGTTATGTTACTATGTTATGTTATAAAAGGCATCCGATTAAATTCAAACAGCCCCATGGGCAAGTTGAAGGCGGTTTTTGCACGATCTTACTGAGACATCGGTACCTGCCCGTATCCACTGGCCAAGTCCAAGGTAGAAAAATATTTTGCCTTCCCCAGGGCAGACAGGGACTCCTCTATACGGGGAAGCGGATATGAGTCCTTGATGGTGCAGGTGTTCAGCTTCCGGTAGTCCACGCAGAAACGCAGCGTGCCGTCCTTTTTTCATACCAGCCCAATGGGGACTGCCCAGGGGCTCTGGCTTTCCCGGATAACCCCCTTCTGTAGCATTTGACCCAATAGTGTCTTTACCTCTTGGTATAACTGCGGAGGAATCTGCCGATAGCACTTTCTGATGGGGGCCGTCCCCTCGGTGGGGATGCTGTGCGTAATGGCAACCAAAGTCGTCTTCGTGGCTAGCGAATACCTCTTTGTAATGGCCTAGGAGTGCTTCCGCCTGCTGTATCTAGCCAGTAGAGTTCTGCTCGCATTTGCTCCAAGATTGATCGCCCTTCTTTCTCAGGCAGGGACCATGCGGTCTGGATGGAGTTCACAGTCACAGCCCAGGCGTTCCTTGAACTCACCCCCAGCCGCAGCGCCAGGGGCGGAAGCACCTCCTCCAGGGGTTTTACCCGTTTGCCCATTTTGCTGTGAGGTTTAATGACAATGTCTGGGTCCTCCAGATTGACACAGCATATGAGGGCTGTCCCCTTTCTTACAGTGGCCAGGGCGCGAGCCACCAGGAGCCCGGGCGGTAAGTGCTCGGAGAAGGATGGCTCCACCTGCACTTCCACTCCTTCTAGAGGTACATGGGCCCAGACAGGCAGTGCGATTACCATCTGTCTTGGTGGCAGCACGAGTTGGGGAGCCACAGGCGCAATCACCCTTCTCAGCACCTCCCCCTCCTGGCAGGTCTCTTGGACTCGCGTCCCCCACACCAGCTGTTGGAAGACCTGCCCTTGGGGGATGCGGGGGCTCCATTGTTTCAGAGTCTCTTGGGCTGGTTCACTGAGAAGGCTGCCGAATTCCTTTAGTGCATTCATGCCCAAGGTGACAGCGTGTTTATCATCTGCGTCCCCCGGGTCAGGACCACGCCTCGTCGGCCAATTATTTGCCGCACATCAAGATCTGCATCCAAGCTACTCCAATGACTGGGATTGGTAGCTGGTTGGCAGCCAGCAGCTTGATTATGGACCCCCATTGGGGCCTTGTGGCTTCAGGGAAGTGATGCCGGAAGTAGGTCTCTGGCATGGTCGTAACCTGTGACCCCGTATCCACCAGGCAGCGCACCGCGTGGCCCTCAAACTCTGCCCAAATCAGCGGACACTTTGCGACTAAATCTTGGGGACTTCCTCTACCCCGTGTTGTGGGTTCTGGCTCCGAGCAGCATCCTCCCAACTCAGAGGCCTCTACTTTAATGGCAGGCGGGGACAGGTACCTCCCGCGCCGAGGGCACTCCCGGGCGAATTGCCCCACTTCGCCACAATCAAAGCAGGTGAGAGATCGCGAAGGCCAGCCGATCCAGGGGCCGCGGGGGCTCAGGGTTGCCGTGCTCGGTCCCGGCCGGTTACTTGTGGCCTCGGCCCTCCTCTTCACCTCAGCCAATTCGCCTCTAATATTCTTCAGCTCTTGTCGCATTTCCTCCACCCACTGGGGCTCACCAATGGTGTTCACGGAGACTTCGGTGCTCCGGGCCTTCCCTACGGGGACTGTCACCCCTTGCTCTCATTCTCATGTACGTGCCTCACTCTCTATCTCGGAGAAGGTCCAAAGCGGGTTCACCCGTATTCGCTCCCGAAAGGCCGGCTTTGTCAACGGTCCCACAGTCCAGTCACTAAGAGATTGCGTAGGGTTATGTCGATGGGCCCCACACCTATCCCGTCCTTTCATTCAATGGCTGTATATAGCTCCTGCAAGACATTCATGTATTGCGTTACCGTCTCCCCCTCCCTTTGCATGCGAGTAAACAGCAGGGTCCTCAGTTCTCCCACGTCAGTAGAGTCTCCATGGGTTTCTTCCAGGATCTGTAATACCCTGGCAAAAAGGTTTCGTTGACCGGGGGGCCTTAACATCACTGAGTCCCGGGCTTCCCCTTCCAATGCCATCAGGGCCACCTCGGCCTCCAGGTCAGGGGTCATCGGGTGCATCCTCAACAACCCCCGCATTCACTCCGTCCAGCTCCTCAGCATTGTATTACTGCCTGTGAACCTTGGCAGGTTATTCAGCCCCTAAAGATATGCTGGACCGGGGGCCACCCTCACCCCCTTGGTCTGCAGCTTCCCAGCTCGCGCTCGGAGACTGCATCCTGTGCCAAATGTGGTACTCGCAGGTACGCAGAATGCAGTGACGAGCCAGAGACAGAGCAAGAGCAAACTCAACCTTTATATGTGGATTATATGGTTAAACGGTAAAGCTGACAATAGTTTTCCATGCAGGGAAGCTAGACACAAATACACAAATAACACGATGTCAAACAGTACGGCAAGAGCTGATAACTAAATGGCCGCGATATGGCCGACTACGGGTCCTTGGACTATAATTAACGATCAACGAAGTGTCACTTATCAATCTGTGACGTCCTGCAGAGTTATTGTCTGGGAGATGCCTGATCGGCGTCTAAGCCGCTGGGTCCAGCCGAAGAAGAGTTGTCGCAGGCTTCGGGCGCTCCTACGCCCAGGTGCTGAAGGGGTGAAGCAGGCCCTAGGCCGGTTCCCCTCTGTCAGGGATGCCCTTTTGGGAGGCGAGACAGAGGCGGCTGAGGGCCTCAGCATACAGGCCGCAGCCACGGTCTGGAGCGGGGCAGTGGCGGCCACATGTCTTGGTGTACAGGCTGCAGCCACGGTATGGAGTGGGGCAGTGGCAGCCATGGGTCTCGGCGTGCAGGACGCAGCCGCGGTATGGAGCGGGGCAGTTGCGATCGCGGGTCCCACTGTATCTCCTCCTCGTGCTGCTCGGCACCGTCCTCTCCCTGAGACAGGTGAGCCCTCGTCCTTTCTGTCTGCTCTCAAATGCCACTTAGACTCCTCCTTCCTGTCTCTCATCGCTCCTCGCTGAGTCCCTTCCGCTGGTTTCCTGCGCTTGTTTTATAGTTGCCCCACCCCCCTTTCTTTGTCCCACCCCCACGTTTCCTGGAAGAGTGTCGGTCCCGGCCTGTAACATACCCTCTGGGAACCTGGGTGACAGCCCCCTTAGTTCCAGCCCAGTTACACAGCGGGCCCTTATTCTGGTGCTCTGTCTACTACATAACCATAAGATCTTCAGGGTGGGGTGTAAACAGGTTTACCGCTGCTTTACATGTCTCAGTTTTCAGCTTCTGTATTTTATTCTATTTTTTCTTTACTGACATTTTCACTTACAGACTTGCGGGCGTAACGGTGGCTCAGTGGTTAGCACTGCAGCATTGCAGCGCTGGGGTCCTGGGTTCAAATCCCACCAAGAACAACATCTGCAAAGAGTTTTTGCGTGGGTTTCCTCTGGGTACTCCGGTTTCCTCCCATAATCCAAAGACATTCTGATAGGGAATTTAGATTGTGAGCCCCATCGGGGACAGTGATGATACTGTGTGCAAAACTGTAAAGCCCTGCGGAATATGTTAGCGCTATATAAAGATTATTATTATCCACAAATATGATTAAAAAATTGACAAGTCTGAGTTTTTTTCAGAAACGTGCTCCACCAAAAAAAGGACATGTTGACATATGCCCATTAACTTGATTAGGTCTATCGGAGAAAAACGTGGATAGAAGTCATAGGTGAAACAGGAATGTCTGAACTTATTGTATACATAAGGAAATGCTGCCATTTAAGGCTTTTAACTTTCCCATAGACAACTTTAGCCAAACATTTGTCAAAAGACTGCCCCGTTGGGTTATGGTTGAGTGACGTGTCAGGATGGCTTTGCTGCAACTTATTTTTATATGTCAGGTTCACTGATGGGAATGTGACTTTAGGAAGAGATGTATAAATGTGTAGTAGTGGGGTCTATTATAATTCTAGCCATCCTCCATTACCTCACTTAATTTTCCACTATTAATGTATTAGCTGGAAATTTTCCACTTCCTTTACAAGGAGTTTCCTTGTGAATAACTGCATCAATCAAACATACGAACTATTACAATATATATCAGAAGCTCCCAATATTAGGACTCATTCAGATGTCACTTTTTCTTGTATGAGTTCTGTGTTTTTCACCTACTATAGTCTATGGAGCTGTTCAAATTTCAGTGTATTTTTGCAGACTGAGTGGGTTTGTGAATGAATTCAACAGCCCTCAGATGCCATCCATGTGACATTCTTGTGCTGTCTCCAGCAATAATTGTCATAGCCGGATTGCGATGAGCGCCGCCCGGTGGTCGCCGCTCATAGCAAGTGAGCATTTCTGCTACATACAGGCGATCTGATCATCGCCTGTATGTAGCAGAGCCGATCAGACAACAACAGCTTCTAGCCTCCCATGGAGACTATTGAAGCATGAAAACAGTAAAAAAAAGTTTTCAAAAATATTAAAAAAACATAAAAGTTCAAATCACCCCCCTTTCGCCCCATTCAAAATAAAGCAATAAAAAAAAATCAAACATACACATATTTGGTATCACCGCATTCAGAATCGCCTGATCTATGAATATAAAAAAAACTAACCTGATCCGTAAAGGTAATAACGAGAAAAAAATTTAAAACGCCAGAATCACTTTTTTTGGTTGCCGCTACAATGCAATAAAATGCAATAACAGGCAATCAAATGATCGTATCTACACCAAAATGGTATAAATAAAAACGTCAGCTCAGCACACAAAAAATAAGCCCTCAACCAGTCTCAAATCACGAAAAATGGAGACGCTACAGGTTTTGGAATATAGCGCCATTTTTTATTTTTTTACCAACGTTGAATTTTTTTTCACCACTTAAATAAAAAAGAACCTAGACATGTTTGGTGTCTATGAACTCGTAATGACCTGGGGAATCATAATGGCAGGTTGGTTTTAGGATTTAGTGAAGAAAAAAACAACTGTAAAATTGCACTTTTTTGCAATTTTACCGCACTTGGAATTTTTTTCCCATTTTCCAGTACATGATATGTTAAAACCAATGACGTCATTCAAAATTACAACTTGTTCCGTAAAAAACAAGCCCTTACATAGCCATTTTTTAAAAATTATGGCTCTGGGAAGAAGGGGAGCAAAAAAACAAAAACGCAAAAACAAAAATACCTCCAGTCATAAAGGGGTTAAAAGCCAAAAAAAAAGTGGCACATACCCTAAATTGGCATTAATAAAATTGTCATGTTGCTACACAAAAAAACAAGCCATCACAGTGCTTAATCAACAGAAAAATTACAGATTTTGGAAGACTGCGACACAAATTTCCTTTTTTTACAAACTTCTTAAATAAAAAAAAAGTATTGTTTAGATAATGATACAAACCTATGCAAGTTTGATACTGCCAATATTGCATTGACCTTGAAGATTATTTTTCCAGGCCATATTTACAATACAATAAATACAATGTGAATTCTGTAAAAACAAAACTCCAAAAACTATGGCAGAACAACACTTTTTAACCATTTTTTCCCATTTCTCACCATTATATGGTAAATTGAATGGTGTCATTCAATGCTAGAAGTAGTCCTGCAAAAAACAAGCCCACATATGGCTATGCAGATGGAAAATTTGGTTCTTGGAAGAAAGGGATGAAAAAATGACAGTGAAAAAATAATATATGGCTGCCTAAGCAAAGGATTAAGAAATCTCAGCATAAAGACATTCAGCAGCACAGTTCTGACCTGGGACGTTTATGCTTTCTTGTGGTATTTGTTTAGTGCTGGTGTGAGCAGATTGGCAGATGCAGTGACAGTCAAGAAGCAAACCAAGGGTTAACAAGTTTTTACTTACCAGGGTATTACTCCACGCAGGGAGATAGGGAAAACGTGAGGTAAAATGCAGGCAATATAGGGAATACAGGGGTGTAATAGGGAAAAATCAACGCAGGTGTAATAAATGTGCAGGTGCTGATGATGTCACCACGGATCAGAGACCGACCAAATGTTAAAGGGTTTATTTACAAGGAACAGTATCTCCTCGCAGTGGGGGTTAAACTGACAGAGTGAAAGTGATTTAACAGTATACTAAAGCTAATATGAAATATCAAGCAGTCAAGCAGAACAAAAATGGTTAAACGAGTATTCTTGCAACTTATCAATCCGCTGAAGCCTTGATTGAAGGGTCGTCTTCTCCAGCGTAGACACTGTCAACAGTGGCACTTGTAGTCTCTGTAGTCTCTCTTCTCCTGGAAACTGGGAACTCCGGGGTTAAGTCTCTGCAGTTCCCTCTCAGGGTGATGCTGAAAGCAGGAAGCAGGGAGATGCTGCTGAATGGAGTCTCTCCTGCTCTAAGTCTCTGTATATTAAGCTGACAGTCTCTCTGCACAAATGAAGTTGCACTCAATGATAAGTCTCTCAGCCACGCTCAGGGGCTCTGGCCTGTCATAGCGGATACCGGGGCTGTGCGAACGGGTCACAGTCTCTGCACAGTCAGGGGGAAAGCTTTCTCTGGTCAACGGGGCTTCCGCATTCACGTACTCACAGGCAACGCTATCTATATCACGTCCTTCTGTCTCAGTACTCTGACCGGGAGTCCTCTCTCTTCTGGTACACGGTGCTGCAGCCTGCTCTCTCTGTGGTGCACACTGCTCTGGCACGCTCTGCTTTCGCACTCTCAGCCTGCTCTGCTTCCAGTCCACCGCCCCTCCTCTACCCCCCACTGATCCTGACGGTCACATGGTGCAGTCGGTCCAAGTCAGTAAGTCTTCCCCCTGGCAACTCTGCTGCCCAGCTATGTGGTTACAGAGCAGGGGAGGTAACCCCCTTATGTCTCTTCTTGCTCTTCACCCCCTTACATTCCCCCTCTCTTTTTGCTATGCATTCCACAGGCGAGAGTTTCTCTAGTTCTCGTTGACACTCTTCCAATCCCTGCACAATTTGCTGCCAGATGAATTGGTCTTGGTTATAGCGAGCGGGGGGTACACTAGCCGTTGAACGTTCGGAGCATCGCAAATCAGAAGGAGCAGCGGTGTCAGCTGCTGCGAGAGGAACGGGAGTCGGGGTTACTCCCGCTGTGTTGGTAGTTTCGGGCATCAGCCCTGTTTCTGTACCCCTTGGGAGAGGTTGGGAGTCTTCCTCATCTTCAAAATCAACATCTACAACTGGAACGACCTGTGGGAGCGCAGGTACTACTTGTACTGGTTCAGAATCTCGAGACAAACATGGCCACAACATATTTCGATGCAGCGTGCGAGCGGGGGCCCCTTCCTTTGTTTCTGGCTGGACCTCATAGACGGGACCTTTGGCGCGAAGTCGATACTTCACCCTGTACGGGCTTTTCTCCCACCGGTACTCCAGTTTGTTGTATGGGCGTTTTTCTCTCCCCAAGACTTGATCTCCAGGCCGTAGAGCCATCCCCTTTTGAGGAGTGACTTGAGGATGCTCCAACTCCTGTAGTCTGTTCTGCACTAGTCGATGAAGAGTCAATAGCCGACGACGGTGTTCTCAAACCCAGGAGTACACCCCCATCCATGGGTAGTCCTCCTAGGGCTCTAACTCCAACTCTGTCAAAAAAATAAAGTTGGATCCAAAATGGCCAACTTCAAAATCGCCGCCATGGTCACCACCCATCTTGAACAGTTTCCCCCCTCCCATATATTAATATGCCACAAACAGGAAGTTGATATCACCAACCTTTCCAATTTTATTTAGGGGTATCCATATAAATGGTCCACCCTGTAGTATAATGCATTCCTCATAATCCTTCGATACAGTGTAATTTAGGTCCCATATAATGCAACTAGTATAATGACCTCCCCATAGTCATTGAAAGATTATAATGCAGCCCCATATAGTATAATGCAGCCCCCATATCGTACATATAGTGTAATGCACGCCATAGTCCTCAATAGAGTATAATGCA
The DNA here is from genome assembly GCF_039654945.1 of Dendrobates tinctorius. Taxonomy (NCBI): domain Eukaryota; kingdom Metazoa; phylum Chordata; class Amphibia; order Anura; family Dendrobatidae; genus Dendrobates; species Dendrobates tinctorius. The sequence continues at coordinate 10,886,035 of NW_027361939.1, read as the reverse complement.
GCTGCTCCATAGAGTATAATGCAGCCGCCTCATAGAGTATAACCCAGCCCCCTCTCAGAGTATAATGCAACCCCCCTCATAGAGTATAATGCAGCAACCCTCATTGATTATAATGCAGTCACCTCATAGAGTATAATACAGCCCCCAAGGAGTAAAATGCAGCCCGAGCTCATCATGATTAAGGGTTCGCAGACACCTGAAATGTGTTGATGCGGGTTATGTGAAATTGTATCGCTGACTGTGTATGTCCTCCGAATTGCTTATGTGAATAAAGAATCACAGTTGGTGGACCTGGAGTTTCTTCAATTTTGACGCCTTGACAAGGCTCTTCTGGAATCTGAACACCTCAAGATGCAAGCACAGTGAGCTGGATTTTATTTTGTCTTTCTTAGGTCTATAATGCAGCCCCCCTCAGAGTATAATGCAGTCCCCTCATAGAGTATAATGTAGCCTCCCCCTAGGGTATAGTGCAGCCACCCCATAGAGTATAATACAGCAACCTCATAGAGTATAATGCAACCCTCCCTAGAGTATAGTGCAGCCTACACATAAAGTATAATGCAGCCACCCCATAAAGTATAATGTACCCTCCCATAGAGTATAATGCAGCCCCCTTAGAGTATAATGCAGCTCCCTCAGATTGTAATGCAGCCCTCTCAGAGTATAATACACCCCCCATAGAGTATAGTGCAGCCACCACATGGAGTATAATGCAGCACCACCATAGAGTATAATACAACACCACCATAGAGTATAATGCAGCCCAAATATAAAGATATGGGCTTAAAAAGCCTAGCCAGTGAATGACACTGATGAAAAAAAGTAGCTGGAACGATCCCTTTTTTTTTCTTCAATCAATGCTTCGCTGAAGTCCAGATGAGGTTCCGTGCTCCAGCTGTTTGGTTGGTGAGCTGGCTAGGGCTTTTCAGCCCATATCTTTATATTTGTGCTGTTTCATATGGACTTGTCGAAGTCTCCCATACCTCTCCTCGATTATAATTGATATGTGCATACTAATTTGGATGTTTGCTGTGGAGGCACTATTATAGTTATAACCAACATGTCTCTGATTCAGTCAGTAGACAGAAATAAAAAAGCGGCTCAGGTGTTCGGCAATGAACGCACTGAAGCTGGTCATTATCTGGACTTTACTGAGCATATGTTACAGCTTGAAAAACTTACCTAGCAAGAGACTAAAATTTGGTGGGATCACACCACGCTCCAAAATTATGTAGCAAAGGAGATGGTCCCAAGAGGACTGAGACTGAAAAAATTGTGAGTTAGCATGACCAATCTCAAGGCTTCAAGTCCATCTCCAAAGACCTGAATGTTCCTGTGTCTACCATGTGCAGTGTCATCAAGAAGGTTAAAGCCCCTGGCACTGTGGCTAACCTCCCTAGATGTGGACGGAAAAGAAAAATTGACAAGAGATTTCAACGCAAGATTGTGCGGATGCTGGATAAAGAACCTCGACTAACATCCAAACAAGTTCAAGCTTCCCTGCAGTCCGAGGATACAACAGTGTGAACCCGTACTATCCGTCGGCATCTGAATGAAAAAGGACTGTATGGTAGGAGATCCAGAAAGACCCCACTTCTTACCCCGAGACATAAAAAAGCTATGCTGGAGTTTGCCAAAACTTACCTGAAAAAGCCTAAAACGTTTTGGAAGAATGTTCTCTGGTCAGATGAGACAAAAGTAGAGCTTTTTGGGCAAAGGCATCAACATAGAGTTTACAGGAGAAAAAAAGAGGCATTCAAAGAAAAAAACACGGTCTCTACAGTCAAACATGGCGGAGGTTCCCTGATGTTTTGGGGTTGCTTTGCTGCCTCTGGCACTGGACTGCTTGACCGTGTGCATGGCATTACGAAGTCTGAAGACTCCCAACAAATTTTGCAGCATAATGTAGGGCCCAGTGTGAGAAAGCTGGGTCTCCCTCAGAGGTCATGGGTCTTCCAGCAGGACAATGACCCAAAACACACTTCAAAAAGCACTAGAAAATGGTTTGAGAGAAAGCACTGGAGACTTCTAAGGTGGCCAGCAATGAGTCCAGACCTGAATCCCATAGAACACCTGTGGAGAGATCTAAAAATGTCAGTTTGGAGAAGGCACCCTTCTAATATCAGGGACCTGGAGCAGTTTGCCAAAGAAGAATGGTCTAAAATTCCAGCAGAGCATTGTAAGAAACTCATTGATGGTTACTGGAAGCGGTTGGTCGCAGTTATTTTGGCTAAAGGTTGTGCAACCAAGTATTAGGCTGAGGGTGCCAATACTTTTGTCTGGCCCATTTTTGGAGTTTTGGGTGAAATGATCAATGTTTTTCTTTTTGCTTCATTCTCTTTTGTGTTTTTTCATTTAAGACAAATTAAATGAAGATAATAATACCAAAGAATTTGTGATTGCAATCATTTTCAGGAAGAAACTGAGTATTATCTGACAAAATTGCAGAGGTGTCAATACTTTTGGCCACAACTGTATGGCCTGCCTAAGATTCATAAGGCCACAGACATCCCTCCTATGAGACCAATAGTATCAGGCATAGGCTCTGTTAATGAGCATCTGTGCGAATGGGCTGATTCTTTGCTTCAACCGTTAGTACGAAACCTCCCTGGTTATCTTAAAGATTCCAGAGATGTATTGGCTACTTTTTCTAATAAAATCTGGCAGAATAATTTTACGTGGCTGAGCTGCGATGTTATATCACTATATACCTGCATTCCCCACAATTTAGCTATGGAGGCACTGAAATACTTTTTAACCAATCGAAGTGGTTATTCAGAAGACCTTATTAATTTTCTGCTACAAGTAGTTTTTTTTCTTTTGAATCATAATTTTTTTGCTTTTGATGGAACTATTTATCTACAGAGATCTGGAGTTCCAATGGGAGCAAAATATTCTCCTCCTTAGCCAAATCTGACTATGGCATACTGGGAAAAGGAGTGTCTGTATTCTGTGGATAATACTTTTGTGGGTGATATTAACTGGTATGGTAGATACATCGATGATACCCTAATTATTTGGGAGGGTGATGTATCTACCATACCAGTATTTATAGATTACATCAATTCTAATAATTTTAATATCAAATTCACCTACAGAATTGAAAAAACTAAAATGGCATTTTTGGATTTGGAATTGCAGGGAAATGTGGGACAAATTATTAAATCCAGCACTTACTGTAAACCCATTAACCCCTTAACCCCCAAGGGTGGTTTGCACGTTCATGACCGGGCCAATTTTTACAATTCTCACCACTGTCCCTTTATGAGGTAATAACTCTGGAACGCTTCCATGGCTCCTGGTGATTCTGACATTGTTTTCTCGTGATATATTATACTTCATGCTAGTGGTAAAATTTCATTCATATAACTTGCGTTTATTTGTGAAAAAAACGGAAATTTGGCAAAAAATTTTTAAAATTTCGCAATTTTCCAACTTTGAATTTTTATGCCCTTAAATCACAGAGTTACGGCACACAAAAAACTTAATAAGGACCATTTCCCACATGTTTACTTTACATCAGCACAATTTTGGAACCCAAATTTTTTTCCTTAGGAAGTTATAAGGGTTAAAAGTAAACCAGCGATTTCTCATTTTTGCAACACCATTTTATTTTTACGGACCACATCACATTTGAAGTCTATATGATAGAAAACACCCAAAAGTGACACCATTCTAAAAACTGCACCCCTTAAGGTGCTCAAAACCACATTCTAGAAGATTATTAACCCTTCAGGTGCTTCACAGGAATTTTCTGAATATTTAAAAAAAATGAACATTTAACTTTTTTTCACAAAAAAAATACTTCAGGTTCAATTTTTTTTATTTTACCAAGGGTAACAGGAGACGTCGGACTGCAAAAGTTATTGTGCAGTTTGTCCTGAGTACGCTGATACCTGATATGTGGGAGGGAACCACTGTTTCAGCGCATGGCAGAGCTCAGAAGGGAAGGAGCGCCGTTTGACTTTTTCAATGTAAAATTGGCTGGAGTTCAGATCAGACGCCATGTCACGTTTGGAGAGCCCCTGACATACCTAAACAGTGGAAACCCCCCACAAGTGACCCCATTTTGGAAACTAGACCCCTCAAGGAACTTATCTAGATATGTGGTGAGAACTTTGAACCAACAAGGGCTTCACGGAGGTTTATAACGTACAGCGGTACAATTAAAAAATCATATTTTTACCACAAAAATGATCTTTTCACCCCCAATTTTTATTTTCCCAAGGGTTACAGGACCCTAAAAGTTATTGCGCAATTTGTCCTGAGTACGCTGATACCCCATATGTGGGTGTAAACGACTATTTGGGCACATGGCAGAGCTCAGAAGGGAAGCAGCGCCATTTGACTTTTTTGGCTGGAATTGAGATCGGACACCATGTCGCGATTGGAAAACCCCTGATGTACCAAACCAGTGGAAACCTCCCACAAATGACACCATTTTGGAAACTAGACCCCCCAAGGAACTTATCTAGATGTGTGGTGAGAACATTGAACCCCCAAGGGCTTCACAGAAGTTTATAACGTACAGCCGTACAATTAAAAAATCATATTTTTTCCACAAAAATGATCTTTTCACCCTCAATTCTTATTTTTCCAAGGGTAACAGGACAATAAAAGTAATTGTGCAATTTGTCCTGAGTACGCTGATACCCCACATGTGGGGGTAAACCACTATTTGGGAGCATGGCAGACCTCGGAAGGGAAGCAGCGCCATTTGACGTTTTTGGCTGGAATTGAGATCAGACACCATGTCGCGTTTGGAAAGCCCCTGATGTACCAAAACAGTGAAAACCCCCAACAAATTACACCATTTTGGAAACTAGAGCCCCCAAGGAACTTATCTAGATGTGTGGTGAGCACTTTGAACCCCCCAGTGCTTCACAGAAGTTTATAACGCCCGAGCGTGAAAATAAAAAAAATCGTATTTTTTCCACAAACATGATCTTTTAGTCAACAATTTTTTTATTTTCCCAAGGGTACCAGGAGAAAATGGACCCCAAAAGTTGTTTTCCAATTTGTCCTGAGTACGCTGATACCCCATATGTGGGAGAAAACTACTGTATGGGCACACGTTGGGACTTGGAAGGGAAGTAGTGACGTTTTGGAATGCAGACTTTGATGGAATGGTCTGCGGGTGTCATGTTGCTTTTGGAGAGCCCCTGATGTACCTAAACAGTGGAAACCCCCCACAAGTACCCCCATTTTGGAAAGTAGACCCCATAAGGAACTTATTTAGATGTGTGGTGAGCAATTTGAACCCCCCAGTGCTTCACAGAAGTTTATAACGCCCGGGCGTGAAAATAAAAAAATCTTATTTTTTCCACAAACATGATCTTTTAGTCACTAATTTTTTTATTTTCCCAAGGGTAACAGGAGAAATTGGACCCCAAAAGTTGTTGTCCAATTTGTCCTGAGTACGCTGATACCTCATATGTGGGAGAAAACTACTGTATGGGCACATATCGGGGCTCGGAAGGGAAGTAGTGACGTTTTGGAATGCAGACTTTGATGGAATGGTCTGCGGGTGTCATATGCGTTTGGAGAGCGCCTGATGTACCTAAACTATTGAAACTCCCCACAAGTGACCCCATTTTGGAAACTAGACCCCCCATTGAACTTATCTAGATGTGTGGTGAGCACTTTGAACCCCCAAGTGCTTCACAGAAGTGTATAACGCCCAGGCGTGAAAATAAAAAAAACATTTTTTTCCACAAAAATGATATTTTTGCTCCTGATTTTTTATTTTAAGGGTAACAGGAGAAATAGGACCCCAAAAGTTGTTTTGCAATTTGACCTGAGTAGGCTGATACCTGATATGTGGGGGTAAAACACTGTTTGGGCACATGGCAGAGCTTGGAAGGGAAGGAGCACCGTTTGACTTTTTCAACATAGAATTGGCTGGAATTGAGATCAGACGCCATGTTGCATTTGGAGAGCACCTGTTGTGCCCAAACAGTGGAAACCCCCAATTCTAACTCCAACCCTAACCCCAACACACCCCTAAGCCTAATCTCAGCCCTAGACCTAACCCTAGCCCTAACCCTAATGGGAAAATGGAAATAAATACATTTTTTTTATTTTATTATTTTTCCCTAACTAAAGGGGTGATAACGGGGGGTTTGATTTACTATTTATAGCGGGTTTTTATTTTTGGCAGCTGTCACACGCTAAAAGACGCTTTTTATTGTAAAAATAGTTTTTGCATCACCACATATTGAGAGCTATAATTTTTCCATATTTTGACCCACTGAGTCATGTGAGGTCTTATTTTTTGCAGGACGAGTTGACGCTTTTATTGGTATCATGTTCGGGCACGTGACATCTTTTGATCGCTTTTTATTCCGATTTTTGGGACGCAGAATGAACAAAAACCAGTGTTTCATGAATTTCTTTTGGGTGGTGCGTTTACGCCGTTCCGCGTGCGGTAAAATTGATAAAGCCCTTTTATTCTTCGGGTCAGTACGGTTACAGCGATACCTCATTTAGGTCTTTTTTTATGTTTTGGCGCTTTTATGCAATGAAAACAATTTTATATAAAAAATTATTTTTGCATCGCTTTATTCTGCGAGCTATAACTTTTTTATTTTTTCACTAATGATGCTGTATGGCAGCTCATTTTTTGCAGGACAAGATGACGTTTTCAGTGGTACCATGCATATTTATATGCGTCTTTTTGATCGCGCATTATTGCACTTTTTGTTCGGCGGAAAGATAATAAATCATTATTTTTTGCTTCGTTTTTTATTTTTAGTTTTTAAGGGGTTCGCTAAAGGGGTTAAATAATGGGACAGTTTTATAGGGCAGGTCGTTACGGACGCGGCAATACCAAATATGTGTACTTTTATTGTTTTGTTTTTTTCTTTATTTCCAAAAAATGAATTTATTAGGGAATTTTTTTTTTTTTTTTTAATTTATTTAGCGATTTTTTTAAAATTATTTTTACACTTTTTTTTAACTTTACATTACATTACATTGTCCCAGGGGGGACATCACTGTCCTGTGACAGATCAGCAATCTGTCACAGGCAGTGTGCAGGTTTCCTCCTTGCCTGCGGTTTGCAGGCACTGAGGAAGCCAGCTCCCTGCAGGTCCCCGAAGGTCCCTGTCGCCATCTTGGATTCAGGGACCTGCAGGGATGGAGCCCCCCGCAGCAGCGCTGCACATTGCGCTGCTGTGGGGGGCTCAGTGAAACATGGAGGGAGCCCCATCCCTGCCGATGCTTCCCTTTAACCCCCGGTACACCGCGATCGTGTTTGATCGCGGTGTGCAAGGGGTTAACGTGTCGGGGGCAGTCCGTGACCGCCCCTGACACATTGTGCCGGGTGTCAGCTGTGATAATCAGCTGACACCCGGCCGCGATCAGCGGCGCTCACCACGTGGGCGCCGCTGATCGCTGTGACGTACTATCCCGTCCCTTGGAATTAAGTCCCAGGGCACATGGACGGGATAGTATGTCACATGAAAGGGGTTAAAGGTAATACAATATTGCAGGCCCACAGTGGACATCCCAGAGATGTTATCAGATCGATCACCGTTGGAGAACACATTAGATTAAAGAGAAATTGCACAGATGAACAGGATAAAACAAAGAATTTGAGGATTTGCACAGAAAACTAAAAAAAACGCACCTATCCAAATTGGATGCTAGAAAAAGCTAAAAAAAAAAGAACAGAAAATAGGGATAGAATTAGTCTGTTGGAACCAAATAATAAAAATAAAGTGAGAGGGGATATAAATAAAAAAATGTTTGCTAGCCTGGAATATAGTCTTCAATTTAATAAAATCAGGGAAATTTTTTATAAGTGTTTACCAATTTTATATGAGGGCGAAACTTTGGTTAAAATATTACAAACTGGCACCAATGTGATAGCTAGGCGTGCTCCTACATTTTCGGACATCGTTTCTCCAGGTTTTTTTTCATCAGTGCAATCCACTGGTAATTGGTTAAAAACTACAGGTTTTTACAGATAGTATAATAGTTTCATGGAAAATAACCCCATTTACATAGATTTAAACAGTTATACAACTATGAAATACCATAGAAGATGGGTACATAATTGGACATAATAGGACTATCGCAGGAATATATCAAATATATGAAAGAAAAAAGGTGAAAGAGAGTCCAATACAAAGAATTTATACAAAAATACAAAGATAACTTTATTAACATAGATCCAAGGTATAGGAAGCAGTGAGATAAGAGTCAATAATGACCATAAAAAGCACATGGGCAAAAAATGGGGCACATGCAGGTATGTGACCACAGGGATAATAGTGATTACAGCAATAAACAGTACGAAGTTTGAGAATCCTACATCATCCCTTAGTAATACAAACAGCCAGTCATAATATATATTGAGGCCCATAGGTATCATTACCCCCTGTGGTGGAACCTGCCACCACACATACTATACACTGAACATGTAAGCATACAAAAAAAGAATTTTAACTACATAGTATTACCTCAGACTGGTCGATGGTGAAGGTCCTACCTGATTGTACCCCCCCCAACGCACGTTTCGGCCAAATGGCCTTTATCATATATTTGAGGTTTTTACAGATGCGGTCAGAATAAATGCAAAATGTGTAGATACACACAAAGGGTTAAAAAAATTTAGCGACATCAATAATGTTCAAACTTACTGTAACGGGGTCTTCCAAGCTGGGGTACCTCTTTCAGTACCACCCCGTATTTTCGGAGGTCCGCTCTGCGTTGGCTGGAGTCTGAATGAATGACGCTGGCTGGAATTCCTCTGAGTGCATGGGCGCATATAAAAGATCACTGCTTCTCCATGTATTTCCAGTCTGACAACACTTTACTCACAGGACACAGAATACATCACACTGATACAGAGGGCCGGCCAATAGACAAGCGTCAGGCCAGACATGCATTACAAAAGCCGCAGGTGGCCGGAGCCTGCGGATGTTTACTGTGGGAATTACAAAGGTAGGGGGAGGGCAGACACTGCTGATACATTAGGGACATGCATCTCACATGGAACCTATTATATATACATATAACTGCACAACATATTCTGGGTGCTGAGTGGTTCTGTAACACGGCTCCCCTTTTCAGCGACGCGATCGGAATACACAGTCTGATCCTCAACGGATCGGTTTGGGGATGACCGAAGTTTATGGGGTTGGTACAAGTTCCGTTTGTCGACTTAGTCCATCGGCTTTACCATTTTGTTTGCCAGGTCTGTAGTGGATGGTGAAGTCCAGAGGTTGTAGGGCTAAACTCCACCGCAGCAATCTGGCGTTGTCTCCAGAGACCCGAATAAGCCAGACTAGGGGATTATGGTCCGTTAGGAGGGAAAACTGTCGTCCATACAAATATGGTTGCAACTTCTTGAGTGCCCATACTACCTCCAGGCACTCCTTCTCGATGGCCGCATAGCTTACTTCACGGGGCAGTAGTTTCCGACTCAGGTAAGCTACCGGGTGTTCTTGGCCGTCCGGCCCGACTTGGCTCAGTACTGCCCCCAATCCAAATTTAGAAGCGTCTGTATGAACAAGGAAACGTGTAGTTGGATCGGGTGCGGCCAATACAGGGGTATTGGTGAGGGCGTCCTTCAGTGGCGGAAGGCTTCCTCACACTCTGAGGTCCAGGTTACCTGGCGGGGTTGGTTCTTATGGGTCAAATCAGTGAGGGGCTTGGCTACGCTGCTGTAATTGGGAACAAATTTCCTGTAATACCCCGCTGTCCCTAGAAACGCCATGACCTGGGTTTTAGTGCGTGGCATGGGCCATTTGGCTATGGCCTCAATCTTGGCTGGTTCTGGTCGCTGTTTCCCACTTCCCACCCAATGCCCTAAATACTGAACCTCTACTTTGCCCACGTGACACTTGTTTGGGTTCAGGGTGATTCCGGCCTGGTGGATCCTGTCCAATACAGTTTCTAGGTGATTTAGATGCTCTTCCCATGGCGCACTGTAGATGGCGATGTCGTCCAGGTAGGCACAAGCATAGTCCTGGAGACCATCCAGAAGCCGGTCAGCCAGCCTTTGGAAGGTCGCCGAGGCATTCTTCATCCCGAATGGCATAACTCGAAACTGGAATAAGCCGAACGGAGTGACAAATGCCGACTTGGGAATAGCGTCAGGACTAAGGGGAATCTGCCAGTAGCCTTTGCATAGATCGATGGTGGTCAAATACTTTGCCCCTGCCAGCCGGTCAAACAACTCATCCACACGTGGCATGGGGTATGCATCCGTCACTGTTTTCTCATTGAGCTTACGATAGTCTACACAAAACCGTGTAGTCCCATCCTTCCTTGGGCACTAACACTACGGGGGATGCCCAGGGACTATCTGACTCTTCAATGACGCAACATCTCTTGTCGCATCCCCTCTCGTACAGACTCAGGGACGCGGAAGGGGTTTTGTCGCAGGGGGGTCTGATCCTGGGTCTCAACCTCGTGTTGTGCCAGGCGAGTTTACCCCGGTCTCTCTGAAAACATCCTCTGTCGCAGCCTCAACAACGCCTCCGCCTGCTGTCTCTCCCGGGGGCCTAGGTCTTCACCCAAGTGTACCTTGTCCCATGTTTTAGACTGAGTCCTTTCCCCTAAGACATCCGGCAAGGGAAGTCTGGCTAAATCCTCTGCTTCAGGTGCACAGATGGCCATTACCTCTTCAGGGCGCTCCCGGTAGGGCTTCAGCATATTCACGTGGAACATGCGGATAACCCTGGGGTCGTCACAATCGGCGACATTATAGGTTGTGTGGGCTATTTTCCCCACTACCTGGTAGGGCCCCTGCCATGCAGCTTGAAACTTATTCTGCTTAGTGGGCTCTAACACCAGGACCTCTTGTCCTATTTCCAAGGAGCGCTCTCTGGCCCTCCGATCGTACCATATGCGCTGGCTCCACTGGGTCGCCTGCATGTTCTCACGTACAGCCTGAATCAGCTCCTGTAGGCGGTCCCGGAATTCCAGCACATAGGGTACAATAGGTACCCCTTCTATGAGGCCCTCCCCTTCCCAGTGTTCCAGCACTAAGTCTATGGGTCCCCTTACCCGTCTCCCGTATACCAGCTCAAACGGGGAGAACCCCGTGGATTCTTGGGGCACCTCCCGATAGGCAAACAGGAGGTGTGGCAAGAATTTCTCCCAGTCCCTGTAGGTCCTGGTAAAAGTCCCAATGAGCTGTTTTAATGTCCCGTTAAAGCGTTCACACAACCCATTGGTTTGCGGGTGGTACAGGGCGCTTCTAATGGACTTTACGCCGCACAGCTTCCACAGTTGGTTGGTCACCCCTGCTGTAAATTGGGTACCCTGGTCCGAGATAATCTCCCAGGGAAATCCAACCCGTGAGAAAACCTGGAGCAGGGCGGCCGCCACCGTCTCTGCCAGTATGTTAGGTAATGCAACCGCCTCTGGATACCGTGTGGCATAATCTACCACTGTCAATATATACTTTTTCCCGGACGGACTGGGTTTGGCTAACGGCCCTATCAAATCGACCGCTACTCGGCTAAATGGTTCCTCCACAATGGGGAGGGGGCGTAATTTGGCCTTGCATCGATCCCCCCTCTTGCCAATGCGCTGACAACTGTCACAGGTCTGGTAGTACTGACGAACATCATAGGTTACCCCCGGCCAAAAGAAGTTTTGTGTCAGACGATGCCTGGTGCGACTGACGCCGAAGTGCCCGGCCAAGGGTATATCATGAGAGATTCGCAGTAGCTCCTGCCTATACTTCTTGGGAACTACCAGCTGTTGTTTTATAGTGGGGCTCGTCCCTGTGTAGTGCTGCTCTGTGATCCGGTAGAGGAGTCCCTGCTTCCATACAAACTGTTCCCCTTCTAGTACTCCTCTCCCCTCCTGTGCCTTCCCACGATATCCCTTCAATGAAGGATCCTCAAGTAACTCCCTCTTAAATTCATCTGGGGTGGCCCAAGAAATGTGTCTGGCTATGGGAATACGTGCATGGCTGGGATGTCTTACCTGGGCCTCCTCTGAGTGTGATTCCGCCTCCGCAGCTCGAGCTTGTCTCTGGGTGGTCACAGGATAGGTCTCAGCCAGAGGGGCCACCGAGAATGCAGACAACATGGGCCCCAAGTCATTTCCCAGCAAGACGTCTGCAGGCAAATCCTCCATCAAGCCGACCTCAACAAGGCCATCCCCAACTCCCCAGTTCAGGTGAATCCTGGCAGTGGGTAGTCGATGTATGGCTCCCCTTGCTACACGGACTGTCACTGTCCGGTCCATCTTCTCTTGGTCCCGGACGAGATGAGGCTTCACAAGGGTCAAAGTTGCTCCGGAATCTCTTAGTCCCTGCATACGTTTCCCATTAACCCACACGACCTGTCGATGCTGTTGTCGATTATCTGCCCAGGCTGCCTGCACAGGGTCTACTTCATGCAGCACTTCCTCCATCTCTTCCACCCCTTGGTTAGTCGTAGCCCCCAATGCCAGGTCAGCTTCGCCTTGGTAGCAGTGTACAGCAGCCCGGCTGAAGGTAGCTGTTCCCGCCTTTGGCCACTGGGTATGCTGAGTCCGGTTGGGGCATTATCTTTGCAGGTGGCCCAGCTGACGGCAGGTGTGGCATCGCGCCCCAGGGGGACTGTGGTAGGCCGTGTTTCTAGCTGATCCCCCTACAATCTTCGGTGGTTTGGGGCCCTCCAGGTCCATGGGCGGGCCCCTAGTGACCACCTTTGATCTGGAGAACTGCAGCCTCCTGGCATCATGATGTTCATTGGCCAGACGAGCGGCTTCCTCAAGAGTCGTTGGCCGCCTGTCCCGAAGCCATTCCTGTGTCTGGGGGTTTAGTCCATTAAAGAATCGTTCTAACAGGAAGAGCTGGAGGACGTCCTCCTTAGTGGTTGCTCGGCTCCCTTGTACCCACTGTAGCAGTGACCGCCGTAATTTACAGGCCCATTCAGCGTGGGTATCGGTTACGCGTTTTATAAGTCCGCGGAACTTTTGGCGATAGGCCTCTGTTGTCAGCGCATACCAGGCAAAGATCACTTCTTTGATCCACTCATAGTCCATACAGTCCTCATCAGGTACCATGCAATAGGCGTCCGCTGCCCGGCCTGTCAGCTTGCTGGCCAGAATCTGAACCCGTTCCTCCGGCTTTACTTGATGAAGGGCACACTGCCGCTCAAAGTCCTGCAGAAAGCCATCAATGTCTTCCTCTGCCTCCCCCAACTGTCGGAAGGCATTGTACTGGATCTTTTTGTGGCTTACTGTTGAAGGTACCTGGTCGAAGGCCAGAGCTCCCCCTGCTCGCTGGCTATCCTCTCTCCGCCCTGCCATCTCCATCTTGGCCAGCTCCACTTTGGTCCGCTCTGCCATCTCCATCTTGGCTAGCTCTATCCTGGTCCGCTCGGCAATCTTTTCCTTCAGATCAGTATGCACATCAGCCATCACGTCTCGTATGATCTCTACTGCAGGGTTTGGGCCATAGAACGCCAGTCTGTTCTTTACCTCCCTCTGGAATTCGGTCTCCTCCACGTTCACATTGGGGGGCGCTGCACTGTCGTGTTCCATGATGGCTGCTATCAAATCCGCTTTTGTTTTGTTGCTGGCGATCAACCCTCGGGCTTCCACCAGATCTTTTAATGTAGTCCTCTTTAACTTCTGGTAGTTATTTTCCATTCATTCCTTTCCTACTGTAGAAGGGGTATCAAATACCGCTGTCTGCCACCAGTGTAACGGGGTCTTCCAAGCTGGGGTACCTCTTTCGGTACCACTCCGTATTTTCGGAGGTCCGCTCTGCATTGGCTGGAGTCTGAATGAATGACGCTGGCTGGAATTCCTCTGAGTGCATGGGCGCATATAAAAGATCACTGCTTCTCCATGTATTTCCAGTCTGACAACACTTTACTCACAGGACACAGAATATATCACACAGATACAGAGGGCCGGCCAATTGACAAGCGTCAGGCCAGACATGCATTACAAAAGCCGCAGGTGGCCGGAGCCTGCGGATGTTTACTGTGGGAATTACAAAGGTGGGGGGAGGGCGGACACTGCTGATACATTAGGGATATGCATCTCACATGGAACCTATTATATATACATATAACTGCACAACATATTCTGGGTGCTCAGTGGTTCTGTAGCACTTACAACATAAAACAATTTATTAACTGCAATACAGAAAATGTAGTTTATAAAATACACTGTGAAATATGCAATTTGTTCTATATAGGTTGCACAACAAGGAAATTAAAAACTCGGATTTTGGAGCATATAAGGCCTGTTTCACACATCCGTTTGTGTCCATCAGTCAAAATCCGCCATTTTGAAAAAAAAGGGATCCGCCATTTTTCTTGGCGGATCCGTTTTTTTTCCCATTGAGTTGCATTACCGGCGGATCTTGACGGATGGCCATCCGTTGGATCTGTTTTTTTGCGGATCCGCCCAAATTTTGACGTCCGCCGACATGCCCGAACGGACCATGCAATGTTTTCTCGGGCGGCCGGATCCGCATTTGTCACTGCGCATGCCTGAAAGACTTTGCAGATTTAACCCTAAACTCTGTTCTGGCGGCTGAAAAATTCTCTCTCTCTCTCCCTTTGACGGATCCGTTAAAATAACGGTCTGGTGCCAGACGTTGTGGTCAGTACAGGAACGGATCCGTTATCCGCCATTTTAGCGGATTTTGACTGACCAAAAAAACTGATGTGTGAAACAGGCCTAAGGGATGTAGAGAATAATAATTTAAACATACGTAATATTTCTATGGCTTCAAGACATTTTTTAATGCACCACAATGGTAATTTGAATGCATTAAAAATTTGAAACGTGGAGGAATTGTAAAAAGACCCCTTCTCACAAGGGAGGTTTTCTGAATTTTTTGCTTGGGGTCCAGATATCCTAATGGTCTAAATAAGAACTGAAATCATGTACCATTACTAATTGGTTATTTCTATGTTTTTTTCTTTTTCTTTTTATTTGTATTTGTTATTAATGTGAAATAATTATTTTATCGTCAGCATAACGCAAATCTCTATTTTCTCTGAGAAAAGTGCAAAGGACCTTAGTGTTTAATCATGTGACTGTAAGTGTATCTGCTATTGGTTCCTGATGTGTATAAGATTTCTGTTACTCCATCAATCTACAGCTGTGAAAAAGATCCTTAGTTGATCGAAACGCGTAGCTGTTTCTAGTGCCCCCCAGCGTATCCTTTGCTGGAGAGGAGAAAGCCGACATGCTGTTATTTTAAATTTACTTCAATAAAGCAAGTTTTTCAGTAGCTGGAATGATCCCTTTTTTTTTTCTTCATATAATGCAGCCCGCCTACATGGAGTATAATGCAGAACCCCATACAGAGTATAATGCAGAGACCCCATAGAGTATAATGCAGCCCACACACACACACACTCATAGAATATAATACAACCACAAAATCCTGCAGTATTATAAAAAATAAATAGATACAATACTTACCTCTCCCCGTTCCCACAATGCTCTGGCTTTTGCAGCGCGTTTCCGCAGCTCCACTGCCGGCACAGTGTGGCGAGCGAAGAAGTGACATCATCACACGGCCACTGCGTCAGAGGCAGGGGGGAGTGATGAAAGAGGGAACGTCATCGGACGCTCTCTCCAGCATCATTGCTTTCAACTGTATCATCATCTATGATGCCGATACAGTTGAATGCGCAATGCAGGTGGCTGGGCGGCGTTGGCGCTGAGGCTCACTGACTCACAGGCCCCATAGCAGCTTCATGGGGCCGCTGTTAGTGGCATGCCACTTACTGGAGACCCTGGGGTAGCAGGGGTCATAGGTAGATGCCTAGTCTGACTGCCCCTATTGCGACAATGTTTACACCCTTACCTGAAGTTCAGTGACAATGTCATAGTGGATCACAAATGTACGGTCAGGCAGTTTTGAGAATACGTCTGTATTCTGCTGCACTAATTTCCGAGTCTCCCATCGCTGCTGTTCAGATCATCGTTTATCTTAACCCAGTTACCAGACTCCTCATTGGCCAGTGTCAGAGGTTCCTCAGTCGATAAGACCGGAGTTGCATCTGTAACAATACATTCTTAGTCTTTCCACACCTATTGACATGATATAGTTGCTCAGGTTCCCTCTTCCCAGGCTGATTCACCTTGTAATTCATATTGCACTGCAGGCCATGAGCTTCCTTTCTGCAGTTAACGCCAAAACTAATACCCTATCCCCTTTTTTAAAGGACTTGGCTATGTCCTATTTTTGTAATCAAGGCTATGAGCTGCCTCGACATCCACTAGATGTTCCTTTACAATAGTCATCAAAGCCACGATCTTGTCCTGCATACTCGCAACGTGCTCTATTACTATTTTATGGGGAGTAGACTCCTGTTCCTACATTTCTTTGGTTATGTCCAGCAGGCCTCTGTGATGTCTACTGTATAATAGTTTGAATGAAGAGAACCCCATAGAGGACTGCGGTACTTCCCAGATGGCAAACATTGAATAGGGCAGTAACATATCCTAATCCTTCCCATCTTTGGAGACCACTTTCTTTAGCATGCAGTAGATTTAATGGTTTTGTTAAATCTTTCCACTAGACTATCTGCCTGTGGGTGGTACACCAACATGCACAATTGTTTTATCTGGAGCAGTTTACCCAATTACTTTGTAACCTTGGACATAAAAGGAGTCCCCTGATCCGTAAGGTTACGATTAGGAATAGCGGTGTTTTGGATGCAGTGCACTTGTGCTGTACAGTATAAGCACAGTGGATGGGATTTATAGATATCCCATGCCCACTGTGCTTCTATTTGACACTGTGTAAACTCACCCGTGATGCAGGTTTACGAGCCACAGCTTGCAAATTTCCACAATAGATGTGTATTGGATACGTTAAATATGCATTGTTCAGTGAGCACATATGGATTTACCTGCGTGATTAGAACGCAGCGCTTTGGACGCAGTGAAAATACTCTGCATCCAAAGTGCTGCTACTTCCTGATCATTGGAATGTAACATTAGGATCTCCTTAGGTAGCCCAAGATGACAGAACAAGGAAAACAGCTCCTGGGCTATCAATTTAGTCGAGGTGTGACAAAGCAGTATTGCCTTCGGGTACTGAGTAGCATAGTCTACTACCACTAATATGTGTTGGTGGCCCGGACTGACTTCACTATGGGCCCTTCCAGATCTATAGCAATCTGTTCAAAAGGTACCTCTCACACAGAGACCAGACCAGGGGCAAGTCTCTTCCCAAAACAGTCCCGTAAGGAAGGGTCTTCACTACTCTCACCATATGTTTAACCTCCCCGCATGGAATGGAAAAGGTAACCTCCGTCGTCGGATACTCCCGGAGTTCACCGTGTATACAAATGACCCGACTGTCCCCCCAGTGGGTTCTAATCCGGTGATCAATGACCCATGGGCGAGTATCACTAGGCTCCCTGAGTCCAAGAGAGCCTCCGCCCAGTGTTGTGCACCTGGCACAGATGGGGTGCACTAGCTGGAGAAAAGCTATTCGCAGTGTAGATGGTCTGGGTATACATTGATACCCGGTGAATAAAACAAGCAGTCCATGGCTTCAGCAGTCAGGGGGCAGTTGGCAGCCACAAGTCCTGGCCCTTGGAACCTCCAGCACCTGATAGCGGTGGCCCCACTAGTCCATGAGATCGGTTTAGGGGAAACTGATCACCTGCCAACCTCATTCTGGGAAATCCCCTCATTATGAGATCGGTTCTGACTGACCCCAGCAGAGGGTCGTGTCCCTTTTCAAAGCTCCTGGGCTTGAAGGAGCTGTCATGATACCTGCAGAGGGGCACAGTCCCTTACCAAGGCCTGGGTAGACAAATAACACTCAATCAGGCTAACTGTTGCGAACACTTTTGACCTGGCTTCTGAGTTTGGGCTCCCTCTGGTGGTTGCTGTTGGTAATGGAGCTGGTCTGGCTGACAGAAGTCAATCACCTGAGCAGGATGATTGGAGGTCAGGTGTTACAGACTGGAATGATTTAAGTGAGCAACCTTCCCTCAGCTCTTGCCGGTGATTTGATTTTCTTCCTGAGCTTTTTGGAAGTCTGCTTGCTTCCTGCTTCGTCCTGCATCTTTCAGATAACTTATTTGTCTGCTTGAATCTTTTTGCATTTGGTCCATTTTTTCCTTTTCTCTAATTTCTGCCTTGCTGGTGTGAGTCCAGCCTGATTCCCTGCTGGGACCGGTGCTGGACTCTGTTTCATTTGCCACAGCTTATGTCAGTCTTTGCAGTATTTCTAATCCCCTGTTATATCAGTATCTTTTGTTTGCATCCACTTACACCAGAGTTCTGATTTAGTGGGGGAGAGGTCGTGTGGTCTCAGTATTTTTGCATATCAAACGTGTTGGAGTTTTTCTTAGAGTTTTTTGCGTGATTGCAGACAGTATCCTTTCCTGTCCTATTCTATCTAGACAGTTAGAGATCCATCATTTGCTTACTCTATTTTCTACCTGTGTTTGTGCCTCATCTTGTCTCACCGGCAATATATGTTTGGGGGCTATCTATTCCTTTGGGGTTCTACTCCGAGGCAGTTTAGCTTTCCCCTTTCTCTCTTTAGGCTTAGTTAATTCTGTGGCTGTGCCGAGGTGTCTAGGGCATCGTAGGTACGTCCCATGGCTAATTCTAGTTGTGTTGTCAGTTTAGGGGTCTGCAATCTGCTAAGTTACTAACCTCTCTGGCTATCTGGTTGCCTCACCTATTTCCCTGTTATCCTCATCGGTTACCTAATCATAACAGCTAACCATCTGATCTATGTTACCTGGGTCCCTTTGTCCCATGCAGTACTGTATGTTTACCATGAGAGTTTGCACCAACCAGTTAACTACTACCCTCTCTACCATCTGGGCTGGACTTATGGTTGCAGGTTGGAGTCATTTCTTTACTAAATGGAACAGGTCATATATATGCCTTAGGCTAGGTTCACATTGCGTTAGGGACATCCATTTAACGGATCCGTTAAACGGATGCTCTAATGCAGATGTCACTTTTGACATCACTTGTGACCATAGCGCTAACGTATGCGCTAACGAATGGTAGCAGCTTATTACCATGCGCTACCATGCGTTAGCCCATACAGGTCTATGCACAGGGTGCATCATGAAGTAACGCATCATCGCTATCGCATGCCAATTTTGGCATGCGTTAGGATGCGCTATTGTCATTGTGGGCAATGGCGGCGTTAACGCATCCGTTACATAGTGCTAGTGCCGCTATGTAACGGATGCCCTCAGCGCATTGCCCACAATGCAATGTGAACCCAGCCTAAGAACTAGCACGTCGAGCCTTAATAAAAGTCCACTTGAAAACTTGGTGCCCGTGCATAAGTATTAACTTCCATCCGGGTAAAGGATCTCACCTTTGAGCTTCCCATAGTCCTGGGCGTTCTCCCAGGTGAAGTTAAAATAGACCTTCTGAGTGTCTCCCGTCAGGAATTGGGCTGCCACTTCAGCCGACTAGGAGTTAGGAAAACTCCCCTGCTCCGTGGTTCTTTCAAACACGATGTGGAAGGCTTCCATGTGGTCCTCCGGACTAATCTTCCTCAGTGCTGACCTGACTTTGTCCCGGGCCTTGTGACAGACCAGGGTTGCTGGAGGGGGTGTCTCTCATAGCTTGACCAAGCCCTCACTCTCTTTAACTTTGAGTTGTAACCACAGCTGTAACTCTCCAGTGGGCTCAGTATGCTTCTATGCACATCCTGGAGGACAAGCAATGACCATCCTATATGATCCCCTCACGCCTCACAATATTTATATATTATATATGATATCTACTTATATAGCACCATTAATTTCCACAGCGCTTTACATAGATTATCATCGCTGTCCTCATTGGGGCTCATAATCTAATATCCCTATCAGTATGTCTTTGGAGTGTGAGAGGAAGCCGGAGAACCCGGAGGAAACCCACACAAACATGGGGAGGACTTACAAACTCCTTAGTAGAGCATCCAATTTTATAAAAACTTTACTACAGTACACAAAAAAATAGTTTCGGGTATTGTGAAATTATCATAACATTGATAGTGACAACGGGGCCATCTGTGTGGGCAAGCAAGAAAAATATGATGAAATTTGCCTACTGTGATATACTGGTTTCCTCCCCATAAGATGTTAGTGCAGCTGTGTATCTAAGCAATTAATGTGTGGTTAGAAGTAGGAGGTAGCGTATAGTTTCCCTCATGCAGCGTTCTACTTCCTGTACATCATATTCAAGGTATATGTTGAGCGTCCTCTATTATTAGTCTGTCTTCTCTTTATTCTTCCCTCCTGGACCTGACTGAAGAATTACTTAACAGTGGACGCATCTTACTTCTCTCCTTATTTTATCTCATAATTGCTCGTCTGATGTCACACTCGGCACTAGAGACACAGTTGTAACTATCACTAGTCTGTTTTTACTTTTATATACTTTTTGTGCTCATTTTAGCCTCAAGTTAATTTTTTGCCTTCATTTCACCAAACTCTTTCTCCACTCTTGGACATAAATGAATTTATTTTGAGCCATAAGGAACAGTAATTTCTCAAATGTTTGGCACCTTCAGTCATGGCCTTTATCTTGAAGCTCCTTGGGTATGGAGGGGAAAAGAAACATCTAGTGGAATGTCCATGGCTCCGTCGGGATATTAACCCGGAACAGAACTGGGAAATCCTCACTGAGCTTGGAGATGGGGCGTTCGGAAAAGTCTACAAGGTAAATAGTATTAATGAATATAAGAACAATACAAGGGTCTCTATGATTGTGTGTAACGGCCTGTACTCCAGAGCTGGTTTTAAAGGGTGGCAATATTGTGCGGGCCACTAGATAGATAGACAGACAGACAGACAGACAGACAGACAGATAGATAGATAGATAGATAGATAGATGAACTCTAGTTAAAAAAACTTAATCTCAGGCTTTTAGCTTAAAACATATTGCAAGACACGACACTTATCAGTTCCCATGTAGTCATGGAGAAAGAACTACTGAAATTTTTTTTGCTATTGTTATATGCCAAATTATAGCCTCAATTTTCTTCCTTGTATCAATTGCCAGAGATCTATATTTAAAGCGGATCTGTCACCAGATCTAACAATACCAACTGCGTACATTATGAAATAGATGTTTTAGACCTAATGAGGCTGGTGTACTTGTTTTGAAAATGCAATACCAAAATGGCTGTATAATCCATATTGACATTTTTGTTGCATGATATTTCTATTTATATTTTTGTTGCATAAAATATTTATATTAATATCCTGATTATACAGTCACTCTGACATTCCTTTTTAAGTATAGGAGATCTGTATATTAATGAATGCATTTGTTATGTTTTAATCTCTTGACGCCTTTTAGGGCTCATGCACTTGACCGTAAAAATGGAACGAGTGCTATCCATCTATTTTGATGGCTAGCACTCTCCCATGTTATTCAATGTGACCATGCACAAGTCCGATTTGCGACTATCAGAAAGCACTCGGCCCATCAAGTCTATGAGTGCATGAGGAAAATTGGACCACACTCGGAGTGAGGACCGGTTTTCACAGACTGACTGAGTAAATGGAGATGGATACCACTATGATTGCACTTTGACCAGAGTCTGGTCAGAAAGGGATTAGCATAATTGGACTGACTTTCTCAGAAGGGAGAAAACCTATCAAGTAATCCTAACCTAAGGATGCATTGTTAAAGAGATGCTGAAGAACACCTGCACCCATTAAATGGACCAAGATCTCTTAATTGGCGAGCCAATGGATTCCTCTCAGGGCATAAGAATCTGATATTTTAACAATAGATCATGGTTTTCAGCAAGAGATCACCATTCCTTTCCATAGGCTGGGGCTTACAGTGGCATGTAAAAATTTGGGCACCCTAGTCAAAATGACTGTTATTGTAAACAGTTAAGCATGTTGAAGATGAAATGATCTCTAAAAAGCCTAAAGTTAAGGATGACACATTTCTTGCTCACCAGTTGACCAGGGGTGCAAAAACTTTTACATGCCACTGTATATTGTGCTTCATCAACATCTAAGTGAATGGGTATAAATAATGATAACAGACATAACTTAATAGTCAAGTATGAAACTTTTTGGGGGACTCTTTTTTAGTAATGGATTAAACCTTTAATGATGTTCAGGTTGGTTAGAAAAATAATCCTTAATTGCATAATGTTTGACATGTAAGTAATAACTAGGGATGGTCATATGTGTTGCAGACTGATAATCAATCTAATCTATAGAAGATTAACTGGTTATTTCAATCCATTTATCTTTAGTTCTAAGCCATCCATATAGGGTGAGATTTGAAACATATGCAAACAGCAGTTAAGATGTCTTCAAACCCCTAAGCACCATTGGTGATCCTCCCATTTTAATGCACCTTGTAGCATATGACAAAATGTATTTATATAAGGCTAGGGTCACACGACCGTATTTTGTCTCATCCGAGAGAATCGTCCCGATTATGTAAATGACACTCTGATCAGAGTGTAATCATAGTGTGATCCAATTCTCCCAGATGGTGTGAAGATAGAGAATTTTTTTTCCATCTCCTCCATTCTTTCAATATGTGAAAATCAGTCCACACTCTGGATGTCATATCCGATTGCAGTCCAATTTTTTTTTTTTACAGACCCATTGACTTGTATGGCCAAGTGCCAAGATCCGATTTACAGATGCAAATTGTACATCTTGCAACCTTTTCCTCGGGCAGACTCTGTCCGAGGAAAAATCGGGCATGTCCACGGCCCCATAAATTAAAATTGGTCTGAGTGTGATCTTATGTGTTGTCAGAACGCACTGGGACCGTAAATACGGTCATCTGCACGAGCTCTCAGGCTGTGGCTCCACTATGACTTTGGTCGTGGTACAGGTAGTTCTGCCAAAGATATAAGCAGGTCTCAAAAATTTAACTTGGTTCGAAGCTTGTTTCTGTCCCAATACCCTAGTGATCGCAATGCAACCCCATTCACTTGTATCACACTGCGACAGTGACGTATAACGATCTTTGGTCGCATGAACTGTGCCATGGGAAAATTTGCCTTCATGCTGCGTGTCAGAAGCATTTCATATTTCTTCATACTCTGCCCATGATTCTGAGACATAGAACAAGTAAAGCTAAGTTTAACAGGTTCATATTCTATTTCAGGATTAATTCCTGAAATTAGTGGATAGTGACATTTTTTGACTAAAGGAACAATTGGAGAAATGTAACTGTGTTGCAAAGTATTTTTTATTAAAGATGTTGTCCACTACTAGGACAACTCCATCTCACTCTGAATTTTTGACCCCGTTATAACAAAAACACCTATATTCACCTCCTGTGCCGATGCCGTTCTAGCGGTGTAAGCACTCATGGTCCCGGAGCGAGGTTGTATATCATGTGTGCCCAATCAGCGCTGGCCTCATTGTCCCTGCCTACGGACAAATAAGTAATTAACAGGAAGTGATCAGCCAGCCGCAGCTCTCACTTCCTGTTGATTACTTATATGTCTGAAGGAGGGATCAGTGAGGCCAGCGCTGATTGGATGCACGGCTCACATGATAACAATGATATAACAACCTCATGTGAGTCTCGAGAGTACGATTGCCAACACCATTGAAACTCATCGGCACGGGAGGTAAGCATAGGTGTTTTTAGTTTAATGGGGCAAACATTCAGAGTGAAAAGAAGTTGTCCTAGTAGTGGATAAACCCTTTAATATTACTATAGGATTTTATATAAGTTAAATTTTTGCCTGCCACTCGCCAAAGTCATAAAAGATTTTAGAAGGCCACTGTTTTCGAATTATAAGAAAATCCACAAAAGTTATTTAAAAGCAAGCTCATATCTCTCATAGTAAATCCATGTCTCGTATCTCATCTATAGCCTACTTCTTGACAAATAAAGTCATGATATAAGTAATCCTAAAAGTTATAAGCATATGGCAAAAAGTTTTCAAGATGTAAACCTTTGCCATGACCGGGGTGTTACAGAGTCATCGATTTCCAAAAATATAGTCTAAAGGTTTAGTTATTTTGGTAGCAAAGCTAAAATTTTGAGTGACAATGTAAAACAAAATTTAAAATCTTAAAGCAACTGTCCAAACAGAAACTGTGTTGGGCCTTTCCACAATTCTGTCTCTGAGCTCCTTGGCCAGTTCCTTTGACCTCATTATTCTCATTTGGTCTGACATGCGCTGTGAGGTCTTATATAGACAGGTGTGTGCCTTTACAAATCAAGTCCTATCAGTTTAATTAAACACAGCTGGACTCTAATGAAGGAGTAGAACCATCACAAGGAGGATCACAAGGAAACCGAAAGCATGTGACTTAAGTATGAGTGTCTGAGCAAAGGGTCTGAATACTTATGACCATGTGATATTTCAGTTTTTCTTTTTTAATAAATATGCAAAAAATTCTACATTTCTGTTTTCTTTCAGTCTACATAGGGAGCAGAGTGTACATTAATGAGAAAAAATGAACTTTTTTTAATTTATCAAATGGCTGCAATGAAACAAAGAGTGAAAGATTTAAAGGGGTCTAAATACTTTCCATACCCACTGTACTTCTTCCACTTTCACAGAGAGTACGGTTCTTTCTCTCTGCAATGCCATTTTGTTCTGGGTTGTATGGAATGGTATTCTGGAACACAATTCCATCCATTTTCAAAATGATTTGCACCTTACCACTTGTATATTTAGTTCCATTATCTGTACCAGAGCTTTTGGCATTCTTCCAAATTGTTAAACACTACAGCAAAATACTCTCAAGTTTCTGTGGAGCTTCATCCTAACTGTGAAAGCAGGTAGGCGACTGTATATCTGGAGTAGCCATCAATAAATGTGAGAAAATATCTCTTCTTGCTAGGAGTCTGAACACTCATAGGACTGCATACATCTGTATGTATTAGATCCAGTGGCTGAGCAGATCTAGTGGTGCTTATTTTAGGAAAGTATTTTCTGGACATTTTCCCTTTAAGACAGCTAGTGCACTTCATCATTTGACTACACTAGTTGATTTCAATACCATTTGTAAGTTGAGCTAGCTCCCTTACTGCTTCTGCGTCTCTGTGCCCAAGACGTCTGTGCCATACATGGATACAGTTCTTATGTAGATCTTGTCTAGCACTGTACGCTCTCTCTCTTTACATTTTAGCTGATAAAGTTCATCTTGGATTTTTCCTTCTGCAAGAGTGTGACCTTCTTTGAGATGTTGCAGCCGTTATCTTTAAAAGTAACTACATTCCCCTTTTGAGTGAGCTTCTTTACTGACCAGAAGATTGCTTTCAAGGCTGGGAACATAGAGAACATCCTTTATTGGGATCTTTGTGCTTTGTGCTGAGGAAACTGAACAGTGGAGGAAGCAACATGCTACTCCTTCTGAAGTCTTATAGTGACCATTAGCCAAGATGACCTTTTTTGGTCAGTGAAGAAATCCTTGTTATTTGTCATATGACTGCTTGCACCAGAAACTATACACCATGTATGCTTTGCATATGGGCCTGTACTGGCATTAAATACAGCTTCAACACATGCAGAATCTTCCTTTACAGTTGTTTTAACCCTTGGATGACTGTTCTGCTTTTTAAGCTGACTCATTCTTGCTTTCCAAATTCTGCAGTCTACTTTAAGGTGGCCAGGCCTTTTACAGGCAAAACATTCACGAGTTTCTCTTAGATTGCTCTTATATTTAGGGAAATCCCCTAATGCTGTTTCTGCTCTGGATTATTTACTACTGCTTACATGCTGCATTTTCTCTAGAATTCATCCACAAGTTTGCCTTTAACATATTCTAGTGTCAGCTCATCATCTGGCCGTGCATCTAGTGCAGTCACAAGTATGTCATAACTCTCTGGAAGACCACTTAATAGAATTGCAGCAACTTGAAAATCTTTAATTTCTTCTCCAATACCCCTGAGATGCTCCACAATCTCTATGGTGTTTCTTATATAGTCCTGCATATTTTGTCCATCACTTAGCTTAGACTGATGCAGCTTTCTCTTGAGATAAAGCTTATTGCTGAGATTTGATCTTTTATCCACTTTCTGTAACTCATTCCACATTATCTCCTTTGCAGTTGCACACTTGCATATATGCACAATCTGATTATCATCTATACTGATGGAGATCGTACTTTGTGCTTTCTGGCCCTTCTCTAGCCAATCATCTGGTAATGGATAAGGCACTTGTTGATGAGTATATTTCCACGTACCTTCTCTTATGAGCAGCTTCTTCACCTTGAATTTCCAGGACTGGTAGTTCTGGTTAGTGAGGCTTGGCACTGAGAACTTGACAGGATTGCTGCTAGCGGACATCTTCTTTGTTGCTCTGTGCTGCTTTTGCTCTAGGCTTCTGTTGCTGTGTTACTCTGGGGTTCTGTGTCACTCTGGGTCCATAACCTTTTGGCAGCGAATTACACATGATACTCTCCAAGCATGTGACAACAGAGCTTCTTTATTCAGGAACAAACTGGAACAATATATATGATAAGCTTAATAGATCAGGAATAAATCATTTGTGTGTCTCTATCTGTGCATCATCTACAGCAGGCTACTTCATCTTCCATACACAGACACAGTAAAACAGGAAATACAGTGACATGTTATTCCTGTGTGAGCCTCTGGGAGTTTTTTCGTTGTTCTATCTTTATAAACAGCATACAAATGTAGTAACTGAACACTCATAGACAGGAATGGAGTTGTTGCACCACACATATTCCAACATAAACAGATAGATAGATAATAGATAGATATAGGATGGATAGATCGATAGATATATAGATAGATAAGCTAGATAGATAGATGATACATAGATAGATTAGATGATAGATAGATAGATAGATAGATAGATAGATAGATAAAAAGAGTAGAAAACAGCACAGTTAGAAGGAGGGTATAAAGCCTCACAAGCACATACCAGTCCTAGTGAATAAGATAAAAAAAGATTGAGGCAACGCACCATATTGCAGTTACAAAAAGTGCTCTTTAATGGCCCATATGGCGACGTTTCGGTTCTAGGTGTGGACCTTTCTCAAGCCACAATACCCCCATAGGGGTATAATGCTCCCCCATAGGGGTATAATACACCCCAATAGTATATAGCACCCCCATAATATAATGCTCCCCTATAGTGATATAATACACCCCCATAGGGCTAGCAATGCACTCCCATAGGGGTATAATGCTCCCCTATAGGGGTATAATGCACCCCCACTTTGCACTTTGCACTTTGCACTTTGCAAAAAAATAAAAAAAGGTTCTCCTTGCCAAGATCCAGCGATGTCCTCGGCTCGATATATCTGATGCGTGCAGCATCATAGTAACATAGTTTAGAAGGCTGAAGGAAGACCTTATGTCCATCTAGTTCAGCCTTTTTTAGTGCAGCTTTTCTGCATTGTTGATCCTGGGGAAGCCAAAAAACCCACAGAGTAGAAGCCAATTTTCTCCATAGGGAAAAAAATTCCTTCCCCTAAGCTGGGTCAACCATCTACCTATAATATTCTGTTATTCGTAACCTTCTATACTGTTACTCACAAGAAAAGCATCCATTCCTTTCTTAAATTCATTCAGTGAGTTGGCCATCACCACTTCCTCAGGAAGAGAATTCCAGAGCCTCACTGCTCTTACCGTGAAGAACCCTCTTCTATGCTGGTGCAGAAATTGTCTTTCCTCCAAACAAAGAGAATGCCCCCTTGTTCTTGTCACAGTCCTTGGAACAAACAGTTCATTGGAGAGATCTCTGTGTTGCCCTCTGATATACTTGTACTTATATATTAAGTCTCCCCTAAGTCTTCTCTTTTCTAAAGTAAATAGACCTAATTTTGATAACCTTTCTGGGTATTGTAGTGAACCAACTCCATTTATCATTTTAGTAGCCCTCCTTTGAACCCTTTCAAGTTCAGTAATGTCTTTCTTGAGCACCGGCGTCCAAAATTGCACACAATACTCCAAGTGTGGTCTGACGAGTGATTTGTACAGAGGGAGAATTATGTTTTCATCTCGAGTCCCCAGACCTCTTCTAATGCATCCCATGACCTTATTTGCTTTGGTGGCAGCTGCCTGACACTGGGCATTCCAATTTAGCTTCTTATTGACTAAGATGCCTAAGTCTTTTTCCATGTCTGATTTCCCCAGCAGTTTCCCATTTAGTAAGTAATTGTAGCATCTGTTTCTCCTTCCCATGTGCATAACCTTACACTTATCTGTGTTAAACCTCATTTGCCATTTTTTAGCCCAATTCTCCAATTTACTCAAATCTGTCTGTAGTTGCAAACTGTCCTCTTTTGTGTTAACTACCTTATATAGTTTTATATCATCTGCAAATACTGATATTTTACTGTGTAAGCCATCCACTAGATCATTAATAAATATATTAAATAGTAGGGGGCCCAATACAGAACCCTGTGGTACCCCACTAGCAACCCTGGCCCAATCTGAGTATGCCCCATTAATAACCACTCTTTGTTTTCTATCACTAAGCCAGCTACCTACCCATCTACACACATTTTCCCCTAGCCCAAGCTTTCTCATCTTACTTACCAATCTTTTATGTGGGACAGTGTCAAATGCTTTAGAGAAGTCGAGATAAATGACATCCAATGATTCTCCTTGGTCCATTTGAGATCTTACATCCTCATAGAAGCTGATCAGGTTAGTTTGAAAGGAGCGATCCTTCATAAATCCATGTTGATATGGAGTTAAACATTTATTAACATTGAGATATTCCATAATGGTATCCCTTAGAAACCCTTCAAAAATTTTACCCACAACAGATGTTAAGCTTACCGGCCTATAGTTTCCAGGTTCCCTTTTACACCCCTTTTTGAATATTGGTACCACATTTGCTTGCCGCCAATCAAAAGGAACAGACTCTATTTCTATAGAGTCTTTAAATATAAGGAATAAAGGCCTGTCTATCACATTACTTAACTCCCTTAATACCCGAGGGTGAATGCCATCAGGGCCTGGTGATTTGTCAATTTTAATCTTACTAAGGCGGTTCTGCATTTCTTCCTGGGTTAGGCAGGTAATACTTAATGGGGAGTTTACATTATCACTCTGCATTTCCCCTGGCAAATCCTTTTCCTGTGTGAACACTGTTGAGAAAAAAGTATTTAAAACATTTGCTTTTCCCACATCGCTCTCTATGATTTCACCCTCATTGTTCTTTAAATGGCCGACACCATCAATTTTAATCATTTTACTGTTTATAGAATTAAAGAATAGTTTGGGGTTTGTTTTACTTTCCTTAGCAATGAGTCTCTCAGTTTCCACTTTTGCTAAATGTATTTGTTTTTTTACAAATTTCATTTTTTTCTCTATAACTTTTTAATGCTTCTTCATTGCCTTCTTGTTTTAGCTTCTTAAATGCCTTGTTCTTGTTATTTATTGCCCTTTTTACATCCTTATTTAGCCACATTGGTGTTCTCCTGTTCCTAGCCCTTTTATTTCTGTACGGTATGGCTAGCTCGCAGTGGGTGTGTAAAACTGATTTAAATATTTCCCATTTATTTTCTGTGCTCCTATTTTTGAGGACATTGTCCCAATCAATTCGGCGAAGGTCCTCTCTAAGCTGATCAAACTTTGCTTTCCTGAAATTCAGCGTTTTCGTAACCCCCTTCCAGGGCACCTTACTGAAGGACAAGTGGAATTGTGTTATATTGAGGTCACTGTTCCCTAGGTGCCCATCGACTCGTACTTCTGTTATTCTATCTGGCCTGTTGCTTAAAATTAAGTCCAGAAGGGCTGTCCCTCTAGTTGGGCCCTGCACAAGTTGTGACAGATAATTATCCTTGGTCACTGACAGAAATTGGTTTCCTTTCTGAGATCCGCAGGTTTCAGTTTCCCAGTCTATGTCGGGGTAGTTGAAGTCCCCCATAATAATCACCTCATTGTGATTTGCTGCTTTGTCTATTTGTTTCAATAATACATTTTCAGTGGTTTCTGTTATATTTGGTGGCTTATAACAAACCCCTATGAGGATTTTATTACTTTTCTCTCCTTGTATCTCTAACCATAGAGACTCCACCTCTTCATTTCCCTCTTGTATATCTTCTCTTAGTGTGGGCTTTAAAGTGGACTTTATATATAGACAGACTCCACCCCCTTTCCTTTTTTTACGATCCCTCCTAAACAAATCATATCCTTGCAAGTTAGCCACCCAGTCATAGCTGTCGTCTAACCATGTCTCAGTTATTCCTACTATGTCGTATTTTTCCTCATACATTACCAACTCCAGATCTTGAATCTTATTGGTCAGGCTTCTTGCGTTGGTCAGCATGCAGGAAAGAAGTTTTGCTTCATTTTTCTTAGCTTCCTTCTGAGTACCTTGTCTTGGGTCCTCTTTACCACACGTAGTATCCTTGATTAGTTTGTCCTTCTGCTGCATGTTCTTGTCTGCTGTTTTTCCTCCCATCCCCTCTTCTTCTATTTCAACCCCTTAACGACCGCCGATATGCCTTTTAACGGCGGTAATTAAGGGTACTTAAACCACAGTGCACTGAATTCACGGCGCTGTGGAGTAAGTAAATAGCGCCCCCAGTGTTGGATTTTCTCCGGGGTCTCGGCTTCAGGGGGTAGCCGAGACCCCAGAGAACATGAATCGGGTCGGTTTTTACTGACCCCGCTTTTGCGATCGCCGTTATTAACCCTATAACGGCGATCGCAAAAAAAAAAGCCGCGATATTGCATTTAATTTCTCTTTCCTCTGATGTGGTCCAGGGTCCCCTCCCAGTGGTCCTGCGTCCCGCCGACGTCCTCCGGTGGCCGCCGCCATCTTGGATCCGGGGAAAATGGTGGGCGCATGCGCAGTGCGCCCGCCGGGAATCTGCAGGTTTCAGCTGGCAGATTCCATTCATTCATTTTGATCACTATGATAATCTATCATAGTGATCAAAATAAAAAAAAATAGTGAATAACCCCCCCGTATATCACCCCCTTAGTTAGGCAAACATAATGAAATAAAGAAAATATTTTTTTTTTCATTTTTCCATTAGGGCTAGGGCTTGGGCTAGGGCTAGGGCTAGGGCTAGGTTTAGGGCTAGGGCGAATTAGGATTAGGGTTAGAATTAGGATTAGGGATTATGGCTGGGATTAGGGTTAAGGTTGGGATTAGGGTTAGGGGTGTGTTGGGGTTAGGGTTGGAGCAATAATTGAGGGGTTTCCACTATTTACCAACTTTGGGGGTCTAAAAATTGGGGGCTAAAAAATCACTTTTGTGGAAATAAAAAAGAGTTTTTATTTTCACGGCTCTTGTTTATAAACTTCTGTGAAGCACTTGGGATTCAAAGTGCTCACCACACATCTAGATAAGCTCCTTGGGGGGTCTAGTTTCCAAAATGGGGTCACTTGTGGGGGTTTTCACTGTTTAGGTGCATCAGGGGCTCTGCAAACGCAACATGACGACCGCAGACCAATCCATCAAAGTCTGCATTCCAAAATGGCACTCCTTCCCTTCCGAGCTCTCCCATGCGCCCAAACAGTGGTTCCCCCCCCCACATATGAGGTATCAGTGTACTCAGGACAAATTGCACAACAACTTTTGTGGTCCAATTTCTCCTGTTGTCCTTAGAAAAATAAAAATAGAGGGCTGAAATCCATTTTTGAGGAAAAAAATGATTTTTAATTTTCACGGCTCTACGTTTATAAACTTCTGCGAAGCACTTGGGGGTTCAAAGTGCTCACCACATATCTAGATAAGCTCCTTCAGGGGTCTAGTTTCCACAATGGGATCACTTGTGTGGGGGTTTATACTGTTTAGTCACATCAGGGGCTCTGCAAACGCAACATGACGCCCGCAGACCATTCCATCAAAGTCTGCATTCCAATATGGCACTCGTTCCCTTCCAAGCTCTCCCATGCACCCAAACAGTGGTTCCCCCCCACATATGGGGTATTAGCGTACTCAGGACAAATTGCACAAAAACTTTTGTGGTCCAATTTCTCCTGTTAGCCCTGTGAAAATAAAAAATAGTGGGCTAAAAAATCTTTTTTGAGTAAAAAAAATTTTTTTAATTTTCATGGCTCTACGTTATAAACTTCTGTGAGGCACTTGAAGGTTCAAAATGCTCACAACACATCTAGATAACTTCTTTAAGGGGTTTAGTTTCCAAAGATGGGGTCACTTGTTGGGGGTTTCCACTGTTTAGGCACATCAGGGGCTCTCCAAACGCAACACGGCCTCCAATCTCAATTCCAGCCAATTCTGCGTTGAAAAAGTCAAACGGGCCCCTTCCCTTGCAAGCTCTGCCATACGCTGAACAAGTGGTTTACCCCTACATATGGGGTATTGGCGTATTCAGGAGAAATTGCACAACAAATTTTGCGGTTCAATTTCTCTTTTAACACTTGTGGAAATAAAAAAAATTGGTTCTGAAGTAAGTTTTTTGCAAAAAAAAGTTAAATGTTAATTTTTTCCTTCCACATTGCTTTAGTTCCTGTGAAGCGCGTAAAGGGTTAATGAACTTCTTGAATGTGGTTTTGAGCACCTTGAGGGGTCTAGTTTTTAGAATGGTGTCACTTTTGGGTATTTTCTGTTATGTACACTCCTCAAAATGACATTAAATATGATGTGGTCCCTAAAAAAATGGTTTTGTAAATTTTGTTGTAAAAATGAGAAATCGCTGGTCAACTTTTAACCCTTATAACTTCCTAACAAAAAATAAATTTTGCATCCAAAATTGTGCTGATGTAAAGTAGACATGTGGGAAATGTTATTTATTAAGAAATTTGTGTGACACATCTCTCTGATTTAATGGCATAAAAATTTAAAGTTTTAAAATTGCAAAATTTTCACCATATTTCCATTTTTTTCATAAATAAACACAAGACTTATCGAAGAAATTTTACCACTAACATGAAGTAAAATATGTCACGAAAAAACAATCTCAGAATCAGAGGGATCCATTAAAGCGTTCCAGAGTTATAACCTCATAAAGTGACAGTGGTCAGAATTGTAAAAATTGGCCTGGTCATTAAGCTGCAAACTGGCTCTGTCACTAAGGAGTTAAAGCCCTCCTGATGAGTGTGGCAAGTCTTTTGGCGAATGTGTGTTTCCCAGGTTTTGTGAGGTGTATCCCATCTCTTGCGAGTGACAGCTCAACTGCCTTATAGAATCAGAATGTTGCTGAGCTGTTAGAATTGCAAGTGTCAGTTCAGCCATCTAAGCTGGGGCAGTGGCATGCTGAGCTGTCAGTATTGTGAGTGACAGCTCAGCCTTCTAATTTGGGGAAGGTGGCGTGCTGAGCTGTCAGTATTTTGAGTGACAGTCAAGTTGCCAATCAGGGCAGGGGCATGCTGAGTTTCTCCAAGATTTCTCCCTTTCTGTGTGATTAATTGGCTATTTAGCTCGCAATCAGTGTCTGACTACTGCCAGTCATAGCTTTAGCTCTGTGGTTGTGTACCTTATTTCTCAGCGTTCTGTTTTTGATCTTTTGCTGCCTGACCTTGGATCGTGCCTTTAACCATCCATTTGCCTAACCCCTTTTTCTTGATCTGTTATTTTCCTGGAATTCTGACCTCAGACTATGACTTGACTATAAATACAAAGCCAGGAACATGGATATACAATGATACTATAATTCAATTTGATTTAGGGATACTCTCCAACCAATAGCAAAAACATCAAGAAAAAATGAGATTTTTTTATCCCTCAGAAACAATATATAAACAAAAAAGTAAATAAAGTCATAAGAAAAGTCTCATCATGTATGCAAAAAATTCACTTTATTAAATACAAGAAATTCCCCAAAGACAAGACGTAATAAAGTTACAAAAATAACAAGAAGTAACATACATAAAAAGGCAGACAGTGATGCAGCCATGATAGTGGCGTGGGGACTTATGTAAACAGATAGGGGCCAGAAACTCCCATGTAAATATATAAAACAATGGCCATATTGTTAATACATATAAATATCACCTCATAACATAGAGGGGAACAAAGGTAAAGGGAAGCAGTCACAGTATAATCCTTCAAAAAGCGTTAACAATAGTAACCATATACATAAGCAGCAGGAGTTCCCTTACCCATTGTAAAGGTGTCACCACGTCACACGAACACCCCAACGCACGTTTCGCACCTCACTTCCTCAACTATGCCTTTGTCTTACTCCTCTGTTTGTGATGAGCTCTCTTGGTTTCTTACCCCAGACCTCATGACCTGTCTGTGAGTAGAGACTCAGTGTCACAATTGTTACTCAGCGTCACAGTATCATTTTATTCAGCTGCCTATGACCTACATGCCCATAGAGACGGCTTAGAAGGGTTGATCCTACTAACAGAATCTCTTCACGAACAGACAGAATTTATGCCCAAAACAGACCCGTTTGCTAACTAATGCAGAGTGACAGTTTCTTAGAATGGAAGAAAAAGATCTGACTGAGGTGCTTTTTCTTCTGTTCTAAGTGTCTCAAAAAAACAAACCAGACTGACTCCATAATCAATGAGGCATCTTTGCTTCCATTTACATCATTTAGAATTTGAGCATTAATTCTTTCTGTATTTTCCTAAAATAATTCAGACAAATTGGGCTCCCAAATGGGTGTGTAAAAAGAACCTAAAAAAAAGTAACTCTTTCAATTTATTTCTTCTCCTGAATTGTCTACCATTACAGCTTTCATAGGAGTTTTTCAGATGCAAAAAGATACATTTACATAGTTATTAGAATTATTATGTTATATTTTGCATTGGCTGAGACTTGAAATAAATACTACTCTTGTATTTGTTCATTGAGAGTATGATGAGGTGTAAGGAAGTCCCCCAGTTCTCTATTAGGTAGAACTATCAGAGAACATTTAAAGATGACATTTACAGATGTGTGAAACTGTGTTTGCCCCCTTCCTGATGTCCTATTGTTTTGCATATTTGTTACACTTAAATGGCTTATATCAGCAAACAAATTTAAATATTAGACAAAGATAAAACAATTAAACACAAAATGCAGGTTTTAAATGAAGGTCTTTATTATTAAGGGAAAAAGAGATCCATACCTACAGAACCCTGTGTGAAAAAGTGTTTGCCCCCTAAACCTAATATCTGGTTGGGTCACCCTTAGCAGCAACAACTGCAATCAAGCGCTTGTGATAACTAGCAATGAGTCTTTTACAACGCTATAGTGGAATTCTGGCCCTCTCATCTTTCCAGAATTGTTGTACTTCAGCCACATTGTAGAGTTTGTCTGTCATTGGGTTTAGCTCTGCTACATCTAGATGGAAAGCTGCATTGTTGCATGATGTGACTATATAGCCTGCCATCCAGCAGAGACATTGAGCAGCGTGTGCTACCGCTGCTCAGTATCTAGTGGTGAACTCCTATGACCTGACTGACATCACCGCAATAAAAGAGTGGGGACCCTCTATTCTTGATAACCAACCTTACTAACACTGACAGCTGAGGGTTTCAGCCCACAGCTGTCAGTTTTGCCTGGCTGGTTATCAAAAATGCAGGGGAACCCATGTCATTTTTTTAAATTATATATTTATAGCACAATTGATGGGTCAATTGATGCCACTTTCCCTGGTGTCTGCCTCTCATTTTAGCTGTTTTTGCAGCTTTTGTGCCAACCTGAAGGTGTTGTCTATGCATTTGGTTTTGTCTTCCATTGAAGTCAAAGGGGTTTGGGTATGTTCGTCGAACTGTTTGTCGAAGATATTTGGTGAACATCAGGACGTTCGCTGATCCGAACTGAATCTTGAAAGCCTCCCTCACCTCTATTTCCAAGCATAAACTGTCTTTTTAAGGTCATCCCTTAGCATCTCAATCAGATTAAGGTCAGGACTTTTTAAGCCATTCATACTTGCTGGTGTGTTTTGAATCATTGTCCTGATGCATAACCCAAGTGCACGTCAGCATGAGGTCATGAACAGATGCCCGGACATTCGAGTACAGGTTTTTTTGGTAGATTTGATGGTTACATTTACCACAGCACTTCCTCCAGGTCCTGATGCAGCAGAACAGCCCTAGACCATCACAATATCGCCACCATATTTTACTGTTGGCATGATGTTCATTTTCTGAAATGCTGTATTACTTTTACACCAGATGTAATGGAACGTACAGCTTTCAAAAAGATTAACTTTTGTCTCGTTTGTCCACAGAGTATTCTCCCAAAAGTCTTGAGGATCGTCAATATGTTTTCTGGCAAAACTGAGACAACCTTTTAATGTTCTTATTACTCAGCAGTGGTTTTCATCTTGAAACTCGGTCTTGCAGGCCATTTTTGCCCAGGCTCTTTCTTATGATGGAGTCATGAACACTGACCTTAACTGAAGCAAGTGAGGCCTGCAGTTCTTAGAATGTTGTTGTGAGGTCTTTTGTGGCCTCTTGGATGAGTTATCACTGTGTTCTTTGGGTAATTTTGGTCAGATAGCCATTCCTGAGAAGGTTCACAACTGTTCCATGTTTTTGTCATTTGTGAATAATGGCTCTCACAGTTGTTTGATGGAGTCCCAAAGCTTGAGAAATGGCTTTATAACCTTTTCCAGACAGTTAGATCTCAATTACTTTGTTTCTCATTTGTTCTAGAATTTCTTTGGATCACAACATGAAGTCTAGCTTTTGAGGAGCTTTTAATATACTTTACATTGTCAGACAGGTCTTATTTAAGTGGTTTCTTGATTGAGAACAGGTGTGGCATTAATCAGGCCTGCATGTGGCTAGGGAATTTGAACTTAGCTTCCCAAAGATGTGATAAACCACAATTATTATGTTTTAGAGGAGAGGAGGGATAATTACTTTTTTCACACAGGGCCATGTAGATTTGGATTTCTTTTTCCAAAAATGACAATTCTGGAGCAACTTTTATTAAAACTCTCCATTGTGCTATCCCTCTGTTATTACTCCTGGAAGTGAAGAAATACATTTCAACCTAGGTATTATTCTTTATACTAGCCTATGAGCTGCAGTCCTTGACAACGACCACTGCACAGTACACAGAGATGTGGTATTTTGGTTCTGCTTTGGTGGAACCAGGACTTCAACTCCCACCAATCTTACATTGATGACCTATCATATCCATTTCTTAGTCATGACATTACTGATTTCCTATGTCACCTTATGACCTGCAACCTACTGCTACTGTGAGGCAAAGTGGCAAATGTTTCGAAATGTGCTGGATTTTCTGTTGCAAGTTGATTGGTCCAGATTTTACAGCAAAGTTTTGATTTTTACAGCAAAATTGCAGCTCTAAAATAGTCACACAACAGCAAGTTGCACAGGTGTTTTGTTCACGCGACTGAAAGTCTTAGTTACTCACCGGTTAACGGTATTTTTCGGAGTCCATGACAGCACCACCTGAGAGAGGGGATCCGCCCTTCAGGAACAGGAAACCTACAGATACAAAAGGGCGGCACCTCTCCAACGCATCAGTTGGATTACAGAGCACAAGAGGACCACAATGGTTAATAGCATAATTTATATACAGTACTTTACACAACTATTCTTTACCGGTGTACATACAAGAGGAAGAAGTGAACACCCAAATTTAAACTAAAGGGAGGGAATATACGGGTGCTGTCATGGACTCCGAAAAATACCGTTAACCGGTGAGTAACTAAGACTTTATTCGGTCGTCCATGACAGCACCACCTGAGAGATTTACAGAGAGTAATAACTATTTTAGGGAGGGACTACAGCCTGCAGTACCCTTATACCAAAAGAGAGGTCTGTGGAAGCACCCAAGTCTAGCCTATAATGATTATAAAAGGTGCTCGGAGAGGACCAAGTAGCCGCCTTACATATCTGGTCAATGGAGACTTCTGATCTCTCGGCCCACGAGGACGCCATGGCTCTGGTGGAATGCGCCCTCACTTTTGCAGGTGCCGGTCTGCCCTTTGAGGTGTATGCAATTGAAATAGCCTCTCTAATCCACCTAGCTAGTGTATTTTTTGACACTCTACAGCCTTTCCTGGGACCTTGATGGGAGATAAATAGGGCATTCTCCTTTTTCCAGGGGTCAGTAACCGCTAGATATTCTTTAAGGCATTCTCTAACGTCTAAGGTGTGTAATTTCTCTTCCTTCTCATTAGCTGGATTAGGGAGGAAGGATGGAAGGACTATTTCCTGTGTTCTATGAAAGCTAGAAACTACCTTCGGTAAGTACGCCGGGTCAGGTCTGAGTATTACCCTATCGTCCTTAAACTGTAAATAAGGAGGACGCCTAGATAATGCCTGGATGTCGCTTACTCTACGAGCTGAGGTTAGAGCTACCAGGAAGGCTACCTTGAGGGACAGGTTTTTTATAGAGGCTGATGAGATGGGTTCGAATGGAGCTTCTGTCATGGCTGTGAGGACTAGGTTCAGGTCCCATGGCATGAATCTATCCTTCACCACTGGCCTGGATCTACCTGCTGCCTTGATGAATCTACTGATCCAGTAATTACCCACGATGTTGCAGCTAAAGAGGGCCCCCAAGGCTGAAACTTGTACTTTGAGGGTACTAGTGGAGAGCCCCATTTCTAGACCTTTCTGAAGAAATTCTAAGATTTGATTTATAGGAGCCGAACCCCCAGCGACTACTCTAGAGTTCTTTAGGAATCTCTTCCAAATTCTGACATAGATCTTGGTAGTAGTGATCTTTCTACTTTTAAGTAGAGTGTCAACCAGGTCTGGGGAGAAGCCTTTATCTTTCAGCAGTGTCCGTTCAAACTCCACGCCGTCAGATGTAGGCCAGCCACCTGAGGATGAAAGACTGGGCCCTGGGATAGGAGATCCGGGATCTCCGGCAGGACCCAAGGATCGGACACTGACATGGTCCTGAGGCATGAGAACCAAGCCCTCCTGGGCCAAAACGGAGCGATCACTATAACTTTCGCTCTCTCTCCTGATTTTCCTCACCACTAGAGGTAATAGCGATAGGGGAGGGAAGGCATAGGATAGCCCGAAATCCCACTTTATCAGCAAGGAGTCTACCGCCAGGGGGTCTTCTCTGGGATTTAGTGAGCAAAACTGTCTTACTTTCCTGTTTTCTTTGGTGGCGAAGAGATCTATCTCTGGCAGTCCCCACTTCTGTACAATCAGGTCGAAGATAAAGAGTTTTTTAGGGACCATTCTCCTTGCCTTAAGAGATTGCGGCTCAGGAAATCTGCCGTGGTGTTTTCTTTCCCCTTTATATGTAGAGCTGTTAATGATAGGAAATGCTGCTCTGCTAGCTGGAACAGCCGTTCTGCTACATTCATCAGGGATTTGGAACGGGTCCCGCCTTGGTGGTTGATATACGCTACGGTGACCAGATTGTCGGAGAACACTCGCACATGATGGCCCTGTATATACACAAGCAGTTCTTTAGCCGCCAGCTCTACTGCTGTCAATTCTTTCAAGTTGGATGACATCTCTATCTGATGATGTTCCCATAGGCCCTGGACCAGAATTTCCCCCATATGAGCCCCCCAACCGGAAGGGCTAGCATCCGTGGTGATTATGCGGGATATGTCATATTCCCAGGGAACCCCTCTGGATAAATTATTCTCATCTAGCCACCATTCTAGGGACTCCCTTGTGTTTCGGGACAAGGTTAGCTGGCCCTCTAAGTAACCCCCAAGCATTTTTTGATGCCTTAAGACCTCCCCCTGTAGAGTTCTTGAATGAAACTGGGCCCACTGGACCGCCGGGATACAGGAGGAAAGTGAACCTAGAAGGGACATGGCTTTCCTGAGGGACATGGTCGGGTTATTGGAAGCGTTCAGGACCTGATAGTGTAGGCGAACCAGCTTCTCTGGGGGCAGACGGCATTCCTGTTTTACGGAATCTAGGATGAGGCCCAAGAATTGTTGGATTCTCATCGGCTGTAACCGAGATTTTTTAATGTTAAGCAGCCATCCTAACCGTTCTAGGGCAGACCTTGCCCTTTGTAGCTGTTGCAAACAATGGTTAGCCGTTTTCCCTACAATCAAGAAGTCATCTAAGTAGGGAACTACTAAAATGTCTGATTCACGTAGATGGGCCATAACTTCCGCTACTACTTTAGTAAACACACGGGGAGCGACTGCTACCCCAAAGGGGAGGGCCGCATACTGGAAATGTTGAACTGACCCATCTAACTGCACTGCCACTCTGAGAAAACTCTGATGATCTGCATGAATGGGTATATGGTAGTAGGCAACTTTCAAATCTAACACCACCATGAAGCAGTTTTGAAACAGTAATTTTATTGTTGAATTAATTGTTTCCATCTTAAATGGACGTGTGACCAGGAATTCATTGAGGGATTTAAGATTTATTATGGTCCTAAAGGAACTGTCTGGCTTGCGGACCAGGAACAAAGGGGAGTAGAAACCTTTCCCCCTTTCTTCCTCTGGAACTTTAGTTAGGACCTTTTTATGGCAAAGATCCCGAACTTCAGCTTCCAGGGCAGACTGTTCTGATGAGGATGACCTAAGAGGAGTGACCTTAAAACGATCTTGGGGAACCCGGGAGAATTCTAGTCGTAGGCCCGCAGTTACCACCCCCAGTATCCAGTTGCTATTAGAGATTAATGCCCAGGCCGGGTAGAAGGCAGCTAGTCTCCCCCCTACCGGAGCAACTAGTCATTGGGGCGGCTTTTTAGTGTCCCGTGCTGGACCTTCCTGGCGCCCCCCTCCTCCGAACATGAATCCAGTACCTCTCCTTCTTTTGTCGTCCCTTCTGCCCTGATCCCTGGACGGCCTCCTACGGAAATATCCTTTCCTGGTAAAGGGGCGTCTAAAAGAGGGGTTCGGCAGGCTGGGGAACTTCTTTTTATCGTCCCCGGCCTTTTCTAAAAGTTCATCCAGGACGGGCCCAAACAGGTATTCGCCCTCACAAGGAATGGAACAGAGTCGAGATCTGGCCTGGATGTCTCCTGGCCAGCATTTTAACCAGAGAGCCCTTCGAGCTGCGTTGGATAAACCTGCGGTCCTGGCCGCCATCCTCGCAGAATCTGCTGACGCATCAGCCAGAAAAGCAGCAGCACTTTGGATAACTGGTAAGGCTTTTCGAATGTATGCTCTCGAGGTTCCATCCTTCAATTGGGAATCCAGCTGATCCAGCCAGACCATCAAGGATCTGGCCGTACATGTGGCCGCTACCGCTGGTCTCAATGCACCCGCTGACATCTCCCATGTTCCTTTCAGAAAAGAATCCGCTTTTTTATCTAGCGGGTCTTTTAAGGAGGCCATGTCATCGAAAGGTATGGAGGACTTTTTGGAGGCTTTGGCCACTGCCGCGTCCAGCTTAGGGGCCTTGTCCCATTTGGTTACCACTGGGTCATCAAACGGGTACCTTCGTTTGAAGGCAGGTGGCAAAGAACCTCTTTTTTCAGGCTTTTTCCATTCTCTATTTATTAGGTTCTGGACTTTATCATTCAACGGGAAGGATCTGCGCTTTCTGGGATCTAGGCCTCCGAACATCACGTCCTGTGCTGAAAGCTCCGGTTTTGTGTCTGCTACCCCCATAGTGGACCTTACTGCTTTAACTAACTTATCCATCTGGTCTAAGGGAAAGCAGAAACGGCTCGAGTCTTCCTCTGAAGATGATGAAGTGGAGGCCGGGGAATCTGAGGAGATATCGATTCCAGGTGCGGCCGAGGACTCTGAACCAGAGAGGTTAACATCTCTTCCCTTAGAGGAGTCTTTTCTAGATAGGGCCTTCGTTTCTGTCCTGATTATCTCCCTCAGGCTTGTGGTGAAGTCCGGTGTTTCTTCCGCCACCTGTATGGACGGGGAAGAGTGTAAGGGCCTGTCAATCTACCCCTAGGGTACCCCTATCCAACCCCTACCGTTTGTCGCACGCATGGCTGACACAACTTTTTAGGGTGGCCGTCTGGCAAAGGGCAATTACAGAGGGCACATTCCCTGTGCTTCTGCTTCCCCGTAGCTTTCCTTGCCTGCGAAAGAACAAAAATAAAACACTGCATCAGGGTACATTCACGGAGATCTCTTACCCATGCAGATGAGGCAGGTACCGGGTCACGGAGGGAGGCAGGAGGGTCCTTTAGCCTGGAGGAACTTCTGTGGCTTTGTTCGCCCGTCCGTTTCCTCTTCTGCTGGCCACTCGCCTGTGAATTCACTGTGGCCTGTTTCTCTGGGCGCTCCTGCGCCTCGTCCTGCTGCTCTGTGGGGGCTTCTGTCGAATCCATTGCTGGGCCTTCAGAAGCACCCCAGCAGCGTCACCTCCTGCTTTTAATGCCTCCCACAGTGTCCGGGTCAGCAGGGCTCTGGCGCGGCACCTCCTCCCCCGGGTCCTCCCCCCCGCGACTCCCCCCCCCCACATGCCCCGTCCACCCCCCCCTCCCCGGGTACCGCGCGCCGCCCCAGACCGCCGAGCACCGGCGGCGCATCCCGGAAAGCCGGCCGGCACCCGACTTCCGGTTTCGGCGTTCCCGGCCCCGCCCCTTCCGCTGCGTCACTTCCGCCGCGCGATCAAGACCGCGGGAGCGCACGGAAAGGAGCCGGCACGGCGCCCCCGGCTCCGGAATGCCTGCCGCCCCCACATGCGCCGACCTGCCTCCGCCGCACAGGCGTGACCGCCAGCCCCCGGAGAGAGAGAGAGAGAGGAGCAAGCGGAGACCGGGGGGATGCAACAGGAGGGGTTCCAGGGGTCATACGTACCTTGTGCCGGCCCTATGGAGACGGCTGTCCACCGGACCCTCTGCTCCGCCTGCTCCAACCACTGTCGTGGTGACCTACCCGGCCCCACCGTGGCGCATCCAGGGACCCGAGCTTGACCGAGGTAGGAGACCCCCCCGCTACCTGGGTCGGTCAGCCGGCCTGGGAATCCCTCGACGACTCCATGATGGACCATCTGTAGGAAGTCCCGTCCTATAGGAACAGGAAACCAACTGATGCGTGGGAGAGGTGCCGCCCTTTTGTATCTGTAGGTTTCCTGTTCCTGAAGGGCGGATCCCCTCTCTCAGGTGGTGCTGTCATGGACGACCGAATAAAATTGCTGTCACACCAGTGCTACTACATTTGTATTCCAAGTCTAAAGCCCCCGTTACACACTGTGATATCGCTAACAATATCGCTGCAAAGTCACCGATTTTGTGACGTTACAGCGATATTTCTAGCGATATCGCTGCATGTGATACTTACCTCCGACCGGCTCCCCCGCTGGTTATCGCTGATCGCGCGAGAAGCTGCTGGATCATTCCTCGTCGGTCACTTCCTGCGGCGCTTCCTGCTGTGACAACGAGCAACGCGTGGAGCCGGGCGGGAGGACGCAGGATCGCCGCGT
The DNA here is from genome assembly GCF_039654945.1 of Dendrobates tinctorius. Taxonomy (NCBI): domain Eukaryota; kingdom Metazoa; phylum Chordata; class Amphibia; order Anura; family Dendrobatidae; genus Dendrobates; species Dendrobates tinctorius. The sequence continues at coordinate 10,842,958 of NW_027361939.1, read as the reverse complement.
CTGACAGGTAAGTAGCGATCCCCGTCCCCAACGATGTCGCTAGTGAGATCCGCCTGTGTGGCAGCTCACTAGCAACCACCCAGCGATGCACCAGCGATCCTGACCGCGTCATATCGCTAGTCGGGATCGCTGGTGCATCGCTAGGTGTAACGGTACCCTTAAGTGGTATTTTTTATTTATTGAACCTGCGTTTTGGAAAACAAAGTCTTCTAGTTGAGGTTACAATCACAGGTCGCTTGGACAAGGAAAAAAATTAATATATATTGACAAATCAAGTATTGCGTGTTTTGAGGTCCTTTTTTGTGTTAAAGTATATAACACAAAATCATTGAAACATTTTCCTGGGCTACATTTCTCAGCCATACACTATTCCGTAGTGTGGAGCAAATTTCTGTGACCTCTAAAACTGCCAAAAAGCTTTTCAAAATTTAATAGGCCTTCATTTCTCATACATACAGTGTTACATGGTTTGTGATCATGTGAACATTTCTGTGATCTGTCAAACTGCTAAAAAGCTTTTAAAAATTTTGTAGGCTTCTATTTCTCAGACATATAGTGTCACATGGCCTGTGAACATTTCTGTTGTCTCTAAATGTGAATAAAAGCATTGAAACATTTTTTGGGATTGAATTTGATTGTCATCCATACACTTATATGTTCTTTGTTACATTATGGTGGAGTCAACTCAAGAAGACCGCTTTGATTGCTGCAGGTGACCAATTGTTTTCTTTTATTAAAAATAAAATTATTTTCAATAGACCTAGCAATTACAAAATGCATAAGGTATGCGTTAATGGACAGGGAAGTGGAACGCTCATTATGGTGCACGCAGATGAGGAGGACGTGGGGCAAGAGCGACTACACCTGTTGCTGGAGCACAAGAAACATGCCCATCCATGACACATACTGTAGGTTCCTGTCCCACTTTGCAAGGAGGCACAGTACCCCACTTCTGAAGTCAGAGCAGTGCAAACAGATGGTCAGTTGGATAGCAGATAATGCTCCAGCAGGCTTAGAAGTACCACACAGTCTTACACACCGCCCAGTCTCACCAGTCTAAAGTCTGGATCCCATAATCCTCAACTTCATCCACCTTCCTCCCTCCATGTTGTGTTCCAGTAGACTAGTGATCCCACCCTAGGACACTCCAAGGAGCTCTTTACAATATCATTTCATTATTGTGGCCTCTTAACCTGCATGCTCCAAGAAGGACAGGAGGACAAGTTGGTTAGTGATGCACAAACCTTAGAGCAGCCATGGCCCCAAAAAGAACATGATGGTGGGGAGCAGAAAATTTGGGATAAGGAGGAAAATGATGAGACACAGTTGCCGCTATGTCTTGTAGTTGTTAAGTAACTAAGTCAGGAGGACCATGGTGCGGGTGGTGGAAAACGAGGTGATGGATGACAAAGTCACCGACCCAACCTGGGAAGCTGGCATGCAGAGCAAGGCCAGCAGTACTAAAGGGGAGAGATCGGCATCACCAAAACCGACATTGCATTTGCCTTTCAGCCAGGGGGTGACTGGACCCCGATCTCTTGACCCCTGTTGAACCCTCACTACCTGAGAGGGGGAAACGCGTCAGGTTTTTGCCGTCATCAGTGGTTGATAAGTATCTTTCTTTTACACACTGCACTTGACAGACCACTTGATTGAGCCTGGTTTGAGAAACTTGGGCAGCCATAAGAGTTGGCATTTTATTGAGAATTAACTGAGGGGTATGGGGGAGTGTACATTGTAACCTCTGTAAGCATTTTTTTGTGCCAGGTATTTTCTGGAGAGGCGGATATAGCCTCTTGCTACATTAGGACTGCTCCTTCACCTGTGTGCCATATACTGCATATTATATGTGGGATTTTCTGTCTGTCAAATCCATGTGCATTGTGTGTTTTTTAGGGTGTCCTGATTTATTGGACACTGTCTAGAGGTGCTGTGCATTATATTGAATGTTGTGTGGGGTACTGTCTTACCGATTAGCAGCTCTAAACTTGTGTTTTGACTACGAGATAGGTGTCATTAAGCTGCATTTGTTATATACCCTCATTCTTGATTTCGAGGTAAGAGTTTACTAGGGGGGTGTTCATATTATTTAATAATTGTGATTTATCAATTTTGTGGTAAGACGTTTTTTGAAAGGTTTACTTACCCCTCATCATTATTCTAGCAGCTGTTAGCATTTTTTGACTATGAGAAGGGCTGTATTAGGGTATAATAGGGTATTCTAGCCCATTGCCCCTCTGATATACATTGACTTTTGAAAATGGACGCTGTTTGATTGATATTGGACCCCCTGGTATTTTGTGACTTCACATATATATGTCTCTTTTAATCATTAAATTAAAAGTTATATTTTAGGGCCTGACCACTAAGAATCTAACCACCACCAGCATGATCAGCCACATGTCATCTAAGCACCCGACTCAGTGGGCCGAACACCTTGGTCCACGATTGGTGCCATCAGGTGACACAACTGCCTCTTTCCCGGTGCTTTCCAATCCCCTGTCCAAAACACTGGCACAGATGCCTCCTGCCCTACTCCTATCTTTGCACATTCTGACTTACCATCATCAGGCACTTTCAAATCATTGTCCCAGCCCAGCGTTCATCTGTCCCTACTCCAGACCTTGGAACGAAAAAGAAAGTTCCCAGCCACCCATCCACAGGCCCAAATGCTAAACGGGCACATTTCCATGTTGGAAATGTTGCCATTTTGAATGGTAAACATGGAGAATTTCCACCGACTTATGGCTGCAGCCGTCCCTCTGTACTCAGTCCTCAGCTGTCACTTTTTCTCCTGATGTGATATCCCCTCCTTGTACCAGCATGTGTCTAGGAATATTCCCCGTGCTTTTACCAATGCACTTATCGGCATTGTCCACTTAACGACCGACAAATGGACAAGCGCTTGTGGCCATGTCACACCCTGGCACAGCACTTTTGTACTCGATGCTGAGGATTGCTGGCCCTACTTCTATCAGAGATTCTTCCACCTCCTGCATCAGTTCCTGTATCTCCTACTGCTCCTCCTTATTCTCCATCTCTGATGTGCTACCTCAGTGCATGTTGCCCAAATCAGTCAGAAGCTGGAAGCTCTGTTGCACTGCCTCAGTGAAGTGCCAACAGGCTGTACTGAAGCTAATTTGTCTAGGAGACAAACCACACACCACGGCAGAGTTACTTAAAGGAATAACAGACAAGACATATCTGTGGTTTTTGCCACTGAACCTCCAACCAGGCATGGTTGTGTGTCATAATGGGCGTAACCTGGTGGTGGCTTTGAAGCTTGGCAAGCTCATACACATACCATGCTTGGCACATGTGCTCAACTTGACAGTTCAGTGGCTTCTGAAAACAGATTTGCCAGAACTTCTGATCAAGGAACAGTGCTTCAGCTCCCATTTCTGCAAGTTGGCTACAGCTACTGCCGCTTTGGCAGTGCTGCAGCATTGCATGCAAGTGCCAGCTCACTGACTGGCATGCGAAGTCACCACGCACTGAAACTCCACACTGAACACAAGGCTTTGTGAGCAGAAGAGGCCAGCGGTTAAGTATTAGCTCCAACACACCTGGTCAGCTTCTGCACATAACAACTGAAGAGTGGGCATGGAGGTCTGACATTTTTGGGGGGTCTCCAGGACTTTGAGGACTCCACAAAGATGGTGGGCGGCGATGATGCCATAGTCAGCTTTACTATCCCAGTTCTGTGCCTACTTAAACAGTCACTGCTCACAATTAAATTAGAAGCTTTGCATGCGGACCAGGTGGAGGCTGGAGGAAGACATTACACAGAGATTGTAGCTAGCTCAGCCTCATCTCATCTGCTCAGTGCAGATTGGGTAACAATGAGGAGGTGGACGCTGTAAAGGAGGAAGAGGAGGAAAATGAGATGGTGGCTAGCGCAACAGAGGCTAGTAGCCACACAACCTTCGTACATCTCTCCTATGTGGATGGGCTGAGGATGGGAATGAGGAGCAAAAGAGGGAAGAGGAGGAGATGGAGAGTCATCATCATGGTGGAGACGGGGAAGTTTTGGCTGTATAGAGCTTGGCACATAGGGCAAACTTTACATACTCAATATTTTAATGAGGCCCGCCAGTTGTTGCCTTTGAGGGCTCTATAGATGACCCTTGTCATAATTTCTACCTGGCTTTGCACATTCTGCAAGGCCTTTATGACTGTATAAGTACATTAACTACAGTTTCAAAATATTTGCAATACGATGGTATGTAAAACTTACAAAAAGCGTAGAAAAATATTTCAGGATTAGATTACTCATCCCTAGAGAATGTGCTTTCTGTCACATTTTGGTGGTGTATAACAGTAGAAAAAAGCATTTGAAAATGTTGCTTGTTCTTCACATTTCTTACCCATACACTTTTCCGTGTTGTGGGGTACATATTTTCTGATATATAAGACTAAAAAAAGTTTAAAAATGTTGCTGGGCTATACTTCTCAGCCATACAGTCTTATGTGTTCTTGAGTACATTGCTTTGGTATATAACCCTCAAAACACATGTTCAAAATATTATCGCTATAATATTGATCACCCAAAGACTATTCCGTGGTCTAGAGTACATTTTCTTGGTACTTACGGTAACCCTCAAAAAACTTTATTAGTATTATATTGCTCATCCATAGGGTATTAAATCTTGCTGGATAAATTTAGTTGCTATATAAGTGTAAAAAAGATTCAAAATTTTATCGGTATTAGATTGTTCATCCATAAACTATTCCATGGTATTCATTGGTATATAAACCACCCAAAACTTGTTTACAAAATTTATCAGTATTACATTGCTCATCCATAGACTTACATATTCTTGGGTAGATTTCAGTGTTATATAAGCCACCAAAAACTTGATTAAAAATGTATCAGTATTATAATGCTCACCTGTAGACTATTCCAAGGTCTGGAGTATATTTTGTTGGCATATAACCCTGAAAAAACTTGTTCAAAATTTATTAGTATCATATTGCTCACCCACAGGGTATTACATGTTCTTAGGTACATTTAGTTGCTACAGTATATAACCTCCATACCTTGTTCCAAATGTATCGGGTATCGGTATTAGCATCATATTACTCACCCATAGGGTATTACATCTTCATAGGTACATTTAGTTGTTATATAAGCCTCCAAAAACTTGTTCCAAATGTACTGGCATTGTATTGCTCACCCATAGGGTATTACATCTTCTTGGGTACATTTGGTTGCTATATAAGCCTCCAAAAACTTGTTAAAAAATTATTGGTATAATATTGCTCACCCATAGAGTATTACATCTTCTGGGTACATTTCGGTGCTACATAAGCCTCAAAAAATTGTTCAAAATTTATCGGTATTATAATGCTCACCTATACACTATTTTATGGTCTGGAGTACATTTCCTTGCTCTTAAAGCATAAAAAAACTTGTTCAAAATTTATCAGTATTATATTGCTCATCCATAGGGTATTACCGTATATACTTGAGTATAAGCCAAGATTTTCTGCCCATTTTTTGGGCTGAAAGTCCCCCTCTCGGCTTATACGCGAGTCATATACCGGGGGTGCGCAGGGGGTATCAGAGACCATACTCACAACTCCTGGCACATCTCTGCAGCCCCTGTTTCTCCCTCTTCCTGCAGTCACGTGGTACCACTCATTAAACTCATGAATATGCGCATATTTATGAGTTTAATGAGTGGTACCATGTGACCAGCTGAATGCAGGAAGCAGACAACAGAGGGAAAAGCAGGGGCTGCTGCTGCAGAGAAGACGGGGGTGAGTATGATGGGGGCAGAGTGATATTCACCTGTCCCGGTTCCATCGCCGTGCACCGCTGTGTCTCCTGGTCCTCCTGCTGTGACATTCAGGTCAGAGGGCGCGATGATGTAGTCAATGCGCGCCCTCTGCTGTCACTGCAAATGTCTAGGTGTAAAAAGCTCATTAGAAAGATCTCTGTACTGTCCCCTCATATATTTGTACATTGTAATAAAATCGCCACAAAAAATTTGTTTTTCAAAACTGAATTACATTGGTACTGCAATCCACAAATTCCCTTAATAACCTTGGTTACTCTTCTCCACCCTTTCTAGTTTAGCTATGTCCTTCTTATACACCAGAGACCAAAATTATACACAGTATTCTAAGTGTGACTTGCATAGAGGAGAAACTATGTTCTTGTCCTGAGCATCTGTGCCTCTTAATGCATCCCATTATTTTATTAAGCTTGGCAGCATCTGCCTGGCACCCACATGCCCAAGTCTATTTCTGTGACAGTTTTACCCAGCGTTTTACCTTTAGTACGCAATTATATTTTTTATTTCCTCTGACCAAGTTTATGACCTTACATTTATTTACTTTAGACTTTAATTGCCAATTCTCAGCCCAAGCCTCCAGCCTAAATAAATCTACCTGTAATATTAAATTATCCTCCTCTGTGTTGATTTACCTTGGAAAGTTTAGTATCATCATTCAGCATTTCTGATTTGTAGGACCTAATTTTTATCCTATACTTGATGCACTGCAGAATCTGCTGTTTTTCCCTTCGTAAATTCTGGAAACCATGATGAACTGGCCAAAATACCAGAGAATAGATGTTAAATCGATCCAGCAAATGATCAAATTTGGTGAGATGCATCATAGGCGTGAACAGTGATAAAAAGCTGGCCATACACATATGGTTGCCCACAGCCAAGTGCTCATTTGGCCATCAGTTATCTCTCTTGACTCCTCCATATACATGAACATGTGGCTAAGCCAAGCATTTCTGTTTTCATAGGGGATAGTGGAGAAAGCTGCTGCCAAACGTCTTTGGAAGTGGCTTCTCTCCTGAAGAATAAAAGGGTCAAGTATTCAAATTCAAACTGTCCAACCCTTATCTCCCCTCAACATCATCTGTTGGTGAAGAGTTGGAAGGCCCTCATAGACATTAGATGGGAGATCAATGCTGCCGAAATCGATGAGTTCAGCCAACTTTAGTAGAGTCTCAAGAAGTCCTATTAATGCCAATGATCAATGCTTGTCCTCTACAAATGTAGCAATAGTCTTTTGATAAACATAGTGAAAATTATTAATAAAAATATTAACTAAACTGACACAAATTTTCATATACTCTGAGTAAAAAACACCAAACTCCATAATGTGGAACCTTGTGAAATATTTCTAAAGTTAAAAATCCAAGTGAGGTGAACAACGCGATAGTGAATTAGTGGACCGTCTGCCCAACAGGAGCTATAATGTTTACTTGTGTTGTGAGTTCATTTTCCCCTTCACCATTGAGGTCTGATGAACTCCCTCTTCTGGTGAAGGAAGGTAGTGAGGCTGATTACAAAGCACCGGAGCAGAATGATGATGACTGGGTGACTGGAATTGCTGACTGGATATAAGGCAGCCGACGCCCTTCTGCCTTGCGGGTGATTTCTCTGAGGGATTCTTGGAGACCAGTCTGATTCCTGCTCCTCAAAAGCTAAGTTTTTCTGCTCTGCTTTTTGCATTTGTGTTTTGGTTTTGTTTTGCCTTGTTTTTCTGATTTCTGCCTTTCCCTGCTGGGTGAGCTGAATTCCTTTTTGCTCTGTCTTCAGAAAATACCTGAGTACTGATATAGTCTTTTTGAAGCCTAGCGTCTTCAGGGCTTTTTTCCCTATCAGTCTGTTGGCTCTTGTTTTTGAGAGGGTTTTGGTGGATTGCAGACAGCAGCTTTTCTATCCTGTCCTATATAGTTAGCTTGGGCCCCATCATTTGCTCAGCCTATCTTTCTATCTGTGTGAGTGTTTTTTCATCTTGCTTCACTGTCATTAAATGTTGGGGGCTGCCTATTGCTTTGGGGTCTGCTCTGGGGCAGTTTAGAGTTCCCTTTCTGTCTTTAGGCTATGTAGTTCTCCGGCTGTGATCGAGGGGTCTAGGGCACCGTAGGAACCCCCCACGGCTACTGCTATTTGTTGTTATTAGGTTCAGGGGTCTGCAATCTGATAGCTGCCAACTTCTCTGGTTTTCTGGACTTAGCTAGTATTTCTGTTTTTGCCTCCTACGGTGACTCATTCATAACAGAATCACCCGCCATACCGCAGATCCTAGGGTACTCAATAGCAGGAAAGAACTGTAAAAAAAAAACAAAAAAAAACAAATGGTGTGTATATTTTTTCCTCTATATCTCTGAGGCCGTAGGGTGAATTTTTTTTTTCTCTCAATGGAGATAAAGCAATTGTCTGATCGTGTGGAGCAGCTCGCTGCGGAAGTGCGGGGAATTTCCCCCTACCTTGCTCATTCACATGCTGCTGAACCAAAGATCCCTACTCCTGATGTGTTTTTTGGGGATCGGTCTAAATTTTTGAATTTCAAAAATAATTGTAAATTATTTTTTGCCTTGAAGCCTAACTCGTCAGGGAGCTCAGCGCAGCAGCTTAAAATTGTCATCTCTTTACTGCGTGGCGAACCCCAGGATTGGGCGTTTTCTTTGAAACCAGATGATCCTATTCTAACTAATGTGAACGCATTTTTTCAAGCCTTGAGGTTGTTGTATGACAAAGTTAATGCTTTTGATCAGGCTGAAAAGATCCTGTTGGCATTGAGCCAGGGTCGAGATTCTGCAGAATTGTACTGTCAAAAATTCTGAAAGTGGGCGGTCCTTACTACCTGGAATGATAATGCCTTGGCAGCTCTCTTTCGGAAGGGTTTGTCAGAAGCCGTAAAAGATACTATGGTGGGATTTCCTGTTCCCTCTGGTCTTGACGATTCTATGTCATTAGCCATTCAGGTTGATCGGCGTTTACATGAACGCAGGACTGCACGAGAGGTGTTGCCACCTGTTGAACAAGTAAGAGCAGCTGACAGCACAACGGAGGAGTGGATGCCGGTTCAAAGGTTCATGGACCCAAATGAACAATAGTCCAAATAAGGAAGAGGAACAGCATCCGGTCTGGTAAACCAACCGGGAGTAATATGGGTAAAGTTTAATGGAGGATCTATCCCCTTAGGTCAAAAAAATGGACTCCTTCAATTGTTGAAGCACTTGGCCTGCTGACTTTTTCAGTATAAGGCGCTTTATTCCATGGCCCATATGGGGCATGTAAGAGTAGGCGACAGGTGTGCAGGGCTAGATGCTCATCAGTCAAGGCCCATATGGGGCACATAGGAGTTGGCTTTTAGGTGTGCAGGGCTAAACGCGGTATGGCTGTCATACTAGCGGTGGATACCGCGTTTAGCCCTGCACACCTAAAGCCAACTCCTATGTGCCCCATATGGGCCTTGACTGATGAGCATCTAGCCCTGCACACCTGTCGCCTACTCTTACATGCCCCATATGGGCCATGGAATAAAGCGCCTTATACTGAAAAAGTCAGCAGGCCAAGTGCTTCAACAATTGAAGGAGTCCATTTTTTTGACCTAAGGGGATAGATCCTCCATTAAACGTTACCCATATTACTCCCGGTTGGTTTACCAGACCAGATGCTGTTCCTCTTCCTTACCTGTTGAACAAGTGTCTGAACCTATGCAATGTGATAGAGTTTTGTACAGGGAGCAACTTCAGGAGTTCAGAAGGCGTAATAAGCTGTGTTTTTTTTGTGGAGATGCCTCGCATATTATTTCTGTCTGTCCTAAACGAGAGAAACGTTTTGCACACAAGTTTTCTGTGGGTGGTGTTCAACCTAAGTTTCTTCTGGCAATTACTCTGATCTGCTCCCTGTCCACATTTTCCACCAAGGCTTTTGTGGATTCGGGAGCAGCCCTTAACCTAATGGACTTGGATTTTGCTAAACGTTGTGGATTTCCGATGACACCTCTGTGGACGCCTATTCGTTTGAGGGGGATTGATGCTACTCCTTTGGCGAAAAATAAACCTCAGTTTTGGACCCAGGTGGTAATGCGGGTCACCACAGACCATGAAGAAAATTGCAGATTTTTGGTGTTGCATAATTTGCATGATACCATTGTTCTGGGGTTTCCCTGGTTGCAAATTCATAATCCAGTTTTGGATTGGAAATCTGTGTTTGTGGTGAGTTGAGGCTGTCGGTGTGCCCTTAGTGAGGCTCCGGTTTTTTCCACCTCTCCTCAGTCGCATGATGTTCCTGACTATTTGGCAGACTTTTATGATGTATTTAGTGAGAATGAGTCTGCGTCTTTGCCTCCTCATAGGAGTTATGACTGTGCAATTGAACTGAGCCCGGGGTGTAAATTTCCCAAGGGTCGGCTCTTCAATTTATCTGTACCCGAGCATGAGGCTATGCGATCCTATATTAAGGAGGCGTTGGAGAAGGGTCATATTAGACCATCCTTTCACCCTTAGGTGCCGGCTTTTTTTTCGTGGCCAAAAAGGATGGTTCATTAAGGCCTTGTATTGATTATCGTGCCCTCAACAAAATTACTATTAAATATCAGTATCCGTTAACCCTGATTTCGGATCTATTCTCCAGAGTTAAAGGTGCTTGCTGGTTTACCAAGCTTGACCTCAGGGGGCGTATAATCTTATCCGCATTAAGCATGGAGATGAATGGAAGACGGCGTTTAATACTCCGGAGGGACATTTTGAGTACCTGGTGATGCCTTTTGGGCTCACTAATGCCCCTTCTTTCTTCCAGTGCTTCATGAACGACATTTTCCGAGACTTTGTGGATAAATTTTTGATTATCTATCTGGATGATATTTTGATCTTCTCCAAGGATTGGGATTCTCATGTGGAACATGTTCGGACTGTGTTCCGGATCTTGAGGGAGAATTCCCTGTATGTCAAAGGATCGAAATGCCTTTTTGGGGTACAGAGCATTTCATTTTTGGGATTTATTTTGTCTCCGTCAACTATTGAAATGGACCCGGCCAAGGTACAGGCCATTTATGATTGGGTTCTGCCCACTTCTTTGAAGGCCCTCCAGAAGTTTTTGGGTTTTGCTAATTTTTATTGGAAATTTATAGCAAAATTTTCTAGTATTGCCAAGCCATTGACTGATCTGACTAAGAAGGGTGCTGATGTGTTGAATTGGTCTCCGTAGGCTGTTTCTTCCTTTCAGGAGCTGAAGCGAAGATTCACTTCTGCCCCGGTTTTGCGGCAACCTGATGTCTCACTCCCGTTCCAGGTAGAGGTGGATGCTTCTGAGATTGGTGCAGGAGCTGTTTTGTCCCAAAAGGATCCTGTAACATCTAAAATGAATCCCTGTGCTTTCTTTTCCCGAAAGTTCTCTCCATCTGAACGTAACTATGATGTGGGGAATCGGGAACTGTTAGCCATGAAATGGGCATTTGAGGAGTGGAGACATTGGTTGGAGGGAGCTAAACACCAAGTCGTGGTCCTCACTGACCACAAGAATTTGATTTACCTGGAGTCGGCCAAACGCTTGAACCCTAGACAGGCTAGGTGGGCCTTGTTTTTTACACGTTTTGATTTTGTGGTCTCTTTTCTTACTGGCACTAAGAATGTCAAGGCAGACGCCCTCTCTAGGAGCTTCTTTGCTGATTCTCCTGTGGTGACCAAGCCTGCTACCATCTTAGGCGAAGGGGTAGTTCTTTCTGCCATCTCGCCCGATTTGAGACGTGCTCTGGAAGAGTTCCAGGAGGACAAACCTGAGCGCTGTCCCAGTGGAAAGTTGTATGTTCCTGACCAGTGGAAGAAGAGATTGATGTCTGAAGTTCATTGCTCTGCATTGGCTGGTCATCCAGGTATTTTTGGTACTAGAGATCTGGTGAGTCGGTCTTTTTGGTGGCCCGCCTTGTCTCGTGATGTCAGGAATTTTGTGCAGCCCTGTGGGACTTGCTCCCGGTCTAAACCTTGTTCTTGCTCTAGTGGGTTGTTGATGCCTTTGCCGGTACCCAGGAGGCCATGGACCCATATTTCAATGGATTTCATCTCTGATATGCCTGTCTCTCAGAGAATGACTGTTATTTGGGTGATTTGTGATAGGTTCTCTAAGATGGTTCATCTTGTACCACTCCCTAAGTTGCCATCTTCCTCTGAGTTGGTGCCCCTGTTTTTGCAACAGGTGGTTCGCTTGCACGGGATTCCTGAGAACATTGTATCTGACAGAGGAGTTCAGTTTGTGTCTAGATTTTGGAGGACTTTCTGTTCCAAGCTGGGAATTCAGTTGTCCTTCTCCTCTGCTTTTCACCCTCAGACCAATGGGCAGACGGAGAGAACAAACCAGACCTTGGAGTCGTATTTGAGATGTTTTATTTCCGCTGATCAGGATGATTGGGTTTCATTTTTGCCCTTGGCCGAATTTGCTTTAAATAATAGAGCTAGTTCTGCCACTTTGATGTCACTTTTTTTTGTAACTTTGGGTTTCATCCTCGATTTTCTTCAGGGTAGGTGGAGCCTTCTGCCTGCCCAGGTGTTGACACTGTGGTGGAGAGAATGCACCAGATCTGGGACCAAGTGGTGGATAAGTTGTCTATCTCCCAGGAAAAGGCCCAGCGGTTTTCCAACCGACATAGGACCATTGGTCCCCAGTTTAAGGTTGGTGATATGGTTTGGTTATCATCAAAAAACATCGCTATGACGGTGGCTTCTCCTAAGTTTAAGCCTAGATTTATTGGACCTTACAAGATTGTGGAGATTATTAATCCGGTCTCTTTTCGTTTGGCTCTTCCTGTCACATTTAAAATTCATAATGTGTTTCATAAGTCCTTGTTGAAGAGGTTTGTTGAACCAGTTGTTCCTGGGGTGGCACCTCCGGACCCTGTATTAGTTGAAGGTAACATGGAATATGAGGTATAGAAGATACTGGATTCCTGTCTGGCTAGACGGAGACTCCAGTATTTGGTTAAGTGGAAGGGTTATGGTCAGGAGGATAATTCCTGGGTCTCTGCCTCTGATATTCATGCCAAAAGATTGGTGCGTGCCTTTCATCCGGCTCACCCTGATCGCCCTGGTGGCGTGGATGAGGGTTCGGTGACCCCTCCTCAAGGGGGAGGTACTGTTGTGAGTTCATTTTCCCCTTCACGATTGAGGTTTGATGAACTCCCTCTTCTGGTGAAGGAAGGTAGTGAGGCTGATTACAAAGCACCTGAGCAGAATGATGATGACTTGGTGACTGGAATTGCTGACTGGATATAAGGCAGCCGACGCCCTTCTGCCTTGCGGGTGATTTCTCTGAGGGATTCTTGGAGACCAGTCTGATTCCTGCTCCTCAAAAGCTAAGTTTTTCTGCTCTGCTTTTTGCATTTGTGTTTTGGTTTTGTTTTGCCTTGTTTTTCTGATTTCTGCCTTTCCCTGCTGGGTGAGCTGAATTCCTTTTTGCTCTGTCTTCAGAAAATACCTGAGTACTGAAATAGTCTTTTTGAAGCCTAGCGTCTTCAGGGCTTTTTTCCCTATCAGTCTGTTGGCTCTTGTTTTTGAGAGAGTTTTGGCAGATTGCAGACAGCAGCTTTTCTATCCTGTCCTATATAGTTAGCTTGGGCCCCATTGTTTTTTTCAGCCTATCTTTCTATCTGTGTAAGTGTTTTTTCATGTTGCTTCACCATCATTATATGTTGGGGGCTGCCTATTGCTTTGGGGTCTGCTCTGGGGCAGTTTAGAGTTCCCTTTCTGTCTTTAGACTATGTAATTCTCCGGCTGTGATCGAGGGGTCTAGGGCACCGTAGGAACCCCCCACGGCTACTGCTATTTGTTGTTGTTAGGTTCAGGGGTCTGCAATCCGATAGCTGCCAACTTCTATGGTTTTCTGGACTTACTGTAGCTAGTATTTCTGTTTTTGCCTCCTACGGTGACTCATTCATAACATACTTGTATATAAAGCCAAAAGAACCAGTAATCTATGTAGGAAATCCAAATAATGTAGAAGAGATGGCTGGTACATAGTGCACAGTGACTAAATCTCCACTCAGTCTGAGTAGACTGTTGAGCATTTCCTTTCAGAACACACTTGTGAGGTAGAAGAAAAACCACACAGACTTCCGACACAAGATGTGAGGTGAAGATGAGTCTGTCAAATTTTGTTGTTTCTTTACATGGCATCTACAAAAAATGAATTAGACATTCCTGTAGATTGTAAGCCCTTGAGGGTAGGGTCCTCTTTTTCACTGTTGGTTTGTTCATTGTAATCTATATGTGACGTGAGTCACTATAGTAATAATAAGTCCCAAAAATGGAGGGAAAAACTACTGTAACAGATAGTAATTTAAAACTACTTACTGGATAATTAAAGGGAGGTCAAACGATCCGAGGTCAGGTCCAGGAAATGGCGCAGTACAACAAGGGGTAGTCAGAGACGAAATCCAATTCACGAGCCGGGTTCAGGAAAACCAGTAAGGCAATATAGTTTACAGGGAGCAGACAAAAGAGAAGTCATATCACAAGCAAAGAGTCTAAGTCCAGGAAGGGAATAAAGTAAGGCTGGGTCAGGCGCAGAGCACATAGTGATCAGACTTACACAGACAACAGCAAGTGTACGATTGACACAAAGTGAAGGAGCTAGCATGCTTAAATAGAAGACTAAGGAAAGTGAACACAGATGATGCAGCACAAACCCAACATAACCCCTACACAAAGTAACATATCAGACAGTAACAGAGTGGAGATTGTGACACTATACATGTATGTTGACTGTAAACCCTTCTCACATGTACAGCACCATGCAATCAATGGTACGAAAGAAATAATATTAGTACACTTTGCTCCAAACTATTATGCAAACTTAATTTAAGTGTCATATTTGGCTTCTTCGGGGGGAAGGAAGCCAAATAGGTGAAACGTGCGTCGGGGCACGTTCCCGGAACCGGGATACTCACCCATATGGGTAAGCACTGAATGGCACTCTAATCTGCACTGTCACTTTATGTACTAAGGGATACCGCTCTGATATATAGATCTACCTCTGGGATATTCACTCTATGTCAGCCACATTTTTTACCTCTTCATAGTCTCTTTACCCTGTATTGGTCCTTCACCTCTGACCTGTATCGAATTTTAACTTATACATTGCCTGAACATAATTGCAGGGTGAGGTTCTGATTCTGAACACTAGTATATTTAGGTTTTGTGGCTAGCTTTATTTATTACTTTCTCTTCCTTGGAGGTTTTTCTGTGGTGCACATTATTATGTCTTAGAGTTGAGTGGTTCCGGGGAATTTTTGTTTGTTTCATAATACCAATCACTGCATCTATCATTACTGTGTCTATTGTGTTTTTATGTGATGATGAATAAAAATTATAATTTTATTATTATTATTTCTTTTTGATATGGTTTATGTAGAGCTGGATGCTCTTCAAATGTGTAAATTCTGTGAAGAGATTTGTGGCTGATACACCCCTCAGACAGGTTTGTGCAGATAAAGGCATAATGAGGAAGGTTTCTGACAGACAAGTTCATCGGATTAAGAGAGCAGCTACTAAAATACCATTACAAAGCACTAGACAGGTATTTGAAGCTGCTGACACCTCATGAGTTCCCCGAACCTGAAGGTGTAGGATCCTCCAGAGGCTTACAGTTGTGCATAAAGCTACTATTCGGCCACCCAAATACTGCTCACAAGCATAAATGGTTGCCTTGGGCCCAGACTAATTTTAAAACACTCTTGTTTACTGATGAGTGCCATGCAACACTGGATGGTCCAGACTGATGAATAAGTGGATAGGTGAAGGATGGCCATTAGGTCCCAAAAAGACTGCGACGTCAGCAAGGAGGTGGCTGGGTGATGTTTTGGGCCAGAATCATTCGGAAAGAGCTGGTAGGCCCCTTTAGGGTCATTGAAGGTGTGAAGATGACCTGGGCAAAGTACATAGAGTTTATGACAAACCACTTCCTCCATTGTACAAAAAAGAACTGTGCAATCTACAGATCTATAGCAAAATCATCTTCATGCATGATAACTCATCATTCTGTATCATGTTGCAATGAATACCTCTGAGTCTTTCGCTGCTATGGGCATTAATGGAGAGAAACTCATAGTGTGGCCACCATCCTCTCCTGACCTCCACCCTATTGAGAATCTTTGGAGTATCCTCAAGCAAAAGATCAGGGTGGGAGGAAGTTCACAGTAGAACAGCAGCTCTGGGAGGCGACTCTGACATCCTACGAAGAAGTTCAAGCAGAAACTATCCAAAAACTCTCAAGTTCAAAGTATGCAATAATTGTGAAGGTGATTTCAAAGAAAGGGTTTTAACATCTGAATTGTGTAAAATCTGGGATATCACCAGGCTGGACTGGGAAGAGATGAGTAGGCTACCATTTCACCCAATCACCCAACTAGTACTGATTTGAGCTGTTCAATTAATATTATTCTCGCTAGTATCCAGCCTGGAGCATGCCATAATTTAATTCACACAGGCAATGACTGTGGGGTCACCATGATAAATCTTATGACCAGTATTTTGGTTTGTAATGTTGGGCAGTAAACCTACACCCTACACATGACTAGGGATGCTGTAAGGTTTAGATAGTGGTCAGATGGCCTCAGATTTGTGTTTTGCACAGTGATGTAAATTGCTTTGCTAGGTATAAAAATATAAAGCTAGTCACATCCAGTTGTGAGCAATGATCCACCATGTTAAAACTTAAAATTTTTATATGCCAACCATCTTCCCAAAGAGATGACGATCCCACAAATTAATTTAACCTCAATTTGCTACAGAAAGTACAACAGAAGGTTATGAATGTTATACTAGAGCTTTGTAAAGGGTTGTGGACTGGACTGTCACGCTCCTACTGTAGGGTTCTAGAAGGTTCACAGGATGCAGTGACAAGACACGAGACTGAGTGTGGTTTGTGGAAATAACTTTTATAAACTGCAGCCGCTGGGGCTATATTGAGCTACCAAAAAAGAAAGTATTAACAGCAACCAGTCCACGCAGGGACTCAACAAACCTAACAACACTTTCTTATGGGTAATGCGACTAACCCGGTTGGCCCGGGTGCTATAGGCCACGCATGACCAAACTGGGGGGTCCTTATCTCTTATAATAAACTTATCCTTCCAGGGGTCTGTCGGGATCACAGGCGTGGCCGCGTAGAGGTCGCTGATGTGGCTGCCTTGATGCCTCGATATTCCTGGATGGAGCTGGGCGCAACAGGCCCTGAAGAGACGATGACGGTGGGGCGCAACAGGCCCGGAAGAAACGATGACGGTGGGGCGCAACAGGCCCTGAAGAAACGATGACGGTGGGGCGCAACAGGCCCTGAAGAAACGATGACGATGGGGCGCAACAGGCCCTGAAGAAGCTGTGACGGTGGGGTGCAACAGGCCCTGAAGAAACTGTGCCGATGGGCGCAACAGGCGTCTCCTTGCGGCTCTCGTCTCACCGCAGGGTAATGACGCAGTCTCAAAATATAACCGTTCACCAACCTCTGCTCAGGGTCCCTGAGCGTACCGGATGGGGGCCTCTACTACCGCCTGTAGCGAGGTGGCTCCCCCTGGGGCCGGTGATGACAGGGCCGCAGCTGTGGGAGAAGGCAGGGGGGCAGTGTCCTGACCGCTGTAAAGGAATGGTCTGTCATCGCTGCGGTCACCTGAGGTAGCCGCCTTGTCACAACAGGGTAGAATCATAGAATCATAGAATCATAGAATCGTAGAGTTGGAAGGGACCTCCTGGGCCATCTGGTCCAACCCCCTGCTCAAAGCAGGATTCGCTAAATCATCCCAGTCAGATGTCTGTCCAGCCTCTGTTTGAAGACTTCCATTGAAGGAGAACTCACCACTTCTCGTGGCAGCCTGTTCCACTCATTGATCACTCTAACTGTCAAAAAGTTTTTTCTAATATCTAATCTGTGTCTCTTCCCATTCAGTTTCATCCCATTGCTTCTAGTCTTTCCTTGTGCAAATGAGAATAAAGTTGATCCTTCTACAATGTGACAGCCCTTTAGATATTTGTAGACAGCTATTAAGTCTCCTCTCAGTCTTCTCTTTTGCAAACTAAACATTCCCAAATCCTGCAACCTTTCCTCATAAGACAGGGTTTGCAGACCGGTCACCATTCTGGTCGCTCTTTTCTGAACTTGCTCCAGTTTGTTGATGTCTTTTTTAAAATGTGGTAGGAAGCAGCAGGAGTCGCTGTATGGGACCGTATGCGGGGAGCGGCCGCCAGTGCAAGTCTCTCACATGTCACTAGTCGGTGAGTCAGCAGCTTTCCTTTCACAGGCCCCTGTCGGTCTCTCCACAACACACCGTCTGCTCCCTCGGTCCTCTCTGTCTCCCACGGCTTCCTGTCTGTTGTTCTGCTCTCTGTCAACTGCCACTTCAGCGTGCCCCCTGCTCCTTTTAAGCTTGCTCTGCCCCATGTTTCCCTGACAACTTCAGTCAAGTCTTTCCTTTTACTGTCTTCCCTCTCCATAATCTTTGAAAGTTCTTGGAGAACAGGAGAAGTGCCAGAAGACTGGAGAAGAGCAAATGTTGTTCCTATCTTCAAAAAGGGGAAGAAGGTGGACCCAGGCAACTATAGGCCGGTGAGTCTGACTTCTATACCAGGAAAGATCTTTGAGCAAATTATTAAACAACATGTACAGTATGTCAGTACCTGGATAAGAATGAAGTGATTAAACAGAGTCAGCATGGGTTTGTAACTAATAAGTCATGTCAGACTAACTTAATTTCCTTCTATGACGGAATCACTGATTGGGTGGATCAAGGAAATGCTGTAGATATAGTATATCTTGACTTCAGCAAAGCATTTGACAAAGTCTCTCATACAATCCTTATTGAAAAAATGACTAAGTATGGAATGGACAAGGCAACTGTTAGGTGGATTCATAACTGGCTTAGTGATCGGACCCAAAGAGTGGTCGTAAATGGCTGCACATCCAGTTGGAAGAATGTCTCAAGTGGGGTACCACAGGGCTCTGTCCTGGGCCCTGTATTGTTCAACATCTTTATCAACGATTTAGATGAAGGAATTGAGGGTAAACTGATTAAATTTGCTGATGACACAAAGCTAGGAGGGATAGCTAATACTAGAGAAGAGAGAGAGAGGATTCAAAAAGATATAAATAAACTGGAGAAGTGGGCAGCAACTAACAGAATGGTTTTTAACAGGGAGAAATGCAAAGTACTACATCTGGGCAATAAAAATGAAAAAAGCATATACAGAATGGGAGGAATAGGGCTAAGTGACAGCACATGTGAAAAAGACTTGGGTATACTAACAGATCACAGACTGAATATGAGTCAACAGTGTGATGCAGCAGCAAAAAAGGCAAATGCAATTCTAGGATGTATTAACAGAAGCATACAGTCTAGATCACGTGAAGTCATTATTTCCCTCTACTCTTCTTTGGTCAGACCTCATCTGGAATATTGTGTCCAGTTTTGGGCACCACATTTTAAAAAAGACATCAACAAACTGGAGCAAGTTCAGAAAAGAGTGACCAGAATGGTGACCGGTCTGCAAACCCTGTCTTATGAGGAAAGGTTGCAGGATTTGGGAATGTTTAGTTTGCAAAAGAGAAGACTGAGAGGAGACTTAATAGCTGTCTACAAATATCTAAAGGGCTGTCACATTGTAGAAGGATCAACTTTATTCTCATTTGCACAAGGAAAGACTAGAAGCAATGGGATGAAACTGAATGGGAGGAGACACAGATTAGATATTAGAAAAAACTTTTTGACAGTTAGAGTGATCAATGAGTGGAACAGGCTGCCACGAGAAGTGGTGAGTTCTCCTTAAATGGAAGTCTTCAAACAGAGGCTGGACATACATCTGACTGGGATGATTTAGCGAATCCTGCTTTGAGCAGGGGGTTGGACCAAATGGCCCAGGAGGTCCCTTCCAACTCTACGATTCTATGATTCTATGATTCAGTATCGTTCCCTCAGGAACCCTGATGGCGATCCCCTGGGTACCTGTCCTTTCACTGTCTGGGAGTCCTCCTCCCCACACTCCCCCCCATAAGCTCGCCAGTCCTCGGGCGAGAGCCTTAGTCTATTGAGCTCGGTCTGTAGAGGTTTCAATGTTCGTTGCCATATGAATTGATCTTGCTCATATCGTTCAGGGGGTTTGCCGACTGTTGACCACTCGGAGTGTCTAAGTTCGACTGAGGTAGAGTCGTCTGGGGTGGTGGACATCGGTGGGCTGGTTGGTGCGGGCGGGCTAATTGTGTCAGATGATTCATTACTGAGTGGAGGGCCTCCGGGTCCTGGGAGACAATCTTCGTCGTCGTCCAGGTCCCAACATACAGAAGACGGTTCAGATGTCGACGGGATAGGCTCCGCTTGCTAGGGGTCGGAGGAAGTACATGGGCGTAACATATTACGATGCACAACACGAGTGGGCAGTGTTTCATCCTCCTCGGGTCGTATTTCGTACACCTGTCCGTCCGGATCGATACGGCGTAAGACCCGATAAGGACTTTCTTCCCAACGCGGCTCCAGTTTGTTCTGGGGGCGTTGATCTAGTACAAGCACCCGGTCCCCACTTTGGAGGTGAGGAGGCGGGGTTGCATTCTTCCCTGGGTGCTCCCAGTCTCGGAGCTTGGTGTGTACAATTCAGTGAAGAGTTTGCAGCCGATGGCGATGATTCCGGACCCAAGACGACACTCCAGTCCAGGGCTGAGGTTCTTCGGGGTCTAACTTCACCTCCGTGATCCCTTTACCTTCTCGCCCAAACAACAGGGAATAGGGGGTATTGCCAGTCACTCTATGTACCCTATTGTTATAGACCCAAACTAATTCGGAAACATATTCGGGCCAACGGGCCTTCTTGTCACTCTCCAGAGTGCGCAACATCTGAATCAATGTCCGATTAAATCGTTCACAAGCCCCATTCCCTTGCGGGTTATACGGTGTGATCCGGAATTTGTCAATTCCATAGAGGTGATGTAGTTCTTCCATGACTTTCCCCAAAAAACATGCTCCCTGATCAGAATGTATTCGTTGAGGACAGCCGTATACTTGTATAAAATTTCTACAAATGGCGGAGGCAGCTGACTCTGCGGTCTGATCCCGAGTGGGGGTGACCACAGCGAACTTGGTGAAATGATCTACCATAACGAGACAGTGTTCGTATCCCTGAAGTGCGGGCCCAATGGTCAGATAATCCACCGTCAGGAGCTCAAGGGGCGCTGAGGTCACAATAGTCTGTGTTGCGGCTCGCTGAGCGGGTGGTTTGGTTAGTTCACACAAGCGGCAGGTCCGGCAAATCTCGTCCACAACAGCAAGCGTGGGTGGTAAGCTTTCGGTTGCAGCCTTTGCAAAGTTTTTTTTGTTACGAAATGGGCCCCTTTTTCGTGAGCCGCCAGTACGTGAAGTTGGGCTCCTGGCGTAACCACCTGCCAAACCGTCATTGAGGTTGTTTGTGATGTTATTTTACGATACAATAATCCCTTTCGGATAACCAACCTCTCCCATTGTCGCAGCATAAGCAACAGGTCTTGAGTCAAATTTTGCCGTTGAGAGTCAGGGGGTAATTGCCCAGCGGCGACCCATGTCCTGAGAAGGCCAACCTCTTCGTCTTCTTGTTGCTGTTGCATTCACTTATCCCGGGATTGTTCTAATATGCCCCTTGGGGTCTCAGAGGAAGATATTTTTTTATTGTCAGTTGTGAGCACGGCAACAGTGAGAGCGTACGGTATTTCCTCTCCTTCTAATTCTTCATCTCGATTCTGTCCTGGAGTTGTATGTCGAATCCTGGAGAGGGCGTCTGCATGGACATTCTCGGCCCCTCTTTTGTAGATAATCTTATAATTGTACTTCGCCATCCGGGTCACCCATCGCTGTTCCAGAGCCTCCAATTTGGCGTTTTCCAAATGAGCCAGTGGGTTGTTGTCAGTTCGCACTACCACCTCGGAGCCCGCTAGGTACTCTGCGAATCTCTCAGTCATAGCCCACATCACTGTGAGGAGCTCGAGCTTAAAAGAACTGTAATTGTCAGGGTTACGCTCGGAGTCATGGAGTGAGCGACTTCCATATGCGATCACTCTCTCCCGGCCATCCTGAACCTGTGACAACACAGCCCCCAGCCCGTGAAGACTCCCGTCAGTGTGCAGGATGAACGGTTGGGAGAAATCCGCATGAGCCAACACTGGGGTATCCGAGAGCGCAGCCTTGAGGTCTCGGAAGGCCTCTTCCTGAGGGTGTTGCCACTGGATTTTTCGCCCATTGGCCCCAGCGGGAGCCCCCTTCAGCAGGTCGTGCAGGGCTCGAGCTCGACATGCAAAATTCTTTACGAAGCGACGGTAATATCCAGCTAACCCCAGAAAAGCCCGCACATCTTTCACCGTCTCGGGGGTAGGCCATTCCTGGATAGCAGCAACCTTCTCCCGGGATGGCCTCACACCCTCTGCCGAAACGACATGACCCAGATACTCAATGGGTGGCATTTCTGAGGCTTCACCTTCAACCCGTACTTTTGCAACCGGCTGAGTACCTGTCCCAACCACTTCAGGTGGTCCTCAAAGGTGGCGGCATAGACGATGATGTTGTCCAGATAGATCAACGTAGCCTCAAAATTGAGATCTCCCAGACACCACTCCATCAATCGCTGAAAGGTCCCGGGGGCGTTGGCCAGCCCAAACGGCATCCGATTAAACTCAAACAGTCCCATGGGCAATATGAACACTGTCTTGGCTCTATCTTCTTCTGACATGGGCACCTGCCAGTACCCACTGGCCAAGTCCAGGGTTGAAAAATATGTAGCTTTTCCCAAGGCGGAGAGGGATTCTTCTATGCGGGGCAGTGGATATGAGTCTTTAATAGTGCAGAAATGACGTGGAAGTGCAATAAGGACTGCGCTTGCTTCTGGTAGAGTAAAGGGTTCTTTATTCAGCCAATGCGTTTCCTGAGCCTGCTGGCTCACTTCATCAGGGCAGATATCTTCCACGTCATTTCTGCAATTCTGTCCTAGGACCCTGTGCAGACTTGCTGCTGCTTCTTAAGCGTTCATGGGTGTTGTGACTTCCTCACAACCCCAATAGGTGAGCACCTTCCTTACTGTTCCACAATTTTAATTGTTTTATACGGATTTCACACAGTGGATGCGCCCTGTATCTCTCCTTTTATCTTTAATAGTGCAAGCATTCAGTTTACGATAATCCACACAAAATCGTAGTGTACCATCTTTCTTCTGGACCAACACGATTGGGGCCGCCCAGGGGCTTTGACTTTCCCGTATCACCCCTTTTCGTAGCATTTGGGCCAGCAAAGTTTTCACCTCTTGATAGAGTTGTGGCGGAATCTGTCGATATCGTTCCTGGATAGGGGCCGCTCCTGCTGTGGGGATTTCATGAGTGATGGCGGTGGTATACCCAAAATCATCCTCATGACTAGCAAATACTTCATGGTACTGTCCCAGCAATGTTTTTATCTGTGAGAGTTGGGCTGCAGTTAATCCAGAAAGCTCGGCCCGCATCTGCTCCAAAATCTTTCGGCCCTTCTCTTGTGCCGAGACTTCATGGGCCTGTAAGGTTCGTATTGTTACTTCCCAAGGATCCTCGGGGTGTACTTGTAATTGAACCGCAGGAGCTGGCAGCACTTCTTCTAAAGGCCTTACTAGTTTGGCCAGCACAGTCCGTGCTTTCAGAACTGTGTCTTGGTCTTCAAGGTTAACGCAGCGCACCAGGACGGCTCCTTTTTGCACGGTAGCCAGGGAACGGGCCACCAATATGCCAGGAGGTAAGCGCTCCGACTGACACGACTCCACCTGCACCTCCACGCCCTCCATGGGTATCGGGGATCGAATGGGCAGGGCCACTACAGTCTGTCCAGGAGGTAACACAAGCAGGGGAGTCGCTGGCGTGATGACCTTACCCAGAGCCTCGTCTTCCTGGCAGTCCTGATGTACCCGTGCTCCCCGCACCAGCTGCTGGAAAACTTGTCCCTGGGCTGTGCGAGAACCCCACTGCTTCAGAATCCTCTGTGTAGGGTCATTGAGCAGTAGGTTGCCGAACTCTCGTAGAACAATCATGCCTAGGGTGACGGGGTGTTGCTTATTAGCATCTCCTTGAGTCAGTACCACCCCTCTGTGACCAAGGGATTTACCACACAGCGTCACTTGCACCCACACCACCCCAGCAACTGGGACCGGCAGTTGGTTGGCAGCTACTAATCTGATCACGGGCCCCCACTGAGGCCTTGCTGCTTCCAGGAAGTTCTGTTGAAAATACGTTGCGGGCATAGTGGTTACTTGTGACCCCGTGTCCACCAGGCACCTGAAGGCCTGGCCCTCCACTTCTGCCCAAACCACCAGACATTTTGCTACCAAATCTTTGGGACTTCCACCACCCCTAGTGGTGGTTTTCGTCTCCGAGCGGCGTCCCCCCAGCCCGGAGCCCTTTAGTTTAATGGCGGCCGGGGTGGGTATCTCCCACGCCGCGGACACTCTCGGGCAAAGTGGCCTGGTTCTCCACACTCAAAACACCGGGCCTGTGTAGGTTGACCACCTCGCGGGGAGCGTGATCCCCAGAAGCCGGGGTAAAAGCCAGGTCGTCCAGTCCCGGTCTCGGTTCTTCTCTTTACTTCGGCCAACTCGCCCTTAAGGTTGAGTTCACACGTGGCGTTTTTTTCGCGTTTCCGCAGCGGTTTTAACCGCGCGATTTTGCTGCAAAAACGCGAAAAATAAGCATCCCATGCATTCCTATGGGATTCCGCAATGCTGTACTAATGCTGCGGTTTTTACCGCGGCGGAATCGCTTCGCGGTAAAAAACGCAGCATGCTCATTAATTTGCGGAATCGCGGCGATCCCGCACCCATAGGAATGCATTGTTCCGCTTACTTCCCGCATGTGGCTGTGCACACCATGCGGAAAGTAAGCAGAACATTTGCGGATGGTACCCACGGTCCGGAGGAGAGGAGACTGTCCTCCAGGCTTTGGGTACCATATCCCTGTAAAAAATAGAATTTAAAATAAAAAATATTGTTATTCTCACCCTCCGACGTCCCGCGCAGTCTTCCTGCTTCTCTTCACGCTCTCGTTCCCAGTAGTCCTTTGCGAAAATGCCCGCGATGGCGTCCGTTCTCGCGGGATCGCGACGTCTCGCGGTCATTCACGCGATGTCATCGCGAATTACCGCGAGACGTCGCGATCCCGTGAGAACTGACGTCATCGCGGGCATTTTCGCAAAGGATTACTGGGAACGGATGCGCGGGACGTCGGAGGGTGAGAATAACACCATTTTTTATTTTTTTTTACATTCTATCTTTTACTATTGATGCCGCATAGGCAGCCTCAGTAGTAAAAAGTTGGTCACACTCGTCAAACACTATGTTTGACGAGTGTGACCAACCTGTCAATCAGTTCTCCAAGCGATGCTACAGATCGCTTGGAGAACGCTAGCATTTTGCAAGCTAAATACGCTTGCAAAATGCTAGTTTTTCCGCGGGAAAATCACGGGAATTTAAAATGCGATTTTCCCGCGGACTGGAATTCCGGAATTCTCGCGGTAATTTCCGCGAGAGTTCCGGTACGTGTGCACTTAGCCTTAATACTTTTCAGCTCTTGCTTCATCTCTTCCACCCACTGAGGCTCCTTGACTACATTCGCGGAGGCCTCCACACCTCGGACTTTCCCCACGGGGACCGCCATCCCCTGCTCCTGCTCTCGAGCACGTGCCTGACTTCCCACCTCTGAAAAATCTATTCGGGGATTCATCCTGATCTGTTCCCGCAGTGCCTGTTTGACTAATGGATCTCGCAAACCAGTCCCCAGTAGGTCACGTAGGATAATGTCAACAGGTCCTGCCCCTACCCCGTCCTTTCTTTCTATAGCCGTATGCAATTCTTGGAGGACATTCATATACTCTGTGATCATCTCCCCCTCTACTTGCATCCGACTAAACAAACGGGTTCTTAACTCTCCCACATCAGTAGGGTCCCCATGGGTCTGTTCTACTATCTGTAACACTTTTTCAAAAGTGTTGCGGTGACCCGGAGGTTTCAACATCACTGACCTCCGTGCCTCCCCGTCCAGTGCCATGAGTGCCACCTCAGCCTCCAGATCAGGGGTCATTGGGTGCATCCGAAAGAGCCCCCGCATCCGCTCTGCCCAGCTCCATAACATAGTATTGGAGCCGGAAAATCTAGGCAGGTTGTTCAGCATGGCCCCCAATGATATGCTGGTACGAGGACCCTCATCATTTGTAGAGTTTACAGCTCTACCCTGATCTGGGGCACCACTGTCTGTGCTCAGAGACTGCATCCTGCCGACTACGCCAAGTGTAGGGTTCTAGCAGGTTGCAGGATGCAGTGACAAGACACGAGACTGAGTGTGGTTTGTGGAAATAACTTTTATAAACTGTAGCCGCTGGGGCTATATTAAGCAACCAAAAAAAAAATTATTAACAGCAACCAGTCCACGCAGGGACTCAACAAACCTAACAACACTTTCTTATGGGTAGTGCGACTAACTCGGTTGGCCCTGGTGCTATAGGCCACACATGACCAAACTGAGGGGTCCTTATTTCTTATAATAAACTTATCCTTCCAGGGGTCTGTCAGGATCACAGGCATGGCCGCATAGAGGTCGCTGATGCGGCTGCCTTGATGCCTCGATATTCCGGGATGGAGCTGGGCGCAACAGGCCCGGAAGAAACGATGACGGTGGGGCGCAACAGGCCTAGGAAGAAACGATGACGGTGGGGCGCAACAGGCCCTGAAGAAACGATGACGGTGGGGCGCAACAGGCCCTAAAGAAACGATGATGGTGGGGTCCAACAGGCCCTGAAGAAACGATGACGGTGGGGTGCAACAGGCCCTGAAGAAACTGTGCCGATGGGCGCAACAGGCGTCTCCTTACGGCTCTTGTCTCACCGCGGGGTTATGACGCAGTCTCAAAATATAACCGTTCACCAACCTCTGCTCAGGGTCCCTGAACAAACCGGATGGGGGCCTCTACTACCGCCTGTAGCGAGGTGGCTCCCCCTGGGGCCGGTGATGACAGGGCCGCAGCTGTGGGAGAAGGCAGGGGGGCAGTGTCCTGACCGCTGTAAAGGAATGGTCTGTCGTCGCTGCGGTCGGCTGAGGTAGCCGCCTTGTCACAACAGGGTGGGAAGCAGCAGGAGTCGCTGTATGGGACCGTATGCGGGGAGCAGCCGCCGGTGCAAGTCTCTCACGTGTCACTAGTCGGTGAGTCAGCAGCTTTCCTTTCACATGCCCCTGTCGGTCTCTCCACAACACACCGTCTGCTCCCTCGGTCCTTTCTGTCTCCCACGGCTTCCTGTCTGTTGTCCTGCTCTCTGTCAACTGCCACTTCAGCACGTCCCCTGCTCCTTTTATGCTTGCCCCGCCCCCTGTTTCCCTGACAACTGCAGTCAAGTCTTTCCTTTTACTGTCTTCCCAGTATCGTTCCTTCAGGAACCCTGATGGCGATCCCCAGGGTACCTGTCCTTTCACTGTCTGGGAGTCCTCCTCCACACACTACCCCTAAAGACACCAAACCTGTTGTATTGTGTAATGTGTATTATGTCTTGTATACACAGTGGGCATGGAAAGTATTCCGACCCCTTTTAAAGTTTTCATTTTTTGTTCCATTGCAGCCATTTGGTAAATTCAAAAAAAGTTCATTTTTTTTTCTCATTAATCTACACTCTGCACTCCATCTTGACTGAAAAAAAACAGAAATGTAGAAATTTTTGGCAATTTATTAAGAAAGAAAAACTGAAATATCACATGGTCATAAGTATTCAGACCCTTTGCTCAGACACTCATATTTAAGTCACATGTTGTCTATTTCCTTGTGATCCTCCTTGAGATGTTTCTACTCCTTCATTGGAGTCCAGCTGTGTTTAATTAAACTGATAAGACCTAACAGCTCACAGTGCATGTCAGACCAAATGAGAATCATGAGGTCAAAGGAACTGGCCAAGGAGCTCAGAGACAGAATTGTGGCAAGGCACAGATCTGGCCAAGGTTACAAAAGAATTTCTGCAGTACTCAAGGTTCCTAAGAGCACAGTGGCCTCCATAATCCTTAAATAGAAGAAGTTTGGGACCACCAGAAGTCTTCCTAGATCTGGCCATTCAGCCAAACTGAGTAATCGTGGGAGAAGAGGCTTGGTGAGGTGAGAGAGGTAAAGAAGAACCCAAAGATCACTGTGGCTGAGCTCCTCAGATGCAGTAGGGAGCTGGGAGAAAGTTCCACAAAGTCAACTATGACTGCAGACCTCCACCAGTCAGGCCTTTATGGCACAGTGGCCCGATGGAAACCTCTCCTCAGTGCATGACATATGAAAGCCCACATAGAGTTTGCTTAAAAACACATGAAGGACTCCCAGACTGTGAGAAATAAGATTCTGTGGTCTGATGAGATGAAAATAGAACTTTTTGGTGATAATTCTAAGCGGTATGTGTGGAGAAAACCAGGCAATGCTCATTACCTGCTTAATACAATCCCAATAGGGAAACATGGTGGTGGCAGTATCATGCTATGGGTGTTGGTTTCAGCTGTAGGGACAGGATGACTGGTGGCAATTGAAGGAAAAATGAATGCGGCCAAGTACAGAGATATCCTGGATGAAAACCTCTTCCAGAGTTCTCTGGACCTTAGACATGGCCGAAAGTTCACCTTCCAACAAGACAATGACCCTAAGCACACAGCTAAAATAACAAAGGAGAGGCTTCAGAACAACTCTGTGACCATTCTTGACTGGCCCAGCCAGAGCCCTGACCTAAACCCAACTGAGCATCTCTGGAGAGACCTGAAAATGGCTTTCCACCAATGTTCACCATCCAACCTGATGGAACTGGAGAAGATCTGCAAGGAACATTGGCAGAGGATCCAGGTGTGAAAAACTTGTTGCATCATTCCTAAGAAAGTTCATGGCTGTACTAGCTCAAAAGGGTGCTTCTACTCAATACTGAGCAAAGGGCCTGAATACTTATGACCAGTCTTTTCTCTTTTAATAAATTTGCACAAATGTCTACATTTCTGTTTTTTTTAGTCAAGATGGGGTGCAGAGTGTACATTAATGAGAAAAAAATTGAACTTTTTTGAATTTACCAAATGGATGCAATGAAACAAAGAGTGAAAAATTTAAAGGGGTCTGAATACTTTCCGTACCCACTGTATATTGTGCTGTAATATATTGTGATATGGTAATGTAATATGCATAGCGTATAAGTAAAGTTGATAATGTACAGCATAGGGAAAGACATAGTTTAGGGCTTAGGACATAAGATAAGTAGTGTAGATAGTTTACTGTAGTTAGGAAGCAACATTAGAGTAAACATAGTGTTAAAGTTCAGGACTAGCCCATAGTGGGAGGGGCTTAGTGTTAGGGCAAGTGACTGCTTCCTGTAGTTAGATAGGTACAAGTTCAAATAGAAGTAGGAAGTGCCTGTGAGCAGTTCTGCGTTGGGTGAACTACAGCAGAGGAGACTATGGCACAAGGGAGTAGTACGACCTGGAACTGACTGAAGAGACAGAATGGTCTTCCACCTTAAAGGGCTTCTTGGATAGGACAATGTGTCACGAGAAACCCTGAGCTTGCAAAACACCTAAGGTAACGGACCTAAACAGGATTGTGGGACTAGTGGGTGGTCCCAAGCGGTATTGGAAGAAACAGGACGCAGAACCGCTGAGCAGGTAGAGAGACTTGCTGCTCAGGGCTGTGGCGACATGTGAGACTGTGACAAAGTAGGGTGAACAAGTGTGCTTCACCGGCCCTGGCATAGACGACAGTGGAAGAAAACAATGTGTGTGAAAATACTTTTCACTAGGAAGGAAATGTCCACAAGACTTTGTACTCGCTGCCCCTTGTACATAACCCTTACCAAGTTAACGTTAAGTACAGAGTCTATGTTTTAATGGAAGTCTCCTTTATTGAACTTTAATACCTACGGTCCTGCCCAGCCAACACCATCTGCCACAGGCAGTCCGCTCTGGGGCAAGACCCTCACATCACCAACAACCAGCCAGGACCCACTCCTTCATGTAGCGCATCAGGGCATTACAGGAGAAGACCAGTGTCTCGCCCATGGTTACCACCCTGTGCCATGCTACAGCTGTATAGCACCATATTATGACCATATGCATGAGGTCTACGATTTATTTTGGTCAGCAAAAGTAGATTGTAAATAGCTAATTCAGAAAGCATTATTATACTTAGGCTGGTTTCACATTTGTGTCTGTATCTGCAGCATTTTATCCGCATAGATCCCCATGCATCATGCGTACATATATTGGTGTACGCAGAGACATGCGTTTGCATGCGTTCACATACTTTTGCGCACGTGTGGCACCCCAGGAGTGCCTCCTGGCCCCATAAAACACTCGGCAGCACAGCAGCATAAGAAAGCCAGGAGCCACCACAAAGGAGCGACACCTGTAAAAAGGCTCAAGCTGCCTGCCATACGGGCAAGTGCTTAAAGAAAAGCAGGAATAGAGGCTCAAGCACAGCTTTAGGCAGCAAGGACCTCAGAAGAAATCGCAAAAGAGATGCCTCCATATCCATCTGGCTCAGTGGATCTTGAACTGCTTCCAGGCTACCCAGATCTCCCTCACTATCTGTGATCGCCTGGTCTGCACCCTGGACTATCAAGTAAAGGTAAAAGGAAATTGCAACCCTGCTGTGTCCTCAGCTTTATTACTGCGTCATCTACTCTGCATTACAACCGTCACCACCATTTTAAATAAAGCATACAACTGTCCTAGGGCCTAGCTCTGCCTGTGGAGAGCTGTTACAACTCTGCTGCATCACCAACAGCTCCAGAGGTATTTCAAGCAGCGTCGGCTAACCCCTTTATTGCAGACTACAACAGATGGCGTCACGAATTAATCCCTCATAACAACTATTCCCTTCATTATTTATTTGCTCGCCCAGGGCCACGGACCGGATCACGCTGCCGTGACATCCCATGAAGTAACAGAACTGGCCCAGTACCGAGTACCCCACGGCCCTGTGGGGTGCGGCATACGCAATGCGTTGTTTCGCACTGTGTGTGGCGGGGCACAGAGAACGCATTATGTTGCATTTTTTGAGGCATCAAATATCCGTCAAATATGTGCAGGCATGCGCGTGCGGATGAGTGCATTAAAAAAAAACACATTACTGTCTATGGGAATGCATTGGTACGCAAGGACATGCGTACGCATGCATTCGATTCAAATACATATAGAAATCCCATGAGACATGCCCATTTTTGTCTGTTATATCGAACGCAGGCACATAAACAACGCAAACTAGAGTTGAGCGACTTTGGTCGGATCGGGTTTCATGAAACAAAATTTGTTTCGGATGAAGCTGGTCCGACTAGGGCAAAAAAAAGTCGAAGTTTCGTCCGAAACCCGACCCCACAGCAAGTCAATGGGGAATAAAAGTCGGCATTGAGCGGATGACATTCGCAAACGCATGCACACGCAGCTTTTTTTTCTGTCACGCGAAAGATGATGTGCATAAAAAACGCTGCATAAACAAGTGTTTTGCATGCGTTTTTGCATGCGTTTGCATATGCGAATGATACGCTGCAGACTCAAATGCTAATGTAAACCTAGCCTTAATGAGGAAGAGGTTGTGGCTGAAATGGGACCTCTATGCCTGATGGTTCCAAGGTCATGTCATATACATTAATACATTTTGTACAAGGGCCA
This sequence comes from Dendrobates tinctorius, assembly GCF_039654945.1. NCBI lineage: Eukaryota > Metazoa > Chordata > Amphibia > Anura > Dendrobatidae > Dendrobates > Dendrobates tinctorius. The sequence goes on along the minus strand of NW_027361939.1, from coordinate 10,811,544 downwards.
TGGAAATTTTTAAGCTACACTTTTGCAGAATGTTGATTGCTCATTGCACAATACTGTGTTTTCAGGCACACCACAAGGAGAGACAGGAGTGGGCTGCAGTGAAGATTCTTGAAATTTCATGTGAAGAAGCCTTGGAGGATCATGTTTCGGAGATTAATATTTTGGGGCAATGCCAGCATCTCAACATCCTTAGGCTTCTAGAGGCAATTTTTTGGGATCGGCAACTCTGGGTAAGATGCTGATAAATTCACACCTTTGTTTTTCATTATTAAGTACAGAACTCACCAAATGTTGGCTAACGTTGGATAGAAAGAACGCTGTACATAAATGACTGGTAGCTCTCTCTCTTTCTCAGATCGTAGTTGAGTTCTGTGCTGGAGGAGCTCTTGATGGAGTTATGCATGGTCAGTAAAAAATACAATCCTTATACAGTACATGTATGTCAAACACACTTGTTACATGGAAGTCTCTTGTAAATGTCTGATTTACATATTATACCTTTCCCTGTTTAGAGCTGGGACACGGCCTGACTGAGGGCCAGATTCAGGTGGTCTCTTACCAAACGCTGCTTGGTCTTCAGCATTTACACTCAAAAAAAATCATCCATAGAGACTTGAAGGCTGGGAACATCCTGCTCACACAACATGGAGACATCCGTCTGGGTAAGAGTTGTTCTGTATCTCCCCATAAGGTTCCAAAATATCTATATTTATGAGGCATTTATTCAATATGTTCATAGAAATATAATTGTATTGCAGTAAGGAAAACTAAAAAGTCTTAGGCCACAAGTATATCGCCATATTATAGGTTCATGCTATACAATTCTGTGACACCGCACCCATGGGGCCATATTCTGACACACGCCGTATTATGGATGTATTTTTCCTGAGAAACTTTTTTCTACTGTGGGTGCGGTGACTCACTGTGAAAACATAGGGTGGCACCCAAATTATCTATGTGCCTTTCCTAACAACGCTAGAAAAAGGAAAAGTGCTCCCTGGATAGTAAAATCTGTACAGGGGATGTATGCCCTTATCAACACTAGGCACGCTCACCTTAGAGTATTGTGTACAGGAGAGAACACCCTGTAAGAGTATAGTTCAATCCCAAAATATTCAGAATTGAGAGTCCTCAGTGGTTGATACCTTTTAATGGCTAACTGAAAAGATGGTAACAAATTGCAAGCTTTAGGCCCTGTGCACACGGTGCCGTTTTTACCGCGGATCCGCAGCGGATTTGCCGCTGCGGATCTGCAGCAGAACTGCAGGTGATGTACAGTACCATTATAGCCAATTAAAAAAAAACAAAACGCTGTGCACACTCTGCGGATTTTTATGCGCGGTTTTTGTGCGGTAAAAAAAAGCATATCACTTCTTTTATGCGGTTTTGCTGCAGTTTTACACCTGCTCTATTCTACAAATCCGCAGGTGGAAAACCGCACAAAAACAGCAGTAAAACCGCAAAAAAAGGAAGAAATCCGCAGGAAAAATGCAGGTCATTTGACCTGCAGATTTTTTTAAATCCGCGGGAGGATCCGCACCGTGTGCACATAGCCTTAGAGACTACTCAGGTATTCATCAAGCATTGACTAATACAAAATTTTAAGAATCACATTGGGGAACCGAAACCTGCAGTTCCAGCAAAGGTAATAGGTTTTTGACTGCTTTGAGAGACAATTACCTTTCACAACTGGTTCAGGACCCAACAAGAGGGAGGGCACTGCTAAACCTAATATTAACCAACAGGCCAGACCACATTTCAAATGAAAGGGTTGGGGGTCACTTGGGTAATAGTGATCACAAATTAATAAGTTTTCATGTATCCTTTAATAAGATGTGTAGTAGAGTGGTTACAAGGACACTAAACTTCAGAAAGGCAAATTTCAAACAGATGAGAGAAGATCTTGGTGCAATTAACTGGGACGATATCCTGAGACATAAAAATACACAAAGAAAATGGGAGACGTTTATTAGCTTCCTGAATAGGACCTGTGCACAATATATACCGTATGGGAATAAACATGCGAGAAATAGGAGGAAACCACTAAGGCTAAATAGAGCTGTAAGGGGCGCAATAAGAGATAAAAATAAAGCATTTAGAGAAATAAAGCAAGTAGGTAGTGATGAGGCATTAATTAAATACAGAAGATTAAATAAATTCTGTAAAAAGCAACTCAAGACAGCAAAGATTGAGACAGAGAGACTCATTGCCAGAGAAAGTAAAAATAATCCCAAAATATTCTTTAACTACATAAATAGTAAGAAACTAAAAAATGATAGTGTTGGCCCCCTTAAAAATAGTCTGGGTGAAATGGTGGATGAGGATGAGGAAAAAGCCAATATGCTAAATGACTTTTTTTCATCAGTATTTACACAAGAAAATCCCATGACGGATAACATGATCAGGGATAAAAATTCTCCGTTAAATGTCACCTGCTTAACGCAGCAGGAAGTACGGCTGCGTCTAAAAATCACTAAAATTGACAAATCCCCGGGCCCGGATGGGATACACCCCCGAGTACTGCAGGAATTAAGCACAGTCATAGATAGACCATTATTTTTAATCTTTAAAGATTCCATAATAACAGGGTCTGTACCACAGGACTGGCGTATAGCAAATGTGGTGCCAATATTCAAAAAGGGGACAAAAGCTGAACTTGGAAATTATAGGCCAGTAAGTTTAACCTCAACTGTGGGTAAAATACTGGAGGGTTTTCTAAGAGATACTATACTGGAGTATCTGGAGAAGAATAACCTTATGACCCAATATCAACATGGGTTTACAAGGGACCGTTTCTGTCAGACTAATCTGATAAGCTTTTATGAAGAGGTAAGTTCCAGACTGGACCAAGGGAATGCAGTGGACGTGGTGTACATGGACTTTTCAAAAGCTTTTGATACGGTGCCACACAAAAGGTGGGTACATAAAATGAGAACAATGGGGATAGGGGAAAATATGTGTAGGTGGGTTAAGAGCTGGCTCAGGGATAGGAAACAAAGGGTGGTTATTAATGGAGCACACTCAGACTGGGTCACGGTTAGCAGTGGGGTACCACAGGGGTCAGTTTTGGGCCCGCTTCTTTTCAACATATTTATTAATGACCTTGTAGGGGGCATAGAGAGTAGAATTTCAATATTTGCAGATGACACTAAACTCTGCAGGGTAATCAATACAGAGGAGGACAATTTTATATTACAGGAGGATTTATGTAAACTAGAAGCTTGAGCTGATAAATGGCAAATGAGCTTTAATGGGGATAAATGTAAGGTCATGCACTTGGGTAGAACGAACAAGATGTATAATTATGTGCTTAATTGTAAAACACTGGGCAAAACAGTCACTGAAAAAGACCTGGGTGTATGGGTGGACGACAAACTCACATTTAGCGGCCAGTGTCAGGCAGCTGCTGCAAAGGCAAATAAAATAATGGGATGCATTAAAAGAGGCATAGATGCTCATGAGGAGAACATAATTTTACCTCTATATACAGTCATATGTAAAAGTTTGGGCACCCCTATTAATGTTAACCTTTTTTGGTGAGAACAGTCAAGGACAATCCACAGACCACCTCCAAAGACCTGCAGCATCATCTTGCTGCAGATGGTGTCACTGTGCATCGGTCAACAATACAGCGCATGCATAACGCCTTTTTGTATGACCAAACAACTCAATCTTTGTTTCATCAGTCCACAGGACCTTCTTCCAAAATGTAACTGGCTAGTCCAAATGTGCTTTTGCAAACCTCAGGCAACTCTGTTTGTTTCGTGCTTGCAGAAACGGCTTCTTTCGCATCACTCTCCCACACAGCTTCTCCTTGTGCAAAGTGCGCTGTATTGTTGACCAATGCACAGTGACACCATCTGCAGCAAGATGATGCTGCAGGTCTTTGGAGGTGGTCTGTGGATTGTCCTTGACTGTTCTCACCATTCTTCTTCTCTGCCTTTCTGATATTTTTCTTGGCCTGCCACTTCTGGGCTTAACAAGAACTGCACCTGTGTTCTTCCATTTCCTTACTATGTTCCTCACAGTGGAAACTGACAGGTTAAATCTCTGAGACAACTTTTTGTATCCTTCCCCTGAAAAGCTATGTTGAATAATCTTTGTTTTCAGATCATTTGAGAGTTGTTTTGAGGAGCCCATGATGCCACTCTTCATAGGAGAATCAAATAGGAGAACTACTTGCAAGTGGCCACCTTAAATACCTTTTCTCATGATTTGATACACCTGGCTATGAAGTTCAAAGCTCAATGAGGTTACAAAACCAATTTAGTGCTTCAGGAAGTCAGTAAAAAGTAGTTAGGAGTGTTCAAATCAAGAAAATGATAAGGGTGCCCATACTTTTGCACCAGTCAAATTTTGTTTAAATGCAGATTGCACATTTTCTGTTAGTACCATAAACCTCATTTGAATCCAGAAATATAACTGAGTCCATCAGTTATTAGATATATGAAACTGAAATAGCTCATGCAAAAACCAAAATTGTTATAAAGAAAAAAGGTTAACATTAATAGGGGTGCCCAAACTTTTACATATGACTGTAAGTCACTAGTGCGACCACACTTAGAATACTGTGTACAGTTCTGGTCTCCGGTGTATAAGAAAGACATAGCTGAACTGGAGCGGGTGCAGAGAAGAGCGACCAAGGTTATTAGGGAACTAGGGGGGCTGCGATACCAAGACAGGTTATTACACTTGGGGTTATTTAGTTTGGAGAATCGAAGACTTAGGGGTGATCTTATTACAATGTATAAATATATGCGGGCACAATACCAAGACCTTTCTAATGATCTTTTTACTCTTAGACCTGTGACGGGGACAAGGGGGCATCCTCTACGTCTGGAGGAAAGAAGGTTTAAGCTTACTCACAGACGCGGATTCTTTACTGTAAGAGCAGTGAGACTATGGAACTCTCTGCCATATGATGTTGTAATGAGTGATTCCCTACTAAAATTTAAGAAGGGACTGGATGCCTTTCTTGAAAAGTATAATATTACAGGGTATATACACTAGTTTCCTTAATATTGCATTGATCCAGGGAGCTAGTCTGATTGCCGTATGTGGAGTCGGGAAGGAATTTTTTTCCCCAATGTGAAGCTTACTGTTTGCCACATGGGTTTTTTTTGCCTTCCTCTGGATCAACATGTTAGGGCAAGTTAGGATAGGATATGGGTTGAACTAGATGGACTTAAAGTCTCCCTTCAACCTTAATAACTATGTTACTATGTTACTATGTTACATATTTATGCACAACACAGCACAGAAAGAATGCAATACATAGGACAAGTGATGTGAAGTAAAACTATCATTATGGGGGAGTGATAGACAGTTATGGCCATAAATATTGGACCAGTTCTGTTATGAATGAGTCACCGAAGGAGGAAAAAACAAAAATACAAGCTAAGTCCAGAAAACCGGAGAGGTTGGTAGCTATCGGATTGCAGGCCCCTGATCCTATCCACAACAACTAACAGTAGCCGTGGGGGGTTCCTATGATGCCCTAGACCCCTCGATCACAGCCGGAGAACTAAATAGGCCTAAAGAAAGAAAGGGGAAATCTAAACTGCCCCAGAGCAGACCCCAAAGCAATAGGCAGCCCCCAACATATAATGACGGTGAAGCAAGATGAAAAACACTAACACAGATAGAAAGATAGGTTGAGCAAACGATGGGGCCCAAGCTAACTAAAAAGGACAGGATAGAAAAGCTGCTGTCTGCAATCCGCAAAAAACCCTACCAAAAAATGTCCCAACCGTCTGATAGGAAAAACAGGCCCTGAAGTCGCTAGGACTTCAAAAAGACTATATCAGCACTCAGGTAAATTCTGAAGACAGAGCAAAGAGACAAACTGATCAGAGACAAAAAATGGAACTCAGCACACCCCCGACTGGGTATGGCTGAACTCCAAAAAACAAGGTAAACAAAACAAAACTAATAAGTTCAATAGCAGAGCAAAAACTTATCTTTGGGAAGCAGGAATCAGACTGGTCTCCAAGAATCCAGCAGAGAAATCACCAGCGACTCAGAAGGGCGTCGGCTGCCTTATATCCAGTCAGAATTTCCTGTTACCCAGTCATCATCTACCAGATCAGGTGTTTGGTAATCAGCCTCACTACCTTCCTTCACCAGAAGAGGGAGTTCATCAGACATCGACGGTGAAGGGGAAAATGAACTCACAACAGTACCTCCCCCTTGAGGAGGGGTCACCAAACCCTCATCCACGCCACCAGGGCGATCAGGATGGGCCCGATGAAAGGCACCAACCAATCTTTCGGCATGAATATCGGATGCAGGGACCCAAGAATTATCCTCCTGGCCATAACCCTTCCATTTAACCAAATACTGGAGTCTCCGTCTAGCCAGGCGAGAATCCAGTATCTTCTCAACCTCATATTCCACATTACCTTCAACCAATACCGGGTCAGGAGGTGCCACCACAGGAACTACTGGCTCAACAAACCTCTTTAACAGAGACTTATGAAACACGTTATGGATCTTAAATGTAACAGGAAGAGCCAATCGAAAAGAGACTGGGTTAAGAATCTCCAAAATCTTGTAAGGTCCAATAAATCTAGGTTTAAACTTTGGAGAAGCCACCTTCATAGCGATATTCTTTGATGACAACCAAACCATATCACCCACCTTAAACTGGGGACCAATGGTCCTATGCCGGTTGGAAAACTACTGGGCCTTTTCCTGGGAGAGAGACAACTTATCCACCACTTGGTCCCAGCTCTGGTGCATTCTATCCACCACAGTGTCAACACCTGGGCAGGCAGAAGGCTCCACCTGCCCTGAAGATAATCGAGGATGAAACCCAAAGTTACAAAAAAAAGGTGACATCAAAGTGGCAGAACTAGCTCTATTATTTAAAGCAAATTCGGCCAAGGGCAAAAATGAAACCCAATCATCCTGATCAGCAGAAATAAAACATCTCAAATACGACTCCAAAGTCTGGTTTGTTCTCTCCGTCTGCCCATTGGTCTGAGGGTGAAACGCAGAGGAGAAGGACAACTGAATTCCCAGCTTGGAACAGAAAGTCCTCCAAAATCTAGACACAAACTGAACTCCTCTGTCAGATACAATGTTCTCAGGAATCCCGTGCAAGCGAACCACCTGTTGCAAAAACAAGGGCACCAACTCTGAGGAAGATGGCAACTTAGGGAGTGGTACAAGATGGACCATCTTAGAGAATCTATCACAAATCATCCAAATAACAGTCATTCTCTGAGAGACAGGCATATCAGAGATAAAATCCATTGAAATATGGGTCCATGGCCTCCTGGGCACCGGCAAAGGCATCAACAAGAGAACAAGCGAGAACAAGGTTTAGACCGAGAGCAAGTCCCACAGGACTGCACAAAATTTCTGACATCACGAGACAAGGCGGGCCACCAAAAAGACCGACTCACCAAATCTCTAGTACAAAAAATACCTGGATGACCAGCCAATGCAGAGCAATGAACTTCAGACATCACTCTCTTCCTCCACTGGTCTGGAACATACAATTTTCCAATGGGACAACGCTCAGGTTTGTCCTCCTGAAACTCTTCCAGAGCATGTCTCAAATCGGGCGAGATGGCAGAAAGAACTACCCCCTCACCTAAGATGGTAGCAAGCTTGGTCACAACAGGAGAATCAGCAAAGAAACTACTAGAGAGGGCATCTGCCTTGACATTCTTAGTGCCCGGAAGAAAAGAGACCACAAAATCAAAACGTGTGAAAAACAAGGCCCACCTAGCCTGTCTAGGATTCAAGCGTTTGGCCGACTCCAGGTAAATCAAATTCTTGTGGTCAGTAAGGACCATGACTTGATGTTTTCCTCCCTCCAAACAATGTCTCCACTCCTCAAATGCCCATTTCATGGCTAACAGTTCCCGATTCCCCACATCATAGTTACGTTCGGATGGGGAGAACTTTCGGGAAAAGAAAGCACAGGGATTCATTTTAGATGTTACAGGATCTTTTTAGGACAAAACCACTCCTGTACCAATCTCAGAAGCGTCTACCTCTACCTGAAACGGGAGTGAGACCTTAAGTTTGCCGCAAAACCGGAGCAGAAGTGAACCTTCGCTTCAGCTCCTGAAAGGAAGAAACAGCCTCCGGAGACCATTTCAGCACATCAGCACCCTTCTTAGTCAAATCAGTCAATGGTTTGGCAATACCAGAAAAATTAGCTATAAATTTACGAAAAAAATTAGCAAAACCCAAAAATTTCTGGAGGGCCTTCAAAGAAGTGGGCTGAACCCAATCATAAATGGCCTGTACCTTGGCCGGGTCCATTTCAATAGTTGACAGAGACAAAATAAATCCCAAAAATGAAATCCTCTGTACACCAAAAAGGCATTTCGATCCCTTGACATACAGGGAATTCTCCCTCAAAATCCGGAACACAGTCCGAACATGTTCCACATGAGAGTCCCAATCCTTGGAAAAGATCAAAATATCATCCAGATAGATGATCAAAAATTTATCCACCAAGTCTCGGAAAATATCATTCATGAAGCACTGGAAGACAGAAGGGGCATTAGTGAGCCCAAAAGTCATCACCAGGTACTCAAAATGTCCCTCCGGAGTATTAAACGCCGTCTTCCATTCATCCCCATGCTTAATGCGAATAAGATTATACGCCCCCCTGAGGTCAAGCTTGGTAAACCAGCAAGCACCTTTAACTCTGGAGAATAGATCAGAAATCAGGGGTAATGGATACTGATATATTACAGTAATTTTGTTGAGGGAACGATAGTCAATACAAGGCCTTAATGACCCATCTTTCTTAGCCACGAAAAAAAACCCAGCACCTAAGGGTGAAGAGGATGGTCTAATATGACCCTTCTCCAACGACTCCTTAATATAGGATCGCATAGCCTCGTGTTCGGGTACAGATAAATTGAAAAGTCGACCCTTGGGAAATTTACACCCAGGGCTCAGCTCAATTGCACAGTCATAACTCCTATGAGGAGGCAAAGACGCAGACTCATTCTCACTAAATATATCATAATAATCAGCCAAATAGTCAGGAACATCATGAGACTGGGGAGAGGTGGAGAAAACAGGTGCATCACTAAGGGCACACCGACAACCCCAACTCACCACAGATACAGATTTCCAATCCAAAACTGAATTATGGATTTGCAACCAGGGAAACCCCAGAACAATGGTATCATGCAAATTATGCAACACCAAAAATCTGCAATTCTCTTGATGGTCTGGGGCGACCCGCATTACCACCTGGGTCCAAAAATAAGGTTTATTCTTCGCCAAAGGAGTAGCATCAATACCCCTCAAAGGGATAGGCGTCCGCAGAGGTGTCATAGGAAATCCACAACGTTTAGCAAAATCCAAGTCCATCAGGTTCAGAGCTGCTCCCGAATCCACAAAAGCCTTAGCGGAAAATGTGGACAGGGAGCAGATCAGAGTAATTGCCAGAAGAAACTTAGGTTGAACACCACCCACAGCAAATGTGTGTGCAAAACTTTTCTCTCGTTTAGGGCAGACAGAAATAATATGCGAGGCATCACCACAGAAGAAACACAGCTTATTACACCTTCTGAACTCCTGACGTTGCGCCCTAGAAAAAACTCTATCACATTGCAAAGGTTCAGACATTTGTTCAACAGGTGGCAACACCTCTCGTGCGGTTTTGCGTTCACGCAAACGCCGATCAACCTGAAAGGCTAATGACATAGAATCGTCAAGACCAGAGGGAACAGGAAATCCCACCATAGTATTTTTTACGGTTTCTGATAAACCCTTCCGAAAGAGAGCTGCCAAGGCACCATCATTCCAGGTAGTAAGGACCGCCCACTTTTGGAATTTTTGACAGTACAACTCTGCAGAATCCCGACCCTGGCTCAATGTCAACAGGGCCTTTTCAGCCTGATCAATAGCATTAGGTTCATCATACAACAACCCCAAGGCTTGAAAAAATGCGTTCACATTAGTAAGAATAGGATCATCAGGTTTCAAAGAAAACGCCCAATCCTGGGGATCGCCGCGCAGCAAAGAGATGACAATTTTAACCTGCTGCGCAGAGCTCTCCGACGAGTTAGGCTTCAAGGCAAAAAATAATTTACAATTATTCTTAAAATTCAAAAATTTAGACCGATCCCCAAAAAACACATCAGGAGTAGGGATCTTTGGTTCAGCAGCATGTGAATGAGCAAGATAGGCGGAAATTCCCCGCACTTCAGCAGTGAGCTGCTCCACACGATCAGACAATTGCTTCATCTCCATTGAGAAAGAAAAAAAAATTCCCCCTACGGCCTCAGAGAGATAGAGGAAAAAATATACACAAAAAAAAATTCTGACAAACTCTTCTTTTTTTTTTTTTTTGACAATTCTTTCCTGCTATTGAGTACCCTAGGATCTGCGGTATGGCTGGTGATTCTGTTATGAATGAGTCACCGAAGGAGGAAAAAACAAAAATACAAGCTAAATCCAGAAAACCGGAGATGTTGGTAGCTATCGGATTGCAGACCCCTGATCCTATCCACAACAACTAACAGTAGCCGTGGGGGGTTCCTACGATGCCCTAGACCCCTCGATCACAGCCGGAGAACTAAATAGGCCTAAAGAAAGAAAGGGGAAATCTAAACTGCCCCAGAGCAGACCCCAAAGCAATAGGCAGCCCCCAACATATAATAACGGTGAAGCAAGATGAAAAACACTAACATAGATAGAAAGATAGGTTGAGCAAATGATGAGGCCCAAGCTAACTAAAAAGGACAGGATAGAAAAGCTGCTGTCTGCAATCCGCAAAAAACCCTACCAAAAAATGCCCCAACCGTCTGATAGGAAAAACAGGCCCTGAAGTCACTAGGACTTCAAAAAGACTATATCAGCACTCAGGTAAATTCTGAAGACAGTGCAAAGAGACAAACTGATCAGAGACAAAAAATGGAACTCAGCACACCCCCGACCAGGGATGGCTGAACTCCAACAAACAAGGTAAACAAAACAAAACTAATAAGTTCAATAGCAGAGCAAAAACTTATCTTTGGGAAGCAAGAATCAGACTGGTCTCCAAGAATCCAGCAGAGAAATCACCAGCGACTCAGAAGGGCGTCGGCTGCCTTATATCCAGTCAGAATTTCCTGTTACCCAGTCATCATCTACCAGATCAGGTGTTTGGTAATCAGCCTCACTACCTTCCTTCACCAGAAGAGGGAGTTCATCAGACATCGACGGTGAAGGGGAAAATGAACTCACAACACAGTTCATAGATAAGGACTCGGAGTGAAAGTAGTGCTAAGGGGAGCTGCACGGAAATTACAACCTTTACTACAGAAAGATGCCCGATTACAATCCATTTTTCCAGACCCCCCACTACTGTGTTTTAGGCAGCCCCTAAATCTAAGAAGCATCATTGTCAGAAGCTCCCTGTCCTCTCCAACAGCTGCAGGAACCTTTCCTTGCAACCAGAAAAAATGTAAAACTTGTCCATTTATAATGACCACGGACAAGATAAAGATCTCCAATTCACATCAGGACTACAAGATCCCAGGTACTTTCAGCTGCATCACATCTAATGTGGTGTACTTAGTTATTTGTACTAAATGTCCTACTGGGAGTCTGTATGTGGGGGAGACAGGGCAAAAGCTTAGAACAAGGATGAATTCTCATCGCCACACAATAAGAGAAAAAAGAATGGATCTACCTGGGGCAAAACTTTTTTTATGCCTGATCCCAACACCATAGACATGAAATTACTGGTATAGAAAGGTAACTTCACATTTCAGAGAGACAGAAGGGTCTCTGAGTACAAATTCATGACGACCTTTGACAATCTCAATGCAGGAATGAATGTGTCGCATGGATTTATGTCTTGTTACATCAATTAAGGAATTTGCTCCTAAGACCTTGTGGGGGCATCACAACACAGAACCAGACCCCAATCAGAGGACAATAAAAATTTCACTCCGAGTCCTTATCTATGAACTTGTCCAATATTTATGGCCATAACTGTCTATCACTCCCCCATAATGATAGTTCTGCTTCACGTCACTTGTCTTATCTATTGCATTGTTTCTGTGCTGTCTTGTATATAAATATGTGATTCTTCAGATATTGTATTAGTCTAGCCTGAAGAAGAGACCTGTGTAGTCTCAAAAGCTTGCAATTTGTTACCATCTTTTCAGTTAACAAGAAAAAATGGAACAGCACAATCCAAAATCTTCAGGTGCACAGGCCTCCCAAGCAATTATCCCAAAAGCCAAAATTCACATATGAAAAAACTGAAGGCAGCACTCCTTTTCAAAGAGTAAAAATGTGGTTTTAGTTCAGACCCACATGGTTGGCGATGTTTCGGCTCATGCAGAGCCTTTATCAAGCCAAGGCTTGATAAAGGCTCTGCAATGAGCCGAAACGTCGCCAAGGCTTGATAAGGGCTCAGCATGAGCCGAAACATCGCCAACCATATGGGTCTGAAATAAAACCACATTTTTTACTCTTTGAAAAGGAGTGCTGCCTTCAGTTTTTCCATATGTGCATCTTTTCAGTTAGCCATTAAAAGGTATCAACCACTGAGGACTCAATTCTGAATATTTTTCTATCTACTGGCTAACAAGGTACAAAGATATCTTTCCAAGTTCAATCCCAACTGCTGCCGATCCAGAGTAGACGACTGCTGCTCCTATCATAAATGCAGAAAGGATTCCAGGAAAAAGCAGGATTTTCGGGCTGCGCTGCTGGTAATAGATGATCTAGTGACCAGTGTTGTAAGAATAAATACTTATTGACATGTACAACTTGACACGCTTCTGAGTTGGACTGACCTCTTTATCAGAAAAAGTATATTGTATGGAAGTACCACAAACAGTGATTTAAATAGATTAAAAGGGTGCCAACTGAAATATGCCCCTCAGTGGGAGGGTCCTAATTAATTTGAAAATACATTAGTAGTAAAAAAAAAAAATAGACAAACCCCATTCACAAAACATATAGGTCTAAGTGTTATGAAATAGTTGTATCTGAAAAAAAAATCAATGTAAATAAATTAATAAAGAAATACCTACATTAGTAAGTAAAGGAATCTCTTCATTCACAAAAGTACAGTACTTGTCACTGAGATTTTCCTGTATTTATATTTATATACAAGTCTTTCATTCATTTTCCTTTTGATATATTATTCACATTTTTATATATAAATAGTTCTACATCCATATATATTTTGCGATAACAGGTCCAATGTCTTCATCCTCTTACCGCAATCTCCGTCACACCCCCTCCATTTGTATGAATTTGCATATCTACATGTTTTACGAAGGGGTTTTGTGTATTATTTTTGTACTATTATTTATGAATGAATATGGACCCTCGCAGTGGGTGGCATCTTTCAGTTGGGGCCCATTTTATTTATTTAAATCACTATTGTACTTCCAAATAATGTACTTTTCCTGATGAAGGGGTCAGTCCGAGACAGAAACTCTTCGAGTTGTCAATAAATATTTCTTCTTACCTCAGTGGTCACTGGATCATCGTTTACCAGCAGCACAGCCAGAAAATTCTGCTTTTTTTTCTTCTGGAATTCTTTCTGCATTTAGATTTACTTTCAGTGTAAACGGACCCTTATTCTTCTTCTTCCTGCTGAATCTGACTTCGGCTTAAACTGCAAGCTCAAACAGAATTAGGTTCTTCTGAGTTATGGAATCTTGTATTGATATTAAATGGGTGGTCCGGAACTTAACATATATTTTTTAAATACTGTATCTATCCTTATACCATAACCACTTCTGTAATTTTTTTTTATTACAACTCCCTACACTTTTTTTTACTGTACTTCCTGTGACATTTCTTTTGAGAGGAGTCTCTAATATGACATCACAGGAAGCAGGGGCTGCATTCACTTCCCCACAGCGTCCATCGCCCCTCCTAGAACAGAATGTCACAAGGGGCAGCATTTCAGTTACTAACTAGTTTCTTCCCTCACTGCCAATGTCCTGGATCCTGAGTGATGGATGCTGTGGGAAATGTAGGTGTACTAACGCAGATCTTTTATCTTCTTGTGTACTGAAATAAATGTTGACTATATTTGTATTAAACTACCTGTGCCCTGTCTCTGTCAGCGGATTTTGGTGTCTCAGCGGTGAATAACCAGACACTACAACGTCGGAGCTCTTTTATCGGAACGCCTTACTGGTAGGAGAATTTTCTTATTTCTTCAACATAAAATTCTCAGCATTGAAATGGCAGCACCAAGATGGAAAAATCATGGAGTGATGGAAATCACAGGATCAATAAAAATGTTAATAATATGCAAATGTTGAAAAAAGGGAAACTAAATTTTCAAAACATCTCAATTTATTCAGTATGGAGTGTGAGTGCCAGTTGTATAAATCCCCGCACTTACATGCCTTGGCTGCTATCAGTGAGGTTATTAATGGTTATCTGAGGAATGTTCTGCCGCACTGAATGCACTTGGGTAAATCATCAAAATCCGCTGCTGGCAACTCCCTTTGATATTGCTGAACACCACAGATGCTGCAGGCCATGGTAGCACCTTAAGGCTATGAAGGCTGCATAGTAGAACCGTCAACTTGCACCCTGGTGTTGTCGTGTTGAAAAACTGCTCCTGGGACACGTTGGAAAAATGTCCATACCGCTGTTGGTAAAATCAATCCATTCTGTACTACAAGTGAAATTTGGCATCACACACCAAGTCTAAGGTGTTACACAGTGTCTGCACAAACCATCAGAAGGCATTTGCATAACATTGAGCTACAAGCCAGATGTCCAGCTACAGGTGTACCATTCATCTCACCAACACAAAGTTTATCACAGTGCAGGGCAAAATGGCAATGAAGGCCAAAACAGAGGTTTGTCTACTTCAGTGACAAGTCCCACTTGTGTCTTAGATGCAATGACAGCCAGAGATTGGTCTGAAGACCACGTGGGCATTGCAATGCCATGAAGAGGACTTCATGAGGAAACATCACACCACATCACATCCTCCTTCTGTGATTATGGTATGGAGTAGCATTCATTCCAGGTACACTCAGAGCTTGGCATTACACCGGTTTAGTTGTGGAACCAGTGACGTGAGCAGTGGCCACTTCTTCAAAGGGTCTCAAGAGCCATTTTTCAATAAAACAACATTAGGCCGTGTGTTGCTGGAGCTATTGTTGGCAGCCTGTGTGGTATAAACGTGGTCCCGTAGCCTCCACTCTTTTGTTTTCATTGAGCACATCTGGGACATAATTTTCAGTCAATTGCAAAGGTAGCTGCCAGTAGAGTATCTTCAAGATTTGCTGTCCTAGTGCATTCAGCTCAACAGAACATTCAGACCTCTCAACTTTTAAAGAACAAAAAGAGGCAAAATTTGACCACAACCTTGGCCACACCCCAATCCATGCCTTTTACCATTTCTTTCCCCCCTGGCAGGAGGAGTTGTCAGAGGTGCTGGCAGTGAGGGATATTCAGCAGACACCTGAGACTGCAGGGCGTATACCCAAATCCAGGACTGTCCGCTGTATCAGGGACAGTTGGGACTAGAAATGAGAGGATAGATTCTCCGGGCCAGCGTCCAGGTCAGTGGTACATGGTGACTGGATGCGAGGCCGCAAATCTCTAACCTTCCGCCGGTACTCCTGGCAAGGCTTTTGATTGGCCAGAGCTCGTACAACGACATCTGTACATCTTGCTCATCTATAGTTCAGACCTGTGGATTATTTTTTGCTCCTTCATTCACAGCCGGAGCCGCCAGAACTTTCGCAATTGTATATAGTTACACTAAATGACATCTGGCTTTTTTGTGTCTGTAAGGCTGTGTGCACACGCTGCGGATTTTGCTGCGGTTCCGCAGCGGTTTTGGCCGCTGCGGACCCACAGCAGTTTCTGCTGCGGTGTACAGTACAATGATTCCCTATGGGAATCAAAATACGCAGTGCAGACGGTGCGGAATTTTCCGCTCGGATTATCTGCGGTTTTCAATCCGCAGAAAGAATTGACATGTCAATTCTTTCTGCGGATTCTCCTGCGGTTTGCCATCTGCTCCATTGAGGAGATGAAAAACCGCAGGGCAAAACCGCAGAGCAATCCGCAGGTAAAACCGCAGGTCTTTTGACCTGCGGTTTCACCTGCGGATTGTACAAAATCCGCGCGGATGAATCCGCACCTTTTCCACAGCGTGTGCACACAGCCTAAGTCTGTGTTCACATGTTGCAGAAATACTGTGTTTTTTTCGCACCAAACTACAGAATAACAATCTTCTTCCTCTTATTTGATGCGTTTCTAGTGCAGATGTGAAGCCGCGTTTTTAAAGTGTTTTTATAGTACAGAAAAGCTTTGATTCTGCACTTAGTAAAGTAACTGCAGATTTTTATATAAGTTTTTTTAGGCTCCTCATAGAAGAATATAGAAAAAAAAGTACCAAAATCACATAATTCTGCAGTGTCCTTGGTCGCACAACAAGCTTGTTTTTTGCTAAAGTAATTTTTATTAAGGATTTTTTAACATAAATGGGGAAAGAAAAAGGGAGAAACATATAATAAATATACAGTAATACAGAAGCAAACAAGAACCAAATAAACACAAAAAAGCTCAATTTAAAGGGATGAAAGATATAGGCAAAATGAAGGGTGGAAAGGGTTAAGGATGAGAAGGGGGAAGGAAAAATATGGTTTATTAAGGAAAATGAGAAAAAGAAAAAATTAAAGGGATAGAAGGAAAATTAAAAAGATTGGTATGTGCTGGATAGGCAAGGGAAGGGGTTACAATACACTTATAAGATACCTTCTATATAAAACATTTAAGAGGTAGGAGGGGAAGAAAAGAAAAGGGAAAGGAAGAACAGCTATAAAACAGCTGGAGAGACAAATATATAGATAAATGCTACATTTATATAATGTAAAATACTGATTGTTGAATTCTAATAGCGGGCACAGTTTTCATGAAATCACATCCACTTTGCTTGGATAAATAAACACAGCAGAATTTTTGTGCAAAAAAAAAGCCTCAGAAAATACGCAGCATTTTCGCTACATGTGAACACGGTCTAAGTTTCAAAGCAAAGTGATGGTGATTCCATTAATTTTCCGCTCTATGTGATCTGAAGACGCTGCTGAATTTGTCAGTTTTGGTGCATTTTTTTCTCTATAGGCTTCGTCCGAAAAATAAACGCATTAAGTAAAAAGTTGTTGAAGTTTTAATCTCAGAATCAAAGCTTTTCTGTAGTTTAAAAAAGAAGCATTAAAAGCTCTGCCTAATATCTGCCTAATAATTGCATCAAATAAGTGGGAAAATGCATAAAAGAAACACTGCAGACATGCAATAATAAGAGGAGATTGCTATTGCATTGTGTGGTGTGGACATCTGCAGAGAAAAGCAGCAGAAAGAATGTAGCATTTACGCTACATGTGAACACGGCATTACAGTTTTATTACATTTTTATGGGTTTAAGAGAGAAAAATATCAATCACGACTTTTTTGTAAGTCATTTGCCAATTCCTGTAAATTATCTGATTGCTGTATTGTGCGGTCGTTACGATTACAGGGACACCAAATATATCCGTGCTGTATGCTGATTTATGATGTTTATTGTTTTTTAAAAAATGCATTCAAAATGAAAGTATTTTTTCATTCTCAAGTGTTTTTCATTATTATTATTTTTTAGCAATTTTATAGGATGAAAAAATCTTTTATTCTCCCTGTAGAATACAAAAACATAAATTGGAAACAGCAGTGTATTCCTATCAGTATATCCTGCTTGTAGTCAGAGCCTGCAATACAAATCAAGTGTACACAAAAGTTTCCCCATCACATCATCAGGGCTTGTGAATCAGTAGATTAAGTCCCCTGTATGTAATGTTTTAAGGTTAAGGGTTTGAGACCTGGGAACACTCACAGAACAGAAATTTTGATTGCTTATTATATTTACTACTTTTATAAGAGCAAAAAAAATCTTTTCCTTAAAAATTTGGATGGGAGGGGGAGGACGAGGAGGAGGAGTGCTTCTTTAATAACCTCATTATAGCACCTAAGAGTTGTGTGTGTCTTTCTGTGTGAGGTGCTCATACTCAATACTGAATAAATCGAGATGTTTTCAAAAACTTTATTCCATTTTTTCATCATTTGCATATCAGTAACATGTGCTTTCCATAATTCTACAACTTTTCCTTCTCGGTGTTGCAATTTCAATGTTAAAGTGAGTAGATATTGTTATACTGAAAATGGAAATATGGTGCCTCCCGTTTGTAAGACCAATGCTAGTCAGATGCCACATACGTAATAAGCTGCAATAATCGGCGTATTCTGACACCTTTCTGTAGTTGCCTAGACTATTTTTTTCAGCTATTGTACATCAGTAAATTTTATGTGATATTCATCCAGGCAAACCTTTGCTCCCCATGCATGTAAATGAACTTCGGGTATCAAATACTTTTTCGGCTTTTCGTTAGTTGTCCTTCCTTGGATCACTTTTGATAGGAACTAACCACTGAATATCAGGAACAAGTCCTGCCATTTTAGAGATGCTGTCACCCAGTCATGATGTCATCACAATAGGATGGCTGCAGGACTAGATCCTGATTCATGGTGATTTTCCTACATCCAACATATCCAAAATGACAATTCACTTTCTGCTGAATGTGTTCCACCCGTTGACCAATGCCACTGTCAAGAGATGATAATTGTTATGGATGACTGATGTGATTCAAGTAGATTTTGAAGTTTTCCTTACTTACTACCTACTTTTTTTTCTGAATTCTGGAAGGATGGCTCCCGAAGTTGTAATGTGTGAGACATGCAAAGATGCCCCATATGACTACAAGGCTGACGTCTGGTCTCTTGGCGTTACTCTCATTGAGTTGGCCGAAACTCAGCCTCCATATCACGAAATGAATCCCACTCGTGTCTTGCTCAAGATCCTCAAGTCTGAGCCACCGAATCTGAAGTATCAGAAGTTGTGGTAAGTACATTTTTTTGCAAATCTGTTTAGTATTCAACTGAATATGAAAACGTCTTCATGTTCATTCAAAGAAAATTCCATCCAACACCTCCTTAGATTTATAGTCAATTGAGATTGAGTTGTCCTTGTTGTATTCCCTAATTAGGTCTCAAGACTTTAAAGACTTTCTAAATAAGTGTTTACAAAGGAATCCCCAAGAACGATCTTCAATCAGTGAGCTTATTGAGGTCAGTTACAGTAAAGACATTGAAAACGCCTCAAGGGTAGGCACAAGACAGCCGAACTTCATAACAAATCATAGTGCTTCAGTCTCCTGCATATCTTTTTTTTTTTTATTTAGCACTCCTTTGTGTCCAAGGGTGTTGATAATGCTCCATTAAGAGAACTGGTAGCTGAAGTTTTAGCCGAAATTACAGAAGAAGAAGATGGAAGTCTGAAAGATTGTGACTTGGTAGTAAGAAGAAACTTTTATCCTTATTTTTATCCTTAAAAAAAGTGGAACCATGAGATGCCATATCAGATAATATAACACGCCAAATCTGTAGCTGTGGGGATTTGTTCAGACGGTGCAAATCTTTACTCTAGCACCCATCTACATATACACTCACACACCTACAACTATGCAAAATTTTGCTCCATCCCATTAAATGCAACATTAGAAATTAGCATCACTTTACTGCATTTAAACATAGTATTGCTATATGATACACATACATACACATTATCTATCTAAATACTATACATTACACACATACATACAGTAAGCATATACTTTACATACTCGGACATACACATTACACACATACATACACACATAGACAACTATATATACACATAACACAAACATTACACATGCACGTTACATGCATAACACACATTCATACACAAAACACACACAGATATATTCAGATACATAAACATCACACACACTTAGTTAGTTATACATAACAAACATAGTACATCTCCTATGGAACTGTCAATTCCCATCAGAAGAGAGGGAGCCCTGGTGAAAAGAGGACATGATGCCTCTACAGACTCTTTATTCTGCTGTCACCTGCCTTTTGTGACGGAGTTGTTCCCCGGAACAAGCCACAAAAGCCAATATGAAGGTCTTGCTTCTGTTACTTAAAGAAAAGACATTCTAGAGATGGTGGGAAGGCAAGATCTACAGATAATCTCATTTGCACCCCCTTCACATCTCTAAGTGTCTGAATGTGTAGCTAGGGTGGTGAATTCCACCGCCTAGCTATGCCCCTGTATACGCAACTATAACATAGCAGCTTTTTCCTACTTAAAATCCAATTTGTATTCTAGATGTTCAACACTCAAACGAAAATGTAATGTTTCTTTTACAAAGTTTTTATTTTATTCTTAGAATGATGTTTCACGCAATGTCAAAGGTCAAGAGGATATAGTTAGGGATACACAGTCCCCTCGACGACAAAACCCTGTCGAAACAGAAGATGTCCAGGAAAGAGATTCTACTAAAAACGCAGACCAAAAACCATCAATGAGACTACAAAAAAGAAAAAGTTTCTTGAAAGAGATGCGTAGACGTTCTGCTCCTTCACTTTCAAAAGAAGTCAGAGCATCTGTGAAATGGAGGGTTGGTAATGAGCACTTTGAAGCAAAGAATAGAGAATGTGTCAAAAAGCCCCACACTCCTCCAGTGGACTTTCCTCTTCATATACAAAACTCTGAACTAGGATTATTTCAATCTTCTGGAGTGTCAGGAGGAAAGGAGGTCAGTGATTTACATGATGTGCAAGATATGAATACTGGTTCTGCCACTTTATACCTTGCTAATAAAGAATCTAAAGAGGAAGCTAATATAGATCTTCAACAGACTCCAAAATTAGTCCCAAAAAATCAATGTGAAGTCAATAATCTGATAAATCACTCACATACCAACTGCCAAGCCTGGGACTTGTTTAGATCTCTATCACCTGCTCCTCAAAGGTGGAGAAGTAATGACAATCTTAGCTCTTCAACTAGGATATTAACCAAGACATGGTCACTGCCATGCACAAGTAAGAGAAAATCCAACGTTGCTTGGAGAACCTTGAAAGAAAATGTAGCCAACGAGCAAAAACAGACAATAAAAACCATTAAGGAAACGTCACATCTACCTAATAAAGATGAAAAACCACCAGATCCAGATTCTACTGAGGATGAAGATGGTAAGACTGAAGATAGAAGTATTTATCATCACATGGATGATAGACCCCAGGCTTCTTTTAGATGTTCTTGGTATGTACCTCAAACGGAGAAACATATTGGAGCACAGAAGCATTCACATTCATTTTCACATGGTAAAAAAGCATCGGTGAAATGGGTTGGTAAAAAAGAGCAGGATGTAGCCAAGGATAATGATTTTATAGGACAAAAGAAAACATCTTTAGGAATGATTGTAAGTTCTTCATCTGAGGTTGACGAGGAGAATAAACACACAAATGTGGTTGAAAAGGAAAATGTACCAAATTTAAAAGAAATCATCAATAAGAACAAAGAAGACCATCACATGTATCCATACAGCAACCACACGTCAGAAGCCTATAAACATGACCATAACTCTATCTCTCCAGATATTGGTACCGCAAGTGATAATCGTTCTGCCAGGAGATTATTAAGACGATGGACAATAGCAAGTGCAACTCAAGAAATCAATGTGGAATCACCACTCCGTTTACCGGAAACTGAGTTAAAATATGAAGTAAGGGAAAAGCATGAAGATGTAACGGCACATTTACTGGGAAAAGAAGATAGTGAAAAATCTGATGCCAGTGACAGAAGTATGCCTACAGGTGAGAGTAATCGGGAAAATGATGCTACTCAGGAACCCAGAGTCAAAAAGAGGCTGAACTTTGCTCGATGTTCATGGAGTGTTCATCCTGCTGATGCCAATGGTGAATCCAATATACAGCACGAAAAACCTCAAGACATGATCAACATAACGGAAGCTGTAGCAATGGAGGAGGAAAGAAACCTGAAGGTAAAAAATATATAGCGGCAAAAATCTAGATATTCCTGCCATGTACAATTCTAGGATGATACCATAGCTGCATATACTTATATACTTGTTAAAGAGGACCTTAAAGAGGACCTTTATCTGGATTGCTCAACTTAACTGAGTATAAGTAAGATATTCCACAGCGCTTTACAGACATTATCTTCAATGTCCTCATTGGAGCTCACCATTATAATTCTCTATCAGTGTGTGTTTGGAGTGTGAGAGGAAACCAAGAACCCAGAGAAAAGCTACACAAACACGGGGAGAACATACAAACTCCTTGCAGATGTTGTCCTTGGTGTGGTTTGAAGCTAGGAATACAGCACTGCAAAAAAACAACTCTAACTACTGAGCCACTGTACTGCTGCTCCACTGCTTCTGGGACAGTTTTTCTTTTCTGTGCCCCTTCATTCCAAAGTTATGATCCACTGAAAAAAAAAACGATACATTTTTTCTCCAACCAACTTTGCATATACTACAGAACATCTCTGAGGGTGCAGCAATGTTTTTATTGGCCAGCCTCAAAGTAGAAACTGGAAATACTTACAGAGAAGTTCTGTGGTGTACGTCCAGAGGTTTGAAGGGAATATTTGCATCTTCATTCTCTATGCAAATTGACTCTTCAGAGAGGAAGAGGACGTGAACTCTAGCCACACCTATTGGCACTAAAAGTCACTATCGACCCTTTAAAGAGCCTTGCCACATGATTTAGGATCAAAACCAAACCAGAATCTCAATTTGCAGATAAAGTGTTTCGGGATATTGCCCCTCTTCAATGCATAGTATGAGATCTGATTTCGCTAAGTGAAAGGCCTAAGACTGGGATCTAAGGGGTTATTTGTCCTCATTCTCAATAGGCATAACTTTGAAATGGAAAGGATTGGTAAGAGAAGGAATAGAAAAACTTCCCGAATTAATGGAGGAGCAGCAATTAGGGGAAGAGCTTAGATTAAATGAAAAACTCCACTCAAAGGTCTTCTTTTAGATAGCTGAGAACCTTTTATCTCTTAGGGTCTGTTCACATCATGTTTAGTACTAAGGATGGATGTATACGTCTGGAGAATCGCCTGATAAATACTCTTCAGACCCCAGGGCATAATAAATGTAATATGCACAAAATTTGAGAAAATCCTTATCCTCACCTCACCACTCTCCTCTACGGCCAGTCCACTCCTCACCATCACCCATTCAGTTCTCACTGCATCTTCAGATTGCCGCCGCCCTTGCTGAAATACCCAGGCACCTCATTCTGGCCGGGGCTTGCAGCTTTCGGAGCTAGCTCAGACCCCACCTCCACCCCTTGACCTTCATGAAAGCCAGAAGTCCTGGCGCAGAGTGAGAGGCCTGGAGATATTAACGGGAGTACTGGCAATTTGAAGATGTGTCAAGGTTTGGATGGGTGACATGGAGGTGACTAAAAGAATGTATTTATTTTTTTACATTTGAGGGTCATTTCTGGTTCAGCGGCCGCCATCTTGCATTTTGGAGAACATGGATTTTTGTAAAATTCGAGTAGAATTAAAATCTAGTCCAATTTATTCACTCATCTCTAACCCCCAGGTATCTAACTTGTTGGTAGCACGGCGATGTGGAAGAACAGTGCCGACAATGGGCAGACTTTTGTGCCCTTTTGTGGAGAGAGATTTGGGGAAAATATTATTTTTGAGCACTCTCATCCTCAGTACAACATGTACAAGCTAAAAAATTAAAAGCAACATGCTCCAACATCGCCATCTTGTCCAGCACCACCCTAAACGCCGCTGGATGCTATGAATTAGGTTTTAGAGTCCAGAGTTTTACAATTTAAGTACATTTTTTAGATAGTTTCTCCAAATTTTCATATGTGGAATAATGTAACTTAGTGTAATGCCCTTTAAAAGGTGCAAGGTGAAGAGTCAGATGAAAAGGACATGTCGTCTCTGGACACGCAAAAGACTATTCGGGTCACCAGGAGGTTCATAGTGGATGGAAAGGAGATGAAGGTTTCATCATGTAAACACAAGGCTCAAGCAAACAATAAAGATAGCAAAGAACGCACAGTTAGGTAAGAATGGCTTTACAAGTGTATGGCTTCCTATGTATGGTTTGGGCTACCATAGAGAAATATGCGATACTAGGTCTTGTGGTACACCATATCGAACCTGTGTTGTAATCTAATGTAATCTAATCTTTCTTTTCGGTAAATATTTAGATAACAGTATAAGAATATATCACGTGGTTTTATGCTTTTTCTGAGTTTTCAAGTGCTCTTATCCTTTAAGCATTTAATCTTATAGGGCATGTTCACGCAGAGGGTTTTTTTCACATGGATTTCATCATCTATTCTGGGCTAAAATTATCATGGAAACTTTAGTCAATTGACATTTATGCCAATTGAACTGGGCCAATCCACATAAAGACCCTCAACATTCCACACTACAAATCCTCACCAGAGATCCAAGAGTCAGACTTGGATTTCTGCAGCAGATCCCACTGCAGCACTATTCAGATTTTTTCACATGAAAAATTTGCTATGTGGTCCTATTATATGAGCAAAGTAAGAAAATATTGTACATGATTAGCTAACAGAATCATGTGAGAGCAGGTTTTCAATTTGACTTTAAGCAAAACCAAAATTGCAGGCTGCAACTCTCAGCTGTCAGCTTTAGCAGGGCTGGTTATCAAGAATAGAGGGTTCTTCATGCACATGCTTTATGCATCCATTAGCCCTCTGTGTCTGTACTGTTACACACTTAACATTATGGCTGGTCCATACAATCAGGGCAACTGTTACCACCCACCTTTCGTGTCTCCCCTTTTTTCCTCATAGATTGTAAGCTTGCGAGCAGGGCCCTCTTCCTCTTGGTATCTGTTATGATCTATGTGATTATTGTTATGCTGTAATGTCTATTGTCTGTACAAGTCCCCTCAGAAATGTAAAGTGCTGCAGAATATGTCGGCGCTATAGAAATAAAATTTATTATTATTATTAATAATATTTTTAAATTATTTTAATAAATAATTACAAAAAAAATGAAAGTGGTCCCCCCCATTTTTGACAACGAGACAGACTAAAGCTGGGGGCTGGTATTCTCAGGCTGGTAAGGGGCCATGGATATTGGCCACCCCATCCTAAAAATAATAACCTGCAGCCGCCCCAGAAAAGGCACATCTATTAGGTGCATCAATGATGCTCTTTGCCTGGCTCTTTCCACTTGTCCTGTGGTGGTGGCAAGTGGAGTAATATTTGTGGGGTTGATGTCACCTCTGTATTATCCAGCTGAGGGTTGCAGCCCGAAGCTGACAGTTTTGCCTGGCTGGTTATGAAAAATACATGGGAACCCATGTCATTTTTTATTTCTTTATTTATATTGCAGGTGCGGGCTGGTGAAAACTCCCATGAGCCGGCACCTGCTCTCATTGTTAACAGTTGAATACAACTTTCAACATTGTTTCTTGCTAGCACTGATCGCAGAGCGAGTAGAGGACAGTGATGTGAGCTGTCTTTAGCACCCTGTGCCGGGGAACAGTGCAAACAATACCACTGATTCCCAGGCGCCAGTACATATGATATTGATGCGGCATGCGGTTGCCACATGTGTGCCACAAGTATTAAATACACGGACACAATGACACTGATACTGTTTTTTCCAGTATCAGGGCATGTGAAAGAGCTCTTAGTGTAAGTGCAATGTGTAGTTGCACTTTCACATTGGGCCATTAAGAGACAAAACCTAAAATAAAAAGAATGAATAGATACCCTGCAATAAGTAAATAAGTAGTAGTAATACATGTAAAAAAACATAGGGCACTTGGCTCACACTATTTTGATCGAAAGAACGTAAAAGCCATCTCACTGCACCAAGGGCTGATTTTAGACAAAGTGGGGCCAATGGCAAAAGTTTAAAATGGGGTCCCAAATGCTAACATATTGCACCATCACACAAACATTTTGGTTGTATTTACATGCATTGAGTTCAGGCCGCTAAACAGGAGTGATCGACAATATTGAAGTCATTCGATGCTTGTTTCCCAATTTCTTTCCGCCAGCTGAGGAAGAATGATGGGCATAGAATGATCACTAGTAGATCAATCTGTCCCCATACAGTATCATGTTATCAGCAGCATATCTGCAAGTTACACTAGGCGATGTGCTGCCGAGAACAATGATTTTTGTTCCGGCATAAACAATCCAATCACTCAATGAATTTGCAGCATTTTGCTTGTTTAGTACAATACACCTCATAGTCCTCCATATAGTATAATGTGCCCCATAGTCCTCCATATAGTGTAATGTGCCCCACATCGCTTCATATACTTTAATACACTCCCCATAGTCCTCCATATAGTGTAATGCACCCCTTTAGTCCTTCATATGGTATAATGCATTCCCCATAGTCCTTCGATAACAGTATAATGCAGCGCCCCCTCAAAGAGTATAATGCAGCCTCCCTCATAGAGTACAATTTAGCCCCCTCATAGAGTACAATACAGCCCCCTCATAGAGTATAATGCAGCACTTCCTCTTAGAGTACAATGCAGCACCCCCTCATAGAGTACAATGCAGTACTCCCTCATAGAGTATAATGCAGCCTCCCTCATAGAGTACAATTTAGCCCCCTCATAGAGTACAGTGCAGCCCCCTCATAGAGTATAATGCAGCACTCCCTCTTAGAGTACAATGCAGCACCCCCTCATAGAGTACAATGCAGTACTCCCTCATAGAGTATAATGCAGCACCCCCTCATAGAGTATAATGTAGTGCCCCATCATAGAGTATAATGCAGTCCCCTCATAGAGTACAATGCAGTCCCCTCATAGAGTACAATGCAGCGCCCCTCACAGAGTACAATGCAGCACCCCCTCATAGAGTACAATGCAGTACTCCCTCATAGAGTATAATGCAGCACCCCCTCATAGAGTATAATGTAGTGCCCCATCATAGAGTATAATGCAGCACCCCCTCATAGAGTACAATGCAGTGCCCCTCACAGAGTACAATGCAGCCCCCTCATAGATAATAACACGAAAGAACCCCAAATAACAATAATGTGGAAAAACTACCATCAATATTAATCCACCAAAGTAAAACACAGTTTAAATTGCTAATAAATACAAATTTTATTATACACAAAACCAATACAGGAAATTGATTATATCAAGAGTGTATAATAACAGGGACACTGCTGTCCAAACAGGGAGCCATATTACACATTGCCCAAAACCAAATATAGTATAGTTTCTAATCTAGGAAAAACAATATATATTGCATTACTTAAGTTATAACAAGCACAGCTTGTAGTGAAATCCATGGAAAACTATATGTAGGAACGTGCCACCAGTATAATCTAATATGTAGTACAATCTACTTGTGTAGGCAATAACAAATATGTAAGACTAACTGAATAGGCATGAACCAATAAGAGGAGAAACTCCAATGGGCACTTACAAGATCTCAACTAGTCACAGCGGCGTCCCAGTCGCCCCAACGCACAATTCGTTTCTTCGTCAGGAGGCGTAATGAAGCCCCCTCATAGAGTACAATACAGCGCCCCTCACAGAGTACAATGCAGTGCCCCTTCATAGAGTATAATGCAGCCTCCCTCATAGAGTACAATGCAGCGCCCCCTCATAGAGTACAATGCAGCCTCCCTCATAGATTACAATGCAGCCTCCCTCATAGAGTACAATGCAGCCTCCCTCATAGATTACAATGCAGCCTCCCTCATAGAGTACAATGCAGCGCCCCCTCAGAGTACAATGCAGCACCCTCTCATAGAGTACAAAGCAGTGCCCCCTCATAAAGTATATGGGCGATGTCGTAAGTATGGTTTAATTAAGATTTACTAAAGGAGTCTGTGTCATTCTTTCAAATAATGGACTTTATTCTGGTGTTGAGGTAGCTATTTTGGGAGGGCTAAATTAACCCTTCACGGTTGAGCCAGTGATTTCCAAATTATTCCAGTGTTGCTAGCAACTCAAATGACCACACGGAGACTGGGGTCTCTGTACGGGAGGATCGAGGCAGATCACTAAGCCCCTTTATTTTAGTCACATCTTTTATAATCTTTTGCTTAATTATGCAAGGTTCTCAAGTACCAGTAGTATCATTTCACTTTATAAGCCAATAATATTGCAAGAAAGCCGGAAACTACATATATGTCCGTACCTAGATAGCGTAGAAAGTAGTATAATGGCATATTCTTCAGAGTTTTACACCTCCACATCCCTTATCTTATACAGATGGGAACAGTCTGGTTTCATGACAGCCCATGCCAATTATAAAAATTTATCTTACAGCTACAAAAACGGAGAAACGAAACCTTACAGAGAATGGATAAAACGAAACTTCAACTCTGATTTTAGTATTAACCCTTCACATTCCCCCCTAGATAAAAATTTTTAACACATATGCAACATCAGAGGTGCTATCCCAAGCTAACAGCTTGAGGGGTACTGGTCTTCACATGTCTGATGCCGTGTTACCAGTCATGGCTGTCCCGGCGCACCCGTCCCCCCTGTATACTGCAGTTCACGAATAACAATTTTTGATGACGGTGGTGGGGATCTTTTGTAGGTAGGCATGTGCTTGGCTTCAACATCTTCATCAAGTAGCCTTTTGAGATCGGTGCAGAGAAGAGCAGGGGCAACGACACCTTTGGTATCATCATTAGCTGTCTTAGTGCAGAATTTCCTAATACATACAGAAATACACCAAAGAACAAGTTTTAGTATCACATATACAACAAGGATACAGGCAGCAATGTGTAACAAGCTCTGTAAGATCCCAGCTATCCAGCCCCCAATTCCCTTAAATCAATTGGCTGGATTGAGAAAGGAGAAGGTGTCTGACCACCAACTGTCCTTATGACGATCATTGTCTTTATTGTATTGATCTCTGAGTCTTTGAATATCTTCTAACTTTTAACTTCTACCAATAATAATATGAAAAATGCGGAAAACCAAAACATAATGTCCCTTCATTTGCTATTGGCTTGTTGGGTGATGAGGAGAACTTGATAGAGACCGTCATACAAGGGTTCTAGTCCGTGCTTCCTGACATGCCTCTTCACGACTACCAAATCACCAGGCTTCAGGTTATGACAAGTGCCGGTTTCTGCTGAATTTGGAAAAGAAAAGGAAACTAGAACATAGGTGTTAGCAAGATTTTTACTAAGCAGAATAACATATTGAACAACACGGTCAGTCTCTTCTGATAACTGCTGAGGCTGGAAACTTGCAACTGGGGGCCTAGTACCAAACAATATCTCATATGGGGACAGGCCATGTTTTGCAATAGGGGTAGTACGAATGTGGTATAACACAATGGGTAGGAGCTCTGGCCATGGAGCCATAGTCTCCTGCATCATTTTTGGTCAATTGTCCTTTCAGTGTGCCGTTCAGCCTCTCAACTTCACCACTGGATTGTGGGTGGTACGGAGTATGGAGGGCTACAGTGGATCCAAGCATTGTCAGAACTTATTGGTAAACATGAGAAGAAAAGGCCGGGCCTTGATCACTTTCAACAACTTCTGGAACCCCATATCTGCATATAACTTCCATCACCAGTTTCTTCGCTGTGGTCTTTGCAGTCATGTTGGTAACAGGGAATGCTTCCGGCCAACTGGAGAACCGGGGCCCAGTAGAATTTTTGCACCAGTGCGAGGGCCTGATTCTTTCCTCGATGTGTAGGCCCATGTGGCAATAGCAGGGTACATCCGCTTAGGGAGAAACACAAGTCGCTTCTTTTTCCAGAGACCATTATCCATATGTGCCCCATCAGTCTTCCATTGCTTCACCTCTTCCTTTGGAGACATTCTCTGCGTTGTCATTAAGCGGTCTTGCAGGGTCCGACAGAAAACTTCAGTCTGTTGTAGATCATCAGGTTCTTGTAGGGTCAATGCTTCTTGTAACTGTTTACGCTGAGAGCGTGTGGTCATCATAGTTGGTATGGTTGGTTCAACGGGTAAGAGAGCGGCGGCTTTTGCTTGCATATCCGCAAATGTGTTGCCAACAGTCTGTGGACTGTTCCTAGGACCGTGCGCCTTAACTTTGATAATAGCCACCTGAGTAGGTAATTTGATTGAGTCCATGAGGGTTTTAACAGCTTCAGCATTTTTCACTGGGGTTCCGGCAGTAGTAATAAACCCTCGATTGGCCCATAGAGCCCCAAAATCATGAGCAATACCAAATGCATACCGTGAGTCCGTGTATATATTAGCCCGTCTGTTCTTGGGCAAAGTACATGCAGTAGACAGAGCCTGGAGTTCTGCTTCTTGTGCTGACTGTGAAGGCAGGAGCGCAGCTGCGTGCACTACAGTGTCCTCTGTGGTAACAGCATATCCCGAGTGGAATCTACCAAACTCATCAGCATATCTTGAACCATCCGTGTATAACACCAGATCGGCATTTGGGAGTGAATTCTCACTGACATTTGGTGGAGTAGCTGTTTCTTCTATCAGAAATTGGGAACAATCATGTTGGAGGTAATCCGCATCATTGCCATCTTTCCTTATAGTTCATTATGCCGTCTTTCAAAGCGTTGTAAAGAGGTTGCATTATGCGGGATGCATCCGGTGTCCACTGACAACAATAAGTGCATAGTCCAAGAAAACGCTGGAGTTCAGCTTCATCTTTTGGGAAAGGAAGGGAGCTGACAGCTATTTTTCTTTCTTCTGCGAGGTGTCTGGCACCCTGAAGGAGACAGTGACCCAAGAATATCACTTGACCAAGGCAGAACTGAAGTCTCGAGGCCGAAACCCGACAGTTCAGTGCTGCCAGATACTTAAGGAGGCTAACAGTGGCAGAAATGACAAAAGACACCTGCTCATATTTTTTGCAAACTGGTTGGGACTGTTTTGTGCCCCTTGTGGCATAACTGTCCATATTAACTGTCGTCCCTGCTAAGTGAATACAAATAGAAACTGGCAGTCTGGGTGTAACGGAATGCTAAAGAAGGCATTGGTAAGATAAATAACTGTAAACCAAGCAGCATCCTGGGGTATTTGGGACAAAAGAGTATGTGGATTAGGCACCAGGTTTGAGAAACACTTTTACTGGTTCTACTGGCATTTTCCCTATATCATTTGACCCTTTTGACAGGAGTTTAGATAGTATCTCTGAGAGGTATGGGGTGAGTCACTGATCCTCAGGCAAAATTGGGGGTGAATCTGGGCCTATCAGGGCCATCATAACTGTAAGAAGGGCATGCAAAATACAGATTTCCTCACTGTCTTCATCTACATAGGGATTATATAACAAAAAAAAAAAAACCATCTGACCATCATCTTGGAATTGTATTCTGGAGCGGAACTGTGATAATAAATCTACCCCTAGTAAATTTACTGGATATATGAGAGAGATTACAAACTGAGCAGTAATGAGAATTAGCAGGGAGGGGCTGAGGAGCAAGATTCCCACTAGCTGAAGTCGAGGAAGGGGGGGCAGAGTTTGCTGTGTGGGCTGAAGGGCACACTGTGTGCTCGCAGCTGCGGTGGGGGCTAGAGGCTGCTGTTTGCTCTTTTTTTTTTTCTCTCTCTCTCCTGAACAGAGCAGGTTAAAGTCTGAAAACTTTTTTTTTTTTCCTCTGGAGCTGGTAAATGGAAGGGGTGGCTACTCATAACCACTAGCAATAACGGGGACTAAGGCTAGCGGTTGATGATAATAGGTGCCATTAGCAGAGGTGGGGGCTGCAACTCTCGGTCTTCTTGTGCCACAATTATAACAGACCTCTCTCCACTGAGGATTAGTAACTACACATACAGCACAGATCCACCCGGCAGGATCATAGGGTGGGGGCATACTGAGTTTCGGTAGTCCAGGATACATTGGTGCCTTAGGGTTAAGGGATTTCCTGGGGAGGGACCTTATCATCTCACAGGGAAACTTCTTGTTTCAAATCATCACTTTTAACTATCCGACTGCCTGACACATTGTCTGGATCTTAGTTCCTTCTTTAATCAATCACATTCTCATACCACATTCACTTTCTTGAACCACAAATCATCCCGTCCCTGTCATAATAGACAATTTTTCCTTCAACATAACAGTAACAGAAACAATCAGAATTCACTTGCTGTTCAATGTCCACATAACCTTCATTATACAATTCATGTGCCGAGCCACGGAATTCCTCAGCGCCTTTAAGTAATACATCATCAGTCAATCTTTTAACTCCTTCATCCCATAGCATAGGCTGCAACCTCCCGCCCTTAGGAAATCCCAGAATCGAAAATATTTTTCCTGCATTCCTGACAGATTTCTTTCCTCGTCTTTGAATCATAAGACTAACAGTATCTGATCCTTCACACAATTCCAAACTTTTCTTTTTCTTCCACAGAAACATAATTCTCTCCTTTAGAGCTAAATATCCTGACAAATTGTGCACAATACTGGAGCAGCCGTCTCCATTTGTTCCACAGGGTCAACCCCCTCTGGGAAGCCCAAAATTCGCGGTACTCAGTGAAAGGAGGAGGGCGTCTCAGACTATCCCTCCGGACACCTCTGGTTATATATATCTTTCTATATATACCTGAGTTACGTATCCTACCCAGTCTTCGATCACATGACCACGCCTGATAACTAACGATGACCAGGAATTCAGGATATTTTGACTATAAAGAGAGTCACAATCACTGGTCAATCCGGGGTGTCCGTCCCTTATGAGGTACGGTTCGAGCACTGGGCCCCCAACGGGACTACACCTCTATATGATTCCACCCATGAATCACCCCACCAGGGGACAAACCTCAGATCCTCTTTGCAGCAACAAGCACAGGAAAACCACACCAACGGTCAGTCTGAACAGTATAACTGCCAACTTACCGTGGTCATGGGGGGGGTGATCAGTCCCAATTTTCCAGCACCTGTGTCCGCTCCGAGGGTCCTTTGTCTTGTTGTCCTCCGGGGGCAGAGGCGTCCCTGTCCGGGGGCCCCACGTTGCGCGCCACTGTTGAGGTAGCTATTTTGGGAGGGCTAAATTAACCCTTCACGGTTGAGCCAGTGATTTCCAAATTATTCCAGTGTTGCTAGCAACTCAAATGACCACACGGAGACTGGGGTCTCTGTACGGGAGGATCGAGGCAGATCACTAAGCCCCTTTATTTTAGTCACATCTTTTATAATCTTTTGCTTAATTATGCAAGGTTCTCAAGTACCAGTAGTATCATTTCACTTTATAAGCCAATAATATTGCAAGAAAGCCGGAAACTACATATATGTCCGTACCTAGATAGCGTAGAAAGTAGTATAATGGCATATTCTTCAGAGTTTTACACCTCCACATCCCTTATCTTATACAGATGGGAACAGTCTGGTTTCATGACAGCCCATGCCAATTATAAAAATTTATCTTACAGCTACAAAAACGGAGAAACGAAACCTTACAAAGAATGGATAAAACGAAACTTCAACTCTGATTTTAGTATTAACCCTTCACACTGGGAGTCTGTGTTTTTATACAGTATGACATTGGAGTTAAGAATGATGGTGTCTTATTGACGCCTCTCCATTACTGACATCTGGGCTTGTTGTCACCTAACAATACAAAGGTGACATCAACCCCCCCATCTATCACCCCACTTTCCACCATTACAAGGCAAGTGGGAAGAGGGAGGCTAAGTGCCAGAATTGGCACATTTAATAGATGCACCTTTTCTGGGGCGACTGAGAGCTGATATTTTTAGCCTGGGGAGGCAGTATCCATGGCCCCTTCCTAGGCTATTAATATCAGCCCGCAGCTGTCTGCATAGCCTTTGCTGGTTATTAATTATAGGGGACCCCATGTCATTTTTTGGGGGTTCCCCATTTTAATAGCCAGTAAAGGCTAATTATACAGCTATGAGCTGATATTAATAGCCTGGGAAGCTCCATGGGTATTACACCCTTCTCAGGCTATAAACATCAGCCTGGGAAGGGGGCAATACCACATTTCTTTTTTAATAAATTTGCAAAAATTTCTACATTTCTGTTTTTACAGTCAATATGGGGTGCAGAGTGTACAGTCATGGCCAAAAGTTTTGAGAATGACACAAATATTAATTTTTACAAAGTCTACTGCTTCATTTTTTCTAATGGCAATTTGCATATACTCCAGAATGTTATAAAGAGTGATCAGCTTAACAGCAATTACTTGCAAAGTCAATATTTGCCTAGAAAATTAACTTTATCCCCCAAAACACATTTCAACATCATTGCAGCCCTGCCTTAAAAGGACCAGCTAACATCGTTTCAGTGATTGCTCCATTAACACAGGTGTGGGTGTTGATGAGGACAGGGCTGGAGATCAATCTGTCATGATTAAGTAAGAATGACACCACTGGACACTTTAAAAGGAGGCTGGTGCTTGGCATCATTGTTTCTCTTCTGTTAACCATGGTTATCTCTAAAGAAACACGTGCAGTCATCATTGCACTGCACAAAAATGGCCTAACAGGGAAGAGTATCGCAGCTAGAACGATTGCACCTCAGTCAACAATATATCGCATCATCAAGAACTTCAAGGAGAGAGGTTCCCTTGTTGCCAAAAAGGCTCCAGGGCGCCCAAAAAAGACTAGCAAGCGCCAGGACCGTCTCTTAAAAGTGTTTCAGCTGCGGGATCGGGCTACCAGCAGTGCAGAGCTTGCTCAGGAACGGCAGCAGGCAGGTGTGAGTGCATCTGCACGCACTGTGAGGCGGAGACTCTTGGAGCAAGGCCAGGTCTCAAGGAGGGCAGCAAAGAAGCCACTTCTCTTCAGAAAAAACATCATGGACAGACTGATATTCTGCAAGAGGTACAGGGAGTGGACTGCTGAGGACTGGGGTAAAGTCATTTTCTCTGATGAATCCCCTTTTCGATTGTTTGGGACATCTGGAAAACGGCTTATTCGGAGAAGACCAGGTGAGCGCTACCACCAGTCTTGTCTCATGCCAACTGTCAAGCATCCTGAAACCATTCATGTGTGGGGTGGCTTCTCAGCCAAGGGAATGGGCTCTCTCTCAGTCTTGCCTAAAAACACAGCCATGAATAAAGAATGGTACCAGAATGTCCTCCAAGAGCAACTTCTCCCAACCGTCCAAGAGCAGTTTGGTGATCAACAATGCCATTTTCAACATGATGGAGCACCTTGCCATAAAGCAAAGGTGATAACTAAATGGCTCAGGGAACAAAACATAGTAATTTTGGGACCATGGCCTGGAAACTCCCCAGATCTTAATCCCATTGAGAACTTGTGGTCAATCATCAAGAGACGGGTGGATAAACAAAAACCTTCAAATTCAGACAAAATAAAAGCATTGATTTTGCAAGAATGGACGGCTATCAGTCAGGATTTGATCCAGAAGTTGATTGAGAGCATGCCAGGGAGAATTGCTGAGGTCCTGAAGAAGAAGGGTCAACACTGCAAATATTGACTTTCTACATTAACTCATTCTTACTGTCAATATAACCTTTTGTTACTCATAATATGATTGCAATTATATTTCTGTATGTGATAAAAACATCTGACAAACACACATAAAAACCAGAGGGCAGCAGATCATGTGAAAATATAATATTTGTGTCATTCTCAAAACTTTTGGCCATGACTGTACATTAATGAGAAAAAAAACAACTTCTTTGAATTTAACAATTGGCTGCATTGAGTGTAATGGTTAAGTGCACAGCCTATGACAAGGGAGACTGGGGTTCAAATACTGGCTCTGACCTGTGAAAATAAATTAAAAATAAATTATATATTAAGGCTCCTGACACTATAATACTGTTAAAAGTGCACAACCACCAACGTGGGGTTCATACATAATATACCAGTAGTGGTCCTTGGGCAAGACTACTAACACTATAGTGCCTACCTCAATAAACATGAGAGTGTCACAAACAAAGAGAGTCATGCCGGCTCACTCAGACATAACAAGGTCCTCGTCAGATGTCGAGGAACCAGGGCAATCTGATAATAAATGGGCTAGGCAAGAGAAATGCTATAACAGCAGACCAAGTGAGAGAGGCTATATGAAGTGTATGAGGAAGCCCTGGATGGATATAATAAGACCTGCAGGTCCACTGACTGAGAAACAACTGGTCACCCAACATTTAATATCATAAAAATGTAAATAAATACTTATGTCCCCCCAAAAAATTGAAAAAAGTATTCAAGGTGTGATACCTTTATTGGCTAACCAGAGAAATTATATTTGCAAGTTTTCACGGCTCAGAAGGCCCCTTCAACAGGCTAGATTACAAGTGAATTACTGAGAAGAGACGGCAACATTTAAATAGGAATTATAACTAGACATGAGGGGATGCTAGCTAGAGACAGGTCAAGGAAATCAAATTAAGGTTTTTGTTACACATGCAGATGAGGACCAAGTGTTCTACTAGAGATCTGAAGACCTTCTTGTGGAGGTGTAAACTGTGTCCATGTAATGAGTCATGAATCCAGGTGTCAAATTCAGTCCAATTGTTAGAGATTGAAACATATTTATAAATTTGAACTCCCAAATTTTCCTTTCTCTGTCACTATTAAAATGACCTTTCAATATTAGGACTTTTAGATCTGCCAAGCTGTGTCCAGGTCTAGAGAAGTGTATTCCTACAGGTGTGTCCAGCTCATTTTTTATCGTATGTGTTAGGCGTCGGATTTCTGAGACTGCACAACAGGAATCCAGAGCCGTACATCTAGCGGTCTCCCATTCCTCTCCGACCGCTCAGGGACCTGCACGGCAGTCTCGGCGATCCAGGCGTTCTACTCAGACTCATTCTCTGGGTCTGGATGTTGCTGCCACCTCTGGTCCAGCACTGGTAGCGCAACCTGCTTTGCAGGGAACCGCTCCAGAGGCTAAGTCCTCTGGCCGTGCTACTGGGCATGCCCGCAAGACGATCTCTCAGTGGAGATCAGGGGTCACATGTTCAGGTCCTGTGTTATGAATGAGTCACCGTAGGAGGCAAAAGCAGAAATACAAGCTAAGTCCAGAAAACCAGAGAAGTTGGCAACTATCAGATTGCAGACCCCTGAACCTATCAACACAACTAGCAGTAGCCGTGGGGGGTTCCTACAATGCCCTAGACCCCTCGATCACAGCCGGAGAATTACATAGGCCTAAAGAAAGAAAGGGGAAATCTAAACTGCCCCAGAGCAGACCCCAAAGCAATAGGCAGCCCCCAACCTATAATGACGGTGAAGAGCAGACCCCAAAGCAATAGGCAGCCCCCAACATATAATGACGGTGAAGCAAGATGAAATACTAACACAGACAGAAAGATAGACTGAGCAAAGACGGGGCCCAAAACTACCTAGCTAGGAAAGGACAGGAAGGCTGCTGTCTGCAATCTGCCAAAACCCTATCAAAGACATAAGCCAACAAGCTGATATGAAAAAGGCCCTGAAGCAGCTAGGCTTCAAAAACTAAATCAGCACTCAGGTATTTTCAGAAGACAGAGCTAAATGAATTCAGCACACCCCAGCAGGGAATGGCAGAAATCCAGAAAAACAAAGCAAAACAAAGTCAAAGCACCAAAGCAAAAGGCCGAGCAGCAAACTTAGCTTTAGAGGAGCAGGAATTCAGACTGGTCTCCAAGGATCCCACAGAGAAATCACCCGCAGGGCAGAAGGGCGTCGGCAGCCTTATATCCAGTCAGTAACTCCACTCAGCCAGTCATCATCATCAGCCTCAGGTGTTTGATAATCAGGCTCACTACCTTTCTTTACCAGAAGAGGGAGTTCCTCGGGCCTCAGTAATGAAGGGGAAAATGAACTCACAGCAGTACCTCCCCCTTGAGGAGGGGTCACCGAACCCTCAACTACGCCACCAGGGCGATCAGGGTGAGCGCGATGAAAGGCACGCACCAATCTTTTGGCATGAATATCAGAGACAGAGACCCAGGAATTATCCTCCTGACCATAACCCTTCCACTTAACCAAATACTGGAGTCTCCGTCTAGCCAGACGGGAATCCAGTACTTTCTCTACCTCATATTCCATATTACCTTCAACCAATACAGGATCTGGAGGTGCCACCCCCGGAACAACAGGTTCAACAAACCTCTTCAACAAAGATTTATGGAACACATTATGGATTTTAAATGTGACAGGAAGAGCCAAACGAAAAGAGACCGGATTAATAATCTCCACAATCTTGTAAGGTCCAATAAATCTAGGCTTAAACTTAGGAGAAGCCACCTTCATAGCAATATTTTTTGATGATAACCACACCATATCACCAACCTTAAACTGGGGACCAATGGTCCTATGTCGGTTGGAAAACCGCTGGGCCTTTTCCTGGGAGAGAGATAACTTATCCACCACTTGGTCCCAGATCTGGTGCATTCTCTCCACCACAGTGTCAACACCTGGGCAGGCAGAGGGCTCCACCTGCCCTGAAGAAAATCGAGGATGAAACCCAAAGTTACAAAAAAAAGGTGACATCAAAGTGGCAGAACTAGCTCTATTATTTAAAGCAAATTCGGCCAAGGGCAAAAATGAAACCCAATCATTCTGATCAGCAGAAATAAAACATCTCAAATATGACTCCAAGGTCTGGTTTGTTCTCTCTGTCTGCCCATTGGTCTGAGGGTGAAAAGCAGAGGAGAAGGACAACTGAATTCCCAGCCTGGAACAGAAAGTTCTCCAAAATCTAGACACAAACTGAACTCCTCTGTCAGATACAATGTTCTCAGGAATCCCGTGCAAACGAACCACCTGTTGTAAAAACAGGGGCACCAACTCAGAGGAAGATGGCAACTTAGGGAGTGGTACAAGATGAACCATCTTAGAGTTCCCTATTCCCCACATCATAGTTACGTTCAGATGGAGAGAACTTTCGGGAAAAGAAAGCACAGGAATTCATTTTAGATGTTACAGGATCCTTTTGGGACAAAACAGCTCCTGCACCAATTTCAGAAGCATCCACCTCTACTTGGAATGGAAGTGAGACATCAGGTTGCCGCAAAACCGGGGCGGAGGTGAATCTTCGCTTCAGCTCCTGAAAGGAAGAAACAGCCTCCAGAGACCAATTTAACACATCAGCACCCTTCTTAGTCAAATCAGTCAATGGCTTTGGCAATACTAGAAAATTTTGCTATAAATTTCCGATAAAAATTAGCAAAACCCAAAAACTTCTGGAGGGCCTTCAAAGAAGTGGGCTGAACCAAATCGTGAATGGCCTGTACCTTGGCCGGGTCCATTTCAATAGTTGACGGGGACAAAATAAATCCCAAAAAAAGAAATCCTCTGTACTCCAAAAAGGCATTTAGTTCCTTTGACATACAGGGAATTCTCCCTCAAGATCCGGAACACAGTCCGAATATGTTCCACTTGAGAATCCCAATCCTTGGAGAAGATCAAAATATCATCCAGATAGATAATCAAAAATTTATCGACAAAATCTCGGAAAATATCGTTCATGAAGCACTGGAAGACAGAAGGGGCATTAGTGAGCCCAAAAGGCATCACCAGGTACTTAAAATGTCCCTCCGGAGTATTAAACGCCGTCTTCCATTCATCCCCATGCTTAATGCGAATAAGATTATACGCCCCCCTGAGGTCAAGCTTGGTAAACCAGCAAGCACCTTTAACTCTGGAGAATAGATCAGAAATCAGGGGTAACGGATACTGATATTTAACAGTAATTTTGTTGAGGGCACGATAATCAATACAAGGTCTTAATGATCCATCCTTTTTGGCTACAAAAAAAAAACCGGCACCTAAGGGTGACGAGGATGGTCTAATATGACCCTTCTCGAACGCCTCCTTAATATAGGATCGCATAGCCTCGTGCTCGGGTACAGATAAATTGAAGAGCCGACCCTTGGGAAATTTACACCCCGGGCTCAGTTTAATTGCACAGTCATAACTCCTATGAGGAGGCAGAGACGCAGACTCATTCTCACTAAATACATCATAAAAGTCCGCCAAATAATCAGGAACATCATGCGACTGAGGAGAGGTGGAAAACACCGGAGCCTCACTAAAGGCACACCGACAACCCCAACTCACCACAGACACAGATTTCCAATCCAAAACTAGATTATGAATCTGTAACCAGGGAAACCCCAGAACAATAGTATCATGCAGATTATGCAACACCAAAAATCTGCAATTTTCTTGATGGTCTGGGGCGACCTGCATTACCACCTGGGTCCAAAACTGGGGTTTATTTTTAACCAAAGGAGTAGCATCAATCCCCCTCAAAGGGATAGGCGTCTGCAGAGGTGTCATCGGAAATCCACAACGTTTAGCAAAATCCAAGTCCATTAGGTTTAGGGCTGCTCCCGAATCCACAAAAGCCTTGGCGGAAAATGTGGACAGGGAGCAGATCAGAGTAATAGCCAGAAGAAACTTAGGTTGAACACCCCCAACAGAAAACGTGTGTGCAAAGCGTTTCTCTCGTTTAGGACAGACAGAAATAATATGCGAGGCATCTCCACAGAAAAAACACAACTTATTATGCCTTCTGAACTCTTGACGCTGCTCTCTGGAAAAAACTCTATCACATTGCATAGGTTCAGACATTTGTTCAACAGGTGGCAACACCTCTCGTGCAGCTTTGCGTTCGCGCAAACGCCGATCAACCTGAATGGCTAATGACATAGAATCGTCAAGACCAGAGGGAACAGGAAATCCCACCATAGTATCTTTTACGGCTTCTGACAACCCCTTCCGAAAGAGAGCAGCCAAGGCATTATCATTCCAGGTAGTAAGTACTGCCCACTTTCGGAATTTTTGACAGTACAATTCTGCAGAATCACGACCCTGGCTCAATGCCAGCAGGGTCTTTTCAGCCTGATCAATGGCATTAGGTTCGTCATACAACAACCCCAAAGCTTGAAAGAATGCGTTCACATTAGTCAGAATAGGATCATCTGGTTTCAAAGAAAACGCCCAATCCTGGGGATCGCCACGCAGCAAAGAGATGACAATTTTAACCTGCTGCGCAGAGCTCCCTGACGAGTTAGGCTTCAAGGCAAAAAATAATTTACAATTATTTTTGAAATTCAAAAATTTAGACCGATCCCCAAAAAATACATCAGGTGTAGGAATCTTTGGTTCAGCAGCATGTGAATGAGCAAGGTAGGCGGAAATTCCCCGCACTTCCGCAGCGAGCTGCTCCACACGATCAGACAATTGCTTTATCTCCATTGAGAGAAAAAAAAAATTCCCCCTACGGCCTCAGAGATATAGAGGAAAAAATATACACACTTTTTTTTTTTTTTACAATTCTTTCCTGCTATTGAGTACCCTAGGATCTGCGGTATGGCGGGTGATTCTGTTATGAATGAGTCACCGTAGGAGGCAAAAGCAGAAATACAAGCTAAGTCCAGAAAACCAGAGAAGTTGGCAACTATCAGATTGCAGACCCCTGAACCTATCAACACAACTAGCAGTAGCCGTGGGGGGTTCCTACGATGCCCTAGACCCCTCGATCACAGCTGGAGAATTACATAGGCCTAAAGAAAGAAAGGGGAAATCTAAACTGCCCCAGAGCAGACCCCAAAGCAATAGGCAGCCCCCAACATATAATGACGGTGAAGCAAGATGAAAATACTAACACAGACAGAAAGATAGACTGAGCAAAGACGGGGCCCAAAACTACCTAGATAGGAAAGGACAGGAAGGCTGCTGTCTGCAATCTGCCAAAACCCTATCAAAGACATAAGCCAACAAGCTGATATGAAAAAGGCCCTGAAGCAGCTAGGCTTCAAAAACTAAATCAGCACTCAGGTATTTTCAGAAGACAGAGCTAAATGAATTCAGCACACCCCAGCAGGGAATGGCAGAAATCCAGAAAAACAAAGCAAAACAAAGTCAAAGCACCAAAGCAAAAGGCCGAGCAGCAAACTTAGCTTTAGAGGAGCAGGAATTCAGACTGGTCTCCAAGGATCCCACAGAGAAATCACCCGCAGGGCAGAAGGGCGTCGGCAGCCTTATATCCAGTCAGTAACTCCACTCAGCCAGTCATCATCATCAGCCTCAGGTGTTTTATAATCAGGCTCACTACCTTTCTTTACCAGAAGAGGGAGTTCCTCGGGCCTCAGTAATGAAGGGGAAAATGAACTCACAACAGTCCTGTGTCGGGTGATAAAGGCGGATTTCTCCTGCGCCTCAGGGCCCAGGGGAATCTGCCAGTATCCCCGACTCAAATCCCTGATGGTTATGTACCTTGCTTTTGCCAACCGCTCAAGCAGATCCTCGATGCGCGGCATCGGGTGGGCATCAGAGGTTGTGATGGCGTTGAGCCCCCTGTAGTCCACGCAGAACCGGGTGGTTCGATCCTTTTTAGGCACGAGAACTACAGGTGAGGCCCACACGCTTTTTGACTGTCAAATCACCCCCAACCTTAACATCTCATTGATCTCTTGGTGCATGACCTGTTGCACCTCCTCAGAGATCCGATAAGGTGTTCGCTGTAGTGGGGCGTGATTCCCGGTGTCCACCTCATGAACCGCTAACTCCGTCCTCCCAGGTCGGTTGGTGAACACGGCCCAGAAGGGTTCCAGGGCTTCCACCAACTGCGACCGCTGGGATACGGTTAGCAAACCACTTATCTCCATGTCCTCAATGGACCCATTGTCCTTGGCTTGGGCCAGCATGTCCAGGAGGGGATCTTCCTCCCCATCCAGGTTGCAGACCGGTAGGATGCAAGCTTCACGTTCGTGGTGCGCCTTCAGCATATTGACGTGAAAGGCCTTGCGCCTACCCCGAGCATGGTCAAGCGTGACCACGTAGGTGACCGGGTTGAGCTGTTGGTGGACGACGTATGTGCCTTCCCAGGCTGCCTGAAGCTTATCCGTTGGTACGGGGACCAGCACCCACACCTTTTGACCCACCTGGTAGGTCCGCTCCCGGGCGTTCTGGTCGTACCAGTGCTTCTGGTCAGCCTGAGCCTGCGTCATGTTGCCATGCACCAACTGCGTCAAGGTCTGCATCTTGTCACGGAAGCGCATGACATAATCCACGATGGACACTTCTGTGGCATTTGGCTCATCTTCTCAGGATTCTCTTGTCAACCCAAGGGGTCCCCGGACTCGCCTGCCATACAGGAGCTCGAAGGGGGAGAACCCGGTCGAGGCCTGCGGAACTTCTCTGTAAGCGAACAGGAGGTGTGGGAGGTACCGCTCCCAGTCACGCCCTTGGGTCTCAACCAGCATGCGGAGCATCTGTTTGAGGGTACCGTTGAAGCGTTCACACAAACCATTATTCTGTGGGTGATACGCACTCGATACCAGGTGCTTCACCTGAATTTTCTCACAGAGAGCCTCCATTAGGCGAGACATGAATTGGGTCCCTTGATCGGTAAGCATCTCCCTGGGAAATCCTACCCTTGAAAAGATGGTCACCAGTGCGTCAGCCACCTTATCTGCCCTGGTTGAAGAAAGAGGTACTGCCTCTGGGTACCGGGTAGCGTAGTCTACCACGGTGAGAATGTATCGCTTTCCAGAGCTGCTGGGGACGGCCAGTGGGCCTACAATGTCCACCGCGATTCTCTGGAAAGGCTCCTCTATCACCGGCAAAGGAATAAGGGGAGCCTTAAGAGCAGGCCCCGCCTTACCCACCATTTGACAGGTGGCACAGGTGTGGCAGTATTGTGTTACATCTGTCCCCATCTTGGGCCAATAGAAGTGTTGAGACAGCCGTGCCTTTGTTTTGCTGATCCCCAAGTGTCCAGCGAGTGGAATCTC
The DNA here is from genome assembly GCF_039654945.1 of Dendrobates tinctorius. NCBI lineage: Eukaryota > Metazoa > Chordata > Amphibia > Anura > Dendrobatidae > Dendrobates > Dendrobates tinctorius. The sequence goes on along the minus strand of NW_027361939.1, from coordinate 10,768,005 downwards.
ATGGGCAATCCGCAACAACTCAGTTCTGAAAAGGAGGGGGACGACTAGCTGTCTTTCCCTCAACCACACCTTTTGGGAATTTCCGGGTACTGTCTCCTGGTACAACCTTCCTCGTTCCTAGAACACCCTCTCCTTATCAGGCTGGGAGGTGGGCGTCTCGGCGAGGTGTCTCAATTTCTCCAGTCTCACATCTGAGTGCAGAGCAGCCTGCAACTCCTTGCTGGAGGCTGCCAGAAGTGACGTCAGGGTTCCTTCCTTACTGGGACCCTCTGGAACCGGCTCTGGGGTCACCTCTGGTTCAGTCTCTCCAGTAGCAGCAGAGGGTCCAGAAGGCAGGGTGCTACCTGCGATCTGGGCACTCTGACTGCATGTGACAGCTGCTACGTATGCTGTCTCCCTGGGAATTTCTACAGACCCACCAGTCGGTGCTGCCATGGGCTCTACCTCCACATCCACCCCCAACACTTCAGGAGCAGTGCTACCTATGGGCCAGTTACCTTCCTCGGTGGCACTGGTCCGTTGCATGGCATTACCTTCCTCATGGTCCCCATGCACTTCCCCATTTCCTTGAGCACCGTTGCTCGCTCCTGCCAGGGGTTCCTCAGCCGTCTCACTCCGCAGAGTGACGGGGCTGAGCACTTCGGTACCTGTGGACACAGCTACCGTTTCAAAGAAATGGTTAACAGGTTCAGTCGACACAGATACATCATCATCATCATTCCTAGGAAAAGAATGGTTATCAGGTTTCTTTGGTACATTTACATCACCATCAGCATCATTCCTGGGGAAAGAATGGTTGTTAGTTGCATCATTACTCATCACGTCATTAGCAGGTAACACATTCAGTTTCCCATCATCATCATCATCATCAGGGTTAACGTTACCCTTATTATCAGGTTGGGGAGAGGTGTCAGGGACGTAGTATGCAACCATCCTTCCCAAGTCAGTACCCAATAAAACATCAGTGGGCAGGTTCTCAGACACTCCCACTTCCCTCACCCCACTCCCAGCACCCCAATCAAGGAATACCCGGGCCACTGGCAAGGGACAGCGGGTACTCCCGATCCCGGTGACAGTCAGGGTTTTCCCCTCAACAAACTCTTCAGGGGCCGCCAGTCCAGGACGGGTGAGGGTTCATTCAGCCCCGGTGTCCTTGAGGCCTGTAGCAATACGGCTCCCACCTGGACAGGTTGAACGTTGTCGTCAATCCTCCCAACCACACCTCCCACCAACAGAACAGAGGTTTTGGGCCCAGAGGCCTTGGCTGGGGGGTTCTTCGGATTTTCCGGACAGGAGGAACGGAAGTGACCAGTCCGATTGCAGTTGAAACATTGGCGACTATCAGTAGTAGGCTTGGTGTTGGCAACAGGGACAGGGCCTCCGGAGGGACGGCTAGCTGGGGCACTGGGGTTGGTTGCATGCTTACACCCTCTCCAGCTGGTGGTGACTGGTCTCCGTGTCTCTGGCTTCCGGTTGGCCTCGTAGTTGTCGGCGATCTGCGCCGCTTTGTCCGCATTCGCTGGTTCGCGGCCCAGGATGAACTGTCGGACCTCAGCTGGGCAAAGATGCAGGAACTGGTCTTTGATCATCAGGTCCCGTAGCAGCTCAAAGGAATCAACGGACAGTCCATGGATCCACTGGTCAAAGTGGGTCCTGAGTCCTTGCACCACATCGCTATAGCTATCATGTGGGCCACGTTGGAGGTTCCGGAACTTCTTTCGGTATACTTCAGGTGTCAGGCGTAATTTGGTGATCAGCGCCTGCTTTATGGCATCATAGTCATCATCGTCTTCTGGTGGAAGAGATGCAAACGCCTCCAGAGCTTTGCCTTTTTGCCTTGGGGTCAAGTACCTGGCCCATTGGACATTATCCAGCCGGTACTGTCTGCAGGCTTTCTCGAAGGCTCGCAGAAACGTGTCCAAGTCCCCGTCCTTTTCCATCACGGAAAAATGCTCTGGCCGGGGATTAGGACTCTGGACGCTGCTGGGCTCACTGTTTCGGGCTGTGGGGGCATTCCACTCCCACTGGAGCATCTCCAGTTCATGGGCCCTCTGAGCTTCTCGTTCAGCCTCTCTTTCGGCTCGGGCCTCCTGCCGATATTGCTGGATCAGCCTCACCCGTCCCTCACTGTTTTCGGGCAGTGAGTGCATCCAAGGCCGCTTGCAGGTAGGGGTCCAGCGTGCTCTGGTTGAATGTGGGGCCAGCGCTCAGGAGTGGAGCCTCTGCTGCAGCCCCATTGTCACTTGGGCCAACTTCTGCGCCCGCTGGACACTGGGTGTTGTCCTGCTGCACCAGAGCCACGATCAATTGATCTCTGGTTTTGCTTGTGGCGTCAATGCCTCGGTACGTGCATACTGCAGCAAGGTTTTCCTTTTTCTGCTGTCTGTACCAGTGTTCTCCTTTTGTCGCCATGGTTGCCAAATAAAAGCTAGAAAAGAAAAACGAAGAGAAAGGGAGGGAATACTTGCAAGTACACAAAAATGTCTCAGAACTAGTAACCACTGAGTCTGTTCTCCAAAACCTGTGATGCAGGATTCCCGCAGGAACTGTGCAGGTTTTTAGTGATAGGAATGATTGCTCAAACCAAATCACTAATGCTCTAGGATTATCCCACCGCTCTGCCACCAATATGTGAAGAACGGCGGACCGCTGCCACCAATATGTGACGGACAGCGGACCCTGTGCCACCAATATGTCACGATCCCACCACCGACACGGGTTTGTCAGCGGACGGAGGGACGCGACGCACTGCCGACACACAGCTATCACAGGCACGGTGGAGGATTATCTTAGTTATCCCACCGCTGCCACCAATATGTGAAGAACGGCGGACCGCTGTCACCAAATTGTGATGGACAGCGGACCCTGTGCCACCAATATGTCGCGATCCCACCACCGACACAGGTTTTTCAGCGGATGAGGGACGCGACGCACTGCCGGCACACGGCTATCACGGGCAAAGTGGGGGCTTATCTTAGTTATCCCACCACTGGCACCACATGACAAAAATACAGCAAGCTAATCTTGCTGTAACAATTTACCGCACGGGGGTATTTTGGATACCCCACCACTGCTAACAACCTTCCAAGAACTGCGGGGATTTATGTATATCCCACTTTCTCAGTTTGACTTTGGAACTCGCAGCTCTCCGGCGCCCCCTTACCCTCAGGTCAGTTAGGGAACTGCACATAGGATAATTAGTCGCCGAATGGGTTGCTTGCTGTGCACGGGCAATTAGACTACTGCAGTAAGGGAATTATCAATGCTGTGGCTGCAGCCCCTCATTCGGTATGTAAGACCCGTCTGTACTGCCAGCTAGCCTAGCCAGCCGCGCACACTACGCTGCCACCAGCCACGCTTTACTTAATCACAGAGTTAATTAAGAGGGTCCGTGACAAGCCCCAAATTAGTAGCAATTATCTAAAAAAAGGTGCATAGTTCGTTTCTTAGAGCATGGAGTCAAACTGATAATTTTACGATTTATTCCCCAAAGTCGGGCAGTGATTACAAATATAAAAGTTGTTACAAAGTTGAGACATTACATATGTACAAATACAAATATAAAACAAAGTGGATGAAAGAACAGAAAGTAACACTCACATGTGAGTAGTTGGTATTAGGCAGACCATGTGGCTGGGGGAGGGGTGCTTAACCAAACATCCCCACTCATCGGCATGTCTCTTTGGCATGAGGACTTCAGCTGAACTGACTGGAATTTGGTAGGGAATACCTATAGCCTAGGGTCTTGACCTCACGAAATGGGCGGTCTGGTGAGGTCCAACCCCCCTTTCTCTAAGTTATGATTTGTCTACAAAACTTAGAATAATTATATCTAAACGAGAGAAGCCCGTACCAACACACATAGGGCATCATTGTTTGTGATTTATCGCATAGAATAGAACAACACCATGCATTCCATACTTAGGACACTCCATTTGGGAGCAATCCATATCTCAGTTTCTGGAGGTCCGAGAATCGTGAAACTTAGGGGTTTAGAAAGCTGGCTTCGTGCCCTTTGCAGAAATGTGAGTTTCATATCTCTGTCACAAGCGAAGTGCGCGCTGGAGCTTCTTTTAATATTTCCTATACCTGTATGCAAGCCGCATTTTTCAGACCAAAGAAATGCTTTCCCTTGCAGGGGGGAAGGCTGAGAGAGGAAATGGACGGTTTCATGTTACCAGCAAGCACAGAGCTGAAAAGGAGGGGGGGTTGCAGCTACATGACAGGTTCATCTCCTCAGTGTGTAGCAATGGGAGATTCTAGAAAGTTCTGCAAAATCATATCTTACATTACAGCGCCATCAATACATATGCCCTGCCAGTTATCAGATACCCTGCTGGCATAGTGTGCTGGCCAAAAGAAGAGATGGAAACTGCAGATGTGAAGACATGAAAGCTCCTCACAATGCATGGAGGTCTCCACCATAAGTCTAGCACCCAAAGTTTGTATACCAACAAAAAGGAGAGTGGTCGAGGCTTGATAAGCATCCAAGCTACCATCACGGATGAATACATCAGAAGAATGGTGCCAAAAGATGAGATGCTGAGAGGAAACCTCAAGGCAGCAACAACAACAGATCTGGAAGGAAGAACAGGAACATGAAGCGCCATGGCAAGACAAGCCGCTGCATGGGATGTACCATTGACAGATAATGGAGGTGGCTGACATGGAGAAATCCTACCAATGGCTGGAGAATGCTGGACTCCGAGACAGCACAGAGGCACTAATCATAGCGCCACAAGAGCAAGCACTAAATACCAGATCCATAGAAGCAGGAATCTACCATACAAGACAAGACCCAAGTTGCAGACTATGCAAAGAAACATCAGAATGTATCCAAACATAGTGTCAGGAAGCAAAATGCAAGCAGAAACAGCGTATACTGAACGCCACAACCAAGTAGCAGGAATGGTATACAGGAACATCTGCACAGCATATGGGCTAAGTCCTCCTAAGTCCAGGTGGAAGACCCCAGAAAAAGTGGTGGAGAATGAAAGGGCTACAATCCTGTGGGACTTCAAGATCCAGACAGATAAGCAGGTGTTGGCTAACCAACCAGACATTGTCATAGTAGTCAAGGATCAGAAGACAGCAATGAAAATAGATGTGGCAGTGCCAAGTGACAGCAATATCAGGAAGAAGGACTATGAGAAGCTGGAGAAATACCAGGGTCTCAAAGGAGAACTGGAGAAGATGTGGAAGGTGTAGGCAACAGTGATTCCAGTGGTCATAGGAACACTTGGAGCAGTGACCCCTAAGTTGGAAGAATGGCTACAACAGATTCCAGGAGCAACATCTGAGCTCTCTGTCCAGAAAAGCGCAATACTGGGAACTAAGATCCTGAGCAGAACCCTCAAACTCCCAGGCCTCTGGTAGAGGACCCAAGAATGAGGAAGGACAAAAAAGACCACCCCCATTTTATTTTTTATGTGTGTGTTTTGATTAATATTTCCTTTAAAAACGATGTGTAAATGACAGAGAATTGTTGTATGTAAAAGCTCATATTAAAATCGCATTGCAGTCTGATAGCAATCGCACTGCATTTGGATGTAAATCGGATGCTAGGTGTAAGAATTGGTTTGTACTTGCATGACACTCGCATTACATTCATGCGACTCTCTGCAGGGAGACTCAGACCGATTTTTCATAGGTTTAGTGTGACTCCAGCCTTAAAGGGATCTCCTGGATCTCTCTGCCGCATTTGACACTGTGGATCACCAGCTCCTCCTCACTATGCTCCGCTCTATAGGCCTCAAGGACACAGCCCTCTCCTGGTTCTCCTCCTACCTCTCTGACCGCTCCATCACTGTATCTTTTTCCGGCTCCTCTTCCTCTTCTCGTCCCCTTACTATCGGGGTCCCGCAGGGCTCAGTCCTAGGCCCCCTCCTCTTCTCTTTATACACTGCCCCTATTGGACAAACAATCAGCAGATTTGGGTTCCAGTATCATCTCTATGCTGATGACACCCAATTATACACTTCTTCCCCTGACATCACCCCTACCCTAATTCAAAATACCAAGGATTGTCTGTCTGCTGTCTCTAGCATCATGTCCTCCCTCTATTTGAAACTAAATCTCTCTAAAACTGAACTTCTTCTGTTTCTCCCCTCTACTAACCTCACTCTACCTAACATCGAAATAACCCTGGAGGGTTCAACCATAACTCCCAAGCAGCATGCCCGCTGTCTTGGGGTCATATTCGACACTGAACTTTCCTTTACTCCGTACATCCGATCACTCACTCGCTCTTGTCACCTGCATCATAAAAACATCTCCAGAATCCGACCTTTTCTCACCTTTGAAACTGCTAAGACTCTTACTGTCGCTCTTATTCATTCTCGTCTGGACTACTGCAACTCTCTTCTGATCGGTCTCCCTCTTACCAAACTTTCTCCTCTCCAATCCATCTTGAATGCGGCAGCCAGGGTCATATTTCTGTCCAGCCGCTTCACCGTTGCCTCCATCTTGTGCCAGTCATTACACTGGCTACCTATTCGCTACAGGGTCCAGTATAAACTCATCTCTCTCACCCACAAAGCTCTCCACTGTTCTGCACCGCCTTATATCTCCTCTCTCATCTCTGTCTATCGCCCTACACGTGCCCTCCGTTCTACAAATGACCTAAGACTAACATCCCCCGTAATCCGAACCTCGCACCTCCGTCTCCAAGACTTCTCTCGTGCTGCTCCAGCTCTCTGGAATCCACTTCCCCAGACGATCAGACTGATACCTAGCCCTGACCTATTCAAGCGCGCTTTGAAAACCCATCTCTTCAAACAAGCCTACCACATCAACTACTCAGCAAGCTAACTTTGCCCTGTTCCCTCCTTCCAAATATTATTCTGAATCTGCATCCTACTATTCATCTGTCTCCACACCCTTCATGCATATGATAACAGCACTTGATACTTGTCTATTGCACTTAAACACACGGGCTGATGACCGTATCATGCAGCTTTATATGAAAATCCCTATTATAATTGCCAGACCTGAATTAACAAGCATTTCTCACCTCCTGTGTCCCCCCCCATTTCCTTGTAGATTGTAAGCTTGCGAGCAGGGACCTCACTCCTAATGTCACTGTTTGAATTGTCTTAACTTGTATTGAATTTATTGTCTGTAGATGTCCCCGCTTAATTGTAAAGTGCTGCGGAATATGTTGGCGCTATATAAATAAAAATTATTATTATTATTATTATTATTAAAGGGATAATCATTCAAAGTTTGAAAATTGCCCATTTTTTTACATTCTTATCAAATTTTTTAGATTTTTTATAGATAAACACAAAACATATCTAAGCTAAATTTACCATTATCATAAATTATAAGGTGTCACGAAAAAAGCAATCTCAAAATCACTGAGATCGGTCGAAGCATTCCAGAGTTATTAATTACCACATACAGTAACATGACACTGGTCAGATTTCAAAAATTTGGCCAGGTCACTAAGGGGTTAAAGGATAAGAACACCTTTTGTGAGCATTTTTTTTTTTTTTACTTAGATACAGGTGTTTCAGGTGAAAAAAATATTTTTTTTTGCAATTTGGTTTTAATCAAAAATTTTGCACCATTTTGCTTTTACAGGCGTTTTAGCTGTCCTGCTTCTGAATGAGTTAACTGAGAATCTGTCAGGGAGCTGGATCTGATGTAGTGTTTGTAATTTTTTAAAATATATTTTTCTAAATCCCTTTCAAAAGATTTATGACCACAAAATGCAGCTCAACTTTCATATGGTCTGTGCTCATACAAAAGTTTTGGATCCTGTTCCAAAAAGTTGAACAATAAAATAGAGGAGGTCAGAAAAACAATACAGAGGAGGTCAGAAAAAGAAGGATAAAAGATGAACTCACAGTCAGAACGAGCTCACTGATGGATCCTTAGATAACTACTTCTATAGCCTGCAATAAACAGTGTAACACGAAGTCTACAGAAGGCATAGGGTGCAATATTTTTAATATCGCCCAATTACCAAAATGATCTTCAGCCCAAAATACATGCACTTTAGGTAAGAAAAAAAGCACACAAAGTAGTCCAAATCCTTTAAGTAGATGCCTAGAATGTTAGAGTTGGAATGGACCTACAGAGTTATCTGCTCCAACCCCCTGCTCAATGCAGGATTGACTAAACCATCTCAGACAGATGTCTGTCCAGTCTCTGTTTGAAGACTTCCATTGAAGGAGAACTCACCACCTCTCGTGGCAACCTGTTCCACTCATTTACAGTGACGGTGATCAAATAGTTTTTTCTAATATCTAATCTGTATCTTCTCCCATTCAGTTTCATCCCATTGCTTCTCGTGTTTCCATGTGCAAATGAGAATAAGGTTGATCCTTCTACAATGTAACATCCCTTCAGATATTTGTAGACAGCTATTAATTAAGTCTCCTCTTAGCCTTCTTTTTTGCAAGCTAAACATTCCCAGATCCTTTAATCGTTCCTCGTAGGACATACTTTGCAGTCCGCTCACCATTCTGGTCGCTCTTCTCTGAACTTGCTCCTGCTTTTCAATGTCTTTTTCTGTAACTGATAGATCTACAAGAAGTCAATAGTTCCTGTAGCATAACTTACACTAAACATCAGAACTAAGGTTTCCCCACTAGAAGCCCTTCCATAACCTACAGGGGATAGCTATTGCTTTGGTAGTCTTGGCACATTTAATTTGAATAGGTGCCATATCATACCATATTTTTTCCTGAAGTGGCTGCTTTAGGTTTTAATTATGGAAAGTACAGTGATCAATGAAGCCTCAGCTGATCTGCATTTAGAAAAGTGTTTTTCCCATCAGTCTAAAATTACTTCCTGACCTCATCAGAGATGAAGAATAGACTGAATCCATAATCAAATCAAAGGAATTGTTTTCCTTTAAAAGCTTTATAACTTTGCAAATAATATTGATTAAAAAATTCTTTTGTGTCGGCAGCTGCTCTGCAAACCTATGGCTACGTTATTTTTACGCTTTGTAGCCATGTTGTTTGTCCTATCTGCCCAATCTATATTTCATGCATACATTGGAACATTAGTAGTTGCATATATAGTACTATAGCTGTCAAAAGTTTGAACACACTTATTCACGCAGTGGTTTTCAATGTTTTTAATGGAATGTGCACATTGTAGATTTAGACTTAATAGCTGTCTACAAATATCTAAAGGGCTGTCACATTGTAGAAGGATCAACTTTATTCTCATTTGCACAAGGAAAGACTAGAAGCAATGGGATGAAACTGAATGGGAGGAAACACAGATTAGATATTAGAAAAAACTTTTTGACAGTTAGAGTGATCAATGAGTGGAACAGGCTGCCACGAGAGGTGGTGAGTTCTCCTTCAATGGATGTCTTCAAACAGAGGCTGGACAGTCATCTGACTGTGATGATTTAGCGAATCCTGCTTTGAGCAGGGGGTTGGACCAGATGGCCCAGGAGGTCCCTTCCAACTCTGCGATTCTATGATTCTATGACTGAAGGCAGCAAAAATGGAAACAAGGAGTAAGGAAAAAACATGTGTCAAACAAACCAGAATATATGTTAAACCTTAGATTCATCAAAGTACCCTCTTCTACTCTGATGACAGCTTTATACCCTCTTGGCATTCTTTCAAGCAGCTTCATCAGTTAGTCTCCTGGAATGGCTTCCAATTAATAGGTTTTCCTCGTCAAGAGTTAATTTGTGAAATTGCCGCACTTTAGAAGCACTTCCAACTCTCAGGTGTGCTTTGCAGAGGCAATATCACAGCTGTGCTATGCCAGAATATGTGAAGAAATAAGTAAAGAGAAATGACAGTCCATCATTACTTTAAGACATGATGGTCTTCAATGTGGAAAATTACTAGAACCTTGAAGGTATCCTCAAGTGCAGTCATGAAAACCATCAATCGTTGTGATGAAACTGGCTATCATAAGAACTTCACCCGTTATCTCAGCTGCAGTTACCAACCATAGAGAACACAAATTGACAGCATCTCAGATAACAGCCCTCATAAATAGTGCACATTCAAGAGGAAACTGCGAGAAGCAGGCCTTTATGATCGAATTGCTGGAAAGAAGCCACTACTGTGGTCCACAAACAAGAACAGACTTATTTGGGCCAAGAAACACAAGGACTGGACATTAGATAAGTGTAAATTTGTACTGTAATCTGGTGAGACAAAATTCGAGATTTTTCGTAGCAGCCACCATGACTTTGTGAGACATAGAAAAGGTGAGCAGATGATATCTACATGTGTTGTGCCCACCGTGAAGCATGGAGGAAGAGGTGTGATGGTGTGGAGGTGCTTTGCTGGTGATGTTGTTGGTGATTTATTCCATTTTCAAGGCACACTCACCCAGCATGGCTACCAAAACATTCTGCAATAGCATGCCATCCTATCTGGTTTACACTTAGTGGGACCATTATTTGTTTTGCAACAGGTCAATGAACTAAACACATCTCCAGGCTATGTAAGGGCAATAAGAACAAGGAGATAGATGGCCTCCACAATCTCCTGACCTCAACCCAATTGAGATAGTTTGGAATGAATTGGATGCAGAGTGAAGGCACCAACTAATCTGAGAACTCCCTCAAGACTGTAGAAAAGTCATTCCAGGTGACATCTGATGACGCTGCTTGAGATGAGAGACTCCCAATGGGGTGTAAAGCTGCCATCAGTGTAACCAGGGGGATACTTTTAGGAATCTAAGGTTTAACACGTTTCTTAACTCCTTATTTTCATATCTGTTCCATCATCGCTTAGCTGCCTTCAAGAAAAAGACCGATTTCTGAAAAGTGTTTTTGTTGCCCGTAGCAACCAATCACAATGCATCTTTTATTTTCTGTGTGGATTATAAGAAATGAAAGCTGCGCTGTGATTTGTGACTATGGGCAGATTTTCCTATTCCTTTAGGTTCCCCCAAACCTTCTCGGAAGACTCCAGCTGTTTGTGGTAAAACCATTTTCCGTTAAAATAAAGACTCTTTCACAACGTGACGATTCCGTCCGAGAACGTTACCTTTTATTTCCCCTCAGGTTAAGGTCAAGGAGGGAGAGATGGGTGGTGGGTGGTGTCTGAGCTGTATTTAGGGGGGGTGGGGGAGGGTTGCATTAAAGGGGCATTTTTTCATTTCACCTAGTGAATGGGTCATTCATATGAAGGTCCTCTCATACACCAAAGCCAAAATCGTCACGACTGATATTTATACTAACGAGCAACGGCTCATAATTATTTTTTTTTTTATGGTGTACCGGACCATAAAATGGCTGACTTCATTGTGTGTTAGCGACAGGTGCTTTTTTTTTTCTTTTTAACCTACTGGGCAATTAATGAGCGTCGTCCAAAATGAATATTCATGAGATTGCAGTCAATAAATTCTTTAGAAACTAATGAAATCACAGATGCTTCCTTTCATGGTGATGTTTCCAAGGGAATTATTAAGCTGCACGGTCGGGAAAACTTGGTTTAGCCCAGAAAATGGCTGCTTCCACCGTGTGTGGGCAAGGGGTACACATTCATCGCGATCAGAAGCGTCGACCTGTAGCTCTTTAGGTATGGCACGATTGCGGCTCCTCGTACGCTCTGCCGGCCGCCTGTGGCATCTCTCCAGCGCTTGGCGAAGGAATCGTGAGCAGGACATAATATATTCCATTTGATGTTTTCTGCAGGCGCCAGGAGCTACAGCAGCTGAGAGTGCTGCAGAAGGAAGAGATGAAAGCCCAGAGCCAGCTGGAGCAGCGGATGCAAAGAGAAAGGGAGATTATGTTCCGACACATTGAACAGGAGATTATAGTAAGTGGGGTCACAAGACAAAGCTGTAGACAATGGGTGGGCTGGGAGGTCACAAGCTCAACCCGTTGACTGGCGTCTTAGAGGAGACGGAGCAGAAACTGCTCCCAGGCATCCCCTCTATGACTTATTGATAACAGGAGGGATCTAATATGGATGGCAGGGGACGCATCAATGCAACGTTAATGGTTAATGCTCGCGTCTTGATGCAACGATTGCTAGGATGTTCAGGATTGCAGGTTTTCTCCAAGGATCCGACGCTCGTATTCACATAGAGGTTTTGTGCGTTTACAGAGTAAAAAACAGTATTATGAGCGAGAGATCGAGGCCTTGGAGAGACAGATGGAGCAGGGACGAGCACGAAGGGAGCAGGAGCACACCAACCGCCTGCAGCAAGACGCCCTCCGTATCAAGTCTCAGCATCAGAAAGAGAGGAACAAGAAGAAATTGGAGTTCAAGGACAAAAGGCAAGAGGTAACAAAGCTTTATCCGCCGTCACGTTCAGCTGTGGTCAAGAAGACCAAAACTACATTACAAGATTGCACAATGTTATTCAGATAGAACACTGACCAGAAACTGTTCCGCAGCTCGTGCCCAAAAACTGAGCAATGAAAGCAAGGATACAATATACAGGTGGTCCGGGAGCATTAAAGAGAACTGGTCAGCTAAAAAGAAGCAGCATTAAAGGGGTTGTCTGGACTTGGGATTAAAGTCTGCAGTGTGCTGAATCATGAAAGTGTGTGCGGTGTGCACACTGTCACAATTCCACTATATTTCCTGTAATTGCTGGCAAGCATGTGATCACATGTAGGTGATTTAGATATTTGCAGTCACACACCGACTAGACTCAGCTGGCTTCTCTCAATTCACTTCTATTGAGAAAAGCAGTCGTCAAATCTGTCCAGTTGTCTTCAAGTATGCAACTCACCTACATGTGGTCACGTGACTGCAAACTAACACAGCGAATCATGATAGTGTGTGCACCACGATTCTGAAGTTTGCAGCCAAATAGATTACTGATGACTTTAGTCCCAAGTTTGGACAACCCCTTTAACCTACACCAGTTTTGGTAATCTCCAGGTAAATACCGTTTTAAACATATGTATGTGGCTTTTTAGTGAAATTGCAGCTAAGGGACAATAGTTCTCCATTTTTAGCTCTGCACCTCACTTCTAAATAGGAAGTCACATTTGCTTAAAAGGAATCTGTCTGTAGGATCAACCCTCTTAAGCTGTCTAGATGGTCATGCAGGTCATAGGAAGCTGAATAAAATGATACTTTGATATCTGTGATCTGATATCTTATTCTAGAGAAATCCATGTTGTTCTTAATATCTAAATCAGCTGTTAAGATTAGTGATGGGCGAGTAGCATTCTTGCTCGGGTCTCCCCGTGTATGCTCGGGTGATCTCCGAGTATTTTGGCGTGCTCGGAGATTTAGTTTTCGTTATCTCAGCTGCATGATTTGTGGCTGCTAGACAAGCTGAATACATGTGGAGATTCCCTAACAAAAAGGTATTCCTCACATGTATTCAGGCTGTCTAGCAGTCGCAAATCATGCAGCTGAGACGACAAAAACTAAATCTCCGAGCACGCCAAAATACTCGGAGACCACCCGAGCATGGTCGGGCAAACCCGAGCAACGAGTATACTCGCTCATCACTAGTTAAGATCTATGGGCCGGACATAGATCTCCCTGAGAATCTGCCTCTAGAGATTATTTTATACGAAAGGGGCTGTTACCAGTATGAAACATGTAGATCAGGAAACCAGACTGTCAGTCATTATGTGTCTCATACTAGTGATGCCTCCTTTCCTTTAAAATAATCTCTTGAGGCAGATTCTCAGGGAGCTCTATGTCCGGCCCATAGATCTTAACAGATCATTTACATATTAAGAAAAATGAGATTTTCTCTGGAATGAGACACCGAATCGCAGATATCAAGATATCCTTATATTCAGCTCCCTATAATCTCCATGCCCATATAGACAGCATAGAAGGCTTGATCCTACTGACAGATTCCCTTTAAGATAGTATTTACCTGCAATATCTCACTGTGGTTGTAGCTAAATATTGTATTTTTAAAAGGAAAAAACACTTGAACAACAATATAAATGAAATATTGTATTTTTTGCTGACATGTTCCCTTTAAACCAAAAAATAAGCAGCAATTTTCACAAAAGGATTGTGAAAATTGCTGCTTATCTCCGCTTTTGCTTTGCCAAATCCACCTCTACAGTATATTGCAAAACTAAATCTAATAAAATATACGTATGTAAAACTTAAAATCACGAGTCTGACACCCATCCTCTGTCAAATCATGTCAGTCAACTGTTCTAAGAGTATAATAAAAACTGACTGTTGGAAAGAGGTGTGGGTGGAGAATATCAACGTCCCAGAAAGCACCATATGGGTAGAAGAAGAAAATGTGTCAATGTATTAGAAGCATAAAATATCTGAATATTATTTGACATGTTTCAGGCTTTTCCTTTGAGGTTGCACTATGGTCATATATGCCTAAAATGCCTATAAATTAATATATTCCAGATTTTTGTTGCTACTGGTAAAAACAGTTGAAGCTGCTCCATAGGCAGGGGAGACCATTACACTATTAAAAAGGGAAGCAAGGTTTCCTTGGCTGGAAAAATAAATACTGAAAAATTCTAATCCAGAATCTGGAGAGTGCCAAAACGGAACAGGGAGCTGAAAATAAACTTCCCATCACATTAAGGGCCTTCACTGGTGAAGATCCAAGAGCAAGTCCTATACTGATCCGATATTGAGGTTCTCAGGATTCTTCTGTGGATGTCAGCAGACAGATGAGTCCAAAAATTTGGCAAAGTCGACTCTTTCTACAGTGCAACAATTTTGAACTGGGATTCCTAACATGAACTATTGAATTCTGAGAATCCATCTTGCATCTATACAGAACATGTGCACGCTGTTATCATTGCTCTCATAGGTCATATCACCAGTCGTATCAAGTAGTTTATTTGTGAATAAACTAAGAAATAAAAGGCCGTGGAAAAGTTGGCTTCAAAGTCACCGTCAAATAGGGTTGACCCATTAGTGTTGGATCTTGGGCCCATTGGAGGATTCTCTGGCATGAACAACAAGCTGGTCCCATCTGGGAGTCACAGGAGGTGTGAAAGGCTTTGGTACATCTGCTCATGTGGTCGAAACTCCGCTCAGACACCAAATAGCTTAAATTAAACCTTCAAAATCATGCATGTATTGGTCAACCTCAGGTAGACGGGGTTTTGACCACAGGACGACTTTATGACTTTACCCTGAATGTTATGTCCATGTGTGTTTGAAATGATGTTGAACGGGCACCTATCTTCTTTGTTTTTAACATCTCTACCCTATCTTGTCCTACAGATCGGTGGGGTTCGGGTCCTGAGATCCCCACCTGTTGCTCTGCTCAACAAGCTGAAACACTGAGCTAAGACACAGTAGAAAGTCTACGAGGCCACATACAGAGTGGGGTATTGTTAGGACCCAGACCACCCCACCAATTTCCATTAGTTAGTCAGAGTATCAATGCTTTTTATATATATACAGTAAAAAGACCCCTTTAATGAAAAGCAATTTGGGAGCCAAAAGAGTCAGAAGTGCCATCACTATGGCATCCTATCTCATTTTTGGAAGGGACTGTTACTCTATGCAGAAAATCTATCTAGTGTAAGGAATTTTGCAGGTTACGTTCCCTTTGGAAAGAAAGCAGAATAGCTTCCAGGAGGGAACAGCAGTCTCTCTATAGTATAGGAAAAACATAGAGAGCACGGAAACAATGGCCATAATAGATGCACAATTAGCAGCACTACGCTCCGTCTCCCGCCGTTCCCTTCATTCAGAGATACACTACTCTATTGAAAGGTCTCTCTTGTTACAGGAAAAATTTCTTCTAGAGCAACAACAGGAGCTGAATTTGGCTTTGCAGAAAGTAGTAAATGAACATAAGAAGAAGGTCGTAAGCATAGAACGAGAAAACCTCAGTAAAATCCACAGCCTTAAGAGAGGTAGGTGCCCACCGTGGAGACCGCATGTCTGACACAAGCCTTTTACTTTTTTACCTTGTGGCTACACATAGGATCAAAGAGGTTGTCGTCCCAACCTAGCAAGTTATCACCAACATTGCCGAGTACTTGAGAGCCCACTGATTAGGTTAATGTCGGCCGAACTCGCCGATATCGACAGGTTCAGCTGACAGTCCAGTGTGTATGGGGGACCCTAACACATTATTGTCAGGGGAAATATCAATTTTGGACTGCCGATCGTATTGTGTCCTTGAGATAAGCCACAACCAAACATTTCCGGTGACGGCTCTCTCATCGAAAACACAGGTAAAGTGCCTAAAATGAATAAATGGATTCTCTACGCTGCTGATAAAATCATTGGGTAAGACCCTATTGCGCTTACTTGTTCCCCAGTTTTTGCAACATAGTGAACAAAGAAGCACTCGGCCGAACAAGCGCTCCTGTGTATGGTAAAGGCGGCCTGAATGGCTGCCGGCCAAATAATAGTCTAATGTGCATGGCGGTCCTAACTCCAGCAGTCCCATGAGCAATGAATGGAGAAGTCTATGAAGTGCTCCATTTATATGGGGCACTTCAGAACCATAATTTTGGGATTCGGGTGTCCTAGCAGTGATTCCCCCAGTGGTAAACAAGTTATCAGCTATCCTATAGATACAGTACGTTAAGAGAATCCTGTTTGGTCTCTAACACCGGATCTGGAGTATTGTGTTTTTGGGGTTGGGCTTAGTACTCATTTAGGTGTCCCCCTTGATTATTTTGTGATTTTATGTTGTAATGTTACCCCGCTTCTTCCCCTTTGGCCATGTGCACACATTGAGTATTTGGTGAGATTTTTACCCCAGTATTTGTAAGCCAAAACCAGGAGTGGAACGGTCGTGGGAAAAGTATAATAGTAACACGTCACCACTTCTGTATTTTCCACCCACTCCTGGTTTTGGCTTACAAATACTGAGGTAAAAAACTCACCAAATACTGGATGTATTCATGTGGCCTTTCTCTGTTCAACGCTATAAGATGAATGTGTCTAAACATACGCTCTCTCTGCAGCTCGCGAGTCTGTGATTCTCAGACTAGAAGAGCGCCACCTACAGGAGAAATACCAACTTTTCCGACACCAAGTGATTGAACAATACGCTCTGCAGAAGCATCAGCTGCGCAAAAGGCACGAGAAGGTAACAACGCATTACTGCCCCACGGCCGGATAGACATAACGGCTGCTCCTTCATGTTGTCCTGACATCAGGCGTGTATCATTCATGTGCTACTGAGGGACTCCATGAATGGCTACAGTTATTATTATACATTTTTATAGTGCCATTTAGTCCATGGCGCTTTACATGTGAGTTATCATTTAGGCCATGTTTTCAATATATTTTTCATTCTTTTACCTAAGAAAAGCCTAATTTAGGAGATTATTTTTTAAGTAAATTTTATTACAAAAGCATTTTCACAGTTAATATAGTATATTGCAATAGTACTGTATTCTGTAAGCACATAGTTATGTTAGGACCTCCGCTGCCAAGTTAGGGCTCTGATGTCATCCAAAGGGTTAAACTGCTGAGACCACCGATCTCCAAGCAGGTTGGTAGCTGTTATATTCCTATATTAACCTACAAAAGAACAAAAAGTGCTGCAGGATAGAGTTTTGTTGTTTTTTTTTTATGTTGGTGGAAAATGGATACCGTATAGACCCTATTATAGTCAATGGACCCTTCTTCAGTTTCCATCTGTTTTGTAACAATTCCATTTTTGACATAAACCCAAAATGTAGGAAGCTTGGCATTTGCCAACAGACATGACACCCTTCCACAGAATATAATGTGAGTTAAATGTGACCTGTATCCTGCTGACAATCCCTAGGACAGCCATGGAAGCTGAAAAGGGTTTTGCAGGATTAGAAAAAGTGAATGGGGTTCAGCTGCCATACTACTCACAAATCATGGTCAAGGGTGGCGCTAAAAGAAAGTATCCATGCCTTTCTGGACCATCCCTTTAACTGTCCTAATCTGCCTGTTACATAATTGATAAGGTTGAATAAAAACAGCACAGGTCCATTAAGTCCAAACCCTAATTCAAAGGTAATGCGACTTGTCAAACCGTTCATTCCAGTTTTCTGGCGTAGAAGCTTTGATGAATGGCGGTACACATTAAAGGGGTTGTCAGATTTTCTATCCTCATTGCTCCCCTTCCTTACGTCTTCTTGCTGGCCGGGAGGTGTTGTGCTCCAGATTGATTGACAGATCGAAAGAGCAGCATGGCTGCACCGCTGGCCTGGTGTGCGGATTCTCCCGATCTGCAGGCGTAGACAGTTTTACCTCTGCAGTATCGGAGAAGCGCTCTGGATCCAGCTTCTGTGCCCTTGTGCTGCCTCCTTGGCTAAGGACCTGACACCTTTGATAGACTATGTAAGAGGCTGAGAAACTTGCCAACAAGCAGTATACTCCAGAATTAAAAATCCCAATGTTCTTGAGAACAGAGGTAAATTGAAAAGTTGATTATTTTTACACGCACTTTGCAATTTTACACCTTTAAGATGAGAAAATCCTTTGATTGTCAGCCAAAACAGATGATTTTGGTCTGCCATCTAATGTGCATATAGGCCTTCGATTTTCCCCATTATCTGACACATTAAGGCTAAGTTCACACTGGGCGTTTTTGCTACGTTTTTTTCAGCAAAACCCGAGAGCTTGGCAGGAGAGAAGCTGCGGCAAAAACGCAGGTTTTGCTGCGTTTTTCATGCGTTTTTTCCATTTAATTCAATGGGTGAAAAACGTTGAAAAAAAACGCTGAAAGACGTGACGTGCTCTACGTCCAAAAAACGCAGCAAAGCACAAAATACTGATGACAAAAAAAAAATAAGCTGTGTGCATGAGATTTCTGAAATCTCATAGACACAGATGGTACTGTCAAATGCAGCTGAATATTAGCATAAAAAAGCATCAAAAAACGCCTAGTGTGAACATAGCCTAAGATTGGGCAAGTCGAATCTCAGTGTCTGGTCCTTTTTTTTTACCGGAGGTAATCAGTCGCTGCCAGTGGTGCCTGGCAGCAACTTACTTGGCCTTATTGCAAAACCCAAGAAAAAAACAAATTGAGCATATACCTTGTAATACGTAAAAAAGTAAATAGTAATAGTACATGTAAATAACATGGGGTACTTGGTTAACAGTATTTTGGTCAAAAAAGCGTAAAACCTATTTCACCGCGACAAGGTGTGCCCAGTCAGCACGGTCCTAGCCTGTATCTAGTATTAAAACCTTACTTTGTGTCAGCCGATGTCAATGTGAATAAGGGCAGAGCAGGACAGGGGCCCGTCTGCGGTCATCTATCCATGGGAAGCCACGTAGATGAAATGGCTAGCTCAGAACGGGGCATCCACACCCATTTGTACAAAGCAGGCTGGGTGATGTGGATGGCCAGCCTTGTGTGTAGGGTGGAGATGAGGGTCCCATCGAGGGTGCTGTGCAATAACTGTGTGTACATCCACCACCAGGAAATGGAGCGGCTCAAACACTATCAGGGAATCTTGTTGGAAGAGTTGAAGAATCAGCAGCTGCAAGAGAAAGTGCGGAGTCAAAAGGCCCAACGCACGGATGCTAGGAATCGCCAGGCAATGTTCAAAGAGCGACTGAAAAACCAAGGCCTGAGCGCTTCAGTCCAGAAAGAGAGGAACAAGCAGGTGAATGGCGCAGAATAACTCTTTAGTCAAGTTTTAAAACTTCTATTCGTAATTTTCTTTTCAGGTAAAACTGGGTCAGCTCCGCGGGGGCCGTCATCCTGCTTACCCAGATTCTCTTCATTGTATATCCCGAGTCTGAGTAAGGCCGGGATCCCACATGCAAGAAACTTGGATGAGTCTCGCATCTTAATACCCGGCACTGCCGCCGGCACTAGGGAGCGGAGCGTGCAGCTGCATAGAAATACATGCCACCGCACGCTCTGCTCCTGAGTGACGGCGGCAGTGCCAGGTATTGACGTGCGAGACGCGTCCGAGTTCTCGCATGTGTGATCCCGGCCTAAGCAGGATGACTGCCCCCGCGGAGCTGACCCAGCTTTGCTAGAAGTTCTGTAGATATAGCAGTATTCCATAACACAATGTCACCCGCATATTATCAGCGTTTTATCCCTCTGCAGGCGTCATCTGTAACCTAACCAAAAATGTTTCTAGTAGGGATATAAGCGGTAAAACAGCAGACTCGGGTCTCCTACTGTAGTGATGGGGCTGGGAAGATAATTAATAATTAAGCGATTAGCAGATGGCCCCTTAAATTTTTGGATGAAAAATATTGCTGCTAGAAACAGATTTCCATATCTGGGATTGCAGGCTGATTTCTTCTAGGGGTTAAAATGGAGGATCGGAGACAGGTCCCATAAAGAAGATGGTTGGCGGTCTGGGATTTTTACAGCTATGAAACGGGGCCTTAGTGTTTTTTTTTTTTTTTAATCTTTTTGACAGATGTTTCTATTGATTTTATTGACAAATATATCAAGTTTATCATGTAAAGACTAAATATTTATAGTGTTGACCCGTATTGTTCAAGACTTCCGCCCTTCGCCCTGGCAGCTGGATATTCGCTTTTGAGCCAAATCCTGACTGGTGACCGCCCATTCTTGTCTAATCTGTGCTTGGAGTCTATCATAATTTCTATGTTTTTGTTTGACCCTTCATCTTTTGAGAATTTACCATAGGTTCATATTGGAACTGATGATGGAGAGTTTCCTGGCCATGGATGCAAAATTTCAATGTTTTGTTCACCGGGTCTCTTAGCTTTTGCTCTGTGACATGGTCTTGGTCATGCTGGAAAAAGCATTGATAATCACCACTTTTCTCCTGGATAGTTAGGAGGAGTTGTACTTAGAGGATGTTTAGATCCCATTTTTTATTCATGGCAATTCTTAGGCAAAATTGTGAGTGATCCCCCTCCATGGATGAGAAGTCACTACACATGAGTGGCCTCAGGATACTTCACTGTTGGCAGACACAAGACTCATGGTAGCGCTCACCTTTTCTTCTCCAATCATTCTTCCAGATGTTCCCTGTAAGGAGGTGACAGTCTGTCAGGTGTCTTTCCCCCACTATGGATACTGTACACCTGTCTTACGTGCACCACCCTGTAGTTTGCTAATGTGCCATATTGTTTATGTACTGTATTGTGATGTATTTAATATGTGTAGGAGTAAGGATAGAATAGAAGGCAGTATAGTACAATAGTGGGATTAAATTAGTGGGGCACATTAGAGATAAGGAATAGGATTAGTAGCTTAGGTTTAGTTAGCATAGGGGTTTTCCTATTGGGAGGGGTTACAGAGCAGAGCAGCACAGAGCAGTGAGATATAGGAGGACACTTCCTGGTTGGGGCTGAGTGCAGTCAGGATGGAGCAGTGAACAGTGAGAAAGGACAGTCTGCCAGCTGTGGGGATAAAGCTGGTATGGCAGGAAGGGGCCCCAGGCTGAGGAACCTGTGGGTGGTCACCAGCTAGAACAGAGACCAACCCAAAGAGGATCTGGGGTCTGCGACTGGGGCAGGTGAAGCTGAGATGGCGAACATGGCACCTTTTCCTAATGAAGCCTGACCAGGGAATGGTAGGAAGCTGGTAGGCCTGGAGCAGGATTGTCCAGGAGTGGGACAAAGGTTGTTCCAAAACAAGGCAGGGATTGCTGGAAGGAGATAGAAACAGGGAAAGCTGAGGAAATGCCACTCTGTGTAGATTGTGCTGCACATGTGATGGATACCCTACTGCTCAGAAAAGTTAAACCATTGGAAAAAGACATTGACTCTGAAGTAGTTTGTGAAGTTCATGGATGCAGAACCGGAGTGACCGCAGCTGAGGGGACTCTGGCATTAGATGTGAGTGTTCTGCTGCGCACGCTGCACATGCAGTGGGAAAGACATTATATTTCATCTGTGGGGCGCCAGGGTGTGGGAACAAAACAGCCAGTTGCCACGATTACCACCCTGGCCGTCTTACACCCCAACAGTCTGAAGGAGGCTCCATCAGAGAAAATAGCTGTATTCTAGTCCTCTCTAGTCCAGTCCAAGTGTTGTGCAGATATTTTCTGATATAGCCTCCTTCTCAACTTCGTAACCATAGAAACATCTGACTAAAAGATCTAAAAACACTGAATCAGCAATGTTAAGGAAAACTAAAATTTGTGTCGGACTCAAAACTTATGGCTAAGACTGTAGACTCAAAGATTGATATCAAATTTAGGCATCATTCAAACATTTCAAGTATGTGTTCTATCCACTATTTGTAGGTAAAACACATGGGATTCTAAGGGATAAGGCTTCTCCTTGTGGAGAGTGACATGCCAGTTTTAGGAGACTTAGGGTATGTGCACACGCTGCGGATTGCAGTGCGGATTTGGCCCCGCGGATTTTGTAAAATCCGCAGGTAAATCTGCAGGTCAAAAGACCTGCGGTTTTACCTGCGGATTGTTCTGCGGTTTTTCATCTCCACAATGGAGGAGATGGCGAACTGCAGGGGAATCCGCAGAAAGAATTGACATGTCAATTCTTTCTGCGGTTTCAAAACTGCAGAAAAGCCGCACGGAAAATTCCGCACCGTCTGCACTGCGGTTTTTAATATCCATTGGATATTATGGTACTGTACACCGCAGCAGAATCCACAGCGTGTGCACACACCCTTAAACCCCCGTCCATGCTCCTCTGGGAAATTGAATATGCAAATTGTCTCTTCAGAGAGGAAGAGAACTAGAACTCTAGTGCCACCTATTGGAAGTAGCAATCTTAAAAGTCAATATCGACCCTTTTAAACCCTTAACGACCGCTGATACGCATTAAAACGGAGACCGCTAAGTGTACTAATTCCCTCATTGCTGTTTCAAAACGGCATTCGGGAGTAAGGCTGTAGCGCCTACCAGTGTCGGGAAAATCTCCAGAGTATTTTTTTATATTCTATGCAGTTGGGGTTGTGTTAGGGTCAGGGTTGGGGATTAGGTTAGAATTGAGGTTTTTTCAAATTAAAAAACAAAATGATGACAATATGATGGCTAGTGTTGAGCGCAAGTGCACTCTACTCGAGTTTGCATCGGTTGCTTGCATATGCACGGATTATTGCGGACCCCATGTTTTTTGGGTGTCTAACAGCCGAAAAACAGGCGGGGCAGGCAGTTGAACATGTCACTCAAGCAACCTGCGTCATTTGGTGCATACCTGAGCACCCCATGCAAACTGAAATAGAGTGAACTAATGATGACGTATTCAATATGACGTCCTAATGTTGTAAAATTCTGTGTCGTACCTGTGGGTTCAAAATTCCCACTATACCCCTGGATAAAATCCTTGAGAGGTATGGCTTCCAAAATGGGGTCACTTGTGGGGAGTTTCACTGTTAAGGCACATCAAGGGATCTTCAAAAGCAACATGGCATCCGCTAATTATTCCAGCAAATATTACGCTCAAAAAGTCAAATGGCGCTCCTTCCCTTCCAAGCCCTGCTGTGCGCCTAGCCAGTAGATTTCCCCTACAAATAACGTATTGTCATGATCACGAGAAATTGCACAACACATTTTGGGGTCCATTTTCTACTGTTACCATTCTGAAAATGAAAAAGTTTAGATCTAACATAAATTTTTTGTGAAAGAAAGTTAAATGTTCTTTTTTTCCTTCCACATTGCTTCAGTTCCTGTCAAGCAACTGAAGAGTTAGGCCGGTTTCACATTAGCGCTTTTTAAGCGCACGCACGGCCGGGGGTTGCTCCGCCCCCGAGCCGGCTCTCTGCCCGGCGTGCCCGCCCCTTGCTTGTAGCGCCGCCTACTAGCGGACAGCGGCGCCTGCGATCGGCGCACCCTATCTTTAGCATAGGGTGCGCAGATCGTGCGCAGGCCGTGCGCTGGTTGCGCTTTGACATGCGCTGCGCACTTTTGACGGTGCGCCGTGCGCGCCAAAATCAAACTTTTCGGATTTTGGCGCGCACGGCGCACCGTCAAAAGTGCGCAGCGCAGGTCAAAGCGCAACTAGCGCACGGCCTGCGCACGATCTGCGCACCCTATGCTAAAGATAGGGTGCGCCGATCGCAGGCGCCGCTGTCCGCTAGTAGGCGGCGCTACAAGCAAGGGTCGGGCACGCCGGGCAGAGAGCCGGCTCGGGGGCGGAGCTACCCCCGGCCGTGCGTGCGCTTAAAAAGCGCTAATGTGAAACCGGCCTTAATAAACTTTTTGAATGTGATTTTGAGCACTTTGAGAGGTGCAGTTTTTAGAATGGTGTCACTTTTAAGTACTTTCTGTTATATAGGCCCCTCAAACTCACTTCAAATGTGATGTGGTCCCTAAAAATAAATGGTTTTGTAAATTTTGTTGGAAAAATGAGAAATCGCTGGTAAACTTTTAACCCTTCTAACTTCCTAAAAAAAAAATTGTTTCAAAACTTATGCTGCGGTAAAGTAGACATGTGGAAATGTTATTTATGAACTATTTTCTGTGGCATAATGCTGATTTAAGGGCATAAAAATTAAAAGTTTGAAAATTGCAAAATTTTCAACATTTTTGCCAAATTTCTGGTTTTTATTTTCTCAAATAAACGCAAGTCATATCGAAGATATTTTACTACTATCATCATGTACAATATGTCACGAAAAAGCAATCTCAGAATCAGTGGGATCCATTGAAGCGTTCCAGAGTTATAGCCACATAAAATGACACTGGTCAGAATTACAAAATTTGGCAGGGTCATTGAGGGGATAAATGAGCCTCGCAACCTGGGTGAAACACAAAAATCAATTTTAATCTATTGACATGTTCATATGTGCCTCCCCCGCCTCATCTCAAACTTACCCATTCCGTGTGAATGAGTCAATGAAAAAAAAAACAATAGACGGCATACAGATACAATCTGCGCTATCCATTTCTGCTTGTTTAATGGATAGAAATTGGGAAATTTTAATTTTTAAAAACGGATACCTGACAAAAGCTCCTGTCCAGAGCCCAAAACTTGTTTGTGATCTGTCAATTTGTGGACCTCAATAAAGGTAATATTAGCGGACTATTGCACTTTATATTTTTCCTCGGCAGCCCACCACAAATCTTCCCTAGGGCAGCATGTGACAGGTTTATGGACAGATTGCATTGCCGTTTGATGAATCTGTCGTGGTCAAAAATAAACTTGAGCTCTGAAAAGAATGATAATATTTTGGGGAAAAAAAAGAACTATGTTCAGAACTAAAGCTGCATTTTTCCATTAGATTTATTTACACTAGAAAACCTGTTTCTGTCCAATAAAATTATTAACCCATTATAACAAGGCATCATGATTTAGGGACAATTGCCTTTGTTCCATTAAGTTGTGTTTTCTCAGAACACAACTAAATAGTATTTGAGCCCGTTACTAAATCTGAGAAAACTGCGTGTGTGTCAGCGAAACACGCGTCAGGGTGACATCTGCCGTGTGGTTTCACCGCTTATTTGTTCATTGACTGGTAAGCCTTTTTTCCTGAAGCGTTACTTGCATTTTTTACACATTTATGCACTTTACTAAGGATATAATTAAGGGCTTCACCCCTGATAGGTGCCACTATATATTGCATGGACTTATTTGATATGGAAATTCCTTTATATATGAATTTACTGATATGGAAATTCCTTGGCACTTATTGAGGGGGTTTCTCCTTATGGTCGGGGCATCTTTGTAAGCATGTCACTTATGTTATATTATGTCTTTTATTTTGTATTGTTTTCTAATAAAATTTATAAGCATTTTTTATCACTGTGTACTCTTTCTCCTGATCTTTCTTAAATCTGAACCCTGAAGTAGCCCCTTTATAGGTCAAAAAATCTATATTATATATATTTTTTTGCATATTCATATCTGCCTATCCACTGTGCATACTCTATTTCTTGCGTTGCATTTTGCGCTACTTTTTTGAAAAACGATAAAAAAAAAAATAATCATCAAGATAAACTTAAAGCAGGAGAATGGTCCTGAAGCTTGCACATGCCAATTCAGAGCTTTTATCAAGCATCATAGAATTATCAGTATAAAAAGGGGCCAATATGAGTCTAGGGCACATAGCATGTATAAAGCCTGTAATCACACATGAACAGGAAATATATTTATTCCACTTTTTTTTATTATTATTCTAAACACATCTGCTTCCTTTCAGTTCCTGCAACAAGAAACAATCCGACAGAAAGAAGAGTCTCAGAAGTTGCAACAGAAGCAAGAACAAGAGCTGCAGAAGTTCAAGGAGCATCTAGAAGAGACGTGCAGAGAGCTGGTGCAGATACAGGTAAAGACACAAGATGGTCACGATCAGGCATCTTGTCCGTCTGTGTATTTAGAAGATTATAATTGTATTCTATAGGCAGGATCTTGGATCGGTTTAATGTCCATTTCATTGAACTCCAGTCAGTACCATCACGTCTCCACTTAAACAGCTGGTTTATTGGGATGTAGAACTCCTCAGTCTATGCGGACCTCCGACTCTCCTGCCTCTGAACATGCAGCAGATATTTTCTAAAGATTTTTGTGATCACAACTAAAGGAGGCTTACTGAACACAGATTAATCCCCTAGAGCACATATGTCAAATTCTGTCCCGCAGGTAGACCATAATTAGCCCATGACACCGGGAGGTTCCCTCCGAGTTTATTTGGCCTGCGACGCAGGGTGAGTCTCCCGCCAGGCATCAAACATTCAACTATATCGGCATCCTAGATGTCAATACAGTTGGAAGCAATAATGGAGATAGTTCTAGTTAAAAGCAATGACGCTCCCGCTACCATCATTTTCCCTCGGCGTCTGATGTCTCAGCGCAGCTGGCACGAGGATGTCAATACAACGTGCCCGCTGTACATGTGCAGAGGATCTGAAGACACCTTGAAAAGACTGGTACAGCAGGGAAATGGCCAGATATGGGTATTATACTATATGGAGCACTATGTGGAGCACATTATACTGTATTGCACACTATGTGGAGCCCATTATACTGTATTGCACACTATGTGGGGCGCATTATACTGTATGGAGCACTATGTGGGGTGCACTATACTGTATTGCACAGTATGTGAGGCATATTATACTATATGGAGCATTATGTGGGGCCAGTATACTGTATGGAGCACTATGGGGGGCCATTATACTGTATGGAGCCCAATGTGGGGCCATTATACTGTATGGAGCACTATGGGGGGGCCATAATACTGTATGGAGCACAATGTCAGGTCATTATACTGTATGGAGCACTATGTGATCCCATTATACTGCATGGAGCACTAGGCTGCAATTATATTGTAAGGAGTACTATGTGGGGCCATTATACGGAATGGAGCACTATGTTGTGACATAACACTGTATGGAGCACTATGGGGGCTCATTATGGAACACCATGTAGAGCCATTATACTGTATGAAGCATTGTGGTACCATTATACTGTATGGAGGGCTGTGTGGGTATTGCAGTTGGAGAATCATACGGTGATGGGGTCACCATACTTAGGCAGGTTAGCAATGCAACCATTTTTTATTCCTTACATCTATGTTCGTACAGCAACATGGTGACAATGCAATGTCCTCAGTCCAACAGATCCCTTCCTGGAGCCAATAGTCACAGGCCATGCTCTATACCACGAACGTAGCACATGTCTCTCACTCCAGCTGACAACAGTCCTTAAGATAGGTTCTCACATCCAGATGATAGCTGACCGTAGCACATGTATCAAGCTCCATCTGGCAACTGATCTTCCATACAGGGGCACCAGGACCTCACCAACAGATCCTCTCCCTCACTATGCGTGTGCCTTATTGTTCTCCCGCTCCTGGAATCGGCCCCCTGAATGGGCAGAAGTGTTCACACCCTTTCCCTTAAAAATCTGCTTTTAACTCAAAGAATGAATAATGTTCCAGAAGCCAGGTTTGCAGCCTGTCTGCAGAGCTGTGTATTAGGAATGACGCCTGCAGAGAGGAACAAAGACACACATACCTCCACCAAATGCAGGACAGAAATGCTAATGTAGACCTTATGTATACATGAGATCCAGCCCACATGTTTTCCTCTGCTTAGTGTCACTGAATGGAAACATTGATTCCTGAAGCTGAACACTTTCCAGGTGAAGTTAGTGCACTTAAACTGATGAGCAAGCAAATCAGTAATAAACACAACAATAAGAACGACGTATCGGTGGTCCATGCTGGAAAGAGTCTGTGGCCAGCTCCTCACATGTATTATTCATGTTTTTTTTTACTTTGCTATTACATATTTAAATTATGCCATATGCTTTTTACTGCTCTAACATAACATATTATTCCAATATATTATTCTAAGATCTATTAATTAAAATGTACTTTCTTTGTGGGACAAACCCCTTAAGTCTGTTTTCATATGAAAAAGTTGAGTTGTATTTGATAAGGAAAAGCTTCGCCAATTGTAAACTTTTTTTTAATCAATATCAAATGTTAGCCTGTGACTTTGTCAAAAGCTTTTAATTTTGGCCCTCTGTGTATTTGAGTTTAACACCTACCTGCCCTAGAGGGGATGTGTCAAAATATTTTATAATTTTATATTATATATATATATTGTAGTAAAATAAAAAAAAATCCACACTGGGGTTTTTTTTTTTTAAATTGTTAAGGCTCACACTTCATCTTCAGAAACTTAACAACCGCTGATACACCTTTTAACAGCGGCCGATAAGTGACCCCCCAGGGTTGTAATTTCTCCGTGGTCTCGGCTACTGCGGGTAACTGAGACCCCTGAGAACATGATTCGGGTAAATAAACGATTTCCCATTTAATTTCTCCCTCCTCTGACGTGATCGCACATCAGAAAGAGAAATGGGGTCCCCGGATCCTCCTGCATCCCCCCGTGATGTACCCGGGTGTCTTCTTCTGGGAAGAAAACTGAATGGGGGGTGCATGCGCAGTGCGCCCGCCGAGATCTGCCGGCTGGCACCTGGCAACAATAGGAAATTTTTCCTATTGGTTCATTTTGATCACTGTGAAAGACCCTATCACAGTGATCAAAATAAAAAAAAATAGTAAATCAAACCCCCCTTTGTCATCCCCTTAGTTAGGGAAAAATAATAAAATAAAAAAAAAAAGTATTTATTTCCATTTGGGTTATAGCTAAGGGTTAGGGTTGGGGCTAAAGTTAGGGTTGTGATTATGGTTGTGATTATGGTTAGAGTTGGGACTGGGGTGTTTTGGTGTTAGGGCTGTGTTAGAGTTGGAGTTAGAATTGGGGGGGGTTCCACTGTTTGGGTACATCAGGGGGTCTCCAAACTCGACATGGCGACACCATTAATTCCAGCCAATTTTGCGTTCAAAAAGTCAAACAGTGCTCCCTCTTTTCTGAGCCCTGCCATGCGCCCAAACAGTGTCTTACCCCTACATATGGGGTATTGGTGTACTCAGGAGAAATTGCACAACAAATTGTGTAGTCCATTTTCTCCGGATACCCTTGTGAAAATAAAAAAATTTGGTTCCAAAGTAATTTTTTTGTGAAAAAAGTAAAATGTTCATTTTTTCCTTCCACATTGCTTTAGTTCTCGTGAAGTACCTGATGGGTTAATAAACTTCTTGAAAGTGATTTTGCGCACCTTGAGGGGTGCAGTTTTAAGAATGGTGTTACTTTTGGGTATTTTCTGTCATATTGACCCCCCCCAAAGTGAGTCTACCTTTCATATGTAAGTTGCTTTTTTTTTTTTATATATATTGTGCCGCCACTTAAGTGAAATGAATCTTCACCCCTCTTATAAGTAGCGGCACACGTGACCGCCCAGCAGCTGACACAGTGCACGCTATTACAGAGAAATGAATATTCATTGCCAGTGCAGTGAATATTCATTTCTCTTTAGCAGCGGGCACAGGAGTTGGCTGCAGCAGCCGGCTCCTACCTCTGTGACCCGCTGCCCCTCCATGTTCTGCACACCTCACTCATGTATAAGCCAAGGGGGCGATTCCAGCACAAAAAAATGTGCTGAGCAACTCGGCTTATACTCGAGTATATACGGTAATTTCTATCCAATATCAGGAGTGATCATTTATGCAATTTTCTTAAATATTTTCAAAGGTAGATTTTGAAAAAAATCAACCCAGGTTTATCATTTTAGCTTAAAATGAAATAACGTGGGGTAAAACCTGTTCTCATTCATAAATGTGTGTTCATTTCGCAAACAGGAAGAGAAAATGAGAACTTTGCATGATCAGGAATCTAAAAAATTACAACGGTTGGACGCAGAACATAGGATGGAATCTGAACAATGGCAGGAACGTCTGAGACTTAGCAAAGAGGTACCGTACTGCAGACATATAGGTTGTGGTAAATGTATCCAGTATTGTTATGGTACCTTCTGGTGACAGCTTTCTGTGCTCCTTTCAGAACCTGGACACAGAATTTGCTTCCAGGCAGCAGCAGATCACAGGGACTGGAAAGCAGAAGTATAAATGCTCGGACAGGTGCACGTCATGGTTTTCTCCTTCCTGACATCCAATGAACCAAAACCATGAGACAAACACTCGCCACTCCAGTTTCCTCTTGTAAATGTTTCTGTCAGTGTCAAATATTAAACACGGTTTGGATTTTGGCTGACAAATGTTTTTATTTTCTCTTTTTTTTGCTATTGTATTTAGAAGAAAGGATTAAAAAAAAACACGTAAAAATGTGGCATAAATACATTATTTACAGATGCGTCTCTGCCCTGGACTGTTCGTGTGCAAAGGATGAAACGATCCTACAACATGGAATTTTTCATAGTTGTTCGGGTGATGATTCTATGGAGTCGGGGTCAATCTCCTTGCATTATTATCACATCAGAAAAATCGTCCACTTCTTGAAGCTTTAAATTCTAGAAAAAGTGAAGGAAACAGAACAATGAGGCTCCTGGATCTTATCCGGCAATCTTTGAGCTGGAACCCATTAACAGGCCATCTTAAAAGGGGTTTATGGGCTCAACATAAATTTCTACAATCAATTCATTTTCCCAAGAGGCCACATGAAAGACTGACTGTTGTGGAGGGCCGAACAAACCTAATTCTGATTATTAATTTTATATGAATTTGTATCACTTAATATTGAGCAAAATTAAACTTGTTGACTCGGCTGGTACTGCAAATACCGTATTTTTTGGATTATAAGACGCACCGGACCATAAGACGCACCCCAAATTTACAGAAGGAAAATAGGGAAAAAAAATAATGTGTCAAATGGGGGTCCGTCTTACAGTCCGAATTCAGCTTACCAGGGAAGGGATCAGCACAGGTGGAGGAGTGGTCACAGGGGTCATTCAGTGGTCCAGGCAGGTGCGGTGCCCTCCGGGAAATCCCATCCCAGGCTGGTGCGGTGGCGTTACTCTGTGCAGTGGTGGTGTTCTGTAGGGTGGCAGTGCTCTGTGGGGGTGGCAGCAGCTCTCTGTGCTGTGTTGGGGGGCTCCGCCGGCATTTCATCAAAGCCTGGCAGCCCCCGTAGCTGCGACGCAGAGGCTGCCAGAAAGATGGCCGCCGGGGGCGGCGTGTGCTTAAATTTAGATCTCGGCAACAAGATCTCGTCCCAAGATCTCGGGAGACGAGATATCATTGCCGAGATCTGAATCTGAGCATACGCCACCCCTGGCAGCCATATTTCTGGAGGCCCCCCGTGTCGCAGCAACGGAGCTGTGGGGGCTTCTGGGCTTTGATGAAATACCAGTGGAGGCCCCCACGCAGCACAGAGAGTCGCTCTCGCCACACCTCAGAGCCCCGACACCACCACACCACAGAGCACAGCCACCGCCGCACCAGCCTGGGAAGGGAGGCTGCATTAGGACCGCCGCCACAGGATTTGTAAGTATATTGCGACCATAAGACGCACCCCCATTTTCCGCAAAAAATTTTTGGGAAAAAAGTGCGTCTTAAGGTCCGAAAGTCTTAGTTACTCACCGGTTAACGGTATTTTTCGGAGTCCATGACAGCACCACCTGAGAGAGGGGATCCACCCCTTAGGAACAGGAAACCTACAGATACAAAAGGGTGGCACCTCTCCCACGCATCAGTTGGATTACAGAGCACAAGAGGACTTCCAAGGTTAATGCATGATTTATGTACAGTATTCTTTACAATTATAAACTTTTACCACCAGTGAGCATATACAAGAAATAGACGTGCACACCCCAATCAACTATAAGGGAGGGAATATACGGGTGCTGTCATGGACTCCGAAAAATACCGTTAACCGGTGAGTAACTAAGACTTTATTCGGTCGTCCATGACAGCACCACCTGAGAGATTTACAGAGAGTAATATCAGCTTTAGGGAGGGACTACAGCCTGCAGCACCCTTATACCAAAAGAGAGGTCTGTGGAAGCACCCAGGTCTAGCCTATAATGACTATAAAATGTGCTCGGAGAGGACCAAGTAGCCGCCTTACAAATCTGGTCAATGGAGACTTCTGATCTTTCGGCCCATGAGGTTGCCATGGCTCTGGTGGAATGCGCCCTCAGCTTCCCGGGTGGCGACCTGCCCTTTGAGGTGTATGCTATTGAAATCGCCTCTCTAATCCATCTGGCTAGTGTATTTTTTAATGCTCTACAACCTTTCCTGGGGCCTTGATGAGAGATAAATAGGGCATTATCTTTCTTCCAGGGATCGGTGACTGTCAGATATTCTATGAGGCCTCTCCTGACATCCAGGGTGTGTAGTTTCTTTTCCTTCTCGTTAGTTGGATTAGGGAGGAAGGATGGAAGAACTATTTCCTGTGTCCTATGGAAACTAGACACTACCTTCGGCAAGTACGCTGGGTCAGGTCTAAGTATTACCCTATCCTCTTTGAACTGTAAATAAGGAGGACACCTAGATAAAGCCTGGATATCGCTTATTCTGCGGGCTGATGTTAGAGCTACCAGGAAGGCTACCTTGAGGGACAGGTTTTTTAGGGAAGCCGACGAGATAGGTTCGAATGGGGTCTCTGTCATAGCAGAGAGGACTAGGTTTAAGTCCCACGGCATGAACCTATCCTTCATTATTGGCCTGGATCTACCTGCCGCCTTAATGAACCTGCTTATCCAATAATTACCAGCGATGTTACAGCTAAACAGAGCCCCCAAGGCTGACACTTGTACTTTAAGGGTACTGGTAGAGAGCCCCATGTCCAGACCTTTTTGTAGGAACTCTAATATCTGCATTATAGGCGCTGAATCCCCAGCGACTACTCCTGAGTTTTGAAGGAATTTCTTCCAAATTCTGACATAAATTTTTGTGGTAATGATTTTCCTACTCTTAAGTAGGGTATTAACTAGGTCTGCGGAGAAGCCCTTCTCTTCTAATAATGACCGTTCAAACTCCACGCCGTCAGATGAAGGCCAGCTACCTGAGGATGGAAGACTGGGCCCTGGGACAGGAGATCCGGGATGTCCGGCAGAACCCAAGGATCGGATACCGACATGGTCCTGAGACATGAGAACCATGCTCTCCTGGGCCAAAATGGAGCGATGACTATAACCCTTGCTCTGTCTTTCCTGGGGTAGAAGAGATAGGGGAGGGAAGGCGTAGGCTAGTTTGAAGTCCCACTTTATCAGGAAGGCATCTACCGCCAGAGGATTCTCTCTGGGATTTAGGGAGTAGAATTGTTTCAATTGTCTGTTGTCTCTGGTGGCGAAGAGGTCTACCTCTGGATATCCCCACTTTTGAACAATCAGATTGAATATGGAGGAGTTTAGGGACCATTCCCCCTGCTTTAGCTGATTGCGGCTTAAAAAGTCTGCCGTGATGTTGTCTCTTCCTTTTATATGCAACGCTGTTAAAGATAGAAAGTATTGTTCTGCTAGATGGAACAACCGCTCTGCTACAATCATCAGGGGTCTGGAACGGGTCCCGCCTTGGTGATTGATATATGCCACGGCGACCTGATTGTCGGAGAACACCCGCACGTGATGGCCCTGTAGATACACAAGGAGCTTTTTAGCCGCCTGTTCTACCGCTGTCAATTCTTTTAGGTTAGATGACATTCCTAACTGATCATGTTGCCATTGGTCCTGGACTAATATTTCACCCATATGAGCTCCCCAACCGTAAGGACTAGCATCCGTGGTGACTATGCGGGTTACGTTATACTCCCAGGGCACCCCTTTAGACAAGTTATCCTTGTCTAACCACCACTCTAGGGACTCCCTTGTGTTACGGGACAAGGTTAGCTGACCCTCCAAGTAACCCCCAAGGACCTTTTGATGTAATAAGACCTCGCTCTGTAGTTTCCTTGCATGAAACTGGGCCCACTGGACTGCCGGGATACAGGCCGAAAGAGAGCCTAGAAGGGACATGGCTTTCCTGAGGGACATGGTGGGGTTATTGGAGGCGTTCAGGATCTGATAACGGAGGCGAACAAGCTTCTCCGGGGGCAGACGGCATTCCTGTTATTCAGAATCCAGGGTTAGGCCCAAGAATTGTTGGACTTTCATTGGTTGCAACCGAGACTTTTTGACGTTCAGCAACCATCCTAACCGTTCTAGGGCGGACATTGCCTTTTGTAGCTGTTGTGAACAATGATTCGCCGTTTTACCTACAATAAGAAAATCGTCCAGGTAGGGGATCACCAGAATGTTCGATTCACGTAGATGGGCCATGACCTCCGCTATTACTTTAGTAAATACTCGGGGAGCGACTGCCACTCCAAAAGGGAGGGCCGCATATTGGAAATGTCGAATTAACCCATCCAACTGAACCGCCACTCTGAGAAACCGCTGATGGCCTGCATGGATGGGTATATGGTAGTATGCGTCTTTCAGATCTAACACCACCATAAAGCAGTTTTGGAACAGCAATTTTATTGCAGATTTAATTGTATCCATTTTAAAAGGACGTATGACCAAAAACTTGTTGAGGGCCTTAAGGTTTATTATTGTCCTAAAGGAGCTGTCTGGTTTGCGGACCAGGAACAGAGGGGAGTAGAATCCCTTCCCCCATTCTGTCTCTGGAACCTCTATCAGGACATTTTTGGCGCACAGGTCATGAACCTCGGCCTCCAGGGCAGCTTGCTCTGAAGCAGACGACCTGAGTGGGGTGATTTTAAATTGATCAAGGGGAACCCTAGAAAACTCTAGTCGTAGTCCCACGGCTATTATCCCCAATATCCAGCTGCTATTAGAGATCAGAGACCAGGATGGGTAGAAGGCAGCTAGTCTCCCTCCTACCGGGGTAACTAGTCATTGGGGCGGCTTTTTCGTATCTCGAGCTGGACCTTCCTGGCGCCCCCCTCCAAACATGAATCCTGTACCTTTCCTTTTTTTCTCCTCCCATCTGCCCTGATCTCTGGACGGCCTTCTCCGGAAAAAACCTTTTCTGGTAAAAGGACGTCTGTACGAGGGGTTCGGGAGACTGGGAAATTTCTTTTTGTCATCTCCAGCTTTCTCTAACAATTCGTCCAAGACAGGGCCGAATAGGTACTCCCCCTCGCAGGGAATGGAACAGAGACGGGACCGGGCTTGAATATCTCCTGGCCAACATTTTAACCAGAGCGCTCTTCGCGCTGCATTAGATAGACCCGCGGCTTTAGCCGCCATTCTTGCAGAGTCTGCAGACGCATCGGCTAAAAATGCATCGGCTAAAAATGCCGCGGCATTCTGAATGATCGGCAAACTTTTCCGAATAGATGATCTTGAGGCTCCGTCTTTTAGCTCGGAATCCAGCTGATCTAGCCAGACCATCATCGATCTGGCTGTACAGGTGGCAGCTACCGCTGGTCTTAACGCGCCTGCTGACATCTCCCATGTCCCTTTAAGAAAAGAATCCGCTTTTTTATCTAGCGGATCTTTCAAGGAGGCCATATCGTCAAATGGTATGGCAGATTTTTTAGATGCTTTGGCTACTGCTGCGTCTAGTTTCGGGGCTTTATCCCATCTGTTTACTACCGGGTTATCAAAGGGGTATCTCCGCTTAAAGGCTGGTGGCATGGAGCCCCTTTTTTCCGGTCTCTTCCATTCTCTGTCAATTAGGTTTTGAACCTTATCGTTTAATGGAAAGGCTCTGCGTTTTTTGGGGTCTAGACCCCCGAACATTATGTCCTGTGCTGAGAGTTCCCGTTTTTTGTCCGCTACCCCCATGGTGGACCGTATTGCTTTCACTAATCTGTCCATCTGGTCTAAGGGGAAGCAGAACCGGCTAGAGTCTTCATCCGAGGAAGACGACGAGGAGGCCGAGGAATTGTCACCTTTCCTAGGGGCGACTGAGGTCTCCGAGCCTGAACCACTAGCCTCTCTTCTCCTAGAAGGTTCTCTTTGAGGTAAGACTTTCATTTCTGCCCTGATCATCTCTCTCAGGTTCGAAGTGAAGTCAGGTGTCTCTTCCGCTACCTGCATAAACGGGGGAGAGTATAAGGGACTGACAATCTACCCCTGGACTCCCTGTCTTTAATAACCCCTACCGTTTGCCGAATGCATGGTTGGCATAATTTTTTAGGGTGGCCATCTGGTAGGGGGGAACTACAGAGGGCACATTCCCTGTGCTTCTGTTTTCCCGTAGCCTTCTTCCCCTGAAAAAAAAAAACATAAGGGAACACTGCATCAGGGTACATTCACGGAGATCTCTTACCCATGCAGATAAAGCAGGTACCGGATCACGGAGGGAGGCAGGGGGGTCCTTTCTGGAGGAACTTTCGCGGCTCTGGTCGCTAGTTCGTCTGTTTTTTCTGCTGGCCACTCGCAAGCGGTTTTGTCGTGGCCTGTTTTTGCGGGCGCTCCTGCGCCTCGTCCTGCCGGTCCAAGGGGGCTTCCGTTGAATCCATTGCTGGGGCCTTCAGAAGCACCCCAGCGGCATCCCCATCTGCCTTATATGGCCTCCTGGTGTCCGGGTCAGCAGGTATCCTGCCATAGCACCACCCACCCGGCTTTCCGCACTCCCTCCCCCATGCTCCGGCCCCCTCGCCTTACCCGGGTCGCCGCGCGACCCCCGGACGGGCATGCACCCGCGGCGCGCGCCGGAGGCCGGCCGGCACCCGACTTCCGGTATCGGCGCCATCGCTCCGCCCTTTCCGCCGCGTCACTTCCGCCGCTCATCAGAGCCCTGCGGGAGCGCGCGCGAAGGAGCCGCGCAGCGCCTCCTGGCCGGAATGCCCCACTACGCACACCGCCATGAGCCCGCCAGGAGCCAGCACTGACCGGGAGGACCGGGCCTGGGGAAGCGCAGCCGGGGCATACGTACCAGGTGCTGGCGTTTTTTGGAGACGGCATCCACCGGACCCCTGCTCCACCTGCTCCGTCCACTGCCGTGGTGACCTACCCGGCCCCACCGTGGCGCTTCCAGGGACCCCGCACTGACCGAGGTAGGAGACCCCCTCGCTACCTGGGTCGGTCAGCCGGCCTGGGTACTCAACGACGACTCCATGACGGACGATCTGTAGAGAGTCCTGTCCTCTAGGAACAGGAAACCAACTGATGCGTGGGAGAGGTGCCACCCTTTTGTATCTGTAGGTTTCCTGTTCCTAAGGGGTGGATCCCCTCTCTCAGGTGGTGCTGTCATGGACGACCGAATAAAAATACGGTAAATGTTATAATAAGACTTATAGTAACAAATATTCTTACCTGTAGCAGCTAAACAAAACCAAATTTACTGCTTTTTATAAAGATTATATAAAAAGCAGTAAATCATATTGCCCCTGTTATTCAGGCCTTGATCAACTGCACCCCCACAAAGTGTGATGCCCCCACACACAGTATAATGACCCCAAAACAATTTCCTCAAACTACTAACTGAGAAAATAAAAAACAACAAACAACTGAACTACTTACCTGGGTTTGTTCCGTGCACTGGTGCGGACTGAGGCTGCACACAGCAGGCGCGATGTACTGATACTGACATCATTGCCCCTGCTGCTCTGAGACTCAGACACACAGGCAGAATGGTGGAAAAGGGAGTAGACAACCCAGTCTTTCACCATTGTATTTACTGGTTTATCGGAGTTGAAAATAGATGGAAATCCTGACAGTACGCACATTGCACACTAATGTCTTGGCATCCTGCAGTCAGAGTGACAGCAGAAATTTATGTTGAGCTCGGAAAAATACCCTTTAGAAGGGAATTTAACAGTTTACCTGGTTTTAGTTCACAGGCTTGTGCTGTTCCAATTTTATCTTTACACACTGACCGATGCTCCCGTTCTGCCACGGCCTTTCTTGAGAACAAGTGTGGCTAGTGCCATCTACATCGCTGCAGCCAATCACTGAAATGAGCAGGCCTGTTGGTCATCTCAACACTGCAGGCTGTCAAAACTAGGGGCGGCAGTGGAAGTGCACTGCAGGAGATGGTAACAGCTAAGCTTACTGTTTTCCCACAGAGGAAGCCTTTAGGCATAAAACCGTATACGCGTACACACCCTTTACCCTAATGAGCCAAAAACCACGTGATCTGGACACATTTTCACTGGAAGTAGGCAACACTTCCTGCCCAATATCAACAAGCTGAGATTCTTGAAATCTGAGTTAACTTTTGAATTATTTTTATTTTCTTAAACTGAAAAATCCCATAAATTATAAACACCGGACTCTTTTTCAGGGATGGAAAACTAGTGTCAAGAGTGATTCTTGGCTACCTGGCTCTTTGGTCAATTCTCACTTCTTTATAGGTAATTAAATTGTGTAGCATTATTATTAATATTATTAAACTTCTGGTTTTATGAGCTCACTCGTCTTCTGCCTACTCACCTTTTCATTAGCAAGATGCAAAAGGCAAGCAAAGGCCAAGGGAATAGAGAGGTTCTGTGCCATAGTGGTGGGTAACCTATAGATCACAAGAGAAAAATATTGTCAGGGGTAACACAATGGAAGAACTAAGACAATGTTTGTCTTTTTCCTTACCTCTTCTGGAGATCACTTGTGATATTGCTGAAAATCTTCTCATCCTTCACAACTGCGGTGTCTGCTTCATTCTTAGGTGTAGGCTAAAATTGGAGAAAAATAAACAGTCTACTAAACAATGGTACAAACATTTTAAACCCCTTTACTACCTGGCGATTTTTCGCGTTTGTTTTTTCCTCCCCTTCTTCCAAGAGTCACAGCTTATTTATTTTTCTGGCCATATAGCCGTATGAGGGCTTGTTTTTTGAAAGACTCCATTCATTTTACTGTATAATGTACTGGAAAAACAGGAAAAAAATCCAAGTGCGGTGAAATTGCCCAAAAAGTGCAAATCTACAATTGTTTTTTTACTTTTTTTATTTACCATCTTCCCTATATGGTAAAATTGAGCTGGCAATATGATTCCTACCCCAGGTCAGTATGAATAAGTCAATACCAAACATGTTTAGTTTTTTTTTTTTTGTAATTTATTTAGGTGATGAAAAAATATTCTGAAATTTGTAAAAATAAACAAAAAAAAACCCATATATATATATATATATATATATATATATATATATATATATATATATATATATATATATATATATATATATATATATATAACAAAATAGTCCAAAACTAATAGCCACCTCAATTCAGCATATTATATCTCAATTTCTGCCACAAATTTGTGCAGACATAACAAAGGCAAATAGGCAAAAATAGATGAATCAATAAAACCAATCATTTATTAATAAATTTCATAAAATTCTTTTTACAAGGAAATTTCTAAAAAAATTGAGTACAAATGTAATGATAGATGCTCACAGAATTGAGCTTTATGCAACATAATCACAGAATGTTTTTTCCTTTTCTTTTTTAATTTTTTTACATACAAATTATCTCCAAATAGTGTTTATTTCTTAAGCATAAATTCATAAGCTATATTTATATAAACTTCTGTCTAAATATTTTTAGGAAAAGGCCCGATAGTTCTAAAAGCAGAAGAAACACATCTTTGATTAAATAGTGTAAAATACAAACTGCTGAAGGTAAATAACAATTGGGTTTAGCTCCCTATACTATGTGCATACCATGATAATCAAAGACAAGGCTAACTAATCCTTAATGGAGTAATCACAATGCATAAATGCTCAGATAGTAGCGACTTTTGTTCTCAATGTTTCTATGATTTATTACAAATACTTATAAACAAAAATGCATAAGCTTACTTGATTGTATAAATATGTATCTAATTGTTGTAACAAAGGAACAACCTAACTGTGTGCGGCAAAGAAAATTTCTCCTTAATGTGAATATATCCAATGCCTAGTGCAGAGAACTACAGGTTAATCATGTGTCCTGCTTAATATGCCAGCTATACTGATTCAATTTGAAATAAGCTATTCCTGCTTCCTTTTTTCTTTATTTCATTATTTTTGCCTATATAATGGTGTGATAAACAGGGGGGTTATGTACTATTTTTTTATTTTGATCACTATGATAGTTTATCATAGTGATCAAAATAATGAATGGAATCTGCCAGCCGGAGGCGGCAGATTCCCGGCGGGCACACTGCGCATGCGCCCGCCATTTTCAAGATGGCGGCGCCCATCGGAGGACACTGGCGGGACGCGGGACCACCGGGAGGGGACGGAGGCCCACGGAGAGGTACCGGGGGGGATCGGGGACCCTATTTCTCTCTCCTCTGATGTGCGATCACATCAGATGAAAGAGAAATTTAATGCATAATCGCGGCTTTTTATTATTTTTTTTGCGGTCGCCGTTATAGGGTTAATAACGGCGATCGCAAAAGCGGGGTCGGTAAAAACCGACCGATTCATGTTCTCTGGGGTCTCGGCTACCCCTGGCAGCCGAGACCCCGGAGAAAATCCGACACTGGGGGGCGCTATGTACTTTCTCCACAGCGCCGTGAATTAACGGCGCTGTGGTTTAAGTACCCTTAACTACCGCCATTAAAAGGCGTATCGGCAGTCGTTAAGGGGTTAAAGCAAAGAAGTGGAATATTCTTGAATGGCCAAGCAAGTCACCTGATCTCTACCCAATTGAGCATGCATTTCACTTGTTAAAGACTAAACTTCAGACAGAAAGGCCCACAAACAAACAGCAACTGAAAACCACCGCAGTGAAGGCCTGGCACAGCATCAAAAAGGAGGAAACACAGCGTCTGGTGATGTCCATGTGTTCAAGACTTCAGGCAGTCATTGCCAACAAAGGGTTTTCAACCAAGTACTAGAAATGAACATTTTATTTACAATTATTTAATCTGTCCAATTCCTTTTGGTCCCTTTAAAAACAGGGTGGCACATGTTAAGGAGCTGAAACTCCTAAACCCTTCATCCAGTTTTAATGTGGATACCCTCAAATGAAAGCTGAAAGTCTGAACTTCAACTGCATCTGAATTGTTTTGATTAAAATTCATTTTGGTAATGTCTAGAACCAAAATTAGAAAACTGTTGTCTCTGTCCAAATATATATGGATCTAACTGTGTGTGTGTGTGTGTGTGTGTGTGTGTGTGTGTGTGTGTGTGTGTGTGTGTGTGTTTTTGGCTCCACTTTTTAAGACCCATAGCATTTCCATTTTGATAATATCTGAACATAGGGATACCAAGTATGTGTATATTTTTTTTTTATCGTTTTATTTTTAATGGGGCAAAAGGGGGGTGATTTGAACTTTTTTTAAACATTTTTTTCAATATTCTTAACTTTTTTTTTTACTATATTCAATAGATCCTTGACAGCAGGATTTAACTGGCTGACAGCGGGATTTAAGGCATTTGGTGGCTGATTAAATCAGCCAGCAACTGCAGGGGAAAGATTTGGGCTCAGCGTGTGAACCCACAGCAAAGGCACGGACACGACTTTTCACATACATGTACGTCAAAGGTGGAGGTTAACGCATATCTGTAGTTTCAGGTATCTTTTCATCACAAGCTGTTGTGTGTGTACAACAAAAATAACACATTTCTGGCCTTTATATGACTTGTATTCTGCATTTTTACCAGTTTTCCGATAGGTGAGTAGAGACAATTTGCTCTGATGTCTCCCATACACAACCACAGACATGAGGGATTCCTGCTCCTCTTTCTCTGTGTGGCACTTGAGACAGTAGCAGCAAGAGCATATAACAAATTATACAGTATAGTACTGAGCTGAGTGGCTGTGAATCCAGCTCTGTAGTAGGCTAAAACAGATGCTATAAGCTGCAGCTATATTTGCCTGTGTCTGCTTGCCTGTCATTCACTGTGCAATTTATCCACACTCCTTCCTACGCACTTTCCCCTAAACTATAATTGGAGCTGTAACATCAGACTTGGTTTGGTCAATATGGATTTGAGCTGGTTTTCACACTGGATGGTGAGGCTAGGAGGCAGGAAAAAATGAAAAGAAGCAAGTTTCATAACTTGCAATCGTAACTTCTGTTTAATCAATTTGCATTAACGCCATCATTGTCAGTCTGTGATTGGCTGTAAAGTCCAACCATTTAGCACCTGTTTTTCAATCAGAAAATGCCCACAATTGGACCAAATCAACAACCTACTACTCTATACAATTTCTATAAATAAGGGAGATGGCTAAGCGCTTGTTTAGCTCTGTGTATACAGTGATCTGGAAGGCAGAAACGGTAATAAACCATCTCTGCCTTCTCCATGGGGAGTCAGGCTGTGTATGACAGCT
This sequence comes from Dendrobates tinctorius, assembly GCF_039654945.1. Lineage (NCBI taxonomy): Eukaryota > Metazoa > Chordata > Amphibia > Anura > Dendrobatidae > Dendrobates > Dendrobates tinctorius. Next base: position 10,725,760 of record NW_027361939.1, on the reverse strand, counting down.
GTCTCTCCGTTCCTGCACAAACGAGTGTAAACACCTTACTCTGCATTGACGTTACAGAGCGGTCCAAAAGTAGTTAACATCACATCAGTTTTCTGTTTTATTTCTTTCACTTTAATGCAGGGGTCCTCAAACTACAGCCCTCGGGCCACATGCGGCTCGCCGAGGACTTTTATTCGGCCGACACTGAACTTCACTGCAGTTCAATGCCGGCAGGCCCTGTAATCGCGGGCGGAACGAGGCGGCGAGGAAAGGCGTTGCGCAGCCATCCCTATGCAGCGAGCACTGCGTGGCCTGATGACATCATGCCACCTGTGCTGGAAGAAGACTGAGATGAGTGGGCGCCTCTTCAGAGCAGCGGGGGACATAGGTGAGTACTGGGGATATTTACCTGCCTATTGGGGACCTGTGCTGCCTATTGGGGACATTTACCTGTCTATTGGGGACCTATGCTGCCTATTGGGGACATTTACCTGTCTATTGGGGACCTATGCTGCCTATTGGGACATTTACCTGCCTATTGGGGAACTATGCTGTCTATTGGGGACCTATGCTGCCTATTGGGGACATTTACCTGTCTATTGGGGACCTGTGCTGCCTATTGGGACATTTACCTGTCTAATAGGGACCTGTGCTGCCTATTGGGGACATTTACCTGCCTATTGGGGACCTGTGCTGCCTATTGGGACATTTACCTGTCTATTAGGGACCTGTGCTGCCTATTGGGGACATTTACCTGCCTATTGGGGACCTGTGCTGCCTATTGGGGACATTTACCTGTCTATTGGGGACATTTACCTGTCTATTGGGGACCTGTGCTGCCTATTGGGACATTTACCTGTCTATTAGGGACCTGTGCTGCCTATTGGGGACATTTACCTGCCTATTGGGGACCTGTGCTGCCTATTGGGGACATTTACCTGCCTATTGGGGACCTATGCTGTCTATTGGGGTCCTATACTGCCTATTGAAGACCCATGCTGCCTTCTGGGGACATTTACTTGTCTATTAGGGACATTTGCTGCCTACTGGGACATTTACCTGCCTATTGGGGACTCTCACACCACACCAGTCTGAGCCTGAGGTTAAAGTGGAGTTCCATCAATATGGGCACTGGTGAGGGTGAAATGATATGGACTGGCAAGAGTGCATTGATGGGCACAGCTCAGACGGCATTAATGGGCAGAGCAGTCTGTAGGTCTCTGTGTGGGCAATTTTACTGATGGTATATTGTTTTTGTAGCGCTATATATATATTGGCATTTTACTAATGGCAATTTGGAATTCCTAGAAAACAATCATATCAAGAAAGAGAAAAATTGGAACTGAACATTGACCATCTCATTAGCCAAACGCAGGCTGATAGTTCCCATTGAAATACCGGTAAGCTTGTTGATTTAACTTTACTTGTTCTTTATTTTAAATATTGTATTTGCTCCTGTTTTGTTTTTTTACTTCAAAATAAGATGTGCAGTGTGCATAGGAATTTGTTCACCGTTTTTTCAAACTATATTCCTTCCCTCCAATGGTCCGAGGGACCGTGAACTGGCCCCATGTTTAAAAAGTTTGAGGACCCCTGCTCTAATGATTCAGTAGTGTGTACATATTTACCCAATTCAATGAACCATTTATTCGGGAGTCAGACGACGGGTTTATCAGCTCACTTATAAGTTGTACAGTATTTAAAATTCTTCAATTGCTCCCCTGCTTTGCTATGAATTGCTAAAAGCATATAAACATACTAAAGCACAGGCAATTGAAGTATTTTTGCCTACAAACACTTGCACACTCACGTTTAAAAAAAGAAATAAATATAACAGTTATAAAATTGTAGCATCTTGTAAGTACTTTTCGAAAATTGGATAACCCTCCTGGAAAGGAAAGAAAACTCCCTCTCTAGCGCCACCTTTAGCTGACTAGCTTGTAAACCAATGTTCAACCCTTTAAAGGGAACCTGTCAGCAGGAATGTGCAGAGTAACCTATAGACAGTGTCAGGTTGGCGCCGTTATACTTACTAAAATGATACCTTGGTTGATGAAATCCATCTTGTGGTTGTTGTGTAATCTTTATTTATAGTTTTCTGTTAATGACATTCTCGTGCTCTGGGTCGGGGCTTTGTGGTGCTCTGCTTACATATTCATCTGTATGGCTTATGACAGATCACTGATCCCTCACTGACCTGCCCCCTATTTTACATACTGAATATAATAGGTTTTGAAAAAAAAAAAAAAAATTCACATTCAGCAGGCAGGCGCCTGGGCTGTAGCATGATCACATCTATAATGTCCATTTAATTATTTTAGTTGGTGATCTAAATTTATTCAGGAAAAAAAATTCTCAAAATGGCACCGGCCGCGCCTACGTAGTAGCATCAATCGGCAACCCAATAAAAGCTACTGTGCAGGAGCCGCTGGCGCCATTTTGTTACATGAAAAAAAAAAAATTGTCTTCACCAAGATGTCTCTTGCACAGTTGCAACTATCGGATTGCCAATAGATGCTACTGCACAGGCGACGCCATTCTGAGAGAGAATTTTTTTTTTCTTCTGAATAAATTTAGATCACCAAATAAAATAATTGATTGCACATTATAGATGTGATCATGCTACAGTGCAGGTGCTGCCTGCCAAATGTGATTTTTTTTCCTTTTACAACATTATATTCAGTATGTCAAATATGGGGCAGGTCACTGAGGGATCAGTGACCTGTCAGAAGCCATGAATATCTAATGAGAGCACCACATGACTGACCCCCCCACAGGCCGCCCCGGGGCGCGAGAATATCATTAACTCAAAACTGAAAGATTAAACCACAACAACAACACGGATTTCATCAACCAAGTATCATTGTAATCAGTGTAACAGCACCAACATGACCGTGTCTGTAGGTTACTGAGCACAAACCTGCTGACAGGTTCACTTTAACAATTCCTCTTCAACACCCATGCTAGGCCTACTCACCTCATCATTTTGTGGGTCGCTGGTTAGTAGCCCCCACATACTTGTTTTCAGGTGTTTCATGTCCATCTTTTTTGCGGTTTTTGCATAATTTATTTCTATCCTATTTACCTGCAAGAAAATGTACAAAATGACAACACACTCATAAAATAGTTTCTGCCAACTCTTACTTTCTGTCGAAGTTTGCCACTCACCTTCTGAGGCTCCGCAATAAGGTGGTGTTCACCATCAAGACTTAACCTGTTCACTTCTGTCCTATTGCACACCGTAAACTCATCACTGGGTCCCATGAATGTCCCGTCGTCATCAAAGTCATCATCGACCTACAGTATAGGGCGGCACAAATGTTACTCTGTGAGGAGGTTTATCGACGACTACAATGATTTTGCGATGACCTGCCGGTAAAGTTTAAAACTGGTCATCAGATAGTTGGATTCCGAAAACTCAGACGCAGGGTTATTTCAATAAGACGATGAGCGCAGTCGGAGGTAAGTGTTTAGCACAAAGAATCAAGGTGATACAGTGGGATCACAAGGCAGCCCCAAATCACGTTGTATGGTCCCCTCTAAATTATGGAATAGCCCACAAAATATATTTATCACCTATAATGTGGATATTAAATCAAAGTATTTTGTGGGATAACCTTCTTAAATACTTCTGAATGTTACCATGCAAGCTACTGAAGACTCCATCACTTCCATCTTGAATATATGCCTAAGGAATTCAACTTACCCCCACCCCCCACCCCTTCTATAAGGATTTTTATTCCCCTAAAAAAAAAACAATACAAAAAAAAAAAAACAACCTATCAAAACACTATATATAACTCAAATTGGTAGCAATTATACAGTCCGCTCCGGGCACCAGAAAAGTAGCCTTCACACAGCTCTAGTGACAGAAAAGTAAAAAAAAAAAAAATATATAGGTCTTGGAATATGGTTCAAACTTTTACATTTTTTTCACCACTTTTTTTCTTTTTCTTTTTTTTCTTTATTAAATTTCAAAAAGAAATACAAATGCAGATACCAGGAACTAATTGTGCCGGAAATAAACAATATCTTCATAACATTTAAAGCAAAATTAAAGTAAAGTAAACACAATCTAAGTAAGAGTCATGGGTTATACATTGGTACAGTGCGTTATAGAATATTACCTGCATAGTGCCTCAAACTTAAACGTTGAGTTAATACATAGTTCTGTAAATTAACAAGGGTGGACAAGAAAAAGACACGAAGCTAAAACCATAAACCCAGACACACAAAGACAAAGGGGAATGGGGGAAGGGAAAAGAGGGTGAGGGGAACAGCAGAGAGGCTCCTAAAGTGTAGACTTAGGGTATGTGCACACGTTGCAGAAAATTTCTGCACAAAAACCTGAATCCCTTCCCCGAAACCGCACCTATTTTTCCGCGGCGGTTTTTGCGCGGTTTTGATGCGTTTTTTACCGCAGCGGTTTCTAAAAGCATGGGAGAAGCCTAAACCGCGGAAAAAACCGCAAAATTAATGTGCATGCTGCGGTTTTTACCGCGATGCGGTTTTTTCGCGGTAAAAAAACGCATCAATGTGCACAAAAAGTGCAAAATGCATAGAAATGACTGTGCACCTTATTTTTAGCGGTTTTATAGTGAAAACCGCGGTAAAAACCGCTAAAAAAACCCTGTGTGTGAACACAGCCTTAAGGGTACCTCACACATAGCGAGATCGCTGAAACGTCACAGGCTTTGTGACGCAACAGTGACCTCGCCAGCGATCTTGCTACGTGTGACACATAGCGGCGACCAGCCCCCCGCTGCGATATCGCTGATCGTGCTCGAATGTCCTAGCCCATTTTTTGATTGTTGGTATCCCGCTGGGCAGCATGCATCGCTGTGTTTGATGCCATAAGAACGACGAGCGACCTCGTTGGCGACTCAGAACTCAGGGACGCAGGCGTGATTTTGCTTTGTCTTTTCAACGCCCCATGAGCTCCGATTGGTGCTCTCAAATTAGGATCTTTGTAGCATTTCCTTTTATAGGTCAGCTATCAATTATATGCAATCAGGGCTGTGGAGTCGGAGCTCATTTTGGTGGAGTCGGTATAAAATGGACCGACTCCTAAAATATATAATAAATTGGGCACAGTTGTTCAATGCAGGATGTCCTGAATATATTTTCATAGGAATTTGGGAAAGTTATGAAATGTCCTATAAATGGCTGTTCTATTCCTGATCCAAGGCCACATTCACACAAGAACAGGTTCTTGCTATTGTAACGGACAATGCGTCAAACATGATAAGTACAATTACACTGGTGAATGAGAGTAATGAACAACAGCTAGAAGAAAATTTAGGATTCAGTATGTTTGAGATGGAAGGCCACAGTGCTGCTCATGTAACTGAGGAACAAACAGATATTACTACAGAAGAACAGAAAAATTATACTGTAGAAATAGATGATCTTGTTGAAGATGGTTCAAAACACTTTCCTATTCATCACATGCACTGTGTTGTGCACACGCTGCAGCTGGCAATAAGAGACAGTCTGCAAGAGGGACATGCTGGAAATCTGATTGGAAAAGTGAGGAAATTGGTTATTGCCGCCAGAACCCCTAAAATTGATTCCATCTTGAAGAGACGTGCTGGGAAAGGGGCAATTGTCGATCACACCACTCGGTGGGGCAGCACTTATTTAATGATTGAGCGATTGCTTGAACTAAAACAGTTTCTTATAGATATGGCGAACCCTCAGGTAACCCTAAATGAAGGTCAATGGATACAGGTGGCTGAATTGAAAGAATTGCTTAATCACCCATTTACCGTGACTAAAAAATTACAAGCTGAGGTAACTCCTGGCATTTTCATAAGGGAGTGGAAGATCTTGCCATTTTGCCTGTCCCAAAGAGGAGGTTTAATCGCAGATGGCATTTCTGCATCAATGAAACGGAGAGAGACACAGCTATTGGAAAATAAAATTTTTCTGGCAGCTGTTTATGTGGACCCAAGTCATCATATATTGCTGGATGATCAACAGCTTACTAAAGGAAAAGAAGCTCTGACTGAGGTAGCAGTTAGGATGAGTGGCCTACAGGAGGACTGCCAGGCAGGAGCAAGAGGACTTGGGTCCTGACAGTGCTACTGCTGCCATATCTTCATCCTCATCAGATGAGGCGTTTGACTTTGACAAGTATTTGGATGACATGGAGCAGGCAAAGCGTTGCTGCAAGGAAAAAGATTTCACTCCGTCTCCTATAGCAAGCAGATTAACCATATTTCAGCAAAATGTTTCACTTGCTCTCAAAGAAATAGAAAAATTCAACCGTTCATCAAAACTGACCGTGCATGAGGCAATTCCTTTATACCCGGAAATTGTTAGAGATGTTCCCATGTGGTTACGGCTTTACCTCCAACCCAAATTAGTGTAGAGAGGTTGTTCTCTGGCCTTAAAATTATTAGATCAGATTCGAGGTCATCTATAAAGGAGGATCTGATGGAGGCAATTCTATTTCTTAGAACAAATTCATAGACTGCACAAATGTTATTTAGTATGTTTTTGTTGAAAGCTGTTTTTTGCCACTTGCATAGTTTATTACATAGTGTATATATATATATATATATATATATATATATATATATACACACACACATACACACACACATATACACACACAGTATATTTAATCTATATTACATAGTGTATTACATACTTACATTTTATTACTGTTTGGGTTCTAAAGTTGTATTCCAATAAATATATATTCTGTTCTATCTAAATATCTAGATTATTGCATCATAAAAATGATCAAATGTCTGATGTTCACATTGTACTACAATAAATTTTTCACTTAAATAAAAGCAATATATGTGGGAGTCGGAGTCGTGGAGTCGGTGTAAGGGAAATTGAGGAGTCGGAGTCGCAGGTTTGGCTTACCGACTCCACAGCCCTGTATGCAATCATAACATTTAACATGTACAGTTATAATAATCGCGTGTCCCCGTGTAAGTGACTGTGGATCCACGAATAAATAGCGCAATAGCGACTCAGACAGGGACGCTGAAGTAAACCGCGTAGTGATAGCACAGTAGTGGCCATTAGAGCTGAGCAACTTTGCCTTTTTTAGGGTCGAGTTGGGTTTCATGAAACCCGACTTTCTCAAAGGTAAAGTCGAACGAAATCGGCTGACTATCGGGAAAAGTCGAAGGTCCGACTGAAAGAAGAAACCCAAAGCAAGTCAATGGGGAAGCAAAGTCGGCAGGGAATGGAGGACAGGAAATACACCTACATGCCGGACCGCTTTTTTAAAGTGCGCGAAAACACTCTCTCGACGCTGCACATGTCATCTAGTTGCCCACAGTGTACGTCCTTGCTCAGTGGCTGAAAAGTGTCACGTGCAAGCATTCTTGGCAGGGCAGCACGGTGGCTCAGTGGTCCTGGGTTCGAATCCCACCAAGGACAACATCTGCAAGGAGTTTGTATGTTCTCCCCGTGTTTGCGTGGGTTTCCTCCGGGCACTCCGGTTTCCTCCCACACTCCAAAGACATACTGATATGGAATTTAGATTGTGAGCCCCATCGGGGACAGTGATGAAATGTGTGCAAACTGTAAAGCGCTGCGGAATATGTTAGCGCTATATAAAAATAAAGATTATTATTATTATTATTATTATTATTCTGGGAAATCCGACTTTGGCGCTCCAGTCGGCGACCGCAAGGCTGAACTCACGCTATGGTGAAAGTCGGTGACTTTTGAATTTGACCGACCCGTTTCGCTCAACTCTAGTGGCCACCAATCGGAGCAGAGGGGCATGGAAAAGGCAACGCTGAAGCACACCTATCGAGGTCTGCGTAGTCAGAATAGCTGCTGTGTGAAAAAGTCCCAAAGATCTGCCTGTTTGACAGCTTACTAGCGACGTATCAGCGATCCTTACCAGGTCGTATCGTTGTCGGGATCGCTGGAGCGTCGCTGTGTGTAACGGGACCCTTAGTTTTCCCCTAGAAGGACGAGATAATCAGTAGATAATTTAAACTCCATCCAAAACAACCATGTTTTGTAGAATTTGTCATGGGAGTTATTGATCGCGGAGGTGAGCTCCTACATTAGCATAATCTCATTTATTTTGGAAAACCAGAGTGAGATTGTCGGAGTGGAGTCACTTTTCCATAACAAAGGTACGCATGCTCTAGCAGGCGTAATCAAATGTCTCAGAATTGAGTTTTTATAAGCTTTTAAAGGGATAGCACTGTGATGGAGAAGGCCGAGATCTGGATCAAGGTCTGATATAAGATCAGTGAATTTACGAATCACTGGTTGTACTTTTCACCAGAAAAGAGAAAGAAGTTTTGCAAGACCAGAAAGTATGTCATCTTTCCCGAAACCCCAACATATGCAGTTAGCATCTGGAAATATAGTGTAGGTGGGTTGGGATCAGATAACACCGAGTGAGTAGTTTATAGGCGGCCTCCTGAAATCGAAAGCTGATGGCAGAGTTGGGCGTCACAGCGAAGACCCGTCGCCACTGGTCCCTCGTCAAAGTGTGACCCAGAAACCTTGCCCATTGAGGCCGAAATCGTGTTCTGGACTGGTCCAGCAGATCAATCAGAAGGGAGTATAAGAATGACAAAATATGTCTTAAAGGGCGAGTGCTTGAACATTCCACTTCAAAAATTGTTTTATTGTTTTAATAAAATGCTCTAGATAGGAGTGAGAGTGAAGAATATGAGAAAGTTGACCAATTCTCCAGGGTCCTAAGGGCGAAGGAGTCAATGGCTGAATTGTATTTTTTTTTTCACCAGTTTGGATTTTTTTTCCCCTTTTACAGTACATTATGTAATATGAATGGAGTCATTTAAAATTACTGCCAAAAAGCAAGCCCAAAAACTTTATGGCTTTAGGTAAAAACAAAAATTAGCCGTTGACACAAAAGGCTAAACAAATGTGCTTACCTGCATTGCTGGGCAGAAGTTGGAGGTGTCATTGGGATTGTTATAATCATATTCTTTGATACCATCGTCTTGGTCAGAAGTAGGATTCCTGGGAGCCACCTTTTTGATCTGTGGGAAGGAAAGGGGGATATGAGACTTGCGTCCAATGATTCCAAAGTAAAAAGGCAGTGAGGCTGAAGCCTTACCCTATCTGTAGGTCTGAGATTCAACTTTGCAATGTTGTCTGGATCATAGTGGAAGTCAGCTGGCAGGGTGGTGGACTTCTTATTCTGGTTCTCCAGTGTAGACTTTGCCAGCGTCGTAGCTGCCTATATAGGAAATGAAGGCGATTACCAGGCATACCCTCCGCTCTCATTAGCTAGAACATGTGGCTGGAAGGAGGCAAATTTCAAAGTGATTTTTCTCTTTCATACTATTATGTACAGCGTTTCCCCAGAGTGTTATACTAATGATTATCCTTAGGTTATCAATATCAGAGTGCTGGGGGTCAAACACTCAGGAAATTCAAAAATTCAGCTCTTCCGTTTTTTTGCTTTGTCATTACTGTAAGCGATGAGTTTGCTTGAAACTTTTTGTACATGTTTCTCACAAACATATAGAATTAAAAATAAAAAAAAAAATAAGTGGTGGGTGTCCAAAAACTGGCCCGCACTAATGAAAATGTCACCATCTCCAGCAGTAACCTGAGTATGGAGGCGGCGCAGAACAGCTCCATACACTGCCTAGTGGCCACTCTCTGGTACTGCAACTCAGCCGCTAATCATTTCAGTACCTGGGGTCCACCACTGCACAGTTGTCCAGGCTCTATACACTGTATACATCCAGTCACTGTCAGAGCTGGTAATAGCTGATGAGTGGGGGTTCCAGATGTTGGACCCCCACTAATCTGTTATAAATGACCTTTCCTTCAGTATCGCAGTCCCCTTTAATTTAACCAGGTGATGTCTAGCACTGCATCTCCATGCAGTATAGCAGCGCGCCTTTGGTTCAGGAACCTGAACAGTACAAACAAACATCGGCTCAGTGGTTAGTACTGGTTGCTTAGTAGCACCAGAGTCCTGGGTTCAAATACCACCAAGGACAACATCTGAAAAGACCTTGCATGTTCTCCCCGTGTTTGCGTAGGTTTCCTCTAGGTACTACTGCTTCCGCCTACACTCCAAAAGACATACCGATAGGGAATTTAGATTGTGAGCCCCGATGGGGACAACGATGATAATGTCTGTAAAGAGCTGCGGAATACGATGGCGCTATATAAGAAAAGCATAATAAACAAATATAATATTGTATCTAGATGTCCCCTGACCGACTATTCCTTGTGTATGTTTTTCAGCTTTAAAGACAACCTACCATCACAGTGGTGCATATTAAACTAAAGGAATGCCCATAATGGAGCAGTTATACTAACTTAATACATACATTCAGTAAAGAAATCCACAGCCTGGTTGTTTCAAAATCATCATTAGATGTTTTGGTTTCGTGCATCAGGGTGAGACTAAGGGTAAGGTCTCCAGCTGTGCCACGGGTCCTCTGTTGCCGCTGGTGTCTTCAGCCTCTTTATTAGTTAAATTTTGCGCTTGCGTCATCCTAGCCATCGGTGGCGCTTGCGCAGATTGATCTTGTGGTGGACTTCAATAAAATGGTGCCGTATCGGCGAATGCGCAGACTGATCTTGCGGTGGGCTTCAGTAAAAGGAGATTTTTGTGTACTCACCGTAAAATCTCTTTCTCTTAGCCTTTAATTGGGGGACACAGAACCTTGGGTGTTATGCTGCTGTCCACTAGGAGGCGACACTATGCATAATCTGAAAAAGATTAACTTTGGCTCCTCCTCTGCAGTATACACCCCTGGACGGCGTCAGCCTTCTCCAGTTTTGTGCCAAAGTATAAGGAGGAACGTAACCAAATAACATAACCATGCCTGTAAGAAGGCTACTATGTACGAGCTCAAAGAACAATATGAGAACTCAACAGGAAACAACGGCCCGTAAGGGCAACAGGGTGGGAGCTGTGTCCCCCAATTAAAGGCTAAGAGAAAGAGATTTTACGGTGAGTACACAAAAATCTCCTTTACTCTGTCGCCTAATTGGGGGACACAGAACCATGGGACGTCCCAAAGCAGTCCCTGGGTGGGAAGCAGTGGACGAATATTGTGCTGACAGTCCCCTAGACTTGGGGTACTGCCGTCTGCAGAACCAGTCTACCCAGGCTCGCATCCGCTGAGGACTGGGTATGAACACTGTAGTGTTTCGTAAACGTGTGTAGGCTAGTCCAAGTGGCCGCCTTGCACACTTGTTGTGCCGAAGCCTGATGCCGGAAGGCCCAGGAGGCCCCTACTGCCCGTGTAGAGTGTGCCGTGATACCGGCCGGAAGAGGGGAACTGTTAAGTCGGTAGGCCTCATGTATGATGGACCTGATCCACCTGGCAAGGGTAGCCTTGGAAGCCGGCAACCCCTTGCGACTACCTTCCGGAAGAATGAAGAGGGAATCAGATTTCCGGAAAGGTGCAGTCCTGGACACGTAAATTCGCAATGCTCTGACGAGGTCAAGCGAATGCAGAGCCTTCTCCACTCTATGAACCGGAACCGGGCAAAGGGAAGGCAGTGAAATCTCTTCATTAAGGTGAAAGTTGGACACAACCTTCGGAAGGAAGGATGGTACCGTGCGGAGAACCACCTTGTCCTGGTGAAAGGCTAGGAAAGGCCGTCTGCAGGAAAGTGCCTGCAATTCCGACACTCTGCGTAACGAGGAGATCGCCACTAGAAAAACCACTTTCTGAGACAGAATGGAGAGTGGAACTCCTCTAAGAGGTTCGAAGGGTGGAGCTTGCAATGCTGTCAGGACCAGATTGAGGTCCCACGTATCCAGCGGACGTTTGTAGGGAGGAACCAATCGGGATACTCCCTGGATGAAAGTCCTTACTTGCGGTTTAATAGCAATGCGCTTTTGAAACTGAAAGCGCCGACACCTGACTCTTAAGCGAACTTAAGGATAGCTTGGCATCTAGGCCCGCTTGAAGAAAACCTAGTACCTTCGGGAGGGAATAAGGGTGTGGGACTTGTCCATGAGATTCGCACCAAGAAAAGAAAGCTCTCCAGGTACGATAATAGAGCTTGGCGGAGGCAGGCTTCCTTGCCCTGATCATAGTTGTAATGACTGCCGGTGAAAAACCTGCCTGGGTTAGAATCCAGGTTTCAAGGGCCATGCCGTCAAATTAAGAGCCCCTGAATTCTGGTGGAAGAACGGACCTTGAGACAGAAGGTCGTGACTGTCGGGTAGACGCCAGGGGGCGTCTGCCGTAAGTTGGACGATGTCGGCGTACCAAGTACGTCCGGGCCAGTCTGGCGCGATGAGGATGGTCGGAACTCCCTCTTGCTTGATCTTCCTCACGACCCTGGCGATTAGGGGGAGGGGTGGAAAAATGTACAGGAGTCGGAACTGGGACCAGTCCTGGACCAGGGTATCCGATCCGAGCGACCGCGGGTCGTGTGTCCTGGCCATGAAATTGGGAACCTTGGTATTGAGATGGGATGCCATTAGGTCCACATCCGGGGTTCCCCAGCGTTGACAGATCTGGTAAAAAATCTCGGGATGGAGAGACCACTCCCCCGAGTCCATTCCTTGCCTGCTGAGGAAGTCGGCTTCCCAGTTTTCTACACCCGGAATGTGTACCGCAGAAAGTACCGACCTTGTGTCTTCCGCCCAGCGGAGGATATGAGCCACTTCTCTCATCGCCTGGGCGCTGCGGGTCCCGCCTTGGTGGTTCACGTATGCCACAGCCGTGGCATTGTCCGACTGTATCCGTATGTGCGAGGCTGCAAGCAAGTGATGAAAGGCTCTCAGTGCCAAGAGAATGGTCCTGATTTCCAGAACATTGATGGGCAATGTCACTTCCCTCGGTGACCACTTGCCCTGTGCCCTGTGATGTAGGTGCACCGCCCCCCAGCCTGTCAGGCTTGCATCGGTAGTCAGGATCTTCCATTGTCCTGAGAGGAATGGCTTCCCTTGTGTAAGCGAGGTTGGTTTGAGCCACCAATGCAGGGACCTCCTGGTTGATGACGTCAACCTGAACTCCCTGTCGAGGGAGAAGGGGTTCCTGTCCCAAGATCTGAGCATGGCTAGTTGAAGGACCCTGAGGTGAAACTGGGCAAATGGCACTGCCTCTATTGCTGCTGCCATCCGGCCGAGGACTCTCATGGCAAACCGGAGAGATCGAGGAGGACTGCGAAGGAGTGTGCGAACTCCCAGACGGATGGCCAGTGTCTTGTCCTTGGGAAGGAGCACCAGGCCCCTGGCGGTGTCGAATACCATTCCCAGGAATGTTAGAGTCCGAGTTGGGATGGTCGACGATTTCTGTAGGTTGACTAGCCATCCCAGGCGACTCAGAGTGTCTAGAGTGATTGATACACTGACCTCGCAGTCTTTGAAAGTGGGAGACTTGACGAGGAGGTCGTCCAGGTGAACGTTCTTGGAGCCGTGGCGAGTCCGAACGGAAGGGCGACAAACTGGTAGTGGTTTTGGTTGAACGCGAACCTGAGAAACCTTTGGTGGGCGGGAGCAATTGGTATGTGGAGATACGCATCCTGTATGTCTATGGAGGCGAGGTATTCTCCCTGCTCCATGGATGCAATGATGGACCGGAGGGACTTCATGCGGAAATGACGGACCCGTACGTAATTGTTGAGCTGTTTTAGGTCCAGTATGGGTCGGACGCCGCCTCCTTTCTTGGGGACTACGAACAAATTTGAGTAGAATCCTCGGAATCTCTCGTTCGCGGGAACCGGCACCACAACTCCTGATTGAAGGAGAGAGGAAACCGCTTGGTGGAAAACACGAGCCTTTTCTGGTGGTGTTGGAGGAACAGAAAGGAAGAACCGGTTCGGTGGAACGGAAGTGAACTCTATCTTGTATCCGGAAGACACTATTTCCCTGACCCACCTGTCTTCTGTAATAGGCAGCCAGACTTGCTGAAAGAGTAAAAGTCGGCCGCCTACTGGTGGGGTGTCTTCCGGAGGTCTCGAGTCATGATGAAGTGAAGTTCTGAGGTTTTCCTCCCTTGGGTTTCGCTTGGCCTGCTTTCGACTGCCAAGCCCTGTCCGGTCGCTGCTGAGTCCGTGGGTTGTCTCTGCGTGGAGAACGGTTGCGGTTTTGCACTGGGCGCGAAACGAACCAGCCTGAGGAATTCCGAAAGGATCGGAATCGCGTCTGGTTTCTTCGTTTAAACGTGCGTTTCGGTTTTAGTTGAGGGAGAGAGGTACTCTTACCCCCAGTGGCATTGGCTATCATGGTGTCCAACTTTTCGCCGAAAAGTCTTCCAGTAAAATACGGAAGTCGCGTGAGGGACTTCTTTGAGGCCGCATCCGCTTTCCATTCTCGCAGCCAGAGGATGCGTCGGATCGTGATGGCGTTTGATGCTATTCCCGCTACACCTCTGGCGGAATCCAGGGCTGCATGAATCATGTAGTCTGCTACCACTGCCATCTGGACCGCTTGGTCCGAGAGTTCAGGATTTGAAGCCTGAAGACCCTCCTGTAGTTTTTTGGCCCAAGCCAGGATGGCCTTGGATGCCCAAACTGAAGGAAATGCAGGGCCCAGAGAGGCGCCTGCCGCTTCGAAAATAGAACGAGCCATGCGTTCTACTTGCCGGTCTGCTGCGTCCCTGAGGGTTGAGCTATCCGGCAGAGAGAGTAAAGTCTGCGCTGCTAGCCTAGAAACCGGAGGGTCCACTTCAGGTGGATCTGTCCATTGTTTGGTGTCTTTCTGTGGGAAGGGGTACTTCGCTTCCAAATATTTGCGATTAGCGAATTTTTTGTCAGGCTGCGCAAACTGTTTGGTAAGTATTTTCTCAAACTCATCGTGATTAGGGAAGACCTTAGGTGGTTTTTGAACACTTTCGAAGCAAATCCTATGTTCTGGGACTTCCGGGGGCGACTCTGGAATTTTTAGCACCCGATGAATGGCAGAAATTATGTCCTCAACTAGCGCTGTATTGCTAGGGGGAGAAGGTAGCACGGACCTGACCGTTTCATTATCTGAGTCGGAGTCACAGATGCCCTCCGAATCCTGTGCCTCGCTAAGGTGATCCCTGGAGGGCGACCTGGGGCGGGGGTCTTCTGTGATGGGGGATCCCTGTGGTAAATTGCACTGTCTGTCTGTGGCAGGGGACTGCCCAGGAGACCTGGAATGACGCTGTCTCTCCCTAGAGGGGGACGACCTTGTGCTATAGTGCGACTTAGGTGATCGAGACCTGTGGGTCCGCTTACGTCTGTGAGAGTCGGAAGCAGCATGTTCCTGAGACAAGCTGTCCGTTTGCTGTGTACCGTCCATAGCCGGGGCCCGACTCTGCAGAGCTTGCAGTAATGTAGCAGTTAGGTTGTCTATGGACTGTGACATAGACTGAGACATCTGAGTTGCCCATTCCGGCGTGGCCTGTGACACTGAAGCGTCAGTAGGGACTCCCTGGGGTTTTGACCCAGAGTTCTGGATGCAGTCCCGGCAGTGCGGATACGTGCTGCCACTAGGGAGCGTGGCTTTGCAGGCTGTGCAGAATGCATAGAAACATTCCTGCCTGGTTCTCTTCCTTGAGCCCGGCATAGTGCACAGAGGCTGGCTATAAGGGATCGTACAGGGGTGGCTACGCAGAGGGAACCCACAGAAAGCCTTATAGGAAGTATAGATTCACAGCTGAGTAATGAGAACCCAGCTGTGAGCTTACCCCACCGGTGTGCCCCTAGGTCCAGCGCCGACAGATCCAAGTTCTGTGCCCCCCAGAAGACCGCTGTGATGCTCCTCTCCTGGATCTCATCCAGAAAAAATGGCCACCGGGGCTCTGAGGAGAGGGAGGAGGGGGCGGAGAGCTGAAAAGGGCGCGCTGGGCTGTGTAAAAACGCGCCCTTTCTGCCTCAATCCGCCCCTTCTATGACACTCCAACGTGTCATTTTGGTCATCCGGGGGGCGGGCCGGGGGGCGGGGAAAAGGCGGCGGCTTCGGCTAGGCCGAAGCCTAAATTAGAAGCCTGATGCCCAGGAGGGCTCCAGAGCGGCGCGGTAGTCCGGGGGGGGGGGCGGATTTGTACCAGACACCCCCAGAATGGTCGACTGGATAGCGGTGGGGGTAGCAGGGGTAGCGGTTTTTGTATGGGGTGCCCCTGAAGCGCTATGGAGCCGCTGCTGTTGCAGAGACAGGGACGCAGAATAACCCTGTCTCTGCTGTGCCATCCAGTCCGCACCCTCCCCCAGCCCCAACAGGATCCCTCAGCCAGCCTGGGGTCCCTGGAAGCTGCGAAATGCCGCCTGATCTCCGACCCTACCTGAGGCGTCTCAACCTAATACCCCCTGCGGGGGATTAGGGAGGGTGCGTCTGTCACCGTCAGGGGGTCTTCATCCTCGCCTCAACCTCAACCCAGACCCCTTAAAGGGGTTGGGGAAGGAGGGGGGTCTCGACCTCGAACAGGACCCGAGGGACTGGGGAGGGAGCGACATGGGGAAAAAACCACCTCGACCTCAACCGGGTACCCCTAATAGGGGACCAAGGAGGGAGCCATGCCGGGAGTCTCGCTGGAGACCCACTTTTCTTCATCTGTATTTCCGTGAAAAAAAAGGAAAAAAACGGAAGAAAAAAGGTGTGCCTCCTTGCGACACTAAGCAAAAACTGGAGAAGGCTGACGCCGTCCAGGGGTGTATACTGCAGAGGAGGAGCCAAAGTTAATCTTTTTCAGATTATGCATAGTGTCGCCTCCTAGTGGACAGCAGCATAACACCCAAGGTTCTGTGTCCCCCAATTAGGCGACAGAGTAAATGGCAATTGTGGAGGGGCACGTGCAGGCTGAGAACTCTGCTTGTCATTGAGCCGAGATCTTAATCTGCGCATGCACTGGCACCATTTTCCTGAAGACTACCAGGAGATAAAATCTGTACAACCGCTGCCCACGGCTAGGATGGCACAGGCTATAGACAAGGAAGAGGATAAAAACACCAAGAGGGGCTGTGGCAGAGCCGAAGACCCTACCCACAGTTCCACCGCAATGCACGGAGACTAAAACTTCTAATGATGATTTTAAAACAATTCAGTTGCAGATTTCTTCACTGAATGCATGTATTAAATCAGTATAACAGCGCCATTATGGGCATAACTTTAGTTTAATATGCATAACCCGGATGACAGGTTCTCTTTAAATATTTAGGGGCCACGAAAAACCTTCCAAGATGTGCGTTTGTAAAGTGCGGTGAACAGAGCGTGGTACCTTCAGTATTTGCTAGATGCATGCTTTATGCTCTGCATTTACATGAGCTGCAGTACAGAACAAGGCGAGGGGCGAATACATCATTTAACGTGGAAGAGTCCTCAGCTATGAGTCTACTGGGACCTAGAGAAAATAAAATTAAATGCTCTGTTCAAAATCATAATAGCCTCGTCCATATATTTTTTTGCCCTACTTATAGGTTAGGGCAGGGGTGGGCAATTAATTTTCCCGAGGGGCCACATGAGAGACCGTGACTGTTGTGGATACAAAACCAAATGGGCTGAAATTAATTCTGCTCAATATGAATATCAATAAAATTATTATATTATTGACAATTACATTAATATTAATTGTATCACTTAATATTGAGCAGAATTAAGTACGCTGACACCCCCTTAAATATCGCTTGACCCAGAGTACAGCCCCTTCTATATATGGTATGAGCAAACCCACAGCCTCCCTATATACAGCATGAGCTCCACTGAGCCTCCCATAGTCTCCCCATGTCCAGCATGAGACTACCATAGCCTCCCTATGTCCTGGATGAGGCCTCCATAGTCTTCCTATGTCCTGGATGAGGCCTCCATAGCCTCCCTATGTCCCGGATGAAGTCATCCTAGCCTCATAATGTCCTGGATGAGCCCACCATAGCCTCCCCATGTCCATCCAAATATCCCATACAGATTAAAAAAAACAAAACACCATCACATACTCACCTCGGTCCCGTTCCCCCGGCGCTCTGCTTCTGTTCCTGTCTCCGGTGCCCTGACTCTCTACAGAACATAGCTGACATGATGAAATGACGTCATAGCATCAGCTGTTTCACACGATGATACTGTAGGTTGAGGAAGTGGCTGAAGGCCCCTCCTCCACCAATAAAGTCAGCACAGATGGAGACAATGAGCAGGTGGGCACGGTGCAGCCGTGGGCCTCTGTTTTCCAGTCCCTTGACCATCCATCCGGCCCTCTGGCTGTCTCAGTCCGGCTGGCGGGCCACACTTTGCCCAGGTCTGGGTTAGGGGATCGCTTACTGATCACTGAGACCACCAGCAATCCCAAGAATGGCTCTGCAGAGCTCCATCACAAATGCAGTCGAGGTGCACGTTTGATCTCTGCTCCACGTATCCTTCATGGTGCTGCCAGAGAAAGTAGAGAGCAACACTCAGCTATTTCCAGCAGTACCATAGACAATGAATGAAGCAGAGGTTACAGGTGTTGTCCACACTTGGAGTTTAAGTCTGAAGTCACTATGTGATTGCAGACTTGCAAATTCTCACATCACGCACACAGTGCGCTGTCAGGATTCTCTGGCGATGGGACATTGCTGCTGATTGGCTGCCACAGTCATAATGTTACATGACAGTCGGGAAGAACCTCACTGGACGGAGGGAAGTATCAAGCGTTTTTTCTCTTATGATGAACACCGTAACTATCAACAAACGGGTTGATTAATAGGGGCAACCCCTTTAAGTTTGCCTCACCTGAATACATCTTAATCAGGTATTCTTTATTTGCTGTGTTCCTATGTGAATGCCCACTATTTCCCCATCCTGACACTTGAAGAGAAACACTCTCTGGTCTTATTTCATCTACAGGAGCACTTTAGGACAAGCTGTTGTGTTGTTGCGCTGCATCTCTGTGCACTGCCCCAGACCATTGGAGGTCCTGTGCTAGGTATACCAACCTTCACCCTTGCGTATGCTTCATACAGATATTAGATAGCGAGCAGCTGTGTCGTATGTAAACCCAGCTGGGAATAAATGGTGGAAAGAAAGCAAAAAAAAACAAAACAAACAATCAAGATAAACATTGAACTTACCCTAGTCTTACAAAAATGATCCTTAAAATCAATATCTTCCTCAAAGTTGAGCAGAAAAACTTTCTTTGCCTTTTTGACTCGTTGATTGTCACCAGCAGTCTCAACTAGTAAAAATAAAATGGAGAGAGCAGTGACTGATAAAGTTCCAGTTTCTCAGGTTTGTAAGACGCTTGAAAAACAAGAACAAAAAGTGAAATCACTTACTTTTCTGTTTAGGACGAAAACGCCAGTGTTCAGGGCCGGCCCACATGGACATGGTGCGCGGACTGAAGTACGAATACTCTCCAGGACAAGAGGACAGCTGGAGGCACATGGTCCCAATGTCGGCTTCTGCTATCTTGGTGATCTGTGACCTGGAAAAGTGGCAACTATGGTTTATTCCCCAGGAAAACGACTCTTCGAGGTCTGCCAGTTACATACATACTATCACTGGATAGCAGACTACGCACTGTTTTCTGTGATACAAGAGGCCAATTCCTCGCTCTCCAACTTCTACCATGATTTATGACGATTAATAAGCTGAACAATGATTTGGTCATGAATCAGCTTAAAAGATGGCTCAGGAAAGGAGGGACAGGTTACAGACCAGGCCATCACAAGCAGTTCACTGACACATTGTCAGGCCAGTCAAGCGCCACCCCAGCAAGGTTTTTTTTTTACAAATTTTACCACTGGAGTGGTATTTCTAATCTAAGATCCCTGCAACTAGTCTCATGCTTACCCGCCACCATCTTCACCTTCTATCGCCGCCGCTCCCATCAGTTTCCAGCAGGTTGTGACCTGTCGGATGGCTCCGTTGTTTGCTGGGTGAGACGGAGGTCACAGCTCAATGCAAGTCTATGACATTCTCATTCTGACCCCATAGACTTGCACTGAGAACTTGTGACTATTATTTTTGACTTCCGTCCAGTCAGAAGTTGCAGTCACAAGATGGAGCAGCGGGTCCAGATGGACGCTAATAAAAAGTGAAGATGCCGACGGGTGGGAATGAGAGTAGGTGCAGAGACCATAGATCAGAAGCACCAGCACTGAAAAAAAACAAACAAAAACGCTGTAGTGATACACAGAGGCTGCAGACGCCAAAAAAGCAAAAGTTTATATATGGCCACTGTCCTTTCAAGAAAGGCATGCTCATTAGATTACCAATGTAGCAAGAAGTGTAATATGCTTTCTTTATAATGGAAAAAATACATCCGTCAGTAGGTTTTTGCTCTTCCATCTGAGAGCAGCATAATGTATAGTAGAGACCCCAATTCCAGTGATGTGTCACTTACTGGGCTCCTTGCTGCAGTGTTAATAAAATCCATGCTTTATCTGCTGTAAATCTAGCAGTCACCTGAGTACGGAGCTCTGTATAACCCCGCCCACACCACTGACTGGCGGCTTTCTGTATACACTGTGCAAATCAGTGGTGGGGGCGGGGTTATACAGAGCTCAGTACTCAGAGAACTGATTGATCTTCAGCAAATTAAATAGTGATTTTATCAAAGTCAAAGCAAACAGCCCAAAAAGTGACAGTGGAATTAGGGTCTCTAGCTCTACATTATGCTACAGAAGGAGTGTGTAACAACTTCCTTGAGGCACAGAGCTTGGGATACCACTTAGTAGTGAGCTGCCGTACCTTCCCCATGCCTTTCTTCTCTCTTTTAGCAAATCGGATCAGCACTTCCAATACCCCCACCCTCCATGGCTTTTTTTGCAGTATCTGCTAGCTCACGCTACGCTTTTATCCCACATGCTTCCTTGATTTTTATAGCACATTAGTCCTTCTATTCACCTCTCTCAAGGAAAGTTTTCAATAGCTAGCTCTGCCCCCATATGTACTGCACTCGCCTCCTTGTTTCTATTAGTACAACAGGAGTTTAAATTGGCAGTGGTGCGCTGTGAAAACTAAGGGAAAGGCGCACATACTGCAGGCAAGATGAGCCAGCACAGTACGTGAGCGATGCTACCGAGAGAACTGCAAAAAGTGATGCCAGTGGCTGACAGCAGGGAAAGGCATAAAATACAACCTGCCTTTATAGGGTTATTTCACGAGAGACAGGCAGCAAACAGCTGCTTGTCAAGGAAACTGTGGCCCACTGCTCATTTGTAGTTCCTAAAGTCATCCAGAGGAATGGCCATTCAAAGTGTGAGCCACTGCCTGTTAGGGCATAAAGCGATCGTATACGCAAGACCTTATCAGTCTACGTGAGAAGGGAATTATCCAGGTGACATGGCCTCAGTTTTGCACAATATCTCTGGAGGGAGCTAATCAGCCTTCATGTGTCCGGACAAGAGGAAGTACTGTACCCTTTTCTCTCTGATCTACAAGCTTCACGCTGTTCTGGGAACTGTCCAAGGTCTTCTACTTCATTCCCATCACACATATCCGCATTAAAATCATCCATTTCAGGACCATCGTCTTCCACCTCAGCATTGATGTCAAAAGCATGGTCGCTTTCCTTGTACTTGTCGGTTAAAGTACATGAGGCCTGCAAAGTAAATGAAACGACAAGTTTGCGACTACAGTTATTGCACCGATTCGTCATAAGGAGGATGATGAGCAAATAAAATGTTGTAAGGCTATGTGCCCACGTTAGCGTTTTTAAACGCTCAGGAAACGGGTCTCCTTCCCAGAAAACACGAGGAAAAAAACTGAGCGTTTTTGCCGCGATTTTTTGCAGAAAAAAAACGCACATTTTTGATGCGTTTTTTTCCGCGCGTCTTCTGGGCTATAGGAAATAGCCAAAAACGCAGACCTAAGCGGAAGTTAATGAACATTCTGCGCTTTTTTTTTTTTTTACCGCTAAGCGTTTCCTTAGCGGTAAAAAACGCATCCATTGGCACAAAAAGGCCAAAATGCATTAAAATTAATGGGATGCTTCTTTTAAGCGTTTTTGATGCGGTTTGACCCCGAAAAACGCATCAAAAACGCTCAACGTGGGCACACAGCCTAAATATCTGAGGCTAGATCTAATAGCTAGTGTAAACTATATATGGATCATCTGTATCTATAGACATTGCATTACAAGTCCCAGCACAGACTCCACTGCAGAAGTATAAGGCGTATGAGTGACATGCACCGGAGAGAATAGCCCAGGGTTAATCGGCATTAGCTACGTGCAATGAGTGCTGTCTGTGGCCTTCTATTGTTATTGCACATAGTAATAAGATTTGTGTACTGAAAGTGGGGCAGACAAAAAGTGGAGGAGCCCCTAAGTAGATCAAGGGTGAGCAACCTGCCGCCTGCAATGGACGTCTCTAAAGAAGCCTGAAAACTAGAGCCTTCATTGATATTGTAAGAAGCAGCTAGACTCGGTCAGCAGTGATATCTCCGTGAGCTTTCTCAGAAAATGGCAGTGTTACAGCTAGAAAGGCAAACAAAGACGGGGAAGATCCAGTCTGACTTTGGGCATCTCTACAGCCAAACACTAAAGCAGTGAAGACGGGCTGGTCTCCGCAGGAAAGAGACAGGACTGTGTTGTTATACCTCGTCTTTCAGATCACCATCCAGCTGCATCAAGCGTAGTTTACCGAGCGATGGGCATAACGGGCGCTTTTCGTCACAAGTAACCAACAGAGCTGCGAGAGGTGAAAAAAATAAAAAAATGACTTTTTACTTCTTTAGTATGCAAACATGAGAGTGCTAAAGAAAGTGTTTCTGAGTGATTTCTAGTTAGATCTCAGATCCTTTGCTTCCTCCGGCTGAAGGTCCCATTTCGGATGACTTACATTTCAGCTCAGCGGCGTCTACAGAGTCGGGGGCAGGAAGCGTCTCCTCTTCAATAGTGGCTAATGGGATCAGATAATCATCAAAGCGCAGCTCACTATGATAATCGGAGCAGCGGAGGGTCGTGAGGAATACCCCCACAGTGCTGCACTCGTCAAATGAGGTGGCTGCCTTCTGAAAGAGAGGGTCAACCTGCAAGAAAGATCGCAAGTTACAATAGGTTTCCCCCATGTTTCCCACACATACGCCAGTTTTTCTCTACATTTTTGCCTAAGTTCAAATTCACTTCATGTTTATTTATAGAAGGTAAAAGCAAAAGAAGCTCATAGGCAAAAGAGCAATAAATTATTTGTAAATGTGCGTGTAAGGCCCAAAATGTTCTTTTGAACCCATAATTTTAGGCCTCATACAGAATGCCGTCAATATGTGCATCAGGCACACACTAACCCAAAGATACCCTGTGGATGGTGCACAAAATGATTTTCCACAGACTGATGAGCCATGCAAAAACACATTGCAGCATGTATTAATCTGGTCCGAATAAAGGGCTAATAGCGTCACAATGCTGTACGGCCATCGCACTGAAAGCACGGCAACCAGGAGAAAATTACCTAGGAGCTTCCAACTGTAAGTCATTGAGTACATGCCCGATGCAGCTATAGTCGTCACCAACAGCATTTTGAGAGGCGGCTGTAAGCACGCCCCAGCTCTTTGATTGACGGTTCACTCTGCACAGATGTACTGCAGAGCGAGCTTTCAGTCAAAATGCGAGAGAGTGCTTAGAGCTGCCTCACACACGGTGTAGTGAGCAGGGACTGAAGCCATACAGACTCTGCCTCCATGACTATGACTGAAAGCCTATGAAGAGGAGGATGAATGAACTCATGGAGATCAACATCTGACACTGCGGAGACACCATCACGTGTTTCTCAACGCAGTGATTCTAGAGCACTGCCCCCCATCCCTTATGGGAAATATGTAAAACATGCAAAACAGAAGCCGCGGAGACACCATCACGTGTTTCTCAACGCAAGCAATGACCAGCCAGGTCTTTGCCCGGAAAGGAACAACCACGGGAAAGGAACAACCACTAGTCTTTTTACTAGGCATTGCTCCTACCAGCCAGTTTCCTACTCCACACTGATGAGGGGCAATACCCCGAAACAGCTGTCTGTGGATGGATACCATGTTTTGGCATAGGTGGTTTCCTTCATTGGAGACTGCCCTTCCCGTGGTTGTTCCTTCCCGGGGAAAGACCTGGCTGGTCATTGCTTGCGTTGAGAAACACGTGATGGTGTCTCCGTGGCTTCTGTTTTGTATGACTGAAAGCCAGCAGTTCCTGGGAGGAATAAAGTTTATTTTCTCCCAGTATGCAAGACTTCAGCACGGCGGTTGTACAGCATTGTAGAGCTATTAACCCTTTATCTGCATGTTAATAGCATTTGAGCACATAACAGGTCCCCTTTACTGTCAAGGTGACCATAAGCACGTACCTGATCCACTCTGTCTGTTGCAGACCGGGTGATGTTGTTCAGATTCTGCTCTATGGTTGCCAAAGAATGTTGCCTTTTTCTCTGCTTTTTGTTTTGAGGTTCCTGACCGGCGTCTCCTATGAGATGGAGCATAAAGGAAAAATATATAGGAATATATCCAGTCAACAGAAAAATCACAGCAGCAGTAGTAGCTTACAATGGTATGGGGGCGAATCTCTGTCATAACCAGACAACCTTCTGTATAAAAATCATTTAGTGGCATCGCCGATATTTGCATTATGATCTTGGTTGTGTGACGGTGTCTTTGCTGGTTTTTGATAAGATTGTTTGGCGCTATAATTTATATTTTACATAAATTACAATATTAATAAGGGTTCCTTTTTAATTAGGAATTAGTCATTTGTTCTGATTTTCTCTTATCTAAACCTGATGTTGCGTGGAAAGAAATATTATCCTAGTGTGTACCTGGATTTATTACCATCCACCAGCAGTGCGAATTTTTCCACTTTTTTCTTTCCACACAACTCTACTTGGTCCCTGGACCTGCTGGAGCTGGGATTACATGCCCACTCAAATGATGTGTGATCACATTAACAGTTTCATTTTTTTATCCATTTTAGTCAGATAAGATCTTATAATTTTTCTCACGTCCTTAGTCAATAGATAAGAGTGTCAGTCGTCCTCCCTGGATCCCTGCTGAAAATTAAGGGGTTGTACTGACACCTTTTCATGGAATAGGTGAATCCAATCTGAAGAACGAAACTTGGAAAAGCCCTGTGTGCCTGGAGCGGTGGTCAAAAATGCGCACTGCGGCTCCAGTCATTCTTAATGAAAGTGTCGCAGATCAGCGCTCTCATGAAGACAGAATGGCGCAGAGGTGCACATGATCAACCACCGATCCTTGCGCACAGGGATCGACCACCGATCCTTGCGCACAGGGATCAACCGTTCATAGGTAGCACCGCCCTTTAATCCCTTCCTCTCTCTTTCAAAGCCCATGATTTAATTTTCCGGTTGACAAAGACGTAGAAGTGTTGGTTTATCCCAGAACGAGTTGCAGCAGGACCAAATTTATATTTCATGTTTTACAGCTTTAAAAATGTTCAATTTGCAAACTTGTAAAACAAATCTATTTTTTTAATTTCTATTCGAGTCCTATAATTTTTATTTTTCCCTTGTAAATCAGGACATGACACATGAGCCATATCAGAAGGCCTCAGGCAGCGCTGCTCTGGAGTTGTTGCCGCGTTGGACTGCGAGGAGTTGTACGTTTTGGCTCACAGAGAGAAATTCTCCATGCCGAGTTCTGGCTATAAGGGAATCTTTAGTGCAATGCTGCCCCTAGTAAGGGGGTTCCCTCTACTTTTCTGCAGGAGCTCTCGGATTCCCGCTTTGCAAAGAGGTGGGGGCATTCCTTAATGGGGTTGTCAAGACTTGCAAATGCTCATAACGCACACCACATGCACTGTCAGTATTATGCGGTGCCGGGAGCACAAGTTTGCGATTTGCATACTTCCGGCCACATTCCAACTAGACGTGCCCCACCTTGCTCAATGCACTTATACCGAGTGAGGCTGTGCTAGTCTAGTCAGCACATTACCGCATGTATGCAAATCACATATTTGTAGTCAAGCACCCGCAGGCTCTCGGCAAATCTTGACAGCATACACAGTGAGGATTCACAACTGGGCAGTCACATAGGGTAGACTGCACACATGAACCCCAAACATGGACAACCCCATAAAGATTAATGGTTCAGATCAGTGGCATGCTGGTACTGCTGGTCCGAGCTGTGCGCTCTACTATGCTGCTATAGAAGCTGGAAGTACGGGCTGCACGGCTGTTGTGAAAAGTATGGTAGCATCACGCACGCTCTCGTTTTCATGCGTTGAGACACAGATCTTCAGCTGCAGCTTTTTTCCCCGTTTGAGGCTAGTCACGGACACTACCATACAAACGATACACCCAGAAAAAAAGAAAAATAAGTAGAAATGAAAAAAAAAATTGTTGAAATGTTTTATAAGTGTTGCTACTCAAAAATTATGATAAAAGAGGTGAACATATCCAAAACAAATAATTGTTTAAGAAATAAGATAAGATAATCCTTTAATCGTCCCACCATGGGGAAATTCAGAGCATTACAGCAGCAAGGCAGGAACAAGTACAGATACAGATGCATAAAGGCATTACATTGACAGTAGGAAGGTACATACACGGAAAAAAAAAAAAAAAATTATATATATATATCCGGACTATCACAACTTTGGATTTATCAGTTCACTGTTTGGGTCGTTCTACGTTTTGGACAGTGCTGGTTATACAGCCTAACTGCAGCAGGAAGGAAGGACTTTCGATAGCGCTCCCTCTCACATTTAGGATGAAGTAGCCGGTCACTGACAGTACTGCACATCTTTGTCACGGTCTCATGCATGGGATGGGAATCTTTCTGCACCATGTAGCTCACCTTGGCCAGTATCCTCCTGTCACCTACTTCCTGAACTGGATCAAGGGGACATCCCAGGACAGAGCTGGCCCTTCTAATCAGTTTGTCCAGCCTATTCCTGTCCCTGGTTGATATGCCACTACCCCAGCAAGCCACATCAAAGAAGATGACTGATGCCACAACAGAGTTGAAGAAGGACGCAAGGAGTGCCCCCCTAACTCCGAAGGCTCTCAGCCTTCTGAGCAGATAAAGCCTGCTTTGGCCCTTCCTGTACACTGCATCTAAGTGATGGGCCCAGTCAAGCTTATTATTGAGGATCACACCAAGGTACTTATAGGTGTCGACTATCTCAATGTCATTTCCCTGAATGTTCACCACTACTGGTGGATTTTTGCCCTTGCGAAAGTCCACCACCAATTCCTTGGTCTTCCCGGAATTAATCCTAAGGTGGTTCCTATGACACCACTCCACAAAAGCTTGGTTAGTATCTCTGTACTCTCTTTCATCTCCTGTGATGAGGCCTACTATTGCAGAGTCATCAGAATACTTCTGCAAGTAGCAGCTAGATGAGTTGCACCTAAAATCCGCAGTGTACAGTGTGAAGAGAAAAGGGGCAACAACTGTACCTTGAGGTGCCCCTGTATTGCAGATCACTGTGTCTGACAAACTGTCCCGAACCTTTACAAACTGATTATTTTGGCACTGAACAAGTGCCTTCATCTGGACAAGTTACAGTAAGAAACATCACGGTCCAATATTAAACATGGCCTGTCCCAACATTGCACATTGGAACTCAAATAAAAATTGATAATGCCATCAGTATCTCCTCAATCAATTGGGTTCCTGAACACATCACAGACAGATAAGGAAACCTTAGGAGGTTCAGAACTGTCAGGTTTGAACGCGGTATCTGGGCCAATCCTCTAGCTAATCTAACCTCGATGAGGTCACCGCTAGTCACTGACGCTGCACTCAGATCAGCTCATTCCTCAGTGGTTCTCAGCCTGGACGGTCGCATCTTGGCACCGTCCAGTTTGAAAATTATTAATCCCCAGAGATGGATTACGGCTTGGGACAGAATGTCGGATAGGTGAGGGATGATGCTGCTTTTTATTTTTGATTTATTACAGCAGACAAGGGCTTTGATGGAATTAGGCGTTGGGTGAGTATAACTGTTATTTTTAAATAAAAAAAGGGTGTTTTTTAATTTCAAATGAAAGACTTTATGGTGGCTATTAGTGATGAGCGAGTATACTCGTTGCTCGGGTTTTTCCGAGCATGCTCGGGTGTCCTCCGAGTATTTTGGCGTGCTCGGAGATTTAGTTTTCGTTGTCTTATCTGCATGATTTGCAACTTGTTGACAGGCTGAATACATGTGTGAATTCCCTAACAAACAGGCATTCCACACATGTATTCAAGCTGTCTAGCAAACCGCAAATCATGCTGCTGAGACGACGAAAACGAAATCTCCGAGCACGCCAAAATACTCGGAGGACACCCGAGCATGCTCGGAAAAACCCAAGCAACGAGTATACTCGCTCATCACTAGTGGATGTGTGTTTATTTACAATATAACTATATGATCTTATAGATGCCTCTCCATTACTAGGCTGTGGGCTTGAGGTCACCGGACAATACAGAGGTGACATCAATCCCACAAATATGAACCCCACTTACCACCACCACAGTGCAAGTGGTAAGAGCCGTGCAAAGCGAAAGAATTTGCGCATCAAATAGATGCACCTTTGCTGGGCAGCTGGGGGCTGCTATTTTTAAGCTGGGGATCAATATCCATGCCCCCTTACCAGCCTGAGAATACTAGCTCTCAGTTGTCTGGTTTAGCTTGGCTGGTTGTCAAAAATGGGGTGTGGAGCAAACACTTTTTATTTACTTTAAAAATTAAAAAACAAAACAAAAAAAACAGTGAGGACCCCACTATTCTTGATAACCTTGCTAAAGCTGACAGCAAAGGGTTGCAGCCTGCAGCTGTCAGTTTTGTCTCGCTGGTTATCAAAAATACAGAGGAACTCACGCCAGATTAAAGAAGAAAAAAAATTCTCCCATCAGCCGCTGCCTGCTCTCGCTGTTATTACTGGCAGCAGGCGTCGACTGATGTTACTACTGTCATTGCCAGGAGGTAAACTTTTTACCTCCGATCACAGGATCAGAGGATGTGTTTGCCGCGCTGTCATGCATACGACAGTGCGAGAAACACCTGGTGTTCAGGAGCTGAACCCCCGAATAGATAACTTCCTGGTGAAGTCCAAGTTAGGAATACGTGCCCAAACAGTAGGTGTTTGGTACAGACCCCAAATTTTATTGTTCGGGTTCGCACATCTCTAATTATGATCTATTTGTAATATGGTTCTTGAAGACAGATTGTAATCCAATGGTAATAGTCTAAGCTGGAAAATTGTATTATAATCCAGATTAAATCCAAGGCAGAGACCCGAATTGACTCATATTATAATCCAATTTATTGTGAATTGTAATCCAAGTGGTTATAATGTTATAATCCTGGTTAGAATTCATAGATAATTATTAGCTAAAATGTATTCTGTGATGACTTGAGTAAATTACAGGGATTTTTATTCCGGTTGGCGTTAATTAATATTGGGATTAGACTTGTTTGAGATATTTTGTAGTTTTAATTTTCTTAGGAGATTTAGTCCTTCTTCTGGTGAAGAAATGAAAGGAGTCTTGCTTCCTAAATTGACGTGCAAAATTGCTGATTCGAACCAACGGTAGATAATTCTCACACAAAGTAGTTATTTTGTAGTTTGTTGGATAGATTTCTTGGCTTGTAGAGTGGCTCCGGATAGATCTTTAAATAAAGAGATGAAATCATAAGGGGCCGATAGCTTTTTTTTTTTTTTTTTCTTTTAGTTCCTCGTCAATGCTAATAGGTTATTTGAGAGGAGTAGAAGATGACTATAATGTCTCCTGGAATATCATGAAAAATGTAATGAGATTTTGCGATCCTGTAGGCCTTGGCGACTATCTTATCGTTGGGTATGTTTGAAATTAGTTGAGCTACCATTTTGGCGATATAGCCATCTAATGGAATCGGTTGGACTGATTAAGAATGTCTCGTTTTCAAAATGGTTCCTTCTAGAAAGGTCTTCAGAATTGGACATACGACCATTAAAAGACGAGACTTCTTTGTAAAGAATGGATTTCACCATTTCTGCATGATTATGTGTTGTGTCTTGAGATATTCTCTACCTTATCGATTCTTACTTTCGCTTTTGTAATTTCGGAGGATGTAACTATACTAAGAGACTCAAGACTATTTTGAAGAGATATATTGACCTCCATTAATATATCCTTAATGAAAGTTTCTGATGGAGTTGCATTAATAAGGATAACTTCGTCAGTTGTGGTTTTTTTAAGGAAAATTACCTCCTGCTATAGTCTAAATTTTTAACTTTGAGTTGGGACTTGGGCAACATTCAAGGAATAGAAGTAGAGCACTGCTGGCTCTCCTCATAAAGTCTTCCATTACAGGTGCGTTGGTAGCGTGTATGGTCTCAATTAAATAATTATTAATGCCCTGAGATGACTAATGACCATTAGACTTGTTATTATTTTGTGATTGGATGCCTTTTGAGTTTTCAGAGCTTGCATCTGACACGTCCAAGGGGTATTCAGATTGAATTGAGTCAAAGCTGTTGCTTCTATGGTAAGGAGATGTAGACGATGTATTAGTATAATTTAGATCGTTGGTTTGTAAGGTTTCGGATTCCACAATTCTCTTGACTCTGTGTTAATGAACTCTTGAGAATTCATCTGATGGCTATTCTTAGTATACTGATTGGATTTTAGCATGTGACTTACAAGTGGGAGACGGCCTTTTCAAGTTCCCGTCATTATCTAAAGATTTGGAGCTATGATCCTTTGATTCTGATTGCTTCTCATCTGGACATACTTCAGGGGAAGCATAGATATGTGTATGTTTATAAGAGGTTAAACACCCTAAAGGCCCCGTCACACTCAGAGATCGCGGTGTGTGACGGGGATCAGCGACTGGTCCCCCTGCCGGTTATCGCTGATCATGCTCGAGTGGCCTGGGCCGTTTTTAGATCACTGGGGCTGTAGAAAAGCCCTCGATGTAACCTGAAAGATAAGAAAACGAGTTATATTATAATCACCCGGGGATACGGTCCGGCACCTCCCATCTTCTAGCGATGACGTCCTCCTCCTTACTTCTGCCATGGCTCCTGCGCAGGCGTACTATATCTGCCCTATTGAGTGCAGAGTAAAGTACTGCAGTGCGCTGGCGCCGGACCTCTCTGACCTTTCCCCGCACCTTCGCCCTGCAGTACTCTGCTCTGCCCTCATTGAGGTGGAAATCAGACACAACCTTTGGAAGGAAGGATGGAACTGTACGGAGAACCACCTTGTCATGGTGGAAGAATAGGATAAGCTGTTTGCAATGGTGTCTGCGACTAGCAACAAAAGAAAACGCAGCAGCTGATGCTACAATAACGTTCACAACAAGCAGGGCGGTCATACATCCCATCTTCATAGCCTCCTGGCTTCTACATGAAAGATCACCTTACTTTTAGAGGATTGGCGGCAGCTGCTGACTATTGACAAAGGAGATTTTTGTGTACTCACCGTAAAATCTCTTTCTCTTAGCCTCTAATTGGGGGACACAGGACCTTGGGTGTTATGCTTTCTGTCCACTAGGAGGCGACACTATGCTTAATCTGAAAAAGATTTGGCTCTGGCTTCTCCTCCACAGTATACACCCCTGGGCGGCATCCACCTTACCTCAGTTTTTGTACCCAAGCAGTAGGAGGAGATAACAAATCCAACATAACCAAGCCTATAAACAAAGGCTACTATGTACAGCTCAAGGAACAATATGAGTACCCAACATAACAGCCCGCAAGGGCAACAGGGTGGGAGCTGTGTCCCCCAATTAGAGGCTAAGAGAAAGAGATTTTACGGTGAGTACACAAAAATCTCCTTTACTCTGTCGCCTCATTGGGGGACACAGGACCTTGGGACGTCCCAAAGCAGTCCCTGGGTGGGAAGCAATGGACGAATATTGTGCTGACAGGTCCCTAGACTTGGGACACTGCCGCCTGCAGTACCCGTCTACCCAGACTCGCTTCCACTGAGGACTGAGTATGCACACTGTATTGTTTTGTAAACGTGTGTAAGCTAGTCCAAGTGGCCGCTTTACACACGTGTTGTGCTGAAGCCTGGCGTCGAATGGCCCAGGAGGCTCCTACCGCCTGTGGAATGTGCCGTGATACCGGCCGGAATAGGAGAATTGTTTAGGCGGTAGGCGTCATGGATGGTGGACCTGATCCACCTGGCAAGGGTAGCTTTTGAAGCCGGTAAACTCCTGCGAATGCCTTCTGGAATAAGGAAAAAAAGGAATCAGACTTCCGGAAGGGTGGAGTCCTAGACACACACATACGCAATGCCCTGGCAAGGTCAAGCGTATGCAGGGCCCTCTCCACTCTATGAACCGGAGCCGGGCAAAGGGTCGGTAATGAGATGCCCTCATTGAGGTGGAAATCAGACACAACCTTTGGAAGGAAGGATGGAACTGTACGGAGAACCACCTTGTCCTGGTGGAAGAATAGGATAAGCTGTTTGCAGGAGAGCGCTGACAGCTCAGACTCCCTGCGTAGCGAGGTGATTGCCACGAGGAAGACCACCTTTTGTGATAAAACTCGAAGTGGAACTTCCGTAAGAGGTTGAAAAGGAGGTGCCTGTAGAGCAGTTAGGACCAAATTAAGGTCCCACGTATCCGGTGGACGTCTGTAAGGAGGGACCATTCTGGAGACTCCCTGAAGAAACGTCCTGACTTGTGGTTTGTTAGCAATACGCTTCTGAAAGAGCACTGAAAGCGCCGACACCTGACCCTTAAGCGATCCTAAGGATAGGCCGGCGTCCAGACCTGATTGAAGGAAACCACGATCTTTCGGAAGAGAGTAAGGGAACGGAATTCGCCCGCGAGAGTCGCACCAAGTAAAATACGTTTTCCAGGTACGATAATAAACTTTGGCGGAAGCTGGTTTCCGTGCCCTGATCATGGTTCTAATGACGTCTGGAGCAAACCCTGCCTGGGTTAAAACCCAGGTTTCAAGGACCACGCCGTCAAATTGAGAGTCCCTAAATTCTGGTGGTAGAACAGGCCGTGAGACAGGGGATCGGGACGGTCTGGAAGACGCCAAGGGGTGTCTGCTGTAAGCTGAAGGATGTCGGCGTACCATGTACGTCTGGGCCAGTCCGGCGCAATTAGGATGGTCGGAACTCCTTCCTGTTTGATCTTCCTCATGACTCTGGCCATCAGGGGAAGAGGTGGGAAAATGTACAGAAGCTGGAACTGAGTCCAGTCCTGAACCAGGGCATCCGCCCCGAGCAACCTCGGACCGCGTGTCCTTGCCATGAAAATGGAGACCTTGGCATTGAGATGAGATGCGATTAGGTCCACGTCCGGAGTCCCCCAGCGATAACAGATCCGACGAAAGATTTTGGGATGGAGAGACCACTCCCCCAAGTCCATTTCCTGTCTGATGAGGTAGTCGGCTTCCCAGTTGTCCACACCCGGACTGTGGACCACTGAGAGTACTGATTTCTTGTTTTCTGCCCAGCGAAGGAGATGCGCCACTTCTCTCATTGCCTGGGCACTGCGAGTCCCACCTTGGTGGTTCACATATGCCACTGCCGTGGCATTGTCCGACTGCACTCTGATGTGAGAGGCCTTCAGCAGATGGCAAAAAACTTTTAGCGCCAGGAAGATAGCTCGTATCTCCAGAATGTTGATGGGCATGGTCGCTTCTATTGGAGACCACGTGCCCTGTGATGTAGGTGCACTGCACCCCATCCTGTTAGACTCGCGTCGGTGGTCAGGACTTTCCATCGACTGGGAAGAAAGGATTTTCCTTTGGCCAGTACGGGTGGTTTGAGCCACCAGTACAGTGATTTCCTGGTTGACTCCGTCAGTCGGAACTCCCTTTCGAGGGAGAAAGGGTTCCTGTCCCAGGATCTGAGAATGGCTAGTTGAAGAGGTCTGAGGTGGAACTGGGCAAACGGTACCACCTCCATTGCTGCTGCCATCCTGCTAAGGAGTCTCCTGGCAAACCGAAGAGATCGGCAAGGTATGTGGATTAACATGCGAACTGCACAGCGGATAGCTTGTACCTTGTCCTTGGGAAGGTGTACCAGACCCCTGGAGGTATCGAATAGGATCCCAAGGAAGATCAGTGACTGACTCGGGAGTAGTTGACGACTTCTTAAAGTTGACTAGCCAGCCTAGACGAGTTAGTGTGTTGATCGTGATCGAGACGCTGTCTTCGCAGTCTTTGACAGTAGGTGCCTTGATGAGATCATCCAGATATGGGACGACCACTATGCCTCTGGAGTGTAGGACATCCATGGTGGCTGCCATAACCTTGGTGAATGTTCTGGGAGCCGTGGCTAATCCGAAAGGCAAAGCCACGAACTGGTACTGATTCTGCCCTATTGTGAACCTGAGAGATCTTTGATGAGCAGGCGCAATATGGATGTGCAGGTATACATCTTGTATGTCTATGGAGGCGAGATATTCTCCCTGTTCCATAGCCGCAATGATGGATCGAAGGGACTCCATGCGAAACTGCCGAACTCTTACAAACTTTTTGAGTTGCTTTAGGTCCAGGAATTGGCCGAACGCTGCCTCCCTTTTTGGGAACCACGAATAGGTTGTAGTAGAGTCCTCGGAATCTCTCGTTTTCGGGAACACGTATTATGACTCCTGCTTGAAGGAGAGAGAGACACTATTTCCTTGACCCACCTGTCCTCTGTAATAGGCAGCCAGACTTGCTGAAAGATTAAAAGTCGACCGCCTACAGGTGGGGTGTCTTCCGTATTTCGTGAGTCATGACGAGGAGAAATTCTGGAATTTCCCTCCTTTGGGCTTTGCCTGGCCTGATGTTGACCGCCAATTCTTGTCCGTCCTCTGTGCTGTCCTTTGTTTGTCCCTGCAAGGGGGAACGGTTGTAATTCTGTGAAGAACGTGAAGCGGCCTAGCCTGAGGAGTTCCGAAAAGACCGGAACCTAGCCTGGTTACGTCGCTTAAACGTACGTTTAGGTTGCGGTTGGGGAAGAAAGGTACTCTTACCCCCCGTGGCATTGGAAATCATTTTGTCTAATTTTTCCCCGAAAAAAAAAAATCTCCCACTGACGTACGGGAGATCCGTAAGAGACTTATTTGAAGACGCGTCCGCTTCTCATTCTCACAGCCAGAGGATACGTCTGATTGTAATTACATTCGCTGCTATACCTGCTACGCCACTTGCAGAATCAAAAGCCGCAAGGCGTATGTAATCTGCCACCACCGCTATCTGAACTAGTTGATCGAACATCTGAGGAGCAGACTCTTGGAGGCTCTCCTGCAATCTTTTGGCCCATTCCAGAATGGCCGTGGCTGCCCACGTTGAGGTGAACGCGGGAGCTAGGGAGGCTCCTACAGCCTCAAAAATTGAACGAGCCATGCGCTCAACCTGCCGATCTGCTGTATCCTTCAGGGTTGAGCTATCTGGCAGTGAGAGGAGAGACTGTGCTGCAAGCCTAGAGATAGGGGGATCGATTTCCGGTGGATCTGTCCACTTCTTGGTCTTTTTGAGAAAAAAGGGTATCTAGCCTCAATATTTACGGTTGGCGAATTTTTTGGCAGGCTGCGAAAAATGCTTATCAAGGATGTCCTGAAAGCTTGGGTGATCAGAGAAAAACTTTAGGGACTTCAGGGACCCCTCAAAACAGATCTTATGTTTTGGGGGTTCTTGGGGAGCATCGGATAAAACCAGCACCCGATGAATAGAAGTGATAATGTCCTCAACTAGCGCTGTATTGCTAGGAGGACAAGGAGCCTGAGACTCCTATGTTTCCTTATCTGATTCGGAGTCACAGTTGCCCTCTGAATCCTGCGCATCGCTGAGGCGTTGCCTGGAGGGAGATCTGGACCGTCGCTTTTCCATGCCCGAAGATCTCTGTGGAGATCTGCTGCGCCCGTCTCTGGATCGAGACGGTCTAGGAGACCTAGAATTACGGTGTCTCTGCCTAGAGCGGGACGACCGTGTGCCATGGGAGGACGTAGCTGAACGTGACCTATGGGACCGTTCACTACTAGTATTGCCAGAGACTGCCTGTCCGCTTATAGCTGGGATATGACCCTGCATAGCCTGAAGCAATGTGGAAGTCAGCGTATCTATGGACTGTGACATAGATGCGGCCCATACCGGTATGTCAGTGGAGTTGAAACTGTGACAGGAGCCTCTTGGGGCACTGACCCAGCATTTTGGGAACAACTCTAGCAGTACGGGTGCATGTTGCCACTGGGAAGATTGGCTTTGCAGGCTGAACAGACTGCGTAACAGCAGATAAACCTGTTTTTTGGTTTTTTTTTCCTTCGGACCTGAAGACCGACATACTGCACCGAGTGCCGGCAGGTTATTATATGACCAAAAACCTTACAGGGGTGGCTATACAGAGGAGCGCTATAGAGAACCTATAGGGAGTCTGCGTCCACAGCAGGATAATATCCTGCTGTGCCTTACCCCACCGGTGTGCTCCTAGATCCGGCGCCAGCAGAAAAACTTCGGTTCTGCGCTCCCTGGAGACTGTGCAGTGTTCTTGAGCAATATAGCAGCGCTGCTCTCTTCCCTGAGGTAAAAAGGTGGGAGGGAGGAGGGGCGGAGATCAGAAAAAGGGCGCGCAGACAGGTAAAACCGCGCCTTCCTGGCTCGATCCGCCCCCTGTATGACGCTGTGCAGCGTCATTGTCATCATCCAGGGGGGCAGGCCGGGGTTGGTAACAAGGGCGGCGGCTTCGGCTTAGGCCGAAGCCGCGGTCTAAAGTACAAAATCCTGCCCGGGAAGGGCTCCAGAGCGGCGCGGTAGTCCGGAGGGGGGCGGAAAACGAACCAAACCCCCCCCCGGATGAGTGCCATATCGCCCAGACGCCCCTATATACGCAGCGCAGCCCTGTGAAGGGTCTTTTTGACCCCTTTAGAGGGCTGACGCTGCCGCAGGTACAGGAATCCCTGCATACTGTGGCCCAAATATGACAGCCCCCGGCCCCATAGCAGTGCTGGGGCTACAATAAAGTTAGCGCTGCGAACGCAGGTCCTACCTGTGGCGTCTCAACCTAACATCCCTAGAGGGGGTTAGGGAGGGCGCTTCACCGCCATCAGGAGGAATTCTTCCTCACCTCAGCCTCAACCCAAAAAGGCCCAGGGCCTGGGGAAGGAGGGGGGTTCTCGACCTCGAACCATGCACCCGAAGGGCTGGGGAGGGAGCGACATGGGGAAGTGTTGTGAGTTCATTTTCCCCTTCATTACTGAGGCCCGAGGAACTCCCTCTTCTGGTAAAGAAAGGTAGTGAGCCTGATTATCAAACACCTGAGGCTGATGATGATCACTGGCTGAGTGGAGTTACTGACTGGATATAAGGCTGCAGACGCCCTTCTGCCCTGCGGGTGATTTCTCTGTGGGATCCTTGGAGACCAGTCTGAATTCCTGCTCCTCTAAAGCTAAGTTTGCTGCTCGACCTTTTGCATTGGTGCTTTGACTTTGTTTTGCTTTGTTTTTCTGGATTTCTGCCATTCCCTGCTGGGGTGTGCTGAATTCCTTTAGCTCTGTCTTCTGAAATTACCTGAGTGCTGATTTAGTTTTTGAAGCCTAGCTGCTTCAGGGCCTTTTTCATATCAGCTTGTTGGCTTATGTCTTTGATAGGGTTTTGGCAGATTGCAGACAGCAGCCTTCCTATCCGTTCCTATCTAGGTAGTTTTGGGCCCTGTCTTTGCTCAGTCTATCTTTCTGTCTGTGTTAGTGTTTTCATCTTGCTTCACCGTCATTATATGTTGGGGGCTGCCTATTGCTTTGGGGTCTGCTCTGGGGCAGTTTAGATTTCCCCTTTCTTTCTTTAGGCCTATTTAATTCTCCGGCTGTGATCGAGGGGTCTAGGGCATCGTAGGAACCCCCCACGGCTACTGCTAGTTGTGTTGGTGGGTTCAGGGGTCTGCAATCTGATAGTTGCCAACTTCTCTGGTTTTCTGGACTTAGCTTGTATTTCCGCTTTTGCCTCCTACGGTGACTCATTCATAACAGGGAAGAGCCATCTCTACCTCAACCGGGTACCGCTAAAAAGAGGACCGAGGAGGGAGCCATGCCGGGAGTCTCAGAGAGACCCTCTTTTCTTCATTTGTGTCAAGAAGAATCTTCTTAGGTGTGCCTCCTTGCGACACTAAGCAAAAACTGAGGTAAGGTGGATGCTGCCCAGGGGTGTATACTGTGGAGGAGGAGCCAGAGCCAAATATTTTTCAGATTAAGCATAGTGTCGCCTCCTAGTGGACAGAAAGCATAACACCCAAGGTCCTGTGTCCCCCAATGAGGCGACAGAGTAAAGTCTTTTTCCACTTTTGTCATTTCGTGTATAGGGAGTTTAAAAATTATCACATTAAGGCATCCATATTGCCATTTATTTGATCAACTGTACCCCACCAAAGGGTCTGTCCACCTGCTCCCCTAAAGAAGCTAATGAGAAGGAGGAGAAACGTGATGGGAAGGTTTATTAGCTTTGCTGGATATGGGATATTATATCAGATAAGTATTAGTGTTATTCCTATTTCTTGCATACATCAAATACTGTGCCTATTTCTACTCGCTTGTACGGATCATGCCTTATAGATTACTACATTGCTTTGGCAAGTTTTATTTGATAAGGATTATTCATCTGAACACTACTGTATTGGCATACTGTCAGCCCCCAGAGGGCGGTTTTCAGTTAAAGAGCCCAATGTGTCCCATAAGTATGGTGTATCCCCCTGTATCAGCCGCCCACCATCCGTCCATCATGATGCCCCTGTGCATCGCTGCATCCTCCTGCTTTTAATCCCAGCGCCTGCGCTGTGACAATAGTTCTCGGGCATGTGCAGTGCGCGCTGCCCGAGAACCGTGTTGTGGAGGTCCCAGATCCCGCCCCGCAGTGTGTTATGATGTATTCACACTGTGGGGCTGAGGCCTCTGCAACACGCAGGCGCAATAGCCTGATGTCGGTTCTCGGGCAGCGCGCACATTACAGGTATGAGGAGCTATTTATAAAAGGAGCTACTAACCAAATAATAGGATTCTTTATATTTTGGGAAGAGGGCCTGCAGTCAACCTAAGACTCTTCCCTGCCTGTCTGCAGAGGTTGGTACCCTAAATATTGCGACAATGGCACCAATGATCCTTAAAAACTGTGCCCTGAGCTGTCCCTAAATGCTAAATTAATTTAATATATCAAAGGCAAGAATTCCAGAGGAATCGTTATAAACAATCGACTAGGACAAATATAGATTACCATAATTAATAAAGAAATAACCATTACGGTAAAGAAATACTGCATACCGCCAGAAGAGCTGATAACGAAGAGTCGATCAATATGGCACTTACACATTAACGCCAAGCCATTTTGTAGGTTAAAGACCAGGCCTTAATTTTGAAATCGGACCACTGTCACTTTATGAGGTAATAACTCTGGAACGCTTCAATATATCCCGCTGATTCTGAGGATGTTTTTTCGTGACATATTGTACTCTATGTTAGTGGTAAAGTTTCTTCGATATGACTTGCGTTTATTTATTAAAAAAATGGAAATATGGCGAAAATGTTTAAAATTTTACAATTTTCAAACTTAATTTTTATGCCCTTAAATCAGAGAGATATGTCACAAAAAATAGTTAATAAATAACATTTCCCACATGTCTACTTTACATCAGCACGATTTTGGAAACAAATTTTTTCTTTTCTTAGGAAGTTATAAGGGTTAGACGTTGATCAGAGATTTCTCATTTTTCCAACAAAATTTACCAAATCATTTTTTTTAGGGACCACCTCACATTTGAAGTGAGTTTGGGGGGTCAATATAACAGAAAATACCCAAACGTGACACCATTGTAAAAACTGCACCCCTCAAGGTGTTCAAAACTACATTCAAGAAGTTTATTAACCGTTTAGGTACTTCAAAAGAATTGAAGCAATGTGGAAGGAAAAAATGAACATTTAACTTTTTTTCCCAAAATTTTTTATTTGGACACAATTTTTTTTATTTTGTCAAGGGTATCAGGAGAAAATGAACCACAATATTTGTTGTGCAATTTCTCCTGAGTACACCGATACCCCATGTGTGGAGGAAGAGCACCCTTTAGGCGCACGGCAGTGCTCAGAAGGGAAGGAGCATCATTTGAGATTTTGAATATCAAATTGGCTGGAATCGAGAGTGGAGGCCATGTCACGT
The DNA here is from genome assembly GCF_039654945.1 of Dendrobates tinctorius. Classification (NCBI taxonomy): domain Eukaryota; kingdom Metazoa; phylum Chordata; class Amphibia; order Anura; family Dendrobatidae; genus Dendrobates; species Dendrobates tinctorius. The sequence goes on along the minus strand of NW_027361939.1, from coordinate 10,685,902 downwards.
TTGGAGAGCCTGATGTACCTAAACAGCGGAAACCCCCCACAATTGACCCCATTTTGGAAACTAGACCCCCAAGGAACTTATCCAAATGTGTGTTGAGCACTTTGAACCCCCAAGGGCTTCACAGGTTATAACGTAGAGCCGTAAAATTAAAAAAGCATATTTTTTCCACAAAAATGATCTTCAATGAGCTATAATTTTTCCATATTTTGTCCGACAGAGTCATGTGTGGGCTTGATTTTTGCGGGAAGAGCTGACATTTTTATTGGTACCATTTTCGGGCACATAACATTTTTTGATCACTTTCTATTCTGATTTTCCTGTTCATTTTTTGAATGAACATAAACCAGCAATTTAGGAATGCTTTTTTTTTTCCCCCCTCCATTCCGCATGTGGTAAAATTAGTATGGCAGCTTTATTCTTCAGGTCACTACGATCACAGCGATACCTCATTTATATCTTTTTTTTATGTTTTGGTGTTTTTTACACAAAAACTTTTATAGAAAAAATATTTTTGCATCACTTTATTCTGCGAGCTATAACTTTTGTATTTTTTTGCTGATGATGCTGTATGGTGGCTCGTTTTTTGCAGGACAAGACGACGTTTTCAGCAGTACCATGTTTATTTATATTCGTCTTTTTGATCGCGTGTTATTGCACTTTTTCCAAGCGGTATGAAGATACTGCTTGGAAAAAGTATAATTTGCTACTTTTTTGTATTTTTTTTTTTACTGCGTTCACTGAACGGGTTAACTAGGGTGATACTTTTATAGATGGGATTTTTACGGACGTGGCGATACCAAACGTGTATTTTTTTGTTTATTTTAGCTTATTTTACATAAAAATGTGTAATTTTTAGGGGATTTTTTAGGGAATTTTTTAATAATTTTTTTTATATTTTTTTTTAAATGTTTTGGGTTTTTTTTTACCTTGTCCCTTTATGGGACTTTCACTTTCGGTATAATACATTACAATGCTCCAGCATTGTAATGTACTATACCAATGCTGAGAGCTGCTGACACCATGCTGTGAGCATGATCTCACCATCTCTCCGTAGGTAAATGACCCGGAGGTTGTCATGACACCTCCGGGTCATCATGGCACAGGTCAGGCCCCGCGATTACATCGCAGGGACGCCGACCTGAGGCAGAGGGAGCCCCCTATCCTCTGAACGCTGCGATCATGCTCGATCGCAGCAGTGAAGGGGTTAACAGCCAGGGGCGGTGGGGACTCTGCTCCTAGCTGTCAGTGCAGGACGCTCAGCCACTGCAGCGCTGGGCTCCTACACTGATCAGGCAAGGAGAAGCTCAAATTCCAGCTTCTGCTGATCAATGCTGTGTTTGGTCTGTCAGATTGACCGACCAATCACAGCGCTGTGGGTGCAGGGACCGAGTGCTGCCGGCACTGAACTGAAACTGCGTGTTTCCACGCAGTAACAGTTCAAAGGCAAGATGTGCAGAGTCAGTCATGGTGCTGAAAGTTACCTCCTGCCATGACAGACTGTGCACATCCATAGACATTAAGGGGTTAAAGGGAACCTGTCCCCCCCCTTGGCGCTTTTCAGTTAAAGAGCCACCTTCAGCAGCACTAAGGCTGCACTCTGTGATGGTGGCTCTTCTTTTTCTGATCCCTAGTAACGCTGAAATATCGACCTTTTTTGTGCATTGATTGGCTTTTACACTTTTTGGCCATGCTGCCAGGATGACTAGATACATTCACGAGGTGTACTTCCTTAAAAATTAATGATTAATAAAGAATTGGAATTTTTGGCGGGTTTTTTTCTGGTACGGTTGTTGTGACTATTAACATGCCTGGACAAATGTGTCCTGCACACAACACCCCAAAGTGAGAGCACTTATACACAAGGGAGGGATTGACCCTTCCCACCATCCTCATTTTTCATATGGTACTATGCTGTTATTACTTTTCTTCCTTACACAGATCTTTGCCCATTTCCATGCTGGTACTATGCTCATAACAAAGGCAGCTGTACCTCTGCAGCGTAGGACCAATATGCCCATTTCCATGATCCGGCCAGCTCCTGAACACCACAGGGAAGCTCTGAAGCATCATGTCTGCTAGTGGTGTGGACAAGTCCTTTAATGGCAAATAGGCTTCAAGACCTTTTGCTATATAAAAAAAATGAGATTTTGAGGATTTTTTCTTGGAGTGGATCTGCTCCAAAACCAGACTCAAAAACGCTTGGAAAACTCTTCCTATTCATTTCTATGGGGAGATCCATTTTGCTGGTCACATGAGGAGATTTAACCTTTTCTTTTTCACCCTTAATGATGAAAATGAAAAAAAAAAAAAAAAATAATAATAATGCCTGTCCTATGTTTAAGTGGATCAGGAAGGAAACCAATCCAATGGCTGCCTAGGACACTTTCAGGGAGGTAAAAAAAAAGCAAAACCTTTAGAAAAAAGAAAATTCCTCAAAAAAAAAAAAAAAAAAAAAAGCGTTTCCCGGAGCGATTTTCCCTTAAAAAAACTTGTTTTTGAAGGACTCAAAACACAAAAACGCCATCTACACAGACTTTGACTGCCATGTTTATGAAATAAAAAATTATTTTTTCTTGTGTAGTAACCATCTATTCACCTTCACTTCTAATAAATGAACAGGCGGCCATGTGCCTGGCTATTTGTACATACCGATCCCCTGGTTCTCCACTTCCCTCGGTCCTTCTGACTCTTCGCCCAGTCCACCCAATACTTTGTACACATCTGCGTGCACAGCATCAACTCTCACTGCATAGATTTTGGCGCTTGCATCAAGTGTCCCTGCAGCAACCTGGAACGTAAGATACATTGTAAAAATGGCTCATTCATTGGCATCCGGTACAGACACAAGAGAAAGGTTTGCATCCACCTTGAAGTTGGTGAGTTCACTTCCTTTCTCCTTGAGGATGTCACCCATGTAATCAATCAGGTGCAGCCCAAAAGCATTCTTTGTGGTTATTCTCTGCAGAAGAAATTGGAAGCAATGTACCAACGTGTAATACAATAATAAAGCAGAAAATCTATACGGCCGGGTACGTGTGCCGACTGCAAATGCGTCACGTGATGAGCAGAAACCTACGTTCTCCTGAGACAGCTTGATGCAGGTAGAGTAATGGTCCGAGATCTGTGTATTGGACAGTTTGGGCAGGACGAGTGACGACGCTTCAGATCTGTCAAGAAAAAGATTGTTCATGGTAATGAATATATCCTATGACTGCAGGGAATAAGCAGACGTGGTAGGAATACCCTGCACTGGCCGTCTACTCAATCCAGTTTGGGCTTCAAAAAACCTGACAGATAATCGCACTAGTTAGAAACTATCATATGCTCAGAAGCCACGGATGAGAGCCGAGCCTTAGTCTGGTTGGAAGAATTGAAGAGGATTTTACAATACAAGCTGCACACATTATTAACTACATCTTAGACCTGATGAGTCTGATGTAGTTACTTTGAAACGCCATGTTAGAATGATTGCATAGCCCTGATATTAAAATGAGCATTTTAGGATTCCAGTGAGAGAGAAAGAGCTCATGAGTCCAAAATGTTTCAGTCTTCCCACACCCGACAGCTACAGCTCATACTGAGCAGTGTGAGAGCTCAGCAGCAGGGAGATCTGAGTTCAACTTTTTTTTAAAGAGGCCATTTTGCCAGGTCAAAATTGTGACACTTTTATTCATATTTCATTCCCACTGCTCCCAAGTATGCAGCTTTGTTTTGGTTCACCCGTTGGTTTCAGAGATATTGGACACTTTTTATTTCGTTTTTATGAAAGGGCTCACATGGCGATCTAAAGACACGCGTCCAGAGAATCCTGGGAGCCTTATCCCCTTGAAAAGGCTGTAAAAAGTAGCACCTAAATAAAAAGGCCCAAATCTCTGGAAAAGTGGAGGATTTATATATTGAAAAAATAAATGGAATACAGAGGGGAGCAGTGGGAATAAAATAAGAGCAAATACTGGTCACGTTTCACAGTGTGACAGGCAAGGCTGCGGCGTCGGTGAGCCAAACCTCTAACTCCTCAGTTTCCCTGACTCCAAAGCACTGATCACTACTGAGAATGGACATAAAGTGCGGCACAGATTCATCTCAACTAAAAGCCGAGATCCTTAGATCAGGAACAGAACAGACGTTTATAGGAGATTTCAGAACTTTCCCAAAGTCTCGTGAAAACATTTTCGGCACCTCCTGCATTGTGCTACTATACCCAATTTATTATATATTTTTGGAGTCGGAGTGGGTCCATTTTATACCGACTCCACCAAAATGGACACAGACTCAGGCTCCACAGCCCTGGTGATAGGTCCACTTTAAGACGTCGTCCACTACTTGAACAACTTGTCATAGCTTTGGCTTGGCCCAGATAAAATAATAAACTTAGACTCCCCTCCAACGCCGCTGCCGTTCCCGAGTTGTCGGCACTCCGTCTTGCGGGCATCTTGTGCTGTTGTGTTATGTGACGCGGATCAGCGCTGGTGTCACTGTCCCAGCCTCCTGTCGAATTGAGCAGGAGGAGACACTCAGATCAGGGAGAGACCTTAATTCCTCTTCATGTTCAATTTGTCCGAAGGTGGTGACAGTGACGCCAGCGCTGATTGGGCGCCGGCATCATAAATGCATGCAAGCAAGCCCTGTTACTGCGAGTGCCAACATCGTGGGAACGGGAGGGGAGTATAAGCTTTATTATTTTATCGGCACAAAACATTTTGAACAAGAAGAATCTCTTAATGACTGGGAAATTTTTCATTTTTTTTGCGCTTTCCTTACTCCCCTTCCAAGAACCATAACTTTTTATTTTTCCGCCGACATAGTCACCATATAAGGTCTTGTCTTTCCCTGGACGATTTGGACTTTTGAACAACATCTATTTTACCATGCTGAGGCTAGTTTCACACTTGCTTTTTTTTGCAGCGCGTTTTTCCCGCAAAAAAACGCATTGAAAAAACGCATACATAAGCATACAACTGCTGCGTTTTTTTCAAGCATTTTTATGAGCATGCATGAAAAAAACTCAGCGTTTTTATGCGTTTGTATGCGTTTTTAGCGCGTTTTTACCGCGTTTGCGTTTTTTTCCAACATTTTTAGGTGGCCCCTCACACTACCCAAACCATGACTTTACTAACCCTAACCCTGACCCTAACCCTGACCCTAACCCTTAACCAAATCATACTTAACCCTAACCCAAACCCTAAACCCTAACTAACCCTAACCCTAACCCTGACCCTAACCCTTAACAAAACCATACTTAACCCTAACCCTGACCCTAATCCTTAACAAAACCATACTTAACCCTAACCCTAACCCTGACTCTAACCCTGACCCTAACCCTTAACAAAACCATACTTAACCCTAATCCTGACCCTAATCCTTAACAAAATCATACTTAACCCTAATCCTGACCCTAACCCTGACCCTAACCCTTAACCAAACCATACTTAACCCTAATCCTGACCCTAACCCTGACCCTAACCCTAACCCTTAACAAAACCATACTTAACCCTAATCCTGACCCTAACCATGACCCTAATCCTTAACAAAACCATACTTAACCCTAACCCTGACCCAAACCCCAACCCTGACCATAACCCTAACCCTAAACCCCCTTAACTAACCCTAACTCTAACCCAAACCCCTAAATTCCATGGTTTAAAAAAAAAAACGCATATGCAAAAAAACGCATACATGAGCATGCCAGTGCGCACATATGCGCATCCATAGGCTATAATGGCCATTTTTAGCGCAAAACGTGCGCATATGTGCGCATGCGCTTTTTTGCAGGGCCAAAAAATGCAACATGCTGCGTCTGGAAAATCCCAACGCACACCCCAAAAAAACGCTGCGCATGAAAATCGCATACATGCGCTTACCAGCGCGCAGGTATGCGCACCCATGTTAAATATAGGGGAAAAAACGCATGCGCAGGTGTGCGTTTTTTTCCAGCGCTAAAAAACGCAAATGTGAAACCAGCCTGAGTAATGGAAAACAGGAAAAAAAATGCAGTGAAATCGCGGGAGAAAAAAAAAAAATCAACACACTTTTGACATACTTCCGGAGAGAATGAGTATGGCTCTAAAAATTCTTCCAATACGGGCCCTTCAGGCTTTATCCCTACAACTAGGCGTATTATGACAAGACAAATCACTAAGAACAAGTCCAATACGGGAAAGGTGCCCCAATCCCAGGGAGGTGTACAGGTACTCAATTTATCTACTCATGTCCTGTCCAAAATACAATTGGAAGTTTTGTCCAGAGGGTTGTCTTTTTGTCCGACTAATTCTTTCCACTTCTTTACAGCCATAAAGAACTGCACTTGTTTTCACGCAAACTGTTACTGCGTAAATTACATGCCAGGAGGACCTCAAGGGAGATGATCAGTGAGGTCGAGAGAGAAGCTCTTCGCAATTTGGAGGAGCTATTGGATGAGCAAACAGCTCCGTCAACAAGTAGGTTCCCAACATCTATTCTTCCAAAGTCAACAAAATTCCCCCCCTTGTCGCTATGCCCGGCTTTTGAAGTCTTTACCAAATTGGTTTATGACTTCAAAGAACTATCGACTAAGCGTCGATATGATAATTTGACGCATGCTCAACGTATTGCTATACGAGAGCTACAAAAGCTTACTGACGTGGTCTTCAAGCCAGCCGACAAGGGGGGGGGAATATTGTCGTCTGGCCCCACGATAAATATGAGCGTGAGGCCTTTCGTCAATTAAGAGATCCTAATACCTACTCACGTTTATCGTCTAACCCACTTGCGACCTTCTCTCTCGACCTCCAGCGCATCCTCTTGGAGGCTCTGGACAATAATGTCATCTCAAGGCAGGTCTTTGATGGTCTTGTGACTAAGTATCCGAGGATTCCAACTTTCTATTTATTACCCAAGGTCCATAAGAACGCCCTTGACCCCCCAGGGCGTCCTATAGTGTCAGGCATTGACGGACTTTGTGATCCTATCTGTCAATTTATTGATTTTTATTTAAAACCGTTGGTGGAAACTCTACCATCATATATACGCGACACTACGGACGCCCTGGCTAGGGTCAATGGTGTTTTTGTGGACCAAGGGACTCTACTGGTGACTGCCGATGTGGAAAGCCTCTATACGTGTATTGAACACTCTCACGGTTTGGATGCGGTCCGCCTCTTCCTGGGCGCTTCCGATCTGGGTGGCCCTTTGTGTGGGCTTATCCTCGAGCTGTTGCACTTTATCCTTACCCACAATTTTTTTACTTTTAAAGATCAATACTTTCTACAGAAGCGCGGCACGGCCATGGGCGCGGCCTGTGCGCCTGCGTATGCTAATCTCTTCCTCGGTTCGTGGGAGAGAATAATCTTTGGCGATGCAGGCCGCTTCCCATGTGCTGTGCTGGCACAGGTATATAGATGATATCTTCTTTTTGTGGGATGGATCGGTGCAACAGCTCGGGGATTTCATGAGGACGCTGAACCACTTGACCTATTCTTATGATAACACTAAGATTAGTTTTCTGGATATTACCATGAATGTTGATCACTCTGGTTATATTCAGACGGATGTTTATCGTAAACCGACATCCATTAACTCTTTGGTTCATGCGTCCTCTGCCCACAACCCTTCCACCATAGGGGCCGTCCCGGTTGGACAGTTCCTACGGGCGAGGCGGATCTGCTCTTCGGATACCCAATTTGAGATTCAATCGGCTGATTTGAAGATGCGATTTCTGAACCGTGGATACTCAAATAGAAGTATCAAAAAAGGCTACTTAAGAGCAAGGGCAACACCACGCGGCAGTCTCCTGGAATCTTCGAAGAGGCCCTCTCGTTCAAATAAGGAGAAACCTATTAGATTTATATCTACTTTCAATCAATGGGAGGATATGAGACAGATCCTTATGAAACACTGGTCTATTTTGGGTACTGAACCCTCCCTGGGAGCATCCTTGGGATCGTATCCTTCAGTGACTCCAAGAAGGTCCAAAAATCTTAAGGACCTTCTCGTGCAGAGTCACTACCTACCCGTACAGGTTAATCCGTTTGGCTCCAGGGGCCCTACACCTGGTTCCATACCCTGCGGTCACTGTGTTGCATGCACAAATGTTCTGCGCTGCACCACCTTCAGTACCTCGGATGGAAGGAGACAGTTTGATATACGCCATCGAATATCCTGTGGCAGTACGAACGTGATCTATTACGCCACATGTGACTGTGCAAAAATTTATATTGGACTTACGTCAAGGGAGCTTAGGATGAGGGTGCGTGAACATGTGCGGGACATCTGTGCATCCAAGACAGTGACCGATATGTCCCTCCTTAAAACCTTGCCCCGCCATTTTCGACAATATCATAATGGCGAATCATTTCCCTTAAAATTAGAGGGATTGATCAAGTACATTTAGGGGCGAGGGGGGGGGAATTATAAACGTAGGTTGGCTCAAATTGAGGCCAAATGGATTATTACACTCGACACAATGGCCCCTAAAGGGCTTAATGAATCACTGTCGTTTACCTCTTTTTTGTAGGGTATCCTGAACGTTGAATATTTTCCTATTGGGCCTTTTTGGTCCGTTTATTTATTTTGTGCCCCCTCTTCCCCACTGTTTCCCCATATCCCAGGTTTTGGGTTGGTTTTATTCATTATTGTTTGTGTGTGTTTTTTTGATATATGTTTCACTTATTTTCTTTTTTAGTTTATGCTGGACCTCTTTTCCATCCATCAATTGGATCCATATTTTATATTTATACTTGGCTGTTCCACTAGCCTTAATTTTAATATCTACACTGGATGCTCATTATCTTGGACATTGGTGTCTATGGACGACTATGGGATGCTATAATTTGAAGAGATTAAATGTGCAGTGATGTTATATCCGAATTCTTCAGTACCCTCTGATATATATGTATAAATCTCTACTTGCATTTGCCTGTTTTATGTAAATATATATTTCTGTCCACTTTTGACCTGTGTCCAACATTCTGTGCACTACTTTGATGCATGGTACATTCATTGGCATCAGTGGTTGTGCGCACGCCCACTGTCCCTGTTTGTGGCCGACATGCGGAGGAGTGTCTTTTGCCTTCCTCCGGGCTCCCGGGGACTCCTCCTCCCCTGCTGCCCGGGGTAACGTTTGACGCTCTCTCCTGCATTGTCCGGCCCTTCGGGTGCACAGCGCGTATGCGCCGCGCCGAACCGCTTTGATTGGCTGATCGGGAACCATGTGACTAATCACATGGGCTTAAGAAGGTCCTGTGCGCACTCCCCGGTATACTTCCCTTGAGAAAGCGTCTTTTAGTCACGCGAAACGCGCGTCGGGCGTTCCCCTTACCTGGTCCTGGGTCCACTCAGCCTCTATTTGTACATCTGGTAAGATATCTTTTCAAACTGGCCATATGAGATTTACTCGTGCACACTAGGTTATTACAACGGATCTATGATGTGGCGTAGGGGAATTAGCAGACACTGGTTACTTACCTAGATGTGGCTATATCCTATATACACTGTTTTGTTATTTGATATCTTGTGGCTGGGTGTTCTTCCCGGGCTTCTGTTTTCTACCCTGTGGTGTCTTTTAACTTTTTGTGCTTTCGTACTAAGTGATACATATGCTAACTAATAAAGACGTATTATTATACTCACCTAGTTACTCATATTTTCTCTTTGCATGTACACTTTTGACATTGTTTCAGAACAATTGTGGTGATTCCAAATTTACAATTTTTTTATATCTTTTACGTAACGAGAAAAAAAACCCTGAAATAGTAGCATGGTGAGCTGACGTTTTTATCGATTTAACTTTGGGTCAGAGGAGACATTTTGATCACTTTTGCTTATGATTAAAAAAAAAGCAATTCTGATATCTCAAATTTTTTTTCCTGTTTACAGTTTTTAGCGATCAGGTGAACTAATAATATATCTTGATAAAAGGAACTTTAGGGACACAGTATACGAAATGTATTTTTTAATTATATTTAATGGGGCAAAATGAGGGCAATTCAAATTTCTACCACCTTTCTTTTTTATCCTATACTTTTTTTGTGTTTTTAGTCTCCTTAGATGTCTTGAACCTGTGACAATCTGATCGCTTATAAGTACAGTCGCTCCTCTGCACCGTTCCGGCCTTCTGTGGGCGCTGTCTCCAATTTTGATGTGCGCAGGTGAGCCACCGTAGCGTCTGGTCCCAGTGATCTCCGGTACACAGTGAAGGTGAATTCCCCACAGTGCAGAGGAGCAACGGCAGGCAAAATGCGCAGGATTTCCAGACGAGCTCATGACGTCAAAGAGACACCGAAGAGAAGGGGAAAAGTAATCTTATATAATGAAGACGGGAGGCAGTCTTATCTTACGGGCACAGCATATGCCCCATAGCATGGAAGACCGAAGCTATAAAAAAATAATTTTTACTGAACAAGGAATCATCAAGTATGACTAACTTCAGCTGTATACAATCTGTATTCCCATATTAATATCTCAAAAAGCTCAAAAGGGTGACAGATTCCCTATACTAATCAAGGAGACAAGATCTGTGCAGAGGTGCAGAGACAGACGAGATCAGAGCAAAGGAGCGGAGACAGACGAGATCAGAGCAAAGGAGCGGAGACAGACGAGATCAGAGCAAAGGAGCGGAGACAGACGAGATCAAATTAAAGGAGCGGAGACAGACGAGATCAAATTAAAGGAGCGGAGACAGACGAGATCAAATTAAAGGAGCGGAGACAGACGAGATCAAATTAAAGGAGCGGAGACAGACGGGATCAAATTAAAGGAGCGGAGACAGACGAGATCAAATTAAAGGAGCGGAGACAGACGAGATCAAATTAAAGGAGCGGAGACAGACGAGATCAGATTAAAGGAGCGGAGAGAACCGAGATCAGAGCAAAGGAGCGGAGAGAGACGAGATCAGAGCAAAGGAGCGGAGAGAGACGAGATCAGAGGAAAGGAGCGGAGAGAGACGAGATCAGAGCAAAGGAGCGGAGAGAGACGAGATCAGAGCAAAGGAGCGGAGAGAGACGAGATCAGAGCAAAGGAGCGGAGAGAGACGAGATCAGAGCAAAGGAGCGGAGAGAGACGAGATCAGAGCAAAGGAGCGGAGAGAGACGAGATCAGAGCAAAGGAGCGGAGAGAGACGAGATCAGAGCAAAGGAGCGGAGAGAGACGAGATCAGAGCAAAGGAGCGGAGAGAGACGAGATCAGAGCAAAGGAGCGGAGAGAGACGAGATCAGAGCAAAGGAGCGGAGAGAGACGAGATCAGAGCAAAGGAGCGGAGAGAGACGAGATCAGAGCAAAGGAGCGGAGAGAGACGAGATCAGAGCAAAGGAGCGGAGAGAGACGAGATCAGAGCAAAGGAGCGGAGAGAGACGAGATCAGAGCAAAGGAGCGGAGAGAGACGAGATCAGAGCAAAGGAGCGGAGAGAGACGAGATCAGAGCAAAGGAGCGGAGAGAGACGAGATCAGAGCAAAGGAGCGGAGAGAGACGAGATCAGAGCAAAGGAGCGGAGAGAGACGAGATCAGAGAAAGGGTATGTGCACACATTGCGGATTTTTCCGTGCGGAATCTGCAGAATCCGCAGGTCAAAATGCCTGCGTTTTACATGCGGATTTAGCCTGCGTTTTTACACCTGCGGATTCCTATAATGGAATGGGTGTTAAAACGCTGCGGAATCCGCACAAAGAATTGACATGCTGCGGAAAATAAACCGCTGCGTTTCCGCGCTGAATTTTCCGCATGTGCACAGCGATTTTTATTTTCCATTGCCTAACATTCTACTGTACATCACTTGCGGATCCTTTGTAGAATTTCACAAACGTGTGAACCGATGACCATGTTGCAGCTTTGCAAAGCTGCAGTGCGGAAGCTCTGTGGCGCACCGCCCAGGAGGCACCCACTGCTCGAGTAGAGTGGGCCCTGATACCCGGAGGGGCTCCGCGACGCTTAACACGGTAGGCTTCCAGGATAGCCGATCTGATCCTGCGAGCAATGGTGGCTTTTGACGCCGGGTGACCTTTCCGCGCTCCATCAGGGATAATGAAAAGAGACTCTGTCTTTCGCAAGGAAGTCGTCCTAGACAGATAGACTCTTACCGCCCTAACCAGGTCCAGCTTGTTCAAGGACCGCTCTCGGGGATGAGTTGGATTCGGACAAAAGGACGGGAGCACGATATCCTCGTTGAGGTGAAACGAGGACACCACCTTCGGAAGGAACGAGGGCGGAGGCCGCAGAACTACCTTATCCTGGTGGAGAACCAGAAAGGGAGAGCGGCACGAAAGAGCTGCCAATTCCGACACGCGCCGGACGGAGGTGATGGCCACCAGAAAGGCTACCTTCCAAGAAAGGAGAGAAAGGGAAATATCCCTGAGGGCTTCAAAGGGCGGACCTTGCAGAACCTCAAGAACCAGATTAAGATCCCATGGATCCACGGGCGCCCGGTACGGCGGGACCGTGTGAGCCACGCCCTGAAGAAAGGTCTTAACCTGAGGACGGGAAGCCAACGTTTTCTGAAACAGAATGGACAGCGCCGAAACTTGACCCTTCAGGGAACTGAGGGCAAGCCCCGCATCCAATCCTGCCTGAAGAAACGCTAGGACTGAAGGGAGCGAAAAGGACATGGGCGCGATGTCATTGGTCTCACACCAAGTGAAATAGGCCTTCCAAGTACGGTAGTAAATCTTGGAAGATGATGGCTTTCTGGCTCGGATCATGGTCTGAATTACGTGGTCGGAAAATCCTGCTCGTTTCAGAACCTCGGTCTCAACAGCCACGCCGTTAAATTGAGCGGCCGAGAATTGGGGTGGCAAATCGGACCCTGAGACAGCAGATCTGTTCTGTCTGGAAGCCTCCAGGGGGCGTCCGCGAGAAGGTTGACAATGTCCGCGAACCAAGACCTTCTGGGCCAATTTGGGGCGATGAGAATGACCGGAAGTCCTTCTGCCTTGATCTTCTTCAACAGCTTGGGAAGAAGAGGCAGAGGAGGGAACAGGTAGGGAAGTTCGAACTGGGACCAAGGAACGGCCAGGGCGTCGGCGCCCACTGCCAGAGGGTCCCGAGACCTGGACACGAATTGTGGGACTTTCCTGTTGAGGCGAGACGCCATGAGGTCTACATCCGGGGTTCCCCACCGAAGGCAGAGCAGATGAAACACTTCCGGATGTAGGGACCATTCTCTCGCCGCGAGACCCTCGCGGCTGAGAAAATCGGCGGCCCAGTTGTCTACGCCGGGAATGTGAACCGCGGAGATTGTCGGGACAGAAATCTCCGCCCAACGAAGAATCTTGGACACCTCCGCCAGGGCTGAAACACTCCGTGTTCCCCCTTGGCGGTTGACATATGCCACCGCTGTGGCGTTGTCTGTCTGAATCCGTACCGGCAGTCCCTTGAGGAGCCTTTCCCAGTGGACCAGAGCAAGATGAATCGCTCGAATCTCCAGAACGTTGATCGGTAGTGCTGATTCCCGATCCGACCATCGACCCTGAACAGTGTGGTTGCGGAACACAGCACCCCAACCGAGGAGACTGGCATCTGTGGTTACTATCTGCCAGTGAATGGGAAGGAAGGATCGACCCGATAGAATGAGAGTTGACGACAACCACCAGTTGAGAGACCGCTTGATCCGGTAAGAAAGATGGACAGGGCGATCCAGGGACTGAGGCGACCTGTTCCATTTCGACAGAATGGCCTGCTGGAGAGGCCTGGCGTGAAATTGGGCAAAGGGAACTGCCTCTATTGCCGCGACCATCTTTCCCAGGACCCTCATGGCTGTACGGAGGGATGGGAATCGCGAGGTCTGTAGCGATCGTACTTCCTGCTGCAGAGAGAGAATCTTTTCTTGTGGGAGAAAGACCCTTGACCGACGAGTGTCGAACAGAAGACCTAGAAAGACCAGGTGTTGGGTAGGAACCAGACAGGACTTTTTCCTGTTGACGATCCACCCGAAATTGGAAAGAGTGTCCAGGACGATTGACAAACTTTGGTGAGCCTGTTGGAATGAGGGAGCCTTGATCAGAATATCGTCTAGGTACGGGAAAAGAACGAGGCCTCTGACTCTCAACAAAGCCATCAACGCAGCCATGATCTTCGTGAAGACTCTGGGAGCGGTGGCAAGACCGAAGGGCAGTGCGACAAACTGGTAGTGGTGCTGTCGAATCGCAAAGCGCAGGAACTTCTGATGTCCGGAGAAAATTGGAACATGTAAATAGGCATCTTGGATGTCTATTGAGCACATGAATTCCTGCTCCTCCATGGAGGCGATGACCGAGCGAAGCGACTCCATGCGGAAGTGGCGAAGGCGGACCCTCTTGTTGAGCAGCTTGAGATCCAAGATGGGTCGAACTGCGCCGTCTTTTTTCGGCACTACAAACAGGTTCGAGTAGAACCCCGTGAAGCGCTCCGATTCGGGAACGGGCACAATCACCCCGGAACTGAGGAGAGCGGCGATAGCTGTAGAGAACCCCGGGATCAAGGCTGGATCCTTTGGAGGCCGGGATTCGAAGAAACGATCCCGTGGGAGAGAGACGAACTCTATCTTGTATCCTGAGGATACGACCTCCCTGACCCAGGCGTCCTCCACGGCGGCCAGCCAAACGTCCCTGAAGGAAAGAAGTCGACCTCCCAATTGGAAAGGCCCTTCGCGTGCCCGATGATAGTCATGCTGAAGTAGACCGTCCAGATCTAGATCTGGACGGTCTGCCCTGGGAGGAGTGGGGTCGCCAGGAAGGAGTGGGTCTGAAGGAAACTTTCCTTCTCTCCTGGCGAGCCTGCGGTCTCTGTTGGCTGGAGGAGTTGTCCGCCGTATTGAAACGGCGGAAAGTCCGAAAGGGTCGAAACTGACGCCTTAGTGGGGGTCTGCGAGGCTTGGACTGAGGGAGGAGTGAACTCGTGCCTCCGGTGGCGTCCTTAATAATCTGGTCCAATTGGGACCCAAAGAGGCGCACCCCCTGAAAAGGCAGGTTAGTGAGGGACTTTTTAGAAGACAAGTCCGCTTGCCATGCCTTTAGCCAAAGTGTACGTCGAATTGCAATAACGTTGCTTGACGCCTGAACTGCACAGGATGCAGCATCCAAGGAAGCGGAGAGAAGATAGTCCCCAGCCTGGGAGATCTGATTGGCGAGATTGGCCAAATGCTCCGGTTGCGCCTTATCTAAGATGCCCTGCCGAAGGTCGTCTGCCCACGTGGCTATGGTCTTTGCTGTCCAGGATGAAGCAAAGATTGGACACACCGCCGCTGAAGCCGCTTCAAAGGCAGACTTCGCCAGGGATTCTATAATCCTGTCATTAGAATCCTTTAGGGACGCCACGCCTGAAAGCGGGAGAACCGTGTTATTGGATAGCCTGGACACGGGCGGATCGACTGAGGGAGAGGCCGACCAGTTGTCCGTGAGCTCCTTAGCAAATGGGTAGAGTATGCCGAGACGTTTTCCTCTCTGAAAGCGTCTGGTCGGATCCTCTCTTTCCTTGGTAAAAATTTTCCCAAACTGGGAATGGAAAGGAAAAACCCTGGAGGGAGTTTCTGCCCGTCTGAACGAAACCTCCTGATCTGAGGATTTCGCAGGGGAGTCAGCAATATCGAAGGTATGATGGATCGCAGCAATGAGGTCCTGCACTGTGACCTTCATGCTTGCATCCTGGTCTGAATCCAGCTCTAAAATCCCCTCAGATGACCTGTCCGAAAGCGCTTCCCCTGACTCGGGAGAGGAGGCCCGAGAGGGAGACTGGTGAGAAGGGCTATGCGGTGAGATGGGACTAGGAGAGGATTCCGGCTGGGAATCTTGCCTGGGTCTTTTGCGACTACCGCTGGCTGATTCAGATGGAACAATTTGGGACCTGCTTGGCCCTGTTGAAGAGTCCAGGGGCAACTTATCAAGAACGGCCACCAGGGACTGAGACACCCTGGTGAGGTCTGCCACTGATTGAGAAAGCGAGGAGGCCCAGCCAGGCATGGGGGGCTCACTCTCACCTGGGGCCGCAGATGGCTCCTGGACGGCGTCAGGCTGAAATGGATTGCTACAATCCAGGCAGAGGGGAGTGGACTGGCCTGAGGGAAGTTTGCGATTGCACGAAGAACATGCAAAGTACTTGACTAAAGTGCAGGGGGGGGCGGTAGAGCGGGTACGATCAGACTTAGACATAGTGAAAAGCTGAGGTAATGCCGGAAGGTTGGGGGACAGAGTGCGGAGAAGGGTCAGTCTGCAGTGCAGAGCTACTCACGGTCCGGTGTCCCCAGAAGCGATGCTCTGCGACCTGTCAGTGGATGCAGGTCAGAGCGAAATCCGGCCGACAGACCTCCTGAAAAAAAACCAGCTGGAGAAGATGCTGTCCAGTGAGGAGCTGGTGCCCGGCTAACAGGCTGGGAAAATGGCGCCGTCCTGAGAAAAAGCGCGCCTTTGGAGAGGAGGGAGGGCGGAGCACCTCGCAGGGTTAAAATTCACCGCCCTCTAGCCAATAGCAGGCTGGGCAGGTGAAGGACAGGCGGTGGGAGGGCCTGGGAAGAGCGGAAGAGAAGCCCGCTTAGAAGAAAGGGGCGGGGGGCGTGGCCGCGACGCAGCGGTAGGCCCGAACTGAAGCCGGGGCCTAAATTAGTTGCGGCGGCCGCCTGTCAGCAGGGGGTCGGCACGGAGCAGGGCCTAATACTCACCTATCCACGATCCGTTACCTGTCTGAAGAAGTCTTGCGTCTCATCCAACCGACAGGCTCTGGTAGGCGAGTGGGAGGGAGACTGGCGACAAGGACCCCTGGAGTCGCTGGCACGTCTTGGTGTTGGCGTCCGTCTGGCTGGTCCTGCCGCGGAGAACCGCAAGGATACGGTGTGGCAGTACACGCCGTACTTGCAGACTCCATGTGGGAGTACAGATGTGACTTCTCACTCTGTATCCCTCCGTAGAACCTGAAAAGGAACGACGCACAATGAGGTAGATATGGGTCTAATAAAAGACCCGTGTCCACCTCCTACTGACACTAAGCTAAACTGAGGAATTCTCTGCCGGTCGGTGGGGTGTACACTGCGGAGGAGGAGCTATCTTTTTTTGTGCATAGTGTCAGCCTCCTAGTGGCAGCAGCATACACCCAAGGTCTCTGTGTCCCCCAATAAGGCGAACGAGAAATGTCACGTGCCCGAAAATGGTACCAATAAAAACGTCAACTCGTCCCGCAAAAAATAAGACCTCACATGACTCGGTGGGTCAAAATACGGAAAAATTATAGCTCACAATATGTGGTGATGCAAAAACTATTTTTACAATAAAAAGCGTCTTTTAGCGTGTGACAGCTGCCAAACATAAAAACCGCCATAAATAGTAAATCAAACCCCCCGATATCACCCCCTTAGTTAGGGAAAAATAATAAAACTAAAAGAAATGTATTTATTTCCTTTTTCCCCGCTAGGGTTAGGGTTAGGGCTAGGGTTAGGGCTCAGATTAGGGTTAGGGGTGTGTTGAGGTTAGGGTTGGAGTTATAATTGGGGGGTTTCCACTGTTTGGGCACATCAGGTGCTCTCCAAAGGCAACATGGCGTCTGATCTCAATTCCAGCCAATTCTGAGTTGAAAAAGTCAAATGGTGCTCCTTCCCTTCCAAGCTCTGCCATGCGCCCAAACAGTGTTTTACCCCCACATGTAGGGTATCAGCCTACTCAGGACAAATTACAAAACAACTTTTGGGGTCCAATTTCTCCTGTTACCCTTAGGAAAATAAAAAATTGGGGGCAAAAATATCATTTTGCGGAAAAAAATGTTTTTATTTTCACGCCCAGGCGTTATAAACTTCTGTGAAGCACTTGGGGGTTCAAAGTGCTCTCCACACATCTAGATAAGCTCCGTGGGGGGGTCTAGTTTCCAAAATGGGGTCACTTGTGGGGAGTTTCAATAGTTTAGGTACATCAGGGGCTCTCCAAACGCACATGACACCCGCAGACCAATCCATCAATGTCTGCATTCCAAAACGTCACTACTTCCCTTCCGAGCCCCGACGTGTGCCCATACAGTAGTTTTCTCCCACATATGAGGTATCAGCGTACTCAGGACAAATTGGACAACAACTTTTGGGGTCCAATTTCTCCTGTTACCCTTGGGAAAATAAAAAAATGGGGACTAAAAGATGTTTGTTGAAAAAATACGATATTTTTATTTTCACGCCCGGTCGTTATAAACTTCTGTGAAGCACTGGGGGGTTCAAAGTGCTCACCACACATCTAGATAAGTTTATTAGGGGGTCTAGTTTCCAAAATGGGGTCACTTGTGGGGAGTTTCCACTGTTTAGGTACATCAGGGGCTCTCCAAAAGCAACATGACACCCGCAGACCATGCCATCAAAGTCTGCATTCCAAAACGTCACTACTTCCCTTCCGAGCCCTGATGTGTGCCCATACAGTAGTTTTCTCCCACATATGAGGTATCAGCGTACTCAGGACAAATTGGACAACAACTTTTGGGGTCCAATTTCTCCTGTTACCCTTGAGAAAATGAAAAAATTGGGGACTAATTGATCATGTTTCTGGAAAAAATACGATTTTTTTTATTTTCATTCCCTGGCATTATAAACTTCAGTGAAGCCCTTGGGGGTTCAAAGTGCTCACCTCACATCTAGATAAGTTCCTTAGTGGGTCTAGTTTTCAAAATGGGGTCATTTGTGGGTTTCCACTGTTTACTACCTTCACTACCAAGGGTGGTTTGCACGTTAACTCCCGGGCCAATTTTTACAATTCTGACCACTGTACCTTTATGAGGTAATAACTCTGGAACGCTTCCATGGATCCCGGTGATTCTGACATTGTTTTCTCGTGACATATTGTACTTCATGTTAGTGGTAAAATTGCATTCAAATAACTTGCGTTTATTTGTGAAAAAAATGGAAATTTGGCGAAAATTTTGAAAATTTCGCAATTTTCCAACTTTGAATTTTTATGCCCTTAAATCACAGCGATACGGCACATAGAATCATAGAATCATAGAATCGTAGAGTTGGAAGGGACCTCCTGGGCCATCTGGTCCAACCCCCTGCTCAAAGCAGGATTCGCTAAATCATCCCAGTCAGATGTCTGTCCAGCCTCTGTTTGAAGACTTCCATTGAAGGAGAACTCACCACTTCTCGTGGCAGCCTGTTCCACTCATTGATCACTCTAACAGTCAAAAAGTTTTTTCTAATATCTAATCTGTGTCTCCTCCCATTCAGTTTCATCCCATTGCTTCTAGTCTTTCCTTGTGCAAATGAGAATAAAGTTGATCCTTCTACAATGTGACAGCCCTTTAGATATTTGTAGACAGCTATTAAGTCTCCTCTCAGTCTTCTCTTTTGCAAACTAAACATTCCCAAATCCTGCAACCTTTCCTCATAATACAGGGTTTGCAGACCGGTCACCATTCTGGTCGCTCTTTTCTGAACTTGCTCCAGTTTGTTGATGTCTTTTTTAAAATGTGGTGCCCAAAACTGGACACAATATTCCAGATGAGGTCTGACCAAAGAGGAGTAGAGGGAAATAATGACTTCACGTGATCTAGACTGTATGCTTCTGTTAATACATCCTAGAATTGCATTTGCCTTTTTTGCTGAAAAAAACTTAATACATAACATTTCCCACATTTTTACTTTACATGAGCACAATTTTGGAACCAAAATTTTTTTTTGTTAGGAAGTTATAAGGGTTAAAAATTGACCAGCGATTTCTCATTTTTGCAACACCATTTTATTTTTAGGGACCACTTCACATTTGAAGCCACTTTGAGGGGTCTATATGATAGAAAATACCCAAAAGTGACACCATTCTAAAAAATGCACCCCTTAAGGTGCTTAAAACCACATTCAAGAAGTTTATTAACCCTTTAGGTGCGTCACAGGAATTTTTTGAATATTAACCCCTTCACCCCCAAGGGTGGTTTGCACGTTCATGACCGGGCCAATTTTTACAATTCTGACCACTGTACCTTTATGAGGTCATAACTCTGGAACGCTTCCATGGATCCCGGTGATTCTGACATTGTTTTCTCGTGACATATTGTACTTCATGTTAGTGGTAAAATTACATTCAAATAACTTGCGTTTATTTGTGAGAAAAACGGAAATTTGGCGAAAATTTTGAAAATTTCGCAATTTTCCAACTTTGAATTTTTATGCCCTTAAATCACAGAGATACGGCACACAAAAACTTGATATCTAACATTTCCCACATGTTTACTTTACATCAGCACAATTTTGGAACCAAAATTTTTTTTTGTTAGGAAGTTATAAGGGTTAAAAGTTGACCAGCGATTTCTCATTTTTACAACACCATTTTATTTTTAGGACCACATCACATTTGAAGCCACTTTGAGGGGTCTATATGATAGAAAATACCCAAAAGTGACACCATTCTAAAAACTGCACCCCTTAAGGTGCTCAAAACCACATTCAAGAAGTTTATTAACCCTTTAGGTGCATCACAGGAATTTTTTGAACATTTAAAAAAAATGAACATCTAACTTTTTTTCACAAAAAAAATACTTCAGGTTCAATTTTTTTTATTTTACCAAGGGTAACAGGAGAAATTGGACTGCAAAAGTTATTGTGCAATTTGTCCTGAGTACGCTGATACCTGATATGTGGGGGGGAACCACTGTTTCGGCGCATGGCAGAGCTCAGAAGGGATGGAGCGCCGTTTGACTTTTTCAATGCAAATTGGCTGGAATTCAGATCGGACGCCATGTCACGTTTGGAGAGCCCCTGATGTACCTAAACAGTGGAAACCCCCCACAAGTGACCCCATTTTGGAAACTAGACCCCCCAAGGAACTTATCTAGATGTGTGGTGAGAACTTTGAACTCCCAGAGGGCTTCATAGAAGTTTATAACATACAGCCATACAATTAAAAAATCATATTTTTTCCACAAAAATGATCTTTTCACCCTCAATTCTTATTTTTCCAAGGGTAACAGGACCCTAAAAGTTATTGTGCAATTTGTCCTGAGTACGCTGATACCCCACATGTGGGGGTAAACCACTATTTGGGCGCATGGCAGAGCTCGGAAGGGAAGCAGCGCCATTTGACGTTTTTGGCTGGAATTGAGATCTGACACCATGTCGTGTTTGGAAAGCCCCTGATGTACCAAAACAGTGGACACCCCCCACAAATGACACCATTTTGGAAACTAGACACCCCAAGGAACTTATCTAGATGTGTGGTGAGCACTTTGACCCTTCCAGTGCTTCACAGAAGTTTATAATGCCCGGGCGTGAAAATAAAAAATTCACAAACATGATCTTTTAGTCACCAATTTTTTTATTTTCCCAAGGGTACCAGAAGAAATTGGACCCCAAAAGTTGTTGTCCAGTTTGTCCTGAGTACGCTAATACCCCATATGTGGGAGAAAACTACTGTATGGGCACATGTCGGGGCTCGGAAGGGAAGTAGTGACGTTTTGGAATGCAGACTTTGATGGAATGGTCTGCGGGTGTCATGTTGCTTTTGGAGAGCCCCTGATATACCTAAACAGTGGAAACCCCCCACAAGTGACCCCATTTTGGAAACTAGACCCCCCCATGGAACTTATTTAGATGTGTGGTGAGCACTTTGAACCCCCAAGTGCTTCACAGAAGTTTATAACGCGCGGGCGTGAAAATAAAAAAATCATTTTTTTTCCCACAAAAATGATATTTTTGCCCCCAATTTTTTATTTTCCTAACGGTAACAGGAGAAATTGGACCCCAAAAGTTGTTTTGCAATTTGTCCTGAGTAGGCTGATACCCCATATGTGGGGGTAAAACACTGTTTGGGCGCATGGCAGAGCTTGGAAGGGAAGGAGCACCATTTGACTTTTTCAACTCAGAATTCGCTGGAATTGAGATCAGACGCCATGTTGCATTTGGAGAGCCCCTGATGTGCCCAAACAGTGGAAAACCCCAATTCTAACTCCAACCCTAACGCCAACACACCCCTAACCCTAATCTCAGCCCAAACCCTAACCCTAATGGGAAAATGGAAATAAATACATTTTTTTTATTTTATTATTTTTCCCTAACTAAGGGGGTGATAACGGGGGGGGTTTGATTTACTATTTATGGCGGTTTTTATGTTTGGCAGCTGTCATACGCTAAAAGACGCTTTTTATTGTAAAAATAGTTTTTGCATCACCACATATTGAGAGCTATAATTTTTACGTATTTTGACCCACCGAGTCATGTGAGGTCTTATTTTTTGCGGGACGAGTTGGCGCTTTTATTGGTACCATTTTCGGGCACGTGACATTTTTTGATCGCTTTTTATTCCGATTTTTGGGACGCAGAATGAACAAAAACCAGCGTTTCATGAATTTCTTTTGGGGGGGTGCGTTTACACCGTTCCGCGTGCGGTAAAATTGATAAAGCGGTTTTATTCTTCGGGTCAGTACGGTTACAGCGATACCTCATTTAGGACAGTTTTATAGGGCAGGTCGTTACGGACGCGGCGATACCTAATATGTGTACTTTTATTGTTTTTTTTTTTTTATTTCCAAAAAATGGATTTATTGGGGGAATTTTTTTCAAATTTATTTGCCGATTTTTTTAAAATTATTTTAACACTTTTTTTTTTTTTTTTAACTTTATTACATAGTCCCAGGTGGGACATAACTGTCCTGTGACAGATCGCTGATCTGTCACATCACAGATCACTGTGACAGATCAGTGATCTGTCACAGGCACTGCTGCAGACTTCCTCATGCCTGCACTTTGTAGGCACTGAGGAAGCCGGCTCCATGCAGGCCCCCGTCGCCATCTTGGATTCGGGGGCCTGCAGGGAAGGAGCCCTCCGCAGCAGCGCTGCACATTGCGCTGCCGTGGGGGGCTCAGGGAAGCATGGAGGGAGCCCCCTCCCTGCCGATGTTTCCCTTTAACCCCCGGTACACCGCGATCATGTTTGACTGCGGTGTGCAAGGGGTTAACGTGTCGGGGGCAGTCCGTGACCGCCCCTGACACATTGTGCCGGGTGTCAGCTGTGATAATTAGCTGACACCCGGTCGCGATCAGCGGCGCTCACCACGTGGGCGCCGCTTATCGCTGAGACGTACTATCCCGTCCATGGGCATAGGGGCCCAGGTCCCATGGACGGGATAGTACGTCTGATGTCAGGAAGGGGTTAACTGACCTGAGATATAGGAGAATAGCATCCTCATACAGGTGACAATCCCAGCAGCTGTCTGCTGTACACTATAGCTGACAAATTGCTGCATCAGCCACGATCAGTGTTTGCACCGTCCAAATCTGTTTTAACCCCTTGATTGCTGCTGTCAAAATTTTTATAAATAAACACAAAACCTATCAACCTAAATTTACCATTATAATAAAGTATAATGTGTCACGAAAAAACAATCTCAAAATTATTGGGATTTTTTTAAGTGTTGCAGTTATTACCAGATAAAGTGATACTGGTTAGATTTTAAAAATGTGGCTCCGTCACTAAGGGGTTAAGAGCCATAACCTTTATTTTGTCCATCAACATGGCCATATGAGGGCTTGTTTCTTGCGAGACAAGTTGTAGTTTGAATGAGACCACTGAATTTACCATACAATGTACTGAAGATCAGTCACCTTTTTTTTTAGTTTTTAACGTAATTGGAAAAAGCACTGCAATTTCGCCATTGTTTTGTTTTCTTACAGTGTTCCTTGTGCGGTTGGAAAATTGATGCTTTATTATGAAACCCAACTGCTGGCTGGACTACGAGGAGGACCAAGTTAGCAGCCCCCAGCTGCTATTTTCACCCATTGCAGACTCAGGAGTCTGCACACATACACTGGCAACCAGTCAACTCAATTGCCGCTTCCAGTGATACACAGTAGCACTTAATAGTTAAACAGTGATCGGAGCTAGCTCCTTGTGTTCCTGTTACAGTACAGCTTTCATCTGCCTAGTGTGGTGCGGGCTCAGCTCCTGAGCCTTCTCTATACACATCCTGATGTGCAATTAAGTCAGAGTGTGTAAAGGGGTTATCCCAGTGACACTCTGTGATGTATACGTCTGTCATGATCACTGGTAAATGAGTGCTCCATGATGAGTATATAAGTAATGCGGGTACAGACTGTGTACCTGCTCAATTATCTGTCAAGTCTGACTGATGACCAAAGCCAGGTTCCTACAAAGTTGTTAAGGGATCAGTTAGAACATACATCCCTGTAGTATACCACTTTGATTCCCGCTGTCAGCCAATCAGCCCCCCAATGGGAACAGAGGTTGTAAGAACTGTGGAAATTAATATTGCTT
Organism: Dendrobates tinctorius; assembly: GCF_039654945.1. Taxonomy (NCBI): domain Eukaryota; kingdom Metazoa; phylum Chordata; class Amphibia; order Anura; family Dendrobatidae; genus Dendrobates; species Dendrobates tinctorius. The sequence goes on along the minus strand of NW_027361939.1, from coordinate 10,661,743 downwards.
TAAAGGACAGTAAAATTAATTCTTCAAACAGGGGAACCGGAGGGGAATATTTTGCATTGTACTATTTATTCAAAATTATTTCACACTGAAAAATTAATAAGAAAATTTTATTTAAGAAATGACATTGCCGTAGATCAGAGAAGCTTATTGAAACATTTATTTCATGGTTATTACGTCTTTATTCTCGTACAGCAAACAACGGTACAAAACATTACTGCAGTCTCTTAGATTTCGGCAGAAGCATCGTTAGGATGAATTGTCAGCAGTTTAAAAACTGAATTAATGCAATAAAACATCTACTACACTACGTCATTACAGAAATGGTAATGCTACATTTACAAACAAAAAAAAAAAAAAAAAGGAAAAAACCATGTATCAGGGTGCCACTGATGCTTCCAATGAAGAATAGTTAAAACAAAACGTAAGGTTTTTGAGATTGATAGATATGATGTAAAACAAGTAAACACCTACATAAGTACACGTTCTATTGTATTACAAACATTGATTCTTGCCCGTAGGCCGACACTCACCTTTGAGAGGGAGAGATAACAGATGCAGGGGAATCCGTATTACTGAGCTGTAGATCAATCACCCTGGACTTCCGTCTCTGTCGTCTTTCCAATTCATCGTCGTTACTGGTGAAGTTCTGTAACGTGGGTGTCCCTGCGGCACTGACGGGCTGTGACCTGGTGGCTGGAGATAGATATACACCACTTGGGGACAATGGCTTGTGGCGCTCCCCTGATTGAGGAGTTGATGTGTTCATGGTGCCTGATGGAAAAAAAATAAAATAAAATTGATTAACATTAGAATTTCAAGTAGATGAAAATGTATTTGTTGGATTTACTAACCAATAGGTATGTCCACAGTCAGGGTCACTGAATGACTAGGGTTATTGAGGGAGTCCCCTGTTCTAGCAAATAATGAACTTGAGGCGAGATTACACAAGCCGACCGCGCTCCCAATGAGCAGAGAACGATCAGTAATATATCAATCTGTGAGCATATCATTTGTCTCCGCAGCACAGTTACTGTTCGCACAGGCCAATGCTGGCGGGAATGCGGACTTAGGCGCTGTAATTATGTCCAAAAAGCACGTTATGGGTACGTGCCCACGATCAGGAATCGCTGTGGGTTTGATGCAGCGTAAAAACACTGCGGCCAAATGTGACAGTGTAGTGGATGGGATTTCTAGAAATCCAATGTGGGTGCAGGTGCGCCTGCGGATCACCCACAGACACTGACATGTGGCGCGTCTTTCAGAACCGCAGCATGTCACTTTCTCTTGTGGAGACGCTAGTCTCCACAACAGAAATTTCAACAACAGAATGTACTGGACACGGTAAATCCTCCCGGTTCAGTGAACACATGCAGATTTACGTGTGTTCAACGAAAATACACTGCATCCAAAACGCTGCTACTTCCGGATTGTGTGCACACAGCCTATAGAGTTAGATCACACCTGCTCATTTACTAATAGGGGTGCGTTTCATTTATGTTCAGTCACAGGCTTTGCCGCCCACGCAATTTGATTGATGTTTGGGTTGCGCCGACGTCGCTCGAATCCGCTGTAATACCCCGCGCTTGCGCAGCATCGGGTGAGCAGCCGCACTTACGCAGCGCAAACGCGGCAACACGCTACACACGCGTGGGTTTTTACAGCGGCTTCGAGTGAAGCCGGTACAACCTGGAACATCAATAAAACTGAGTGAGCGGCAATGCCGGTGACTGAACGAAAATGAAGCACACCCCTATGACTAAATGAGCAGGTACGATCTAACTACCGTATATAGAGTGCTTTTTGGACAGGATTACAGTGCCTTTTTAATGAAAAAGACATGTCAGTGATGCACATTGCACTGGGGACAGTTTAAATGCTAAAAATGACGTGGAAAGTTCCCTTTAAGCAAAGATTATGTCTTGCTGTCTGCTTCAACCAGGCGTACATGGACAGCACACTGACTCCGCCTGCATCATTCTAGTCAATGGCCTCAACAGCGCACACTGACTCTGCCTGCATTATAGACAATGTCTCAGACAGAGCACACTGACACCGCCCGCATCACTATAGTCAGTGGCCCCGACAGAGCACACAGGCGCTGCCTGCATTATAGACAATGTCTCATACACAGAACACTGACTCCGCCTGAATTATAGACAATGGCCTCAACAGAGCACCCAGACTCTGCCTGCATCATTATAGTCAATGACCCAGACAGAGCACACTACGCCTAAATCATTATAGTCAATGGCTCTAACAGAGCCAACACACTCCGCCAACATAACTACAGTCAATGGTCCTGAAAGAGCACATTGACATAGCCTGCATCATTATAGCCAATGGCCACAAAAGAGCACATAGACGCCACCTGCACCACTATCATAAATGGCCCCTACAGAGAACACCGACTCCACCTGCATCATTATAGTCAATGGCCCCATCACAGCACACTGACTCCACTTGCATCATTATATATAGTCAATAGCCCCGACAGAGCACACCGCCACCGCCTGCACCATTATAGTCAATGGCCCTGACAGAGCATACTCACTCCAAATGCATCATTATAGACAATGGCCCCATTAGCACACGCCTACATCCCATTTTGTGGGGCTTCAGACGCAAGCCCTGACGAAGCCACTAAATGTAGTAGAAACCGCTGGTAACATAACCTAATTATATAGCCAGCCACACACCAGTGATCCATTCATTGTTGTCTTTACTGACAGATAAAGGTACTGTACTCTGTTTGGTCCCATGCTGTGACACGAGCAGGAGGCTGTGCAAATGGAAGTCGGCACAGCGGATCTGGGTCTGAACTCATGCAGATCATTACTGTTAAAGACTCGTATGGATGCCCCACTTATAGCGGGAAAAAATGCATAATATAGTGTGTGTATGCATATATGCCATCACCAGGAGCAGCACCGGAGACTCAGTGCTGGACATGGGGAGGGTGAGTAAAGCAGTTTGTTTTTTTTGGAGCGTAAAGTAAAAACTCTTCTGAAAGGGGACAACACCTTATGAACCACCATGTTACCTCCCAGTATAATAATAATACCTATACTCGCCTCCCGGGACTTATGTAACATTGTTATGCCATGTGATCCCTATGGCCAATCAGCGCTGGCTTCAGTGTGCACTCCTTCGGGCAAATCAAGACATCTCAGGGAGTGAGAGCAGCCACAGCTCACACTTCACATCTGTAGGAGGGGACAGTGAAGCCACCGCTGATTAGCTGCAGGGATCACATGACAATGTCACACGAGCCCCGAGGACAGTCAATGCTGACACTGTTGGAATGGTGCTGGCTCCAGAGGCGACATAGGGACTCGCTCCCATTAGTGTATAACTCGGACGAGCGCTGTCTGATGTTTTAACGGACCAATGTTATACTTTGGGGCAGTGCCGAGTCAGCATGAGAAAAAAAAATTGCAGTATGTTGATGAGAGTAGCTCTGCAAAGTGGATCACACTCACCCATTTAAGTCCATGGGTGCGTGTAAAACATTAGACTGCACATCACTGACAGAGAAGATGGAGACATTAAGGGTAGGTGCACACGTTCAGGGATTGGCAGCGCTTTTGACACAGCACATGTCCGCTCCGTCCAAAGCGCTGCCAGCTATTGAATGCAGGCGAGTCCGCATGTGTTCACTGAACCGTGCGGATTAACCGTGTCCAATACATTGTATGTCTCTGCAAGACAAATAGACATGCTGCGGTCTGGAAAGATGCACTGCATGTCCACCTTCGCGGGGATCAGAGCATGCAGAGTGGGCATGGGATTTCTTAAAATCCCATCTACTACGCTGTAACATCTGGATCATGCACAAGAAAGCCGCGTCCAACCCACGGCGTTTACTGATCGTGTGCACATACCCCAAGTTCTCTGTACCGGTGTGTGAAGCATCAGATCACAGTAAGATGACGCCGGGCTCAAATCCTGATCAGCCTCATTAACATAATCCATCTGACAGTTGCTGCTCCCGCCACCCCAAGGTGTCATTGTCTTTCATAATGTAATGCATGTTACATCTTATATATGTGAAATAAGTAAATTCTAGGGGAAAACAGAAATTCAGAAGGGGATCACCCGAGCAGAGGACAACCCCTTCATGACCGGCTATTTACTGTTGTTTCTTCCTCCCAACATTTCAGCATTAACAATGTTGCATGTACGCCACTAAGGAGATTTATTTTACTCATGTATATAGCGCCATTAATGCCATAGCGCGTTACAGACATTACTATTAGCGAGATAATAAGAAACATGAGATCTTTTTGGAATCCTGGGGAAATGTTACTCAGGGCGACCAATAATTACAATTCTTCCCAGTAGAGGGGAGGTAACGGTTTACAGGCACACAGCTATGACACAGTTTTGAGCTGAAGTTGATCACAGGGGTTTTATTCAAGCTTCTTTCCATCAGACAGAATCACTTCTCTTCATTCAATGCTTCATCAACATATATGAAAGTCTCTTCACAGATAACTTCACACTCAGTGTCTTAACCTAAGCACATCTGTACCTTCTTATGCAGTGAGGTGGGGGCAGGGGATGAGTCCGGTACTGTAGCTCTCACTTCTATCTTGAGGTAATAAAGATGCCTCTGACTGCTTCCATTACAGCAATTGCTTCCCGGTAGTAATTCCCCGGCCTCTCCCCTGTGTCATTCCCTGCACTGGTTCCCATTACCCAAAGACTCCAGTTCAAAATCCTAACCATGACATACAAAGCCATCCATAACCTGAGTCCTCCGTACATCTGTGACCTCGTCTCCCGGCACTTACCTGCACAAAACCTCTGATCCTCACAAGATCTCCTTCTGTACTCCCCTCTTCCCACAATCACATACAAGATTTCTCTCGTGCATCCCCCCTACTCTGGAACGCTCTACCACAACATATCAGACTCTCGCCTACCATGGAAACCTTCAAAAAGAACCTGAAGCCCGACCTCTTCCGACAAGCCTATAACCTGCAGTAACCACCAATCGACCAAACCGCTGCACGACCAGCTCTACCCTCACCTACTGTATTATCACCCATCCCTTGTAGATTGTGAGCCCTCGCGGGCAGGGTCCTCTCTCCTCCTGTACCAGTTATGACTTGTATTGTTCATTACTGTACTTGTATGTATTATGTATACCCCTCCTTACATGTAAAGCGCCATGGAATAAATGGCGCTATAATAACTGGTTCTATACAGCTTGTCTGATTTCAGTCTGACAGACTCTAGCACACACCTTACTATTGGATGTCCCAGACACAATAACTTTACCAGAATCCCCTGGGGCTGAGCTGACCACTCCCTGTCTTCTATAACCATTTTAACCCCTATAGTTGCTGGATGAATCTAAATCAACAGTTGCAGTTGTCACAATCCCATTTTTCACTTTTATTGACAGCGGAGGCAAGGGCTCAGGTTTGGGGCAATGGTTTTCCCCCGTTCCAGGATCTTGCACATGTGCGGCTCTGTAGGTCAGACTCCATAAGAGGAGCTACACAGGAGTGAGATTTCTTGGCCTCTATAATATTCCCTGACTTGCACAGCATGTGATAAAGCCGACAGGTTCTCTTCAATTGGGGGGGGGTCTACACACAGAACTTGGCCGCACTCCTTAGATTATTGCCCCGTGCTATGATGTTCCTCTTACTCCTCCTCAAAATGTCTGAAAAAAAAATCACCATCATCCCCTCGTCTCTACAGAGGCAGCTGATTGGCCAGCGATAAACCCACCCAGTTGTCACATTCATCAATTTCAAGTAGGACTAACAGAGGAGCAGCAGAATACAGGGATATAAGAAGGGGCACAATGCATGAAGGGCGAGGACAGCGCCTGTGTGTGGGGTCTCTAGGGGGCAGGGCCACTACTTCACTCCACAGCAATGTCTGACATGGGAGTCCCCCCCTATAAGAGATAGACCCTAGATACACAGCTCAGGAACATGCCCACAGCAACAGAAGCCAACCCTGCAGGCGCCCTGCTGCCATCACACAGAAGGCTCTGCCAGGCCTAGAAAAGCCTCCCCGTGTGGGACTACTGCTCCCAGCGGAATATCCCGTATGTGAGAACACCTCGTACCTCCGCGCTTCCCGGCTTCCGTCCTGCTGCGCTTTCAAAATTTCCGCGCCTTCCTCCGGCGTGATGACGTCACGGGCAACGGCTCGGGGCGGCCCAATGTGCGCTACACATCGTGGGCGGGGCACACAGGCAAAGGATTGTAACGTGTGGGCGGAGCTTGCGTCCTTTTACGCCATCTTTCTTTTGGGTAATTGCCCACTTATGGGTTCGGGTTCTTCCCGTAGATTCGTCAATGTCTGTGACTTGCGCACTCGTCTGTTTTACCTTCTCACGGCTCAAACTTCTGTTTCTAAATAGAATGTATTTCGCCCTGTAATAGCAGAGCTATCTACAGATGATATGTGACTATTTACACCTTGGCGGGCTCTGCGCCATGATGACCTCCACCTCAGGACGCGGCTTATACTGTCATTGCCGGGTTTACTTTTGATGAATTTAGTTTTGTTATTTTGTAAACTATGCACTGAACATTCGTTCTGTAAGTTATTGAACTTTTTTTAAATTGTGAAGTGTCAATAAAGTTTATTAAAAAAAAAAAAAAAAAAGCAGCACCAGCTCGTCTGACCTACTGCGCGACCCGGAAGCGGAAGTTGTGGGCGGAAGTGTCGTCTGCAGCGCGTTGTTTGCCCCGTGTGTGAAGCGTAGACCGGGCCGGCAGCGTCGCCATGGCGGATGTAACAGCCCGCAGCCTGCAGTATGAGTATAAGGCGGTGAGTGCACCGGGGACACACCAACCTCAGCGGTGCAGCTACATCACTGGCTGCGCTGGGACTTGTAGTTCTCAGACCCCCCCATGCTTGTAATGCTGTCACTACGCCTGGGCTGCAGTGTGTGGTGGGAGCGCGGCCTGACGTGCCATGTACATGCTGCGGAGCATAACTGCTGCTGGTAGTAGGCGGCCATGCTTTTATATTGGAAGCTGCAAATAGAAAAAAGGACCCTGGGTCGGATATAATGAGTCCTCAGCTTTGTTTTGCTCTCTTGTCCTGTAGGAAACAAGCCTATTTTTTTGTAGAACAACATTCTTACTGACTTTATTGTGAATCTGTCACCGGGTTTTTTTTCCACCTAATCTGAGCAAGGTATAATGTAGGGGGCAGAGACCCTGATTCCAGCGATGTGTCACTTACTGGGCTGCTTGCTGTCGTTTTGATACCATTTTCATCAACAGGAGATTATCACTAAAGGACTAGTAAACCTGCAGACATGTAGTCCTTCATAATCACGAGCTTTGTAACCCCGCCGCACCGCTGATTGGCAGCTTTCTGCCTATGCAGAAATTATTATGCACAGTGTACGCAGAAAGCTGCCAATCAGTGGTGTGGGCGGGTTTACACAGAGGTCAGGATTGAGAGAACTAATAGATCTGCAGCAGATAACAGTTTCTTTAGAGGGGCTGTCCACTGCTAGGACAAAGCCTTTTTGATCTAAAATAAATCCTCCTATACTCACCTCCTCCGGTGTCAGCACTCACGTTCCTGTGGCTCACACGTCCAATCAGTGCTTGTGTCATGATTCCCGCCTTCGGAGGTACTGAATGTCAACTGGAAGTCAGGGCTGAGGCTGCTCTCTGACTTCCTCTTGATGTTCAATACATCCGAAGGTGGGAACAGATTTCCCCAGGGACGCGAGTGTTGACACAGGAGGTGAGTATAGGTTGCCTTTTTTTCTGATTGAGGAGGGGCTGTCTTAGTAGTGAACAGCCCCTTTAATCAGCATTGCAGCAATCGGGGTCTAGTATCAGGCTTTCTTTTTCTTACATTATGCTGCTCCTAGGTGGTAAAGCAAAAAGCTGCTGACAGATTCCATTTAAAAGTAAAATTACTAAATGCAATTGCGATCCAAAACTATTAAGCAAAGGAAAAGTCATACAGTCACAATGGTGATACAAATATCGCTAAATAAAACTGGACCGTCTAACTGTAAACTAGATGGTCTTTAAGGGGTTGTCCAGTCTGTGACGGCAGGCTGCCGAATCGTGACAGTGTGCAATGTTCCCACTGCCATGATTCTGCTGCATTCCTCAGCAATTGGGCAATCATATGGTTACATTTAAGACATTTGCACACTTGCAGTCACGTGCCGACTAGTCTTTCCTCCACTAAAACTTTGAGAAGCAGAGGACAGTTCAGTCGTCACATGAACACAGCTGCGCGAATCGTGTGCACGATGTCATGTCATTTCCCAACTGCACAATGAATGCTGGGATTCGGGCACTGTCACAATATGATAGTATGCAGTTACTGCAGACTTTTCTTCTTAGACTGGACCAGTCCTTTAAAGAGGGTTTTGCCAAAATCGTAAGTTATCCCCTATCCAGTCATACTTTAGTTCACAGTATGCTGATTGCTGGGGTTTCAACTACTGGGACCTCCTGCAACTCGAAGAAGGCTCTGAATTCTGCCATGTTGAATGAAGCAGAGGTGCAGATGCTTGGCATCTGCTCTATTCAATGTCAGTGGGACTGCCAGATGTAGTGGAGATCTCTTCTTGGCTTTCCTTCTGTCCCATTGTCAAAGAATGGTAGGAGCTGAGCTTGTGCACCTGTGCTCCCTACTTGGGATCACTGAGTGTCCCAGAAGTCCGACCGCCAACAATAATTAGATTGTTCCCTATCCATTATATAATCTGTACAATTCAATTGGAAAACAAACTGAAATCTTTTTGAGTGAATTGGCTGCAGCGGTCAGGTGACTGGAAGAGCGGCTCATCTTCTGTAATGTCACACTTTTCCCAGATTCCCAGCGGCAGCAGTGCTGTCACTTCCAAGTTGAACATGGATCGCTTCCAAAGCTTCCTACCATATTTTATTTTTTCATTTATTGGAAGTGCATCTGTGCCAAGAAAGTGTTTTCTTTGTCAGACAGCCTCTGTAAGAATCTCAAACACACGGCAGAAAATATTTGCTGACTAAGTTGATGCAGCATGTCAATTTAGGCTGCGAATGTTATTTTGTATTTCATGCTTTGCAATGTAAAGGGTGATATATGCCATTTATGTGCACCATTTTTATACTGATACTTTATGGTTTACAAATTGCGTTCATCACGGTCCTGTCAATTAATGCAATAATGTAAGTTAAATTCATGATAGATGTAATCTCCCAGGGGTCCAGATATTGTATCTGGCATACGTGGGTAGGGTTTGCCTTTTATTAGTGTTTCTAATCAAGCAGCTTTCTCTTTCCTAGAACTCTAACCTCGTACTTCAAGCAGATCGTTCCTTGATTGATAGAACCCGCCGAGATGAGCCCACCGGAGAAGTGCTGTCCCTGGTGGGAAAGCTGGAAGGGACCCGCATGGGAGACAAGGCCCAAAAAACCAAACCGCAAATGCAGGAAGAGAGAAGAGCTAAGTGAGTGCTGCCACCGAGGGTGGTTCATTGTTGTCATTTCTTTACTGAGATTAGTTTTCAACTCCAAATACAAAATAGTCTAAGAAAAACCTTTATATTCAATCCTGGTACATGATGCAAACATTGTGCTAATGTGGCGCAATCGTAGCTGCTCATTGCCTGCTTCTTGCCAATGATTCGCTTCAGACTCTTCTTGTTTTCATGACCTCAGTTACATTGTTTCTCAGCGACCCACACTTCAGTATTCACAAAAGCATACAGTGTTTGTATTATGAGAAATTATAAGAATTGTAACTAATTTTCGTTCGCCTTATTGGGGGACACAGAGACCATGGGTGTATGCTGCTGCCACTAGGAGGCTGACACTATGCACAAAAAAAGGTTAGCCCCTCCTCCGCCGTATACACCCCACCGACCGGCAGGAAGTTCCTCAGTTTAGCTTAGTGTCAGTAGGAGGTGGACACGGGTCTTTGATTAGACCCATATCTACCTCGATGTGCGTCGTTTCTTTTCAGGTTTTTCCGGAGGGATACAGTGTGAATAGTCACATCTGTAGTCCCACAAAGAGACTATGAGTACGGCGTGTACTGCCACCCCGTATCCTACAGCAGGACCAAGACCCCTAACATGGATGTGGCGTTCCAGATGGTCCTCGCTCCCCGTCTCCCACCCACTCGCCTACCAGAGCCGGTCGGTCGGTTGAGGCGCAGGATACTCTCCTTGAAACAGTACGCTGGATGAAACGGATCAGGAGGGTAAGTATGAGACCTGAGTCCCATTCTCCCCTGCGGGTTCCACGCCAGGCCACTCCATGGATTCTTCGGCAGCGGTCGCTGTGACAGTGCTGCGACGCCTCCAGGCGGCCGCTGCAGCTATTTAGGCCCTGGCTGGTTATCGGACAGCTCTTCCCCCCCCCCCCCCCCCCCCCCCCTCTCTGCCGGGTCCTAGCTGTCCTCAGTAGCAGCCACCGCGGCGGTTCTGCGACGCCTCAGCGCCGCCCTGTGCTGACAGGCGGCCGCCTCTTCTAATCCAGGCCCCGGCTTCATCTGGGGCCTTGTCCGGCGTCGCGGCCACGCCCCCCTTCTCCATTCTCGGGCGGGCTTCCCTCCCGCCCGCTCTAAGCCCGCCCACGGCCTTCTCCCCTCAGATTGAGCGTCCCGGAGGCGGCGCCGTCCCTCCCACCCTACCATCTTAGCGGGCGGCACCATTTTTATCATCGGCGCCTAGCCCCGCCTACCTCCCTCCTCTGCATCTGCAGGAAAGCGCGCGCTTCCTGCTCGGCTCCTCTCTGGCTGCCGCCATTTTCGCAGCCTGTCAGCCGGACGCTGTTCCCTCAGCCGTGCCCCTGCAAGCCGGACGAACCGTGCATCTCCATTTATTGGAAGCTGCGATAGGACACCGGACCGTGAGTAGCTCTGCATACTGCAGACTGACACCCTCCTCTGCCTCCTGTCCCCCAACCTTCCGGCAAGGCTTCAGTGACTGTCCGTCAGTATGTCTAATTCTAAGTCTGACCGCGCTCGTCCCCCTGCCTCCTCTGGCACCTTAGTCAAGTACTTTGCGTGCTCTTCTTGCAATCGCAAACTTCCCTCAGGTCAGTCCACTCCCCTCTGCCTGGACTGTAGCAATCCAATCCAGCCCCACGCCGCTCAGGAGCCATCCATAGCCCCAGTGGTGAGTGAGCCCCCATGCCGGGCTGGGCCTCCTCTCTATCACAGTCAGTGGCAGACCTCACCAAGGTGTCTCAGTCCCTAGTAGCCGTTCTGGACAAGTTGCCCTTGGGAGCTTCGGCGGGACCCAGCACGTCTCAGGACGTCCCATCTGAGCCAGCCAGCGGCAGTCGCAAGAGGCCCAGGCAGGACCTCCAGGCGGAGTCCTCCCCTCGTCCTACCTCACCCCATAGTCCCCAGCAGTCTCCCTCTCGGGCCTCCTCTCCCGAGTCAGGCGAAGCGCTTTCGGAATCGGAAGGGGTCTTAGAGCTGGATTCGGACCAGGATGCGAACATGAAGGTTACGGTGCAAAACCTCATTGCCGCGATTCACCATACCTTTGACATCGCTGACGCCCCTGCAAAATCCTCAGATCAGGAGGTTTCGTTCAGACGGGCGGAAACACCATGCCAGGGTGTTTCCCTTCCATTCTGAGTTTGGAAAGATTTTTACAAAGGAGAGAGCAGATCCGACCAGACGCTTTCAAAGAGGAAAGTGTCTCGGCGTACTGTACCCGTTTGCTAAAGAGCTCACGGACAACTGGGCCGCTTCTCCCTCGGTGGACCCTCCCGTGTCCAGACTTTCTAATAATACGGTCCTTCCGCTGTCAGGTGTGGCGTCTCTAAAAGATTCTAATGATAGGATCATAGAATCTCTAGCAAAATCTGCCTTCGAAGCGGCATCAGCAGCGGTATGTCCAGTCTTTGCTTCTTCTTGGGCAGCAAAGGCCATATCCACTTGGGCAGACGACCTTCGGCAGGGCATTCTGGATAAGGCACGACCAGAGCATTTGGCCGATCTCGCCAATCAGATTTCCCATGCGGGGGATTATCTGCTTTCTGCCTCCCTGGATGCCGCATCTTGCGCAGTTCAGGCGTCAAGTAACATCGTGGCAATCCGACGTACAATTTGGCTCAAGGCCTGGCAGGCGGACTTGTCCTCTAAAAAGTCTCTGACCAATCTGCCTTTTCAGGGAGTGCGTCTCTTCGGATCACAATTGGATCAGATTATTAAGGACGCTACCGGAGGTACGAGTTCTCTTCTCCCCTCCAAGCCTCGCAGACCTCCTCCAAGGCGTCAGTTTCGTCCCTTTCGGACTTTCCGCCGTTTCAATACGGCGGAAAACCCTTCCAACCAGCAAAGGCCACAGGCACGTCAGGAAAGAAAGAAGGTTTCCTTCAGGCCCACTCCGTCCTGGCGGTCCCACTCTTCCCAGGGAAGACCGTCCAGATCTGGACGGTCTACATCCGCATGACTACCATCGGTCTCCCGTGGGTCCCTTCCAATTGGGAGGTCGACTTCTTTTCTTCAGCGACGTCTGGCTCGCCTCAGTAGAGGACGCTTGGGTCAGAGAGGTTGTAACAGGATACAAAATAGAGTTCATTTCTCTTCCACGGGATCGCTTCTTCCAATCCCGTCCGCCGAGGGATCCGGCCTTGGTCCCGGGGTTCTGTTCGGCCATCGCCTCTCTTCTCAGTTCCGGGGTGATTGTGCCCGTTCCCGAATCGGAACGCTTCACAGGGTTTTATTCAAACCTGTTTGTGGTGCCGAAAAAGGACGGGGCAGTTCGGCCCATTTTGGATCTCAAGTTACTCAACAAGAGAGTTCGCCTTCGCCACTTCCGGATGGAGTCTGTACGCTCGGTAATTGCTTCCATGGAGGAGCAGGAATTCATGGGTTCCATAGACATCCAAGATGCCTATCTACATGTGCCCATATTTCCCGGACATCAGAAGTTCCTGCGGTTTGCGATTCACCACGAACATTACCAGTTCGTCGCGCTTCCTTTCGGGCTCGCCACCGCTCCCAGAGTCTTCACGAAGATTATGGCGGCGTTGATGGCCTTGTTGAGGATCAGAGGTCTCGTTCTTTTTCCGTACCTCGACGATATCCTGATCAAGGCTCCCTCCTTTCAACAGGCCCGCCTAAGTGTGGCGATCGTTCTAGACACCCTGTCCAGTTTTGGGTGGATCGTCAACCGGAAAAAGTCCTGTCTGGTCCCTACTCAACGCCTTGTGTTTCTGGGCCTTCTGTTCGACACTCGTCGGTCAAGGGTATTTCTCCCACAAGACAAGATCCTTTCCCTGTAGCAGGGCGTGCGATCATTACAGATCACACGATTTCCATCCCTCAGGACAGCCATGAGGGTCCTGGGGAAGATGGTGGCGGCGATAGAGGCAGTTCCCTTTGCCCAATTTCACGCCAGGCCACTCCAGCAGGCCATTTTGTCCAGGTGGAACAGGTCGGCTCTGTCTCTGGATCGTCCGGTTCGCCTTTCATGCCGGATCAAGCGGTCTCTCAACTGGTGGTTGACGTCTCCCCTCATTCTCTTGGGGCGGTCTTTTCTTCCCGTTCACTGGCAGATTGTCACTACGGACGCCAGCCTCATCGGCTGGGGTGCAGTGTTCCGCAATCACACTGTTCAGGGTCGATGGTCGACTCAGGAATCAGCTCTACAGATCAATGTCCTAGAGATACGAGCGATCCATCTAGCTCTCGTCCACTGGGAAAGGCGCCTCAAGGGCCTGCCTGTCAGGATTCAGACAGACAATGCCACAGCGGTGGCGTATATCAACCGCCAAGGGGGGACACGGAGTGTCTCAGCTCTGGCGGAAGTGTCCAGAATTCTTCAATGGGCAGAGACCTTTGTTCCAACGATTTCCGCGGTTCACATTCCCGGCGTGGACAACTGGGCCGCCGATTTCCTAAGCCGCGAGGGTCTCGCGGCAGGGGAATGGTCCCTACATCCGGAGGTGTTTCATCTGCTCTGCCGTCGGTGGGGAACTCCGGATGTAGACCTCATGGCATCTCGCCTCAACAGGAAAGTCCCACAATTCGTGTCCAGGTCTCGGGACCCTCTGGCAGTGGGCGCCGACGCTCTGGCCGTCCCTTGGTCACAGTTCGAGCTCCCCTACCTGTTCCCTCCTCTTCCCAAGTTGTTGAAGAAAATCAAAGCAGAGGGGATTCCAGTCATCCTCATCGCCCCGAATTGGCCCAGAAGGTCTTGGTTCGCGGACATTGTCAACCTTCTCGCGGACGCCCCCTGGAAGCTTCCCGACAGGGCAGATCTGCTGTCTCAAGGCCCGATTTGCCACCCCAATTCTCGGTCGCTCAATTTAACGGCGTGGCTGTTGAGACCGAGGTTTTGAGACGGGCAGGATTCTCTGATCGGGTGATTCATACCATGATCCGCGCCAGAAAGCCGCCTTCTTCGAAGATCTATTACCGTACTTGGAAAGCCTATTTCTCCTGGTGTGAGACCAATGACATCGCGCCCTTGGTTTTTTCGCTCCCTTCTATTCTGGCGTTTCTGCAGGCAGGGCTGGATGCGGGGCTTGCTCTCAGTTCCTTGAAGGGTCAAGTTTCGGCACTGTCCATTTTATTTCAGAAAACGCTGGCCTCCCGGCCCCAGGTCAAAACCTTCCTCCAGGGTGTGGCTCACACGGTTCCTCCGTACCGAGCGCCCGTGGATCCTTGGGATCTTAATTTGGTTCTTCAGGTTCTGCAGGGTCCTCCTTTTGAACCTCTCAGGGACGTTTCCCTTTCCCTCCTTTCTTGGAAAGTGGCCTTTCTGGTGGCCATTACCTCCATCCGGCATGTGTCGGAATTAGCAGCACTTTCTTGCCGCTCTCCTTTTTTGGTCCTTCATCAGGACAAGGTAGTTCTACGGCCTCCGCCCTCTTTTCTTCCGAAGGTGGTATCTTCGTTTCACCTCAATGAGGACATTGTTCTGCCATCCTTCTGCCCGAGCCCAGCTCACCCTCGGGAGCGGTCCTTGAACAAGCTGGACCTAGTCAGGGCATTGAGAGTCTATCTAGCCCGGACGACTTCCTTGCGGAAGTCAGACTCTCTGTTCATCATTCCTGACAGGGCGAGGAAAGGTCACCCAGCCTCAAAGGCCACTATTGCGCGCTGGATCAGATCGGCAATTTTGGAGGCATACCGGGTCAAGCATCGAGTGGCCCCTCCAGGGGTCAGAGCGCACTCTACCCGGGCGGTGGGTGCCTCCTGGGCGGTGCGCCACAGAGCTTCCGCGCTGCAGCTTTGCAAGGCTGCAACGTGGTCATCGGTTCACACCTTTGTGAAATTCTACAGGGTCCACACCTACGCTTCGGCGGACGCCAGCCTAGGTAGAAGGATTCTGCAGGCTGCGGTGGCGAGTCCACTGGCCTGATGAAAGTTTGTTTCCCACCCCAGGGACTGCTTTGGGACGTCCCATGGTCTCTGTGTCCCCCAATAAGGCGAACGAGAAAACAGGATTTTTTGGGTTGCTTACCGTAAAATCTGTTTCTCGGAGCCTTCATTGGGGGACACAGCACCCTCCCATGTTCTACAACTCCTGTTCTTATGTTGTTGGTTATGTACAGTTGAGTTGTCTGTTCTGTTTCAATCTATTCTGTTACTTCTCCTACTGCTTTCTGACTAACTGAGGAAATTCCTGCCTGTCGGTGGGGTGTATACGGCGGAGGAGGGGCTAACCTTTTTTTGTGCATAGTGTCAGCCTCCTAGTGGCAGCAGCATACACCCATGGTCTCTGTGTCCCCCAATGAAGGCTCCGAGAAACAGATTTTACGGTAAGCAACCCAAAAAATCCTGTTGTATCTTATAGGAGGAGAAAGAGAGATGAAGACAGACATGACATAAACAAGATGAAAGGTTTCACCCTCCTATCAGAAGGAATTGATGAAATGGTGGGGATTATTTATAAACCCAAAACCAAAGAAACTCGTGAGACCTATGAAGTCTTGCTCAGCTTCATACAGGCGGCACTAGGAGACCAGGTACACGTCTGTTGTAATGCGTTTGTTTACCCTTAGGATCACATTGTTACATTTACTTTTTTTTTTCTTTTTAATATATTAAAGGGATTGTCGGCACAGAATGACTGTTCACACCAAGTACAGGTGTTCAGTGCATCATGGCAGGGCCAATTGTTTATATACACCTTCCCACCTGCTTGTTTTTCATCTATCGCTGCTCTTCTGTGGCTCCATGTTCTGTACCTGTTAATTCAGGAATGAGGGGGAATGATTAGCCCCATTGTGAAGCAACAAGATTTAGTTTGAAGAGTCATTCTGTGCAAACAGACCCTTTTGAGCTAATAACTGCAATTGGAAATTGTTCTTAGGATACCAAAGTACAAGATTGGTCTCCTAATGTAGATGTGTTCTGCTCTCTTATGTCAGCCAAGAGACATCCTTTGTGGTGCAGCTGATGAGGTGCTAGCTGTGCTGAAAAATGACAAGCTGCGAGACAAGGAAAGAAGAAGGGAAATAGAGCAACTCCTGGGCCAGACAGATGAAACGCGCTACCATGTGCTGGTAAACTTGGGCAAGAAGATAACCGACTACGGGGGTGACAAGGAGATTCAAAATATGGGTGAGCAAACTAATAGTTAGATTTCAGGTTTAATTGACTTGAGAAGAAAAAAAGATAAACGTTTGTGTGTGTGTGACAGTGTTTCATTTCTTACAAAGCAAGGATTAGGACACAGAGTTGCCTGCAATTCATGGCAAAATCACAACATTGCTATTCCCTTAGGTCACTTCAGTTGACGTTCCTCAATTTTCAATACTATCAACCAACCATATGTCAATATAGAGCCCTACTTTTTGAGTCTTGTTAGCCCAAAATGGCTGTTCAAACCAAGCACTGGCGCACCGCATTTATACTTGGAGCAGCCAAACAGTTCATTGCAACTTCCCATCTTTTTGTTCTCCATCTATTTCCGCCGAGATGCAGTAGATGGAAAACAAGTGAGTGGGAAGGTGCCCTGGTCTTGGTCTTGGTTTGAGCTGTTGTTCTGCTCTGACAGACCCCCTGTAACTGTATACAATAACTTTTTTTCCCTTCTTAAATTTTCAGATGATAATATAGATGAGACTTATGGGGTCAATGTGCAGTTTGAATCCGATGAAGAGGTAAGTGACTTGTGCAGTATATAGGATAGACTTCTGCATAGTCTATTGACCTGTGTTAAATATGTGTAAATGTTTCTTGTCCCATAGGTGGGGGATGAAGATGTGTATGGTGAGGTGAGAGATGAAGCCTCCGATGATGATATGGATGGAGATGAAGCTGTTGTGCGAGGGACACTATCTGCAAATGTAAGAAGCCGTGGAATATTTCTTGTTGTAGCGTTTTTATGTTTTGTATGTACCTTTCTTACCTGCACATTACAACTAATTTCATACAAAACAGATATATAGATGCAAAAAGGTAACTGCCAACAACAGGATCACTCAACGACATAACTGTGGGACAGAAATATAATAATAGTGCATCAGAGATAAATTCCTATCCAATAAGAGGTTACAAAAAAACTCTTTATCTTTTCTTGGGCAATTGTAGGTCAATTTTTTGTAGCACTTGCTATCCTTAAGCTGCCTAAATGCTTCTTTCTCTTTCGCTTCATTGGGGGACACAGAGACCATGGGTGTACGCTGCTGCCACTAGGAGGCTGACACTATGCACAAAAAAAGTTAGCTCCTCCTCCACAGTGTACACCCCACCGACCGGCAGGAAATTCCTCAGTTTAGCTTAGTGTCAGTAGGAGGTGGACACGGGTCTTTCATTAGACCCTTATCTACCTCGATGTGCGTCGTTCCCTTTCAGGTTCCGGAGAGATACAGTGTGAAGTCACAACTGTACTCCCACAAAGAGACTATGAGTACGGCGTGTACTGCCACCCCGTAGCCTCATAGCTCTCCACAGCAGGACCAAGAGCTCAGCACGGATGCATGCCAGCGATCCAGATGGTCCTCGCTCCCAGTCTCCCACCCACTCGCCCACCAGAGCCTGTCGGTTTGGATGAGACGCGGACACTACAAAAGACAGATCAGACAGTGGGATAATGAGGTACCTTTATTGAATGCAAGACGGAGGCAAGTATGGGGGCCGAGTCGCGTCCTCCTCATCCCTAGATGGGCATCTCGGCGACTCCAATATTATTCAAAGCGGCCACTGCGGCCGCCGCAATTACTCCTGGCCCTGGCGTCAGTAGGGGCCTTGCCCGGTGTTCCCCAACCCCCCCCCCCCGCCTTCAGTCCTTGGCGCAGCAGATAGCGGCGTTCTGCAGAACAGTTGCCGCGGCAGCGCTGCGGGACCTCCGCGCTGACAGGCGGCCGCCGCTATTAATTTAGGCCCTGGCTTCATTTCGGGCCTCCTTCTGTGTCGCGGCCACGCCCCCGCCCCTTTCTTCTAAGCGGACTTCTCCCGCCCGTTCTAGGCCCGCCCACCGCTCTTTTTGATCCTAGCCTGTTCTTGGCCAGCAGGCGGTGCCTTCCTTCAGCTTCGGCGGCTAGCTCCGCCCTTCTTCCTCTGAAAGCGCACGTTCCTCCTGCTCCTCTCAGGCGGCCGCCATCTTCGCAGCCTGTCAGCCGGACACCGCTCTCCGCTGCCCTACACTTTCCGACTAGTCGTGTGGCACGTTTTCTAAGGACACCGGACCGTGAGTAGCTCTGCATCTGCAGACTGACGCCCTCCTTTGCCTTTCTGTCCCCCAACCTTCCGGCAGTTCTTCAGGGTCCTTATTTCCTTCCTTCATTATGCCTAACTCTAAGGCTGAGCGTGGCCGTCCGCCGGTCCCTACGGGCTCTTTAGTCCAGTTCTTCGCATGCTCCTCTTGCAATCACAAACTTCCCTCAGGTCAGCCTACTCCCCTCTGCCTGGACTGCAGCAATCCCATTCAGCAAGACCCCGTCCAGGTGCCATCTATTGCGCCACGTGGAAGCGAACCCCCCCCATTCCTGGTTGGGCCTCGTCTCTTTCACAATCTGTGGCAGACCCTCACCAGGGTGTCTCAGTACCTAGTAGCCGTCCTTGATAAGTTGCCCCTGGACACTTCTGCAGGGTCCAGCAGGTCACATGATGCTCCATCTGAGCCAGCCAGCAGAAGCCGCAAAAGGCCCAGACAGGACCTCCGTCCGGGTTCCCTTCCTGGCCTCACATCCCCACATAGTCCTTCCCAGAAGTCGCCCTCCCATGCCTCCTCACCCGAGCCAGGTGAAGCGCTCTCGGATGTGTCATCCAAAGTGATCTTAGAGCTGGATTCGGACCAGGACGCGGACTTGAAGGTTACGGTACAGAACCTCATTGCGGCAATTAACCACACCTTCGCATTCTCAGACTCCCCTGCGAAATCCTCAGAACAGGAGGTTTCGTTCAGACGGGCAGAAACACCTTCCGGGGTCTTCGCCTCCCACTCTGAGTTTGGCAAGATCCTTACCAGGGAAAGAGAAAATCCGACCAGGCGCTTTCAAAGAGGGAAGCGCCTTGGCGTGCTGTACCCGTTTGCCAAGGAGCTCACCGACAACTGGTCCGCTTCCCCCTCGGTAGATGCACCCGTGTCCAGACTTTCTAACAACACGGTCCTCCCGATTTCAGGTGTGGCGTCACTAAAGGATTCTAATGGTAGAATTATAGAATCTTTAGCAAAGTCAATTTTCGAAGCGGCTGCAGCAGTGCTAAGCCCAGCCTTCGCTTCATCTTGGGTAGCGAAGGCCATAACCACTTGGGCAGAGGATCTCCGCAAGGGCATCCTAGATAAAGCCCAACCAGAGCAATTGGCCGAACTGGCCAACCAGATATCTCATGCAGGGGATTATCTGCTTTCTGCCTCCTTGGATGCCGCGTCTTGCGCAGATCAGGCGTCAAGCAACGTGGTAGCGATCCGACGTACAATTTGGCTCAAGGCTTGGCAGGCGGATGTGTCTTAAAAGTCCCTTACCAATCTGCCTTTTCAGGGAGCGCGTCTCTTCGGATCCCAGCTGGACCAGATTATTAAGGACGTCACTGGAGGCACGAGTTCCCTCCTCCCTCAGTCCAAGCCTCGCAGACCTCCGCTAAGACGTCAGTTTCGGCCCTTTTGGACTTTCCGCCGCTTGAATGCGGCAGACATCTTCTCTAACCAACAGAGACCGCAGGCACGCCAGGATAGAAAAAAGGTGTCCTTCAGACCCACTCCCTCCTAGCGATCTCACAACTCCCAGGGCAGATCCGATCCTCCAGATCCAGATCTGGACGGTCCACATCAGCATGACTATCAACGAACTCCCGAGGGGCCTTCCCAATTAGGAGGTCGACTCCTTTTCTTCAGAGACGTCGGGCTTGCCTCAGTAGAGGACGCTTGGGTCAGGGAGGTTGTATCATCAGGATACAAGTTCGTTTCTCATCCCAGGGATCGTTTCTTCAAGTCCCGACCTCCAAAAGATCCCGCCTTAGTTCCGGGGTTCTTTGCGTCCATCGCCTCTCTCCTCAGTTCCGGAGTGATTGTGCCAGTTCCCGAATCAGAACGTTTCACAGGGTTTTATTCAAACCTGTTCGTGGTGCCGAAAAAAGGCGGTACAGTTCGCCCCATCTTGGACCTCAAGTTACTCAACAAGAGAGTCCGACTGCGTCATTTCCGAATGGAGTCTTTTCGGTCGGTAATCGCTTCCATGGAAACGCAGGAGTTCATGTGTTCAATAGACATCCCAGATGCCTATCTACACGTTCCCATATTCTCCGGCCATCAGAAATTCCTGCGTTTCGCGATTCGCCAGGAACATTACCAGTTTGTTGCACTGCCGTTCGGTCTCGCCACCGCACCCAGAGTGTTTACAAAGATCATGGCGTAGTTGATGGCCTTGTTGAGAATCAGAGGTCTCGTTCTTTTTCCGTACCTCGACGACATTCTGATCAAAGCTCCGTCCTTTCATCAAGCTCACCAAAGTCTTACCATCGTCCTCGACACCCTGTCCAATTTCGGGTGACTCATCAACAAAAAGAAGTCCTGTCTTGTTCCGACACAACGTCTTGTGTTTCTGGGTCTATTGTTCGACACTCGTCGATCGAGGGTTTTTCTCCCACAAGAAAAGATTTGCTCCCTGCAGCGGGATGTACGATCGCTACAGATCTTACGACTTCCATCTCTCCGGACAACAATGAAAGTCCTGGGAAAGATGGTGGCGGCGACAGAGGCGGTTCCCTTTGCCCAATTTCACACCAGACCTCTCCACCACGCCATCCTGTCTCTGTGGAACAGGTCTGTTCTTTCTCTGGACCGCCCAGTTCGTCTTTCATACCGGGTCAAGCAGTCCCTCAATTGGTGGCTGACGTCTCCTCTCATCTCCCTAGGACGGTCTTTTCTCCCCATTCACTGACAGATTGTGACGACTGATGCCAGCCTCCTCGGCTGGGGAGCAGTGTTCCGCGATCACACAGTTCAGGGTCGATGGTCGACGCAGGAGTCAACCCTGCCGATCAACGTTCTCGAGATACGAGCGATTTATCTGTCTCTCGTTCACTGGGAGAGACTTCTCAGGGGCCTGCCTATCCGGATTCAGACAGACAATGCCACAGCGGTGGCATATGTCAACTGCCAGGGGGGGGCACGGAGTGTCTCAGCCCTGGCAAAGGTGTCCAAGATTCTTCATTGGGCAGAGGTTTCAGTCCCGGCAATATCCGCGGTGCACGTTCCCGGCGTGGGCAACTGGGCCGCCGATTTTCTCAGCTGCGAGGGTCTTGCGGCGGGAGAGTGGCCCCTACATCCGGAGGTATTTCTTCAGCTTTGCCGTCGTTGGGGAACCCCGGACGTAGATCTGCTAGCTTCTCGACTCAACAGGAAAGTCCCACAGTTTGTATCCAGGGCTCGAGATCCCCTCGCAGTGGGCGCCGACGCTCTGGCCATTTCTTGGTCGCAGTTCGAGCTCCCCTACCTGTTCCCTCCCCTGCCTCTTCTTCCCAGGCTGTTAAAGAAAATCAAGGCGGAAGGAATTCCAGTCATCCTCATCGCCCCGAATTGGCCCAGAAGTCTTGGTTCGCGGACGTCGTCAACCTTCTCGCGGACGCCCCCTGGAAGCTTCCAGACAGGGCAGATCTGTCTCAAGGTCCGATTTGTCACCCCAATTCTTGGCCTCTCAATTTGACGGCGTGGCTGTTGAGACCGAGGTTTTGAAACGATCAGGCTTTTCGGATCGAGTTATTCAGACCATGATCCGGGCCAGAAAGCCATCGTCTTCCAAAATTTATTACCGTACTTGGAAGGCCTATTTCACTTGGTGCGAGGCTAACGACATTCCGCCCATGCGTTTTTCCGCTCCCTTCTGTCCTGGCGTTTCTTCAGGCAGGGCTTGATGCAGGCCTTGCCCTCAGCTCTTTAAAAGGTCAAGTTTCGGCGCTGTCCGTTTTATTTCAGACGTTGACCTCCCGTCCTCAGGTCAAAACCTTCCTTCAAGGTGTGGCTCATGCGGCTCCTCCGTACCGAGCGCCCGTAGATCCTTGGAATCTTAATTTGGTTCTCAAGGTTCTGCAAGGTCCTCCCTTTGAACCTCTCAGGGAAGTTTCCCTATCTCTCCTTTCATGGAAAGTAGCCTTCCTAGTAGCCATCACCTCCATCCGGCGCGTGTCGGAATTGGCGGCCCTCTCTTGCCGCTCTCCTTTCTTGGTACTCCACCAGGACAAGGTAGTTCTGCAGTCTCCGCCCTCTTTCCTTCCTAAGGTGGTGGCCACTTTCCACCTGAATGAGGACATTGTTCTCCCGTCCTTTTGTCCGGGTCCAGCTCACCCTCGGGAGCGGTCCTTGAACAAGCTGGACTTGGTCAGAGCGATGAAGGTCTACCTAGCTAGGACGACTCCTTTGCGGAAGACAAATTCTCTCTTCATCATTCCAGAGAGGGAGTGGAAAGGTCAGCCGGCCTCCAAAGCTACTATTGCTCGCTGTATCAGATAGGCAATTTTGGAGGCCTACCGGGTCAAACATCGATTGGCCTCTCCGGGAATTAGAGCCCACTCTACCCGGGCAGTGGGTGCCTCCTGGGCGGTGCGCCACAGAGCTTCCGCGCTGCAGCTTTGCAAAGCTGCAACCTGGTCATCGGTTCACACGTTTGTGAAGTTCTACAAAGTCTACACCTACGCTTCGGCAGATGCCAGCCTAGGTAGAAAGATTCTGCATGCAGCGGTGGTGAGTCCGCTGGCCTGATGGAAGTTTGTTCTCCCTCCCCAGGAACTGCTTTGTGACGTCCCATGGTCTCTGTGTCCCCCAATGAAGCGATAGAGAAAACAGGATTTTTGGGTTGCTTACCGTAAAATCTGTTTCTCGGAGCCTTCATTGGGGGACACAGCACCCTCCCATGTTCTACAACTCCTGTTCTTATGTTTTGTAAGTTATCTACAGTTGAGTTGTCTGTTCTGTCTTTCAATCTATTCTGTTACTTCTCCTACTGCTTTCTCACTAACTGAGGAATTTCCTGCTGGTCGGTGGGGTGTACACTGCGGAGGAGGAGCTAACCTTTTTTTGTGCATAGTGTCAGCCTCCTAGTGGCAGCAGCGTACACCCATGGTCTCTGTGTCCCCCAATGAAGGCTCCGAGAAACAGATTTTACGGTAAGCAACCCAAAAATCCTGTTTTTTTTTCATATTGTCCTGTTGGCCACACGACAATATTGCCCCCTTTATCAGCTGGTTTTATTGTAACTCCCTGAGGGCTTTCTGGGTGTATGTCAAATTGTCATTCGAAATTCTTTTAGATATTTTTTCAAATTCTTTTGTTACAAGTCTAACAAACAATTCTATGTTGGGGTACAAATTTAGGGGTGGGAACTTTTTAGGGATATTAGGCATATATTTTAAACTGGTAGTTGTAGTTACCTGTTGATCGTTGTTGAGTTCCTCCAAAGTTGCAATTTTGTTTTTGTTCATTTTTTGGACGCTTATTAGGAGGATATATATACTTTGTACAGCAGCTTTTTCAGATAGCCTTACATTTGGCATCCTACTGACACACACAAATTTTTTGGGGATGATTATTTACCATCTATTTTCCTGTTTTTTTGTGCAGAGTTGCCCATGATAAGAGTTTTTTTGTAACCTCTTATTGGATAGGAATTTATCTCTGATGCACGCTATTATTATATTTCTGTCCCACAATTTTGTCTTTGAGTGATACTGTTGTTGGCAGTTACCTTTTTGCATCTATATATCTCTGTTTTGGACTATTATTATTATGAGTACTATTTTTATGATGTATTAAATAAAATGGTTGTTTTAATAAAATGTCTTTTTTACTAATGGTATAAACTTCCCTTTCTCGTTCGCCTTATTGGGGGACACAGAGACCATGGGTGTATGCTGCTGCCACTAGGAGGCTGACACTATGCACAAAAAAAGGTTAGCTCCTCCTCCGCAGTATACACCCCACCAACCGGCAGGAATTTCCTCAGTTTAGCTTAGTGTCAGTAGGAGGTGGACACTGGTCTTTCATTAGACCCATATCTACCTCGTCGTGCGTCGTTCCTTTTCAGGGTCCCGGAGGGATACAGAGTGAATAGTCACATCTGTAGTCCCACAAGAGACTATGAGTACGGCGTGTACTGCCACCCCGTATCCTCATAGCTCTCCGCAGCAGGACCAGGAGCTTTGCACAGGTGCGTGCCAGCTATATGGATGGTCCTTGCTCCCCCGCCTCCCACCCACTCGCCTACCAGAGCCTGTCGGTCGGGCGAGGCGCGGACACTGGGAAAATAGACTCAGACAGCGTTGGATTTACAAGGTACCTTTATTGAAGACACCACTGGAGGATTCTTCGGAGCGGCACAGGGCAGTGCCGCAGGGTCCTCAGCTGCCTGCGCCTCCCGGCAGCCGCCGCACTTTCTGTTGCGCCACATGCCAGGCCCCGGCTGCGGCGCGGGCCTTGTCCCCCCCACCCGCCGCCGCCGCCCTCCTCATTCTATCCTGAGGGCTTTTTTCGGGCGGCGGTTTCTTCTTGGGTGGCAGTGGCAGCGCTGCAGGACTTCCGCGCCGCCCCGCGCTGACAGGCGGCCGCCGATACTAATTTAGTCCCTGGCTTCATTTCGGGCCTACTCGGCCGTCGCGGCCACGCCCCCCGCCCTCTGTTATAGGCGGGCTGCTCTCCCGCCCGTTCTAGGACCACCCACCCTCCTAGTCTGTAGCTGGGCAGCGGGCGGTCTTCTCTCTGGGTCAGGCGGCTAGCTCCGCCCTTCTTCTTCTCTCCTTAACCGCGCTTTCCTTTTACCTCAGGCTGCCGCCATCTTTGCAGCCTGTCAGCCGGACGCCTTGGAAGACACCGGGCAGCGGAAAGGGGTTCCTCGTTATCCTCTACTGCGGCCATGCATCTCAGACGAGCTGGGCACATCGCCTTTCGGGCCACCGGACTGTGAGTAGCTCTGCAACTGCAGACTGACACCCTCCTCTGCCTTCTTTCCCTCAACCTTCCGGCATCTCCTCGGGGTTCTTTCTCCCGGAACGTGCCCGTCCGCCAGCACAGAGAACTTTCCCACTCCCCTCGGTTTAGACTGCAATTCAGCCCGATGCCGTCCAGGAACCATCTATTGCGCCACATGAGTGTGGACCCCCCCATTCCTGGCTAGGCCTCTTTATCACAATCAGTGGCGGACCTCACCAGGGTGTCTGTCCCTAGTGGCCGTTCTTGATAAGTTGCCCCTGGACACTTCCGCAAGGTCCAGCAGGTCGCAAGGGGTTCCATCTGAGCCAGCCAGCAGAAGCCGCAAAAGACCCAGGCAGGATCTCCGGCCGGAATCCTCTCCTGGCCTGGTCTCTCCACATTGTCCTTCCCAGCAGTCGCCTTCCCGTGCCTCCTCACCCGAGTCAGGTGAAGCGTTCTCGAATACGTCATCCGAAGAGATTTTAGAGCTGGATTCGGACCAGGACGCGGACATGAAGGTTTCGGTACAGAACCTCATTGCTGCGATTAACCACACCTTCGAAATACAGACTCCCCTGCGAAAGGCTCGGATCAGGAGGTTTCGTTCAGACGGGCAGTAACACCTTCCAGAGTCTTCACCTCCAACTCTGAGTTTGGCGAGATGCTTACCAGGGAGAGAGAGAAAATCTGACCAGACGCTTTCAAAGAGGGAAGCGTCTCGGCGTGCTCTATCCATTTTCAAAAGAGCTCACCGACAACTGGTCGGCTTCCTCTGTAGACGCTCCCGTGTCCAGACTATCTTATCAACACGGTCCTTCCGATTTCAGGTGTGACGTCGCTAAAGGATTCTAATGGCAGAATTATAGAATCCCTAGCAAAGTCAGTATTCGAAGCGGCGGCGCTAAGCCCAGCCTTTGCTTCATCTTCGGTAGCAAAGGCCATAGCTACTTGGGCGGAGGATCTCCGCAAGGGCATCCTAGATAAAGCCCAACCGGAGCAATCTGCCAAACTGGCTAACCAGATCTCCCATGCAGGGGATTATCTGCTCTCTGCCTCCTTGGATGCCGCGTCTTGGGCGGCTCAGACGTCAAGCAACGTGATGACAATCCGGCGTACAATTTGGCTCAAGGCTTGGCAGGCGGATTTGTCTTCAAAGAGTCCCTTACCAATCTGCCTTTTCAGGGAGCGCGTCTCTTTGGATCCCATCTGGACCAGATTATTAGGGACACCACTGGAGGCACAAGTTCCCTCCTTCCTCAGTCCAAGCCTTGTAGGCCTCCGCTAAGGCGTCAGTTTCGGCCCTTTCGGTCTACCAACAGAGGCCGCAGGCACGCCAGGATAGAAAGAAGGTCTCCTTCAGACCCTCTCCCTCCTGGCGATCTCACTCATCCCAGGGCAGATCCTCCAGGTCCAGATCTGGTTGGTCCACAGCAGCATGACTATCAAGGAAGTCCTGAGGGTCCTTCCCAACTGGGCGGTCGACTCCTTTTCTACAGAGACGTCTGGCTTGCCTCAGTAGAGGACGCTTGGGTCAGGGAAGTTGTATCCCCAGGATACAAGATAGTTTGTTTCTCGTCCCCGGGATCGTTTCTTCGAGTCCATCCAAAAGACCCTGCCTTAGTCCGGGTTTCTTCGCATCCATCACCTCTCTCCTCAGTTCCGGGGTGATTTTGTCCGCTCCCGAATCAGAACGTTTCACAGGGTTTTATTCAAACCTGTTTGTACTGTGGAAAAAAGATGGTGCAGTTCGTCCCATCCTGGATCTCAAGTTACTGAAAAACAGGGTCCGATTGCGTCATTTCAGGATGGAGTCTCTTCGGTCGGTAATCGCTTCCATGGAGGCGCAGGAGTTCATGTGTTCAATAGACATTCAAGATGCCTATCTACATGTTCCCATCTTTCCCGGGCATCAGAGATTCCTGCGTTTTGCGATTCACCAGGACCACTACCAGTTCGTTGCACTGCCGTTTCGGTCTCGCCACCGCACCCAGAGTTTTTACAAAGATCATGGCGGCGTTGATGGCCTTGTTGAGGATGAGAGGTCTCGTTCTTTTTCCGTACCTCGACGACATTCTGATCAAAGCTCCGTCTTTTCACCAGGCTCGCCAAAATCTTACCATCGTCCTCTACACCCTGTCCAATTTTGGGTGGCTCGTCAACAAAAAGAAGTCCTGCCTTGTTCCGACACAACGTCTGGTGTTTCTGGGCCTATTGTTCGACACTCGTCGATCGACGTTTTTTCTCCCAGAGGAGAAGATAGTTTCTCTGCAGCGAGATGTACGGTCGCTGCAGATCACACGACTTCCATCTCTCCGAACAACCATGAAAGTTCTAGGAAGGATGGTGGCGTTGACAGAAGCGATTCCCTTTGCTCAATTTCACTCCAGACCCCTCCAACAGGCCATCCTGTCTCTGTGGAACAGGTCTGTTCTTTCCCTGGATCGTCCAATTCGCCTTTCATACCAGGTCAGGCAGTCCCTCATTTGGTGGCGGACGTCACCTCTCATTGCCCTAGGACGGTCATTCCTTCTCATTCACTGGCAGATTGTGACAACGGATGCCAGCCTCCTCGGCTGGGGGGGCAATATTTCGCAATCACACTGTTCAGGGTCGGTGGTCGAATAGAGACAGCTCTGCCGATCAACGTCATCGAGATACGGGCGATCTATCTGTCTCTCGTTCACTGGGAGAGACTTCTCAGGGGCCTGCCAATCCATATTCAGACAGACTGCCACAGCGGTGGCAGATATCAACCACCAGTGGGGGACACGGAGTGCCTCAGCCCTAGCGGAAGTGTCCAAAATTCTTCACTCGGCAGAGGTTTCAGTTCCACCAATATCCGCGGTGCACATTCCCGGCATGGAAAACTGGGCTGCCGATTTTCTCAGCCGCGGGAGTCCCGCGGCGGGAGAGTGGTCCTTACATCCGGATGTATTTCATCAGCTTTGCCGTCGTTCGGGAACTCCGGACGTTGACCTGCTGGCGTCTCGCCTCAACAGGAAAGTCCCACAGTTTGTATCCAGGGCTCGAGATCCTCTCGCCAGGGGCGCCGATGCTCTGACCATTCCTTGGTCTTAGTTCGAGCTCCCCTACCTGTTCCCTCCCCTTCCCCTTCTTCCCAAGCTGTTGAAGAAAATCAAAGCAGAAGGAAGTCCAGTCATCCTCATCGCCCCGAAATGGCCCAGAAGGTCTTGGTTCGCGGACATCGTCAACCTTCTCGCGGACTCCTCCTGGAAGGTTCCAGACAGGGCAGATCTGCGGTCTCAGGGCCCGATTTGCCACCTCAATTCTCGGCCGCCCAATTTGACGGCGTGGCTATTGAGTCCAAGGTTTTGAAGCGATCAGGTTATTCATACCATGATCTGGGCCAGAAAGCCTATTTCACTTGGTGTGAGGCCAATAACATTCCGCCCATGTCATTTTCTCCCCTTTCTGTTCTGGCGTTTCTTCATGCAGGCCTTGATGCGGGCCTTGCCCTCAGCTCTTTAAAAGGTCAAGTCTCGGCGCTATCCATTTTGTTCCAGAACACACTGGCCTCCCGTCCTCGGGTCAAGACCTTCCTTCAGGTAGTGGCTCATGCGGCTCCTCCTACCGTGCGCCCGTACATCCATTGGATCTTAATCTGGTTCTCGAGGTTCTGCAAGGTCCTCCCTTTGAACCTCTCAGGGAAGTTTCCCTATCCTTTCATGGAAAGTAGCCTTCCTAGTAGCCGTCACCTCCATCCGGCGCGTGTCGGATTTGGCAGCCATTTCTTGTCGTTCCCTTTTCTTGGTGCTCCACCAGGACAAGGTAGTTCTATGGACTCCGCCTTCTTTCCTTCCTAAGGTGGTGTCAACTTTCCACCTGGATGAGGATATTGTTCTCCCGTCCTTTGTCCGGGTCCAACTCACCCTCGGGAGCGCTCCTTGAACAAGCTGGACTTGGTCAGGGCAAAGAAGGTCTACCTAGCTAGAACGACTCGTTTGAGGGAGTCAGACTCTCTTTTCATCATTCCAGATGGGGCGCGGAGAGGTCAGCCAGCCTCCAAAGCTACTATTGCTCGCTGGATCAGGTCGGCAATTTTGGAGGCCTACCGGATCAAGCATCGAGTGGCCCCTCAGGGAATTAGAGCTCACTCTACCCGGGCAGTGGGTGCCTCCTGAGCGGTGCGCCACAGAGCTTCCGCGCTGCAACTTTGCAAAGCTGCAACCTGGTCATCTGTTCACACGTTTGTGACATTCTAGAAGGTCCACACCTACGCTTCGGCGGAGGCCAGCCTAGGTAGAAGGATCCTGCAGGCAGCGGTGGTGAGTCCACTGGCCTGATGGAAGTTTGTTTCCCACCCCAGAGACTGCTTTGGGACGTCCCATGGTCTCTGTGTCCCCCAATAAGGCGAACGAGAAAACAGGATTTTTGGGTTGCTTACCGTAAAATCTGTTTCTCGGAGCCTTCATTGGGGGACACAGCACCCTCCCATGTTCTACAACTCCTGTTCTTATGTTGTTGGTTATGTACAGTTGAGTTGTCTGTTCTGTTTCAATCTATTCTGTTACTTCTCCTACTGCTTTCTCACTAACTGAGGAAATTCCTGCCGGTTGGTGGGGTGTATACTGCGGAGGAGGAGCTAACCTTTTTTTGTTCATAGTGTCAGCCTCCTAGTGGCAGCAGCATACACCCATGGTCTCTGTGTCCCCCAATGAAGGCTCCGAGAAACAGATTTTACTGTAAGCAACCCAAAAATCCTGTTTTTTTTGGTTGAATACATTTGTATATAGGAAGTAATTATTAGGCCATTTTGTATGGTATACTAATTTCATACAAAGCCATTGGCTGTGGGAGTCTCGTGTATAACTGCTCAAATGTTACCCTGGGATAGTATATGTCTCCAGGCAGATGGTCCTCTGCTTAGTCTTGACCTGAAGGCCAGTGTGAAGTTATCAACAACATTTCTTCCTTTCTTCCCTCAGCTTGTAACATCTGGAGAGCTCATGAGTTCTAAAAAGAAAGATCTTCATCCTCGAGATATTGATGCCTTCTGGTTGCAGAGGCAGCTGAGCAGATTTTATGATGATGCCATCGTATCCCAAAAGAAAGCAGATGAAGTTCTGGAAATCTTAAAAGTATGTATTTTTCTTGCATATACATACTTCCGCTGAATTTGCATACTCATTTAAATAAATGTATTTCCTAAATGTCTGGTGGCGTAAAGGGGTTGTCCACTACCAAGACAACCCCTTTTCATTTCCCATGTATGGCCCCCTTTAAAATAAAAACACTTATACACTTTTCCAATGCCAGCGCCGTTCCAGCGGTGTTGGCACTTGCATTTCTGGGGCTCACATGAAGTTGTCATGTTTCATGAGCCCTATACCCCACCAGCGTCAGCTTCACTGTGTCCAGACATATTGAACATCAATAGGGCTGAACCTGCTCTCACTTCCTCTTGATGTTCAATACAGCGCTGATGGGGCGCAGGGCTTACGTGACAACCTCAGAAACGCCAGTGCTGGAACATCGCTTACAATGTAGGTGAGTATAAATGCATTTTCTCCTACGCCTCATTGGGGGACACAGACAGTGGGTGTTATGCTGCTTGCCACTAGGAGGACACTAAGTAAACACAGAATAAAAGTTAGCTCCTCCCCTGCAGTATACACCCTCTCGCTGGCTGGGAATTCCCCAGTTCTTGCTTAGTGTCTGTAGGAGGCACTTGGGTCTGGCTTCAGACCCCACCGGTTTTATTTTATTTTTGAATTTTCTGTAAATTTTTATTTTTTAATTAACGGAGTGAAGGGGGCGACGGTTCCTTTCTACGGCCCACTCTCCCCCGAATCAACAACATTCAAGCACGCTGAGTATACCTCTCCCCGTACACTTTCCGGCGACGATTGGGGCTGATTCTTCTGGTGATGGTTCCTTTACGGTCACGGCACCCCATACAGATACGAGGGCGAGCGCAGGAACGCACAGAGAAGACTTCAGTAGCGCTTTCGGATGCCCTGAATCAGCCCCATAGCTCTCCGTCCCCCTGCCCATAGGGTGGATCGATTGAGCAATACCCCTGTAACAACTCCTCTGGCTCTGCTACATTGCCCTGGAGCTTTTTTACCTCAGGATCTGAGATGGGATGAAACCTGCAAGCTTCTGGACAGCGCAGACGGCACGAGCACCGGATTGAAGGTATGGGATCGGTCCCTGGGAGAAGCGTTGACCGAGGCTCAGCGGCGGTATACCGGCACCCCGTCGAGGCTCCCCCCTTCACCCGGCGCTCTCCGCAGGTAGGCCCTAAAATTTAGTCCCCGGCTTCTTCGGCCTACTAGGCCGCAATTTACATAGCGCCGCCCACGTCTTTGGCGCCTCTCGCTCTGTATGTGGACCGCGGGTAAGCTGCATCTACCTCGGAGCAAAGCTTAACCCCTTCTCTGCCCATTCTCTGCAGCCCCGGCTCTGCTTGTAACCCTTTCAGGGGCACTATATTGGGGGCTACTTAGAAGCACACTGTGCTCTTCACCGCTTATAGCCACAAGTCTGCCTTGCCCAGTGCCCAGACTAATTCGCTATGCACGGATTGCGACCTGGCTTGCGCTAAAACGCCATTCGCCGCCGCTGCAAGGTGCTCCCTGCGTTTAGTTCCCCTGAGTGGGCTGCGTCTTTGTCACTGTCTGTGGAGTCACTGACCAAGGCCATGGACTTCCTCCGGGAATCTTCTGTAAGTCAGAGCGCGTCTTTACCGCCCGAGGAGGGCTTTGTCGACAGCCGGGAACCGTCCACCAGCAGGGACCGTGCTCATTCAAGGGATCCTCGGTCTTTAGAAAGCGGACCCATGACGCATCCCCTAATCACGCTCGTGCTTCAGTTCTGCCTCTCGCTCTCCCTCTCCTAATGTTCGCAGAGAACATGACTCTCTAAATTTCGAGTGACATGTCAGCCCCTCAGAATCCCCCAAATGTCCACAGAGTCAGTTAACAAGTTTCTGACGTTGGACAAGGAGAATATTCCTGCTCCGAAACACGTTATCTCCTTTAAGAAGACTAAACGTGGATTTGCCAGCCATCCGGAGTTTACGGTCGTTGTCCACAAACTAAGGAACCGACCACATAAATGGTTCACAGTGCAAAAGCCTATCGAGGCTAAATATCCCTTTGCTCCAGATCTATTGAAGGATTGGTTACAGTACCCCTCGGTGTATCCTCCTGTATTGTATCTTGCCCCTAAAATGCTTCGATCCGTCTCTGAGGGCTCTTCAGTCAGAAACCCCCTCGATCGTCAAATTGGCTACCTCACCTGGTCAGTTTTCGGAGCTTCAGGAGCGGCTCTTTTCCCTTTTGCGGCGACTTGAGTGGCTAAGACAATGACCACTTGGGCAGAAATCTTGTTTACTGCCTTCCAAGGTAGCAATCCTCCGCCGGAGACAACCAGTGTCGCCAAGCAGATAATTCACGCAGGGGATTTCGTAGCAGCCGCCTCTTTAGATGCCTCTAATTGCGCTGCTAAGGCAACCGCTAATGCAGTCTCCATCAGAGGAGCCCTATGGCTACGCGACTGGTGGGCAGATTCCACCTCCAGGAGATCAGACTCCTGTGCCCTATCAAACTGATGGCCTGCTTAGAGAAAAACTAGACCAGCTCTTTTCTGACACTTCCGGAGGGAAATGTAGGTTTCTTCCCCAACAAGGGGCGGTTTGGCCGTTTTTTGGAATCAACAGCCGACTTGTTTTTCGACCTTTTTCGTAACCGCTCCAGCTGGTCCTCCACAACCTTTTCTTCCTTATCAGGTCGATCCCCTCGTGGAGACAGGGGTTCCCAGGTTTCTCACAGACCTGACCGCTCTTAGAAACCCAGGCCATGAGCATCTGGATCTATGGGAGCAGATCCCATAGATCCTCTACTCAATGTCTTGTTGTGGTATCCGGCAGCCGCTGACAAAGTAGGCGGCCGTCTGCTGTCATTCAGTTCCAGCCTTACTTCGGGCCTTTCATGCGCCACAAAGGGACGGAGTCATCCTTCCGGTCCCTCAAGAGGAATGGTTCAACATTTTTTTTTTTTTTTAATTCACACCTTTCTTTGTGGTCCTAAAGCAGTAAGGAAGCATGCGGCCCGTGCTGAACTTCAAGCTGTTAAATCAGTTTGTCAAGGTACGGCGATTCCGAATGGAATTCCTCCGATTGGTTGGTGCCTCCATGTAAAAGGGAGAGTCCCTCTCATCCATTGGTAGCAAAGATGCTTACAGTCACATCCCGACTTTCCCATCTCACCATCATTTCCTGCGTTTTGCAATTCGAGAGGAACACTTCTAGTTCGTTGCCTTGTCTTTCGGACTCGCCACCGCCCCCCCAGGGTCTATACCAGGGTCATGGTGGCTGTCATGGCCATTCTCCACGCTGGGGGAGTGGTGGTACTGCCTTATCTGGACGACCTGCTGATCAAGGGTCCGTCCCTTCCAGCCTGCGAGGAATCCGTGGATATCAGTTAATACACTTTCTCGCCTGGGCCGGAAGATATATTTTGAGTAGTCTTCCCCAACACCGGTCCAGCAGATTTCCTTTTAGGGAATGATCTTGGACACATCCTGCGGTTTGGTCATTCTCCCCCCAGAAAAGGCCCGAGTCTTACAACAGGCAGCGCTGTCTCCTTCCCGAGAGGTTTCTCACTCCATACGTTTCATCATGATAGTTCTCGGAAGGATAGTGGCAGCGATGGGAGCATTACCATTCGCACAGTTCCATTTCCGCCGTTTACAACATGCGTTGCTGTTTCTTTGGAACGAGAACCGTTCTCCCTGGACCGCCGGTTCTTTCTGTCCCTGCGGGTCAGACGAGCCCCCAAGCGGGGGACACTGAAATCCTTCCTTGTTGTGAGTTCATTTTCCCCTTCACCGTTGATGTCTGATGAACTCCCTCTGCTGGTGAAGAGAGGTAGTGAAATTGATTGGGTTGGGAAGAACCTGTCATCTGAACAGGTGGAGCCTGATTGGACACCCGGAATCACTGAGTGGATATAAGGCAGCCGACGCCCTACAGGGGTGCTGGTGATCCTTTCTGCTCTGAGCTCTTGCAAACCAGTTCAGTACCTGTCTTCTGAAAGCTAAGTATTTGCTCTCTTATTTTTCCATGAGATATTGTCTGTTTACTTTGCCTGCCCTTGTTGGTACAGGCTGAGCTCCATTTTTGTCTCTGGTCAAGTTGATCTTTTGCTCAGTCTTCAGAATATACCTGAGTGCTGATATAGTGTTTTTGAAGTCTAGTGACTTCAGGGCCTTTTTTCTATCAGACGTGTTGGACATTATTTTGGCAGAATTTTTGCGGATTGCAGCCAGCATCTTTTCTGTCCTTTCCTGTTTAGTTGGTTAGGCCCCATCGTTTGCTCAGCCTGTCTTTCTGTCTGTGTTTGTGTTTTCATCTGCTTTTCGCCGACAATACATGTTGGGGGCTGTCTATTGCTTTGGGGGTCTGCTCTGGGGCAGTTTAGATTTCCCCTTTCTTTCTTTAGGCCTATTTAGTTCTCCGGCTGTGATCGAGGGGTCTAGGGCATCGTAGGAACCCCCCACGGCTACTGTTGGTTGTTGTGGATAGGATCAGGGGTCTGCAATCCGATAGCTACCAACCTCTCCGGTTTTCTGGACTTAGCTTGTGTTTTTGTTTTTTCCTCCTTCGGTGACTCATTCATAACACTTCCTGATTTGAGGGAACGTCTTTCTCCCAGGACGACGGTCGGTGCTGACCCTCCGACGCTAGTATTCTGGGCTGGGGTGCGTTTTTTTCTTAGTCACCACACGGCTCAGGGTCGTTGGTTAATTCAAGAGTCACATTTCCCCATCAACATCTTGGACATTCGAGCAATCAGATTATCTCTACTGAGTTTCCATCATCTCGCTGGTCACCTCAGCAGGATCCATTCCGACAACGCCACGCCTGTGGCGTATATCAACCGTCAGGGGGTTACTCAGAGCAGATGGCCATGCACGAAGTGAGTCACATCCTCCATTGGGCCAAGACCAACCATTCGCCCATCTCAACATTCCACACCCCGGGTGTGGACAATTGGGCGGTGGATTTTCTCGGTCGCCAAGGCCTTGCCTCAGGAGAGTGGTCTCTTCATCAGGAATTTTTTTTTTTTTCTCCTACGCCTCATTGGGGAACACAGAGACAGTGGGGTGTTATGCTGCTTGCTACTAGGAGGACACTAAGTAAACCAGAAAAAAAGCTAACTCCTCCCCTGCAGTATACACCCTCTCGCTGGATGAGAGATCTCCAGTTCAAGCTTAGTGTCTGTAGGAGGCACTTGGGTCTGGTTTCAGACCCCACTGTTTTTATTTTAATTTTGAATTTTTCTGTAAAATTTTATTTTTTAATTAACGGAGTGAAGGGAGCGACGGTTCCTTTCTACGGGCCGCTCTCCCCCGAACCAACAACAAGCAAGCACACGGAGTATACCTCCCCATACACTTTCCTGCGACCATTGGGGCTGATTCCTTTGACGATGATGATTCCTCTGGCGATGATTCCTTACGGTTCCGGTGATCCACCGATACGAGGGCAAGCGCAGGGAAGGAGAAGACTGGAACAGCGCTTCCGAATGCCCTGAATCAGCCCCATAGCTCTCCTTCCCCCTGCCCATAGGGAGGATCGATTGAACATACCCCTTTAAGAACTCCTCAAGCTCTGCTACATCAGCCCAGGAGGATGAGAAGACCTGCATGGATGGCCCCGGACAGCGCGGCCTGCCTGAGCACTGGAGTAGAGCTATGGGGTCGGGTCCTGGTCCCCGGGAGAGGCGCTGACCTTGTCTCAGCAGTGGTACACCGGCGCCCCATCGCGGCCCCCCACTCTTGGCGCAATCCTATTCTCGGGGGCCATGTCATTTACCTCAGCCTGCTCTGGACACGGGGTGTGAGGCACGCGCTCTGCCGGATATCGGGTGACACCACAGGGCCAACGCTTTTCCTCCCGGGGGGACACAGCACAGGACCGGGGTAAGCTGCATCTGCCCTCAGAACAAAGCTTAACGCCTTCCCAGCACATTCCCTGCAGCTTCAGATCAGACTCTGCCTTTAACCCTTTCAGGAGCGCTATGTCTCAATCTAAGGAGGCTAAACGGGCTGCTAAGAAGCATACTGCGTTTTTTACCGTTTGTACCACTTGCAAGGCTGCCTTGCCCAGTGCACAGACTAATCCGTTATGCTCGGACTGCGACCCCGGCCTGCGCTCAAACACCCCTCGCCGTCGCTGATGGGCTTCCTGCGTTTAGTATCCTGAGTGGGCTGCGTCCCTGTCACGGTCTGTGGAGTCACTGACCCAGGCTATATTCTCCTTCCAGGAGGACTCTTTTTGTCAGAAAGCGTCTTTACCTCCCGAGGAGGGCTCTGGCGACGGCCGGGAACCATCCACCAGCAGGGGCCGTACTCGTTCAAGGGATGGTCAGGTCTCAAGAAAGCGGACCCATGACGCGTCCCCTAGTCATGCTCGCGCCTCAGCATCTGTGACTCCTGTCTCTAGCTTTCCCTCTCCTGAGGTTCGCAGCGAACATGACTCTGAATTCGAATCTGACACGTCAGCCCCTCAGAATCCCCCCAAATGATCAAGAGTTGCTTGATTCTCTTATAGAATCAGTCAACAGGATTCTGGAGTTGGAGGAGGAAAATATTCCCGCTCCAGCACACGCTATCTCATTTAAGAAGACCAAACGTGTGCGCAGGTTATTGATAGGGAGAGGGTTAAATTAACCCTTCACGGTTGATCCAGTGATTTCTAAATTAATCCACAGGGCGTTGCTAGTAACTGGGAATGACCACACGGAGACGGGGGTCTCTGTACGGGAGGATCAAGACAGATCACTAGTCCCATTTATTTTAGTCACTACTTTTGTAATAATTTGCTTAATTATGCAAAGTTCTCATCTACCAATAGCATCATTTCATTTTATAAGCCAGTAATATTGCAAGAAAACCGGAAACTACATATATGTCCGTATCCAAATAACATAGAAAGTAGTATAATGGCATATTCTTCAGAGTAATACACCCCCGAGTCCCTTTACTCTGTCGCCTCATTGGGGGACACAGAACCATGGGT
Source organism: Dendrobates tinctorius (assembly GCF_039654945.1). Classification (NCBI taxonomy): domain Eukaryota; kingdom Metazoa; phylum Chordata; class Amphibia; order Anura; family Dendrobatidae; genus Dendrobates; species Dendrobates tinctorius. Next base: position 10,624,382 of record NW_027361939.1, on the reverse strand, counting down.
GTTATGCTGCTGTCCACTAGGAGGCGACACTATGCATAATCTGAAAAAGATTAACTATGGCTCCTCCTCTGCAGTATACACCCCTGGACGGCGTCAGCCTTCTCCAGTTTTTGCTTAGTGTCGCAAGGAGGCACACCTAAAGGATTTTCTTTTTTTCCGTTTTTTTCTTCGGATGACAGATGAAAAGTGGGTCTCCTCAGTGAGACTCACGGCATGGCTCCTTCCTCGGCCCCCTATTATGGGGTGCCCAGTTGAAGTTGAGATGGCGGTTCCCCATGTCGCCCCTTCCCCAGGCCTGCGGGTGCTGGTTCGAAGTTGAGACCCCCCCTCCTTCCCCAGTTCCTTTTGGTCTTGGGTTGAGGCGAGGAAGAAGCCCCCTGACTGTGACAGCAGCACCCTCCCTAATCCCCCTCTGGGCATTAGGTTGAGACGCAGGTAGGGTCAGTCCATGGCAACCTACGCAGCATCCAGGGACCCCAGCCAGCTGCGGGCTCCTGTCGGGGCCGGGGGCAGTGCAGGCAGGCATAGCACATGCAGACACAGGGTTCTATGCGCCCCTGTGTCTGCGGCAGCATTAGTCTACAGCGCCGCAGGGGAACCCACCACAGGGCCCCGCTTCAGGTTGTGGCCCCACCGCAGGTTGTGGCCCCACCGCTAGCCTGCCTTTCAATCCGGGGGGGTCCGGTAAAAATGCGACCAACCCACAAAGTGTCTTCCGGATACAAGATAGAGTTCACTTCCAGTCCACCGAACCGGTTCTTCCTCTCTGTTCCACCAAAACCGCCAGACAAGGCTCGTGCATTTCACCAGGCGGTCTCCTCTCTCTTTCAAGCAGGAGTCGTAGTACCGGTTCCCGTGACTGAACGCTTCCGAGGGTTCTACTCCAATCTACTAGACCTAAAACAACTCAACAAATATGTACGGGTCCGTCATTGTCGCATGGAGTCCCTTCGGTCCATGGAGCAGGGAGAATATCTCGCCTCCATAGACATACAAGACGCATACCTGCATATACCAATTGCTCCCGCCCATCAAAGATTTCTCAGGTTCGCGATCAACCAGGACCACTACCAGTTCGTGGCTCTCCCGTTCGGACTCGCCACGTCTCCCAGGACGTTTACCAAAATCATGGCAGCCACCATGGACGTTCTATACTCCAGAGGCATTGTAGTTGTTCCATACCTGGACGACCTTCTCATCAAGGCTCCCACCTTCAAGGACTGCGAGGTCAGCATCGCAATCGACACTGAGTCACCTGGGCTGGTTAGTCAACCTACAAAAGTCATCGACTACCCCAAGTAAGTCTCTGACCTTCCTGGGGATGCTATTCGACACCTCCAGGGGTCTGGTGCTCCTTCCCAGGGACAAGGCACTGGCTCTCCGTCTAGGAGTTCGCATACTCCTCTGTTATGATTGAGTCACCGAGGAGGAAAAAACAAAACACAAGCTCAGCCCAGAAAATCAGAAAGGTTGGAAACTAGCGGATTGCAGACCCCTAATCCTATCACACAACTAGCAGTAGCCGTGGAGTGTTCCTACGGTGATCCTAGACACCTCGTCACAGCCGGAGATCTAAAGAGAGAAAAGGGAAAAACTGACTGCCCCAGAGCAGACCCCAAAGCAATAGGCAGCCCCCAACATATGACAGTGAAGCAAGATGAAAACACTAACACAGATAGAAATATAGGTTGAGCAAACGATGGGGCCCAAGCTAACTAAAAAGGACAGGACAGAAAAGCTCCGAGAAATCCGAGAAAACTCTGCTAAAAATATTACCAACACAACTGATAAGCAAAAAGGACCCTGAAGTCACTAGACTTCAAACCCTTTATCAGCACTCAGAATATTCTGAAGGCAGAGCAAAAGAGAACACTGATCAAGGATTAAGAATCCAGCACACCCCCAGCCGGGGATGGCTGAACTCCAAAAAACAAGGTAAACAAAACCAAAACTAATAAGTTCAATAGCAGAGCAAAAACTTATCTTTGGGAAGCAGGAATCAGACTGGTCTCCAAGAACCAGCAGAGAAATCACCAGCCACTCAGAAGGGCGTCGGCTGCCTTATATCCAGTGTGAAGTTCCTGTTACCCAGTCACAATCCACCAGATCAGGTGTTTGGTTTCTTTCATCCAAATCAGCCTCACTACCTTCCTTCACCAGAAGAGGGAGATCCTCGGACACCAAAAGGTGAATGAACAGATGAGCTCACAACACTCCTCCGCAATCCCCCCGATCTCTCCGGTTTGCCATGAGAGTCCTTGGCAGGATGGCAGCGGCAATGGAGGCAGTACCATATGCACAGTTTCACCTCAGGCCTCTTCAACTAGCCATCCTCAAGTCCTGGGACAGGAATCCTTTCTCCCTCAACAGGGAGTTCCGGTTAACATCGGCAACCAGGAGGTCCCTGCACTGGTGGCTCAAGCCAACCTCACTGGCAACGGTAAAATCCTTTCTCTCAGGTCAATGGAAGTTTCTGACCACCGACGCGAGCCTGACAGGTTGGGGTGCGGTGCACCTACTTCACAGGGCAAGTGGTCACCAGTGGAAGCGAACATGCCCATCAACATCCTGGAAATTTGGGCCATCTTCCTTGCATTGAGAGCCTTTCGTCACTTACTGGCAGCCTCTCATATCAGAGTACAGTCGGACAATGCCACGGCGGTGGCATATGTGAACCACCAAGGCGGGACCCGCAGTACCCAGGCGATGAGAGAAGTGGCGAACATCCTCCACTGGGTGGAAGACACGAGGTCGGTACTCTCTGCGGTCCACATTCCGGTTGTGGACAACTGGGAAGCCGACTACCTCAGCAGACAAGGAATGGACTAGGGGGAGTGGTCTCTCCATCCCGAAATTTTCCGCCAGATCTGCCATCGCTGGGGGACCCCGGACGTGGACCTAATGGCATCCCATCTCAATGCCAAGGTCTCCAATTTTATGGCCAGGACACGCGACCCGCGGTCGCTCGGAGCAGATGCCCTGGTTCCAGCTTCTGTACGCTTTTCCACCTCTCCCCTTGATATCCAGAGTCGTGAGGAAGATCAAACAAGAGGGAGTTCCAACCATCTTAATCGCGCCAGACTGGCCCAGACATACTTGGTACGCCGACATCGTACAACTTACAGCAGACGTCCCCTGGCGTCTCCCCGACCATCCCGATCTTCTGTCACAAGGCCCGTTCTACCACCAGAACTCAGGGGCTCTCAATTTGACGGCGTGGCCCTTGAGACCTGGGTTCTAACCCAGGCAGGGCTCTCACCGGACGTCATTAGAACAATGATCAGGGCACGGAAGCCAGCCTCCGCCAAGATTTATTACCGTATCTGGAAAGCTTTCTTTACCTGGTGCAAATATCGCGGCCAGAACCCGCTCCCTTATTCCCTCCCAAAAGTACTTGGCTTTCTCCAATCGGGTCTGGATGCTAGGCTATCCCTGAGCTCGCTTAAAATCCAGGTGTCAGCGCTCTCGGTACTTTTTCAGAGACGTATTGCTAACAAGCCGCAAGTAAGGACTTTTCTCCAGGGGGTTTCCCGATTGGTTCCTCCCTACAGACGTCCACTGGAAACGTGGGACCTCAACCTGGTCCTGACAGCATTGCAGGCACCACCTTTCGAACCTCTTAAGGAAGTCCCACTCCGCCTTCTATCACAGAAGGTGGTCTTTCTGGTGGCAATCACCTCGCTACGCAGGGTGTCTGAACTGTCAGCACTCCCCTGCAGACGGCCCTTCCTGGCTTTTCACCTGGACAAAGTGGTTCTCCGTACAGTCCCATCCTTCCTTCCGAAGGTTGTGTCCAACTTCCACCTCAATGAGGAAATTTCACTGCCATCCCTTTGCCCAGTTCCGGTTCATAGAGTGGAGAAGGCTCTGCATACGCTTGACCTCGTCAGGGCATTGCGTATATACGTGTCTAGGACTGCACCCTTCCGGAAGTCTGATTCCCTTTTCCTTCTTCCGGAAGGCGTTCGCAAGGGTCTGCCAGCTTCCAAAGCTACCCTTGCCAGGTGGATCAAGTCCAACATACAGGAGGCTTACCGCCTTAACAATTCTCCTCTTCCGGCCGGTATCACGGCACACTCTACGCGGGCGGTAGGGGCCTCCTGGGCTATTCAGCACCAGCCTTCGGCACAACAAGTGTGTAAGGCGGCCACTTGGACTAGCCTACACACGTTTACAAAACACTAGAGTCCATACCCAGTTCTCAGCGGACGCGAGTCTGAGCAGACGGGTTCTGTAGGCGGCAGTGCCCCAAGTTTAGGGACCTGTCGGCACAATATTTGTCCATTGCTTCCCACCCAGGGACTTCTTTGGGACGTCCCGTGGTTCTGTGTCCCCCAATGAGGCGACAGAGTAAAGGAGATTTTTGTGTACTCACCATAAAATCTCTTTCACTTAGCCTCTAATTGGACACAGCTCCCACCCTGTTGCCCTTACGGGTCGTTGTTACGGTTGAGTTCTCATATTGTTCTTTGAGCTTGTACATAGTGGCCTTCTTACAGGCATGGTTATGTTGTTTCTGTTAACTTCCTCCTAATGCTTTTGCACAAAACTGGTGAAGGCTGACGCCGTCCAGGGGTGTATATTGCAGAGGAGGAGCCATAGTTAATCTTTTTCAGATTATGCATAGTGTCGCCTCCTAGTGGACAGCAGCATAACACCCATGGTTCTGTGTCCCCCAATTAGAGGCTAAGAGATAGAGATTTTACGGTGAGTGCACAAAAATCTCCTTTTCGTGGTGCAAGGATCATGGGGGATCCCCTCTGGTGTTTTCCATTCCAGCCATATTGGAATTCCTTCAATCCGTATTAAAGTCAGGCCTCGCGCTTAGCTCGCTCAAGGGTCAAATTTCGGCCTTGTCAGTGCTTTTCCAATGCAAAATTGCCACCAAACTTCAGGTCAAGACGTTCATCCAGGGAGTCTCCCATGTGGCGCCTCCTTATAGAAGGCCATTGGAATCATGGGACCTTAATCTGGTTCTCGGGGCCTTACAGGAGGCTCCTTTCGAACCGCTGCAGGACGTGCCACTGACCGTTCTCTTGGAAGGTGGTCCCCTTTCCTGCCATCCTCCGTTCCTGAATTTTCATCAGGACAAGGTAGTTTTCAGGATGTCCCCGTCCTTCCTGCCCAAAGTCGTATCCTCTTTCCATCTCAGCGAGGAAATTGTTTTGCCTTCTTTCTGTCCGACACCAGTCCCATTGAGAAGGTCCTCCACACCCTGGATGTGAGGGTCTAGCCGCTTCAAAGGCAACGCTAGCCAGATGGATTCGCTTGGCGATTCAGGAATCCTACCGTGTCAGGAACATGCCTGTCCCAGCAGGGATTAAGGCGCACTCTACCCTCTCAGTGGGGGCCACTCGGCACCAGGCCTTGTCAGAACAGGTCTGCAAGGCTGCGACTTGGTCCAGTCTGCATACTTTTACAAAACATTACCAAATTCTTTCTCAGGCCTCTGCGGATGCAGCTCTCTGCAGACGCATCCTGCTGTCGGCAATACCTCAGTGTTGACTCAGTGTACATGGGGTATTAGCAGATGTATGCTCCCCATCCAGGGACTTCTTTAGGATGTCCCACTGTCTGTGTCCCCCAATGAGGCGTAAGAGAAATAGGGATTTTTGTGTACTCACCGTAAAATCCTTTTCTCCGAGCCATTCATTGGGGGACACAGCACCCGCCCTGTTTAGCCTACTGGCTCATTTGTAGCATTCTTAGGTTTGACATAGTTATGGTTATTGTTGACTGTTAAAGGTCCTACTTATTTTTCACTGAACTGGAGATATCTCATCCAGCGAGAGGGTGTATACTGCAGGGGAGGAGTTAACTTTTTTTCTGGTTTACTTAGAGTCCTCCTAGTGGCAAGCAGCATAACACCCACTGTCTGTGTCCCCCAATGATTGGCTCTGAGATTTTACGGTGAGTACACAAAAATCCCCTTTTTCTCCTTCGTCTCATTGGGGGACACAGGACCATGAGTGTTATGCTGCTGCTGCCAGGAGGCTGACACTAAGTGAATATAGCAAAATTAGCTCCTCCTCCTCTTCTGCAGTATACACCTACCACTGGCTCCCGCCTGAACCAGTTCTTGCTTAGTGTCTGTAGGGGGCACATGGGTCTGCTATTCAGACCATAATTTATTATTTTCAATTTTTTAATTTTTACTTTTCAATTTCTATTCCTTTTAATGGATTACAGGGGCAACGGGTCCCTTCAGAGTTCCTAACTCCCCAAACCAACAGGTGGGAACGTGGAGTTTTGTCTCCACGTACCCCCTCCTGCACCGTTAAAAGGTATTCCCGAGCTTCTTTAGGGGCGACGGATCCCTTCAGGGTTCCGATCTCCCCAAACCAAAAACAGGCGGGTACATGGTGTCGCCTCCGCGTACCCCCTCCTGCACCATCAAAAGGTATGCCTGAGCTTTCTTTAGGGGTGACGGTTCCCTTCCCATCAACGGACGAGAACATGGCGTGTCGCCTCCAGGTACCCTCTTCTGAGCCAGGCTTATTTCAGCTGGGCCAACAGCCCTGCTCCATCCTAAGGAAGTCAATCCCTAGGATATCTAGAGGCCCTTATGGTGTTCGTGCGACCCCCACTGCATCAACACTGACGAACAGCGGCGATGGAAGGAGGCGGACGGTCCCTCTCCACCTCGCGGACAACGGGATGGTGGATGGGAAGGTTCCTGGAACCGTCCACATTGAAACAACGCTGAAGCCCAGTCATCCGTGGCAGCGCCATGCCGGGATGCACCGCTGGTGAGCCAATCCAGGTCGGCAGTGGGCCCCTGCAGCAGATTCTCAGGATGAGCGCCTGTCATGCGTGGGAGTAAAAATTGTGCCTTGTATGGGGCAGCATTGGTCTCTGGGCAGATTTATTTGCACAGGGTGCCTGTGCCCTACACGTGGTGTGCATCCCAGGGCACTCACTCCTCTTGGTTATCTGTTTTGATCTATGTGTGTGTTGGTATGCTGTAATGTCTATTGTCTGTAGAAGTCCTATCTGTAATGTAAAGTGCTGCGGATTGTGTTGGCGCTATAGAAATAAAATTTATTTATTTATCCCAATAGCAGCCCCCAGTGCAAACATGACTTACAAATGCATGCGGAATTCTTTCTCAGAGTTCCTCTGATTGCTTCTGACTGCAGCGGTCTCCCCCATGGCGTTCCCTTCCCTATGGTAACACTCCTGCCGGCCGCAGAAATTTAGGCCACGGATTGGGCCTATCCACGGCGCAAACTGAGGTTCCGCCCATCGGATGACGCTGCGCTCGTAGCCCTGCCCCCCGAACTGGCGCTTCTCGCTCACTGCGGAAAATTGCGAGATTTTCAAAATTTTCACCAATTTTCCGTTTTGTTTTTTTTTACAAATAAACGCAAGTTATTTGAATGAAATTTTACCACTAACATGAAGTACAATATGTCACGAGAAAACAATGTCAGAATCACCGGGAAGCGTTTCAGAGTTATTACCTCATAAAGGGACAGTGGTCAGAATTGTAAAAATTGGCCCTTGTCGGGTTAAGGGGTTAAAGGGGTTGTCAACTATCGTGACAACCCCCTTCTTAAATACCTGTGTTCCCCAAGTAAAAGACTATAACGCTTATACCCATCTCCCACAATGTCTGCTCCCGATCCCCCAGCACTGGTGTGAAGTTATGTCAGTCAGCGGGTGCTCACTGGCTGCCGCCTTGACCATTTAGTCAAAGGGGATGTCCCTTCTGACAGAAAATCGTTGATTAATTGGTGGCAACAGTGACGTGACAGAAGTGTCACGTAACCCACCTAGAAAAGCAGCGCGGACACAACTGAAACGGCTGGAGATGATCCATTGCTTATATTTCCTGTGGAGCCCTGAACTGATTAAGCAGGGGTTGTTTGCTGATAATTATCCATTGATGATAATATTCCGGAATGTGTTAATGCCGTGACTTTTCATTTATATGGTGGCTATTTATTAGTGATGTGCGAACGTGCTCAGATAATGTATTATCTGAGCATGTCTAGTGCTAACAGAGTGTCTTCGGTGCGCTCGGTTAATATGTTCCAGTTCTTGCGGCTGCATATCTCGCAGCTGTTCGACAGCCACAACTCATGAGGGATTACCTGTTTGTTAGGCAATCCCTGTATGTGTTGCGGCTGTCAAACAGCCGCGAGACATGTAGCCGGGGGGAACCCAACTTTTTTTATTGAGCATGCCAAAGACACTCGGTTAGCACCCGAGCATGCTTAGATAACACCTTATTTGAGCAAGTTCACTCATCACTACCATATATCACACAGTGGTAACCACTTTAACTAGCTTGACCCTGGGTATTATTTTATGTAACCCTAAGGACTACAGTCATTTTGTCAGGTTTTTTTTTTTTTTGGAAATATTCATATTCCCCCTCTTGTATTTAGACTGCAGGAGATGATCGAGAATGTGAAAATCAGCTGGTCCTGCTTCTCGGATTCAACACTTTCGATTTCATTAAGATTCTGAGACAGCATCGTATGATGAGTGAGTGCTCCCTTCCCCGTGGATTAAATTGTTTTATATCCACTAATTGCTTCATATTTCTCTGTCGATATTGAGCTTCTTACAATTTTCGGTTGACATAATAATCATTGGGATCGTTTTTCTTTTGTTTCCCCCCTCCCTCAGTCCTGTATTGTACTCTGTTGGCCAGTGCTCAGAGTGAAGCAGAAAAAGAGAGAATTATGAATAAAATGGAGTCTGACTCTGAGTTATCCAAATATTTGTACCAGTTACAGGAGACCGAAAAGGAGGATTTGATTCGGGTGAGTGGTAATGACTAGAGATGGGCGGACCGGACCCCTGGATGTTTGGGTTCCGCTGAACAGTTAAAAATAAAAGGTTTGGGTACTAGAACAGTACCCGGAACACATTCACTTAAGTGGGGACCCGAACATCTAGTGTTAGCCACCCTGTCATGTGCATGACAGCGCAGCAAACACTGCCTCTGATCGGTGGTAAATCATTACTGCTGGTAAAAAGATAGCTTAGCCCGCAGCTGCGATCAGAGGTAAAAAGCTTGCATCCAGTCATTGGCGTCGGCTGATGGGAATACGACTTGCCTTGGAGACCCACCATCACTGCTAAGGCAGCAGAACATAAGCAGTGCTTACAAACTCTTTCCTGTTGAGCTTGTCAGCATTGTTTTGATGCTGGTCAGGAGCGCTGGAGCTCGTAGTTACCTTCTAATTCTGGCCAACTTCGTTACAGTGCTTACGTGCTAGACAGTGACAGAGGTCGGTCTCCTGGGAAATGCGCTGTAGACAATATAAGTGTTCATAGCTCAACAAAGGTTGCAAATTTTAATTGAAAAATTACATGCCCTATACAATCGTGTATGGATCTGATCTGTTGACCATTGATGCTTGATGACAGCTTAGCTCTACAATTGAATCTATATGGAGGGGGTAATCTGCACTTTGGCAAGATTATTGCGGATAGGGGTGATATTAACTTATAGCCTCATTAGTGAAAGGAAGGTTGAGAATCGCACTTTGGGTCCTTTAGAGGTCACACTTAGTTTGTCACATAGTAGGCACATGCAGAGCATCTGTTTTGGGGGTAACTTGTAGTGGTTAAGGTCCTGGTAAACTGCACCTCAGCTACTTCTAGGCAATGTGGCTGCCCTGATTGTAAATCCTCTGCCACTGCTGCCACTTTGGGCTTTCTTGAAGATTTTGTTTCCAGCTACTGATTCTATGCTTACTTTGCCAATAGGAGGAGCGCACACGTAGGGAGCGGGTACGGCAGTCCCGCGTGGACACAGACTTGGAGAGCATGGAGATGGAGCAAGGTGGGGAGGTAAGTTCATAGCCTTGATAGGAAATTGAAGCACAATAACGTTTTCCTTTGCAGAGAAATCTAAATGCTGCGCCTTCTTCTCCCACAGTCGTTCACTCCACGTCAAGTCTTGGACCTTGAGGACCTGGTGTTTACTCAAGGTAGTCACTTCATGGCCAACAAACGTTGCCAGCTTCCTGATGGCTCTTTCAGGAGGCAAAGAAAAGGATATGAGGAAGTTCATGTACCTGCATTGAAACCAAAGCCCTTTGCAGCAGATGAAGTAAGTGAAAGGTGAATGGAAATGTTAATATCTGTTTGAATGAAAATTTAGGATGTAATTGTGTTTTGTTTTGTTTTTTTTCACTAGCATCTTTTGCCTGTTGAGAAACTTCCAAAATATGCCCAGGCAGGGTTTGATGGGTTTAAAACGTTAAATAGGATACAGAGCAAACTTTTCAAAGCTGCATTGGAAACGGATGAGAATCTACTTCTCTGCGCCCCCACAGTGAGTATTTTATGTAGTGCATGCTGGGAATAGTCGTACTCTGTGTTGATGGATAGTTTGTGACTCTGCTCCATTTGTGTCCATTAGGGTGCTGGTAAAACAAACGTAGCTCTCAAGTGCATGCTGAGGGAGATTGGAAAGCACATCAACGTAGATGGCACCATCAATGTCGACAACTTCAAAATCATTTACATCGCTCCCATGCGGTCTTTGGTACAAGAAATGGTGGGCAATTTCAGTAAGGTAAGAATTTTACCTGTGTCATGTGGACTCTTAGTTTGAACCCCTTTCATGGATTGCACCATGGGTTCAGATTTGTGTCCCTCACACTTATTCTTGTCTGTCCAGAGATTATCTACTTATGGGATCACTGTGGCCGAGTTGACAGGTGATCATCAACTGTGTAAAGAGGAGATCAATGCTACCCAGATTATTGTCTGCACACCGGAGAAGTGGGATATCATCACTCGTAAAGGAGGCGAAAGAACTTACACTCAGCTGGTCCGTTTGATCATCCTGGTCAGTTCCTCTTACTTGGCATCTCACTAATCTTTATATCAATCTCAGAAGATTGTCTCCTAACATTGCTCTTGTTTTTCAGGATGAAGTCCACCTCCTTCATGATGACCGAGGCCCTGTGTTAGAGTCTTTAGTTGCCCGAGCAATCCGGAACATAGAGATGACTCAAGAAGATGTGAGGTTGGTGGGCCTTAGTGCCACCCTGCCCAACTATGAAGATGTCGCTACTTTCCTTCGTGTTGATCCCGCTAAAGGACTCTTCTATTTTGACAACAGGTATTATTCGTCCTGCATGTGATTAATTCTAATCCCCCGATATTCTAACATTGATTTTTCTCCTACGCCTCATTGGGGGACACAGAGAAAGTGGGTGTTATGCTGCTGCCACTAGGAGGACACTAAAGACCCTGTCTCACTAAGAGATCTCGGTAGCGAGATCGCTGCTGAGTCACAACTTTGTCTTCTCTCTTTCAAACGTGTCGTCCTTTTGGGGAGAAACTGGACTAGCTCTTTTCTGATACTAAGGGAGGGAAAAGTAAATTCCTTCCTCAACACAAGGGCTGTTCGGCCGTTTCGCAACCAACAGCCGACGCGTCTTCGATCTTCTCGCAACAATTCTGGTTGGTCCTCTACTTTCTCTTCCAGATCAGGTCGATCCCCGCGAGGAGACAGAGGCTCCCAGGTCTCATATAAACCTAACTGCTCTTGGAAACCCAGGACTAGGGCTTCTGGATCTAGGGGAGCCAGATCTCATAGATCTACCCAACGACTTGTTGCGGTTTCAGGCAGGCACTGACAAAGTTGCGGCCGCCTACTTTCCTTCAGCCACACTTGCCTCTCAGTTGCCCACGACAAGTGGGTCAGGTAGTTGGTGTCCTCCGGATACAAGATAGAAGTTTTTCCTTTCCTATGCCCCAAGGAAAAGACAAGAGCCTTCCTTCAGGCTGTTCAGGCTCTGATAAGGGACGGAGTCATCATTCCGGGCCCTTATCACGAGAGCTTCATGGGTTTTTATTCAAACCTTTTTTTGTGGTTCCCAAAAAGGACGGGACGATCCGACTCATTCTGGATCCCAAACTGTTAAATCAGTTTATCAGTTGTCACTTCCATGGAAAAAGGGAAAGTTCCTAGCATCCATCGACATCAAGCACGCTTACTTTCACATTCCGGATCTGCCCGTCTCACCAGCAGTTCCTGCGTTTTCTTGCAATTCACGAGCAATACTTCCAGTTCCTTACCTTGCCCGTCAGACTCGCCAACGCCCCCAGGATCTTTGCTAGGGTCATGGCGGCTGTCATGGCCATTCTCCACTCACGGGGAGTGGCTGTGTTGGTGTATCTGGACGACCTGCTCATCAAGAGTCCGTCCCTTCCAGCCTGAGAGGAATCCGTGGACATAACAGTGATACACTTTCTCGCCTGGGCTGTTACATAATTTTCAAAAAGTCTTTCCCAAAACCGGCTCAGTAGATGTCCTTTTTAGGAATGATCTTGGACACTTCCTGCGAGATGGTCATTCTCCCTCCAGAAAGGGCCGAAGCCTTACTTCAGGCAGTGCGGACTCTTTAACCACCGGTTTCGCGCTCTCTTCATTTCAGCATGGGAGTTCTCGGAAAGATGGTGGCAGCGATGGAAGCAGTTCCATTGGCACAGTTCCACCTCCGTTCCTTACAACATGCATTGCTGTTAGCTTGGAACAAGAACCCGTTCTCCCTGGATCGTCGGATCCTTCTGTCCCTGTGGGTCAGGCAAGCCCTCAGTTGGTGGACAATGAGGTCCTCCCTGAATCAGAGGAAGTCTTTTCTCCCAGTGAAATGGTTGGTAGTATCCATCGGCGCACATCTTCTTGACTGGGGTGCGGTCTTTTGTCACCACACGGCACAAGGGTCGCTGGTCAACCCGAGAGTCACGTCTCCCCGTCAACATTTTGGAGATGCGAGCGATCAGATTAGCTCTACAGAGTTTCCACCATCTCCTCGCAGATCACCCCATCAGGATCCAATTCAACAACGCCACGGCTGTAGCGTATATCAATCGCCAGGGAGGTATCCGTAGCAGGATGGCCATGCACGAAGTGAGTCACATCCTCCATTGGGCCGAGTAGAAAATTGGACAGCAGATTTTCTCAGTCGCCAAGGCATCACCTCGGGAGAGTGGTCCCTTCATCCGGAAGTCTTTCAGCAGCTTTGTCATTGTTGGGGGACTCCGGATGTGAGTCTCATGGCCTCAAGACTAAGCAACAAGGTTCCTCGGTTTGTTGCGCGATCCATGCGCCATCGGAGCGGACGCCCTAGTTCTGCCATGGCACCGGTTCCGGTACATCTCTTCCCCCCCCCCCCTTTCCTTCCGGGGGTCATCAAGATCAGAGCGGAGGGAGTACCAGTGATCCTAGTCGCGCCAGATTGGCAGCGCCGAGCATAGCATGCAGAACTAATACAACTAGTCGCCGACGACTCCTGGCGTCTTCCAGATCGCATGGATCTACTTTCGCATGGCCCGAGATTCCACCAGAACTCCGATGTCCTGTCTTTGACGGCGTGGCCATTGAATCCTGGGTTTTACCACAGGCTCAGTTCTCTCACGACGTGATTTCCACCATGATTAGTGCTAGGAAGCCTGTGTCATTGCGCATCTATCACCGCACCTGGCAAAACCTTCCTTTTGCGGTGCAAGGATCATGGTCGATAACATCTGATGTTTTTTCATTCCGGCCATATTGGAATTCCTTCAATCTGAATTAAAATCATGCCTCACGCTTAACTCGCTCACGGGCCAAAGTTCGGCCTTGTCAGTACTTTTCCAACGCATAATTATCACCAAACTTCAGGTCAAGATGTTCATTCTGGGAGTTTCCCATGTGGCGCCTCCTCATAGAAGGCCTTTGGAATCATGGGACCTTAACCTGGTTCTCGGGGCCTTACAGGAGGCTCCTTTCGAACCGCTGCAGGACGTGTCACTGTCCGTCCTTTCTTGGAAGGTGGTCTTCTACTGGCAATTACGTCAATCAGGTCAATCAGATGAGTTTCGGAATTGGCAGCCCTGTCCTGCTGTTCTCCGTTCCTGAATTTTCATCAGGAAAAGGTAGTTCTCAGGGCGTCCCCGTCCTTCCTGCCCAAGGTCATCTCCTCTTTCCATCTCGACGAGGAAATTGTTTTGCCTTCCTTTTTGTCCGGTGCCAGTCCATCACATTCAGAAAGCCCGCCACACCCTGGATGTGGTTAGGGCGATAAGATGGTATATCTTGCGGACAGCTCCCTTCCATAAGTCAGATGCCCTGTTCATGCTTCCAGAGGGGCATGGGAAGGGTCTAGCCACGTCAAAACCATGCTAGCCAAGTGGATTTGCTTGGAGATTCATGAATCCTACTGTGTCAGGAACGCGCCTGTCCCAGCGAGGATTAAGGTGCACTCTACCCGTTCAGTGGGCGCCTCTTCGGCCATTCGGCACCAGGCCTTGACAAAACAGGCCTGCAAGGCTGCGACTTGGTCCAGTCTGCATACTTTTTACAAAACATTACCAAATTCATTCTCAGGCCTGTCCACAATGCTGCAACTTGGTCCAGCCTGCATACCTTTACAAACATTGCTTAATTAATTCTCAGGCCTCTGCGGATGCAGCTCTCGGCAGACGCAGCCGGCAATCGGCAGTACCTCAGTGGTACTTGGGGTATTAGCAGATGTATGCTCCCCACCCAGGGACTGTTTTAGGACGTCCCACTGTCTCTGGGTCCCCCAATGAGGCGTAGGAGAAATAGGGATTTTTGTGTACTCACCGTAAAATCCTTTTCTCCGAGCCAATCATTGGGGGACACAGCACCCACCCTGTTTAGCCTATTGGCTCACTGTAGCATTCTTAGGCTTTGACTTAGTTATGGTTATTGTTGACTGTTTATGCTCCTACTGCTTTTTTCACCAAACTGGAGAAATCCCAGCCAGCGAGAGGGTGTATACTGCAGAGGAGGAGCTAACCTTTTTCTGGTTTACTTAGTGTCCTCCTTGTGGCCAGCAGCATAACATCCACTGTCTGTGTCCCCCAATGATTGGCACGGAGAAAAGGATTTTACGATGAGTACACAAAAATCCCTATTTTTTTACATCCTTTAAATTGAGTTGTGCTGTTTCATAATCTATTCTTTTTTATATATAGTTTTCGTCCTGTACCTCTGGAGCAAACATATGTTGGGATCACAGAAAAGAAGGCTATCAAACGTTTCCAGATCATGAATGAGATTGTTTATGAGAAGATTATGGAGCATGCTGGGAAAAACCAGGTGTGTATGCTAACTAGGGGTATGTCCACATGTAGCATTTTTGCAGCGTTTAATTTTATTTATCTTTTTCAGCAGTAAAAACTAGTGGTGTCAGCAAAATTGCTGTGTAAAATATATCTGTTTTTGCTGCATTGTTTTGTGCATTTCCTAGTGTTTTCTTTTACCATTTATTAGAATGGGTGAAAAATACTGCAAAAAAACGCTGAAAGAATTGACATCCTGCAGATTTAAAAAAAAACATTGAGCAGCTCAAAAAATGCAAGGAAAAAAGTGTGCGAGAGATTTTTGGAATCTCATTCACATTCCTGGTACAGTAAAACAGCATTTTTACTGCAGAAAAAAAAGCTGCAAAAATGTCACTTGTGAACTTACCCTTATGCCGCTCTGATATTGTGGTTCAAGGGGAGACTGCCATGATAGAGACCATCTGTGTCTTCGTCCCAAATTCAGTAGCCTTCTAGGCATATGTGAGTGTTCATTTGTCAGGTTAGGAGACCCACAGTCAGTATGTATATGACGATCTGCAATCAGTATGTACATGACGGTCCACACTCTGGCCATGATGCGTGGATGTGTGAATCCCCACGTAAAGCAGTGTGACTTGTCAATCACTTTGTAATATAGTGTTAATTTTTTTACATTAGGTACTGGTTTTTGTCCATTCCCGGAAAGAAACTGGTAAAACTTCCCGTGCCATCAGAGATATGTGTCTGGAGAAGGATACGTTAGGTCTGTTCCTCCGTGAGGGTTCTGCATCAACTGAGGTGCTGCGTACAGAGGCTGAGCAATGCAAGGCAAGTTATCCGTCTTTTATTGTACCTCTTTTCTCTACTTGGTAATCTTTATTATTTACAGCGTTTTGTGATTTCTGTAGAATTTGGAGTTAAAGGATCTCCTGCCATATGGATTTGCTATCCATCATGCAGGTATGAGTCGTGTGGACAGGACTCTAGTGGAAGATCTATTTGCTGATAAGCACATTCAGGTGAGCATGCTTCAGGTGTGCTGAAAAATGACACACAACTTATGTGCTTTTTGTATAAAAATGTCTTTCCATGCCCCGGTCTCGCCACCTCTGCATCTGTCACTTCTCCCCCCTCTCTGTTGTTGAAGTTATTCCCGGGGCTGGCCCACAGACTCGTTTCTAGTTAAACCAGCCCCCTCCTCCATCATAGTTTATACAGAGATGGGTAAGTATATATATGAGTCTGACTGCCATCCTCCCTCAGGTATATCACCGCCTGAGAGAGGGGTAAGGAAGCTCTTTTCTTCGTGGAAAGTGGGCTGAATTGGTGTAGCTTTCATAATTAAAGTACATCAGTAACTTTTATTACTTGTTAGATATGATCATTTTTTTAATTCAGCCTAAAGTTAGTCTGCCATAAAATAATGCCTTCTAGTAATATATGATGGTAAAATGCTGCCCAATGTACTAATTCACTGATATATGGTTTTTTGTAGGTCTTAGTCTCCACAGCCACGCTGGCCTGGGGTGTGAATCTTCCAGCTCATACAGTTATCATCAAAGGGACTCAGGTTTACAGCCCAGAGAAAGGCAGGTGGACTGAGCTGGGAGCCCTGGATATCTTGCAAGTCAGTATTAATGCTTGATGACTAGTGATGAGCGAATGTGCTTGGCCACATGCAACCCCTGCATGTATTGTGGCTATCGAACAGGTGCGAGACATGTAGCCGCGGGGACTCGGACATGTTATTCGAGCACGCCGAAGACACTCAGTTGCACCCGAGCATGCTCTGATAACATCTTATCCGAGCACTTTCGCTCATCACTATTGATGACCATTTGCCTTAACATCACGTACAACTACAGATTGTGTTTGTCCTGAATCTGACCAGTAAAAAAAAAAAATTTATTTTTTTTTTTTTACATTAGATGCTGGGTAGAGCCGGGCGTCCTCAGTATGACACAAAAGGTGAAGGTATACTCATCACCTCACATGGGGAACTGCAGTATTATCTGTCCCTCCTCAATCAGCAGCTGCCCATTGAGAGTCAGATGGTGGCCAAACTCCCAGACATGCTAAATGCAGAGGTGGTCCTTGGAAATGTACAGAATGCTAAGGTACGTGTTTATTTTTTTAAAATCCCTTCTCTTCGTAGAGGCCGGTGAGAGGAACTCGTCAGGGTGGTTAGGTTTATCAGTTCTTGAAGAGTCATGAGACTATTCCGTCGGCTTCTTCCTGAACCGTAGCTAAAAACTACTCTTCATTGTTTTTAGGATGCTGTGAACTGGCTGGGATACACCTACCTGTATATTCGGATGCTTCGCTCACCCAATCTTTATGGAATCTCCCATGATGATGTGAAATCTGATCCATTACTCGAGCAAAGGCGCCTGGACTTGATCCACACAGCAGCTCTTATGTTGGACAAGAACAATTTGGTCAAGTATGACAAGAAGACTGGTAATTTCCAGGTAAAATACCAAGGACTGACTTTATGCTGGAAGAATGAATATACTAAATGATCCCTTTATCCTATTATTGACCTATTTTTTTTATATATCTATTTATCATTAAGGTCACTGAATTGGGTCGTATCGCAAGCCACTACTACATCACTAACGATTCGGTGCAGACTTACAACCAGCTCCTGAAGCCGACCCTCAGTGAGATTGAGTTGTTTCGTGTCTTCTCCTTGTCCTCAGAGTTCAAAAACATCACCGTCAGAGAGGTGCGTATATTCTTAATCCAGTGGGACAATGTCCATAAAGTTGGTTGGTTTTATTCCTTGTGCAGAGACATCATTTCTCTATCGCTTCATTGGGGGACACAGAGACCATGGGCTGTATGCTGCTGACACTATGCACAAAAAAAGGTTAGCTCCTCCTCCGCAGTATACACCCCACCAACCGGCAGGAATTTCCTCAGTTTAGCTTAGTGTCAGTAGGAGGTGGACACGGGTCTTTTATTAGACCCATATCTACCTCGGTGTGCGTCGTTCCTTTTCAGGGTCCCGGGGGGGATACAGTGTGATCAGTCACAACTGTACTCCCACAAAGAGACTGAGTACGGCGTGTACTGCCATCCCGTATCCTCATAGCTCTCCGCAGCAGGACCAGGAGCTTTGCACAGGTGCGTGCCTGCTATACGGATGGTCCTTGCCCCCCGCCTCCCACCCACTCGCCTACCAGAGCCTGTCGGTCGGACGAGGCGCGAACACGGGGGAAAAAGACTCAGACAGCGTTAGATTTACAAGGTACCTTTATTGAAGACACCACTGGAGGATTCTTCGGAGCGGCACAGGGCAGTGCCGCAGGGTCCTCAGCTGCCTGCGCCTCCCGGCGGCCGCCGCACTTTCTATTGCGCCACGTGCCAGGCTGCGGTGCGGTACTTTCATTCTTATGCGGGCGTATCCTGAGGGTTTTTTTTTTTTTCTGGCGGCGGTTTCTTCTTGGGTGGCTGCGGCAGCGCTGCAGGACTTCCGCGCCGCCCCACGCTGACAGGCGGCCGCCAATACTAATTTAGTCCCCGGCTTCATTTCGGGCCTACTCGGCCGTCGCGGCCACGCCCCCCACCCTCTCTCATAGGCGGGCTGCTCTCCCGCCCGTTCTAGTACCACCCACCCTCCTAGCCTGTATCTGGGCAGCGGGCGGTCTTCTCTTCGGGTCAGGCGGCTAGCTCCAACCTTCTCTCCTGATTCGCGCGTTCCTTTTACCTCAGGCTGCCGCCATCTTTGCAGCCTGTCAGCCGGACGCCTTTGAGGACACCGGACAGCGGAAAGGGGTCCCTCGTTATCCTCTACTGCAGCCCTGCATCTCAGACGAGCTGGGCACATCGCCTTTCGGGACACCGGACCGTGAGTAGCTGACACCCTCCTCTGACACCCTCCTTTGCCTTCTGTCCCCCAACCTTCCGGCATCTCCTCGGGGTTCTTTCTTTTCTTTCATTATGTCTAACCCCAAGCCGGAACGTGCCCGTCCGCCAGCACCCACTGGAACTTTGGTCAAGTTCTTTGCATGTTCCTCTTGTAATCGCAAACTTCCCTCAGGTCAGCCCACTTCCCTCTGCTTAGACTGCAGTAATCCCATTCAGCCTGATGCCGTCCAGGAACCATCTATTGCGCCACGTGAGAGTGAACCCCCCATTCCTGGCTGGGCCTCTTCTCTATCACAATCAGTGGTGGACCTCACCAGGGTGTCTCAGTCCCTAGTGGCCATTCTTGATAAGTTGCCCCTGGACACTTCTGCAGGGTCCAGCAGGTCGCAAGGGGTTCCATCTGAGCCAGCCAGCAGAAGCCGCGAAAGACCCAGGCAGGATCTCCGGCCGGAATCCTCTCCTGACCTGGTCTCTCCACATAGTCCTTCCCAGCAGTCGCCTTCCCGTGCCTCCTCACCCGAGTCAGGTGAAGCGTTCTTGGATGCGTCATCCGAAGAGGTTTTAGAGCTGGATTCGGACCAGGACGCAGACATGAAGGTTACGGTACAGAACCTCATTGCTGCGATTAACCACACCTTCGAAATCACAGACTCCCCTGCGAAACCCTCAGATCAGGAGGTTTCGTTCAGACGGGCAGAAACACCTTCCAGAGTCTTCGCCTCCCACTCTGAGTTTGGCAAGATCCTTACCAGGGAGAGAGAAAACCCGACGCTTTCAAAGAGGGAAGCGCCTCGGCGTGCTCTATCCATTTTCAAAAGAGCTCACCGACAACTGGTCGGCTTCCCCCTCTGTAGACGCTCCCGTGTCCAGACTATCTAACAACACGGTCCTCCCGATATCAGGTGTGGCGTCGCTAAAGGATTCTAATGACAGAATTATAGGATCCTTAGCAAAGTCAGCATTCGAAGTGGCTGCGGCGGCGCTAAGCCCAGCCTTCACTTCATCTTGGGTAGCAAAGGCCATAGCTACTTGGGTGGAGGATCTCCGCAAGGGCATCCTAGATAAAGCCCAACCGGAGCAATTGGCCGAACTGGCTAACCAGATCTCCCATACAGGGGATTATCTGCTCTCAGCCTCCTTGGATGCCGCGTCTTGCGCGGCTCAGGCGTCCAGCAACGTGGTGGCAATCCGACGTACAATTTGGCTCAAGGCTTGGCAGGCGGATTTGTCTTCAAAAAAGTCCCTTACCAATCTGCCTTTTCAGGGAGCGCGTCTCTTTGGATCCCAGCTGGACCAGATTATTAAGGACGCCACTGGAGGCACCAGTTCCCTCCTCCCTCAGTCCAAGCCTCATAGGCCTCCGCTAAGGCGTCTGTTTTGGCCCTTTCGGTCTTTCCGCCGCTTCGCTACGGCAGAAAACTTTTCTAACCAACAGAGGCCGCAGGCACGCCAGGATAGAAAGAAGGTCTTCAGACCCACTCCCTCCTGGCGATCTCACTCCTCCCAGGGCAGATCCTCCGAGTCCACATCTGGTCAGTCCACATCAGCATGACTATCAACGAAGTCCCGAGGGTCCTTCCCAACTGGACGGTCAACTCCTTTTCTTCAGAGACGTCTGGCTTGCCTCAGTAGAGGATGCTTGGGTCAGGGAAGTTGTATCTTCAGGATACAAGATAGAGTTTGTTTCTCGTCCCCGGGATCGTTTCTTCGAGTCCTGACCTCCAAAAGACCCTGCCTTAGTTCCGGGTTTCTTTGCATCCATCGCCTCTCTCCTCAGTTCCGGGGTGATTGTGCCTGTTCCCGAATCAGAACGTTTCACAGGGTTTTATTCAAACCTGTTTGTAGTGCCGAAAAAAGACGGTGCAGTTCGTCCCATCCTGGATCTCAAGTTACTGAACAAGAGGGTCCGACTGCGTCATTTCAGGACGGAGTCTCTTCGGTCGGTAATCGCTTCCATGGAGGCGCAGGAGTTCATGTGTTCAATAGTCATTCAAGATGCCTATCTACATGTTCCCATCTTTCCCGGGCATCAGAGATTCCTGCGTTTTGCGATTCACCAGGACCACTACCAGTTCGTTGCACTGCCGTTCGGTCCCGCCACCGCACCCAGGGTTTTTACAAAGATCATGGCGGCGTTGATGGCCTTGTTGAGGATCAGAGGTCTCGTTCTTATTCCATACCTCGACGACATTCTGATCAAAGCTCCGTCTTTTCACCAGGCTCGCCAAAGTCTTACCATCGTCCTCGACACCCTGTCCAATTTTGGGTAGCTCGTCAACAAAAAGAAGTCCTGCCTTGTTCCGACACAACGTCTGGTGTTTCTGGGCCTATTGTTCGACACTCGTCGATCGAGGGTTTTTCTCCCAGAGGAGAAGATAGTTTCTCTGCAGCGAGAGGTACGATCGCTGCAGACCACACGACTTCCTTCTCTCCTGACAACCATGAAAGTTCTAGGAAAGATGGTGGCGTTGACAGAAGCGATTCCCTTAGCTCAATTTCACTCCAGACCCCTCCAACAGGCCATCCTGTCTCAGTGGAACAGGTCTGTTCTTTCCCTGGATCGTCCAATTTGCCTTTCATACCGGGTCAGGCAGTCCCTTATTTGGTGGCGGACGTCACCTCTCATTGCCCTAGGACGGTCATTCCTTCCCATTCACTGGCAGATTGTGACAATGGATGCCAGCCTCCTCGGCTGGGGGGCAGTGTTTCGCAATCACACTGTTCAGGGTCGGTGGTCGACTCAAGAGACGGCTCTGCCGATCAACGTCCTCGAGATACGGGCGATCTATCTGTCTCTCATTCACTGGGAGAGACTTCTCAGGGGCCTGCTAATCCGTATTCAGACAGACAATGCCACAGCGGTGGCATTTGTCAACCACCAGGGGGGGGACACGGAGTGCCTCAGCCCTAGCGGAAGTGTCCAAAATTCTTCACTGGGCAGAGGTTTCTGTCCCAACAATATCTGCGGTGCACATTCCCGGCGTGGACAACTGGGCCGCCGATTTTCTCAGCCGCGAGGGTCTCCCGGCGGGAGAGTGGTCCTTACATCCGAATGTATTTCATCAGCTTTGCCGTCGTTGGGGAACTCCGGATGTAGACCTGCTGGCGTCTCGCCTCAACAGGAAAGTCCCACAGTTTGTATCCAGGGCTCGAGATCCTCTCGCTGTGGGCGCCAACGCTCTGACCATTCCTTGATCTCAGTTCGAGCTCCCCTACCTGTTCCCTCCCCTTCGCCTTCTTCCCAAGCTGTTGAAGAAAATCAAAGCAGAAGGAATTCCAGTCATCCTCATCGCCCCGAATTGGCCCAGAAGGTCTTGGTTCGCGGACATCGTCAACCTTCTCGCGGACGCCCCCTGGAAGCTTCCAGACAGAGCAGATCTGCTGTCTCAGGGCCCGATTTGCCACCCCAATTCTCGGTCACTCAATTTGACGGAGTGGCTGTTGAGACCGAGGTTTTGAAACGATCAGGTTTTTCTGATCGGGTTATTCATACCATGATCCGGGCCAGAAAGCCATCGTCTTCCAAAATTTATTACCGTACTTGGAAAGCCTATTTCACTTGGTGCGAGGCCAATAACATTCCGCCCATGTCCTTTTCTCTCCCTTCTGTCCTTGCATTTTTTCAGGCAGGCCTTGATGCGGGCCTTGCCCTCAGCTCTTTAAAAGGTCAAGTCTCTGCGCTATCCATTTTGTTTCAGAAGACGTTGGCCTCCTGTCCTCAGGTCAAGACCTTCAGGGAGTGGCTCATGCGGCTCCTCCATACCGCGCGCCCGTACATCCATGGGATCTTAATCTGGTTCTCGAGGTTCTGCAAGGTCCTCCCTTTGAACCTCTCAGGCAGGTTTCCCTATCTCTGCTTTCATAGAAAGTGGCCTTCCTAGTAGCCGTCACCTCCATCCGGCTCGTGTCGGAATTGGCGGCCCTTTCTTGTCATTCCCCTTTCTTGGTGCTCCACCAGGACAAGGTTCTATGGCCTCCGCCTTCTTTCCTTCCTAAGGTGGTGTCCACTTTCCACCTGAATGAGGATATTGTTCTCCCGTCCTTTTGTCCGGGTCCAGCTCACCCTTGGGAGCGATCCTTGAAAAAGCTGGACTTGGTCAGGGCGATGAAGGTCTAGCTAGCTAGAACGACTCCTTTGAGGAAGTCAGACTCTCTTTTCATCATTCCAGATGGTGCGCGGAAAGGTCAGCCGGCCTCCAAAGCTACTATTGCTCGCTGGATCAGATCGGCAATTTTGGAGGCCTACCGGATCAAGCATCGAGTGGCCCCTCCTGGAATTAGAGCTCACTCTACCTGGGCAGTGGGTGCCTCCTGGGCGGTGCGCCACAGAGCTTCCGCGCTGCAACTTTGCAAAGCTGCAACCTGGTCATCTGTTCACACGTTGGTGAAATTCTACAATGTCCACACCTACGCTTTGGCGGATGCCAGCCTAGGTAGAAGGATCCTGCAGGCAGCGGTGGTGAGTCCGCTGGCCTGATGGATGTTTGTTTTCCCTCCCCAGGGACTGCTTTGGGACGTCCCATGGTCTCTGTGTCCCCCAATGAAGCGATATAGAAAACAGGATTTTTGGGTTGCTTACCGTAAAATCTGTTTCTCGGAGCCTTCATTGGGGGACACAGCACCCTCCCATATTCTACAACTCCTGTTCTTATGTTGTTGGTTATGTACAGTTGAGTTGTCTGTTGTGTTTCAATCTATTCTGTTACTTCTCCTACTGCTTTCTCACTAACTGAGGAAATTCCTGCCGGTTGGTGGGGTGTATACTGCGGAGGAGGAGCTAACCTTTTTTTGTGCATAGTGTCAGCCTCCTAGTGGCAGCAGCATACACCCCATAGTCTCTGTGTCCCCCAATGAAGGCTCCGAGAAACAGATTTTACGGTAAGCAACCCAAAAATCCTGTTTTTTTTCACGCTTGCCTTTTAAGGCAGATTAGGTTTCTTTGCACATTTTGATATTTTGATTTTGTTTTTCAGGAAGAGAAACTGGAATTACAAAAGCTTCTGGAACGAGTACCAATTCCTGTGAAAGAAAGTATAGAGGAGCCAAGTGCAAAAGTGAGACTTGTACCATAATTTTACTTCTGATGTGATCCCAGCACTTCGCCCTCATATGTCATCAACTGTTGGTTGGTTGCTCGTCTTATTTTCTAGATCAATGTCTTACTCCAAGCCTACATCTCACAGCTGAAGCTAGAAGGGTTTGCTCTGATGGCAGACATGGTGTATGTCACACAGGTATGATCCTGCGTCATCATTACTTAATGTTTTACCTATTCCTTTTTAGAAGCCAGAAAATACAAGACCTAACAATTAAAGGGAACCAGTCAGGTCTGCCATGGCCACCAATTCAGTTAAGTGCTTTAAAATGAAGATTTTGGGTACCTACCATAAAATCTGTTTCTCAGAGCCTTCATTGGGGCAACACAGGAAACCATTGGTGTATGCTGCTAACACTGTACAAAAAAAGTTAGCTTCTTCCCAGCAGTATATACCCACCAGCTGGCAAGAAGCTAATTACTTAGTGAAAAAGCAGTAGGAGAAGCAACAGGTATACAACAATCATAACATAACCAGAACCAACAATAAACAAGGGTGGGTACTGTGTGCCTCTAATGAAAGCTCTACGGTAGGTACCCAAAATCTTAATTCCTCTATCGTTTTATTGTTGGACATAGGAAACCATGGGACATTCAAAAGCAGTCCCAAGGCTGGAACAGTAGTACTCTCAAGTCAAAGCTCAGGCAACTGCGACTTGTAGGACCTTTCTTCAGAGGTTCGCATCCAATGAGTCGTAGGTGTGAACCTTGTATAACTTGGGAAAGGTATGAATGGAAGACCATGTTGCAGCCTTGCACATCTGTGAGGCCGACTCCTAGTGGCGGACGGCAAAGGAGGGCCCCCACGGCGCGGGTGGAGTGCGCTATGACTAAAAGTGGATGCATTCTGTTCCTTTGTTGGTAGTCTTCCAGAATGGCAGAACGAACCCAGCAGGCAATGGTAGACGTGGAAGCGGCCAAGCCTTTGAGGACCGTCAGGGAATTATGAACAGCGAATCCACATGTCTGACGGGTGCTTTCTTGGAAAGGTAGAGACGGAGAGCTCTTACCAGGTCCGGTTTGTTTAGAGACTGCTCTCAATGATAAGGGGATGGACAAAGGGAAGGAAGAACAATATCCTCATTGAGGTGAAATGCAGAAATCATCTCAGGAGCAAAGGATTGTATCGGATGTAGCACTACCTTGACCTGATGGAACACTAGATAAGGGGAATGACAAGAGAGCTGCGAGTTCGGAAAACTTGTCTGGTAGAAGTGATGGTGACCAGAAAGGCAACTTTCCAGGAAAGAGTGAAAGAGAAATTTCTCATGGAGGTTCGAATGGTGACTCTTGAAGAACAATAAGCACTAGATATAGGTCCCAAGTAGTAGTGGGCAAACCCCTGAATGTTCAGGTTCAGCTGAACAGAAATAGCAAAGTTTGGTTCGAGTAACAGAACAGTACCCGAACCCCATTCACATGAACGGAGGGCCCAAATATCCAGTGTTTGCCATTCTGTCATGTGCAGGACAGTGCGGTAAACACTGCCTTGGATTGGTGGTAAGATCATTACCGCCGGTTAGAGAACTGCGGCTCCCATGCTCTCAGATGACAGCGTTTGCATGCAGCTGTGACCGGAGGTAAAAAGTTTACCTCCAGTCACAGGCATCAGCTGATGAGACTAGTACTCCCATCAGCCTAACTCTGCTGCTGCCGCTCATAACAGCAACAGCAGGTGGCGGCTGATGGGGGAGTATTCATCTACCGGTGTCTGCGCTATAAATTAAATTTAAAAAATTGTGTTCGACTCCCCTGTATTTTTGATAACCAGCAAGGGAAAACTGACAGCTGCGGGCTGCAACCCTCAGCTGTCAGCTTTAGCAAGGCTGGTAATCAAGAACAGAGGGGTTCCCGTGTCTTTTTTTTTTTTTTTTTTTTAATCCAAAAAACCATCCATGCTAAAGCAGACAGCTGGGGGGCTGATATTCTCAGGCTGGTGAGGTGCCATCGATGTTGCCCCTTTCCCCAAAGCCTAAAACAAAAAACAGCCCGCAGGCATCCCAGAAAAGGCGCATCTATTAGATTTGCCAATTCTGATTCTTTACCTGGCAATGCAAAGGTGACATCAGCCTCACAAATATGAACCCCACTTGCCATTGCCACGGGGCAAGTGGGAAGAGCCAGGAAAATAGATGCCTTCTCTGGGGCGGCTGCTGTTTTTAGGCCTTGGGTGTGGCAATATCCATGACCCCTTACCAGCATGAGAGTACCAGCTCCCCGCTGCCTGCTCTTGCTGTTAGCGGCAGAAGGCATAGACTGATGGGAGTAGTAGTAAACGTTTTACCTCTGGTCACAGCGGCGGGCTCATGCTGTCATCTGACTGTGTGGGAACCGTAGCGCTGTGACCAGTGGTATTAATCTTACCACCGATCAGAGCCACCGGTGTTTCTCGCGCTGTTATTCAAATGACAACGCGAGAAACTCCCGGTGTTCGGTGTTCGGGGTGCAGCACCCAAACAGTAACACGGGGACTACCTGATGAAGTCTGTGTTGCCGAACAGTAGATGTTTGGTACGGTCCTTGAACTTTACTGTTGGGGTTCGCCCATCTCTAGTCCCAAGGTTCTACTGGAGGCCAAACAGTATCTAAGAATATCATGACTGGGAGATATAAGATGTAGAATACTGGCCCAATATAGGAGAAGAACTTTGCTCTACCTTGGAAAGCAATATGCACTTCCTACACACCAGAATCCAAGTATGATGGAAAGCAGGATGCGTTCCACCACACCGGAAGTGATGCACCTGGTATACCTAATGGTCCAGCGCACCAGAAGTGCCGCATCTGGGACACCCTGCATTGTAGCGCACCGGAAATGCAAGCACCGATGCGGTCCTGCACACTGGATGTGTAAGTGCCTGTGATGCTGGTGCGCTATGGAAATGAAACATCAGACATATGGAGCCACATGGAATGGGTGAACATGCTGGTACCATCGGAACGTCATGAGACTTCGGGTAATAGAGTGATTGGATGATTAGACAGATGAGTGATTGATGAGCTTAAGGACACAAAAATTAACTCTTATTTGCATGGAGCTGGTGGAATATGACCCATGATATTGGGTGCTTCTAGTATAGTGGTTAAAATCCTGACAGGGTATAGCCAGATGTATACTTTGGATCTTTAATGAAGCATGCCTTTTAAGGGATGGATCCTTATCTGTGGATGCCGTTGCCTATTTGAGAGCCCTGGTTGGAAGTATGTGATGCCCAGTTGCTCCTGATAGAGACTACAGTTTCTCCTGATAGACTACATGTGCCATTCCCCTGATAATCAAGTTTACTCTGTCGCCTAATTGGGGGACACAGAACCTTGGGTGTTATGCTGCTGTCCACTAGGAGGCGACACTATGCATAATCTGAAAAAGATTAACTTTGGCTCCTCCTCTGCAGTATACACCCCTGGACGGCGTCAGCCTTCTCCAGTTTTTGCTTAGTGTCGCAAGGAGGCACACCTTTTTTCTTCCGTTTTTTTCCTTTTTTTCACGGAAATACAGATGAAGAAAAGTGGGTCTCCAGCGAGACTCCCGGCATGGCTCCCTCCTCGGTCCCCTATTAGGGGTACCCGGTTGAGGTCGAGGTGGTTTTTTCCCCATGTCGCTCCCTCCCCAGTCCCTCGGGTCCTGGTTCGAGGTCGAGACCCCCCTCCTTCCCCAACCCCTTTAAGGGGTCTGGGTTGAGGTTGAGGCGAGGATGAAGACCCCCTGACGGTGACAGACGCACCCTCCCTAATCCCCCGCAGGGGGTATTAGGTTGAGACGCCTCAGGTAGGGTCGGAGATCAGGCAGCATTTCGCAGCTTCCAGGGACCCCAGGCTGGCTGAGGGATCCTGTTGGGGCCGGGGGAGGGTGCGGACTGGATGGCACACCAGAGACAGGGTTATTCTGCGTCCCTGTCTCTGCAACAGCAGCGGCTCCATAGCGCTTCAGGGGGACCCCATACAAAAACCGCTACCCCTGCTACCCCCACCGCTATCCAGTCGACCATTCTGGGGGGGGTCTGGTACAAATCCGCCCCCCCCCCCCCCGGACTACCGTGCCGCTCTGGAGCCCTCCTGGGCATCAGGCTTCTAATTTAGGCCGCGGCTTTGGCCTAGCTGAAGCCGCCGCCTTTTCCCTGCCCCCCGGATGACCAAAATGACACGCTGGAGTGTCATAGAAGGGGCGGATTGAGGCAGAAAGGGTGCGTTTTTACACAGCCTAGCGCGCCCTTTTCAGCTCTCCGCCCCCTCTCCTCAGAGCCCCGGTGGCCATTTTTTCTGGATGAGATCCAGGAAAGGAGCATCACAGCGGTCTCCGGGGGGCACAGAACTTGGATCTGTCGGCGCTGGACCTAGGGGCACACCGGTGGGGTAAGCTCACAGCTGGGTTCTCATTACTCAGCTGTGAATCTATACTTCCTATAAGGCTTTCTGTGGGTTCCCTCTGCGTAGCCACCCCTGTACGATCCCTTATAGCCAGCCTCTGTGCACTATGCCGGGCTCAAGGAAGAGAACCAGGCAGGAATGTTTCTATGCATTCTGCACAGCCTGCAAAGCCACGCTCCCTAGTGGCAGCACGTATCCGCACTGCCGGGACTGCATCCAGAACTCTGGGTCAGAACCCCAGGGAGTCCCTACTGACGCTTTAGTGTCACAGGCCACGCCGGAATGGGCAACCCAGATGTCTCAGTCTATGTCACAGTCCATAGACAACCTAACTGCTACATTACTGCAAGCTCTGCAGAGTCGGGCCCCGGCTATGGACGGTACACAGCAAACGGACAGCTTGTCTCAGGAACATGCTGCTTCCGACTCTCACAGACGTAAGCGGACCCACAGGTCTCGATCACCTAAGTCGCACTATAGCACAAGGTCGTCCCCCTCTAGGGAGAGACAGCGTCATTCCAGGTCTCCTGGGCAGTCCCCTGCCACAGACAGACAGTGCAATTTACCACAGGGATCCCCCACCACAGAAGACTCCCGCCCCAGGTCGCCCTCCAGGGATCACCTTAGAGAGGCACAGGATTCGGAGGGCATCTGTGACTCCGACTCAGATAATGAAACGGTCAGGTCCGTGGTACCTTCTCCCCGTAGCAATACAGCGCTAGTTGAGGACATAATTTCTGCCATTCATCGGGTGCTAAAAATTCCAGAGTCGCCCCCGGAAGTCCCAGAACATAGGATTTGCTTCGAAAGTGTTCAAAAACCACCTAAGGTCTTCCCTAATCA
Organism: Dendrobates tinctorius; assembly: GCF_039654945.1. Lineage (NCBI taxonomy): Eukaryota > Metazoa > Chordata > Amphibia > Anura > Dendrobatidae > Dendrobates > Dendrobates tinctorius. Next base: position 10,595,152 of record NW_027361939.1, on the reverse strand, counting down.
CGATGAGTTTGAGAAAATACTTACCAAACAGTTTGTGCAGCCTGACAAAAAATTCGCTAATCGCAAATATTTGGAAGCGAAGTACCCCTTCCCACAGAAAGACGCCGAACAATGGACAGATCCACCTGAAGTGGACCCTCCGGTTTCTAGGCTAGCAGCGCAGACTTTACTCTCTGTGCCGGATAGCTCAACCCTCAGGGACGCAGCAGACCGGCAAGTAGAACGCATGGCTCGTTCTATTTTCGAAGCGGCAGGCGCCTCTCTGGGCCCTGCATTTGCTTCAGTTTGGGCATCCAAGGCCATCCTGGCTTGGGCCAAAAAACTACAGGAGGGTCTTCAGGCTTCAAATCCTGAACTCTCGGACCAAGCGGTCCAGATGGCAGTGGTAGCAGACTACATGATTCATGCAGCCCTGGATTCCGCCAGAGGTGTAGCGGGAATAGCATCAAACGCCATCACGATCCGACGCATCCTCTGGCTGCGAGAATGGAAATCAGATGCGGCCTCAAAGAAGTCCCTCACGCGACTTCGGTATTTTACTGGAAGACTTTTCGGCGAAAAGTTGGACACCATGATAGCCAATGCCACTGGGGGTAAGAGTACCTCTCTCCCTCAACTAAAACCGAAACGCACGTTTAAACGAAGAAACCAGACGCGATTCCGATCCTTTCGGAATTCCTCAGGCTGGTCCGTTTCGCGCCCAGTGCAAAACCGCAACCGTTCTCCACGCAGAGACAACCCATGGACTCAGCAGCGACCGGACAGGGCTTGGCAGTCGAAAGCAGGCCAAGCGAAACCCAAGGGAGGAAAACCTCAGAACTTCACTTCATCATGACTCGAGACCTCCGGAAGACACCCCACCAGTAGGCGGCCGACTTTTACTCTTTCAGCAAGTCTGGCTGCCTATTACAGAAGACAGGTGGGTCAGGGAAATAGTGTCTTCCGGATACAAGATAGAGTTCACTTCCGTTCCACCGAACCGGTTCTTCCTTTCTGTTCCTCCAACACCACCAGAAAAGGCTCGTGTTTTCCACCAAGCGGTTTCCTCTCTCCTTCAATCAGGAGTTGTGGTGCCGGTTCCCGCAAACGAGAGATTCCGAGGATTCTACTCAAATTTGTTCGTAGTCCCCAAGAAAGGAGGCGGCGTCCGACCCATACTGGACCTAAAACAGGTCAACAATTACGTACGGGTCCGTCATTTCCGCATGGAGTCCCTCCGGTCCATCATTGCATCCATGGAGCAGGGAGAATACCTCGCCTCCATAGACATACAGGATGCGTATCTCCACATACCAATTGCTCCCGCCCACCAAAGGTTTCTCAGGTTCGCGGTCAACCAAAACCACTACCAGTTTGTCGCCCTTCCGTTCGGACTCGCCACGGCTCCAAGAACGTTCACCAAAGTCATGGCGGCCACCATGGACGTCCTGCACTCAAGAGGCATCCTAGTCGTCCTGTACCTGGACGACCTCCTCGTCAAGTCTCCCACTTTCAAAGACTGCGAGGTCAGTGTCTCAATCACTCTAGACACTCTGAGTCGCCTGGGATGGCTAGTCAACCTACAGAAATCGTCGACCATCCCAACTCGGACTCTAACATTCCTGGGAATGGTATTCGACACCGCCAGGGGCCTGGTGCTCCTTCCCAAGGACAAGACACTGGCCATCCGTCTGGGAGTTCGCACACTCCTTCGCAGTCCTCCTCGATCTCTCCGGTTTGCCATGAGAGTCCTCGGCCGGATGGCAGCAGCAATAGAGGCAGTGCCATTTGCCCAGTTTCACCTCAGGGTCCTTCAACTAGCCATGCTCAGATCTTGGGACAGGAACCCCTTCTCCCTCGACAGGGAGTTCAGGTTGATGTCATCAACCAGGAGGTCCCTGCATTGGTGGCTCAAACCAACCTCGCTTACACGAGGGAAGCCATTCCTCTCAGGACAATGGAAGATCCTGACTACCGATGCAAGCCTGACAGGCTGGGGGGCGGTGCACCTACATCACAGGGCACAGGGCAAGTGGTCACCGAGGGAAGTGACATTGCCCATCAATGTTCTGGAAATCAGGACCATTCTCTTGGCACTGAGAGCCTTTCATCACTTGCTTGCAGCCTCGCACATACGGATACAGTCGGACAATGCCACGGCTGTGGCATACGTGAACCACCAAGGCGGGACCCGCAGCACCCAGGCGATGAGAGAAGTGGCTCATATCCTCCGCTGGGCGGAAGACACAAGGTCGGTACTTTCTGCGGTACACATTCCGGGTGTAGAAAACTGGGAAGCCGATTTCCTCAGCAGGCAAGGAATGGACTCGGGGGAGTGGTCTCTCCATCCCGAGATTTTTTACCAGATCTGTCAACGCTGGGGAACCCCGGATGTGGACCTAATGGCATCCCATCTCAATACCAAGGTTCCCAATTTCATGGCCAGGACACACGACCCGCGGTTGCTCGGAGCGGATGCCCTGGTCCAGGACTGGTCCCAGTTCCGACTCCTGTACATTTTTCCCCCTAATCGCCAGGGTCGTGAGGAAGATCAAGCAAGAGGGAGTTCCGACCATCCTCATTGCGCCAGACTGGCCCAGACGTACTTGGTACGCCGACATCGTCCAACTTACGGCAGACGCCCCCTGGCGTCTACCCGACAGTCACGACCTTCTGTCTCAAGGTCCGTTCTTCCACCAGAATTCAGGGGCTCTCAATTTGACGGCATGGCCCTTGAAACCTGGATTCTAACCCAGGCAGGTTTTTCACCGCCAGTCATTACAACTATGATCAGGGCAAGGAAGCCTGCCTCCGCCAAGCTCTATTATCGTACCTGGAGAGCTTTCTTTTCTTGGTGCGAATCTCATGGACAAGTCCCACACCCTTATTCCCTCCCGAAGGTACTAGGTTTTCTTCAAGCGGGCCTAGATGCCAAGCTATCCTTAAGTTCGCTTAAGAGTCAGGTGTCGGCGCTTTCAGTCCTTTTTCAAAAGCGCATTGCTATTAAACCGCAAGTAAGGACTTTCATCCAGGGAGTATCCCGATTGGTTCCTCCCTACAAACGTCCGCTGGATACGTGGGACCTCAATCTGGTCCTGACAGCATTGCAAGCTCCACCCTTCGAACCTCTTAGAGGAGTTCCACTCTCCATTCTGTCTCAGAAAGTGGTTTTTCTAGTGGCGATCACCTCGTTACGCAGAGTGTCGGAATTGTCAGCACTTTCCTGCAGACGGCCTTTCCTAGCCTTTCACCAGGACAAGGTGGTTCTCCGCACGGTACCATCCTTCCTTCCAAAGGTTGTGTCCAACTTTCACCTTAATGAAGAGATTTCACTGCCTTCCCTTTGCCCGGTTCCGGTTCATAGAGTGGAGAAGGCTCTGCATACGCTTGACCTCGTCAGAGCATTGCGAATTTACGTGTCCAGGACTGCACCTTTCCGGAAATCTGATTCCCTCTTCATTCTTCCGGAAGGTAGTCGCAAGGGGTTGCCGGCTTCCAAGGCTACCCTTGCCAGGTGGATCAGGTCCACCATACATGAGGCCTACCGACTTAACAGTTCCCCTCTTCCGGCCGGTATCACGGCACACTCTACACGGGCAGTAGGGGCCTCCTGGGCCATTCGGCATCAGGCTTCGGCACAACAAGTGTGCAAGGCGGCCACTTGGACTAGCCTACACACGTTTAAGAAACACTACAGTGTTCATACCCAGTCCTCAGCGGATGCGAGCCTGGGTAGACTGGTTCTGCAGGCGGCAGTACCCCAAGTCTAGGGGACTGTCAGCACAATATTCGTCCACTGCTTCCCACCCAGGGACTGCTTTGGGACGTCCCAAGGTTCTGTGTCCCCCAATTAGGCGACAGAGTAAAGGAGATTTTTGTGTACTCACCGTAAAATCTCTTTCTCTTAGCCTTTAATTGGGGGACGCAGCTCCCACCCTGTTGCCCTTACGGGCCGTTGTTTCCTGTTGAGTTCTCATATTGTTCTTTGAGCTCGTACATAGTAGCCTTCTTACAGGCATGGTTATGTTATTTGGTTACGTTCCTCCTTATGCTTTGGCACAAAACTGGAGAAGGCTGACGCCGTCCAGGGGTGTATACTGCAGAGGAGGAGCCAAAGTTAATCTTTTTCAGATTATGCATAGTGTCGCCTCCTAGTGGACAGCAGCATAACACCCAAGGTTCTGTGTCCCCCAATTAAAGGCTAAGAGAAAGAGATTTTACGGTGAGTACACAAAAATCTCCTTTTTGAGGTAACCCATCGGGAGACACAGGGTCAGTCCATGGCTGGCTAGTATGCACAGGGCTAGCTGTTGACTCCCCTTGTAAGGGCGGAAGTCTCGGGGTGCCAAGGTCAGCCTAATAACAGGGACTGACAGAGATAATACCGGGACCCCCTTTTCTGAAGGTGGCAGAGGAAGGAGGAGCGGAGAAGCATGGAAAGTACAACAACTGGTGAGATTGTTCCCTTTTGTTACCTCTGCAAACTGTATTGTATGTCTGACTTTTAGCCAGCATTTTACTTGCATGGTACTTCAAGAAAATGGACATGCTAGCCCTCTATATATGTCAGAAATAATATTTTCTTCCCAAGCAGAGAGATCGGGTTTGCTTATATCGTACAAGTATATGTTTATTGATGTTAAGTAAAGGTTGTTTTATTTCCATATTTTTTGCTATTTCTGCTGGATGCCAGAAGAGGAGAACCGAGTGGCCGACTCCCTGAGGGAAGGTCTTGGCCTGCAGGCGAGATGCTATATTCCTTTGAAAAAAAGCAGACACCTGCCTCTTAAGAGAACTGAGGGGCAGGTCAGATTCCAGGTCCGAATGTGGGAAAGACAAAATGGAAGGCAGAAGAAAGACCATCCGGGAGGTCAGATAAGTTTTGTACCAGTGGAAAAAGTCTTTCTCCAACGCCTCATTGGGGGGGACACAGGACCATGGGTGCTATGCTGCTTGCCACTAGGAGGACACTAAGTGAACACAGAAAAATGAACTCCTCCTCTGCAGTATACACCCTCCTGCTGGCTGAGATTTCTCGGCATCGGCATCAGATTCAAATGGAGGTTTCCCTGCATCTTTCCTCCCCCGGACCCATCCTGCAGCCCACGGATACAGCGGCAACCTCTCCATCCCCCTCTGTAAAGGGGGATCGATTGAGTGATGTACCTTTTAAGGACAGCACAGCTCCAGCTCTGCTATGCCGCCCCCCATGAGTACGACGGGCTGATCTGGGATGACGGTCATGAACGGGCAGGGGGTCCTGGTCGCTAGGGGGCAGGGGGAGCGCTAATCCGACATCCAGCGGAGTTTGCGCTGTGCGCCTCTCTTCAGCCGGAGCGCATCGCCGGCGACTGTCATAAATTGAGGCCCAGGCTTCTGGCCACGCTAGGCCGTAGTCCCACAGATCCGCCCACCGCGAGTGGGTACCGCCCACGTTACGGCGTTTCTCGTTCTGAACGAGAAGCGCCTTCCTAATCTCGGTGGCCATACTTTCTTTGCCCTGTTACTGCGTGACTAGCACTAAAAAGAGCAGAAGCACTGCGGAGAGCTCCCTGGGATTATCGGAGAGCCCCCCTGGTAATATCGGGACCAGGACCCTCCACCGGGTAAGCTGCACTGTGCCACAGCAGTGACATTAACGCCTTCTCTGCACATTCACATCTGCTCCCCAGGCTCTGCCTGTAACCCTTTGGGGGCACTATGTATCAATCTAAAGAAGCTAAAAGGGCTATCAAGTAACACACTGCGTTCTTTACCTCTTGTACCACTTTCAAGACTGCCTTGCCCAGTGTCCAAACTAATCCCTTATGCACGGATTGCGACCCGGCTTGTGCTCAAATGCCATCCGCCGCCGCTGCTACTGTGCCCTCTGTGATTAGTCTCTCTGAGTGGGCTGTGTCCCTATCACGGTCCGTGGAATCACCGACCAAGGCTATAGACTCCTCTTTAAGTCAGAACGTGTATTTGCCGCCCGAAGAGGGCTCTGGCGAAAGCCGGGAACCGTCCACCAGCGGGGGTCATACTCGCTCAAGGGATGGCCAGGTCTCTAGAAAGCAGACCCATGATGCGTCCCCTAGTCATGCTCGCGCTTTAGCCATCCAGAGTTTAAGGACATTGTCCAGAGACCTAGGGACCGGCCACAAAACGGTTCTCGGGTCAAAAGCCTATTGAGGCTAAATACTCTATTGCTCCAGATCTAATGAAGGATTGGTTACAGTCCCCTTCTGTGGATCCTCCTGTATCGCGTCTTGCTTCCAAAACGCTTCTATCCACTTCTGAAGCTTCTTCAGTCAGAAACCCCTCTGATCGTCAAATTGACTACCTTGCCCGCTCAGTTTTTGAAGCTTCAGGAGCGGCACTCTTTACATCTTTCGTGGCGACTTGGGTGGCCAAGGCTATGGCCGCTTGGGCAGAGGGGTTAGTTACTGCCATCCAGAATAGCAACCTTGCTCCGGAAGCAGCCAGTATCGCCAATCAGTTCATGCAGGAGACTTTGTAGTGGATGCTTCTTTAGATGCCGCCAATTGCGCTGCACAGGCAGCCGCAAATGCAGTCTCCATTAGAAGGGCCCAATGGCTCCGCGACTGGCGAGCGGATTGCACTTCCAAAAGATCGTTGACTTCTCTGCCTTACCAGATTGGTTGCCTATTTGGAGAGAAACTGGATCAGCTCATTTCTGATGCTACCGAAGGGAAGAGTAAATTTCTTCCCTAACAAAGGCATTTTCGAAATCAATAGCCGACTCGTTTTCCGCCCTTTCGCAACAACTCCGGCTGGTTCTCCACAACCTTGTCTTCTGGATCTGGTCGGTCCCCGCGTGGAGACAGAGGTTCCCAGGTCTCAAGCAGACCTAACCGCTGTTGGAAACCCAGACCAAGCGCATCTGGATCTAGGGGAGCCAGGTCCCATAGATCCTCTACCCAATGACTTGCTGCGGTATCTGGCGGACACTGACAAAGTAGGCGGAGTCCCTCCCCCCCTTTCCGACACGTTTTTTTTCGGGCCTCACCTCCCAAAACTAAGACAAAAGCTTTCCTTCGGGCTGTCCGTGCGCTGCAAAGGGACGGAGTCAACGTTCCGGTCCCTCAAGACGAAAGGTTCAAGGGTTTTTATTCAAACTTTTTTGTGGTCCCAAAGAAGGACGGAACGATGCGGCCCATACTGGACCTCAAGCTGTTAAATCAGTTTGTCAAGGTACAACGATTCAGAATGGAATCTCCGATCAGTCGTTGCCTCCATGGAAAGAGGAGAGTTCCTAGCATCCATCGAAATCAGGGATGCTTACCTGCACATCCCGATTTGTCCATCCCACCAGCAGTTCCTGCGTTTCGCAATTCGCGAGGAACACTTCCAGTTCGTTGCCTTGCCTTTCAGCCTCGCCACCGACCCAGAGTCTTTACCAAGGTCATGACGGCTGTCATGGCCATCCTTCACGCTCGGGGAGTGGTGGTACTCCCATACCTGGACGACCTTCTGATCAAAGGCCCGTCCCTTCCAGCCTGCGAGGCATCCGTAGGAATCACAGTAAATACACTTTCTCGCCTGGGTTGGAAGATAAACTTCGAAAAGTCTTCCCCAGCACCGGCTCAGCAGGTTTCCTTTTTGGGAATGATCTTGGACACCTCCCGTGGGTTGGTCATTCTCCCGCCAAAAAAGGCCCGAGCCTTAAAAGAGGGAGTGCGGACTCTTTCCCGACCAGTTTCTCACTCCATACGTTTCGGCATGAGGATTCTCAGAAAGATGGTAGCAGTGATAGAAGCGGTCCCATTCGCACAGTTTAATCTCCGCCCTTTGCAACATGCGCTGCTGTTGACTTGGGACAAGAGCCCGCTCTCCCTGGACCATCGGTTCCTTCTGTCCCTGTGGGTCAGACAGACCCTCAGGTGGTGGACACTGAAATCCTCCCTGAGTCAAGGAAAGTCTTTTCACACAGTGCGATGGCTGGTGGTGACCACCGACGCCAGTCTTCTTGGCTGGGGTGCGGTTTTTCGCCATCACACGGCACAGTGTCGTTGGTCCATTCGAGAGTCACGTCTCCCCATCAACATCTTGGAGATGGCAGCGATCAGACTAGCCCTACTGAGTTTCCACCATCTCCTCGCAGGTCACCTCATCAGGATCCAATCTGACAACGCCACGGCTGTGGCATTTATCAACCATCAGTGGGGTACCCGGAGCAGGATGGCCATGCACGAAGTGAGTCACATCCTCCGTTGGGCTGAGATCAACCATTTGTCCATCTCGGCGATCTACATCCCGTGGATAGAAAATTGGGCGGCGGATTTTCTCAGCCGCCAGGGCCTCGCCTCAGGAGAGTGGTCTCTTCATCCGGAAGTTTTTCAGCAGATTTGCCATCGCTGGGGGACTCCGGATGTGGATCTTATGGCGTCAAGACTATACAACAAAGTTCCTTAATTCATTGCCCTATCACGCGATCGATGCGCCATCGGAGCAGACGCCCTAGTTCTGGCGTGGCACCGGTTTCGACTCCCGTAAATTTTTCCCCCGCTTCCCTTGCTTCCAAGGGTCATCAAGAAAATCGGAGCAGAGGGGGTACCAGTGATCCTAGTCGCGACGGATTGGCAGCGCCGGGCATGGTATGCAGAACTAGTCCAACTTGTCGCCGACTTTCCCTGGCGACTTCCAGATCGTATGGATCTACTCTCACAGGGCCCGATTTACCACCAGAATACCGGGTCCCTGTCTTTGGCGGCATGGCCATTGAATCCTGGATTTTAGCACAAGCTGGTTTCTCTCACGAGGTGATCTCCACCATGATTAGTGCTAGGAAGCCTGTCTTCATGCGCATTTATCACCGCACCTGGAAGATCTTTCGTGGTGCAAGGACCATGGTCATTCCCTTCTGGAGTTCTCCATCCTTTCCATTTTGGAATTCCTACAATCCAGATTAGAGTCAGGTCTCGCGCTTAGCTCGCTCAAGGGTCAAATTTCGGCCTTGTCAGTTCTATTCCAACGCAAAATTGCCACAAATTGCAGGTGAAGACGTTCATTCAGGAAGTTTCCCATGTGGCGCCTCCCTATAAAAGGCCATTGGACTCTTGGGATCTTAACTTGGCAGGAAGTATCACTACCCTTTCTTTCTTGGAAGGTGGTTTTCCTAGTGGCAATAACATCAATCAGACGAGTTTCAGAGTTGGCAGCCCTGTCCTGCCGCCCTCCATTCCTGAATTTTCATCAGGTCAAGGCAGTTTTGAGAAGGTCCCTGGCTTTTTTGGCCAAAGTCGTGTCTTCCTTTCATCTCAATGAGGAGATTGTGTTGCCTTTTTTCTGTCCGGCACCAGTCCATCATGTCGAGAAGGCCCTCCACACCCTGAATGTGGTTAGGGCTCTTAGACGGTACATCTCGCGGACGGCTGCCTTCCGCAAGTCAGATGCCCTGTTCCTACTTCCAGAGGGGCATAGGAAGGTTCCAGCTGCCTCAAAAGCCACATTATCTAAGTGGATTCGCTCAGCTATTCAGGAATCCTACCGTGTCAGGGGCACACCTGTCACAGCAGGGATTAAGGCGCATTCTACCCAATCAGTGGGCGCTTCTTGGGCCATTCGGCACCAGGCATCAGCAGAACAGATCTGCAAGGCTGCGACTTGATCCATCTTTTGCATACTTTTACAAAGCACTACCAAATTCACTCTCTGGCCTCTGCTGATGCAGCTCTTGGCAGGCGCATTCTGCAATCGGCAGTACCACAGCAGTAAGGCAGTAAGCTAGTGGTACATTGAGTAGTAACAGTTGTGATTGCTTCCCACCCAGGGACTGCTTTAGGACGTTCCATGGTCCTTTGTCCCCCAATGAGGAGAAATAGGGATTTTTGTGTGTACTCACTATAAAATCCTTTTCTCCGAGCCAATCATTGGGGGACACAGCACCCACCCTGTTAGGCTATTGGCTTGTTGTCTCGTTCTTAGGTTTTGACATAGTTATTGTTCCTTGTTTAGATACTCCTACTGCTTTCTCACTGAACTGGAGAAATCTCAGCCAGCAGGAGGGTGTATACTGCAGAGGAGGAGTTAATTTTTCTGTGTTCACTTAGTGTCCTCCTAGTGGCAAGCAGCACCGATGGTCCTGTGTCCCCCAGTGATTGGCTCGGAGAAAAGGATTTTATGGTGAGTACACACAAAAAAACTCTACTTCTACTACAGAGGTAAATGCGAGAGAAAGAAAGCTTCCTAGCTGTGATCATAGTTTGAACAACCTGATTGGAGAATTGGAGAAACCAGTGGATTTCAGAACTGTGGCCTCACCAGCCATGCCGTTAAATTGAGCGACTGAGAATTCTGGTGGAAGAGAGGACTCTTTGCGAGAAGGTCTGGGAGGTCCTGGAGTCTCTACGGAGTGCCCGCAAAGAAGTTGTTACTTCTGCTTACCAGGGTCTTCTGGGCCAGTCTGGATTGTTGAGAGTGATGGGCACTCCCTCCATCTTGATTTTCTTGACCACCCAGTGGCGAGGGAGAACTGAAACCAAGGAATTACCAAGGCGTTGGAGCCGATTGCTAGCAGGTCGCGTGATCTAACTGAGAAACCTTGTGATTTAGTCTGGATGTTATTAGGTCGACGTCTGGAGTTCCCCAACTTAGGCAAATGTCTTGAAGACTGACTGACTTGGGGATCACTCGCCAGTGGCAATGAGACCCTCTCTGCTGAGAAAGTTGGCCGCTTAGCTCTCCATTCCTGGGATGTGTACTGCTGAGATCGGTACGTTCTGCTCAGCCTATAACAGAAACCATGAATTAATAACAGAAAACTCACTCATATTGATATGTGGACAGAGCACTATACACTTGGCCACAGATTTAAGCACTCCGAATAAGCATTATAAAACAGGAGAAGCACAGGAGTGTTTGAAAATGTACAAAAATACTTTATTAGCACCTAAAATGTTACATACTAATCAAACAAGTGCTAAATAAGGACACACAGTAGTGGTTCTCCGCAGAAGTGTATAATTACAGAAGGTTCAGATACTGTTCAGAAAATTCTTTATAGTAAGGTCTACTATGCAAGTTTGTATCCCTTTTAATTAGATACTACCTCAGATAGGGAAAACATTACATAAATCTCCCATATCCAAAAGAATCATTACTATCCCTTCAGAGGGACAAACACAAATGTGGAATAAAAAAGTTATTTTTCCTTTCATTGACAAATTCAGGCTAACAGGTTGTAAATTCTCACCATGCTTTCACATATTTATACGGCTGAGCGAGCAGTGTGGTGTCACCCACATCGCAACTCCCAGGCCCGCAGGCTATGCCCCGTCACCAACACAGGTGCTCCAGGGTGAATTCCGGTGGCTGGTCTTTGAGGAAGAGGTGGTCACCAGCGGTGACCTCCCCCCTTCTCGTAAGGAGTTGATGCCGTCTTCTGCACTGTCCGGAGACGGTGCGAGAAGGAGGATCTTCGTTCCCAGCGACCCTCTCCACCCGAGGGCCCCTGTGGTGATCCTCACCTCACCTCTGAAGTGGAGCCGGACAATTTTCAGGTTGGTAATCCTTCCCTGTTCCCCCGTCCAGCGGATGCTCTTCATAAGAGGATCCCCTCCTCGAGCCCCATAGAAACCAACGGTGTCCGTCCCACAGTTTAATTTCGCACCCTCACTCTCGCGCGTCTTCCCAGCACTGTCAGTCCCCGGGTCCCCTTAGCACTTACCGGTGCCCGCGCCGCAATTTGAATTTTGCGCCCTCATATGCGCTAGTCTTTCCGGCTCTGTCAGTCCCCGGGCACTGCTGTGTCCGCTCTCATGCGCACATCTCCTTCGCTGGTGTACCGGCTTTTTTCTCCCCCCTACACACTTCCGGCGTGTCAGCACTGTCGGCCTTTACTTTCACTTTCTTCAGGGGAGCTTCCTCCTGTCACGTCCCCTGCTCTGCGTGCGCTCCCTTGGCGCCGTTCTTTATCCAATCAGAGGCTGCATATCTACATAGGCTGGCCTGCAAGGGGAGTGTGCACTATCGGATCGCTGGTACTGAGTAGGCTCTGCTCTTTTCCCTCCTAGCTTCTGTGCTACTATTTACCACTCCTCCGCAGTATCACCATTTATAGCTCCTTTCTGCTATACTGCAACAGGCTCTACCTATGCCCAACTCTGCAAGGGCTTCTTGTCCTAAGTCCACTATAACTCATTACGCCTGCGCACACTGCAAGAAAAAGTGGACATCATGTCAGTCATCTCCTTTCTGCCCGTCTGCAGTCTTTCCATCATGTCTGCCCCACAGGAGCACTCTGACTCCCGGGATGAGAGTGCTCCCCCTCCCCCAGAGTGGGCCGTTGCCATGTCGAAGTCGGTCTCCGACCTGACTTAAGTATCCCAGTCCCTGGTCCAGGTCCTAAAACGCCTTCCACAGCTATCCACAGCCACCAGTGCTCCGAATGCCTCTCATGGCGATTCGCATGCACCTGACTACAACCTTCAAAGGGACAGACCGGGTAGGAGTTCTAGGAAAAGGACTCTGGCTCCTCTTCCATCTCACAGGGCCACTCCGCAGCATCCAGGCTACTCTCCTCTTCCCAGTTCCCCTTGGAGGAGGAGGACCTTGGGTCGGACGTGGATTCCCAGTCCGGGTCTCACTCAGATACAGACCACACTTCGAAGATGCAGGACATGATAGATAACCTTATCTCGGCTATTACCCAAACTCTCAAACTAGAAGAGGATGAGATGCCCTCCCAAGATTCCTCTGTCTCATTTAAACAGGTAAGGCGTTCCTCCCGAGCCTTTCCCAACCACAAGGAGTTTGATTCTACCTTGACCAAGTACTGGGAACATCCCGAAAAGTGTTTCCCGGGAAGGAAGCACCTAGACGTGCTATATCCCTTTAACCCGGATCTTCTTACCAAATGGGCTGAGTCCCCCTAAGGTGGATCCGCTGATCTCTGGTCTGTCCTCCAAGACTGTCCTGTCTCTACCGAACGGTGCATCCCTTAAAGACGTGATAGACAGGCAGATTGAGTCACTAGCCAAATCGTCTTTTGAGGTGACTGTCGCCACCCTCTGCCCTAGTTTCGCCTCCACCTGGGTGGCGAAAGCCATCGGCCTGGGCCAAAATACATGAGCATCTTGGTATCAGCTTCTCCAGATGAGCTAGCAGAGTTGGCAGACCAGATTGCTAACGCCAGCAAATATCTTCTGGCTGCCTCCTTGGGTGCAGCCAGAGCAAGCAGCAACATCGTTGCCATACGCCGCATCCTTTGGTTGAAGGCGTGGAGTGCAGACGGGACCAATAAAAGGTCTCTCACCAACCTAGCCTTCCAAGGTTCCAGGCTCTTTGGGGCCAGGCAGGACCAGATAATTTCAGATGCTACTGGAGGTAAAAGCACCTCTCTACCTCAGTCCAGACCTAAACGCCCTTTCAACAGGAAAGGTTCTCAACCTTTTAGGTCCTTTCAACCTTTCCCGTTTTCAGAAACCTCCCAATAGGACCGTCCCTCTGCTTCTGGAGAACGAAAAAAAACCCATCCTTCAAGCCTACACCTCACTGGAAGCCAAAGGGCCGACTCTCCAAGTCCCTTGGGTTCCGCCCCAACAGATTCTCTTCTAAGTGACGGGTCACCCCACCTGGAAATTTTTCCAGGGTGGGAGGCAGGCTTTTCTTCAGGGACGCATGGTGGTCGGCAACGCCTGGGTCAGAGAAATCGTTACTTATGGTTACAAAGTCGACTCTCCCCCCCCCAGTAAGACGCTTCTTTCTGTCGTGTCCTCCAACACAGCCATCTCAGGCACCGGGGTTTCTCCAGGCTGTCTCTTCCCTTCTAACCACCAGAGTAATCGTACCCGTTCCTCAAACCGAGCGATTTTCAGGGTTTTACGCAAATCTTTTTGTAGTCCCGAAGAAAGGCTTCGCTCCGCCCAATCTTGGACCTCAAACTGCTGAATCGCCACATTCGGATCCGCCACTTCAGGATGGAATTTTTGCAATCGGTGATCGTCTCCATGGAGCCAGGTGGAATTTTTCTGATCTGTAGACGTTCAAGACACTTATCTCCACATTCTTGTTTGTGTCCAGCATCAGAGATTCCTTCGGTTTGCGATCCAAGAGGATCACTAACAATTCACGACCCTTTCGGCGTAGCTTCTGCCCCCAGGGTCTACACGAAGGTCATGGCAGCCATCATGGCCGTCCTTTGCTTCAGGGGAGTTCAGTAATTCCTTACCTGGACGATCTGCTGATCATAGGCACGTCCCGCCGAGACTGCGTCCAGAGTCTTCAAGTCACTCTGGACACTCTGACCCGTCTCGGTTGGATAATCAATAGGGAAAAGTCCACTCTGATCCCGACTCAGCAACTAGTATTCCTGGGCATGGAGTTCGACATGAAGCTGGCTCGGGTTTTCCTTCCGAAGGGCAAGTTTTCAGCTCTCTGCAAGGGAATTAAATCCCTAAAGCGCTCAGTCCCCTTCCCTCTTTGCTCCTGCATGAGAGTCCTAGGGAAGATGATTGCCTCCATGGAAGCCGTGCCCTTTGCCCAGTTCCACACCCATCCTCTTCAACTGTGCCTCTTGTCTGCCTGGAACAAGAGAACGGTCTCTCTAGACAGCCCTGTTCTCCTGCCTCTCAAAGTAAGGCAATCCCTGACCTGGTGGACGCTATCTGCCTCAGTCCTGCAAGGGAGGTCCTTTCTTCCTCTTCGGTGGCAAGTCATCACCACCAATGCCAGTCTCCTCTGGTTGGGAGCGGTTTTCCTTTGGCACACAGCGCAAGTTCGCTTAAACGCCCAGGAAGCCCCTCTCCCCATCAGTCTTCTGGAAATCAAGGTATTTTTCCTTGCCCTTTTCTGCTGGCAGTATCTCCTAGCAGGCAAACCAGTCTGCATTCAATCAGACCATGTCATGGCTGTGGTGTACATAAACCACCATGGCGGGACTCGCAGCAAACAGGTAATGGTAGAAGTGGCAAAGATCCTCTGTTGGGCAGAACACCACGTTCCGGCCATATCAGCCGTTCACATCCCGGGGGTAGGAAATTGGGCAGACGATTTTCTGAGCCGCCAAGGCCTCGCATCAGGCGAGTGGTCTCTCCATCCCACGGTCTTCAATCAGATATATCAGCGTTGGGGCACTCCGGACGTTGACCTCATGGCGTCTCGAATGAACCACAAGGTTCCTCTGTTCGTGGTCAGGTCCCGGGACCCACTGGCCATCGGTTGCGATGCCCTGGTAATTCCGTGGTGCCATTTTAAACTACCTTACCTGTTTCCGCTTCTTCCCTTGATTCCAAGGGTCGTAAAAAAGATAAAGTCAGAAGGGATTCCAGTGAGCCTGATAGCTCCAGACTGGCCAAGACGACCTTGATATGCGGAGCTGATAAATATGCTCTCGGACGTTCCCTGGAGGCTTCCTGACCGTCCAGATCTCCTCTCGCAAGGCCCCCTCTCCCACCAGAATTCTCAGTCTGAGTTTAACGGCATGGCCGTTGAGGCCGCGGTCCTGAAGGAGTCTGAGTTTTCACACCAGGTCATTCAGACCATGATCAGAGCTAGAAAACCAGCTTCCTCGCGCATTTACCACAGGTACTGGAAAGCCTTTTTCCGGTGGTGCGAAGAAAACAATTTGTTTCCAATGTCCTTTTCCCTTCCTTCTATCCTGGGTTTCCTTCAAGCAGGCTTCGATTCAGGCCTATCCATCAGTACCCTAAAAGGCCAGGTCTCCGCTCTGTTTATCCTTTTCCAGAAGGATCTGGCCTCCGTTCCGCAGGTGAAGACCTTTATTCAGGGAGTCGCCCATGTGGCTCCTCCTTACCATCCACCGATAGAGCCATGGGATCTTAACCTCATCCTCGGCGTTCTCCAATGTGCGGCCTTCGAGCCCATTCAGGACATTTCGCTTTCCTTCCTCTCATGGAAGGTGGCCTTCCTAATTGCAATTACGTCCATTAGGAGGGTCTCCGAGTTAGCAGCATTATCGTGTCGTTCCCATACCTTATTCTTCATCAGGACAAGGTGGTTCTCAAACCCATTCCTTCGTTTCTTCCCAAAGTGGTATCTTCCTTGCACATCAATGAGGACATCGTCCTTCCCTCCTTTTGTCGGTGGGTGTATACTGCCAGGGAGGAGCTATTTTTCCTTTTTTGCATAGTGTCAGCCTCCTAGCAACAGCAGCATACACCCATGGTTACCTGTGTCCCCCAATGAAGGCTCCAAGAAAGAGATTTTACGGTGAGTACCAGAAAATCCCTGTATATGCAAGTTTGGCATAGTAACCCACTAAGATATATGTGTGTGTGTGTGTATAGTAATAGTAGCATGTATAACCTTACCAAGCCGCAGAGAAACCACCGCAGCATAAATAAACAACCCCGATGCACGTTTCGTCCGCTAAATCGCCTTGCTTTCTCAAGGGGGGGTGTTATCTGCTTAACCTGCAAGGACCTTTTGTATCCTAGGAAACTAGTCGTGTTATACCACATGACTGGCTTTTCAATGATTGTTTTGGATGATTACCTGTAAGGACCTTTTTGTATCTTAGGAGACCGGTCACGTGTTGTACCACGTGACCGGCTGTTTAATGGTTCTTGTGACGAGGAAGATGGAGGGCCGGATTATGCGGGGCAGAAACGCTTGCCCTGTTTCTGCCCCGCGTCATCCGGCCCTCCATCTTCCTCATCTTTTGACAGGGTGCTATGGCAAACCGCCTGGCTCCTTTTCTCCTGCACTTGAGGGTTGGGCCGGGTTGTGTGGGATCAGTGGGGCTGGCCGCGGGTGCATGCGCCATCTGACGCAAATTTTTCAGACGTCCTATCATGGAAGGACCCAAACTGATGTCCAAACATCTGTATCCAGATGGCTGGATGTCTGTGTGTCCTGACGCTGTCTGGCTCTGGATGGTGAGTGGGCAGGGGTGGGGGGCCAAGACCGTTCTTCGGATCGCCTGAACACATCTCGTGTGTTAGGGTCCTGCCGGATAGACAGATGAGGATATGGGGTGTCAGACCATGCCGTATTCTCTACGTGGGATAATCGAGTGACTATTCACACTGTTTCCCTCCAAGAGGTTACTGAAGAAAAGATAAATAATTAGTGAAAAATGCCAAAAACCGAGGTAGATGTAGGTCTACTGAAAAACCAATGTCCCCCTCTCACTGACACTAAGCTAAACAGATTAGCTTCTTTCCAGTTGGTGGGTATATACTGCTGCTGTTATAAATGCTTTTCTTTATCGCTTCATTGGGGACACAAGAAACCATGGTTGTATGCTGCTGACATTATGCAAAAAACAAAAATGGCTCCTCCACAGCAGTATACACCCACCGATAAAGCATTTATTTAACTGAATTATGTTATACAGGGCTGGTTAGGGAGGGAGTTTAATCACACATGACTGAATGTTACTGGATTGGTAGGCATGGGGGACCTGACTGGTTCCCTTTAAACTACAGAACTAATGGGATGCACTACTTATCATGTACTGCTCCTCCATCCTGATGTTTTTTCTTCCATCCTAGTCCGCTGGACGTCTCATGCGAGCAATATTTGAAATTGTTTTGAATCGAGGATGGGCGCAACTCACTGACAAAACTCTCAATCTCTGCAAAATGATAGATAAAAGGATGTAAGTGACCCCGGTATGTTAAATAGCTAGTTTCTAACCGCACACTTACAGCACTGAACTCCCGCCTCTATTTTCAGGTGGCAGTCCATGTGTCCCCTTCGTCAGTTCAGGAAGCTCCCAGAGGAAGTGGTGAAGAAAATTGAAAAGAAAAACTTCCCCTTTGAACGTCTGTATGACTTAAATCACAATGAGATAGGTGAGGAAATAATTTATTTACAGGTCTCGACTGGGCAATCGCGTTGTAGAATGCGTCTGACATGGGTCCCACTTCCAGAACTCGCAAAGGGGAGCAGATTTTATTAGAAAACATTCAGGTGACCAATACGTCATGTAGTTTTACTTGGCACCCATTTAGAGGAAAAGGTGACGATGTATGTAACACAGTGCTTCCACCACTCTCCTATCTAACGACATGAGTATTGTGCTTCTTTGCACCCCTCCACCATTGGCCGCAGCATTGTTTCCCACACCACCCCTCCACACAGGCAGGACTATTCTTTCTCAGACCACCGTTAAAGGGAATCCGTCAGCAGGTTTTTGCTATGTAATCTGAAGACAGCATGGGGTAGGGGTTAAAACACAGATTTCAGCCTCTTATCAAGTTATATGGTTTTGTTTGCTTGCAATGACTGTTTTACCACCAGAAGCTTATTTCTGGACACAGCAGCATGTGCATGCTCGTCCGACTCGGCCCCTTCTGTCATAGGCATCTCACTGTCTATGGACATTGTGTATGTAGAGCCTGGTGTTCGCGGCGGCAGCTTCCTCAGCTCTGTTGTATTGCTAAATCTAAAAACTATGTGTCAGAACAGCCAGTAAACACAGTGATCGTTGGATTCAGCTTCTCTTAGCCTGATGTAGGCAATCAGATGTGGTAGCAAAAACCTGCAGACAGATTCCCTTTAAAAAACAATTGTCTTCTAAAAATTATTTAATCCTTTAACTCTTTTTCATTTGCCACTTCAAACCATTTTAGGTGAATTGATCCGTATGCCCAAAATGGGGAAAACCATTCATAAATATGTGCACTTATTCCCAAAGCTGGACCTGTCCGTGCACCTACAGCCAATAACTCGGTCCACATTAAAAGTGGAGCTGACCATTACTCCCGACTTCCAGTGGGATGAGAAGGTGCGTTTTATACGTCTAATTATATGCATTTTCAAGTGTCTAGCTGCTTCTTATATAATCTGCAGAACCAGATGTTCATTCATCAAAGAATGACTGGAATCAGCAGTAGGCAAAGCAGAAATAGGAAATGCGTCCATTTCTATCTATCTATGTTAGATCTGTATTTTAAGTTATCATAGCTTTATTATATTTTATTGTTGACAGGTCCATTGTTCTTCTGAAGCTTTTTGGATTTTAGTAGAAGATGTGGACAGTGAAGTGATTTTGCATCATGAATATTTCCTTCTCAAAGCCAAATACGCCCAAGACGAGCATCTTGTCACTTTCTTTGTTCCAGTTTTTGAGCCTTTACCTCCACAGTACTTTATCAGGGTTGTGTCCGATCGTTGGCTTTGTAAGTAACTTGCTCAGTTTATTTGCTTACATACAGAATGTTTTTAAGGATCTGCACACTATTTTGCAAAAGTCTGTTTTCATTATTTGAACTTTGATTTGGTCATAAATGATCTTCGATTGTTCAGGAGAGCAGATAGATGACCCTGCCAACACACAAGTTTTTTTTTCCAGATTTTACTGTGAACATCATTCTCCTGCTGGGTGTTTTCTATAATTCATAGACGCTACAAGAGCCAAACAAAGTAAATTGTTTTATAAAATCGTATACAGCCATAATAACATGCATTTAAGAAAAAATTACCTCCAACTATCCATGACCTTCAAAAAAAAAAAAAAAAAACACCTCTCACCTGATTCATGGTGCCCAAACCACTGGCAGCCAGGTATATTTTTTTTCTGAAACAACCCTTCAGTCGGGGACCATATCCAGACACTAGACTAATCCGGCACCCCCTCTCTCCCCAGTCGGCTCCTCCCAGTACCACTGCAGGTGATCTCCCATAGTAGGAGACCTGTGAATCACTTGGAGTGGCGCTGAGAAAAGCCAAGCCATCCAGTGGAGGTTCTCGTCTAGTCGCTCTCTCTGCCCAGAGCTTTCAAAGTATATTTTCTCTGAAACCGTGGAGCGTTTCAAAGGAAAATATACTTTGCTTCAATTGTGGATCCAGGCTCTTGATTCATGCTTGCCTGCAGTTTGGGCAGCGTGCATCAGGTGACAGATTAGATAGTATTATAGGTGCTTGAGTGTTATGCTATTTAGCTTAACCTCTTCAAGACCACCCAACAAATTTAGTAGAGCATTTCCAAAATCACAGTGTTGTCATATACACATACATTTATTCATTTGTGTCAATAAAACCTATTTATCGCTTCACTGGGGGACACGGGTATCCATGGGTGTATGCTGCTGTTGCTAGGAGGCTGACACTAGGCAAAAAATGGAAAAATAGCTCCTCCCCAGCAGTATACACCCACCGACAGGCACCAAGAACCTCAGTTTAAGCTTAGTGTCTTTAGGAGGCGGACCTGGATCTGATCCCATATCTGCAGTTTTTTGCTTTTCAGGTATCTTGTTGTGTTTTATTAATCTTTTTCCTTTGTTTTTCAGGTTTTTCATCTTCAGGGTAACAAGGTGTAAATTCTCACCCTGTTTTCCCACACTTATGTGACTGAGAGCAGTGTGGTGTCACCCACATTACCCACTCTCAACCTCGCAGGCAGGACCTTATCCCCTGTCACCTTTACGAGTGTTTCAGGGTGATTTCTAGTGACCGGTCCTTTGCCTATTCCCCACCTCACCCCTCTCCTCGAGCTGAGAGGAAAGACGGTGGTCACCAGCGGTGGCATTCCCCCCTTCATGTAAGGGATTGATGCTGTCTTCTGCACCGTCCGGAGACGATGGCGGGATGGAGGATCCTTGTTCCCAGCGACCCTCTACCACCTAAGGGAAGGGCTCCTGATGCGATCCTCATCGGTGATGAGGACTGTGGACACCCTGCAGCTATGTATGTCACCTTCCCTTAGCAGGGGACAGGCTGGCTTTCCCGTACAGCCCCGGCCAATGTTGGTCTCACAGGTTTCCCAAGTCAATAGGACTCACCAGTCTCCCCGACGCGCGTTTGAATTTCGTGCCTCTTTTCCCGTTTTGCGCGTGTCTTCTCGGTGCCTCCTTCCCTTCCTGTAGTGGAGCTCCCCCCCCGTCGGTACAAGCCTCCCTGATGATTGTCCAATCAGGGGGACGTCTTCCTTCTTGCCAGGGCGCGTCAGCCAATCAGCTTTCTTTTTCACCCACCGGCATTTCTCGGCCACGCTCTGCACGCGCAGTCCTTCCTCCTATCAGATCCCCCTCTCCCGGCCGGGACACGCCCCCGGCGGTTAACCAATCACAGGGGCACTTTCTGTTTGGGCCGGCCGGCAGATCCTCTGGGCTAGCTACGCCTCCCGGCGTTCCAGCCAATCAGTCACACTTTCCTTTTTTTTTAAAGTGGCAACTTTGCCACGCACACTGCTTTGCATCGTGCTGGTTTCAGCATGGCCAGCAGCCATCTTGGACCCTGTGCTTCTGCAGCTCATGAGCCCGGTCCAAGACACAGCCTCTGCCTGCTTTCTCCTGCGCATTCGGCTCGGACTTAACCTTATCTACACTACTGTTCAAAAGTTTGGGGTCACCCAGACAATTTTGTGTTTTCCGTGAAAACTCATACTTTTTTTAATCAGATGAGTTGCCAAATGAATTTAAAATCTAGTCCAGACATTGACAAGGTTAAAAAAAAAGACTTTTATTTGAAATAATTTTCTCCTTCAAACATTGCTTTTGCCAAAGAATGCTCCCTTTGCAACAATGACAACATTGCAGACCTTTGGCATTCTAGCAGTTAATTTGCTGAGGTAATCTGGAGAAATTTCACCCCATGCTTCCAGAAGCCCCTCCCACAAGTTGGTTTGGCTTGATGGGCACTTTTTGCGTACCATACGGTCAAGCTGCTCCTACAACAGCTCAGTGGGGTTGAGATCTGGTGACTGCACTGGCCACTCCATTACAGATAGAATACCAGATGCCTGCTTCTTCTCTAAATAGTTCTTGCATAATTTGGAGGTGTGCTTTTGGTCATTGTCCTGTTGTAGGATGAAGTTGGCTCCAATCAAGAGCTGTCCACAGGGTATGGTATGGCATTGCAAAATGGACTGATAGCCTTCCTTATTCAAAATCCCTTTTACCTTGTACAAGTCTCCCACTTTACCAGCAGCACCAAAGCAACCCAACCCCAAACCATCACATTACCTTCACCACGCTTGACAGATGGCGTCAGGCACTCTTCCAGCATCTTTTCAGTTGTTCTGCGTCTCACAAATGTTCTTCTGTGTGATCTAAACACCTCAAACATGGATTGGTCTGTCCATAACCCTTTTTTTTTTTTCTTTCTGGCCATTTTGAGAGTTTTAATAGAACCAACAAATGTAATGCTCCAGATTCTCAAGTAGCTCAAAGGAAGGTCAGGTTTATAGCTTCTCTAATCAGCCAAACTATTTTCAGCTGTGCTAACATACCTGCACAAGGGTTTTCAAGGGTATTCTAACTATCAATTAGCCTTCTTACACAGTTAGCAAACACAAAGTACCATAAGAACACTGGAGTGATGGCAGTGGCGTAGCAACTGTTTGTGGCACCCGGGGCGGTCTAAAAATTTGCCGCCCCTTTGGTCGTTGATAATCCGGAAGCATCCGAAGAGCCCACAGTACACTCAAAGATCTAATTGGGGGCAGATGACAGAGGCAGCACTGGAGACCCCCATAGAGGACCCTTGACTCAGCTTTGGTGGTCAGGAGTGGGGGGCAGATGACAGGGGCAGCACTGGAGATCCCTAGAAAGACCCCTGACTCATCCTTGTAGGTAAGGAGTGGGGGGCAGATGACAGGGGCAGCACTGGAGACCCCTAGAGAGGACCCCTGACTAATCTTTGGGGGTCTGGAGTGGGGAGCAGATGACAGGGGCAGCACTGGAGACCCCTAGAGAGTACCCCTGACTAATCTTTGGTGGTCAGGAGTGGGGGGCAGATGACAGGCAGCACTGGAGACCCCTAGAGAGTGCCCCTGACTAATCTTTGGGGGTATGGAGTGGGGGGCAGATGACAGGGGCATCACTGGAGACCCCTAGAGAAGACCCCTGACTCATCTTTGGGGGTCTGGAGTAGGGGGGGTGCAGATGACAGGGGCAGCACTAGAGAGCCCTAGAGAAGACTCCTGACAGGGGCAGCATTGGTAGACTGCAGTCCTGCCCCCCATGTTGCACTCGGGGGTCTCACCTGTGGAGTAGGGCGAGGGCTGGTGGTCGCGCAGGCCGCCCAGGGTGCAGCTGGCCAGGGTGAGCGGGGGGCAGCCGGGGCTGGCGGAGAAGCTGCTCCGGATCGGAGTGTACTGGAAGGAGCCGGCCTGGCTGCAGCTGCTGTACTCGGCGTAGGCGGAGGCTTCCATGGCGGCCATGCACGAGTCGTAGGAGTTCAGGTAGGAGTAATCCACGGCGGCCATGCTGCTCTGCCCCAGCGCCCCGGACTCGCAGCTCTAATACCCGCGCCGGGACCCGCCCCCTCCGCGCGGTTATTACGCTGCAGTCCCCCCTATAATAACGTCCTGTAGCATAATACACACTGCGATGGGGCAGCGTTTTAAAACCACAGATAAACGGTTATAATGGAGCAGCTGCGGAGAGTATTATCAGCTTATAATGGGGCAGTCACCTGTAATATCAGCTCATGTCAGTCATTACAGGGCTATAACAGTGCAGCGGCCTGCGGATTATATCTCTGTGCATTATATCTCTGTGCCTCCGCGCTTCTCCCACAGAGGAGAGGAATTGCTTCTGCTGCCGCACCGCCCCCACACACATGCCGCCTGGGGCGGACCGCCCCCCCCCCCCCCCCCCCACGCTACGCCACTGACTGATGGTTGTTGGAAATGGGCCTCTATACACCTATGAAGATATTGCATTACAAACCAGACGTTTGCGGTTAGAATAGTCATTTACTACATTAACACTGTATAGTGTATTTCTGAATCATTTAATGTTAGCTTCATTGGAAAAAACTGTGCTTTTCTTTCAAAAATAAGGAAATTTTTAAGTGACCCTACACTTTTGAATGGTAGTGTACCTGCGGACATGTGACAAGAGGGACACAGCTAACCTATCATTCTTCGGCTGCCTTATTGCTGACATCGGGTAAGCGCTGCCCTCTCTCTTCCCTTGCCCCTGTACCCCTATATAGCACTCTTCAGCAGTATCACCAAGGCTTGACTTATGCCCAACTCTGCAGAGGCTTCTTGTCCTCCCTCTAAGCCCACTGTGATTCATTACACCTGCGCCTGCTGTAAAAGAAAGTGGTCTTCAGGTCAGTCTTCAGGTCAGGTCCTGAAACGTCCTCCACTTATATCTGCTGCCACCAGTGCACCGAACGCCTTTCATGGTGATTCGCACGCACCTGACCATGACCTTCATAGGGAGAAATCGGATACAAGACCTAGGAAGTGGGCTCTCTAGCTCTTCATCCAGTTCCCCGGGTCCCTCTGCATCATCTAGGATGCCCTCCTCACCCCATGCCCCCTCCCTGGAAGAGGACTTTGGGTCTGATGTGGGTTCCCAGTCCGAGTCTGACTTGGATATGGACCAGGCTTCAAAGATGCAGGGCATGGTAGATAGCCTTATCTTGGCTATTTCGCAAACTCTTAACCCCTTCCCGACCCATGACACCTACCATGAAAAGCTGTGCCATTATGACCCATGACACCTACGTAGGCATCATGGTATAAATCACCCTCCTGCGGGTCGGGTGACCGGGGTCACTGAAAGGTCACCCGACCCGCAGGCACCGGACCCTTTTTTCACAAATAAATGCAAAAATTATCGACCTAAATTTACCACTAACATGAAGCCCAATATGTCACGAAAAAACAATCCTAGAGTAGCTAGGATCCGTTGAAGTGTTCCTGAGTTATTACCTCAGAACGGGACACTGGTCAGAATTGCAAAAAATGGCCAGGTCATTAAGGTCAAAATAGGCTGGGTCATGAAGGGGTTAAACTAAAAGAGGATGAGGTTCCCGCTCAAGAATACTCTTGTTTCCTTGAAACGGGTAAAACATCCTTCCCAGACCTTTCCCAGTCACAATGAGTTTGAAGCGACTATGGCTAAACAGTGGGAACATCCTGAAAAACGCATCCCGGGAAGGAAGCAGCTAGACATCCTTTAGTCCAGATGTTGTAGGCAAATGGGCAGAGTCCCCTACGGTGGACCCTCTGGTCTCTCGCCTGTCCTCCAAAACAGATCTGTCTCTACCGGACGGTCCATCCCTTAAGGATGCTACAGACTGGCAGATTTAGTCTTTGGCCAAATCGGCCTTTGAAGCGACTGGTGCCTCTGCCACAGCTTCGCCTCCACCTGGGTGGCGATATCCATCTCTGCCTGGGCCAAAATACTTCGCCAGGGCATCGTAGCGGCAGCTCCTCCGGATGAGCTGGCAGATTTAGCAAACCAGATTGCTCACGCCAGCAAATATCTTTTGGCTGCCTCCTTGTTAGCGGCCACCTGTTCCGCCAGAGCAAACAGCAACATCGTTGCCATACGCCGCATCCTTTAGTTGAAGGCATGGAATGCAGACCCAACTTCTACGAAGTCTCTCACCACCTTGGCCTTTCAGGGTTCTAGGCTCTTTGGGTCCAGACTGGACCAGATAATTTTGAATGCTACAGGTGGGAAAAGTACTTCTCTTCCTCAGTCCAGGCCTAAACATCCTTTCAATAAGGAAAGGGCCCCTGCCTTTTTGTTCCTTTCGACCTTTCTCCTCTTCAGGGACTCTCTTCCAGCAGGACCGCTCGTCCGCCCCAGGGGAAAGAATGAACCATCCTTCAACCCTGCACCTCACTGGAGGCCAAAGGGACGCTCCTCCAAGACCTCTGGGTCCCGCTCTCACAGGTTCTCCTCTAAGTGACTGGTCACCCCCACCTGGGAATCTTTCCAGGGTGGGAGGCTGGCTTCTCTTCTGGGATGCATAGTTGTCGGTGCTCGACGACGCCTGGGTCAGAGAGATCGTTACGTCCAGTTACAAGATCGACTTTTCCCCCCCCCATTAGACATTCAGGATGCTTATCTCCACAATCCTGTTTGTGTGCAGCACCAGAGATTTCTTCGGTTTGCAATCCAGGAGGACCATTATAGGTTCACGGCCCTTCCTTTCGACCTAGTATCTGCCCCCAGAATGTTCACGAAGGTCAAGGCAGCGGTCATGGCCATCCTTCGCTCCAAAGGGATCCTCCTAGTGCCTTACCTGGACGATCTCCTGATCAAAGGGCCGTCCCGCTGAGATTGTGAACAGAGTCTTCAGGTCACTCTGGATACTTTGGTCTGTCTCGGCTGGATAGTCCACAGAGAGAAATCTTCCCTGATCCCAGCTCAGCGCCTTGTGTTCCTGGGTATGGAGTTCGACACGACTCAGGCCCGTGTCTTCTTTCCAAAGGAGAAGTTTTCATCTCTCTGCCAGAGAATCCGCTCTCTAAGGTGACCAGCTCTGCTTCCCTTACGGTCCTGCATGAGGGTTTTGACTAAGATTATTGCGTTCATGGAAGCCTTGCCTTATGTCCAGTTTCACACCCGTCCTCTTCAGCTGGCCCTCTTGTCTGCTTGGGACAAGAAAACACTCTCTCTGGACTGACCGGTACTTCTGCTTCTCTAGGTGAGGCAATCTCTGACTTGGTGGACGCTATCCCCCTCAGTCCAGCGCGGGAGGTCCTTTCTCCCTCTAAGTTGGCAGGTCACCAGTCTCCTTGGTTGGAGAGCGGTCTTCCTTTATCACACAGCACAGTGTCACTGGAACGCTCAGGAAGCAATCTTCTGGAGATCAGGGCAATCTTTCTTGCCCAACTCCACTGACAGTCCCTCGTCGCAGGCAAGCCGGTCCGCATTCAGTCGAACAAGGCCACCGCTGTGGCTTACATAAACCACCAAGGCAGGACTCCCAGGAAACAGGTTATGAGAGGTGACAAGGATTCCGTGATGGACGGAACGTCACTTCCCTGCCATATCAGTCGTTCATATTCCGGGGGTGGAAAATTGGGCAGCCGATTTTGAGTCATCAGGGACTCGCATCAGGCTAGTGATCCCTCAATCCCGCCGTCTTCAACCAAATATGTCAGAGATGAGACACTCCAAACGTCGATCTCATGGGATCTCGGATGAACCACAAGGTTCCTCTGCTCGTAGCCAGATCCTGGGATCTGCTGGCCATCGGCTGCGATGCCCTAGTGATCCTGTGGTCCCAGTTTCAGCTGCCATATCTTTTTCCGCCTCTCCCCTTGATTCTGAGGGTTGTGAAAAAGATAAAGACAGAAGCAGTCCTGATGGCTCCAGACTGGCCAAGACGACCTTGGTATGCAGCGCTGTTAAACATGCTTTCGAACGCCCCCTGGAGGCTTCCAGAATGTCCAGATCTTCTCTCACAAGGCCCCCTCTTCCACCAGAGTTCTCAGTCTGTGAGTTTAAAGACATGGACATTGAGGCTGCAGTCCTGAAGGAGGCTGGTTTTTCTCACCAGGTCATTCAGACCATGATTCGGGCAATAAAACCAGCATCCTCGCGCATCTACAACAGGTATTGGATGGCCTTCTTCTGGTGGTGTAAGGAGAACGTGTTTCCAATGTCTTTTTCCCTTCCTTCCATCCTTGGGTTTCTTCAAACGGGTCTCGACTCAGGTCTATCGCTCAGTACCCTTAAAGGTCAGGTTTCCGCTCTGTCCTCTTCCAGAGGGATCTGGCTTCCCGTTCCCAATTGAAGACCTTTCTTCAGGGTGTCGCCCACCTGGCACCACCTTACCATCCTCCGATAGAACCATGGGATCTTAATCTTGTTCTCTCCATCGCGCGCCTTCTGAGCCCATTCAAGATATTTCGTTTTCTTTCCTGTCATGGAAGGTGGCCTTCCTAATCGCCATTACGTCTATCAGGAGGGTTTCAGAGTTAGCAGCATTATCTTGTCATTCTCCGTTCCTGATTCTACATCAGGTCATGGTGGTCCCAAGGTGGTCTCGGCTTTTCATAAGTCCCTCCACAAGCCGGAATTGGTCAGAGCTATTCGAGTCTATCTTTCAAGGACTGCTTCCTTTCGTCAATCCAATTCCCTATTTGTCATCTCTGAAGGTCGTGGAAAGGGGCTCCCAGCTTCTAGGTCTACCATCACCCGTTGGATTTGTTCCACGATATTGAAGGCTTACTGCGTTCAGGACAAACTGCCTCCTCCGGGAGTGAGGGCCCACTCCACCCAGGCCGTGGGGGCTTCCTGGGCTGTTCATCACCAGGCATCGGCCTTACAGATTTGCAAGGCTGCGACATGGTCGTCCTTGCACACTTTTGCGAGGTTTTACAGGGTTCATACCGCTGTTGCGTACTGGCTGACCTAAGTCCGTTTTCTTTGCATTCTTTCTGTTCTCACCCTTGGGACTGTTTTTGGACGTCCTATGGTTACCTGTGTCCCCCAATGAAGTGATAAAGAAAGAGGGAATGTTGGTAATCACCGTAAAATCTTTCTTGGAGCCTTTATTGGGGGACACAGCACCCTCCCTAAATGTTTGTACCGCTTTTTGGGCCTACGTGCCTTTTATTGTTGGGTTGGTATATAGGTTGAGTTCTTGTTGCTTCTCCTATTGCTTTTACACCAACTGAGGTTCTTGGTGCCTGTCGGTGGGTGTATACTGCTGGGGAGGAGCTATTAAACCTTTTTTTTTTTGCCTAGTGTCAGCATCCTACCAACAGCAGCATACACCCATGGTTACTTGGGTCCCCAATGAAGTTTTCAAGAAAGAGATTTTACGGCGAGTACCAAAAATTCTTTGTTTTAAGTCTGCCTGTTTTTCACATATTATCCTTCCGCACCCACCCCAAGGAAGAGTATTATTTACCCTTCAGTTGACATTGGAATGTCCTGTAATCGAGGGGCACGGGTCGATCCTGAGCAGTGCAGTCTCTTAACTTCCTGCCAGCATAGTTGTATCTAGAATGGAGCTTAAACTGTGAGGGTTGATGTCACAGAACGGGGCGGAGCCTTCCTAATTTATTTTTATGTTTTGCTTATATAGCGCTATCCTATTCCGCAGCTATTTACAGACATTATCGGCACTACTTATCAGGGCTCACAGTCTAAATTCCCTATCAGTTTGTCTTTCGAGTGTGGGAGGAAACCTGAGTACCCAAAGGAAACCCACGCAAACACGGGGAGAACATATTAACTCCTTGGAGATGTTGTCCTTGTTGGGATTTGAGCCCACTACCCCAGCTCTGCAAAGCAACAGGGCTAACCATGGAGCCACCATGCTGCCCACACATTACAGTGCTAAGCTTATATGAGGAAGCGTGTGCCGGTAACTAAGAGGAGTGATTTACTGTAGAATACTGCTGTATACAGAGCATAGATATACTGCAGGCTTAGCTGTATATAGATGGAACTGAAAGGTGAAATATACTGCAGGATGGCCTGTATGTAGAGGTGACAGCAAGAAGAGATATTCTATAGGATGGGCTGTATCCAGGGGACAGAAAGAATGAGACTGCAGTATGGGGCTCTATATAGAAAGGCTGAAAGGAGAAATATACTGAAGTATGGGGCTCTGTGTACAGGAACTGAGATTAGAGCTGTGTGTTGTTATTAGTTGCTGAGAGTTCAGTGATGTGAATCTGCAGTTGCCAGTCTATTGATGCATATGACAGAGAATTTTCTTGTGCCATATACATTAACAGAAACTCATTTGCAGTTCATAAAACTGAACTGTAGCAGCAGGCAACAAACACAGTTCTGCACTGCTATTCTGGAGGAGTCCAGGAGAGTTAAGTTCTGCTAGAACCAGCTAATGTTAAATTATGTAGTCAGGTATACTGATGTAGATGGTAGATGATAACATCCATGGGGCAGAGTGCTGTACAGGAGCATAAGGTGACACTTAGATTAGCTGGATGATAACTCAGAGAAGATGGGGCTAATCAGGAGCAGGGGGGTCTGCAATGTGTATACTCCTCGACATTGGTACACAGAATTAGTAGCTGTGGAATAATGGAAATCACAGGATGGATAGTTTGCAAATCATCAAGATCCGCTGCTGGCAGCTCCCTTTGCAATTGCCAACCAATGACGTACATAATGAGCCTGATGGGAGGTGCGGCAAGTCACAGTAGCACATTTAGGCCTCGTAGGCTGCTCACAGTGGCATGAGTCACATACTGCCGTGCTGAAAAACTGCTTCAATGTCACTTTGGAGAAATTGTCGGACCACTGGTTTTACTACTAAATCATTGCAACTCCAAGCTCTTGGTTTACAGGGAGAAAATGGCCCAATCTTGAACTGCTTAATATCATTAATTATTTTTTCTGTTTGCAGCCTGTGAAACACAACTTCCGGTCTCTTTCCGTCATCTGATACTGCCTGAGAAATACCCTCCACCCACAGAACTGCTGGATCTGCAGCCACTGCCTGTTTCTGCTTTGAGAAATGGCGCCTTTGAGAGCCTATACCAAGACAAGTTTCCTTTTTTTAACCCTATTCAGACCCAGGGTGAGTTTCTACCTGTCAGTCTAGTGTATGTGTGAACGAACTTGTAATTTATCGGTGTGTCAAGAAGCGCGTTGGTGTTCTTCCTGCAGACTATATATACTCTCTACTAATGCATATGTACTTATAAGAATAGTAATTTTATGTTTCACCAGTATATTCCGCAGCACTTTACAATGATGCTGGTTCGGCATATTTAGCTCTCCTGCGTGCTGGTTCTGAGGACATTAGTTTTGATGTTAATGATGTATGTAAAATTAGGGACTTTGCTAAATATTTTAAATGTCTCCAATTCTGACTTGGGCATTTAATTTTTTTATTTTTTATTGTAAATATTTTATCATATTTGTTATAATTTCAGAAAAGTGGAAATTTTCACCACCACAGCAGCCTGAGGTTGCGATATTGTAATAGTGTAGATGAATTGTTGCGATGATTGAAATGAGTAGACTCTTATTTTACATGTCTTCCCTCCCTACTCTTAGTATTCAACACTGTGTATAACAGCGATGACAACGTTTTTGTGGGAGCACCCACAGGCAGTGGGAAGACTATCTGTGCAGAGTTTGCCATTCTCCGCATGCTGCTGCAGCACTCCGAGGGTCGCTGTGTGTATATCACTCCAATGGAAGCTCTGGCTGAGCAGGTAACCTCTCATTTCAATGATTATTCTTCATCTGCTAGCCCGTGTGTCTGCCTTGTGAAAACTGCATGTTACACATAAGCATTTGAGATCTAACAGGGAGGGTTCACTTAAAGGTTTTGTCTTGAATTTTAACATTAATATTCTATTCTTAGGATAAGTCATCAATGTCTTAATTGGTGGGAGTGCGATGCACGGCACCCTCGTTCATCTGTGGAGGCCGGAACTGCTCAGTTGTGGAGCTGCACAACTCTGTCAACGGAATAGTCGCCTTGTAGTGCTCATCCATCCTCTTTTGATTTGAATAGGGGGCAATACCGGGCCTCAGTCACTCTTGGTCAATGGCTAACCGCTCTATATTTCAGTCTGCCGACATCAGGAACAGCTAATTGCCAAGGGGTGGCACCCCCACTGATCAGACATTGATGACCTTTCCTAAGGAGATATATATATATATATATATATATATATATATATATATATATATATATATATATATAGCACAAGACGATCACAGCTTCAAGTCCCTTAAAGGGACTAATAACAGTGAAAAGTAAAAAAAATAAAAAATAACCATTCATATCTCTCCTTTTTTCTATATTAAAAAATATGCGTGTGGTAATATCACCGTGTTCCGAACTATCAAAATCTAAAAATAATTAACCAGATCTGTACACGATAAAAATAATCAAGAATGCCAAAAACAGGATTGTTGGTAACTCGCCGTAAAATCTTTGTCTGAGCCTTCCTTGGGGGACTCGGGACACCATGGGTGTATGCTGCTGACACTATGCACAAAAAAATTAGCTCCTCTCCAGCAGTGTACACCCCACTCACTGGCACTAAGTTAATCTGTTAGTGAGAAAGCAGTAGAAGTAACATGTAAAGGAAGAACGTAGAAATACACAAAATCAAACTGTTAACAATAGAAAACAGTTGTCAAACAGCTCTCAAACATGGGAGGGTGTGGTGTCCCCCATTGAAGGCTCCAAAAAACAGATTTTACGGGGAGTAACCAAAACTTCTGTTTTCTCTATTTCTTCATTGTGCGACACAGGAAACCATGGGATGTTCCAAAGCAGTCTACAGGGAAGGGAACAGTGCAAAATCCAATCAGGTTGGATAACTAACCACAGCCATCCGTAAGATTTTCCTACCTAGGGTTGCTTCTGCCAAGGAGTAGGTATGGACATTATAGACTTTGGCGAACGTGTGAATGGAAAACCAGGTCGCCGCTTTGCAAAGCTATAGGGCGGATGCCCGATGGCGAACGACCCAGGAGGCATACACCATTCGGCTAGAGTGGGCCTTAATCCCAGTGGGAGGCCACTGTTCTTAATCTGGTATGCCTCCAAGATTGCCGCCCTGATCCAGCTAGCAATTGTAGCTTTGGGCACTGGAAGGCCTCTGAGTACCCTCAGGGATAACAAAGAGAAAATCTTGCCCTCGGAAAGGGGCAGTCCTTACAAGGTAAATGCCCTGACCAGGTCCAAACTGTTCGGTGAACGCTCCAGAGGGTGAGCCGGAGATGGACAAAACGAAGGGAGGTCAATGTCCTCATTGAGATGAAAGGCGGAGAGTATCTTGGGAAGAAAAGAAGGTATAGACCGCAAAAAACAGCTTATCCTGGTGCAGAATTAGGAAGGCCGAGCGACATGAAAGAGCTGCTGTCTCTGAAACCCGCCTGATGGAAGTGATGTCCACAAGAAACACCACCTTCAAAGAAAGGAGAGTCAGAGAGACTTCTCTGAGTGGTTCAAAGGGGTAACTCCTGAGAGCCTTTAGAACAGGCTGAGGGCCCAGGGATCTACTCACGGCCGATAGGGAGGAGCTCCTTAAGCCACTCCTTGGAGAAAGGTTCTGAGCTGAGAACGCAAAGCTAAATTCTTTTGGAAAAGAATAGATAATGCGGACATTTGGCCCTTCAGCCAGCTGAGAGCTAGACATGCATTGAGTCCTGCTTGAAGGAAGGCTAGAATAGAATCAAGAGAAAAAACCATAGGTGCAGTGTGATTAGTCTCACACCAATGGAAGAAGGCTTTCCAAGTCCGATAGTAGACTCGAGATGATGCTGACTTCCGAGCCCAAATCATCGTCTGAATCACTCGCTCTGTAAACCTGAACGCTCTTAGAACCGCGGTTTTAACAGTCACGCTGTCAAATCGAGCAACCAAGATTTCCGGTGAAAGATAGGACCCTAAGAAAGCAGATCTGGTCTGTCCGGGAGCCTCCAAGGGGCATCTGCAAGCAAATTGACAACCTCTGCATACCAGACCCTCCTGGGCCAATCCAGTGTGATCAGGATGACCGGCACCCTTTCCACCTTGATCTTCAACAGCCTGGAAAGCAGAGGAAGAGAAGGAAACTGATGAGGAAGAGCAAACTGTTACCAGGGTATCGCCAGAGCGTTGATGCCCAACGTGAGAGGATGGCGGGACCTGGAGACGAACTGCGGAACTTTTCTGTTAATTCTGGAGGCCATGAGATCCAAATCCGGATTTCCCCACCGTAGACAAATCTGATGGAAGACGTCTTGATGCAGAGACCATTCTCCTGCCGCAATTCTTGCAACTTAAAAATTTGGCAGCCTAATTGTCTACGCCGGGAATGTGCACGGCCGAAATTACCGGAACCTTGTTCTTTGCACAGAGAAGGATCTTGGAAACTTCTGTCATGGCCAGAGAACTAAGAGTTCCACCCTGTTGGTTGACATATGCCTTATCCGTGGCGTTGTCTGTCTGAACTCAAACTGGTAGGCCCCTGAGAAGATCCTGCCAGTGGAGGAGGGACAGAAGAATGGCTCTGATCTCGAGAATGTTGATGTTGGTAATGAGGTCTCTTCCAGCAACCAACGGCCCTGGACCGTGAGGCTGCTGCGGCAGACCGTTCCCCAGTCGATGAGACTGGTATTTGTTGTAACTACTTGCCAGTGGATAGGGAGGGGGAGGACAGCCACCAGTTTAGGGACGACCTGATTCAAGACTAGATCCGGACTGGATAATCCAGGGAGAGAAGGGACCTGTTCTATTGGGACACAATGGTCTGTTGAAGTGGTCTGGTGCGAAACTGAGCAAAGGATATCGCCACCGCAGACTCCACCATCCTGCCCAGAACTGCAATGGCTGAGCAAAGGGATGGAGACAGAGGGGCCTGCAGAGAGCGAACCCCTTATTAAACAGGCACTCTTTTTTTTTTTTCTTTGGGGAGAAGGACCAACGTCTGAAGGGTGTTTAAAAGCATGCACAGGAAAATCCGATGCTGGGTCGTAATTAGACAAGATGTTGACAATCCAGCCGAGCCGAGACAGGGTGAGAGTGATGGACAGGCTTTCCTGGGCTAAGAGAAGGATGGAGACTTTACGAGGATATCGTCCAGGTAAGGTATGACCACTAGACCTTTGGTCCGCAAGATGGCCAATCACCCTTGCCATTATCTTTGTAGAGACCCTGGGAGTGGTTGCCCAACCAAAAGACAGAGCAAAAAATTGAAAGTGATACTGCGAAACGTAGGAATTACTGATTGACCCTGAAAAATTGGGACGTGGAGATAGGGGTCTTGGATATCCACAAAGCACAGGAACTACTGTAATTCCATGGAAGCTATTACTGAACGAAGGGTTTCCATCCTGAAATGGCTTACACTTATCGTCTTGTTCAGTAACTTGAGATCCAGGATGTGTCGAACTGACCTGTCCTTCTTTGGAACTGCATAGCGGTTTAAATAGAAACCTGCAAAATGTTCCTGAGGTGGGACAGGAATGATGACGCCTGTTTGGAGTAGAGAGGCAATAGCTGTGAAATACCCCCAGAACCAAAGAGGGGTTGTATCCTGACAATACCACCTCTCTTACCCAGGCGTCCTCAACAGTGGTGAATCAAGCGTCCTTGAAGAACAAGATAAAAACGCCTACCCCGAGAAACTCCCTGGGCTGCAAGTAAGAGTCACGGAGGAGAATCTGCTCCTGAAGGATCTGCCTTATGCATTCCGGAGACGCCAGGAGGGTGTCTGTTTGAAGGAGGGCCTCTCCTGGCGTTATTAATCTTTCACAGATGATAAGCGCCGAAAAGGACAAAAGGGCTGAAATTTTCATTTAAGGCTGGCTTCACACTTGCGTAGGGCAGAGCTGTGGAGGGCTGCGTAGTTCCTCCTTTAAGCCTCGCCCACTGCCGCACCTCTTCCATTCAGGTCCGCCTACGTCGGCATGCGTCCTGCATACGTATCTTTAACATTGGGTACGCAGGCCATGCAAAAGTATGCGGATGCCTCCGCATGCGTCGTTTTGTCGCTGCACTGACTGCAACAAAATGCAACATGTTGCGGTTTGCGCAGCGTCAAAACTGAGGAACTATGCAGCCCTCCGCAGCTATGCTCTACACAAGTGTGAAGCCAGCCTAATTGGAGAGCGCTGAGGTTTGGCCTGAAAACTTTTCCCTCCAGTGGTTTCCATTATGATCTGGTCCAGCCTGGTTCCAAACAGGCATGATCCCTGGAAGGACAGACTGGTCAGAGACTTCTAGGATGACAAGTCTGCTGGGATAAGGGGGGCACTCTCTCCAGAAGCGGTGGAGAACTCTGGGTAGCCAAAACGGATGGATTACTGTAATCCTGACAGAGGTAAGAAAACTCACCTGAAGGGAGTCTGCACTTACAAGAGGAGCAAAGTGCGTGACGAGTAGTAGAGGCCGCACGCTCCTTTAGATTTAAACATGATAGAAGATAAGCAGATTGACTAATGCCAGAGGTAAAGAACAGAAGTTTTGCTGAGAATAGTGTCAGTCTGCAGAACAGAGCTTACCCACAGGGAGAGGTGATTTCCTGCAATCTAATCCCAAGAGAACGCAGTGATGAAGCTCAGAAGTAGAGTTGAGCGACTTTGGTCGGATCGGGTTTCATGAAACAAAATTTGAGTCGGATGAAACTGGTCTGACTAGGGCAAAAAAAGTCGACGTTTCATCTGAAACCCGACCCCAATGCAAGTCAATGGGGAATAAAAGTCGGCATTGAGCGGATGAATGGCTGGAGATGCTCCTGTGATACCGGTGTATAGATGCCAGAAAATGGCGGCCGCAGGGAGGAAGAAACAAGCCTTAGGCTTAGAAATTAACCCCTTCACGACCTTTGACGCCACGTAGGCGTCATGAAAAGTCGTGCCAGAACGACCCATGACGCCTATGTGGCGTCATGACTTTAAAGCCCCCCTGCGGGTCGGGTGACCTAGGTCACTGAAAGGTCACCCGACCCGCAGATACAGGGGGCTTTGTTCTTCGCCACAGGGGGCGTGGCTTCGCCCCCACGTGGCTACGATCGCTCTGATTGGCTGTTAAAAGTGAAACAGCCAATCAGAGCGATAGTAATATTTCATCAATGAAAATTGATGAAATATTACAATCCAGCCATGGCCGATGCTGCTGTAGCATCGGACAGGGCTGGAGACACCGATTCCACCCCCCCCACCGGCGATCGCCCCCCCGCAACTGAATGACAGCGGCGATCTGCCGCCGCTGTCATCATCTGCCCCCCTCCCATTCCCTCTGCTCCCCGCCAGATTCCGATAACCCCCTCACCCCCTCTCACCTCCCCCGGCACCTTCTAAGTCCCCCTGTCACTCCCGGTGTCCGGCGGGTCCGGTTCATGGGCGCCGCCATCTTAGAAAATGGCGGGCGCATGCGCAGTGCGCCCGCCCGAATCTGCCGGCTGCAGATTCCATTCTTTCATTTTGATCACTCTCACAGTGATCAAAATGAAAGAAAAAGTAAATAAACCCCCCGATTATCACCCCCATAGGTAGGCACAACTAATAAAATAAAGAAAATATTTTTATTTTTATTTTTCCATTAGGGTTAGGGTTGAAAAGAGGGTTAGGGTTCGGGTTGAAAAGAGGGTTAGGGTTGAAAAGAGGGTTAGGGTTGAAAAGAGGGTTAGGGTTGAAAAGAGGGTTAGGGTTGAAAAGAGGGTTAGGGTTGAAAAGAGGGTTAGGGTTGAAAAGAGGGTTAGGGTTGGAAAGAGGGTTAGGGTTGGAAAGAGGGTTAGGGTTGGAAAGAGGGTTAGGGTTGGAAAGAGGGTTAGGGTTGGAAATAGGGTTAGGGTTGGAAAGAGGGTTAGGGTTGGAAAGAGGGTTAGGGTTGGAAAGAGGGTTAGGGTTAGGATTGGAAAGAGGGTTAGGGTTGGAAAGAGGGTTAGGGTTGGAAAGAGGGTTAGGGTTGGAATTAGGGTTAGGGTTGGAATTAGGGTTAGCGTTGGAATTAGGGTTAGGCTTGTGGTTAGGGATGTGTTGGGGTTAGGGCTGTGGTTAGGGGTGTGTTGGGGTTAGGGTTGGAGTTAGAATTGAGGGGTTTCCACTGTTTAGGCACATCAGGGGGTCGCCAAACGCGACATGGTGCAACCATTGATTCCAGCCAATTTTGCGTTCAAAAAGTCAAACGGTGCTCCCTCCCTTCCAAGCCCTGACGTGTGCCCAAACAGTGGTTTACCCCAACATATGAGGTATCAGCATACTCAGGAAAAATTGCACAACAACTTTTGGGGACTAATTTCTCGTGTTACCCTTGGGAAAATAAAAAATTTTGGGCTAAAAAATTATTTTTGTGGAAAAAAATGATTTTTTCATTTTCACGTCTCTGCATTATAAACTTCTGTGAAGCACTTGGGGGTTCAAAGTGCTCACAACACATCTTACATACGTTCCTTGGAAGGTCTAGTTTCCAAAATGGGGTCACTTGTGGGGGGTTTCCACTGTTTAGGCACATCAGGGGCTCTGCAAACGTAATGACGACCGCAGACTATTCCATCAAAGTCTGCATTTCAAAACGTCACTACTTCCATTCCGAGCCTTGACGTGTGCCCAAACAATGGTTCCCCCCCACATATGGGGTACCAGCGTACTCAGGACAAACTGGACAACAACTTTTGGGGTTCAATTTCTCCTGTTACCCTTGTGAAAATAAAAAATTGCGGGCTAAAAAATCATTTTTTGAGGAAAAAAAAGATTTTTTATTTTCACGGTTCTGCGTTATAAACTTCTGTGAAGCACTTGGGGGTTCAAAGTGCTGCTCACCACACATCTAGATAAGTTCCTTGGTGGTCTAGTTTCCAAAATGGGGTCACTTGTGGGGGGTTTCCACTGTTTAGGCACATCAGAGGCTCTGCAAACGTAACATGATGCCCGCAGACCATTCGATCAAGTCGGTATTTCAAAACGTCACTACTTCCCTTCCGAGCCCCGACGTGTGCCCAAACAATGGTCCCTCCGCACATATGGGGTATCAGCGTACTCAGGACAATCTGGACAACAACTTTTGGGGTCCAATTTCTCCTGTTACCCTTGTGAAAATAAAAAATTGCGAGCTAAAAATTCATTTTTGAGGAAAAAAAAAGATTTTTTATTTTCACTGCTCTATGTTATAAACTTTTGTGAAGCACTTGGGGGTTCAAAGTGCTCACTACACATCTAGATAAGTTCCTTAAGGGGTCTAGTTTCCAAAATGGTGTCACTTGTGGGGGAGCTCCAATGTTTAGGCACACAGGGGATCTCCAAACGCGACATGGTGTCCGATAACGATTGGAGCTAATTTTCCATTCAAAAAGTCAAATGGCGCTCCTTTCCTTACGGGCCCTGCCGTGCACCCAAACAGTGGTTTATGACCACATATGAGGTATCGGTGTACTCAGGAGAAATTGCCCAACAAATTTTAGGATCCATTTTATCCTGTTGCCCATGTGAAAATGAA
Organism: Dendrobates tinctorius; assembly: GCF_039654945.1. Classification (NCBI taxonomy): domain Eukaryota; kingdom Metazoa; phylum Chordata; class Amphibia; order Anura; family Dendrobatidae; genus Dendrobates; species Dendrobates tinctorius. The sequence continues at coordinate 10,556,635 of NW_027361939.1, read as the reverse complement.
AAAACTGAGGCTAAAAGATAATTTTTGTGAAAAAAAGTACTTTTTTTTTTTTTTTTTACGGATCAATTTGAGAAGCACCTGGGGGTTCAAAGTGATCACTATGCATCTAGATAAGTTCCTTGGGGGGTCTAGTTTCCAAAATGGGGTCACTTGTGGGGGAGCTCCAGTGTTTAGGCACACAGCGACTCTCCAAACGCGACATGGCAAGCGTTAAATATTCCAGCATATTTTCCATTCAAAAAGTCAAATGGCACTCCTTCCCTTCTGAGCCCTGCCGTGCGCCCAAACAGTGGTTTTTGACCACATATGAGGTATCGGTGTACTCAGGGGAAATTGCCCAACAAATTTTAGGATCCATTTTATCCTGTTGCCCATGTGAAAATGAAAAAATTGATGCTGAAAGAAAGTTTTTGTTGGAAAAATTAAAATGTCCTTTTTTTCCTTCCATGTTGCTTTAGTTCCTGTGAAACACCTAAAGGGTTAATAATCTTCTTGAATGTAGTTTTGAGTAGCTTGAGGGGTGCAGTTTTTAGAATGGTGTCACTTTTGGGTATTTTCTGCCATATAGACCCCTCAAAGTGACTTCAAATGTGAGGTGGTCCCTAAAAAAAATGGTTTTGTAAATTTTGTTGTAAAAATGAGAAATCACTGGTCAACTTTTAACCCTTATAAATTCCTAACAAAAAAATATTTTGCTTCCAAAATTGTGCTGATGTAAAGTAGACATGTGGGAAATGTTATTTAGTAACTATTTTGTGTCACATAACTCTCTAGTTTAACAGAATAAAAATTCAAAATTTGAAAATTGCGAAATTTTCAAAATTTTCTCCAAATTTCTGATTTTTTCACAAATAAACGCAAAAATTATCGATCTAAATTTACCACTAACATGAAGCCCAATATGTCACGAAAAAACAATCTCAGAATTGCTAGGATGCGTTGAAGCGTTCCAGAGTTATTACCTCATAAAGGGACACTGGTCAGAATTGCAAAAAATGGCCAGGTCATTAAGGTCAAAATAGTCTGGGTCATGAAGGGGTTAAAGGGGGCGTGTGCGCTGGGCGCGAGAAAACGTGATAAAGGGAGGGGCGTGACCAAGCGCCGCAGCTAGGCCACACAGAAGCCGCCGGGGCCTAAACAGACGTCCAAGCCTCACCGTATTGTGAGACGTCTGTACTTCCTGACGTTGTTTGGCTCTGGTAGGTGAGTGGGCAGAAGTAGGGGTCCAAGACCATTCTTGGGATCACCTGAACACATCTTGTGTGTAAGGCCTGTTTCACACTTCGTTTGTGACTATCAGTCAAGATTCGCCGATTAGAAAAAAAAAACGGATCCGCCATTTTTCTAGGCGGATCCGTTTTTTTTCTTCATAGACTTGCATTATCGGTGGATCTTGACGGATGGTCATTCGTTCGATCCGCTTTTGAACGGATACGCCAAGATTTCCCGGACGGACCATGTAACGTTTTTTTCGTGTCCGGATTCGCTATTTCCGGATTTAACCCGCATTTCTGTCTGGCTGCTGGAAAAATCGCTCTCTCTCGCTCTCGCTCTCTCTCGCTCTCTCTCTCGCTCTCTCGCTCTCTACCTCGCTCTCTACCTCGCTCTCTCTCTCGCTCTCTCTCTCGCTCTCTCTCTCGCTCGCTCTCTCGCTCTCTCTCTCGCTCTCTACCTCGCTCTCTCTCTCGCTCTCTACCTCGCTCTCTACCTCGCTCTCTACCTCGCTCTCTACCTCGCTCTCTCTCTTGCTCTCTACCTCTCTCTCTCTCTCGCCCTTTAAATTTTTACCTTCAGCGGATCCGTACTTCCGCCGATACGCTAACCCCCTTTTCTGTCAGTCCGCCTGCGGATCCGTTTTCCGCTATTTTGGCGCATTTTAACTGACATAAAAAACTGAAGTGTGAAACAAGCCTAAGGAGCCATGGGCCTGCCTGATACAGATGAGGATACAGGGGGTTGGTCCATGCCATACTCTGTCTCTACGTGGGATAACAGAGTGACTGTTCACACTTTCCCTCCAGAGGTGGAAGAGAAGAACCCTCTGAAAAAGAAAGGCGAAATCATTACTTGAAAACAGAGGTAGATGTGGGTCTAGTAAAAGACCTCTGTCCTCCTACTTGACACTAAGCTAAACTGGTTGGTTCTCTGCCAGTCATTGGCTATATAGTGCTGGGGAGAAGCTTTCATATGGTAATAGGAGGGTATATCCGCTTAGGGAGATATACGAGTTGGTCCTTTTTCCAGAGACCATTATTTATACGTGCTTCATTAGTTTTCTATTGTTTCATTTTTTCCTTTGGAGATATTCTTTGTATCATTATTAAGCGGTCTCGCGGGGTTCGATAGAAAATTTCAGTCTGTTGTAGATCATTAGATTTTTATAGGGTCAATGCTTTTTGTATCTGTTTACGTTGAGAGCGTGTGGTCATTATAGTTGGTATGGTTGGTTCAACGGGTAAAAAAGCAGCGTCTTTTACTTGCATATCCGCAAATTCGTTGCCAACAGTTGGTGGATTGTTCCTAAGACCGTGCGCCTTAACTTTGATAATGGCCACCTGAATAATTTGTTCGAGTTTATGAGGGTTTTAACAGCTTCAGCTTTTTTTATTGGGGTTCCGGCAGTAGTAATAAACCCTTGATTGGCTTATAGAGTTTTAAAATCGTGAGCAATACCATTTGCAGACCGTGATTCCGTGTATATATTAGCCCATCTGTTCTTGGTCAAAGTACATGCAGTAGACAGAGCCTGGAGTTCTGCTTCTTGTGCTGACTATGAGGGCGGGAGTGCAGCTGCGTGCACTACAGTGTCCTCTGTGGTAACAGCATATCCTGTGTGGAATCTACCAAACTTATCAGCATATCTTGAACCACCCGTGTATAACACCAGATCAGGATTTGGGAGTGGATTCTCACTGACATTTGGTGGAGTACTTGTTTTTTTTAGTTAGAAATTGGGAATAATCATGTTGGAGATTATTCTCATCATTGCCATTTTTCTTGGGGATCGGCAGTAAAGTAGCGGGGTTGATTGTAGCATAGTGCTACAACTTGATATAGTCAGGTAAAAGGAGTAAATACTGCAGCCGTAAATGTTGTTGCATAGTCAAATGTCTTGGTTGTTGAAGTGTCAGTATTGCCGTGTCCGTGTGTATGGCATATACTATGAAGATGACATATTTTAAATGTTGAAATAAAGAAGAAATTTTTACACGCAGCTGGAACTAATTGCTCTTTAGTATTGCTACAATATCATGCGGGGCAAAAATGTGTTTCATGTCCAAGAATTATGTCTGCAGTCCTGTCAAGCAACGAGTGAGTGGCGTGAATTGCCCTTATGCAATTTGGTGATGCTCGGGCCACTGGGTCGAAGCGGGTCGAATAATAGCCCACTGGTTGTTGCCTATTACCATATGATTGTGTAAATACCCCTGCTGCTTGTCTTTTATTCTCAGATATATACAAATGGAACGGTCGAGTATAGTCCGGGATGCCCAAGGCAGGGGCGGAAGCAATTAAGCCGCTTTAACTCAGAGAAAGCGCGATGGAGACTTTCCATATAAACCGGTGATCTTTCCTTATAGTTCATTATACATAGTTCAATATATATATATATTTCAAGGCGTTGTAAAGGGGTTGTATTATGCGGGATACATCCGGTATCTACTGACAATAATAAGTACATAGTTCAAGAAAACGTTGAAGTTCAGTTTCATCTTTTGTGAAAGGAAGGGAGCTGATAGCTATTTTTCTTTCTTCTGTGAGGTGTTTGATACCTTGAAGGAGAGAGAGACTTAAGAATATCATTTGACCAAGGTAGAATTGAGGTTTCGAAGTTGAAACCCGACAGTTCAGTGCTGCCAGATGTTTGAGGAGGCTAACAGTGGCAGCAATGGCTTCTTGCTCCGTCTGTGCACACAACAAAAGATCATCTACATATTGAAGCAGCGTGACCTGGGGGTGATCTTACTGCCAGGGCAAGAGACATTTGTTCATATTTTTTACAAACTGATTTGGATTGTTTTGGGTTTCTTGTGGCATAACTGTCCATATTAACGGTCGTCCCTGATAAGTGAATGCAAATAGAAACTGGCAATCTGGGTGTAGCGGAATATTAAAAAAGACATTGGCAAGGTTGATAATTGTAAACTAAGCAGCATCCTGGGGTATTTAAGACAAAAGAGTATGTGGATTAGGCACCGTTGGAGTATCCAGAACAGTAGCTGCATTAATTGCCAGTAGATCTTATACCAGCTGGTACATAGGGGGCTGGCCAGGCGGGGTCTTTTTCTTAACGGGAAACAAGGGCGTATTATATGGAGAAACACAGGGTACCAGAGTATCATTATAATGTAACGTTTGTATTTGCTCCTGGAGGCCCCGCTTCTGATCATATTTTAAAAAGTATAAATAGACTTTGGGAAAAGGGGCACCAGGTTTGAGGAATACTTTTATTGTGTTTTACAGACATTTTTCCTATATCATTTGGTCCTTTTGATTAAAATTTAGATAGTATCTTTGAGAGATATAGGGTGAATCGTTGATTTTCAGTCAATATTGGGGGTGGATCTGGGCCTATCAGGGCCATCATAACCGTAGGAAGGGCATGCAAAATACAAATTTTTTCATTGTTTTCATCTGAATAGGGGTTATATAACATACGAACCATCTGATCATCATTTTAAAATTGTATTCTGGAGCTGAACTGCGATAATCTGCTTTTAGCAAATTTGTTGGACATATGGGAGAGATTACGAATTGAGCAGTAACCTTGGGGAAGGGTCCCACAGAGATGGGTTTTCTAAAACTATATTTATTGGGTTTGCCATTTATTTCGATTAAAACAACGGGGGTATGACAATCTTTTTGTAAGTGATCAAGTCGGCCACAGCGCCAGTATTGTAGATGAGGATTGGCGTGGCGGAGCTGGGGAGTAAGGTTCCCAGTCATAGGATTGGGAGAGATATTGGAATAGGGAGTTGAATGTGTATGGCTGGAACGCGGGAGCTGAGTTTGCCGTGTGCCACTGATAAGGAAGAACTATGTGCCTGCAGCTGAGGTTGGGGCTGAGATTGAAGGGGGAAGCGGTGGTGGGATGGGGAGTTGGAGCAGCTGCTAGTTTGCTTTTTTTTTTTTTTTTTTTTTTTTTTCTTGATACAGAGCGAGCTAGATTCTTTTGAAATTTTTTTTTTTTTTAATGTATTGTTTGGGGGTTTTTTGGCACGTGGCATATTATTCTGTTATTTTCTTATACCATAGTTATTTTTTTTTTTACACCACAGTTATTTTCTTGTATCATAGTTATTGTCTTGCACCACAGAACATCCAGCCTTTACCATAATAATAGATAATTTTTCCTTCTGCAATATAGCAGTAATAGAAATAATTAGAATTCATTTCCTCTGTTTTTCTTAATATCTTCGTTACATAATTCATGTGCCAAGCCATGAAATTCTTCTTTTTCTTCTACGGATTTTTACTTTTAGAGCTAAATATTCTTATTTCAGTTGTGCATAGTATTGGAGCGGTCGTTACAGTTTGTTCTATTGGGTCTATCCTCCTCTGGGACACCCAAAATTCAATGCGGTACTTAGTGAAAGGAGGAGGGCGTCTCAGACTATCCCTCTGGACACCTCTGGATATATATATATAATATATTACCTGAGTTATGTACCCTACTCAATTTTTGATTATCTTACCACGCTTGATTCTAACAGTGATCAGGATTTTGGGATATTTTGATTATAAAGAGAGTCATAATCATTGGTTAATCCGGGGTGTCCGTCCCTTATGAGGTACGGTTCGAACATTGGGCCCCCAACGGGATTGCACCTCTATATGATTCCACCCAAGAATCATCCCACCATCAAGGACAAACCTCAGATCCTCTTTGTAGCAACAGACACAGGAAAACCACACCAACGGTCAGTCTGAACAGTATGACTGCCAACTTACCGTGATTGTCGTAGGGGATGATCAGTCCCAATATTCCAGCACCTGTGTCCGGTCCGAGGGTCCTTTGTCTTGTTATCCTCCGGGGGCAGAGACGTCCCTATTCGGGGACCCCACGTTGGGTGCCAGCTGTTGAGGGAGGGCTAAATTAACCCTATTATTAAAACCCTTCTTTTCGTGGTGCAAGGATCATGGTCGATCCCCTCTGGTATATTTCCATTCTGGCCATATTGGAATTCCTTCAATCCGGATTAAAATCAGGCCTCGCGCTTGGCTCTCTCAAGGGCCAAATTTCAGCCTTGTCAGTGCTATTCCAACGCAAAATTGCCACCAAAATTCAGGTCAAGACGTTCATTCAGGGAGACTCCCATGTGGCGCCTCCTTATAGAAGGCCATTAGAATCATGGGTCCTTAACCTGGTTTTTGAGGCCTTACAGGAGGCTCCTTTCGAACCGCTGCAGGGCGTGCCACTGACCGTTCTCTCTTGGAAGGTGGTCCCTCTAGTGGCAATTACGTCAATTAGACTAGTTTCGGAATTGGCGGCCCTGTCCTACCGTCCTCCGTTCCTGAATCTTCATCAGGACAAGGCAGTTCTCAGGATGTCCCCGTCCTTCCTGCCCAAAGTCGTCTCCTCGTTCCATCTCAATGAGGAAATTGTTTTGCCTTTTTGTCCGGCACCAATCCATCGCATTGAGAAGGCCCTCCATACCCTGAATGTGGTTAGGTATCTGAGACGATATATCTCACGGACGGCTCCCTTCCGCAAGACAGATGCCCTGTTCATGCTTCCAGAAGCGCAGAAGAAGGGTCTAGCCGCTTCAAAAGCAACGCTAGCCAGGTGGATTCGCTTGGCGATTCAGGAATCTTACCGTGTCAGGAACGCACCTGTCCCAGCAGGGATTAAGGCGCACTCTACCCGCTCAGTGGGTGCCTCTTGGGCCATTCGGCCCCAGGCGTCGGCACAACAGGTCTGCAAGGCTGCGACTTGGTCCAGTCCGCATACTTTTACAAGACATTACCAAATTCATTCTCAGGCCTCTGCGGATGCAGCTCTCGGCAGACGCAGCCTGCAATCGCCGTTGACTCAGTGGTACATGGGGTATTATTAGCAAATGTATGCTCCCCACCCAGGGACTGCTTTAGGACGTCCCTCTGTGTCCCCCAATGAGGCGTTGGAGAAATAGGGATTTTTGTGTACTCACCGTAAAATCCTTTTCTCCGAGCCAATCATTGGGGGACACAGCACCCACCCTGTTTAGCCTATTGGCTCACTGTAGCATTCTTAGGTTTTGACATAGTTATGGTTATTGTTGACTGTTTATGCTCCTACTGCTTTTTTTCACCGAACTGGAGAAATCTCAGCCAACGAGAGGGTGTATACTGCAGGGGAGGAGCTAACTTTTTTTCTGGTTTACTTAGTGTCCTCCTAGTGGCCAGCAGCATAACACCCACTGTGTCCCCCAATGATTGGCTCGGAGAAAAGGATTTTACGGTGAGTACACAAAAATCCCTATTTTTTGAGCATAGTGTCAGCCTCCTAGTGGCAGCAGCATACACCCATGGTTTCCTTTATCTCACAATGAAGCGATAGAGAAATTGCTTTTTTTGGCCACTTCAGGGTTTATTTGTTGCAAACTTCTTATTTTTCTTTTTTTTAACCACTAAAATAATGAAATAAACCTGGACATCTTGGGTATTATCAGCAAAATAATTTCAGGAGGTCACCATAAAAACAATTCCCAATAAACGTCAGAATTGCAGTTTTTCACAATTTCTACCCACTTGTTTTTTTCCCCTTTCTCCAGTACATTATTTGGTAAAATGAATGGTGTCATTCAAAAGTAGAAACTTGTCCCACAAAAAACTAGTACTCATATGTCTATGTGGACAGAAAAATAAGAGTTATAGCTCTGGGAAGCTGAGGAGGAAAAAACGAAACCGCAAGAACGTAAATTGGGCCGTCATGAAGGGGGATTAACGGGGTTTTCAGAAAAGTCTTCTCCCCAGGTGCAGTTTGTGGTCTAAAAACACACACTACTTATCTGATCCTCCCCGGGTCCAGCATTGAGTCTCCACCGCTGCCTCCTGAGTCTTTTGTTGGCTGCTACGCTCATGTTATGACAACAGCACTGCAGTCAATCCCTCAGCATGAGCCGCTGAAGTAACGTTGACAGTTCTGCAGCCAATCCGTGAGATAATCACTGCACACAATAACAGACGGCGGCGGGAGACGCTGGACCCAGGGAGAGTGAATAAAGAGAGTTGATTTTCTGAAAACCCTTTAACCCGTTGTTGTATCTATTTATAGGGTAATTTTTCGCCTTTAAAGGTTATTTCTGATTCCTGGGGGACAAACCTCTGGAGCCACCAGCAGTCTTGAGAATTAAGGGATCACAGTGATGTTTTAGGGTTGTGTCCCCCATAATGACAGAAAGGACCGCTGCTGTCGGGTGGTGGCAGTAAGCCCTCTCCTGTAAATGTGTCTCTGGATCTGTTCACACTGAGTAGCCATGTGCTTCTGACCTGCCATTTAGGACTTTTGTATAAATGCTATTTGGAGGTTCCACAAACCTTTTTAATATTTGCAGATTCCCCTGTATTCCTACTTTGCAGCATTGTGATAAGTTTGATCATATTCTGACTTTTGTGTTTGTTTTTTTCACGTACTTTTAGTAATTGTCTGCACGTTCTTTCAGAAACTTATCCATCTTCCCACATCCCAGGGTATTTGCCTCCCCCTAATGAGGCTTCCATCTCCCTTTATATTCTCTCTTCGCTATTTGCTAATGTCGGATGTTTCTAAGAAAACTGAAAAGTTTTTATTTTTTCCAGTAATTAGACTTCTTGTATGTGTTTGGTACTCTGGTGATATCTCCACACATTTAATGTCCTTCCACCCACACTCGCTCTCAGAAGGCTGCATTATCCCATTACATCTCTTTTGTGCATTCATTAGCTGTAGCTGTCAGCTGTTGGATAAGATTCATTTATGGAAATCTATGCTAATAACCCATCTCTTCACTTCCATGAATGCTTCCAGCTCCTGCATATTTCTATGTATATTAGACTGCTGAATATGTACACAGTCAGTCTCTGTATCTGCGATGAGGCATAGGACATAGGCCTGGATCAATGTCTGGGTCAGCCTAAAACCTTGGCCATCCTTTCTTTTTGCATATGCCAACTTAGCAATAAAGCTTTAAAGGGAACCTGTCCCTTGTTTTTTCATGTCTAAACTAAGACTATCCCCTTAATCAGCACCTGTGCTGCATTCCTTAAAGGGGTATATAGCCTCCTGACTCCCCCTGTATACCCTCCAAAAACCTTTTGAAATTCATCTGCTCTCTTGTGTAAATCCTGACAGTTCGGTCTGATAGGTGTCCTTTCTGCGGCGTCTATCCCTTATACTGGCTGCTGATCGCTGTCCTCATGCGCTGATTGAATTGGATTACGTCTCCTGTGTCATCCACATAACTGGGCAAAATCTTATCAGAAGCATGCTCAGGCGTTGTAGGGAGGTCATACAGGCACGTGGAGGTCACACACAATACTGAGCATCATTTTGACTCGTTTTAAGGACATTACATTCCACTTTAATTTTGTTTGCAACTCCAAATCCAGGCCTCCATTGGTTAATAAATTTGATTTCCATTGATGATTTTTGTGTGATTTTGTTGTCAGCACATTCAACTTTGTACAGAACAAAGTATTCAATGAGAATATTTCATTCATTCTGATCTAGGATGTGTTATTTGAGTGTTCCCTTTATTTTTTTGAGCAGTATATAACAAGGGAATAGAGAAAGGGGTTGACAAGGTGAAATTGCTAATTTATAAGGTTATTCCTATGTCTGCAAGTCAGAGTTGGGAATACCTGGAACTTTCACCTGTCCCCAGAAAAGGGGTTCCCAATCCTGCTGGTGAAGTAGCCGCCTCACCCATGCATCCAGGCAGAGAATCAATGATAACTTGATGCATGTGTATGTAGCTTTCACCATCCACATAAACCAAGCTCACATGCTCAGCAGTTTCCGTCTCCCCCATAGCAATGAATGGGGAGGATGAAGCACATGTGCAGCCACCCCTCCGTACATTCTCCACCTGGATTTAGCTTCTTTCTGGAGATTGATGATTGTCTCAGAAGTGGGACCTGCATTTACCAGACGTTTATGGGATATCACTTTATTATGCCATAAATATTTAATATCCATCTAGGTAGAAAAAATGACAATGAAATATGTACTAATCTCCCGACATAGTTTATGCATGCAATGTTGTTCTTATAGGTCCCCTTATGAAATATTTTCCTATATGAGAATATGCATGCAGATTTTTGACCTGTTTTAATCCGCTGATTTTCGGTGTAGGTGTTTATGGATTGGTTTGAGAAGTTCCAAGACAGATTATATAAGAAGGTCGTCTTACTGACTGGTGAGACCAGCACCGATCTGAAGTTACTTGGGAAAGGAAACATTATCATCAGCACACCAGAGAAGTGGGACATCTTATCTAGACGCTGGAAGCAGCGGAAAAATGTGCAAAACGTCAGTCTCTTCGTTGTAGATGAGACTCATCTGATCGGTGGAGCCAACGGGGTGAGATGATCTTTGTTAATCTGATGATTTTTTCATTCCACTGTACATTTTCCAATGCCAAGATGACTTTTCTGTCAATCAGTGTAACGTTGTATGATCATACAGAAAACTTCCATTTTGGTTTTAATTGGTGAATGTAAGACATCGCCTCTTTCTTGCCCACAGCCGGTGTTAGAGGTGATCTGCTCCCGTATGCGCTACATCTCCTCCCAGATCGAAAGGCCGATCCGCATAGTGGCGCTCAGCTCCTCTCTATCCAATGCCAAGGATGTGGCACACTGGCTCGGCTGCAGTACTACATCCACTTTTAATTTCCATCCTAACGTGCGGCCGGTACCCCTGGAGCTTCACATACAGGTAAGATTTGTGTATGTAGAATCGCCAGTATTTCCATTCCTGGGAATATTTCAGGTGCCTCTTGTCCGTCATTAGAAAAGGGACACTAGGGGTATGTGCGCAAGAGGTCTTTTCCGACAGATTCAGCTGTGGACAAAGCCTGAACTAGTTATCAGAAAGCACTCAAAAGAATGATCAAATCATTTCTGTGTAAAGAATGACTTGCCTGCGTATGTTCAGTCTGTGGAACTTCTTTTAAAGGGAGCCTGTCACTGGGAAAAAATGCTGTTTATCTGCACGTTAATAGCGTTATGCTGTCTGGTGCCTGCACGTAGCTGAATATTGTGGAGAGAAAATGAACGGGAGTGGCATTGGTTCAGTCACCGGCGGCTGTAATCGTCCCCAGGCCCTGTCAGCCAGCCTTAATGCTGGGGGCACGATTTCAGCTTCTGCTCTATATTCTCAGAATGGGGACTGAACATGAGATGACAAAGCCCCCATGACTGAAACCCGAGCGCTGTGGGAGGTTGGAATAAACTTCATTTTCTGCCTGCAGCATTCGGCTAAGTGCAGACACCGGGCAGCATAATAATGCTATTAACCTGCAGAGTAACCCTATATCTGCAGGTTAGTAGTGTTTTTCCTGGTGACAGGTTCCCTTAACAGCTTCTGGATTCTAAAACCACCATGAGGTTAAAAGAAGTGACCTGTCAATTCTCATGTCATGACAGTGACCTGTCATTTTCTGCTCAGAAGACTTTGTACTTATCAATGCAAGGCAATAGGAAATCTCTGAAGACTTTCACTATAGTTTGTGCTTGAAAAATGGCTAATGTTTAGTTCATTATTCAATGGAGTGAAAATAAACAGAAATTGACATCACAAAGAAACGCCAAGTTGCCAAAACAGCCAAAAAACGACCAAAAAAATGACACGCAAGACTCAACAGGAAAAATGTTTGCTAAAACGTCTCCTGCTTGAAAAACTCTGCAGGTTCACCTGGCTTTCAGACGTCATGCGCACATCACCTTTTAAGTAGAAAATGCGCCAAACTTTGAAAAAAGTATAGTGTAACAGTGGTAACAGCTTGCAGATGTATTACATGGAGATATGCTAAAGCTACGGCCTCCTGTTTGTATAGTGAACTGTTAGTAGTGGTTGTCTGTGCTATTACCATGAGAAAAGCTCAAAAACTGAGGACGTACTGTTATATAACAATATGCTGAATCAGAACGTGTTCTTTTTTTTTTTTTTTTTTTTAATGCATGTGTCCACTAATGACCCTGTATCTACCTCTTAGGGTTTCAACATCAGTCACACACAAACCAGACTCCTGTCCATGGCAAAGCCAGTGTACCACGCCATCGTGAAGCACTCTCCTAAAAAGCCCATCATTGTCTTTGTGCCATCTCGGAAGCAGACACGACTCACAGCCATTGACATACTTACCACGTGCGCCTCTGATGTCCAACGGCAAAGGTAGGGTTCACACAAGCAGTCTTTACTGAGAAACCACTGCATATACCATACACATCATTGATGCGGCCTCTTGTGTTTTTTTTTAGGTTCCTTCACTGCACAGAGAAGGACCTGGCTCCATACCTGGAGAAACTGGGTGACAGCACGCTGAAGGAGACCTTGCTGAATGGTGTGGGGTATCTGCACGAGGGGCTGTCGTCTTTAGAGAGGCGCATTGTAGAACAGCTCTTTAATTCCGGTAATCTATCTATAGAATCATAGAATCGTAGAGTTGGAAGGGACCTCCTGGGCCATCTGGTCCAACCCCCTGCTCAAAGCAGGATTCGCTAAATCATCCCAGTCAGATGTCTGTCCAGCCTCTGTTTGAAGACTTCCATCCTATCCTGTAATCTCTCTGAGTTTTCTCTTCGCTAGCAGTATTTTCTTAATTCTTTTTCTTTCTTTTGCCATTGTATTTTTTTCTTCCCTTTGTGTTGAAACAAAGGTTAATCATGGTATAACTTTTACAACTTTCTTGATTCCTCCACATCTTCAATATCTCTGCTTGCTATCATTCAACAGGAACCTTCATAGTTTACTTTCGGAGGCTAAAAATATGAAGGTTCCTGTTAAATGACAGCAAGCAGAGCTATTGAAAATGGCAAAGAATCAATACCATAAAAGCATTAAGTAATAGCTTTTATTTTGCAGAACTGGCAGTATCTCCAAGGAGGTTGTTCCAATTTATTACATGGATAAAATTGCTGGTAAAAATAAAAACAAGCACCTTCCATTTTTCACTTATTAAAAATCCTCTTCTTTCTCAAGAATGGAGGGATTTTTTAATTCTATTTACTGCTCGTTGCTTAGATTACCGGCCACGTCTGCAGACTATCAGTGGTATTTGCTGCACCAAAAACGTGTCTCTTAGCAGGAAAAATGCAGCAGTATAATATGATACAGGAAAGATGTATATCTTTGTACCGTGTTAGCCACTAGATAGAAGAATATTTAGAATTGAGAGTCCTCAGTGGTTGATACCTTTTGCCTGATGAAGAGACCTGAGTAGTCTCGAAAGCTTACAATTTGTTGCCATTAAAAGGCAGTAAAATATGTACATTTTTGCTGCTTTTTTACTTGGGTTTTTTGCTTTCGTTGGTATAGGTGAAAAACACTGAAAGAATTGACATGATCCAGTACTGAAATTGCTTCAAATCTGCAGTGAAAAAAATAAGCAGCGTTTGCATGAGATTTCAAGAATCTTATTCACATTCAGATACTAGGAAATGCTTCGTTTTTTGCGACGAAAATATGCAGAAAATACAGAGAACCTGCCATCAGGATCCGTCATGTTAAACTAAAAGCATAAAGGAGCTGTCCTACTGGTTTAATAGTTACCTCCACTGTAAAAATTTGCATCCTGGTTGTTCTTTAATTACCATTTGAAGTTTGTGTGCAATAAGCTGTTCATGCATCAGGGTGGGCCTGTAGGTAGGGTCTTCGGCTCTGCACCAGACCTTCCATGGACTCTGGTTTCCGTATCTTGTATTATTTTAAATTTCGTGGAGAGACTTGCTCACATTCACCTTGAAGTGAACTTCAAGAAAATGGCGCATAGATTTATATCTCCACTCAATGACCAGCTGAAATCTCAACCTGAGCATGTGCCGTCCCGGCAACACTTTGCTATAGACCGCCGAGAGGTCAATTTACGCTTTCACGGGCACAGCACTATTTTACTGAAGCCGGAGTAATAAGACACTGACATCAGAAGCAGCTGAGGGGTCCGGAGCTAAGACCCTTCCCACAGGTCCACCCCAATGCACACACAATTTATTGCATACAAACTTCAAAAGATAATTAAAGAACAACCAGGCTGCAGATTTTTATGGTGAAGGTACCGATTAAACTAGTAGGACATGTCCATACCTTCACTTTAGCCTGATCCTGATGACAGGTTTCCTTTAACGTACTGTTGCCGGACTGCTGTGTCTGGCCATTTTCAGTGCCCCCTGCTCTCCTCTGATATTGCCTGATATAGCATAGGAGAGCACACAGCTTGGATCAGCAGTGCAGCCATGCTACTGGTACGACCTGTTAATCATCACCTTTCCCTGACGAGCCCAAACCTTGTAGGCCAGGAAGCCGTGTGGTCCTGAAGATTAAATGTGAGACGACCCCTTTTAAGAACAACCTAGTAATGTTGTATCTTTCACCTTATTTCTTTCTTCCTGTACCATAAGTGCTGTTCGTGCTTTCTGCATGTATTCAATAATAATCTATCTTGTCTACACCAGGGGCGGTGCAGGTGATCGTATCTTCTCGCAGCCTTTGCTGGGGTCTGAACATTTCTGCTCACCTGGTTATTATCATGGACACCCAATATTACAATGGAAAGATTCATGCGTACGTATGACTCGTTGTGTAAATGTGATGGTGATATCTTTCATTATCTTTTGCCTTCTAATAAAATATAATATTTTTTATTATCAGATACGTGGATTATCCTATTTACGATGTTCTACAAATGGTGGGATATGCGAACCGGCCTTTACAAGATGATGAAGGACGATGCGTCATTATGTGTCAAGGATCAAAGAAGGTGAGAAGCCACATGTTTGACTGTCATGTCCTTTTTATTTATTGATTAATGGCAATTTTTGCTTGTTTTCTAACATACTTTGCACCTCAATGCAAGATTTCGGCTTGCTGTCAGTGAATGGCAATATACTAGAGAGTATGCTGAAGCTGAAAGCCTTAGAGAACAGATCGATCATGTTAAACGAAAGGTATGGTCATAATGGCGCAGTCATACTGATTTAATAGATAAAGTGCAGAAACCTGCAGCCTGGTTTTTCTTAAAATCATCATTAGAAGTTTCGGATTCCTAAACTCTTCGTCCGTCATTTCTGATACATGGAGCACGGCTGCAGCCCTGTTCTATATATCAGAGGCGATGGGACAAGTGCAGCTTCTAGTCTCCCATGGAGACTATCGAAGCAAGTAAAAAGTAAAAAAAATTTTGAAAAATATTTTTAAAAAACAAATCTAAAAGTTCAAAACGCCCCCCTTTCGCCCCATTTAAAATAAAACAATAAATTAAATATACACATATTTGGTATCTAAATCCTAATGGCCTCCTCTCTACAAAGAAAGGTGACCAAAAAAAAAAGCACAAGATCCACACAATTATCAATAAAAAAAATAACAATTTTATTAAATATACAATATAACCAGGTATTTCTATGGCTAAAGGACATCATTAAACACACAATATGTTTCTTGGTTAAAAAACTATGAATAACAACTGAATCATAAATTGGATATTGTACCAATAAAAACAGAGTCCAATATAATGCCAATTATATAGTAATTAGTATCATAATATATTAAAGTGCCTATTATGGAGCTGAGCTGCCACCTAAATATCCTCCACCATAATATCTATTCAATTAGGAGATGGAATACCCAGCAATTCAGAACAAAAGAAATGCAAGCACCATATTGAATGAAGGCTATGGACGCTAAGCAAAATAATCAATGATCCAGATAGTCGTTATATAAAAAAATCCACAGTAACTTACAAAAAGTGCGATGTCCAGTCTGCATTCCTCCACGCCGACGCGTGTTTCGTCCCACACTTCCTCAGGGGGCGTATATAGCACAAAGTTATTGTGGATCATATGTAGTGTGATTACATATTTTGTATCGTCTAGTTCAGAATCGCCCGATCTATCCATATATAGAAAGAATTAATCGAATCGGTAAACGGCGTAGCGAGGAAAAAATCGAAACGCCAGAATTAAGTTTTTTTTTTTTGGTCGCTGCAACATTGCAATAACGGGCGATCAAAATAACATATCTGCACCAAAATGGTATCAATTGAAACGTCAGATCAGCATGCAAAAGATAAGCCCTCAGCCAGCCCTAGATCCTGAAAAATGGAGATGCTACAGGTCTTGGGAAATCTCAACTTTTTTTTTTTTTTTTTTTTTTTTTCTTAATACAACCTTTGGAATTTTTTTCACCACTTAGATTAAAAAAAAAAAAGAACCTAGACATGTTTGGTGTCTATGAACTCGTAATGACCTGGAGAATCATAATGGCAAGTCAGTTTTAGCGTTTAGTGAACCTAGCAAAAAAGCCAAACAAAAAACACAAGTGTGGGATTGCACTTTTTGCAGTTTCACCACACTTGACATGACATGGTAAAACCAGTGGTGTCGTTCAAAAGTACATCTTGTCCTGCAAAAAACAAGCCCTCACATGGCCATATTGATGGAAAATTAAAAAAGGTATGGCTCTGGGAAGAACGGGAGCAAAAAATGAAAATGCAAAACCAAAAAATACGCCTGGTCATTAAGGGGTTAAATGAAGAGGAAGATTCAAACACCAGAGGCAGTGGAGGGGCCGCAGCAGAGCTGAAGACCCTACCCAGTCCCACCCAGAGCCAAAACATCTCATGATTTACCAATAACCAGGCTGCAGATTTCTACACTGAATGTATATATTAGATCAGTATCACCTTACCATTATGCCCATACCTTTAGTTTAACATAGATGATCCTGATGACAGGTTCTCTTTAACTTGCTGTGTCCATCTGATGAGCCTAACAACTGTGTGTTCAGGACTATGGGTGTAAATTAAAGGTTTCTATTCATATTCACTGATAAATTACATCTCCCCCCTGGTGAGGAAATGAAAAGTCACAGAACGTTAATTTCCACATTTCATAGCAAACCAAAAGTGCAAGATAATAATCAGTCCGCATACTGTAGTTGGTCACCCCTTTTTGGTTTTTACCAACTTGTAGGACTTTTTCAAGAAATTCCTCTACGAGCCTCTGCCAGTTGAATCTCACCTGGATCACTGCTTACATGACCATTTCAATGCCGAAATTGTCACCAAGACCGTAGAAAACAAACAAGACGCGGTGGACTACCTGACCTGGACATTCCTGTACCGGCGAATGACGCAGAATCCGAATTACTACAACTTGCAGGGTGAGGACAGGCAATGTGTCGCTGATTTGTTTGTCTTTCTCCTCTTATGAGCTTCCATGTAGAAGTAAGTTCATTCACTTGTGCACTGGTTTCAGGTGTATCTCACAGACATCTGTCGGACCATCTGTCCGAACTGGTTGAACAGACGCTCAGCGACCTGGAGCAGTCCAAGTGTATCAGCATTGAAGATGAAATGGATGTTGCTCCTCTTAATCTGGGCATGATCGCTGCCTATTACTACATCAACTACACCACAATAGGTGATAAAAACCCCCTCACTACGTCTGTATTTCCATGAATCTTTTATCACTACACCCCCATCTTATTCTTTTCTGGTTTTCTTTTTTAGAACTCTTTAGCATGTCCTTGAATGCCAAGACCAAGGTGAGGGGATTAATTGAAATCATCTCCAGTGCAGCCGAGTACGAGAGCATACCTATCCGCCATCGTGAAGATAACTTGCTGCGCCAGGTGAGGGTTGAGCAGGATAAGTGGCATATGCAAGTAATAGAAAATGAGACTGAATTGGTTATTACAATACTTGTCTCTTTTCTTTGCTTTCTTTAGCTGGCACAGAAAGTCCCTCACAAGCTGACAACTCCCAGGTTCAATGACCCACATGTGAAGACCAACCTGCTCCTTCAGGCTCACCTCTCCCGAATGCAGCTGAGCGCAGAACTTCAGTCAGACACAGAGGAAATTCTTAGTAAGGTGAGAAATGAGGCACAATGAATGCTCGTTAAGTCATCACAGAATGACACCATTTAATGTCGTAACCTGTCTCTTCCCCAGGCGATCCGGCTCATCCAGGCATGTGTAGATGTGCTCTCCAGTAACGGTTGGCTTAGCCCAGCTCTCGCTGCCATGGAACTGGCACAAATGGTCACCCAGGCCATGTGGTCGAAGGACAGCTATCTGAAACAGCTGCCACACTTTACTTCTGAGCATATCAAGAGATGTACCGATAAGGTAAGTGTAACACTGGCAGACTTCTACCACAGTGTGCGGCATTCTGGGCACGCCGCTCACCGCCTGTTTCTCTTCCCATTCAGGGAGTGGAGAGTGTCTTTGATATCATGGAGATGGAGGACGAGGATCGTACAGAGCTGCTACAACTCTCTGATGGCCAGATGACTGATGTAGCCAGGTTCTGTAACCGCTATCCCAATATTGAACTCTCTTATGAGGTGGCAGAGAAGGAATCTATTAGGAGGTGAGGACTGGTAATGCAACTATATGTTGGGGTAACATGAAGGAGTAATCCGAAATATGTAGTGTTACAGGTCACATGGGGTGGATATCTGTGTATGTTTTAATTGCATAAAATTATTTTCTGATGATTGTGTGTGTGTTGGTAATGGTTCAATTCTATGAAGCTATTGTCCTTGTTTGTATAGTATAATGTTGGCTTTTCTATAACACTACCCATAGACATGAGGTTCCCGGTCACTGGAAACTGGGATCAAACAGATTGAATGTCACCGCACTTCTTCCCTCTGATCCTCCTTTCCCGATTAAGTAGACAGTTTTCCTTGTGTCCTAAGCTATTAGCTGACTTTATTAAATCTCTGTAGTTGTGGTCTCATGAAGATGTGATTTTCTTTCAGTGGCGGAGCTGTCGTGGTTCTTGTGCAGCTGGAACGAGAGGAGGAAGTTACAGGACCAGTCATTGCTCCGCTCTTCCCTCAGGTATGTCCTCCTGGCAGAAAGTATCCTGAACATATCAAGAGCCTTTGCAAAAACAATTCTGTGTGTACTACATGAAATCAATTCTTTATTCCTTCTGCATTTTGCTTCATTTAGTTTGTAATCTAGTTTGAATATTTATTTTTATTTATATCTTAACAGAAACGTGAGGAGGGCTGGTGGGTCGTGATTGGAGATGCCAAATCAAACAGCCTGATATCCATCAAGAGACTGACACTTCAGCAGAAGGCCAAGGTAAGTCCCGAATACAGAGCACCCATCCTTTAGAAAAGGAAACTGAATTTCTACCCATGACCTATTTTTCTATCACAGCATATCACATGTGAGTTTGCACCTCATGAGATCACGAGTTGCAACTTATTGCATGGAATACATTTCCTTGGAGCTGCAGCCTAAGAGCATAAAAAATACTCAGATTGGCCGTTGGGTCTCCCTACCCAAGCTTGACAGCTGCATAAAGTTATTTGAAGCTTTCAGTCACAGGTCGGGAGAGCCAACGGCCAGTCCAATCACTGCGTTCCGATTTCGGTCTGACTGTACTCCAAGTCTTGGAAATATGAGGCAGATGTCTGTCTATTGTAAGGATTTTTATTTTTTTGAGAGTAATGCTCAAGTTCGTTTATATGGAAAGTAAATGCTGAAGCACTCACAACATTTTTTTTTTTTTTTTATAATAGGTGAAGTTGGATTTTGTGGCCCCAGCCACAGGGACACACAATTACACCCTTTACTTCATGAGTGACGCTTACATGGGCTGTGATCAGGAATACAAGTTCAGTGTAGACGTTAAGGAGGCCGAAAGTGACAGCGACTCCGATTAAGACATTTCAATGGGAGTGATGTTAGTCTGTGTGTTTTCTTTATTATCTCGGCAATTCAGCAGAAGCAACTGTTCGATTTCTCGTAGACAATGTTATTGTAAATAAAAGCTTTTAAATGTAATTCTCCAGAGCAGCGTGACACAAGTGAATATGTACTGACAGAAGAATCTTTACAAGTGTGTTCTGTTTCTTTACTAGTTTAACAAATACATGTTGTTTTTGTAAGTTGTTCTGTGAAGTGATTTCTATAGTGTAATTGTCAGTTCACGAGAACTTGCAGCACAATGTCTGTCTGCCTCCGGCTCTTTATACATCCAGAGAATCTTAAGAACAGCAACTGTCATCTCCTATCCGGTGCTGTGGAGTCGATATAAAATGGACAGACTCTGAAAATATATAATAAATTGGGTACAGTAGTATAATGCAGGATGTGCTAAATATTTTTTCATAATTTTGGAAAGTTATGAAATGTCTGTTCTGTTCCAGATCTAAGGATCTCGGCTTTTAGTTTAGATGAGTTTATGCTGCACTTTATGTACATGATCAGTAGTGAGGCCGTGCTGAAGTCGGGGAAATTGAGGAGTCTTGAGTCGGAGGTTTGGCTTACCGACTCCACAGCCCTGCCTATCAGTAACGTGAAAATCTGTGTTCACTGAAGAGAGATTTTACCAGGGAGTTGAGCATGAATGATCATTCCAGTAAGAGAAAATAATTTAGATTAGTTTATAGTATTTTTAACTGTCCCTAATCTAGTCCTATCAGCTTCTTAATAGTTATTACTCTGTCGCCTTATTGGGGGACACAGAACCGTGGGTGTTATGCTGCTGTCCACTAGGAGGCGACACTATGCATAATCTGAAAAAGATTAACTTTGGCTCCTCCTCTGCAGTATACACTCCTGGACGGCGTCAGCCTTCTCCAGTTTTTGCTTAGTGTCGCAGGAGGCACACCTAAGATTTTTTTTTTTTTTTACTCTGTCTTTTTCCTGGATTTTTTTCCAAAGGACTACAGATGAAGAAAAGCGGGTCTCCAGCGAGACTCCCGGCATGGCTCCCTCCTCGGTCCCCCATTAGGGGTACCCGGGTGAGGTCGAGGTGGCTATTCCCCATGTCGCTACCTCACCAGTCCCTCGGGTACTGGTTCGAGGTCGAGACCCCCCTCCTTCCTCAGTTCCGTTCGGCTCTGGGTCGAGGTCGAGGTGACGATGAATCCCCCTGACGGTGACAGCAGCACCCTCCCTAATCCCCCTCTGGGGGTATTAGGTTGAGACACCGCAGGTAGGGCCTGTACCAGGCACCAGGGACCCCAGTTGGGCTCCTTTTGGGACCGGGGTAGGTGCAGAGAGGCAAGGCACTTATCAGAGACCGGCCTCCCTGCGCCCCGGTCTCTGCAGCAGCAGTAGCTACATGGCGCCCCAAGGGACCCTCCACAGGGCCCCAGTCACGCGCATGGCCCCACCGCCAGCCTTCCTTTCATTCTGGGGGGTCTGGTTTAAATCCGACCGCCCCCCCCCGGACGATCGCACCGTCCTGGAGCCCTGCTGGGCAGGAGACCTCAAATTTAGGCCGCGGCTTCGGCCTAGCCGAAGTCGCCGCCCCATTCCCGCCCCCCGGATGACGAAAATGACACTGCAGTGTCATAGAAGGGGCGGATCGAGGCAGGAAGGGCGTGCTTTTACATGGTCCAGCGCGCCCTTTTCCAGCTCTCCGCCCCCCTTCCCTCTCCACCTCAGAATCCGTTGGCCATCTTGCTGCACCTGGAAGAAGGCAGCACAGCAGTCTCTGGGGGGTACAGGACGTATCGGCGCTGGACCTAACGGGGAGCACCGGTGGGGTAAGATCACAGCTGGGTCCTTTGTACTCAGCTGTGAATTCCTATAACCTATAGCGCTCTCCTACTCCTTTCCTCTGCGTAGATACCCCTGTAGGGCCTCCACTAATCAGCCTAGGTACTATGTCGGGCTCAAGGAAAAGAACCAGGCAAGACTGTTTTTATGCAGTCTGCACAGCCTGCAAGGCCACTCTCTCCAGCGGCAGCACGTACCCCCACTGCCGGGATTGTACCCAAAAAACAGGATCAGAACCCCAAGAAGCCCCTACCAACGCTTCTGCGACCGCTACTGCGCCGGACTGGGCGACTCAGATGTCGCAGTCTATGACACAGTCTATAGATAACCTGACCTCCACATTACTGCAGGCTCTGCAGGGTCTTGTCTCGGCTATGAACGTTACCCAGCAAAGGGACGTCCGGTCTCATGATCAGGGCGCTTCCGACAGTTCGAGGCGTAAGCAGACCCACAGGTTGCGTTCATCTGCGTCCTCACATAGCAATAGGTCTTCCCCCTCCAGGGAAAGACAGTGGCCTCAGGTCACCGAGGCCGTCCCCTGATAGAGAAGGACAATGCGCATCTCCACAACGATCCAAGACTACGGGAAACCTCCGCTCTAGTTCGCCCGCTAGGGAGCTCCTTAGCGATGTGCAAGACTCAGAGGACATATGTGACTCCAATTCAGGTAACGAAACAGAGAACGCTTTGCTCCCTTGTCCCCCTAGCAATACTGCGATAGTTGAGGATATCGTCTCTTCCATCCTTCGGGTGCTGGACATTTCAGATCCAACCCCGGAAGCACCAGAACACAAGATTTCCTTTGAAAGTGTTCATAAACCATCAAAGGTCTTCCCTAATCACCCGGAATTTCAAAAATCCTTTCTAAGCATTTTTTGCAGCCTGAGAAAAAATTTGCTAATCGCAAGTATTTAGAAGCAAAATACCCCTTTCCACAGAAAGACACCAAGGATTGGACAGATCCGCCTGAAGTGGACCCTCCAGTCTCTAGACTAGCAGCACAAACGCTTCTCTCGCTGCCGGACAGTTCAACCCTCAAGGACACAGCAGACAGACAAGTAGAACGCATGGCTCGTTCAATCTTTGAAGCGGCAGGTGCCTCTCTGGCTCCCACATTTGCTTCAGTTTGGGCAGCCAAGGCCATCATGGCCTGGGCTGATCTATTGCAAAAGGGCCTTCAAGCTTCAAATCCTCAGCTGGCGGTCCAGGCGGTGCAAATTGCAGTAGTGGCAGATAACATGGTCCATGCAGCGTTGGACTCTGCAAGAGGGATAGCGGGAATAGCATCAAACGCCATCACAATCCGGCGTATTCTCTGGCTAAGAGAATGGAAAGCGGATGCATCCTCAAAAAAGTCCCTAACAAATCTCCTGTACTTCAGTGGCCGTCTTTTCGGTGAAAAGCTGGATACAATGATATCCAATGCTACCGGGGGCAAAAGTACTTCCCTCCCTCAACTAAG
This sequence comes from Dendrobates tinctorius, assembly GCF_039654945.1. NCBI lineage: Eukaryota > Metazoa > Chordata > Amphibia > Anura > Dendrobatidae > Dendrobates > Dendrobates tinctorius. The sequence continues at coordinate 10,533,458 of NW_027361939.1, read as the reverse complement.
ACCAAAACGCACGTTTAAAAGACGTAATCAACATCGTTTCCGATCCTTTCGGAATTCTTCAGGCTGGTCCGTCTCACGCCCAGCACAAAACCGTAATCGTTCAACCCCACGGGGACAACACACGTGCGGCACAGAGGCCGGAGAGGAACTTGCAGTCAAAGGCAAGCCAGGCAAAACCTAAAGGAGGAAAACCTCAGACTTTTCCCTCATCCTGACTCATGCCCTCTGGAAGACACCCCACTTGTAGGCGGACGACTGCTACTCTTTCAGCAGGTCTGGCTGCCTATTACAGAAGACAAGTGGGTCAAGGAAATAGTGTCTTCAGGATACAAAATCGAGTTTACTACCAGCCCACAGCACAGGTTTTTTCCCTCTGTCCCTCCAAAATCCCCGCTCAACGCTCAGGCCTTCCGTCAAGCGGTTTCTTCCCTCCTGCAAGCAAGAGTCATAGTGCCAGTCCCAGCAGAAGAGCGCTTCCGAGGGTTCTACTCCAACCTGTTCGTGGTGCCCAAGAAGGGAGGCAGCGTCCGACCCATACTAGACCTCAAGCAACTCAACAAGTATGTTCGAGTTCGTCACTTCCGCATGGAATCACTCCGGTCAATCGTTGCGTCTATGGAAAAAGGAGAATATCTCGCCTCCATAGACATACAGGACGCATACCTGCATATACCGATTGCTCCCGCCCATCAGAGGTTTCTCAGATTCGCAATCAACCAAGACCATTACCAGTTTGTGGCCCTCCCGTTCGATCTCGCCACGGCTCCCAGAACATTTACAAAGGTCATGGCAGCTACCATGGACGTTCTGCACTCCAGAGGCATAGTAGTCGTTCCATACCTGGACGACCTTCTCAAGGCCCCCACCCTCAAGGACTGCGAGGTCAACGTCTCGATCACGATCGACACTCTTGAGGCGCTTGGGATGGTTAGTCAATTTACAGAAGTCCTCGACTACCCCGAGTCAGTCTCTAACCTTCCTGGGGATGCTATTCGACACCTCCAAGGGTCTGGTGATCCTCCCCAGGGACAAGGCACTGGCTCTCCGTCTGGGACTTCACACACTCCTCCGCAAGTCCCCCAGATCTCTCCGGTATGCCATGAGAGTACTAGGCAGGATGGCAGCAGCAATGGAGGCGGTACCATTTGCCCAGTTTCACCTCAGACCCCTTCAACTTGCTATCCTCAAGTCCTGGCACAGGAATCCGTTCTCCCTCGACAGGGAGTTCCGGTTATCAGCAAACACCAGGAGGTCCCTGCACTGGTGGCTCAAGCCAACCTCGCTTACAAGGGGAAAATCCTTTCTCTCCGGTCAATGGAAGGTTTTGACCACCGACGCAAGCCTTATGGGTTGGGGCGCGGTGCACCTACATCACAGAGCGCAAGGCAGGTAGTAACCAAGGGAATCGACCATGCCCATCAACATCCTGGAAATTCGGGCCATCTTCCTGGCGTTGAAAGCCTTCCATCACTTGCTAGCAGACTCTCATCAGAGTACAGTCGGACAATGCCACGGCAGTGGCATACGTGAACCATCAAGGCGGCACCCGCAGCATCCAGGCGATGACAGAAGTAACACGTATCCTACAATGGGCGGAGGCTGCAAGGTCGGTACTTTCTGCGGTCCACATTCCTGGTGTGGACAACTGGGAAGCCGACTATCTCAGCCGACAAGGAATGGACTCGGGGGGAGTGGTCTCTCCATCCCGAAGTCTTGTCAGATCTGTCTTCGTTGGGGGACCCCGGACGTGGATCTGATGGCATCCCATCTCAATGCCAAGGTTCCCAATTTCATAGCCAGGACCCGCGATCCGCGGTCGCTCGGAGCAGATGCCCTGGTTCAGGACTGGACCAGTTCCAGCTTCTGTACATTTTTCCACCCCTCCCCCTGATCTCCAGAGTCCTGAGGAAGATCAAACAAGAGGGTGTTCCCACCATTCTGAACGCTCCAGACTGGCCCAGGCGTACATGGTACGCCGACGTTGTGCAACTCACAGCAGACGCTCCCTGGCGTCTCCCCACACGTCCCGACCTCCTGTCACAAGGCCCGTTCTTCCACCAGAACTCAGGGGCTCTCAATTTGACAGCGTGGCCATTGAGACCTGGGTTTTGACCCAAGCAGGTTTTTCACCGGACGTTGTTAAAACCATGATCAGGGCTCGAAAGCCAACTTCAGCCAGGATTTACTATCGTACCTGGAAGGTTTTCTTCACATGGGGCGAATCTCGTGGGCAGACCCCACTTCCCTATTCTCTTCCAAAGGTCCTCAGTTTCCTTCAGTCAGGCCTGGACGCCGGGCTGTCCCTGGGCTCGCTGAAGAGCCAGGTGTTAGCTCTTTCAGTGCTCTTCCAGATGCGTATTGCTAACAAGCCGCAAGTGAAGACTTTTCTCCAAGGGGTTTCCCGATCGGTTCCCCCCTACAGATGTCCGTTGGAGACGTGGGACCTCAACCTGGTCTTGACAGCACTACAGTCACTAGAGTTGAGCGACTTTGGTCGGATCGGGTTTCGTGAAACCCGAATGAAACAAAATAAGTTTCAGATGAAACTCGTCCGACTAGAGCAAAACAAAGTCGGAGTTTCGTCCGAAACCCGACCCCAATGCAAGTCAATGGGAAATAAAAGTCAGACGAAACTCCGACTTTGTTTTGCTCTAGTCGGACGAGTTTCATCTGAAACTTGTCCGACTAGAGCAAAACAAAGTCGGAGTTTCGTCCGAAACCCGACCCCAATGCAAGTCAATGGGAAATAAAAGTCAGACGAAACTCCGACTTTTTTTGCTCTAGTCGGACGAGTTTCATCTGAAACTTATTTTGTTTCATTCGACCAAAGTCGCTCAACTCTAACAGTCACCTTTTGAACCCCTTAGTGTGGTCTCACTCCGCTTTCTATCACAGAAAGTGGTTTTCCTGGTGGCAATCACCTCGCTACGCAGGGTGTCTGAACTTTCAGCTCTTTCCTGCAGACAACCCTTCCTGGTTTTTCATCAGGACAAGGTGGTTCTCCGTACAGTACCATCCTTCCTTCCGAAGGTCGTGTCCAGCTTCCACCTCAATGAGGAAATATCACTACCGTCTCTTTGCCTGGCTCCCATTCATAGGGTAGAGAAGGCTCTGCATACGCTTGACCTTGTCAGGGCATTGCGTATTTACGTGTCTAGGACTGCTCCCTTCTGGAAGTCTGATTCACTTTTCCTTCTTCCAGAAGGCGTTTGCAAGGGCCTACCGGCTTCCAAAGCCACCCTTGCTAGGTGGATCAAGTCCACCATTCAAGAGGCTTACCGCCTCAACAATTCTCCCCTTCCGGCCGGTATCACGGTGCACACTACGCGGGCGGTAGGGGCCTCGGGCCATTCGGCATCAAGCCTCGGCACTTCAAGTGTGTAAGGCAGCCACTTGGACTAGCCTGCACACATTTACAAAACACTACAGAGTGCATACCCAGTCCTCAGCGGATGCAAGCCTGGGTAGACGGGTCCTGCAGGCGGCAGTACCCCAAGTCTAGGGGACTGTCAGCACAATATTCGTCCTCTGCTTCCCACCCAGGGACTGCTTTGGGACGTCCCACGGTTCTGTGTCCCCCAATAAGGCGACAGAGTAAAGGAGATTTTTGTGTACTCACCGTCAAATCTTTCTCTTAGCTTTTAATTGGGGGACACAGCTCCCACCCTGTTGCCCTTGCGGGCCGTTGTTACGGTTGCGTTCTCATATTGTTGTTTGAGCCTGTTTATAGTGGCCTTTTTTACAGGCATGGTTATGTTTCTGGTATATTCCTCCTAATGCTTTTGCACAAAATTGGAGAAGGCTGAAGCCGTCCAGGGGTGTATACTGCAGAGGAGGAGCCAAAGTTAATCTTTTTCAGATTATGCATAGTGTCGCCTCCTAGTGGACAGCAGCATAACACCCACGGTTCTGTGTCCCCCAATTAAAGGCTAAGAGAAAGATTTTACGGTGAGTACACAAAAATCTCCTTTTACTGAATATAGTCAGGGTTAGTGTCATTTTTTTTTTTTTTTTACTGATATCCGTTTAGTAAGTTTATTATTTTTCCTAATTTATATTTCTCCTTCACCTCACACCCTGGGGACACAGGACCATGGGTTTGATGCTACTGCCACTAAGCACAAAAAGATTAGCTCCTCCTCTGCAGTATACACCCCACACACTGGCTCCAGGTGAAAAAATTCATGCTTAGTGTCTGTAGGAGGCACATGGGTCTGGTCTTCAGACCACAATTTTTTTTTTTCTTAATCTTTTTCAAGGATTACAGGGGGAGACTGATACCTTCAAAGTTCCGATCTCCCCAAACCAACAACAGGCGGGAACGTGGAGTGTCGCCTCTACGTCCCACCTCCTGCACCGTTGGTATGCCTGAGCTCCCTTTTAGGGGCGATGGGCCCCTTCAAGACACCGCTCTCTCCCAATACCATCAACAGATGGGAGCATGGAGTGTTGTCTCCATGTACCCCTTTCTGCAGCGAGGCTTATTACAGTCGGACCAACGGCCCTGTCCCATCCTGACGGGGTTAACCTCTAAGTTGTCCAGAGGCACTTATGGAGTCCGTGCGGCCCCACTGCATCACCACTGATAAACAGTGGCGATAGAATGAGGCGGACGGTCCCTCTCCACCTCGTGACCAGCGGGATGGTGGATGCAGGGCTCCCTGCACCGTCCACGCTACAGAAGATGACCTGTAGGCAGGGCAGTCCAGGCCCTGCGCTTCTGCGGCAGTTTCACAACGTGCATCATGGTAAGTGGGGGCCCGGGTCACGATCGGCAGGAGGGCTCCTGTAGCGCACACCCGCTATCCTCCCAGCGCTAAAAATTTAGGCTTCGGCCATTCTAGACCGCAACCCGGAAACTATGCCCACTTGATTGCGTCGTGCCAGTGGCTCTGCCCACGCACTTGGCACTTCTCGCTGAGCCCGAGACTGCCTTCTGGTAATCCCGGTGGCCATTTTTCTCCTACGCCTCATTGGGGGGACACAGGACCATGGGTGTTAATGCTGCTACCACTAGAAGGACACTAAGTGAACATAGAAAAAAATTAACTCCACTGTATACACCTTCCTGCTGGCTGAAATTGATACATTTCTTGCTTAGTGTCTGTAAGAGGCACTTGGGTCTGGTTTCGGACCCCAACGTTTTTATTTTCAATTTTTGTTTTTTATTGTAACTTTTTATTTTTTAATTAACGAAGTTAAGGGGGTGACGGATCCTTTCAAGGGTCCGATCTTCCCTGAACCATCAACAGGCGAGAACACAGAGTATCCCTCCCTGTACCCTCTCCTGCGACGATGGGGTCATGCCAAGGCTCACTTCAGGGGTGACTGTTGTGAATTAATTTTCTGGTTTACCTCTGGTGAGGGTGGTGGAGCTGGCTGTGTTGACAGAAGAGTCGTGAGTTCTCCATCTGGGCTCCCTCTAGTGGTGACAGTAGGTAATGAAGCTGATCTAAATGGCAGAGACCTGCCACCTGAGGAGGAGGACTGTGAGTGGACATCAGAAGTCTCTGACTGGATTTAAGACAGCCGACTCCCTAATTTTGTGCTGGTGATTTTTCCTGCCCTGAGGTTCTGGTTTCCAGTTCTGTTCCTGCCTTCTCAAGCTAAGTGTGCTCTGCTATTTTTTGATTCAAAGAAAATAACTTTTATGGATTAAGCGTGCGCTGCCAGATCATCACTCCTCACAAGTGGTGTGCTTTATACATTTATTCCCAACGCGTTTCAAAGTTAACAACTTCTTCCTCAGGGGATGACATGTATGACCTGCTGCAGTTTGGTTGCGTCGGCGCACCGTCAAAAAGGCGCATGCACCGCCAAACGCATACTGCGCACGGCCTGCGCCCCCTGTGATAAAGATAGGGGGCGCATGCAGCGTCATGCGCCGGTGGGCGGAGCTACCGGTGGGGCGCGGCAGGGGCGGGGCTTAGTGACGGCTGTGCGCAGGCTGTCGCTGCGCTCATAAACGCTAGTGTGAAACTAGCCTTACCCAGTTTTTGTGGTCAGCCAGCCCCTGCTGGGGCTGTGCTGAATTTCCATTCTTATGTCTGTTTATGCCACTTTGCTTTTTGTCCCTGATCAGATTGGTCTCTTTTTGCTTTGTCTTCAGAATATACCAGAGTGCTGATATAGGAAATTGAAGTCTAGCGACTTCAGGGTTTTTGTTATCAGAAAGTGTTGGACATTTTTTGGCAGGGTTTTGTGCGTGATTGCAGATAGCATCTTTCCTGTCCTTTTTAGTTAGTTTGGGCCCCATCGTTTGCTCAGCCTATTTTTCTATCTGTGTTTGTGTTTTCATCTTGTCTGCTCTGGGGCAGTTTAGATTTCCCCTTTTCTTGCTTTAGGCTTATTCAGTTCTCCGGCTGTGACAAGGCATCTAGGATCATCGTAGGTACGCTCCACGGCTACTGCTAGTTGTGTGGATAGGATCAGGGGTCTGCAAATCCGCTTAGTTACCAACCTCTCTGGTTTTCTGTGGCTTAGCTTGCTTTTGTTTTTCCTCCTCGGTGACTCATTCATAACAGGCGACTGTTCCAGCACGGTCCCGATCTCCCCACATCACCGAAAGGCGAGTACATGGAGTGTCGCCTTCAGGTTTTTCCTCTCCTGGAGCCAGGCCTATAGCCAGACCCATCTAATGGCGTCCTGCAGCCCCACTACATCAGGCGGATGATGGATGGAAGTAGAAGGACCTCTCCATCCCCCTGGCTATAGGGAGGGAGGATTGATTGAGGGATATACCTTAAAGTACAGTGCAACTCCGACTCTGCTACACTGCCTCTGTGAGTATAATGACGGCTGTCAGCATCCCCTGCATGATCCTCCACACGGGGGAGCGCAAACACAGTGGGTCCTGGTCCCTAGGGGGGAGCGCGGGCCCAGCAGCGCTTGGTCTGTTGCCCTGTCGCGGTCCCTTTTCAGCCGGCGTGCATTGCTGGCAGGCAACAAAAATTCAGCTCTCAGCTTCTAAACGGACTAGGCCGCTATTTACATAGCTCCGCCCACAGCAAGCGCTGCCGCTCACTCTTCTGGCGCTTCTCATCCTGAACGAGAGGCACCCTTCTGTTCTCAGGAGCCATGATTATTCATGCAGCCTGCTTACTGACGGCTGCAGGGGCACCGACTGGCAGCGCTGCAGGGACTGCGCTGGGTTTTTTTTTTTGCCATCCCCGACTTCTCCCCTGGGAACACAGAAACAGGACCTAGGTAAGCTCTACTGAGCCTCTGAAGGAGACTTTAACCCCTTCTCTGCACGTGCTATACACCTTTCTCTGCACCTGCAGCCCATACTCTTGTCTATAGCTGCTAGGGGTATACAATGTCTCAATCTAAGGAGTCCAAAAGGGCTAACAAAACAGTGTTTTTTTTACCTCATATGCCACTTGCAATACTGCCTTGCCCTGAGCTTATAGTACTCCATTCTGCACGGTTTGTGACCCGAAATGCTCCCAGAGGCCACCCACCGCGGCCGCCGACCCTACAGAGCCTAGTCCCTCTGTGTGGGCTGCTTCCCTGGCCACAGCGATAGACTCTCCGGGGCCCCTCTTTATGTCAGAACATCAGCTTGCCGGCCGCGGAGGGCTCTTGCGACGGTTGGGAACCGTCCACCAGCAGGGGGTCGTACTCGGTCCAAAGGGGCGCAGGTTTCTAGGAAAAGGACCCATGACTTGTCCCCCGATTATGCTCGCGCTTTGACGTCTGCGAGTTTGCTTTCCTGCTCTCCCCTGAGGTTCGCAACGAACATGATTCCGAATACGAGACTGATGCTTCCCTAGTCCAGGACTCGCCAAATTAACAAGAGACGCTTGATTCCCTTATTGAGTCGGTTAACAAGACTCTGAGGGTGTACGAGGAATCTATATAACGTTCTCACAAAGTGTTAGGCAATCATCCTGAGTTTAAGGACATTGTCCAGAGACATAGGGACCGGCCAGATAAACGATTCTCAGGTCAAAAGCCCATTCAGTCGAAATATCCCTTGCTCTGGATCTAATGAATGATTGGATACAGTCCCCTTCAGTGGACCCTCTTATATCGTGTCTTGCATCCAAGACACTCCTATCCTTTTCCGACGGCTCCTCAGTCAAAAAAAAACCACTGACCGTCAAATTGATTACCTTGCTCGGTCAGTCTTTGAGGCCTCTGGAACGGCGCTCTTTCCATCCTTTGCTGCAACCTGGGTGGCTAAGGCTATGGTTGCTTGGGCATAGGTTTTAACCACAGCCATTCATGACAGTAATCTTCCCGCGGAGGCAGTCAGCCTCGCCAGTCAGATATCTCAGGCCGGGGACTTCATAGTAAACTCTTCGTTAGATGCAGCCAATTGCCCCGCACAGGCAGCAGCAAATGCCGTCTCCATCAGAAGGGCCCTGTGGCTCAGGAAATAGTAAGCAGATTCCACTTCCAAGAGGTCTTTAACCTCTCTGCCTTACCAAAGCGGTCGCTTATTTGGAGAGAAACTGGACCAACTCATCTCTGATGCCACAGGGAGAAAGAGTAAATTCCTTCCTCAACAAAGGCCCACCCGTCCGTTTCGAAATCAACAACAGCGTCGGTCCCAGCCTTTTCGCAACTATTCTAGCTGGTCCTCTACAACCTTTTCTTATGGATCAGGTCGGTCCCCACATAGGGACAGAGGTTCCCAGGTCTCATACAGATCGCACCAGGAAAGCCAGGCCAAAAATGTCTGGATCTGAGGAAGCCAGATCCCTTAGATCTTCTACAGAATGACTCGTTGCAGCATATAGCGGTCACATACTGGACCTGAAGTTGTTAAACACCTTTGTCAGGGTATGATGGTTCAGAATGGAATCTCTCTGCTCAGTCATCGCCTCCATGGAAAAAGGGGAGTTCCTAGCATTCATCGATATCCAGTAAGCTTACCGTCACATCCCAATTTTTCCCCCCCACCAAAAGTTCCTACGCTTTGCGGTTCGCGGGGAACACCTCGTTCGTTGCCTTGCCCTTTGACCTTGCCACCGCTCACAGTCTTCACCAAGGTCATGGCGGCGGTCATGGCTATTCACGCTTGAGAAGTGGTGGGACTTCCGTTTCTAGATGATCTACTGATCAAAGGGCCATCTCTTCGGGCCTGCGAGGAGTGCGTAAGTATCACCGTGGATACACTTTCTCGCCTGGGCTGGAAGATAAACTTCGAAAAGTCTTCTCCAGTACCGGCTCAACAAATTTCCTTCTTGGGAATAATCCTGGACACTTACCGCAGATTGGTAATTCTCCCTCCAGAAAAGGTCTCTGCCTTACAATATGGAGCACGGATTCTTTCCAGCTATGTTCCTCACTCCATACGTTTCAGCATGGGGATTCTCGGCAAAATGGTAGCAGCGATATAGGCGGTTCCATTCGCACAGCTACACCTCCGCCCTTTGCAACATGTGCTACTGTTGGCTTGGGACAGGAACCCGTTCTCTCTCGACCGTCGGTTCCATCTATCTCAGCGGGGCAGGCAGACCCTCAGGTTGTGGACGCTGAAGTCTTCCTTGGACCAAGGGAAGTCCTTTCTTCCAGTACGTTGGCTAGTGGTGACCACCGACACCAGTCTTCTTGGCTGGGATGCAGTTTTCTACCACCATACAGCACAAGGTCGTTGGTCCATTGGAGAGTCGGGTCTCCCCATCAACATCTTGGAGATACGAGCGATCAAGTTGGCCCTTTTTTGTTTTCATCATCTGGCAAGTCGCCCCATCAGGATCCAATTCGACAATGCCAACGCTGACGTTCCCTGACGACTTCCAGATCGCACGGATCTACTTTGCAGGGCCCGATTTACAACCAGAACTCCGGGACCCTGTCTTTAACAGTGTGGCTGTTGAATCCTGGATTCTAGCTCAAGCAGAATTCTCTCGTGAAGTGATCACCATGATTAGTGTTAGGGAGCCCGCGTCCATGCACATTTATCATCACACCTGGAGAACCTTCTCATGGTGCAAGGACCATGGACGATCTCCTCTGGTGTTCTCCATTCCTTCCATCCTGGACTTCCTGCAATCCGGATTGGAGTTAGGTTGCACACTTAGTTTGTTCAAAGGACAAATTTCAGCCTTATCTGTCCTGTTCCAACGTGAAAAAATTCATTGGAACCATGGGACCTTAATTTGGTTCTCGGAGTGCTACAGCATGCTCTTTTCGAGCCTCTGCAGGATGTATCACTAACCTGTATTTCTTGGAAGGTGGTTTCCTAGTCACGATCAGGCCGGTCTCGGAGTTGGCGGCCCTGTCATGCCGATCTCCGTTCCTCATTTTCCATCAAGACAAGGTAGTCTGCAGGACATCCCTGTATTTTCTGCTGAAAGTTTTCCTCTTTTCATCTCAACGAGGATATTGTCTTGCCTTTATTCTGTCCGGCACCAGGCCATCGTATCGAGAAAGCTCTTCACACTCTGGATGTGGTTAGAGCTCTTAGAAGGTATGTTTTGCCGATGTCCCCTTTCCGCAAGTCAGATGCCCTGTTTGTGCTTCCAGAGGGGCATAGGAAGGGTCTAGCCACTTCAAAGGCCACACTAGCCAAGTGGATTCGCTCGGTGTTTAAGGAGTCCTACTGTGTCGGGCACACCTGTCCCAACAGGGAATAAGGCACACTCCACTCTGTCGGTTGGCACCTCTTTGTCCATTCGACGCCAGGCGTCAGCAGAACAGGTCTGCAAAGCAGCGACTTGGTCCAGCCTGCATACCTTTTCAAAACACTGCAACATACATTCTCAGGCCTCTGCAGATGCAGCACTTGGCAGGCAAATTCTGCAATCAGCAGTACCACATCTGTAATTTGGTGGAACGTGGGGTATTATCAGTTGTGTGCTCCCCACCCAGGGACTGCTTTAGGACGTCCCATGTCCAATCATTGGGGGACACAGCACCCACCCTCTTAACCTAATGGCTTGTTTTCTTTCTTAGTTTTGACATAGCTTATTCTTGTTAGTTGTTGAAAGCTCCTACTGCTTTGTTACCGAACTGGATCAATTTCAGCCAGCAGGAAGGTGTATACTGCAGAGGAGGAGTAAATTTTTTTCTATGTTCACTTAGTGTCCTCCTAGTGGCAGCAGCATAACACCCATGGTCCTGTCCCCCCAATGATTGGCTCGGAGAAAAGGCTTTTATGGTGTACACAAAAATCCCTATTTTCCTACTGGCCGCCTCTGTACATGTGCAGCTTCCCACTGCACACGATCATTCTCCACTGGACTGCATCTCACATCTGCAGACTCCCAGCGGACATCTTTATCTTCCGGATTAATTTCTACACGAGTGGCCTGTTCACAGGAGCACAGGGCACCAGGAGGACCGTCCCACAGGACCTGGGTAAGAGCTGAGCTGCGATAGACCCATTGGCCCTTCTCTGCAATTATCACTGGGACTTAGAAGCCACAACCTACCCCACCCATTGGGGTACACCATATCCCTCAAAGATATCCAGGAAGGCTAACAGAATAGTGTTTTTCACCTCATGTACCACCTGCCAGACTTCATTGCCACGGGGACAGAGTACGCCACTCTGCATGTCCTGTGATCCCGAATGCACTCACGAGCCTTCGGCTGTTACTGACCTCAGTGTACCTAGACCCCCTAAGTGAGCTTCATCACTGTCGCCGTCCATGGTTTCATTAGCTAAAGTCCCATAAATATACCTCCACTGGTGGGGGCATTCGTCTGCCTATCTTAGAGGGTTCCTCTACTTCACGGGAACTGTTGGCCAGCAGGGGCAGTTCTCAGTCAAAAAATACTCAGGCATCTAGAAAAACACTTCACAGGTCAGAAACCTCTTGAGGTGCGATACCCTTTTTCATCGGATCTATGGAAGGAATGGGCTGAATCCCCCTCCAGTTGATCCACCTGTATCTCGACTGGTCACCAAAACTCTCCTGTCCTTACCAGATGAATCCTCCATTAAAGAACCCACAGACCATCACATAGAGAATCTTGCTCTCTCAGTTCTTGAAGCCTCTGCACTCGCTCACTCTTTTGCCGCAACTTGGGTAGCTAAAGCTATGAATTCTTGGGCAGATACCCTGACTAGAACTATTCAGGATAGTAACCTTCCCAAGGAGGCAGTGGATCTGTCCAATCAGAACTATTTGGTGCACGCTTCTCTGGATGCGGCTAACTGTGCTGCACTTGCAGCCTCAAACGCCATCACCATCAGACAGGTACTGTGGCTCAGGAGATGGCGAGCGGACTCTGCGTCCAAAAAGTCCCTTACATTTGCCTTATCATAGCAGGCATTTAATTTGGAGAGAAGCTGGATCAGTTTTTCTCTGATGCCACAGGAGGGAAAAGTAAATTCCTTCCCCAACAGAAGACTAAATGACCCTTCTGCCATCGGCAACAGACGCGTTTCCGGTCCTTTCTCAGCAATACCAGTTCGTCCACAACCACCTCTTCTGGATTGGGGCGCTCCCCCCCCCATGGGGACAGGGGTCCCCGGGTTTTGTACAGGAAAAAACAGTCCTGGAAGAGCCGACACAAGCAATCCAGATCTAAGGGGTCCAGATCCCATAGATTCTCGGCTCAATCACTAGTGGCATTATCCAGTACACACCAGCAGAGTAGGCAGTCAACTACTTCTGTTTAGTCATGTTCTGGCTCTCCGTCGTTCACGACGAATGAGTCAGGGACCTGGTGTCCTCCGGATACAACACAGAATTTTCTTCCCCTCTCACCCCCCCCAAGACAGAGGCGGGGGCTTGGTCTTTTCACCAAGCCATCGATTCGCTACATCAAGACAGGGTCATTATTCTGGTCCCAGAAAATGAGAGGTTTGAGGGGTTCTACTCGAACCTGTTTGTGGTCCTGTAGAAGGACGGAACGGTGTGGCCCATTTTGGACCTGAAACTCCTAAAAAAAAAAAAAAATATTCCCCTGTCCCAGCTCGTCATATATCCTTTTTAGGAATGACTCAGGCCACCTCCCGAGGGTTGGGGATTCTCCCTCGTGACAAGGTCCTAACCCTTCAACAAGGAGCCCGGGCACTTTGTCGCCCATATCCTCACTCCATCCGATTCGGTATGGGGGTCCTGGGCAAGATGGTGGCAGCTATGGAAGCTGTTCCCTTCACCCAACTACACCTCCGTCCTCTGCAGCATGCACATCTGGCAGCCTGGGACAGGAATCTTCTCCCACGACTGGCTGTGCCGCTTGACTCTGCGGGTCACACAGGCCCTCAGGTGGTGGACATTAAGGTCTTCTCTCACCCAGGGGAAATCCTTTCTCCCGGTCCAATGGCTGGTGGTCACCACTGACGCCAGTCTTCTCGGATGGGGAGCTGTCTTTCGTCATCACACTGCTCGTCGGCGCTGCTCGCCTCGAGAGTCGCATCTTTTGATCAACGTCCTGGAAATCTGGGCGATTTGGTTGACCCTGCAGCAGTTGCATCACCTCCTGGCAGGCCGTCCCATCTGAATACAGTCGGAAAATGCCATGGCTGTGGCATATATCAACCATCAAGAGAGCACCCGCAGCAGGGCGGCAATGTGCGAGGTAGAACACATTAGCCCCTGGGCCGAGAGGAGCCACTCGGTTATCTCAGCAGTGCACATCCCGGGAGTGGAAAACTGGGCAGCAGACTTCCTCAGCCGTCAGGGTCTTGCCTCGGGAGAGTGGTCACTCCATCCAGAGGTCTTCCAACAGATCTGTTACTGCTGGGGGACTCTGGACGTGGATCTGATGGCATCAAGACTAAACGCCAAGGTGCTTGAATCCATAGCTTGGTCCTGGGATCCAGAAGCCATTGGGGTGGATGCACTGGTCCTTCCGTGGCATCAATTTCGCCTTCTGTATGTGTTTCGCCACTTCCGTTACTCCCGAGGGTCATCAGGAAGATCAAAATGGAAGGCGTTCCAGTGATTCTAGTCGCTCCAGACTGGCTACGCCGGGTGTGGTATGCGGAGCTGGTGCCGTTTGTCGTCGATGTTCCCTGGTGACTACCGGATTGACCAGATTTAGTCTCCCAGGGCCCAATTTCCCACCAGAACTCAGGGGCCTTGTGTTTAACAGCCCGGCCATGAAATTTTGGGTCCTAACCCATTCTGGGTTTTCCCAAGAGGTGGTCTCCACTATGATTAATGCTTGGAAGCCTGTTTCGGTGTGCATCTGTCACCGCACCTGGAAAGGATTCTTTGCATGGTGTAGAGACCGTGGTCGTCCTCATCTCGTCTTCTCCATTCCCACCATTTTGGAGTTCTTTCTGACCGGTCTGGAATCAGCTATCTGTTATGAATGGGTCACCGAGGAGAAAAAAAACAAAACAAGCTAAGGCCCAGAAAACCAGAGAGGTTGGTAACTATGCATATTGCAGAACCCTGATCTTACCACACACCTAGCAGTAGCCGTGGAGCATGCCTACGATGTTCCTAGACGCCTCGTCAAGGTCGGAGAACTACATGAGCCTAAAGCAAGAAAAGGGAAAACTAACTGCCCCAGAGCAGACCCCAAAGGAATAGATAGCCCTCACACATGTATTGACGGTGAAACAAGATGAAGGCACAAACACAGGCATCAAAATAGGCTGAGCAAATGATGGGGCCCAAACTAACTAGACAGGAAAGGAAAGATACTGTCTGCAACCTGCAAAAAACCCTACAAAAATAATGTCCAACACTTCTGATAGCAAAATTAACCCTGAAGTCACTAGACTTCTCCCACTATATCAGCACTCTGAAATATTCTGAGACAGAGCAAAAAGAGACCGAACTAGTAAGGGACAAAAAGCCAATTGGCAAAATACTGATAAATAAGAGTGGAAATTCAGCTCAGCCCCCAGCAGGGGCTGGCTGACCACACCAAAAAACTGAATAGACCAACAAAATCAAGTGTGAACTTTAGCAGAAAAACTTAGCTTTAGATGACTGGAACAGAGCTGACAACCAAAAGCTGACAAGCCAGAAGGAATCACCAGCAACTGAATAGGGCGTCGACTGTCTTAAATCCAATCTGAGAATCACGAGATCCAATCATCATCCCCATCCTCAGGTGGCAGATCTCCACCGATCAAACCAGCCGCACCACCTCCGGACACCAACAGAGGAAGTTCAGAAGGGGAACCAGAGAATGAACTCACAACAGCTATCCTAATGTATAAAAACATTGTGCTTCATTAGTAAATAATAAAAAAATACATAAAAGCTATAAAAAGCAAAATCTTGTCCAAGAGACACTGAGCGAAATAGATAAACATGAGGCCTTATACAGAAAGTATCATCACGGTAATAAACATTAATGTGATGCAGCAAAATAGCCTTAATCCTATGGAGCATAACAAAAATATCCCCTTGTGCAAGAGTCAAATATACCTAATATATGCCAAAACACCGGGCTACAATATGTAACCACAACAAGATAACGGATACCTCATGAAGGAAAATATATATATACCTATTAGGAGTAGTGTGACCGCTCGGCGTCCCCTCACCCCAATGTGCGTTTCACCACCTGCTTCCGGGGGCTATTTTGCTGCATCACATTAATGTATGGTACAAAGAGTGATGTTTGGGGTTATTCTCTATGCGGGTCATTCACATAGGATTTTTATTGGTTTGCTTTCCTGTGCCTATGGGATATGTGATATATGTTTTGATACAGGTTTATTACCGTGATGACACTTTCTGTATAAGGCCTCATGTTTTTTCATTAATGTTTGACATATAGATATATTTGTATTAATTGGATACTATTGCCTTGTAGTTATCTATTTTTCTCGGTGTCCCTTGGACGGAATTTTGCTTTTTATAGGTTTTATGTATTTTTTTTATTATTATTTAATAATATAGCACAATGTTTTTATACATTGGGATTTCTTCTATTTTCCCATAAGAATTTTTGTATATATGGGACTATGTGCAGTCTAATTGAAGTGCCCTATATGAATTCTGACATTTTTTTGGTTGATATTATGGTCTGGAATCAGGCCTAGCGCTTAGCTCTCTCAAAGGCCAAATCTCTGCTTTATCTGTTTTGTTCCAGCGCAAGCTCACTTCCAAGCTGCAGGTGAGGATGTTCATTCAGGGGGTCTCCCATGTGGTGCCTCGCTATAGAACACCTTTGGATGCCTGGGACCTTAACTTGGTCCTGGGTGTTCTACAAGAGACTCCCTTTGAGCTGCTGCAGGACGTCTCTCTGACCCACCTTTCATGGAAGGTCGCCTTGTCACGGTGACATCAATCAGGCGGGATTCGGAACTAGCCACCCTGTCGGGCTCCTTTCCTAATTTTCTACCAGGATAAAGTGGTTCTCAGGCTGTCCCCGTCCTTGCCCAAGGTGGTTTCCTCCTTTCACCTTAACGACATTGTCCTGCCCTCGTTTTGCCCAACACCAGTACACCATGTCGAGAAGTCTCTTCACACTCTAGATCTGGTGAGGGCTCTCAGAAGGTACGTCTCATGGACGGCATCCTTCCGTAAGACGGACGCCTTATTCATTCTTCCTGAGGGTCACAATAGCCAGTCCGATACGCTCGGCTATTCAAGAGTCTATCCCAGCGGGGATTAAGGCACACTCCACTCGATCGGTGGGTGCTTCTTGGGCCATTCGGCACCAGGCATTAGCGGTACAGGTTTGCAAGGCTGCGACTTGGTTCAGTCTTCACACATTCTCGAAGCACTACAACATTCACAATCAGGCTACCGCAGATGCAGGCCTGAGCAGATGGATCTTGTAGGCGGTGGTAGCGCATCTCTAGACAGTTGGTACGTGGGGTGTGATCTGTTATGTTGGTTTCCCAGCCAAAGAAATGCTTTAGGACGTCCCATGGTCCTGTGTCCCCCAATGAGGCGAGGGCAAAACAGGGATTTTTGTGTACTCACCGTAAAATCCTTTTTTCCAAGCCATTCATTGGGGGACACAGCGCCCATCCTGTTTGCCTGAAGGCTTGAGTATGTTATTTGATTTGACATTTGTATACTCTCATATAATGTTTCTTGATCTCCTGCTTTTGCACAACTGGTTCGCCTGGAGCCAGTGTGTGGGGTGCATACTGCAGAGGAGGAGCTAATCTTTTTGTGTTTACTTAGTGTCAGCCTCCTAGTGGCAGCAGCATAACACCCATGGTCCTATGTCCTCCAATGAGTGGCTCGGAGGAAAGGATTTTACTGTAAGTACACAAAAATCCCTGTTTTTTTATTTTCTTTTCCTGTCTAGGTTATTTTTTTCCCTCTTCTAAACGAAAAGTTTACAGCAAACACACTAACACCTGAATAAAATTTGGTACTTTAAAAAATGTCCTGTTTGTCCCTATCACAGTATCAGTGAAGGCATTCCTTGCCTCCAACACTAATAGTGAGGGAGAGGATCCCACCTTCCTTTATTTTTCATTGTGATACTGACCCACCACACAGACACCTTAGGACAGAACATGAACCAGTGCCTACAGTTAATGATGACCTAAGGACCTCACCCCCGAAGATTATGAACCACAGATTCCTAATTTTGTGGTGCAATCAGGATTTCAATTTGACACCACCGACCTTAAAGAAATACTTTTTCAAAGACTTTTTCTCTGAAGATTTTGTAAAACTCATGATGGCCCAATCAAATTTGTATGCCTAGCAATTTTTGGCACAAAACTATCCATCATTTTCTAACTGGACCCCTGAAGATGCAGTAGAAATTATGACATTTTGGGGCATGGTTCTGGATAGTGAAGAAGCCAGTGCTACGGTGATATTGGCATGTTGATGTTTTGTGTAACACTCCAGTGTTCCGCATGACCCGTAAACAATTTGAGGCAATTTGCAAATTTGTGCATTATCACTGAAATGCACAATTTCCTCCCCGAGATGACCCCAACTTTGAACCGAGTTTTCAGAATTCGGCCCGTCATTGAACACTTCAACACGTTTGCTGATGACATGTTCCCCAAAGGGACATCTGCGTGGATGAGTCCCTAATAAATTTCAAGGGGAGGCTCAAATTCCAACAGTACCTGCCCAGTAACAGAGCCAGGTATGGAATTAAGCTGTACAAACTGTGCGAGAGTACCTTAGGGTACACCCACAGGTTTAGAGGTTATGAAGGGAAGGACACCCTGATTGACCCCCTGAATGGCCTCCTGTAAAGGGAGTGAGAAAATTGTGTGGAATATGGTGCACCCACTTCTGGGTTAAGGTTATCATTAGTGATGAGCGAGTATACCCGTTGTTCTGGTGGTCTCTGAGTATTTTGGCATGCTCGGAGATTTAGTTTTCCTCACAGCTGCTTGATTTGCGACTGCTAGACAGCTTGAATACATGTGTGGAATGCCTGTTTGTTAGGGAACTCCCACATGTATTCAGCCTGTCTACAAGTCGCAAATCATGCAGCTGAGACCACGAAAACTAAATCTCCAAGCACACCAAAATACTCGGAGATCACCCGAGCATGCTCAGGGAGATCAAAGCAACGATGCTACTCGCCCATCACTAGTTATCTTTAAGCAGATTGCTTTTATACCAGCATCCCACTCTTCAAGTCTCTCTATGCCAGAAATACCGCAGCAGGTGGTACTAAGACGCTGCTCAGACAGGGTGAGAGAAGAGCCAAATGTAGCAGCAAGGAGGGATGTCCTTTTCTTGACCACCGTACATCGCATGGTGTTGGCAGCACTCCCGTCACTGTACGAGGTACCTGTACACAGGTTACCAAACCAGACTGTCCTGAGGTACAACTACAACATGGGGGTGGGGTTGATCTCTTTGATCAAGTCCTCCACCCATACAGTACCATGAGAAAAGCCAAAGTGTGGTACAAAAAGCTGGTTGTTCACATTGTACAGATGGCAACGTACAATGCTATCACGATGTGCAAGCCAGACGTACAGTCAGTTCCATGAAGTAGTGATCAAAGCCCTCATCTTTGGAAGGAGGGGGCCCCAGTATTTCCAGAATTGAAGGTTCTCATATTATTATTATAGTGCCATTTATTCCATGGCGCTTCACATGTGAAAAGGGGTATATATAATAAAAATGAGTAAAGTAATCTTAAACAATACAAGTCACGACTGGTACAGGAGGAGAGAGGACCCTGCCCGCGAGGGCTCACAATCTACAAGGGATGGGTGAGGATACAGCTGGTCGTGCAGTGGCTTGGTCGATCGATGGTTACTGCAGGTTGTAGACTTGTCGGAAGAGGTAGGTCTTCAGGTTCTTTTTGAAGGTTTCCATGGTAGGCGAGAGTCTGATATGTTGTGGTAGCGAGTTCCAGAGTAGGGGTGTTGCTCGGGAGAAATATTGTATGCAATTGTGGGAAGAAGAGATAAGAGGGGAGTAGACAAGGAGATCTTGTGAGGATTGAAGGTTGCATGCAGGTAAGTGTTGTGAGTTCATTTTCCCCTTCGTCACTGAGGTCTGGTGAACTCCCTATTCTGGTAAAGGAAGGTAATGAGCCTGATTATCAGGCACCTGAGCCTAATGAGGATGACTGGCTGAGTGGAGTCACGGACTGGATATAAGGCTGCCGACGCCCTTCTGCCCTGCGGGTGATTTCTCTGTGGACTTCTAGGACACCAGTCTGATTCCTGCTCCTCTAAAGCTAAGTTTTCTGCTTTGCCTGTTAGCATTTGTGTTTTGTTTTTGTTTTCCTTGCTTTTCTGGATTCTGCCATTCCCTGCTGGGGTGAGCTGAATCTCCTTTTGCCTGTTGCTCTGTCTTCAGAATATTCCTGAGTACTGACAGTTTTTTTGAAGCCTAGCGTCTTCAGGGCCTTTTTCACTGTCAGTCTGTTGGCTCTTATTTTCATAGGGTTTTTCACGGATTGCAGACAGCAGCCTTCCTGTCCTTTCCTATCTAGTTAGCTTGGGCCCCGTCTTTGCTCAGTCTATCTTTCTGTCTGTGTTAGTGTTTTCATCTTGCTTCACCGTCATAATTTGTTGGGGGCTGCCTATTGCTTTGGGGTCTGCTCTGGGGCAGTTTAGATTTCCCCTTTCTTTCTTTAGGCCTATTTAATTCTCCGGCTGTGATCGAGGGGTCTAGGGCATCGTAGGAACCCCCCACGGCTACTGTTAGTTGTTGTGGATAGGATCAGGGGTCTGCAATCCGATAGCTGCCAACCTCTCTGGTTTTCTGGACTTAGCTAGCATTTCTGTTTTTGCCTCCTACGGTGACTCAATCATAACAGAATCACCCGCCATACCGCAGATCCTAGGGTACTCAATAGCAGGAAAGAATTGTGTTTAAAAAAAAAAAAAAAGGGTGTATATTCTTTCCTCTATATCTCTGAGGCCGTAGGGGGAATTTTTTTTTCTCTCAATGGAGATAAAGCAATTGTCTGATCGTGTGGAGCAGCTCGCAACGGAAGTGCGGGGAATTTCCGCCTACCTTGCTCGTTCGCATGCTGTTGAACCAAAGATCCCTACACCTGATGTATTTTTTGGGGATCGATCTAAATTTTTGAGTTTCAAAAATAATTGTAAATTATTTTTTGCCTTGAAGCCTAACTCGTCAGGGAGCTCCGCGCAGCAGGTTAAAATTGTCATCTCTTTGCTGCGTGGCGATCCCCAGGATTGGGCGTTTTCTTTGAAACCAGATGATCCTATTCTGACTAATGTGAATGCATTCTTTCAAGCTTTGGGGTTGTTGTATGACGAACCTAATGCTATTGATCAGGCTGAAAAGACCCTGTTGGCATTGAACCAGGGTCGAGATTCTGCAGAGTTGTACTGTCAAAAGTTCCGAAAGTGGGCGGTCCTTACTACCTGGAATGATAATGCCTTGGCTGCTCTCTTTCGGAAGGGTTTGTCAGAAGCCGTAAAAGATACTATGGTGGGATTTCCTGTTCCCACTGGTCTGGACGATTCTATGTCATTAGCCAATTCAGGTTGATCGGCGTTTACGTGAACGCAGGATTGCACGAGAGGTGTTGCCACCGGTTGAACAGACGTCTGGACCTATGCAATGTGATGGAGTTTTGCCTGAGGCGCAACGTCGGGAGTTCAGAAGGCGTAATCTGTGTTTTTTCTGTGGAGATGCCTCGCATATTATTTCTGTTTGTCCTAAACGAGAGAAACGCTTTGCACACACGTTTTCTGTTGGTGGTGTTCAACCTAAGTTTCTTCTGGCAATTACTCTGATCTGCTCCCTGTCCACATTTTCCGCCAAGGCTTTTGTGGATTCGGGAGCAGCGCTAAACCTAATGGACTTGGATTTTGCTAAACGTTGTGGATTTCCGATGACACCTCTGCAGACGCCTATGCCTTTGAGGGGGATTGATGCTACTCCTTTGGCTAAAAATAAACCTCAGTTTTGGACCCAGGTGGTCATGCGGGTCGCCCCAGACCATCAAGAAAATTGCAGATTTTTGGTTTTGCATGGTCTGCATGATGCCGTTGTTCTGGGGTTTCCCTGGTTGCAAATTCATAATCCAGTTTTGGATTGGAAATCTGTGTCTGTGGTGAGTTGGGGTTGTCGGTGTGCCTTTAGTGAGGCTCCGGTTTTTTCCACCTCTCCTCAGTCGCATGATGTTCCTGACTATTTGGCGGACTTTTATGATCTATTTAGTGAGAATGAGTCTGCGTCCTTGCCTCCTCATAGGAGTTATGACTGTGCAATTGAACTAAGCCCGGGGTGTAAATTTCCCAAGGGTCGGCTCTTCAATTTATCTGTACCCGAGCACGAGGCTATGCGGTCCTATATTAAGGAGGCGTTGGAGAAGGGTCATATTAGACCATCCTCTTCACCCTTAGGTGCCGTTTTTTTTTTTTGTGGCCAAAAAGGATGGTTCTTTAAGGCCTTGTATTGATTATCGTGCCCTCAATAAAATTACTATTAAATATCAGTATCCGTTACCCCTGATTTCGGATCTATTCTCTAGAGTTAGAGGTGCTTGCTGGTTTACCAAGCTTGACCTCAGGGAGGCGTATAATCTTATCCGCATTAAGCAGGGGGATGAATGGAAGACGGCGTTTAATACTCCGGAGGGACATTTTGAGTACCTGGTGATGCCTTTTGGGCTCACTAATGCCCCTTCTGTCTTCCAGTGCTTCATGAACAATATTTTCCGAGACTTTGTCGATAAATTTTTGATTATCTATCTGGATGATATTTTGATCTTCTCCAAGGATTGGGATTCTCATGTGGAACATATTCGGACTGTGTTCCGGATCTTGAGGGAGAATTCCCTGTATGTCAAATAATAATAATAATCTTTATTTATATAGCGCCAACATTTTCCGCAGCGCTTTACAGTTGAACAGTTTCAAACACAACAGTCATAAGTAACAACGTTAACAATACAATTAAAGCGAAATAAGACGACCCTGCTCGTGGAGCTTAAAATCTACAATGAGGTGGGGGAGATACAAAGCACAGGTTTGTATTTACAATGATGTATTTACAATGACGGTCCAGCCATCTTCAGGGGGTGGGGGTTAGATGGAGATAGTGAATGGGCTACACACACACAAACATGATTTTGATTATTGAATGTGATAGGCCGCTCTGAACAAATGTTTTTTGAGCGAGCGGCTAAAACTATGCAAATTGTGGATGGTCCTAATATCTTGGGGTAGAGCATTCCAGAGGATTGGCGCAGCGCGGGAGAAGTCTTGGAGTCGGGAGTGGGAGGTACGGATTAGGGCAGAGGTTAGTCGAAAGTCATTTGCAGAGCGCAGCGGTCGGTTAGGCCGATAGACAGAAATGAGGGAGGAGATGTAAGGGGGTGCCGCACTGTGGAGAGCTTTGTGGGTGAGAACAAGTACTTTGAATTGTACCCTGTAATGAATTGGCAGCCAGTGTAACGACTGGCGAAGAGCGGACGCGTCTGAGTAACGATTAGCCAGATGGACAACCCTGGCTGCTGCATTAAGGATAGACTGGAGAGGGGAGAGTCGAGTGAGAGGGAGGCCAATTAATAGAGCATTACAGTAGTCCAGGCGGGAGTGGATCAGGGCGACAGTGAGAGTTTTTGTTGTTTCCATGGTGAGAAAAGGGCGGATTCTAGAGATGTTCTTTAGGTGTAAGCGGCATGAGCGGGCAAGAGATTGTATATGGGAGGTGAAGGAGAGATCGGAGTCGAACATAACACCCAGACAGCGCGCCTGCTGTCGGGGTGTTGTTATGGTGCCACCCACAGAGAGGGAAATGTCAGATTTAGGGAGGTTAGTAGATGGTGGGAGCAGAAGAAGTTCAGTTTTGGAGAGGTTGAGTTTCAGATAGAGAGCAGACATGATGTTGGAGACTGCAGACAGACAGTCAGTGGCGTTCTGTAGTACAGCGGAGGTAAGGTCAGGGGATGATGTGTACAGTTGTGTGTCATCAGCATAAAGATGGTACTGAAAGCCAAATCTGCTGATGGTCTGTCCAATTGGGGCCGTATAGAGAGAGAAGAGAAGGGGGCCAAGGACTGAGCCCTGAGGTACCCCAACAGTGAGAGGAAGAGGAGATGAAGTGGAGCCAGAAAACAGAACACTGAAGGAGCGGTCGGAAAGATAGGAGGAGAACCAGGAAAGAGCAGTGTCCTTAATGCCTAGTGACTGGAGCCTAGAGAGTAGGAGAGGATGGTCAACAGTGTCGAAAGCTGCAGAAAGGTCGAGAAGAATGAGCAGAGAGTGGACACCATTACGTTTTGCTGTCAGAAGGTCATTGGTCACTTTGATGAGTGCAGTTTCTGTCGAATGTAGGGGGCGGAAACCAGACTGTGAAGGGTCTAGGAGGGAGTGAGTGGAGAGGTAACGGGTAAGGCGTGAGTATATCAGGCGCTCCAAGAGTTTAGAGATGAAGGGGAGATTGGAGACTGGTCTGTAGTTGTTTGTGCAGGATGGGTCGAGGGTGGGTTTCTTTAGTAATGGAGTAATGATAGAGTGTTTGAAGGAGGAGGGGAAAATGCCAGAGGAGAGGGAGAGATTAAAGATTGTAGTTAGGTGAGTTGTGATGACTGGGGAGAGAGACTGGAGGAGATGTGAGGGAATGGGGTCGGTTGTGCATGTAGTTGGACGAGAAGAGTAGAGGAGCCTGGAGACTTCTTCTTCTGTGATGGGAGCAAATGTGGAGAGTGAGCCAGGGGAAATGCAGGGAGGGATGGGAGTCACTGAACTTGGTGATTGGGAGCGGATTTCCTGACGGATATTGTCTATTTTTCCATTCTACATGACGGCACCACGAGAGAGGGGATCCGCCCCACGAGGACAGGAAACCTTCAAGATAAAAGGGGCGGCTCCTCTCTCCGCATCAGTTGGTTTCCTGTCCTCGACGGGGAACAATCAAGATGAAAGCCTCTTGAAGATTTTGAAGAAAGAAGAGGATGCCTGGACCCGGGTCGGGTGATTAATGGCAGGCATGGATTTTCTACACCCGACGCCGGGTACCGGTAGTCGCCTCTGGGGCCATATATGCCTATGTCCCCCCTGAGCGAAGGCATGGCCACAGCCGGTAGGGCAGATGCCCAGGCGAAGCGGGGTACCTTGGCGGTGGACCCTCCAAGATGACAGCACACAAAGAAGGTCCAGGGAGGCCACTTGTAGTGTTCCCTCCCTGTCGACATACAGTGGCCATGCAGCCCAGGAGACACATCGGTGCCCGGGCAGAGAAAAATGCTCCTCGGAGGCCACAGACAGTGTACCCTCCCTGTTGAAGACCAGACACTGGACCCCGCAGCGAAAAGGATACCTGCAGTCAGTGGTGGCCAGGCCATCGGGCAGGTAAGGGGTGTCTGGGGGCCCCGAAGCAAGTAGGGCCCAGGCGCTCACCCGGCCCAGGTTCGTATGGCCGCACCGAGAGGCGCGCGCGTTAGGAGCGCGCATGACGGCCGATGAACCGGAAGTGGTTGCGTGCGACCCGGAAGTAGAGCGACGCGCCGCGGGGCCTGCGAGAGGCAGAAGGTGTGCACGGTCCCGGGGGGGCACGCAGAGGCATGGGGCACGCACGTGCGTGCGCGCGTCCACACAGACACTAGCGGGGCAGGTGCGGGACCAGGTGGTCCAAAAAAAAAAAAGGTGCTATTTAAGATCGCCAGAAAAGGCGAGCAGGCGTCACAGCACCAATTTTGAGTTGGAGGTGACTACTCGCAGCCATAGGCAGCATAATGGAGAGCCCTTCGCCAGAGCATGTGCAACCGCGCCAGGAAGCAAGGGAGAGGCGGTCGTGCTCAGAGGAGAAAGCAAAGACACGCCGCAGCAGTAGTGTGAGCCACTCGGGCAGCGCACGGGCGGATCGTCACCGCAGGAAAGAGGGGTCCATAGTCTCGTTGGGAGACAGTGAAAGGACCAGTCAGCCTCCAGATCCGGTACCCGTTCTGTGAAGCGCCCGAGTGGTGAGTGAACTTCGAGAAAGTCCAGTAATCTAATGTCTGTTCTCTTTCTCTTTTCTCCTCTCTTCTCTCTCCTCCTCCTCTTACATACATTGGCGGGGTGGAGTATAGGAGGTCCCTAAGATATGTAGAGGAAAGTCTAAAAATAAAGAATGTGCTTTATGTAAAAGTCCCGTAGAAGCAGCCTGGAACAAAAGGTTATGCCAGGAGTGCATTAACAAGACCATAGCGGAGGAGACACCCTCATTTTCGGATAGTCTGAGGTCCATAATTCAGACAGAAGTTTTCAAGTCAGTAAGAGCATTACAATCTGTAGATACAGAGAGGAAAACTAGGAGATCAAGCCCCTCAGGGGTCTCTCAACAAGACTCTACAGGGTCAGAAGACGACTCAAATAAGACGCAGTATTCAGGAAGTAGCTCGGACGGGGAAGATACGTTCCCAGTAGAAACTACAGATGAACTCATTAAAGCAGTTAGATCTGCCATGGGGCTAGTAGAAGAGCGAGCAAAAAAGACAGCCCAAGAACTCATGTTCAGTGGACTGCAAAAGAAAAAACGTAAGACCTTCCCTGTTAATGAGCAACTGAAAGCACTCATAAAACGCGAATGGGAAAAACCAGAAAGGAAGTCCCAGATAACGAATTCCCTGAAGAGGAGATACCCCTTTGAGGAAGAGGCATCCTCATCCTGGGATAGGGCCCCCAAAATTGATGTAGCGATATCAAAGGTCGCCAGAAAATCTTCCCTACCCTTTGAGGACCTGGGGTTTCTAAAAGAACCGCTGGACCGGAAGGCGGACAATTGCCTTAAGGCAGCCTGGGAAACCTCGGCTGGGGCACTAAGACCCGCCATCACAGCCACTTGTGTGGCTAGGTCCCTGAAGATATGGACAGACAACTTGGAGGATCAATTAGAACAAGGAGTTCCCAGAGAGACGATTCTGGAAGCATTACCGGCTATTAGAGCGGCGGCAGACTTTCTCGCAGAGGCGTCAGCAGATTCGGCCAGGCTAGCGTCAAAGTCAGCAGCCTTAACCAATGTAGGACGGCGTGCGGTATGGCTCAAATGCTGGCCGGGGGACACTCAGGCAAAAATGAAACTTTGCTCTCTACCATGTGAAGGAAATTTCTTATTCGGTCCGGCATTTGATGAAGTGTTGGAAAAAGCGAGTGATACAAAAAAGAATTTTCCGAAACAACCATTTCAAGCCTTTCGGCGCTCCTTTCAGAGGGGCCGAAAATTCAGAAGACAACAATTTAAAGATCGTGACAGAAACAATTCTAACAGACGATACAGAGGAGGGAGAGGCTTCTATTTCAGTAAGCCCCCAAGAGAAGCCAAAAAACCCGCCCAGTGACGGTCCTTCTCAGGTGGGGGGAAGGCTCTCTCACTTCCTCCCAGCCTGGGAAAGGATCTCATCCAGCACCTGGATCCGACAGATAGTAGGGTCAGGTCTGGAGTTAAAATTCCACCACTGGCCACCACAAAAATTCATTCAAACTCTGGTACAATCATCTCAAGAAAGACAAAAGAGCTTGGAAGAGGAGGTATTATCACTTATACAAAAACTCGTACTTGAAGAAGTTCCAGAAAAAGAAAAGAAGGAAGGCTTTTACTCCCCCCTATTTCTGATAAAGAAACCAGACGATTCCTGGAGGACGATTATAAATCTGAAAGGCCTCAACAAGTATCTAGTAGTCCCATCATTCAAGATGGAGACGATAAGATCTACAGTGAAACTCCTCTTCCCTCGGTGTTACATGTCGGTCCTGGATCTCAAGGATGCTTACTAGCATGTCCCGATCCGGCAGCAAGACCGCAAATATCTCAGGGTGGCAGTCCAGATAAAATCTCAGTGGCATCACTTTCAGTACAAGGCTCTGCCCTTTGGGGTAGCAACAGCCCCCCGGGTCTTCACGAAATTAATTGCGGAGGTCACGGCGCACATCAGAGAAAAAGATGCTCTAGTAATACCATATCTGGACGACTTCTTGATAGTGGGGAAAGATTTCTCTCACTGTCAGGAACGAGTCAAGATAGTGATAGAGACTCTTCAGACTCTGGGTTGGCAACTGAACCTCAAAAAATCCAGGTTGGAGCCAACAATGGTCCAGAATTTTTTGGGCCTAACAATAGACTCGGTAATACAGGAATGTCGCCTCCCAAAGGAGAAAGAAGAGAAAATCAAAAATCTAATCAGGACAACATTAGGAAAGCCAACAATGACTCTGAGGAAAGCCATGTCAGTGTTGGGGTCCCTAACCTCCTGCATACCAGCGGTAAAATGGGCTCAATTTCACACAAGGGAACTTCAGTGGTGTGTGTTACAAAGCGATCTGACGCTTCAAGGGCAGTTAGAACAGAAGCTCACCATCCCGGATCCTGTACTCCAGTCACTAAGATGGTGGTTACAGATAGAGTCCTCTCCGAGGGGAGTACCCTGGACATATACAGCCTCCAGAGTAGTCACGACAGATGCCAGTCCCTGGGGCTGGGGAGCCCATCTAGACACCCTATGGCTCCAAGATCCTTGGGCTCAGGAGGAAAAAGATCTATCCTCAAACGAGTGGGAGCTACTAGCCATCGAAAGAGCGCTGGAAGGATTGCTGACACACCTGAGAGGACATCATGTAAAAGTCCTATCGGACAATCGTACAGCAGTTGCATACGTGAACCATCAGGGGGGCACCCGTTCTCGGGCATTAATGGAAATAGCAAGAAGAATCCTGACTCTGGCGGAACATCAGTTTCTCTCATTATCGGCCCTGCATATCCGAGGCGTGGACAACCTGAAGGCGGACTTTCTGAGCAGAAACCGCTTAAAGCAAGGCGAATGGTGCCTAAAAGAGTCCATTTTTCAACAAATTGTGCAGAGGTGGGGAAAACCCATAATAGATCTCTTCGCCTCAAAAACCAACAGAAAAGTTCAAAAATTCTGCTCCCTAAGGCCAGCAGACATGCCACTGGCGGTAGACGCCTTCAGGATAAAATGGACATCAGGTCTCCTGTACGCCTTCCCTCGGATATGCCTCATTCCATTAGTCCTGAAGAAGATCAGGGAGGACCAAGCCAGAGTAATTATGATAGCTCCCTTTTGGCCAAAAAGGCCGTGGTTCTATTGGCTAAGAGTGATGTCAGTGACAGACCCATGGGTGCTCCCAGAGGACCACGACCTCCTAACACAGGGTCCCTTCAATCACCCTCCGAATTCCAGGCTGCATTTGACAGCCTGGAATTTGAAAGGTCACTGTTAGAGAAGAAAGGTTTTTCAGCAAGGTTGATTTCCACCCTAATCAGTAGCAGAAAGCCAGTGACTACAAAAATATACGGGAGAATATGGAGAAAATTCTTGTCCACCTCAGGCCCAATACAGGAGGGGGAATTACCTGTGAGGGCAGTGCTAGAGTTTCTACAAAGGGGTTTTAGACTTGGGTTTAGCGGTCAGCACCCTGAAAGTACACGTCTCAGCCCTGGCAGCATTATTCAACTATGACCTGGCAAACGATAGATGGGTCGCCAGATTTATCCGGGCCTGTACTAGAGCTGACTCTGTCCCATCTCCTAAACCTCCTCCCTGGGATCTAAATTTAGTCCTATCATCTCTAACGGAAAGCCCATTTGAACCAATAAACGCAACATCAGATAAAGTGTTAACTTTAAAAACAGCCTTGTTAGTGGCACTCACATCGGCACGTAGGGTTGGGGACTTACACGCACTATCAGCAGACCCGCCATACACTCAGGTTATGGACGATAGAGTCGTGTTAAGATTAGATCCAGCATACCTCCCTAAGGTAGTGTCGAAATTCCACAGAGCTCAGGAAATAATCTTGCCATCCTTTTGTCCTAACCCCGGTAACAAAAAGGAAGAGAGATTACATTGCTTAGACGTTAGGAGATGTATCCTACAGTATTTAGAGGTGACAAAACCATGGAAGAAACAGAGGGCCTTATTTGTCTCATATCAGGGGGCAAGGAAAGGCCTTAAAGCCTCTAAGCAAACTATAGCTAGATGGGTGAGAGAGGCCATCATACTAGCATATAGTAGTGCAGGCAGGGCTGTTCCAGAGGGCCTAAAAGCCCACTCCACGAGGGCCATGGCAACGTCCTGGGCGGAGAGAGCGGACGCCTCCATCGACCAAATCTGTAAGGCGGCCACTTGGTCCTCTCCATCTACCTTTTTCAGACATTACAGATTAGACTTATCTGCTGCCTCTGATCTCACATTTGGGAGAAGAGTGTTACAGGCAGTGATCCCCCCCCCTAAAGAGAATACAAATCTCTGTAACTCTCTCGTGGTGCCGTCATGTAGAATGGAAAAACACGGGTATTACATACCTGGTAATGTGTTTTTTCATGACACATGACGGCACCCTTATATTCCCGCCCTATTTGATCACGTCATTAGTTGGGTGTTTTGTTAGTATTATACACTCCCTTGGTGTTGGAAATTTAGCAGTATAAAATATGTATTATTTATGTGTCCACTAACCTGCGGAGTTCCTCTCATGCTCTGTAAAACAACTGATGCGGAGAGAGGAGCCGCCCCTTTTATCTTGAAGGTTTCCTGTCCTCGTGGGGCGGATCCCCTCTCTCGTGGTGCCGTCATGTGTCATGAAAAAACACATTACCAGGTATGTAATACCCGTGTTTTCTCTATAAAGTGGGAGGCCAGGTCATCAGAGCAAATGTCTGTGATAGGGGCTTGTGCTTTTGGCCTGAGGAGGGAGTGAAAGGTGTCAAAAAGTTTCTTGGGGTTGTTGGATAGTGAGGAGATCAGGGTGGTGAAGTAGGTCTGTTTGGCGAGGTGAAGGGCAGAGTTATATGTCCTTAACATAAATTTGAAGTGTATGAAGTCTTCTGGTGTGCGTGTTTTCCTCCATAAGCGTTCAGCACACCTAGAGCATCGCTGGAGAAATCGGGTTTGCGATGTGAGCCAGGGCTGTTTCACTCTGTGTTTGGAGGTTCTGAGGGTGAGGGGAGCTACTTGGTCAAGGGTGCTTCTAAGAGTGTCATTGAAGTGATGTGCAGCCAGATCAGGACAGGACAAAGAAGAGATTGGGGACAATGATGAGTGTAGGGAGTCTGAAAGTGTATGAGGGTTAATGGCTTGTAGATTTCTGACTGAATGGTAGGTAGGAGGGTGCTGGGGTGAGCGAGGATTTGTGAGTGTAAAGGAGAGAATGTTGTGGTCAGAGAGGGGAAGCGGTGAGTTATCTAGGTAGGAGATTGAGCAGAGCCGGACGAAAACCAGGTCCAGGGTGTTACCGTCTTTGTGTGTTTCAGAGGTTGAGAGCTGAGAGAGGCCTAGAGAAGTGGTTAGTGATAGAAGCTGGGATGCAGATGTGGAAGTGGGGCTGTTAATGGGGATGTTGAAGTCTCCCAGGATAAGGGTTGGTAGTTCTGAGGACATGAAGTGCGGCAGCCAGGCAGAGAAATGGTCCAGGAAGTGGGTGGGTGAGCCTGGGGGCCGGTATATGACCGCTACTCTGAGGGAGAGGGGACGAAAGAGCCTGATGGTGTGGACTTCAAAAGAAGGGAATGAGAATGATGGAGCTGGGGGGATGACCTGGAAAGTGCATTGTGGGGACAGGAGTATGCCGACTCCACCACCAGGTCTGTTTGTCGGTCTCGGGGAATGGGAGAATTGTAAGCCACCATGGGAAATGGCAGCAGGAGAGACAGTGTCAGAATCCTGAATCCAGGTTTCCGTGAGGGCCAGCAGATTCAGAGAGTTTTTCAGAAAGTAATTGTGTAGGAAAGGAAGCTTGTTGCATACAGACCGTGGAATCCAAAGGGCACAATTGAAAGAAGGAGATGAAGGAGTGCAAATGATATTAGTAAGATTATTAAGGTTTCGATGTGAGGTAGGGGTTGAGGTTGGGGGATGGTGGACTGGGGTTGGGGGAGATGTCCCCTGAAATCAGTAGGAGCAGGAAGATAAAGAGCAAGTAGTTTTTGGAATTGTATGAAGATTTTTTGTGCAGTTTGTTAGGGCAAGATGGGCTGAGGTTGTTTAAGAAGGTGAGAAGTGCATGGGAGCTGTACATGGGAGAAGGAAAGAGAGAGGAGCTGATGTGTATGAGTCGTGATGGAGGGGGGATTGGTCGGTGAAAGTGGATTGCAAGAGAACATAGGAGGATAGGAATAAAGCACATGGATAAATGGGACAGCAGAGTGTGGGTTACCTGACTCCAGCCCTGACTAACTGCCATGTAGTAACTGCTGTATCCCGACGCTTATCTTCGTGACGCTTTGCTTCTGTGATGCGTGCACCCCCACATGCGTGCACCCCTAAGAATGGTTCTAAATTTATAGTCCAGACTGCTGGGTCAGAAGAGATGGATTGTGGGAACTGGTTGAGGATAATTTGGCAGCTGGGCTCAGCACACCAGGGTTTTTTGTTTTTTTTTTTTGGGATGATCAAAGACATTCAGCCTGGCAACATCTATTTTAACACCTCCACCAGATAAGATCTACACTGATCCCAGTTATGGAAATAATAATAATAATATAATAATAAATTTTATTTTTATAGCGCCGACATATTCCGCAGCACTTTACATTTCAGAGGGGATTTGTACAGACAATAGACATTACAGCATAACAATAATCACATACAGTAGATTATAACAAATACCAAGAGGAAAGAGGGCCCTGCTCGCAAGCTTACAGTCTATGAGGAAAGAGGTAGACACGAAAGGTGGGTGGTAACAGTTGCCCTGATTGTATGGACCAGCCATAATGTTAGGTGTGTGACAGTACGGACACAGAGGGCTAATGGATGCATAAAGCATGTGGGAGAATGATGCGGGGAACCTGGTTATGGTAAAACTTTTGGCTCTGCCACACAGGGATAGATTAGGTTAATGTGTTGAGGTGGTAGGCCAGTCTGAATAAATGCGTTTTCAGGACACGCTTAAAATTGTGGGGATTGGGGACTAATCGTATTGACCTGGGAAGTGCATTCCAAAGAATTGGCGCGGCACGTGTATAGTCTTGGAGACGGGAGTGGGAGGTTCTGACTATTGAGGATGCTAACCTCAGGTCATCAGCAGAACGGAGGGCGCGGGTAGGGTGGTATACTGAAACAAGGGAGGAGATGTAGGGTGGTGCTGAGCCATGGAGGGATTTGTGAGTGAGGGTAATAAGTTTATACTGAATTCTGGAATGGATGGGTAGCCAGTGTAATGACTGGCACAAGGTAGAGGCATCGGTGTAACGATTGGTGAGGAATATGATCCTGGCTGCAGCATTCAAGACAGATTGGAGAGGGGAGAGTTTGGTAAGAGGGAGACCGATTAGAAGAGAGTTACAATAGTCGAGACGAGAATGAATAAGAGAAACAGTAAGAGTTTTTGCAGAGTCAAAGGTAAGAAAAGGTCGAATTCTAGAAATGTTTTTGAGGTGCAGATGACAAGAGCGAGCCAGTGATCGAATATGGGGGGGCAAAGGAAAGCTCGGAATCAAGTATGACCCCAAGACAGCGGGCCTGTTATGCAACAGTGAGTTTTAAGTACAATGCACCAAATGATTTATAACAATGAATTAGCAGACACATTAAAATATGTTTCTAGATGGTAAAGCAGCAGATGACACAGCAGACAGCAAGCAGAGGGAATTTTTACCATTAGAGTCTATTGCAGCAGATGAGACAGCAATCGGAGGTGGGAAGTTGTACCATTTGAATATGTTGCAGAAGACAGCAAGCAGAGGGAATTTTTACCATTAGAGTCTATTGCAGCAGATGAGACAGCAATCAGAGGTGGGAAGTTGTACCATTTGAATATGTTGCAGAATATGTCAAAGGATCGAAATGCCTTTTTGGAGTACAGAGGATTTCATTTTTGGGATTTATTTGGTCTCCGTCAACTATTGAAATGGACCCGGCCAAGGTACAGGCTATTTATGATTGGGTTCAGCCCACTTCTTTGAAGGCCCTCCAGAAGTTTTTGGGTTTTGCTAATTTTTATCGAAAATTTATAGCAAAATTTTCTAGTATTGCCAAGCCATTGACTGATCTGACTAAGAAGGGTGCTGATGTGTTGAATTGGTCTCCGGAGGCTGTTGCTTCCTTTTAGGAGCTGAAGCGAAGATTTACCTCCGCCCCGGTTTTGCGGCAACCTGATGTCTCACTCTCGTTCCAGGTAGAGGTGGATGCTTCTGAGATTGGTGCAGGAGCTGTTTTGTCCCAAAAGGATCCTGTAACATCTAAAATGAATCCCTGTGCTTTCTTTTCCCGAAAGTTCTCTCCATCTGAACGTAACTATGATGTGGGGAATCGGGAACTGTTAGCCATGAAATGGGCATTTGAGGAGTGGAGACATTGGTTGGAGGGAGCTAAACATCAAGTTGTGGTCCTCACTGACCACAAGAATTTGATTTACCTAGAGTCGGCTAAACGCTTGAACCCTAGACAGGCTAGGTGGGCCTTGTTTTTTACACGTTTTGATTTTGTGGTCTCTTTTCTTCCTGGAACTAAGAATGTCAAGGCAGACGCCCTCTCTAGGAGTTTCTTTGCTGATTCTCCTGTGGTGACCAAGCCTGCTACATCTTAGGCGAAGGGGTAGTTCTTTCTGCCATCTCGCCCGATTTGAGACTTGCTCTACAAGAGTTCCAGGAGGACAAACCTGAGCGTTGTCCCAGTGGAAAGTTGTATGTTCCTGACCAGTGGAAGAAGAGAGTGATGTCTGAAGTTCATTGCTCTGCATTGGCTGGTCATCCAGGTATTTTTGGTACTAGAAATCTGGTGAGTCGCTCTTTTTGGTGGCCCACCTTGTCTCATGATGTCAGGAATTTTGTGCAGTCCTGTGGGACTTGCTCCCGGTCTAAATCTTGTTCTCGCTCTAGTGGGTTGTTGATGCCTTTGCCGGTCCCCAGGAGGCCATGGACCCATATTTCAATGGATTTCATCTCTGATATGCCGGTCTCTCAAAGAATGACTGTTATTTGGGTGATTTGTGATAGGTTCTCTAAGATGGTTCATCTTGTACCACTCCCTAAGTTGCCATCTTCCTCTGAGTTGGTGCCCCTGTTTTTGCAACAGGTGGTTCGCTTACACGGGATTCCTGAGAACATTGTATCTGACAGAGGAGTTCAGTTTGTGTCTAGATTTTGGAGGACCTTCTGTTCCAAGCTGGGAATTCAGTTGTCCTTCTCCTCTGCTTTTCACCCTCAGACCAATGGGCAGACAGAGAGAACAAACCAGACCTTGGAGTCGTATTTGAGATGTTTTATTTCCGCTGATCAGGATGATTGGGTTTCATTTTTGCCCTTGGCCGAATTTGCTTTAAATAATAGAGCTAGTTCTGCCACTTTGATGTCACTTTTTTTTGTAACTTTGGGTTTCATCCTCGATTTTCTTCAGGGCAGGTGGAGCCTTCTGCCTGCCCAGGTGTTGACACTGTGGTGGAGAGAATGCACCAGATCTGGGACCAAGTGGTGGATAAGTTATCTCTCTCCCAGGAAAAGGCCCAGCGGTTTTCCAATCGACATAGGACCATTGGTCCCCAGTTTAAGATTGGTGATATGGTGTGGTTATCATCAAAAAATATTGCTATGAAGGTGGCTTCTCCTAAGTTTAAGCCTAGATTTATTGGAGCTTACAAGATTTTGGAGATTATTAATCCGGTCTCTTTTCGTTTGGCTCTTCCTGTCACATTTAAAATCCATAATGTGTTCCATAAGTCCTTGTTGAAGAGGTTTGTTGAACCAGTTGTTCCTGGGGTGGCACCTCCAGACCCTGTATTGGTTGAAGGTAACATGGAATATGAGGTAGAGAAAATACTGGATTCCCGTCTGGCTAGACGGAGACTCCAGTATTTGGTTAAGTGGAAGGGTTATGGTCAGGAGGATAATTCCTGGGTCTCTGCCTCTGATATTCATGCCAAAAGATTGGTGCGTGCCTTTCATCGGGCTCACCCTGATCGCCCTGGTGGCGTGATTGAGGGTTCGGTGACCCCTCCTCAAGGGGGAGGTACTGTTGTGAGTTCATTTTCCCCTTCGTCACTGAGGTCTGGTGAACTCCCTATTCTGGTAAAGGAAGGTAATGAGCCTGATTATCAGGACCTGAGCCTAATGAGGATGACTGGCTGAGTGGAGTCACGAACTGGATATAAGGCTGCCGACGCCCTTCTGCCCTGCGGGTGATTTCACTGTGGACTTCTAGGACACCAGTCTGATTCCTGCTTCTCTAAAGCTAAGTTTTCTGCTTTGCCTGTTAGCATTTGTGTTTTGTTTTTGTTTTCCTTGCTTTTCTGGATTCTGCCATTCCCTGCTGGGGTGAGCTGAATCTCCTTTTGCCTGTTGCTCTGTCTTCAGAATATTCCTGAGTACTGACAGTTTTTTTGAAGCCTAGCGTCTTCAGGGCCTTTTTCACTGTCTGTTGGCTCTTATTTTCATAGGGTTTTTCACGGATTGCAGACAGCAACCTTCCTGTCCTTTCCTATCTAGTTAGCTTGGGCCCCGTCTTTGCTCAGTCTATCTTTCTGTCTGTGTTAGTGTTTTCATCTTGCTTCACTGTCATTATTTGTTGGGGGCTGCCTATTGCTTTGGGGTCTGCTCTGGGGCAGTTTAGATTTCCCCTTTCTTTCTTTAGGCCTATTTAATTCTCCGGCTGTGATCGAGGGGTCTAGGGCATCGTAGGAACCCCCCACGGCTACTGTTAGTTGTTGTGGATAGGATCAGGGGTCTGCAATCCGATAGCTGCCAACCTCTCTGGTTTTCTGGACTTAGCTAGCATTTCTGTTTTTGCCTCCTACGGTGGCTCAATCATAACAGGTAAGTACCGGGAGACGAGGTCATAGATGTATGAAGGGGACAGGTTGTGGATGGCTTTGTATGCCATGGTTAGGGTTTTGAACTGGAGTCTTTGGGTAATGGGGAGCCAGTGCAGTGATTGACAGGGGAGAGACCAGGGAATAGCTGGGGACAGGTGGATTAGTCCAGCAGCAGTCTTAGGCCTGTTTCACACTTCAGTTTTTTTGTTTGAGTTAAAATCCGCCAAAATGGCGGAAAGCGGATCCGTTGCTAACTGATGGGAACGGATGCCACCGGACCGTTTTTTTTTGATGGATCTGATGAATGAAGAATTTTAAAGGAACTGCAGCCCGGGAAGGGGGGAGAGAGAGAGAGAGAATTTTTCTCTTCGCCAGAAATGATTTCAGGGTTAAATTTCCGGCTGACTTCCTTCCTCGGGGCATGCGCACTATAAAATGCGGATCCTGCAGCAAAAAAAACATTGAATGGTCCATCCAGGTATGTCGGCGGACGCAAAAGAATTGACGGATCGGCAAAAAAACGGATCCAACGGATGGCCATCCATCAAGATCCGCCGGTAATGCAAATCAATGGGGAAAAAAACGGATCCGCCCAAAAAAATGTACGGATCCATTTTTTTTGCAAAACGGCGGATTTTGACTGATGGTCAAAAACGGAAGTGTGAATACTTTTCTCTGAGCCATTCATTGGGGGACACAGAGACAGTGGGTGTTATGCTGCTGCCACTAGGAGGACACTAAGCAAACCAGAAAAAAAGTTAACTCCTCCCATGCAGTATACACCCCGTCGCTGGATGAGATATCTCCAGTTCAGTGAAAAAACCAGTAGGAGCTTAAATAGTCAACAATAACGAACTATGTCAAAACCTAAGAATGCTACAAATGAGCCAGTAGGCTAAACAGGGCGGGTGTTGTGTCCCCCAATGAATGGCTCGGAGAAAAGGATTTTACGGTGAGTACACAAAAGTCCCTATTTCTCCTTCGAGACAGTGGGATGTCATAAAGCAGTCCCTGGGTGGGGAGCATACATCTGCTAATACCCCATGTACCTCTGAGTTAAGACTGAGGTACTGCCGATAGCAGGATGCGTCTGCCAAGAGCTGCATCTGCAGAGGCCTGAGAATGAATTTGGTTATGTTCTGAAAAGGTATGCAGACTGGACCAAGTCGAAGCCTTGCAGACCTGTTCTGCCGATGCCTGGTGCCGAATGGCCCAAGAAGCGCCCACTGACCAGGTAGAGTGCGCCTTAATGCCCACTGGACAGGCGCATTCCTGACACGGTAGGATTCCTGAATCGCTGAGCGAATCCACCTGGCTAGCACTGCTTTGGATGCGGCTAGGCCCTTATGCCCCTCAGGAAGTATGAACAGGGCATCTGACTTGCGGAAGGGAGCCGTCCTCGAGATGTACCGTCTCAGCGCCCTAACCACATCCAGGGTGTAGAGGGCCTTCTCAATGCGATGGACTGGCGCCAGACAAAAGGAAGGCAAAACAATTTCCTCGTTGAGATGGAAAGAGGAAACGACCTCGGCAGGAAAGATGGGGACATCCTGAGAACTACCTTGTCCTGATGAAAATTCAGGAACGGAGAACGGCAGGACAGAGCTGCCAATTCCAAAACTCCTCTGATTGACGTAATTGCTACTAGAAAGACCACTTTCCAAGAGAGGATGGTCAATGACACGTCCTGCAGCGGTTCAAAAGGATCCTCTTGTAAGGCCCCAAGAACCAGGTTAAAGTCCCATGATTCTAATGGCCTTCTATAAGGAGGCGTCACATGGGAGACTCCTTGAATAAACGTCTTGACCTGAGGTTTGGTGGCAATTATTTTTTGGAAAAGCACTGACAAGGCCGAAATTTGGCCCTTGAGCGAGCTAAGCGCGAGGCCTGATTTTAATCTGGATTGAAGAAACTCCAATATGCCCGGAATGGAAAACACCAGAGGGGAACGACCATGATCCTTGCATCATGAAAAGATTTTCCAGGTGCGGTGATAGATACGTCTGGATACAGGCTTCCTAGCACTAATCATGGTGGAAATGACGTCGAGAGAGAATCCAGCCTGTGCTAAAATCCAGGATTTAACGGCCATGCCATCAAAGACAGGGCCCCGGAGTTCTGGTGGTAAATCGGGCCATGAGAAAGCAGATCTGAGCGATCTGGAAGTCGCCAGGGGACGTCGGCGGCTAGCTGTGTTAGTTCTGCATACTATGCTCGGCACGGCCAATCTGGCATGACTAGGATCACTGGTACCCCCTCCGCTCTGATCTTTTTGATGACCCTCGGAAGCAAGGGAAGAGGGGGAAAAATGCACGGGAGCCGGAACCGGTGCCATGGCAGAACTAGGGCGTCCGCTCCGATGGTGCATGGATCGCGCGATCGGGCAATAAACCGAGACACCTTGTTGTTTAGCCTGGAGGCCATAAGGTCCACATCTGGAGTCCCCCAACGAAGACAGATCTGGTGAAAGACTTCCGGATGAAGAGACCACTCTCCCGAGGCAAGGCCTTGGCGACTGAGAAAATCTGCCGCCCAATTTTCTACGCCGGGGATGTGAATTGCTGAGATGGGTGAATGGTTGGTCTCGGCCCAATGGAGGATGTGACTCACTTCGTGCATTGCCATCCTGCTCTGGGTACCTCCCTGGCAGTTGATATACGCTACATCCGTGGCGTTGTCTGATTTGATCCTGATGGGGTGACCTGCGAGGAGATGGTGGAAACTCCATAGAGCAAATCTGATCGCTCGTATCTCCAAAATGTTGATGGGGAGACATGATTCTCGGGTTGACCAACGACCCTGTGCCGTGTGGTGACGAAAGACTGCACCCCAGCCGAGAAAACTTGCATCAGTGGCTACTACCAACCATCTTACTGGGAGAAAAGACCTCCCTTGATTCAGGGAGGACCTCAGAGTCCACCACTTGAGGGCTTGCCTGACCCGCAGGGACAGAAGGATCCGACGGTCCAAGGAGAACGGGTTCTTGTCCCTAGCTGGCAGCAACGCGTGTTGTAAGGGACGGAGATGGAACTGTGCAAACGGAACTGCTTCCATGGCAGCCACCATTTTCCCGAGAACGCTCATGCTGAAATGAAAGGAGTGAGAAGCTGGACGGGAAAGAGTCCGCACTGCCTGTTGTAAGGCTTGCATCTTTTCCGGAGGGAGAATGACCAACCCGCGGGAAGTGTCCAAGATCATTCCTAAAAAGGAAATTTGCTGAGCCGGTTTCGTGGAAGACTTTGCGAAGTTTATCTTCCACCCCAGGCGTGAAAGTGTATTTACTGTTCTCTCCACAGATTCTTCGCAGGCTGAAAGGGATGGACCCTTGATGAGCAGGTCGTCCAGATACGGTAACACTACTACTCCCCGAGAGTGGAGAATGGCCATGACAGCCGCCATGACCTTGGTAAAGACCCTGGGGGCAGTGGCGAGTCCGAAGGGCAAGGCCACAAACTGGAAGTGTTCCTCGTGAATTGCAAAACGCAGGAACTGCTGGTGAGACGGGCAGATCGGAATGTGAAGATAAGCGTCCTTGATGTCGATGGATGCTAGGAACTCTCCTTTTTCCATGGAAGCGACCACTGACCGGAGAGATTCCATTCGGAATTGCCGAACCGTGACAAACTGATTTAACAATTTGAGATCCAGAATGGGTCGCATCGTGCCATCTTTCTTTGGAACCACAAAAAGGTTTGAATAAAGTCCTCTGACCCTCTCATGATGAGGGACCGGAATGATGACTCCGTCCCTTAAGAGGGCCTGAACAGCCCGAAGGAAGGCTCTTGTCTTTCCCTTGGGCAGAGAGGAAAGGAAAAAGCAAGTTGGAGGAGGAGCGGAAAACTCTATCTTGTATCCGGAGGACACCAGCTCCCTGACACACTTGTCGTGGACGACAGCGAGCCAGGTGTGGCTGAAGGAAAGTAGGCAGCCTTCTACTTTGTTGGCGTCCGCTGGATACTGCAGCAAGTGATTGGGTAGATCTATGAGACCTGGCTCCCTTGGAACCAGAAGCCCTAGGTCTGGGTTTCCAAGGGCGGTTAGGTCTGTACGAGACCTGGGAGCCTCTGTCTCTGCGTGGAGACGGAACTGATCCGGAAGAGAAGGTAGAGGATGACCAACCGGAGTTGTTGCGTAAGGAACGAAAGCGCGTCGACTGTTGGTTGCGAAACGGCCGAGCAGCTTTTTGTTGAGGGAGGAATTTACTTTTCCTCTCGGTAGCATCAGAAATGAGCTGATCTAGTTTCTCTCCAAAGACGACCCGTTTGAAAGGGAGAGAAGTCAAGGATCTTTTAGATGCGGCATCCGCCCACCAGTCGCGGAGCCATAGGGCTCTTGTAATGGAGATCGCGTTAGCGGCAGTTTGAGCAGCGCAATTGACGGCATCAAAAGAGGCGTCCACTACAAAGTCCGCTGTGTGAATTATCTGCCTGGCGACCGTGGTTGCTTCTGGAGAAAGATTGGTGTCCTGGAAGGAAGTAATCAAGAC
The DNA here is from genome assembly GCF_039654945.1 of Dendrobates tinctorius. Classification (NCBI taxonomy): domain Eukaryota; kingdom Metazoa; phylum Chordata; class Amphibia; order Anura; family Dendrobatidae; genus Dendrobates; species Dendrobates tinctorius. Next base: position 10,492,974 of record NW_027361939.1, on the reverse strand, counting down.
CTCTGCCCAAGCGGCCATTGCTTTCGTGACCCAAATTGCCACGAAAGATGGAAAAAAGCGTTGCTCCTGAAGCTTCAAAAACTGAATGGGCAAGGTAGTCAATCTGACGATCGGAGGGGTTTCTGATCGAGGAACCCTCAGACACGGACAGAAGCGTTTATGAAGCCAGACACGATACAGGCAGGTCCACCGGAGGGGACTGAAACCGATCTTTCATTAGGTCTGGATCAAAAGGGTATTTAGCCTGAGTAGACTTTTGCCCTGTGAACCTCTTATGCGGACGATCCCTATGTTGCTGAACAATTTCCTTAAAGTCCGGATGGCTGGTAAATAACCTGCGCACACGCTTGATTTTCTTAAGTGAAATAGGATGTGCTGGAGCGGGAACATTATCCTCATCCAACTTCAGAATCCTGTTAACGGATTCTATAAGAGAATCAAGCGACTCTTGATCAGTTGGGGGATTCTGAAGGGCTGACGTGTCAGAATCGAATTCAGAGTCGTGCTCACTGAGAACTCCAGGAGAGAGAGAGCGAGAGACAGGAGTCGCAGATGCACGAAAGGGGCTAGGGGAAGTGTCATGGGTCCGCTTTCTAGAGCCCCGACCATCCCTTGAACGTGTACGGCCCCTGCTGGTGGACGGTTCCCTTTCAACGCCAGAGCCTTCCTCGGGGGGTAAGGACGCCTTCTTGCTTAAAGAGTCCTCCCGGAGGAAGAATATAGCCTGGGTCAGAGACTCCACCGACCGTGACAGGGACGCAGCCCACTCAGGGGTACTAAACGCAGGAGACCCGTCAGCAGCGGTGGAGAGGGGCGATTGAGAGCAGGTCGGGGCGCAGGCCGGGTCGCAGTCAGTGCATAACGGATTAGTCTGTGCACTAGGTAAGGCAGACTTGCAAGAGGTACACACGGTAAAAAACGCAGTGTACTTTTTAGCAGCCCATTTAGCTTCCTTAGATTGAGACATAGCGCTCCTGAAAGGGTTAACGGCAGAGTCTGCTGCAGCTGCAGGAAACGTGCCGGGAAGGGGTTTAAGCTTTAACCCCTTCACTACCAAGGGTGGTTTGCATGTTAACTCCCGGGCCAATTTTTACAATTCTGACCACTGTCCCTTTATGAGGTAATAACTCTGAAACACTTCCATGGATCCCGGTGATTCTGACATTGTTTTCTCGTGACATATTGTACTTCATGTTAGTGGTAAAATTTCGTTCAAATAACTTGCGTTTATTTGTGAAAAAAATGGAAATTTGGCGAAATTTTTTAAAATTTCGCAATTTTCCAACTTTGAATTTTTATGCCCTTAAATCACAGAGATACGGCACACAAAAAACTTAATAAATAACATTTCCCACGTTTACTTTACATGAGCACAATTTTGGAACCAAAATTTTTTTTTGTTTGGAAGTTATAAGGGTTAAAAGTTGACCAGCGATTTCTCATTTTTGCAACACCATTTTATTTTTACGGACCACATCACATTTGAAGCCACTTTGAGGGGTCTATATGATAGAAAATACCCAAAAGTGACACCATTCTAAAAACTGCACCCCTTAAGGTGCTCAAACCCACATTCAAGAAGTTCATTAACCCTTCAGGTGCGTCACAGGAATTTTTTTGAATATTTAAAAAAAAAATAAAAATGAACATTTAACTTTTTTTCACAAAAAAAATACTTCAGGTTCAATTTTTTTTATTTTACCAAGGGTAACAGGAGAAATTGGACTGGAAAAGTTATTGTGCAATTTGTCCTGAGTACGCTGATACCTGATATGTGGGGGGGAACTACTTTTTCGGCACATGGCAGAGCTCAGAATGGAAGGAGCGCCGTTTGACTTTTTCAATGCAAAATTGGCTGGAATTCAGATCGGACGCCATGTCACGTTTGGAGAGCCCCTGATGTATCTAAACAGTGGAAAACCCCCCACAAGTGACCCCATTTTGGAAACTAGACCCCCCCAAGGAACTTATCTAGATATGTGGTGAGAACTTTGAACCCACAAGGGCTTCACAGAAGTTTATAACGTACAGCGGTACAATTAAAAAAATCATATTTTTTCCAAAAAAATGATCTCTTCACCCCCAATTTTTATTTTTCCAAGGGTAACAGGCCCCTAAAAGTTATTGTGCAATTTGTCCTGAGTACGCTGATACCCCATATGTGGGTGTAAACGACTAGTTGGGCGCATGGCAGAGCTCAGAAGGGAAGCATCACCATTTGACTTTTTTGGCTGGAATTGAGATCGGACACCATGTCGCATTTGGAAAGCCCCTGATGTACCAAAACAGTGAAAACCCCCCACAAATGACACCATTTTGGAAACTAGACCCCCCAAGGAACTTATCTAGATGCGTGGTGAGCACTTTGAACCCCCAAGGGCTTCACAGAAGTTTATAATGCCCGGGCATGAAAATAAAAAAATCGTATTTTTTCCACAAACATGATCTTTTAGTCACCAATTTTTTTATTTTCCCAAGGGTACCAGGAAAAATTGGACCCCAATAGTTGTTGTCCAATTTGAACTGAGTACGCTGATACCCCATATGTGGGAGAAAACTACTGTATGGATACACGTCGGGGCTCGGAAGGGAAGTAGTGACGTTTTGGAATGCAGACTTTGATGGAATGGTCTGCGGGTGTCATGTTGCTTTTGGAGAGCCCCTGATATACCTAAACAGTGGAAACCCCCCACAAGTGACCCCATTTTGGAAACTAGACCCCCCCATGGAACTTATTTAGATGTGTGGTGAGCACTTTGAACTCCCAAGTGCTTCACAGAAGTTTATAACGCCCGGGCGTGAAAATAAAAAAAATCATTTTTTTCCACAAAAATGATATTTTTGCCCCCAATTTTTTATTTTCCTAAGGGTAACAGGAAAAATTGGACCCCAAAAGTTGTTATGCAATTTGTCCTGAGTAGGCTGATACCCTATATGTGGGGGTAAAACACTGTTTGGGCGCATGGCAGAGCTTGGAAGGGAAGGAGCACCATTTGACTTTTTCAACGCAGAATTGGCTGGAATTGAGATCAGACGCCATGTTGCATTTGGAGAGCACCTGATGTGCCCAAACAGTGGAAAACCCCCAATTATAACTCCAACCCTAACCCCAACACACCCCTAACCCTAATCTCAGCCCTAACCGGAAAATGGAAATAAATACATTTTCTTTTAATTTTATTATTTTTCCCTAACTAAGGGGGTGATAACGGGGGGTTTGATTTACTATTTATGGCGGTTTTTATATTTGGCAGCTGTCGCATGCTAAAAGATGCTTTTTATTGTAAAAATAGTTTTTACATCACCACATATTGAGAGCTATAATTTTTCCATATTTTGACCCACCAAGTCATGTGAGGTCTTATTATTTGCGGGACGAGTTGACGTTTTTACTGGTACCATTTTCGGGCACATGACATCTTTTGATCGCTTTTTATTCCAATTTTTGGGATGCAGAATGAACAAAAACCAGCGTTTCATGAATTTCTTTTGGGGGGGATGCGTTTACACCGTTCCACGCACGGTAAAATTGATAAAGCGGTTTTATTCTTCAGGTCAGTACGATTACAGCGATACCTCATTTAGGTCGTTTTTTTATGTTTTGGCGCTTTTATACAATGAAAACAATTTTATATAAAAAATAATTATTTTTGCATTGCTTTATTCTGCGAGCTATAACTTTTTTATTTTTTCGCTGATGATGCTGTGTGGCGGCTCGTTTTTTCCGGAACAAGATGACGTTTTCAGCGGTACCATGGATATTTATATGCGTCTTTTGACCGCGCGTTATTTCACTTTTTGTTAGGCGGTATGATAATAAATCATTATTTTTTGCTTACTTTTATTTTTTAAGGGGTTCACTAAAGGGGTTAACTATTGGGACAGTTTTATAGGGCGGGTCGTTACGGATGCGGCGATACCAAATATGTGTACTTTTATTGTTTTGTTTTTTTTATTTCCAAAAAATGAATTTATTAGGGAATATATATATATATTTTTTTTTTATTTATTTAGCGATTTTTTTTTTTTTTTTTTAACTTTATTACATCGTCCCAGGGGGGACATAACTGTCCTGTGACAGATTGCTGATCTGTCACATCACAGATCACTGTGACAGATCAGTGATCTGTCACAGGCATAGACGCAGACTTCCTCATGCCTGCGCTCTGCAGGCACTGAGGAAGTCAGCTCCCTGCAGGCCCCCGTCGCCATCTTGGATCCGGGGACCTGCAGGGCAAGAGCCCCCCGCAGCAGCGCTGCACATTGCGCTGCTGTGGGGGGCTCAGGGAAGCACGGAGGGAGCCCCCTCCCTGCCGATGCTTCCCTTTAACCCCCGGTACACCGCGATCGTGTTTGATCGCGGTGTGCAAGGGGTAAACGTGTCGGGAGCGGTCCGTGACCGCCCCTGACACATTGTGCCGGGTGTCGGCTGTGATAATCATTTGACACCCGGCCGCGATCAGCGGCGCTCACCACGTGGGCGCCGCTGATCGCTATGACGTAATATTCCGTCCATGGGAATTAGGTCCAGGGTCACATGGAAGGAATATTACGTCCATTGTAGGTAAGGGGTTAATCTGAGGGCAGATGCAGCGTACCCGATCCTATGCTGTGTCCCCCGGGAGGAATGGCGGTGGCCCTGCGGTGTCACCCGGTATCTGGCAGAATGCTCGCCTCACAGCTCGTATCCAGTGCAGGCTTAGGTAAAAGGATATAGCCCCCAAGACTAGGATTGCGCGTCTCATTAGGATGAGAGGCGCCAAGGCGAGGGGGCGGCGCCAATAGCACAAGCGGCGCTATTCAATTTGCGGCCTAGTAGGCCGGAAAAGCCAGGGGCAAAGTTTTTGAGCCTACCCGAGGTGGGCTGCCAGGGTGGCGCTAGTGGGTGGTGCTATTTAAATTGCGGCCTAGCGGGCCGAAAAGCTGGGGACTACATTTATCGGGCTACCCGCGCTAGCGCCGAGGGAGGGGGGGCTGCAATGGGGGGTGCACCGCCGCTGACGCTACATCAGCGCTTCTCCCGGGGGACAGGACCCGACCCCATACCTCTACTCCAGTGCTCAGCGCTGTCCGGCCATCCATGCAGGCTCTCATCCTCCAGGGCTGATGTAGCAGAGCTGGAGTTCTCAAAAAGGGGCCATGCTCAATCGATCCTCCCTATGATAGGGGGATGGAGAGCTATGGGGCTGATTCAGGGCCTACGTAAGTGCTGTCCAGTCTTCTCCGTTACATGCGCCTGCCCTCATATTCGTGGATTACCAGACTCAAGCATCATCACCAATGCTAGAGGAATCAGCCCCAAACGTCGCAGAAAAGTGTACGTGAAGCGTTACTCCACGTGCTTGCCTGTTGTTGGTTTGGGGGAGATCGGGCCGTAGAAAGGAACCGTCGACCCCTTCACTCCGTTAATTACAAAAATAAAAATTTACAGAAAAATTCAAAAATGAAATAAAAACGGTGGGGTCTGAAACCAGACCCAAGTGCCTCCTACAGACACTAAGTAAGAACTGGAGAAATTTCAGCCAGCGAGAGGGTGTATACTGCAGGGGAGGAGCTAACTTTTTTTTCTGGTTTGCTTAGTGTCCTCCTAGTGGCAGCAGCATAACACCCCACTGTCTCTGTGTCCCCCAATGAGGCGTAGGAGAAATACAGAATTTGCAAAGATATATAGGTAAATTTAATTGTCAAATAATAATCAAAGCAAAGTATAAATATTTACCATAACAGTGTAAATGGAAAAGAGGAGGGGTCCTAGGACTGAATCTTGCGGGACTCCGAGGGGCAAGGTGAGGAGGTGGTGTGCGAGTGGGAGACTCTGAATGTCTGATCTGTTCTGTTAGGTATCAAATAGAAAAGAACAGCATCCCTGGGATGCTGTTCTTCCTTTCTATTTGATGGTATATGCTCCAATTGGGTCATTGGACTAGAACGTGCATCTCCCTATTGAAGTGCTGTCGGCGAACATATGCTGATATTGGTCTGTTAGGTATGACGAGATCCAAAATAGGGCCAAGTCTGTGATGCCAAGAGATGAGAGCGTCTGTAGTAATAGGGAATGGTCCACTGTGTCAAAGCCAGTGGACAGGTCCAGGAGGAGGAGGCCAGAGTAGTGTCTCACACACAGAACACACAGGCTCTCCATGCATGTGCTGTGAGAGTGACACAGCTGCAACACATGCCGCTGTAGCGGCAATCAGCTGTTAAGCCGGCACGATCCAGGAAGCCGGGTTCCCACTGTAGCTTATTCAGCAAGCTCTATAGCTTGCTGAATAAGCAAGGAACCCAAGATATTCGCTCAACTACATATTAGATTGTCAGCCAATATTGGCAGGTTCAGCAGACAGTCTAAACTTAATGAGGCCTTGTTCTCAGAAGGGAGGGGTCTTTGTCTTTTACCTCTTTAGGATGTCTGCATGTATAAAGATGGTGGCTGCTGGCTATATTTATTTTACTCGCTTACATATTACCATTATATTCCACAGTCATTCCCATGTCACGATTGCAGGCTTCCGAAAAAATGTTTGGTGTTCATACCGGACTTTAACTATTCAGGCCTTAACGCCAAACATGGACTTTCTGCTGAAGTTCGATTCAGCGTTCAGGGCAAGAGTGAATTTTTTTTTTTCTTGTCTTAGCAATTCTGGTATCCATTATTTCAGTGGGGTTCAGATTCTTGTGGAAGTTCGGGTACTGTTCACCCAAACCTAGTTCCTAAACATGCATTTCCACTGGTCCACCCTTCCCTAGTCATTATATTGATAGCTGGGTGAGGTCTGCTGAAGACCCCCATCACGGTGATCTCATTCATCCATAGGAGACTGAAATTCTCTCTATATACTGCAATACCATAGTATATAGTACAAATAATCGCAAGGGACTACAAAATGTAAAAAATAAAATATTTTGAAACAATTCTAATCCCTTCCATTTTAAAATAAACCTATTTGGTATCGCCACTTTCATAAAAGTCTGAACTATAAAAATCTAAAATTAATTAGCCTGACTGGAAAATACTGCAAAAAAAAAAAATCAAAACTCCAGAATTGCAAGTTTTTTTTTATCATCTCTCCTCCGTAAATAGAATGCTTTATTACTACTTTTTATGGGCATGAAATTGGTATCAAAATGTCAGTTCACTGTGCAAAAAAACAAAAAAAACAAAAAACCAAGCCCTCACTTATCCCCACAACAGAAAAATAAAAATGTCAATCGGTATCAGAAAATGCAAAACGCTCTTTTTTTTTAATTACAATATTCATAATTTTTCACCACTCTTTCTTTTCAATTTAAGTCCATTTGGCAATGCTATAATTGGGCTGACCTGGACAATCAGGTTTCCAGGTAATTTATTTTTAACGCACAGTGAACACCATAAAAATGAAACCCAAGAAAGAATGGCAGAATTGCATTTTTCCAGGATGTCCCTCCTGACAGCAAAAAATGTAAAGTATTCAAACTTTTTTTAATGGTATAAAATATGAAAACGAATTTAAAGAGATTTGATATTTTCCACTTTTAATCATTAGGGAGAGCAGCTGCTGAAATTTGCCATGAAAACGTAGCGGACTGCTAACTTGCTTTACAACTGCAGTAAATGTGATCTGCTCACGTGTGTGATCGCTCCTCCCTTTCTGGGCTTTTGCAAAAGAATAAGAGAGGATAAAGTTTAGGATAATAGTGCAGAGACATTACTGGTGGCTCCAAAGTGAAAATGACATAGTTGTGTCACCGAGGACGGCCGGTAGCGCCAATTCTGTTAGTTGGTGCCGCTTGCTGTATCACGCTCTGGCATCAGATACTCGGACTGTATCACACATGATAGGATTAGTTTCACGGCTCTGCTCAGTCAGTGTAATGCAGGGACGGCTGAATGAGGCTTTACAGACTTCTGATGTGCTTTGCAGACGCAGCAATAAATCCTCATTCAGACGTCCCTGAATTACAGATCTCTAAATGAGGCGTTACACTGACTAAGCAGAGCTCAGTGTTCAGAGAACAGCAGAGTGATGATTACCCTGCGGTGCTCTAAACACTGGTAACCGAAGTGGAGAGCGCAGTTCGGCAGCCCAACGGTGTACTACTACCAGGTAACCGAGCTGTTCACTGCTGGAATCAGTCACCCCTGCTCTTATCGTTCAGGGATGCGACTTCTTCCAGCAGTGAGAACAGTTTGGTGGACTGGTATTAGTAGTGCACTGCCAGACCTGTAATTACAGCCGCTGCATAGATATCTATGGACACCATCTGTATCCTGATCATTCAGTCAGCCGATAATCCGTCTTCATATCTGGCAGATTTACCAGTCAATTTAGAGCAAATGATCAGTGTAGGATATGTCTTATAAGTGGAGAAATTCTATCTGTAGAATTCTCTGATAGAAAAAAGGTTAATCCCCCGGTCATCAGGTTTCGATAAAGAATCTTGAATCAATATCTATTAGCAATCCTTTATTTTAGAAATGCTAATAACAAACTAATACTTTGCATAAAATGAGTAAGGACACATTGAAGTGCAGACAGGTCTGTAACACACAGCAGTAAAAGGAGGATCACGTCAGCATTCACTCCTGAAGGAGCCACATATCCATCCTCAACATGTGCCAAGCTAACCTATTAAGTAACAGGACAGCCGAGCAGACGGCCACTATGAGGACAGATGCTTCTCCTTTCAGTCATAAGTAATTTAAAAGTCATAATACGGATTAGGGAAATATGATTATAAATCACTCTGGCCGCTGGTACTGCCAAAAAGCCATTTCTCCATCATCACTGCAAGAAGCCAGGAAACCAGGTTCTTTAGGGTGCCATGCCACACAGTTGACATCTTGAGTGTGGGCTCGAGGCATGTGGGCTGTCAAAGAAAATGTTGGTTGCTCAGCATCAGAGCCAGTGTCTTCTTCAAAAATCCTGATGGCGTCATCTCCACAAGCCGTAGCAATGGCACCTGTCAGATGGCTCCTATTGGTGGAAGGTGATCAAAGGATATCAGGGTGACAATCCAAAAATTATGGAATTATAAATCTTATCAAGGAATAGTCTCTTATGTCCATGCTGCTCCACCCTTCTCTTACCCCCATGCTGCTTACTGCTCCACTCATGCCTGGTGGAAGGTGATCAAAGGATATCAGGGTGACAATCCAAAAAAATTAAGAAAAGTACCCAAGTATATAAATTATAAATCCTAATAAGGTATAGTCTCTTATGTCCACGCTGCTCCACTCTTCCCTTACCCCCATGCTTCTTACTACTTCACCCCTGCCTTGTCCCATGCTGGTTACTTGCTCCACTCCTGCCTTGCCCCATGCTGCTTTACTGCTCCACCCCTGCCTCACCCCCATGCTGCTTACTGCTACATCTCTCCCTTACCCCATACTGCTCACGGCTCCACACCTCCCATTACCCCCATGTCGCTTACTGCTACACCTCCCCTTACCCCATACTGCGTACGGCTCTACCCCTCCCTTACCCCCATGTTGCTTACTGCAACACCTCCCTTACCCCATACTGCTCACGGCTCTACCCCTCCCTTACCCCCATGCTGCTTACTGCAACGCCTCCCTTACCCCATACTGCTCATGGCTCCACCCCTCCCTTACTCCATGTCACTTACTGCTACACCTCTCCCTTAAGCCCCCATCACACATAGCGATCTCGCTAGCGAGATCGCTGCTGAGTCACAAGTTTTGTGACGCAACAGCGATCTCACCAGCGAGATCGCTGTGTGTGACACTTACCAGCGACCGGCCCCCCTGCCGGGTATCGCTGATCGTCCTGGAATAGCAAGGACATTTTTTTGATCGCTGGTCTCCCGCTGGCCAGCACGCATCGCTGCGTGTGACAGGCGGGAGACCAGCGATCAGCGCGCTGGTAACTAAGGTAAACGCAGGGTTTCTAAGCGGCGTGCAGCGCTTAGGAACCCGATGTGTACCTTAGTTACCAGCGCGCTGGTGCAGGGAGCTGGTAACCAAGGTACACATCAGGTTTCTAAGTGTCGCGCGCTGCTTAGAAACCTGATGTGTACCTTGGTTACCAGCTCCCTGCACCAGCACGCTGGTAACCAAGGTACACAGTGGGTAACTAAGCGACGTGCGTCGCTTGTTACCCCCATGTCGCTGGTGCAGCTGCCTGTTTGGCAGCTCACCAGCGATTATGTAGTGACACACCAGCGATCCTGACAAGGTAATATCGTTGTCTGGATCGCCAGTGTGTCGCTATGTGTGACAGAGGCCTTACCCCGAAGCCACTTACTGCCCCACCCCTCCCTTACCCCATGTCGCTTGCTGCTACAACTCTCCCTGACACAGATGCCACTTACTGCTCCACACCCCCCCCCATCCCATACTGCTTACCACTCTACCACTCCCTTAGAGTTCTTTTACACTTGCCGTGTTTTTGCGGGCCGTTTTTGCGGCCCCAATAGATTTCTACGGGGCCGCAAAAACGGCCAGCAAAAACTCAGAGCGCCGTGTCCCGATGGCCGTATTTACGGCCGTGAAAAAATATCGAGCTTGCTCGTTATTTTTCACGGACACGGCCGCAATACATTTCAATGGTACCGCAAAAACAACGGTAACTTGTTTTTGCGGTACACCATATTTGCGGATCGCTGTATTTTTCCTACCAATTTGTTACAAAAGGAAAAAACGATAAGGTTTCACAGCAAAACAGGCCACAAAAAAACCTGGTAAGTGTAAAAGATGCCTAACTCCCATGCTGCTGCTCATGGCTCCACTCCTCCCTTACCTCCATGCTGCTTACTGCTCCACCCCTGCCTTGCCTCAAGATGCTTACTGCTCCACCCCTGCCTTGCCCCAAGATGATTACTGCTAAACCCCTGCCTTGCCCCAAGATGCTTACTGCTAAACCCCTGCCTTGCCCCAAGATGCTTATTGCTAAACCCCTGCCTTGCCCCAAGATGCTTACTGCGCCACCCATGCCTCGCCCCAAGATGCTTACTGCTCCACCTCTGCCTTGCCCCGGCTGGTTACTGCTCCACCTCTGCCTTGCACTATGCGGGTCACTGCTCCACCCCTCTCTTAACCCCATGCCACTTACTACTACACCTCTCCCTTACCCCCATGCTGCTCATGGCTCCACTCCTTCCTTACCTCCATCTTGCTTACTGCTCCACCTTTCCCTTACTGCTTACGGCTCCACTCCTCCCTTACCCCCCATGCTACACCTCTCCCTTATATTCTGTGCACCATTACAACCAGTGCTATGTATCACTTCAATGCATTTACAATAAAATAAAAAAGCTTGCAGCTTGTATGAAGACCCATGTGTCTCCATGGTTACAGACTAACAAACCCTGTGTAGTCTGACCATGCAGTTATTTTCTGCTTCCTATGTTTCCCTGCTTCTTGCCAATCCACAGACAGTTGAAGTAGGTGCAGAACTGTCGTGGAGCAGTAGAAACGTTTCCTCATGCTCACCAGTGAACATCATAGATGGTCCTGTTGTGATATCCGGTCAGGGTGCACACACACTTCCAGATGGGATCTTTTTTACCTAAAGAAATATGTACATATATATTAGGAGATTCACCTCTAAACGACGTGTGCGGTACAGTCATGTAGTGACATACATCTACTAAAAAAATAGCCATCCACCAAAAACTGAAAACAAGAACACTTTTTTTGGTCTCGAGTGCTCGATCTTGACATTTATACAGGATAATGGCGTTATGAGCATCTCTGGTAACACATTAGTGTGCGCAAGCCTCGGGTTATGATCATTAGTAATGAAGACCCCCTTCTTAAATATTGTAGGTACGCCGGCTTCTCTAAACTTTTATCATAGAATGTTGGCCACAAAAACAGAGGGTCTTACAAGGACCTGAAATGCGTCTCTGAAGAAACCTTGATGTCAATGAGTGATATTGTTCATGTCAAGGACTGATCTGAATAATGTCCGCCCAGTCACACAAGCCTTCTCTAATCCTACAGTTTCTTCCTATTCTGGTGCCACCTTCTCGTCATAGATTACATGAAGCCTCGTATACCATCTAATATTTACCAAAACTTGATTTTATGTTATGTCACCAGCCTAAATATCACTGTTTCCTAAAATCTGAGGACTCAAATATGCAGTAAAGCTTTGCTCATCAGCCCCCTTCTACAGCTCTTTCCAAAGGGGAGAGGCGTTCACTTGGGAAGTCACTTTAGTTTCATGAATATTCATACATATGTGCAATGTTTTTCCTCACAAAGGGGTAGAAATAAACTTCACATTCAAGTAAAAGTGAGAGAAAAACAGAAGGAATCATTCTGCTCACACAAAAGTGCAGTGCACAAAATATAGACATATTTTAAAGGAATTTTCCCCAAATTGTAAGACTATCCATAGGATAACTTGCTGATTCCTGGGGGTCCGATTAATGGGATCTGGAGCAATCCCAAAAACGGGGCTTTTCAGAGTCCTGCCTTCAAAGCAGCAGAGGTACGCATGCTCATCTTGTGCTTCTTTCATTGTCTGTAGGACTGATGGACATAGGGGAGCGCTCTACTCTGCTTTCCCACAGACAATGAAAGGGGCTGTGCAGGACCATGCGCACCTCTGCTCCATTCATGCTCATGGCTCCACAACCGTTCTACAGATTGATTAGGGTCCCAGCGGTCAGACTTTCAGCAATCCGAACGCTATCCCCGTATTCTCTGGTTAGTTAGAGGATAACTTACAATTTTTGGAAAACGCCCTTTAATTCTAGTTTTAAAGAGAGGAAAAAGTCTTTAGATTGATTTCTTTATCTTTCTTATGAGCCTGGCAATATGTAGGCTGTTGCTGTATTTTAGCGGACAACATGTCTTCAGCCCAGTCCTGGACTTTTGATGCCGCCCCCCAAAAGCCTCATATACCCAAAAGAGTAACTTGCCCCAAACTGCTAAAGAATAGTCCTCCTATCTAATGTGACATGCGGACAGAATTGGAGCAGTTTTCCCTTTGTTCGGCTTGTGTTTTGATATATCTTGATAGAAGTTGAGACATTTTCTCAGATTAATTTTTGGCCAATAGTTGGCACAAAAAAACTATAGCACACCGATATCAAAATTTGGAGCACCCAGCTTTTTCACATCCACCTTTTGTACTCTGAGAAGTTGTAGAAAAGTATCTCCCCAATGACAGCTGCTCTACAACAATGGATTTTCTTGTAGATCCACCATTAATGTTCCCTATACAGTTGAGTTCCATTACCTTGCTCTTCCTCGGACCTTATATGTCTCCAGATCCGCACGGTCCTATCATCACTGCAGGTGGCCAGCTGCTCCCCACTTTGGTCAAAAGATAAACTCCAAACCGTGGACGTGTGGCCCTCCAGAGTGGCACAGCACACCCAGTCATCCTCTTCTTCATGGTACAACTTCACAGAGTCATCGTAGCTGGCTGACGCTAATAACTATGCATAAGAGGCAACTTAAGAGAAATTATTCCAGTTACAAGACGTTATCACCTTCAAGATCAATGGGAGTCCAACCACTGAGACTTGAGACTCCCCCCCAGCTGTCAGAATGGGACCACTTAATTGCCTACTGGAGCATCAGTGCTCATGCTCAATCCCCACTCCATTAATTGTCTATGGGACTGTTGGCGAAAGCAGAATACGGCGCTTAGCTTTCTCCATCAGTCGAATAGAAAAAGCGTCAGATGACCATCGCACCGCAGTTCCATTCAGATGGGAGCAAAAGTGCTCCGTTTGGGCAAGCAATGGGGGTCTCAGCTTTCAAATCCCCTCCAATCCAAAAGGAGAAAAGTTCTTATAAGCAGAACAGCCCTTTATACATTGCATGCCATGCTTTTCTTGGTGAGTACAATGTACCCCCAGCTACAGAACATACTTGTGTAAGAACCCGCCCAGCCACGTCCACGCCTCTCACCTCTTGGTTAGGATGCCACACTACGTGCTTCACGTCCTGTGTGTGCGAGTTCAGAACACTGACACACTCATATTCCTCCTCTTCATCAACTGCAGGAAACAGAAAATACAAGAAGGATTCACTTACATGTGTATGTAGTGGAAAGGAGAATAACGGTACCCAAGTCGTCACCCATTTACCGATATCATGGGCAGCGTGACACGATTGCACTGAAGGTTCATTTATCAAAAAATCATAAAGCTGGAAAAAGTGTGTCATTTACAGCGATGCAGTAAAGAGATTGTCCTAAACTGAGCGCCACTCACAGTATCACTCGGTGGGGCAAACCGCAGATTTACCTTCCAGCGAGCAGCGGGCACAACACCAGAGAGCACGAGAAGCGAGTCTGTGGAGGAGCAGCTAGGATGGGCTTTTGATGACAACGAAAGGTCGCTGGAGAACGTTTGCCATATTTTTGAGAAAGAAGTGAAGTGAAATTGCGCTCCTGTGTTCTCTGCTAGACGTCGATAAACGTGGTACGACCATTTCTCTACTGTGTCTCACGAGCCATTTTTCACCACAACAACCCCAGACTGCATGTTGCTCATGATACTGTGGTTAGCCTAAATGTGCTATGATGGCCTACAGCATGTACAGACTTGTCCCCTGAGCACTTCAGGGACGTCATTGGTCAGCAGTTGCAGAGGAAGCTGCCAGCAGTGAATCTTGATGATTTGCCCATGTGCATTCAGTGAGGCAGAACCTTCCTCAGACTGCCCTCATTGATAGCAGCCAAGACATGTAAGTGAGGGGATTTCTGCTCCATACCGAATAAATGAAAAGGTTTTGCAAATGTCGTTTCCATCACTTACATGTCTATCCATCATTCCCTGACTTTTCCTTCTTGGTGTTGCAATTATGATAACAGAGCCTGTAATCTGTACTAACAAGACGAACTACCTATAGATTAGTGATTTGTTTAGAGATAGAATTTCAAGTGAAGTGGAAATTTTGCTGTGTGAGGACCAATGCAGATACGACATCCATGAGATTGGGGTTCCAGGGATGAAAGAATGAGGCTGAATGCCCCCCTAAAACCTGATGCACGCACGCAAAAATCCTCTGTGGCTCTCCAACATAACAAAACCTCATTTTTTACTCCTGTTGGAAAGTCCAGGTTGTGGAAGAGGGGCGCGAGGGGAACATCTTGTCTGGATAACAGACACTATTCTGTCCCAAGCATCAAGGAACCAAAAGAAAGACAAACGATTTTTATCAGTGAAACATGCATTTGGCCTTCAAGGAGTAAACCAGGACTACATTATTTTTTACTATGGGCCTAAGAACTAACAGTCAGGTAGTTGCTGCCTATCTACCTGTTCTGCCTGGCACCAGTGTCAGCCAAAACAGAGCAGTCACAGACCACTCCTCCTGGCGATTCTGTGGCTTCTGCTGACGTCACGTCGACAGAGCAGCGGCCTCTCTTCCACTCTGCTCTGTTGATGGGACGGGATTGACAGCCGGCTCCCTGCTGCCTAACTGCCGGGAGCTAGCTGTCAGTCAGCTTGACATCGACAGTCACATCCCATCAACAGAGCAGCACAGAAGAGAAAGCTGCTCTACTGAGGTCCTGCAGCTGAATTATTGGCAGGAGCGGTCAGTGACCACTCTGAACTGGTGTCGAAGAAAACAGGTAATTAGAGATCAGCTCTCCACCCTTCTGTCAAGATCACACCTCACCACTTGTGCCCTCGACCCACTCCCGTCTCACCTCATCCCTAACTTGGCCACAGTCTTCATCCCATCTCTAACACACCTCTTCAACCTTTCACTTACAAATGGTGTCTTTCCCTCATCTTTCAAACATGCCTTAATCACACCCATCCTCAAAAAGCCCCCCCTTGATCCATCCTCTGTGTCTAATTATCGCCCGATATCTCTTCTCCCTTACGCCTCAAAACTACTGGAACAGCATGTATATCTTGAACTGTCCTCCCACCTCTCCTCCTGTTCCCTCTTTGACCGGTTACAATCTGGCTTCCGACAGCATCACTCAACTGAAACTGCCCTAACTAAAGTCACTAACGACTTACTAACCGCCAAGAGCAAGCAACACTACTCTGTCCTCCTTCTCCTGGACCTGTCCTCTGCCTTCGACACCGTAGACCATTCCTTCCTGCTACAGACTCTCTCATCTCTTGGTATCACAGACTTGGCCCTATCCTGGATCTCATCATACCTAACAGACCGAACATTTAGTGTCTCCCTCTCACACACCACCTCCTCACCTCGCCCCCTGTCTGTTGGTGTTCCGCAAGGCTCTGTCCTAGGACCCCTACTATTCTCCATCTACACCTTTGGCTTGGGACAGCTCATAGAATCCTATGGTTTGCAGTATCACCTCTATGCCGATGACACGCAGATCTACCTATCTGGACCCAACCTCGCCTCCTTACTGACTGAAATCCCACAATGTCTGTCTGCTATGTCAGCCTTCATCTCTGCTCGCTTTCTCAAACTGAACATGGACAAAACAGAATTTATCATCTTTCCCCATCTCACTCTACCCCTCCACCAGACCTATCCATAAATGTCAATGGCTGCTTTCTTTCCCCAGTCCCGCACGCTCGGTGCCTTGGGGTGATCCTCGACTCTGCGCTCTCTTTCAAACCACATATCCAAGCCCTCGTCTCCTCCTGCCGCCTCAAACTCAAAAATATTTCCCGGATCCGCTCATTCCTCAACCACAAAAACACTAGTGCACGCTCTTATCATCACCCGCCTCGATTACTGCAACCTCCTACTCTCTGGCCTCCCCTCTAGCACTCTGGCACCACTCCAGTCCATCCTACACTCTGCTGCCCGACTAATCCACCTGTCTCCCCGCTACTCCCCAGCCTCGCCCCTATGCCAGGCCCTTCACTGGCTTCCTATTGCCCAGAGGCTCCAATTCAAAACCCTAACCATGACACACAAAGCCATCCACAACCTGTCTCCTCCATACATCTGTGACATTGTCTCTAGGTACCTACCCGCACGCAACCTTCGATCATCTCAAGATCTCCTTCTCTACTCCCCCCTTATCTCTTCTTCCCACAACCGCATACAAGACTTCTCCCGTGCTTCCCCCATACTCTGGAACTCTCTGCCGCAACACATCAGACTCTCACCATCCACGGAAACCTTCAAGAAGACCCTGAAGACCCACCTGTTCCGACAAGCCTACAGCCTGCATTGATCCTCGGTCTACTGAACCCCCACACGACCTGCTCTACCCTCTCCTACTGTATCCTCACCCATCCCTGTAGACTGTGAGCCCTCGCGGGCAGGGTCCTCTCTCCTTATGTACTTGTGTGTCCCTTGTCTAACATATGTTTATTATATTTGTCTATATTTCCCCTTTTCACATGTAAAGCGCCATGGAATAAATGGTGCTATATAAATGCATAATAATAATAATTACCTGCCTGGTAGTGTTTAGGCTCATAGTAAAAAATAATCATAGTAAGAAGGTTTAGGAAACTGCTCCAATCTCATAAATATTAATAGTCGCATCATGTCCGCTAGTTGTATAACTGAGCTCACCTTCCCACACCCACACACTCTTGTCACGGCTACAGGTTGCAAGCAGACTACCAGAAGGCGCCCAGGCCACAGACTTCACCTCATTCTCATGTCCCTCAAGGGTGGTGACACACTGAAAGGAAGAACACAGATCTCTAAGTAGGAACACCGGCACAAGTTATGCCATCACATAAAGCCTCAAGTATCGGAAACGCTGTGGAATCAGTCTGGACCTGTGAGTGGAATATCAGCAAAATATTATAGTAGCAGTAAGTCCACATAGGGATCTGCACATAAGCTGTGGATTAAGCAGGATGGTCAAGGTTACTTTCACTATGCTCCTCGTTGACTTCAGTGGGAAAGTCCACAACAAAACTCACAGATCCTACATGAAAATCCACAGATCTTGACAAAGAAAAAAAAAAATAAAAAATCTCCCAACTCATTTCTCACTCCCGCCCGGTCCCTCGCCTGCCTCCTGCGATGGCGTCTTGTCTGTCCATCAATAGCGGGTCACAGCTGTCACATGGAACTGGACATCATCCCAGGAGGATCGGATGATGGAGGGACCAGAAAGCGACCAGGCAAAAATAACTTAAAAAAAAAAAGCCTGGGGAGCGAAGTCTTTTTTTTTTTTTTTAAACTACATTTTTTCACCATGAAGTAAGCAGCATGATCTAATTTAACCCCTTCATGACCAGGCCATATTTTTTTTTTTTTTTTTTTAATTCTTACTGTCTCTTTATGTTGTAATAACTCTGCAACGCTTTAACGGATCCCGCTGATTCTGAGAATGTTTTTTTGTGACATATTGTCCTTCAGGTTAGTGGTAAAATTTCTTTAATATGACTTGCATTTATTTGTGAAAAAAATGTTTTACAATTTTGCAAATTTCAAAACTTTGAATGTTTGTGCCCTTAAATCAGAGAGAGGTGTGACACAAAGTGGTTAATAAATAACATTTCCCACATGTCTACTTTACATCAGCATAATTTTTTAAACTTTTTTTTGGTTGTTAGGAAGTTAGAAGGGTGGAAAGTTGACCAGCGATTTCTCATTTTTACAACAAAATTTACAAAACCATTTTTTTTTTTAGGGACCACCTCACATTTGAAGTCACTTTGAGGGGTCTATATGATAGAAAATACCCAAAAGTCACACCATTCTAAACACTGCACCCCTCAAGGTGCTCAAAACCACATTCAAGATGTTTATTAACCCTTCACTTGCTTCACAGGAATTAATGGAATGTGGAAAGAAAAAATAAACATTTAACTTTTTTCAAAAAATTTTTCTTTTAGACCCAATTTCTTTTACTTTCACAAGGATAACAGGAAAAAACGGACCATACAATTTGTTGTACAATTTCTCCTGAGTATGCCGATACTTAAAATGTGGAGAAAAACAACTTTTGAGGCACGGTGCAAAGCTCAGAAGGGAAGGGGCGCCATGTTACAGTGTAGATTTTGCTGTTATGATTTGCAGGTGCCATGTTACATGGGCAGAGCCCATGAGGTCCCAGAAAAGCAGAACCCCGCATAAGTGACCCCATTTTAGAAACTAAACCTCTCAATGAATTCATCTAGGGATGCAGTGATTATATTGACACCACAGGCGTGTCACAGACATTGGGCAATGAAGAAAAAATAATTTACATTTTTCCACCAAGATTGTGTGTTAGCCCCACGTTTTACATTTTCACACTGGGAAATGGGTAAAAAAGCACCAGAATTTGTCCCACAATTTCTGCTGAATGTAGAAATACCCCATATGTGGCTGTGTGGATGTTTTCCAGAAACAAACAGCAGTGGATGTTACTGAGTGAAAATTGCTAGTCTGCTATTGTAGTGCCCAGTATGTGGTAGCCACCAGTATGTCTATTCCCAGCCTGTGCTTCTGGAGACAAACACCGGTGAACTACAGAAATGCAGCCAGAGGTCACCATGGAGACCGTAGGCACAATACGATCACATCGCGTTGTGCCAATGGGAGCAGACAGAGAGCTCACTCCCTCTGCGATGCTCCTCGATGTCGCTGTCACTATTGACAGCAGCATGCCAGGGGTTAAATGTCCAGCTCTGTTGCTGCAGGGTGTCAGCTCTCACATAGAGTTCACACCCGCACCTGATCAGCGTGAGCCCGCACGATCGCGGCACCATAAATTTATGGCAATTTGCAGAAATGCGACTCCCGTGGTGCAGTATATATGCGGTGCATGTCGGGAAAGGATTAAAAACAAATAAAAAATTGCACAATTTTTCTCAGATTTCCCTGCAGAAATTCTCTTCAGCAAACCCGCTATGTAATTATTCTGGCTTGCAATATATTTCTGAAGGTCTCTGTACCTCAAAGTCATCATTCTTCTTCATCCAAATGCAAGTGGTGGCATCAAAACTGGCAGAGGCCAAGTAATTGCCACAGGGCGACCATGCTACTTTCCGCACTGTGCGCTGGTGACCTTCTCCAAGGACTGACTTACAGACCCAGTTATCTCCTGTAGAGGCAAGAAAAGAAGATGGTGAGGGGCAATATGGCCACCTGATATACTGCATACGCTTCTACGTCAAGAGAAGTCAGTTCTTCCTGTTTTAGTTAGCTCTACTTATATCAGAGGAGCGGGAATGTGAGATTCCATCCATATACAGATGGCATTGTGCCCCCTCCCGATCTACTTGATCAATGTTCCTGAGGCTTATACAGACAGCAAAGTAACAGATTTATGGCATGAATGCTTGTTTAAAAGGGAACCGGTCATGTCCCCAAATGCTATTAATCTGCAGGTTAATAGTGCTACAATGTTATCCGGTCGCTGTACTGAAAATGCAGCTATAGGGAGAAAATGAACTTTAATCCTCCCAAAAGCCACCGGCTTTCAGTCATAAAAGCGTGGCAGTTGCGGCTTCAGTCACCGCTCAGTATTCAGTGAGTGACGTCCCGGGACTGACTGACAACCAGCTCTGCACAGATGCAATGCAGAGGAAGTTGTCAATCAAGGTGTTGAAGCATGCTGACAACCATCACTCACTATGTGCTGAGCGGTGACTGAAACCGCGAAGGCCGTGCCTTTATGACTGAAAGCCGGAGGAATACAGTTCGCTTTCAATAAGGAGACCGGATACTGTTAACCTGCAGATTGACCCCATACCTGCATATTGATAGTGTTTGGGGACAGAACGGGTTCCCTTTAACTGGTATTATACGCACCCTCCTTGCCCCAAATTCGGATGATTTTATCTCCTCCACATGATGCCAAGAGAGTCCCGGTAGGATTCCATGCCAGGAACCAGCAGCAAGAGTCTGGGTGAGCGCTCACCCTATGCAGCAGGGTCAGCGAGTCCTTCATACTTAATCTAATCTGTGGAGGAAAGTAGCATAAGCACATCAGCACCTTCTGGTTATACGTAATAGAATCTATACTAATAAATGACGTGTATATTGGCCATCATACAAAACCTCAGCCAGCAGAGGAGTAGCTGACAGGAGACGACTCAGTACTTTATGGCTGCTTGTAGGATTTACTGAGCAGAGTTACTAGAGTTATGTATCCCTGCTCTTCTAGATCGTTACTTCTGCACCAGATGAAATTCAAGGTTCAGTTTTACAACCCCAGGATTCACATGCGCAGAGATGGACCCTTCATGGCGGCCGGATTGGACACCATACAGACCACAGTAATTCCTAGATCGTGAATTTCCTTTTGTTTAATCTTTCAGGCTAAACAGGCTGCCGATCAATCGATGAAGGAGCGAAACGCTCGTTTGTCTGGTGAAATGATCTTTTCTGCTGCACATGGTCCTGTATAAACTGGACTCGCACTGCCGAGAACAATGGCGACCTATGCACACTGAACGATCCATTACAGATCATTCAGAGTGCACTGTTAGTGCGATCTGCTGCTGTAATCAGGATATCAAAGATCTGCCGATCAGCAAACAAGTTGCCGATTAGTGGCACCGGTTAATAGACGTAAATGCACCATAGGGTACTAATTTCAACATTTCCATAAATATTGGATCCAGTTGGATGAAACCCATAGGGTGGAGTAAATCCCATAGCAGTAGATCCTACCAGTCTCATCCAACTGGATCCAATATCTCCTGGAGAATTCATCCACCGGACACAGGGAGGCACCACCTGTTTATCTTCATAGCTACACAGGAGTTTTGCCTGTTGTGACCCTGCCAGGTGAAAGGTGAGTGTTAACCAAGCACCTAACCACTCTCCCGCCATAGAATATCATCCAATTGTGTGCTCTATTCCCGAATATCTAGATTTATTCATTTCCATAAATATGTAGTGCACACTAAGAGCATCGACTTGTCAGCCCTATCATTCCAATGCATTCTCCTGGGAGGTGCTCAGATGGTGCAAATTACAGGCTCTCACCCTTCCGCTGACTCGTCAGGATTAGAGCGGCTGCGACTTTGGGGATTCCAGGGCCGACTTCCCCACCACTTTTGGCAGGAACCCACAGGGGGAGGTAATAACAAGCTTAGGAAGAGGACTGTCCATTAAGGTACATGGCCAGGTGACCAGAAGGTCATAACCTGGCTTCTCTGAAAGTCGCCATGGAGCCAGATGACCGGTGGGTGCCAATCTGGCTTCCTCAAATGTATCCATGGATTCAGTGATGGTCAATGGAGCAGATCTGAATTATTTCAGCTGGGGCAGTAATCCCCTAAGGGTGGTTTCACATTAGCGCTTTTTAAGCGCACGCACGGCAGGGGGTAGCTCCGCCCCCGAGCCGGCTCTCTGCCCGGCGTGCCCGCCCCTTGCTTGTAGCGCCGCCTCCTAGCGCACAGCGGCACCTGCGATCGGCGCACCCTATCTTTAGCATAGGGTGCGCAGATCGTGCGCAGGCCGTGCGCTAGTTGCGCTTTGACCTGCGCTGCGCACTTTTGACGGTGCGCCGTGCGCGCCAAAATCCAAAAAGTTTGATTTTGGCGCGCACGGCGCACCGTCAAAAGTGCGCAGCGCAAGTCAAAGCGCAACTAGCGCACGGCCTGCGCACGATCTGCGCACCCTATGCTAAAGATAGGGTGCGCCGATCGCAGGCGCCGCTGTGCGCTAGGAGGCGGCGCTACAAGCAAGGGGCGGGCACGCCGGGCAGAGAGCCGGCTCAGGGGCGGAGCTACCCCCGGCCGTGCGTGCGCTTAAAAAGCGCTAATGTGAAACCACCCTAAGCTGTCATCCTGTAGAAGTTAAAATCTATGTCCCTTTGGATGGAGCCATGTTGTCCTGGTGGTGTTCCTATATGGAGCTAGAACGATAGAAATCCCTTTTAATAACCATATCTGTGGCTTATCATCCACAGGCCAGGGGGAGATGGAATGAGTTGTTTGAGTATTTAATCAATCTGCATAGTTCCTTCCTCTCTGTTTTGCAGGTCAACAAACTACTGTAGCTCTCCTGGTACATTGTCTAATCAACATATTAACAAACATGTATTGTTCCATGACCCCGAGTCCCTGTCCTCCAGAGATGACAGACAATAAGTTACAACAAACAACAACATCCAGGCTCCCAAGAACAATAGTCTATGCTTCTTGACCAACCAAAGAAAATCACAAATTCAAAAGTCAACATAAAGATAACAGTCTATGCCTCCTGGCCTATGGAAAATAGACGTCTGGATAATTAAGATTAAAAGGTGTGTCGTCACATAAGGGCATGTTCACATGGATGGATTTGCTGCAGAAATTCCCCAGTGGATAATTTGTGCCGGTATTGTTGCGGTTCACGCTGAGCAAATGCTGTGTCGATCCCACCGACTTCACCGGGAATATTTGTGGCATAAATGGAACAAACCCTTCACTCACATGTGAAGTACATAAGCGTCACATGTTGGGTGCAGGTGTATAGCGCCACACATGGCGGGTGCCAGCTGTGTTACACAGCCAGCATCTGTCTCAGCAGCAGCGACGACTGGAAATAGATTGAATTGCTACAGTTTAAGACTATAGACACCGCTGTTAATCTCTGGCAGGACCATTTGTGGATAGAACGGGCATGAGGGTCCATAAAGCGCCATAAGCTCACCCACAACACAAACTGTGGGGGGGCGATAGGTTACCATGACAGCAGGGGGCCTAATGATGACGGTCCGGCCTCTTGGCACTCCCTTTTTCTCGGCTTCACAAGAGATTAATGTCACCTCCAAACAATGTATGACAAAATTGTGTCTACTAGTAACTACCACAAGGGGGCGCTCGCAACAAGCCTATTTACATAGACACCTAGGAACTGTGCTCCCTCTAGTGGCCGCTGCCTGAAGCCTTTACTTTAATCTTCCGGTATTGCCCCATCAGCAGCCATATGTTACCCGGCTACTGTTCCGCCATATTGTTATTCTAGCATCTTTTTCTGAAGACTTCCTCCAATGTAAATTTCCCCCTCACCCGCATTCACTTACCCTCTCCCGTTTTCCCACGTTACTTCCTTCCTTGCTCCGCCGAAGTGCATGCCGGTACTATTTCCATCCACTGTTTCCCCTGCCGGTGACGCACATAACAACACATCGAAAACTACCCAGCATTCTATTCACTAGAGGCCACACAGAACGTTCTCTCGGTGTATCTTCTAAGACGCCATTTTGGCTGGGACTTTGGCATTTATGTATATACTGACAGTCTCCGGAAATATGGCTACCATAGGTTTTCACATTTGTTTTTATTACGTCAGATGAGTCGTAGTCACTGGTTTCGCCTCTTGTTTCCTGCATGGCACGGGGTCGATGACGCAGGGAGGAGGCGGAAGTCAGCTGTGGTTATAGGCGAGCGGAGGGGAGAAGAGGACCGGCGGCTGCGGTCAGTAATACCGGGGGAGGCAGTCGGCTGTATGTGGGGGTGAATATGGCAGGGGGGCCGGCATTAGCTTGTACAAGGATGGGGGGGGTCTCCCCTGTGCTCAGGCTGATCTGTTATTATACCCGTATTATACATTGGTCATGGGAATATTACCCTCCAGTGCCGTATATTCTGGCCGTACATATACGTCCTGCTCTCAGACACCAGTGTGTGCTGCTCTCCTCCATGGCTGTTGTCTTATATAACAAAGTTATGGTAATGGCCTTCTGCACCGATAACCTGCCGACAAATTATGTATTGGCTTCCAAATAACGCATCCTGTCCTCCCACAGAGGCGCCATGTTAGCCCTGCCGTTCCCGATGGGTCGTGTGACCGCTGCAGCCAATCGGTATTCTGTCACAGCGGGCGTCCGCTCTGATGAAATAGGAAAGGCTGCCGCCAATCGGTGGTCATGTGACACACTAGTGTCAGCTGGGGACAGCAGCGGCGGTGGCCATGTAGGTGGAAGGGGGTTAGTTTTATTGTCTACGGGGTCCTGAGATGGTGAAGCAGCAGTTGTCCAGTAGTGCGCCATCTACAGGCTTTTCACTGACTGTGTACGTTCTAGTCTAGGCGGCTGTTCGCACAGCCCTGTTTTTATGGACCGTGTGATTGCGCAAAAAAGAAAATAAAAAGTGCAGTGTGGTAAATCAGACTTGCTGAGTGCACGGAGCGTCCGTCCGCTCTTTACAGGCTCGTTCACACTAGTGTATAACTGGCCCCTGTGTGACCCGGACCGCAGACGGTCCCGTTATAGCCCCGGAGTTCAGACGGCCGCAGAGCTCGGACGAAGATCACATTGCGATTCCCTGGCCTGAGCGTGACGCCGGGTAGGAAGAGCCGCCGGCCCGTCCAAGCATTGCTATGCCATCATTTTTTGCAGGATGCAGCCGGGCCTCTTTCTGTTGGCTCGGTCTATTGGGGCGTCTGTCACTGTGTGGTGCATATTATGGTGCTGGAGCAGCCCGCCTGCTAATACTATGGGCGTCACTAATAGGTTGCAAGCCAGACACTTTGCATCACACTTACATGTGTGACTGGCGTCCTATGCAAGCCTTATCTATGTGCATTTTTCCTACTAGGCAGCCAACCCCTCCATGGTCTTGTAGGTGCGGGGTGGCTGTTTTTATCAGTAGTCTGCCCCTGAGCTGCCCCTTGCCTTTATTAGTGGAGGCCCGCTGCATCCTGCTATAAGTGCATTTGTCATCAGACAGGGTTCTGGTAAGGCCATATCTTGTTGTGTGAGTTTCTATGCGATCCTCGTCCAAACCCGACGTAAAGGGGAGGAGACTTTTGACTTTTTTTTTTCTTTATTTGCATGCAAGAAAACCAGATGCCACGGTGACGGTAAAAATGGACACAGTGGGGAAAAAAAGGAAGAAATAATAAAAATAAAAGTGGATTTTGCAGCAGATTTTCTGTGCGGATTATATTCTGGCCGTGTGAATCCACCTACAGTTTCCCAAGTTCCAGCACTTGGCATAAGTTCACATCGGGAGCTTTCCCCAGTATAAACCATTTACATGGGCCAGAATCCCAGCCCTTAGGGGGGGGTCTCCTTTCAGAAAATGCTTTCCCCCAGGTTCAGTTAACTTTAAACAAACAAACCGAGCCTTACTCACCCTCCCCAGGTCCAGCGCTCAGTCTCCACCACTGTCACAGTCTCGGTTGGTTGGTTGAAGTGGAGACATCATGTTGACAGCGCTGCAGCCAATCACTGAGCTCAGTGGCTTGTGCCTTCTATATCAGCAGAGCCGCTAAGCTCAGTGGTTGAAGGTAAAGGTGTTTTTTTCTTTTGAAGGGGACAACCTTTAAGGCCCCGTTGCACATCAGACTAAAGTTAGCCAAGACTGGCATGATCAACCCACAGTCTAATGTGATTGGGGGTCCCTCCAATTACCTTATAGGTGGTGTTGCGGGAGAGAAGGATCTGGCATGTCTAATTTCAGACAGCTGATGCTTTTGTTCTCTGGGAGGTGAGCTCCGCCACAGACGTCTGGCAGTGTCTTTCTCATGGCGAGCACTTCCATGTGTGGGGCAGCTATCTGCTGGCTGACAGGTATTCCTCTTCACTCGCTCAGCTCCGTCTATGATTTCTAAGTGGAAAGAGTGGAATAAGCAGCGCACAGATGGCTCTGATGATGGCTTATCTTCCCAGCATGTTGAAAACCAACAACCTGGTCTTTTTTTCACCCTGATATCTGCCATTGGCGGAGAGGCTGGAGACCCCCAGACACATTAGATGATCAGCTGGTTCCCACAAACGTGAGTTTGGCCAACATTAAAGGGTAAATGTTAACTTGAGGGTCTGACCACGACGACCTCCAGCCATCAGGGCTATGCAGAGCTTCATCCTGAAGGGAGTTAATGTGCACCCACTTGGCCTCCAGGAATCCCGAGAACAGGGCTCTGCAGAACTCCATCCTGAAGGGAGTGGATGTGCACCCACTGGGCCTCCAGCATTCCTGAGAACAGGCCTGTCCAGAGCGCTGTCCTGAAGGGAGTGGATGTGCGCCCACTGGGCCTCCAGCGATCCCGAGAACAGGGTTATGCAGAGCTCCATCCTGAAGGGAGTGGATGTGCCCTCACTGGTCCTCCAGGAATCCAGAGAACAGGGCTATACAGAGCTCCGTCCTGAAGGGAGTGGATGTGCGCCCACTTGGCCTCCAGGAATTCAGAGAACAGGGCTATGCAGAGCGCTGTCTTGAAGGGAGTGGATGTGCGCTCACTGGTCCTCCAGGAATCCAGAAAACAGGGCTATGCAGAGCGCTGTCTTGAAGGGAGTGGATGTGCGCTCACTGAGCCTCCAGGAGCCCGAGAACAGGACTATGCAGAGCTCCGTTCTGAAGGGAGTGGATGTGTGCCCACTTGGCCTCCAAGAATCCCAAGAACAGGACTATGCAGAGCTCCGTCCTGAAGGGAGTGGATATGCGCCCACTTGGCCTCCAGGAATCCCGAGAACAGGGTTATGCAGAGCGTTGTCTTGAAGGGAGTGGATGTGCGCCCACTGGGCCTCCAGGAATCCAGAAAACAGGGCTATGCAGAGCGCTGTCTTGAAGGGAGTGGATGTGCGCTCACTGAGCCTCCAGGAGCCCGAGAACAGGACTATGCAGAGCTCCGTTCTGAAGGGAGTGGATGTGCGCCCACTTGGCCTCCAAGAATCCCAAGAACAGGACTATGCAGAGCTCCGTCCTGAAGGGAGTGGATATGCGCCCACTTGGCCTCCAGGAATCCCGAGAACAGGGTTATGCAGAGCGTTGTCTTGAAGGGAGTGGATGTGCGCCCACTGGGCCTCCAGGAATCCAGAAAACAGGGCTATGCAGAGCGCTGTCTTGAAGGGAGTATTTGTGCGCTCACTGAGCCTCCAGGAATCCCAAGAACAGGGCTATGCAGAGCACTGACTTGAAGGGAGTGGATGTGCACCCACTGGGCCTCCGCTCCATTCCAGAGAACGCCCAGTGCCACAGTCGGACACCCATCGATCAGCATGATTTCCCGTCCCTTGTCATCCCCATGTAATGAAACAGGATACAGGCATCAGTGGCACGGGGGTCAGAATTTAAATGGTAATTTAAGGAGGACCTGTCACCTGGATTACTCCATGGGACAGCGGGAATCAAATAAGGGCAAAAACTACCCTCTTTTGACCTGCTCCTGCTCCTTTAAGAACATTTTACAGTTTTTATCATTCTAGTCAATCGCAGCCAGCAATTATTGTAATATTTCAGTCAGTTCCAGGAGCCAACTTGATTATTTTTTAGTAGCTAAATAAAATAGACCTCATTAATAAATTTTTGGCTGGCTGACTTTGTGAATTTGTCCACCTTTGGGTGAAAACATACTTTGTTCTTCAGCAAAGCCGAACTTATGTGCCAAGGACCTTCTACATCTGCCTCTGATGCTGTTCCTCTCCATTTGTCAGGTAATGATGGTGACTGTGGTTCTGTGTTCTCTCCTGGCTTATAGACTAAAACCAGCACCTGAGATGCTTGCTCCCGGCGGGTCCGGAGGTTCTTCTATGCCGAGAAGAAGAGGTCACGGAGCTCATGCCCTTCCCAAACAGCCAGAAAGAAGCCTGGCATCTGCCCTACCTGGCGCGTTGTCCATCACAGCCTTGTGCACGGCTCTGGCAGAACCCGCCTGGCTACATATCCACGGGGGAACCTGCAAACGTCAAGAGTTAGGGGTGGCCGATGTTCTCGGGGCTGAGGATCCTGAGCTCCTCACAAGTGAGTTTCACGCTTTATGTAACTGTATTTAGGATTTTGCTTTAACCCCTTTCCAATATGGCCAGTTTTTGTTTGTTTTTTTCTACCCTTCCAAGAGTCATAATTTTTTCTTATTTTTTTACACAGCTATATGAGGCTATGGTTTTTGCGCTGCTGGATTTTTGCACCCTTCTGCCATTGTTTTTTATTATTTTGTTCATTATGACCTGGCAACATGATTCTCCAAGTCGGTACGACTATAGCGATATCAAACTTTTATAGGTCACATTGTCCGCCCACTCCCAGAGCCGAGGAATCCTGAAAGTGCGCACCATGCACGCTGCGAGGATTCACAAATCTACAGTCACATAAAGTGACCTTATAACATGTGAAAATTATCAGAATGGCTGGAGTGTCAACTTTACAGTAGACCTTGTTAAAGGCGTTCCAAAAGTCTCAGGCTCCCGCGGGAGTAGAGCCCCTCTTTTTCAGACTTTGCTCCACGTGATACAGGGTTGTGTACACTTATACTGAGAATCACCTGTGGTTTGTTTTGCAGAGTTCTGTATGAACCATCAGACGATACTTCTCCTCCGCGTCATCGCCGGCTTCTGCTTCCTGGGTATCGCCTGTAGTATGACGGCCTTCTTGCTTGACGTTTTCGGTCCCAAACATCCTGCTCTGAAAATTACCAGGCGCTACGCTTTTGCTCACATACTAACAGGTATATACAAATGTCTAGCTATGTGAGAACACAAAGGGTTAGAGAAATTCTGCATAACACAGATTGGCCCAAAGTTGTAGACCCTGTGTGCCAAATTTGGCACAACCTAAGCCAACCTATAATTACTTTGAATCCATGTAGAGGAAAAGGTCGCACTCGACGGGATGAAGTAAATCTCTTTTTTATTGACACATACAATTACATGTCAGGTCAGAATTAAAGTGGCATGAGTGCTACGGGCTGACAACGGCCGTTTCTCGCTGTTCTAGCGCTTCCACGGGACCCGTGGAAGCGCTAGAACAGCGCGAAACGGCCGTTGTCAGCCCGTAGCACTCATGCCACTTTAATTCTGACCTGACATGTAATTGTATGTGTCAATAAAAAAGAGATTTACTTCATCCCGTTGAGTGCGACCTTTTCCTCTACATGGATTCAAAGAATTGATTGCTGCGAGGTCAAGCACCCAGGAGTTCCAGACGACTGCATGCTACCTGACGCATACCACCCGCCGGCATATGGTAACAGCGGTGCCGTCCGCTTTTTCTATATTGCAACCTATAATTACAGTAAAGACAGATAATTTTCTAAAGGTGCGCTGCATCTTAAGACTGGTTAGTTAAAGTTCACACTGTCTGAAAATGAAACCGGATCAGTAAAGCCGTCCCGTTAATGTGGACAAGGGTCCCAAAAGGAGTCTGTCGCCCAAGCTTTAAAACGCGTCGAAAAGTCGCAAAACTTTTTCAATAACGCGGAGTTACACAAAAATTTGGCAACTTTTGGTGTTTTTACACTAGTTTAAAGCAGCTTCTCAAAAATGGGCAGAGCCACAGATGAGTCGGGACGGGGCATGGCTACACACGCCTGTCAAATTCAGTAAAAGTGATGGCGTTTGTTATGCCAGAAATCCTACCTCAGTCCCTGACTGGAGTAGCTTTTCTGATGGAGGATATCAATGAATTAAAGTACAAGTTATACTAAATCTTTTCCCACAAACCTGTACATCATTCTGCTCGTCATCTCCTCCTCTATACCGTGCTCTGCACAAATTGGACTACATATACAACAGGAGAGATTATGGCTGCATTCTCTTTAAATATTGATCTACATGTAATAATGAGCTTACAGCTGAGCACCAAAAACCTGACCCTTCACCCTGGAGCTGAGAAGTGTCTCATGTAGTCATCGTAGGTGATGCCGTCAGTTTACCTCCTCCGCTAAGAATGGCATTCTGTTAATTTTGCCATGTCATGAGGAGCGCGGTGGAAAGTCTAAACTGCACCCCCCTTTCCTGTGCTATGGGATGGCTGTGGTTTAGACTTACCACTGCACTTCCCATGTCATTGTGGAAGCAGGAGGAGGCAAACAGAGGGCTCCAGGTAGGGTGATCATCCATGAGAAGCTCATGGTGACTTTTCAGTCTCAGAGTGAAGGCTCTCATTAACTTTTTTCTGTTCTTGCCAGTTTTTTAATTTGCTGAAAAAGCGGCCTTGTTAGACTGGAGTCACACGAGCGTATAGAAAATCGGTCTGATTTTCATCCAGATTTATCTCACTCGTCCTCCATCTGCAATGCTTTTTTTTTTTACCCTGCAGTTGTTATTCTTTTACGCAGCCATTCACAGTTTCCTATGCAACAGAATTGTAATGCATCTATAACACCAGATGCCACACTGATGCCCCTTAAGGCCTGTTTCACACATCAGTTTTTTTGTATCAGTTAAAGTCCACCAAAATGGCGGAAAGCGGATCCGTTGCTAACTGATGTGAACGGATGCCACCGGACCGTTTTTTTTATGGATCCGCCGAATGAATAATTTTAAAGGAACCGCTGCCCAGAGAGAGAGAGAGAGAATTTTTTCTGTCCGCCAGAAATGATTTCAGGGTTAAAATTCCTCCGGGCATGCGCACTATAAAAATGCGGATCCTGCAGCACAAAAACCGTTGTATGGTCCGTCCAGGCATCTCGGTGGACGCAAAAAATTTGACGGATCCGCAAAAAAAAACGGATCCAACGGATGGTCATCCGTCAAGATCTGCCGGTAATGCAAATCAATGGGGAAAAAAAGGATCCGCCAAAAAAAATGGCAGATCCGTTTTTTTGCAAAAACGGCAGATTTTGACTGATGGTCAAAAACGGAAGTGTGAAACAGGCCTATGGCATCTGATTTTTTTTTTCTCGCACCCATCTGATTTCGGGTGAAATCGCAGCATGCCATGTAAGTTCTCGTGCCGAATACTCCTGAGAGAAAAATCTGCAGATCTGGGCACGGCCTCATTAAATAACACCGGTCCGAGTGCAATCCCTTTTTTCTCGGATTGCACTTGTCCGGGTCATATTCTCATGTGATCGGCGTCTTCTCGTGATCATGGAGTTGGGGTGCCCTGTAAATTTTAGGACAAATCTTTGAACAGAAGAAACGCAACGTTGCATCTGCTCAGAACAGGCGGCGATTGCGTTCTCCGACTTTTACTTATTGTCAAATCCACCAATTTTTTTTTTTTACATTTGCCTAACTCAATTCCAGACATCTTTGTTAGACTGACGTATATGAGGTATATACCGTATGTTCCTATGGGCTAATATCCTTATTAGAAAATTAACAGTTGTTTTTTTTTTTCTTGCACGATTTTCAGAGTTTAACCCATTTCTTTGTGTGTTCTGTCTCCCTCCTTGATTTCCGTTTTTTGCAGTTTTGCAATGTGCCACGGTTATTGGTTTTTGTTACTGGGCCTCGGAGCTCATACTGGCACTCCAGCAGCAACACAAACAATATCACGGCTCCCAGGTCTACGTCACCTTTGCTGTCAGTTTCTACCTGGTGGCCGGGGCAGGTGGGGCATCCATCCTCGCCACCGCTGCCAACCTCCTACGCCATTATCCATCAGAAGAAGAAGAGCAGGCTTTGGAGTTGCTGTCAGAGATGGAAGCTGACTCTTACCCTGCCGAGTACGACGTCATGAATCCTTTCCAACCACCACCAGCTTACACGCCATAACCTGGGGAGAAGACCGGCATCAACCATAAGACTGTCTCCCTGCAACAGATGGAGAACTTGCTGCGTTAGTCCACAGGAGGACATTTTGGCCAAAATGGCATATGTGTATGGAAACTGGCTTCTCCCGTACCCTCCCGCAGCTTAGTCACCCACAGAGCTCACATCTGCATCCTTTGCTGTTCTGTTTTTGTGATTGTTCACAACACCCAGTATGCTTTCCCTGTTTATACCCGCTTCACCCTCGATGTCTGCCTCCATACAGGTTTCACTTCCGACCTCTCGCGGGGTGACGTTGGCTGCTGCACTGCATCACAGGCACAATGTGGGCATTCTGCAATGCTTACAGTCGTAAGCTAGAGATTTCCTGTCGATTTATGAGGACAACAAAGGCTAACTCCACCCTAGAGTGGAAAATTCAGGCTTTGGCGGTATTCTCCTCATGTCATACTTAAAAGGGTCTGGGATCTAAAGGTGCCAAAACACACAAAAGCAGATTTTGGTAGCACTGGCCGATTATCTTATGTGAAGATATCACCCTTCCGATGATGTCGAGGGACATGTTGAATTTCAGTGTCCAATGTTTTTGGTTTTAAGGTAGACAAACCAACATCTATGGCCCTCTCCTCATTTAAAACATGTACATGGGCTGAGCATGCTTGTGTTTTTTTTGGGGGGCAGAAGAAATTGCTCACAAGTGAAGGTGTATGGGCAACTTTAGATATTAAAAAGCTTCTGCCACAAGTGATCAGAGAGGTCTGATCTCCACGGCAAAATGAAAAGCTATAGCACTACACATGGCTGTCCCTGGTACTGCAGCTTTTCTTCTGCAAATCTATATCGGTTGCCCAAATAACTCCAGACATTTCAGCTTCCTGGACCCTTGTGAGTGTGACATGTGCATAATAGGGAAAATGTTGTTGAAAGGGATTGTCTGGGGAAAACAAGATTTAATCGGTGGTCACTTACTGATCGGTGGGATTCTGACCACTAGGACCTGCCCTGATCGGCAGAAGGGTTCGCTTTTACCCCCCGATAGAATGGAGACAGCAGTGAATACTCGACAGCTACCCCTTTCCTCTGTGGGGCTGCTGAGCGTTACACTCCACTTTATTCGACTGAGAGAAAGAATGGGAGTAGCTCTCGGGCATCCAACCTGCTGCTCCATATTGTAACAGGGATAAAAATGTCCCGTCGGCACTTAACCTTTCTGTAAGTTATCACCTATCCTGCATATAGGTGGAAGCTGATTCTCACTGGACAATCCCTTTAATGAAATCACGCCAGTTCATATTCTAGATGGATTTTGCCTTTAACCTGCGTACCAAAGCAAGGCTTGCTCTGGGATCTTTTGAGCGGCTGGGGGAACAGCGGTCTCGATGGGTCCCGATATTCCGTTACAGTTCTGTTGTATGAAGAGGAGGAATGGTTGGGAGAAGAGACCAGACTCTTTGTCCTTTGAACACAGTTGTGACATTTGAGTGTGTTTTGACAACGCGGGATTGTTATGAAACTACTTTAAAAAGAAACCTCTGTTTTTATTACCCATAGCAACCAATCCCAGTGCAGCTTTTATTTTGAAATCTGCTCTGGAAAAATCAAAGCTGAGCTACGATTGATTGCTATGGGTAACAGAAGCTGTTTTTCTTTGAGTCAGTTTTATAAATCTGCCCTTTTGTGTTTTATTATTCTAATTTTCTTTCTTTCTTTACTTCCATGACTTTAAGTGTGCCCGTCCCTACAGTACACACGCAGGCAGCCATTTTGTGGTCGTAGTCTTCTTTATGGGTCACTACTTGACTGTATTCCTCGACCCACAAAATGGCCGCCTCCTGTGGGAGAGAGCGGTACACACAATTTAGCGCATGGCTGATATTTATATACCTTTGGTGTATATAGTCTTTTTAATTGAGTCTAAATATATATATATTTTCTTCTGGTTTCCAAGCGACACAAGAGGCATTTACCAGGCAGGCACTTGGCAAAAAAAAACAAAACATAATGACCAGAGCGTTATATAATATTATTTAAGCGAGTACCCCAGAAGTTTTAGAGAATTTACATATTTAAAGAGTACAAAATGGAATTATTTTTCATTGCTTCCCTACAGCCGACATGGCGACAGATACATTTTTTGAGGAAAAAGTGGTCATTTAACAAAAATATATATATATTCCATTGCATTTAATTGTTTTTATTGCTGCCTATACATCTACATTATTTGGATGGAATAAATATCATTAAAGGGGTTGACTGGTGAAATAAGTTAGGTGTCTGTTCAACTGCTGAGGCCTTCACTGGTCGGGAGAAAGGGTCACTTTTAACCCTTTAAGGACGGAGCGTCAGGGCTTATGCTCGACCACTGCTCCATTCCTTCCCTATGGGACTGCTGAGCTGCGGTCGGTTGTCGCACCATTTTGTATTGGGGGTTTTCATTTTGGATAAAAGCGACCCATCTGCTGATCAGTGAAGGTCCCTTTGGTCGGACCCCCACAGATAAGTTATCACCTATCCTGCAGATACGTTATAACTAAGGCTGAGCGGACCCTTGGAAGTTTGGGTTCGTCAAGTTCGACCTAACTTTAGTCCAAAGTTCGACCTAACTTTAGTCCAAAGTTCGGTTCGGGTACCAGAACAGTACCCGATCTTGAGTCAATGGTGACCCTAACTTCTCTCTGTCTCTTTTTACAGTCCGTGTTCGCTCATCTCTAGTTTGTTTTCACTGGACGACCCCTTTAAATAGAAGTCCGGGAGTTGTAATCTTCTCCAAAGCCTCTTAGTTTCTGTCCGTCTCCCAATATGGCGGCCATTACAGCTCACAATACAGGGTTTGTGACTTATCCCTTTTTTAGCTCCTGAGTGGCAAATTTCCTTTCATGGAAGTTCATATTTTAATGACAACTTTATTAACTTCCATGTTGTTTTAGAGTCAAAATTTTATGCAAATTTATTTTTTTTTTCTTCAAATATCTAATGGAACGAGCTCTCTGTTTATCTGTCTCCAAATTATTGGCATAGACATAAAGTTAAAGGGGTATTCCGGTCAGCTAAAAAAAAAAACACATAAAACATTGCTTCCTAAGAATCATAGAAGAAATTTGCCCATTGTATTTTATTTTTAATTTTGGTTGCACTGCCGATCACTTGATTCCTCCTCCATGCTGCCCCCGAGTCCTTTCAGCAATGTAACAAATGCCACACCCGTCGTGAAGATTACATGTCTCCTGCTTGCTACGCAGATACAGTGTGCATCGCTAATGATGTTTATTATATGGGGGACGAGGAAAACTGAAGCCAAGATCACGAGATTTTTCCGGTCTCACGACTGTCGGGCAGAAATGGAATCAGAGTCAAAATTAATAATAGAGTCTGATAGGTCGGTTTCTTCTATGATGCCAACACAAACATTGCTCCTTTTTAGCTGAGCTGACAACCCCTCTTAAATGATAAAATTCTCCCTGCCTGTAGCTGCCACTAGGGGGAGCTTTCTGCATATTTTAGTTCTATAGGGTTAGGCTTTACGTTCATGGTATACGCAACTAAACACCACCCTCCCCTAGTGGACAGAATTGTATCCTTTATCATAACCCTACGTCTGTGTGGGGGAATTGGAGCTCCCTACCAGAAACACAGACCTCTAATCACTGATGTATAAGGAACAGAATAGTTGGACCCATTTAGATTCACTATTAATGGTATAAAGTAAATGAATAAAATTGCATTGCTGAACAAAATTTTAGAGAATGAGAGGAACTTGTAATTTTAGGGGGAAAATGTAAAAAAAAGAAAAAAAAAAGCAATAATGTTTTATGATCCCTGATGTATATTATGGCATATATATATTCTGTCCCCTTGAGAATTGAAAGATAATCTGTCACATTAATAGAAAAATAATAAAATATTGGTGGGGAGGGGAGCGATGAACTGACAACCACTCCCCCACCACCAAATTTTGTTTTAGGGGTTTCAAATAATTGCACCTCTCCAGGCTGATTTTCCTGAGAGGGATCGGTGGCCCCAGTAGGGACGGGTTATCTTCTCACTGCTTGACTGTAGCCTTGGTTTGTGTTTTTCCTATTCCGGGTGATTTTCTATTCACTGTTGGTGTCGGTGATTGTGATATCAGTCCACACTGGTATATTGATGAGGCTATTGTCCCTGATTATAAGGCCGGGTTATGCCTTGTATAGCTTTGCACATTGATATGGATAATCTTCAGCTCCTTTCTAATAATGACTTCTGGCCTACGGTGTACGTGACTATTCCCCTCTTAATTTATTCTGACACAGCATCGCTTTTCTTCTAGCGAGCATCTCCCCCCATTAATCACGCATGTGGGTATATATCCATACATTTGTGGATTCAGTAGTAAATGTAAGTCCCTTCATTTTATCTGTAGTACCCACCATCTTAGGGTCACGTTAACAAAGTGCTATCCGCTGAGCCCGATGTCCAGGTTTCTATCGGAATCCCAAAAAGCTATATCCCAACCGGAACTCCTAACGGAGTCATTCACTTGAATGAAGACTACAGAGTCAGTGTGGATGCGGTCAGGCCTCTGTCCTGGCAGTATTCATCTTTATCAGACATGCCTTTGTTGCACCATGGATTTTGTGTAATTCTGAAAAACATTGAATTCTGCCAGGTTGGAGGCCAGATGGTGTTCTCAGCAACTGTCGGGGTTACCGTCTGAATACTGTTTTTCAGAGTTTTTTGTGCCAGAAACCCTGATGTAGTGCTCAGTTGAACCCTGTATTAATGGAACCTAGACTTGGGCCTCTTTCACATGTACGATTTTCACGTACGAGTGCTATTCGTGGTTTTCATGGACAGCGCTCATTATTTGTGATAGTTTATAGCGTCATTGACATGTTCGTGACAGTAAAACCACGGAAACTTGCAGTCATGTCCAATTTCGATCTGAGGGTCGAATCAAAATCGGCTATGTAAGTCAATTTGTCCTATTGCAGTCTGATTTTGAGGGACTATCAGAATTTAAAAGATGGAGAAATGTATTATTTTTAATCTCTCCACGTATGGGGAAAATCGGACGACACTCAGACCACACTCTGATCTAAGGAATAATTGATCCGTTTTTCTCATATGTGGAAAAATTGGATGTGTGAATAAGGCCTTACAAGTCAGCCAGCCTTCTTAGATTTCTGAATGACGTTGCGCTACAATACCCTGAGGGGCAAGCACCCCCAAACAGCTGTCTGTAGATGGATGTCTGGCTTGGCTAATATCCTTAGGCATGGCACAAGGCTCGTAAAGCAGCCGGACATTAACTTCGAGAGTAGCTACCTCCAATAGATGGCACTAGCAAGATAGTTTTATTCAACTGAGATGTGCACAGAGTCTTAACCAGTTATGTAGATAGGGGCTGGCACCTAATTTTCCTACTCTATCGAGCACGTGGGAATATTTTCATCGAGATACAGGGGCCGATTAAGACTGGTCTTACGCACACTCGTTTTAATGAAGGTTTTGCTAGCATACAATGGCATTTTTAATTAAATTGATGGGTGGTGACTCCCCAACTCCTCCCAAACTCCAAACATTTTTGCAGAACTGCTTCACTGGCGTGAAAATTGCAAATTTTACAAATTTTTTGTGCAACTCCACACTGCCGTAAAATTTTGTGCCATTTCAAAGGCCCCATAGTGATCATAAAAACATTCCGGGCAGGGATATATCCTGAGAATTACAATATTTTGTATACACAGGTTGAATGGACAGAGGTACTTACATTTACTAGTGTATTTTTTGCTTTTGGAGGGTGTGATGCTCTTATACTCAGACCTTTTCATTGGTTACCCAGCTTACATCCGTTGAGTAGAGCTTTTCGTTGACGGCACCTTCCGCATACTTGAATAGGGGGTACACCGTGAAATACAGGGTGCATACAGAAGAAAATCTCCCATTGGGAATTACCACATGTTTTTGGTATGAACACTTTGTAGGCACATTTGTATGTTACAGAATGTCTTTTATGTAGATTTGGCTTCGATTTTAGATTTAGCTTATACTTGTGATGTTTTCTAAGGCAAAAATTGACTCCACACAATTATCGATGAGTATTACGTCGGTGTTTTTCACTTTAAAGTTTCTGGGTTTGGAGGAAATTTCCCATACAGATCTGTTAAATGATTACAAATGCTATTGATTTTTTATATATATATTCATTTCGTTCAGAATGCTCTGTGTGTTTGTTTTTTGGGGTTTTTTTATAGGAAAATAATAAAAAAAAAATCTGATACTACTTTGTCGTTTTGCATTTTTGTCTAAAAACCCTGCGGGGCAGAGTATCAAAAAGGCCGTCACTGCCCCTGTGTACGGAAAGGTGCTTTTGCTTTTTAGACTGCGCAGTATGACTGTACAGATCCAGTGTCGTAGTTTGGATTGTGCCAGCACCCGGGGCAAGGAAAATATTTAGCGCTCCCTGAATTCCTTTCACCAGTCTGTTATTGAAATACTTATTCCCCAAGCACATATATTGTAATTTGAAAATGTAATTTGCACTTTGACCTACTATTTTTTTTTCTTGCTTTTTTATAAAATAAAAAGTTAGGGTATATATTTTATTACCTTAGCATTAGCCCTAACCGTAAACTAATCCCTGGCCCTATATCTAGTTAGGTCTAGAAAATGTGCAAAAAAACCATAAAAGCAGCAGCTCTTAGTAATGAATGAAGACAGTATTGCATCATTTGCAGTGCACATGATTCAGTTCCAGCTTCATTCATTAGCTGCTAGTCGTCATTCATCATGGTCGCTGTATATGCAGAGCGCAGCAGTCGAGATGAGTTTGGCACAGGCTGCTGGGCTCTGCATAAGCCGCGACCAAGATGACAAAGCTTACTTCATTGCACTGAGCTACGTCATTCCTGTCGCTGCCTATACAGAGTGCAACAGCCAATAAGAAGGTCATCTTGACTGCTGCACTCTGCGTAAAAAGCACCGAGCAGTTACTCGCTGCACCACTACAAGAAACGGTGCTTTTATGGGCAGATCTTATGACAATGGGGCTGGCACACTAGGTGAGGGGGGGAATTTTTCACTACTATAAACTTTGGCACCCAGTGCAACCTCTTCTATGGCCCCCCACGCTATGCCACTATTTAGATCATCAGTTTATGCTTCATACCTACATTTCCTGATTGCAAACTCCACCCCTATCATGTTCCATCATCCTCTGTCTCCTCTTTCTGTAATTTCGGCAGTCAGTCGCAAATCCCCCCCCATATGCGCACTAAGGTTGGAAGACGATATTTGTAGCGTGAGAAGATAAAACAAATGCTAGACACCTTGGATTGCGGCATATCTCCACTGAAACAAAACGATTAGACACTATTCAGCACGGAAATTGCAAACTAAGAAGAAGTGGTGGAATTATGGAAATCACAAGATTGATAGACGTGTTAATGACATGCAAATATTAGCAATTTGCAATCAAAATTTTCAAAACCTCTCTTGCCGTGTTGAAAAATTGTCTGCAGAGATACTTTGGAGAATTGACCGTACCACTGGTTCCACAACCAAATTAATGTACGGCCGAGCGGATAGTGTACCTGGAATAAAGACTAGAGGGGTCTGACTACTGTACATTATGCCACCCCACACCATAATCCCGGGATTAGGACTTTTGGGACACTCCTCAAGAAAAGCCTTTTCATGGTATTGCCCATGTGGTCTCCAGATGGAGAACAGAGGCTGGAATTGAGGTCTATTGAATGAGTCCTACTTTTATCTTGGATGCAATAGTATCCAGAGACTGGTCTGGAAGCCACATAGGCCATTCTAAGAAAAGGCCTTCATGAGGTACTGTCACACTGGTCTGCCTCCTAAGATTAAGTCATTGGGTGGTAAAATGTACGGCAGCTAGACCACTCTAGTCTGTATTCCGGATACACTAGTAGTTGTGTTACGTTGATTTGGTCGTGGAACTAATGGTTCATCTATTTCTCCAAATTGGCCTAACACATCAACGTGAGGCCGCATGTTGCTCTGGCTACTGTGAGCGGCCTGCATATCCTAAACGTGCTACTGTGGCCTACACCGTACCTGGACTTGTTTCCGATCAACAACATCTGGGGCGTAATTGGCAGGGCTGTGGAGTCGGAGTCGTGCTCATTTTGGTGGAGTCGGTATAAAATGGACCAACTCCAACAATATATAATAAATTGGGTACAGTAGTTCAATGCAGAATGTGCTGAATATTTTTTCATAGAAATTTGGGAAAGTTATGAAATGTCCTATAAATGGCTGTTCTATTCCTGATCTAAGGCTACATTCACACAGCGTTTTTCCTGTGTTTTATGAGGATACGTTTTTCAGTTGTAAAAGCAGATCAGCTTTTTAAAAAACTGCATCACCTGAAAGGTTTTTGAGCTCATAGATAATGTTTTCAATAGCAAAAGCAGATTAGAAATCTGCTCTATCTATATATCCATTTATCCATATCTGTCTATCGATATCATATCTGTACCAAAAAGAATGAAAGCCGGGTAGCACACAGACTAATACTCCTTTTTTTTTTTATCACCAGTCAGGTACAGCTCATAGCTCCCCAAAAGGACATCCAGGACAGGCATTGCTTGTCTTCAGAACACATCAACATCAATTGATAGTTGGAATAAATAGACTGCATTCATCACCACCACATCTTCTTAAGGTGCAGGCTTTATTTTCAAGTGTAGGGGTGTGCAGTATGAGGTTGTGCAGCAGCTTAGGTGTGCAGTATGAGATTCTGCGGAACAGTATGATGTTCTGCCCCCCCCCCCCAGGTTTGATCGTGGCTACGCCCAAGGTGTGAATGTAGCCTGAGGATCTAGGCTTTGTCTTAGCTGAGATAAGTCATAGTGTGTGTGTGTGTGTATATATATATATATATATATATATATATATATATATATATATATATATATATATATATATATATATATACTGTGTGTGTATATATATATACAGTACAGACAAAAAGTTTGGACACACCTTCTCATTCAAAGAGTTTTCTTTATTTTCATGACTATGAAAATTGTGGATTCACTCTGAAGGTATCAAAACTATGAATTAACACACATGTGGAATTATATAATTAATAAAAAAAAAGTGTGAAACAACTGAAAATACTGTATGTCTTATATACTAGGTTCTTCAAAGTAGCCACCTTTTGCTTTGATTTTTGCTTTGCATACTCTTGGCATTCTCTTGATGAGCTTCAAGAGGTAGTCACCGGAAATGGTTTTCACTTCACAGGTGTGCCCTGTCAGGTTAAATAAGTGGGATTTCTTTCCTTATAAATGGGGTTGGGACCATCAGTTGTGTTGTGCAGAAGTCTGGTGGATACACAGCTGATAGTCCTACTGAATAGACTGTTAGAATTTGTATTATGGCAAGAAAAAAAGCAGCTAAGTAAAGAAAAACGAGTGGCCATCATTACTTTAAGAACTGAAGGTCAGTCAGTCCGAAAAATTGGGAAAACTTTGAAAGTGTCCCCAAGTGCAGTGGCAAAAACCATCAAGTGCTACAAAGAAACTGGCTCACATGAGGACCGCCCCAGGAAAGGAAGACCAAGAGTCACCTCTGCTGTGGAGGATAAGTTCATCTGAGTCACCAGCCTCAGAAATCGCAGGTTAACAGCAGTTCAGATTAGAGACCAGGTCAATGCCACACAGAGTTCTAGCAGCCGACACATCTCTACAACAACTGTTAAGAGAAGACTTTGTGCAGCAGGCCTTCATGGTAAAATAGCTGCTAGGAAACCACTGCTAAGCACAGGCAACAAGCAGAAGAGACTTGTTTGGGCTAAAGAACACAAGGAATGGACATTAGACCAGTGGGAATCTGTGCTTTGGTCTGATGAGTCCAAATTTGATATCTTTGGTTCCAACCACCGTGTCTTTGTGCGACGCAGAAAAGGTGAACGGATGGACTCTACATGCCTGGTTCCCAC
Organism: Dendrobates tinctorius; assembly: GCF_039654945.1. NCBI lineage: Eukaryota > Metazoa > Chordata > Amphibia > Anura > Dendrobatidae > Dendrobates > Dendrobates tinctorius. Next base: position 10,450,833 of record NW_027361939.1, on the reverse strand, counting down.
CGTGAAGCATGGAGGAGGAGGTGTGATGGTGTGGGGGTGCTTTGCTGGTGACACTGTTTGGGATTTATTCAAAATTGAAGGCATACTAAACCAGCATTGCTACCACAGCATCTTGCAGCGGCATGCTATTCCATCCGGTTTGCGTTTAGTTGGACCATCGTTTATTTTTCAACAGGACAATGACCCCAAACACACCTCCAGGCTGTGTAAGGGCTATTTGACCAAGAAGGAGAGTGATGGGGTGCTCCGCCAGATGACCTGGCCCCCACAGTCACCAGACCTGAACCCAATAGGTTTGGGGTGAGCTGGACCACAGAGCGAAGGCAAAAGGGTCAACAAGTGCTAAGCATCTCTGGGAACTCCTTCAAGACTGTTGGAAGACCATTTCCGGTGACTATCTCTTGAAGCTCATCAAGAGAATGCCAAGAGTGTGCAAAGCAGTAATCAAAACAAAAGGTGGCTACTTTGAAGAACCTAGAATATAAGACATATTTTCAGTTGTTTCACACTTTTTTGTTAATTATATATTTCCACATTTTCACAGTTTTGATGCCTTCAGAGTGAATCTACACTTCTCATAGTCATGGAAATAAAGAAAACTCTTTGAATGAGAAGGTGTGTCCAAACTTTTGCTCTGTACTGTATATATGTAATTGATATTACATAGTGTATTACATATTTACAATTTATTACAGTTTTTTTGTGTTCTAAAGTTGTATTCCAATAAACAGATATTATGTTCTATCTAAATATCTTGATTATTGGATCATAGAAATGATTAAATGTCTGATGTTCACATTGTACTACAATAAATTTTTCACTTAAATATTATTATTGTTATTTATTTATATAGCACCATTGGTTCCATGGTGCTGTACATGAGAAGGGGTTACATACAAATTACAGATATCACTTACAGTAAACAAACTAACAATGACAGACTGATACAGAGGGGAGAGAGGACCCTGCCCTTTCGGGCTTACATGATACAGGATGGTGGGGAAGGAAACAGTAGGTTGGTAGGTCACAGCAGCAGTTCCGGTGTTGGTTGAGGTGATATCACCGGTAGTGGTGAGAGAGAAGGATTTAGCGGGGTCATTGCAGGCTGTAGGCTTTCTTGAAGAGGTGGGTTTTCAGGTTCCGTCTGAAGTTTCCAAGTGTGGTTGATAGTCGGACTTGTTGGGGCAAAGAATTACAGAGAATAGGGGCTATTCGGGAGAAGTCTTGGAGGCGGTTGGGTGAGGAGCAAATAAGTGTGGAGGAGAGAAGGAGGTCTTGGGAGGACCGGAGATTACGTGAGGGAAGGTATCGGGAGATTAGTTCAGAGACATATGGGGGAGACAGGTTATAGATGGCCTTGTAGGTCAGAATTAGTAATTTGAACTGGATACGCTGAGGGAATGGGAGCCAGTGAAGAGATTTGCAGAGCGGAGAAGCGGAGGAGTAGCGAGGAGAGAGATGAATTAGTTGGGCGGCAGAGTTAAGGATGGACTGAAGAGGTGCAAGGGTGTTAGCAGGGAGACCACAGAAAAGGATGTTGCAGTAGTCGAGGCGGGAGATGATGAGGGCATGCACAAGCATTTTAGTAGATTGAGGGTTGAGGAAAGGACGGATTCTGGAAATATTTTTGAGCGGGAGGCGACAGGAGGTAGAAAGAGCTTGGATGTGCGGTTTGAAGGACAGGGCAGAGTCAAATGTTACTCCGAGGCAGCGGACTTCTGGTACTGGGGAAAGTGTGATGTCATTAATTGTTATAGCTAGGTCGGGTAAGGAAGATCTGTGAGATGGAGGAAAGATGATGAGTTCAGATTTGTCTGAGGAAGCGAGAGGAGAAGAAGGAGGATATGGCTGATAGACACTCTGGGATTCTGGACAGCAGAGAGGTGACGTCTGGGCCAGAGAGGTAGATCTGAGTGTCATCAGCATAAAGGTGGTAGTGGAATCCGTGGGACTTTATGAGTTTCCCCAGACCAAGTGTATAGATTGAGAAGAGTAGGGGTCCTAAAACAGATCCTTGGGGGACTCCAACAGAGAGAGGGTGGGATGAGGAGGTGGTGTGGGAGTGAGAGACGCTGAATGTGCGGTTGGAAAGGTATGAGGAGATCCAGGATAGGGCAAGGCCTTTGATGCCGAAGGAGGAGAGGATCTGTAGTAGGAGGCGGTGGTCAACTGTGTCAAATGCAGTTGACAGGTCTAGAAGCAAGAGTATAGAGTATTGTCCATTTGATTTGGCTGTAAGTAGGTCGTTAGTAATTTTGGTCAGGGCTGTCTCAGTGGAGTGATGGGGGCGGAAACCAGATTGTAGATTGTCAAAGAGCAAGTTAGATGATAGGTGGGAGGAAAGTTCAGCGTGGACATGCTGTTCCAGGAGTTTGGAAGCGAATGGAAGCAATGATATTGGGCGATAGCTAGACATAGCGGTTGGGTCGAGGGTTGGCTTTTTAAGGATAGGCGTGATTGTGGCATGCTTCAAAGCAGAAGGGAAGGTACCGGACGTTAGTGATAGGTTGAAGAGATGGGTTAGCGATGGGATAATTGTGGTGGTGAGGTTGGGGAGGAGGTGGGATGGGATGGGGTCGAGTGCACAGGTTGTGAGGTGCGATTTGGAGAAGAGGCGATTAAGCTCCCCTTCAGTGATGTTGGAGAGTGAGGTTATGGGGTTTGGGCATTGGTCTGGTATACAAAGGGGTTGTGGTGGTTGAGTGATGAATACTTGCCTTGTTTGGTCAATCTTGTTTTTGAAGTGTGTGGCAAAGTCCTCGGCAGAGATGAGGGAGGTTGGAGGAGGCAGTGGTGGGCGGAGGAGGGAGTTAAAAGTTTTGAATAACTGTTTTGGGTTGTAAGATAGGGAAGATACGAGGGTTGTGAAGTAGGCCTGTTTAGCAGAGGTGAGGGCAGATTTGAAATCGAGTGTTGCCTTTTGAATGTGGTGAAGTCGTCTTGCGAATTTGTTTTCTTCCAGCGCCGCTCTGCAATCCTGGACACTTGCCGGAGCTTTTTAGTGGTGGTATTGTGCCAGGGTTGTCTGTTGATACGTCGCATTCTGCCATGAACGAGAGGGGCAACCGTGTCAATAGCTGATGCGAGAGTGGCATTGTAGAAAGCAGTGGCACTGTCTGTGTCATGGAGTGAGGATATGGATGCCAGTGGTAGAATAGAGTCAGAGAGCACGTGGGTGTCTAGGTGTGCAAGGTTTCTGCGGGGGTGTGCATGTTGCTGGACATGGGTGCCAGGTGAGGAGGACAGGGATGAGAAAGTGAGTAGATGATGGTCAGACAGAGGGAGAGGGGAGTTGGTGAAGTTAGAAAGAGAGCAGAGACGGGTGAAGACCAGGTCTAATGTGTGTCCATCTGTGTGGGTGGCTGAGGAGGACCACTGAGTAAGTCCAAAGGATGAAGTAAGGGACAGGAGTTTGGAGGCTGCTGACTGAAGGGTATCAGTGGGGATGTTGAAGTCACCCATGATGATAGTGGGGGTGTCGGTTGAAAGAAAATGAAGAAGCCAGGTAGAGAATTGGTCAATGAAGGCAGTGGTTGGGCCTCGAGGTCGGTATATGACGGCCACTTGGAGGTTGGAGGGAGAGTAGATGTGGACAGAGTGGACTTCAAAAGAGGGGAGGATTAGGGAGGGAAGAGGTGGGATTGGGTTGAAGGTGCAGTTGGAAGAAAGGAGAAGACCCACTCCTCCACCGTGTCTGTTGCCAGGGCGAGGAGTGTGAGTAAAGTGGAGGCCGCCGTAACACAGCGCAGCAGGGGAGGCGGTGTCAGAGGGTGCCAGCCATGTTTCTGTGAGGCCGAGGAAGGCAAGGTTGTGAGAGAGAAAGAGGTCATGAATCACTGTCGGAGTCGTGGAGTTGGAGTTGTTGTAAGGGAAATTGAGGAGTCGGAGTCGCAGGTTTGGCTTACCGACTCCACAGCCCTGGTAATTGGTCTGCAACTGCAAAAGGAGCTGCCGGAAGCGGAGCTTGATGATGCTGTTTGCACAAAAGTGCACTCAGAGAGGCAGAATATATGTCTAAGCTGTACATAGCTGGGCTATTCAGAAAATAGTGAACTTTACCATAATACTGTGGAATGAAAACTATTTAGTTACTGCCACCTATATTGTGGCACCTGCCCTGAAGACAAAGCCTTACACTTTCATGAGCATTGCAACATAACCAAAATATTTGCCAAGCCAGACACCCATCTATAGACAGCTGTTTCGATAGTATAATTTCCTATGGAAAAATGCCAATAAAGACTCCATATTCAACTGGTCTCAATGACATCCAGTCCCACCCAACTCCCCAAACCACAATACAGGACCTGGCAGTGACTCTTCAGGATTCCCTGCAGCTTTATTAGACATGAACTCTCGGACGATCCGTCCATTATTAGATTACAATTTTATTTTTCCAAGATGTCCCTCCTGACAGCATCATGGAGGTCATCGTCGTCCTCCTTACAGGGACAGAAAAGCACACAAGAGGTTAAAAGGCCCCTCCCCACCCCTATTCCTTCAATGTTTTTCCTGTCCCTGCAAGGAGGGACCCACAAGAGGAAGCTCTGCTTACCGGATGTGGCCAGGGGGATCGGGTGGCTGGTCCAAACCTTCCCCCTGTCAAGAAGCCCGGGGCTGACACTCTCCTGGGTGGGAGTCCCTCAGCCACAAAGACCAGTGAGCGGACTATGCTCGTGGGTAGAGCCTACTGAAAAGAGCCTGGGAGTCTTCAGCTGCTTTAATTAAAACAAACATAGCCGCTACCTCAGTGGCCAGATCCATGTTCCTGTGGATGGAACAGCTGGAGGAACATTTGTCTAATAAAACCCCAAGGAAAGAGATCTTCTCTTCCCTTCCGCTAATGAAATCACCCAAGGCCTTTTTAGCGGATACTTTAGCTGAATCAGTGAGATTCTCAGCCAGAAATAGTTCACTTTCCAACACAGCTCGTAGAGCTATCTGGCTGAAAACCTGGTCGGGGGATGGAGCTTTAAAGAATAAGCTCTGCTCCATTCTTTTTTCCGGGCTGAGAGTGATCGGCCTTGCTCTGGATGACATTTTAGAGAAGGCTGCTGATAAAAAGAAAGGGTTCCCGGAGGAGTGAGTTAAAAGGAATCAGTCCTTTTGTAGGCTGTGCACCTCTTGGAGGCAGCCAGAGTATAGGAACCAGGGAAAGTCCTCTAGGAGTCCCTATGGTAGTACCCACAGTAGAGGAGGGGAAAAGCAGAAGTTCCCTGTTTGGATCCGGCTCAAAATCAAGAAGGAAATTACGCCATCTTGATTGGGGGGGCGCCTCAGGCATTTCTCAGCAAGCTGGGCCCAGATTACCCAGAACCAGTGGGTCTTAAAGACCATATCAGAGGGATTCAAGATAGAGTTCTCTTCCCTTCCCCCCAAGAGAGCCATCACGCCTCTAGTTGTAAAACCAGGCTCCCCCATGGAGGTAGACTTAAACGACCTAATCAGCACGGCCGTTATAGTCCCAGTTCCCCAGGCAGAGACAGGCGAGGGCCACTACTCCTCTCTGTTCACCATAATAAAGTCATCGGGAGAGTCCCGCATGATAATATATCTAAAACCCTTAAACACCTGGGTCACTTACAAAAGGTTCAGGATGGAGTCGGTAAAATCCACGGTCCACCTAATAGACAAAGATGCCTTAATGTGCACCCTTGACCTGAAAAGCGCCTATCATCATGTTCCTGACCACCCGTCATCCCAAAGATACCTGAGATTCGCGGTGAGGCTTCAGGAGCGGACCTGCCACTTTCAGTTTCAATGCCTTGCACTTGGCCTGGCGTCAGCTCCCCGAATCTTTACCAAGCTGGTCGCAGAAGTGGTAACCTTTCTAATAAACCAGGGCATCATTATTGTACCATATCTGGACGATTTCCTCCTGGTGGCAGGCTCGGCAGAGGAACTCCGGTCAATACAAAGACCTTTCTAATGATCTTTTTACTCTTAGACCTGTGACGGGGACAAGGGGGCATCCTCTACGTCTGGAGGAAAGAAGGTTTAAGCATACTCACAGACGCGGATTCTTTACTGTAAGAGCAGTGAGACTATGGAACTCTCTGCCATATGATGTTGTAATGAGTGATTCACTACTAAAATTTAAGAAGGGACTGGATGCCTTTCTTGAAAAGTATAATATTACAGGGTATATACACTAGTCTCCTTAATATTGCGTTGATCCAGGGAGCTAGTCTGATTGCCGTATGTGGAGTCGGGAAGGAATTTTTTTCCCCAATGTGAAGCTTACTGTTGCCACATGGGTTTTTTTTGCCTTCCTCTGGATCAACATGTTAGGGCAAGTTAGGATAGGATATGGGTTGAACTAGATGGACTTAAAGTCTCCCTTCAACCTTAATTACTATGTTACTATGTTACTATGACACAGGGGAATGACCATAACCATAATGGAATTCCTCGGCTGGACCATAAACAGAAAAAAATCAGACTTAACCCCAGAAAGAAGGATACATTTTTGGGAGTTTTGCTGGATTCCAGGCGCAGAACATCTTTCTCTTTCGTCTCATTGGGGGACACCGAAACCGTGGGTGTGTGCTGCTGTCACTAGGAGGTTGGCACTATGCATGAAAAAAATGTTAACTCCGCCTCTGCAGTATACACCCCTCCTACAGGCTGTAGGACAATCAGTTTTGCTTAGTGTCAGCAGGAGGTGGACAGGGGTCTCTCGCAGACCCATGCCTACCTCAATGTGTGTCGTTCCTTTTCAGGTAACCATGGAGGGATACAGAGTAGAGCTGCTACATCTGTATTCCCACACCGGGATCATGAGTAAGGCGTGTACTGCCACCCCATATCCTCATGAATCCCACGGGCAGGACCCTATCCCCTAACACAGGACTCGTGTTCAGGAGGCAGCTCCTGGTCCTGACCTTCATCTCCCATCACTCTCCCATCGGAGCCTGATGATCGAGAGAGACACCCTGGAGATAAAGTTTGTGACAGCAATCTTTTCATGCAGATAACCGAATAACCGACCCCTGTTACGGGGTGAACTGGAGGTAAGAGGCTGCAGCGTTGTATGGTCCGCTTACCAGCTTCTCTGGCTGAATGTGACGGCTGTAGTCAGCACTCGGGCTTACAGCCCATGGCTCTATACTTATGTTAAGAGCCAACACTTTCAAGCACACAGTGCAGCGCGGTTCTAGCCTCCTCCCATGGCAGAGTTATGGCCCCGGGCTCCAGCAGGATCCCAGCAAGGCCGACGCTAGATTCCGGCTTCTGGCAGGCTCTGCCCCCGGCTTCCTCTTTCTGTATCATCTTGGTGCTCCAGGAGGCCAGAGCAGGGCCCTGCCCACCGCTTCCGGGTGGGAATTTCGTAAGGCTTCTAGGCAGGGCTGTTCACCTCGCTCTCTCTCTCACCCTCATCAGCCTTCGGGCCAGGGGCGGACCTACCGCCTGTGCAGCCCGTGCATTGAACGGGGGCCCCTCCAGTCTCCAGCACCACATGCAGGGGCGCAGCTATAATGATTTGAGTTGAGCTAGCTGTTCAAGCGGCAGGCAGCAGAGGGCTGCGGCATTATGCACTCCTCTACCCACAGCACCTACAATTTAGCCTCTTCTGCACGCTGGTGCTGCGGTCGTGCAAGAGGCTTGTTGTAATTGATGAAGTCACAGGAGGGAAGGAGTCAGGGCCCCCTGATCATGTGACCCCTGACTCCTCCCCTCCTGTGACCTCATCACAGGTCCTGTGCACAGCCCTAGCCCTTGTTTTATGCAGGACTCTGCTGTGCTGGTTGTCATCGTGCTGGATGAGGGGAAGTAAGTTTATGTGTGGGGTCAGGGGAGTTTACAGGGTGGATGTAGCAGATCTGTGTGTGTACGAGGTATACAGAGCGGAGCCGTGTGTGTGCGAGGTGTAAGGAGCAGAGCTGTGTGTGTACGGAGCGGAGCCGTGTGTGTGTACGATGTGTACGGAACGGAATCGTATGTGTGCAAGGTGTACGGAGCGGAGCCGTGTGTGTGTGTGAGGTGTATGGAGTGGAGATGTGTGTGTGTGTGAGGTGTGCGGAGCGAAGCCGCGTGTGTGTGAGGTGTGCGGAGCGGAGCCATGTGTGTGTGTGTGAGGTGTACAGAGCGTAGCCGTGTGTGTGTACGAGGTGCATGGAGCGGAGCCGCACGTGTACGAGGTGCACGGAGCTGAGCCGTGTGTGTACGTGGTGGAGCCGCACGTGTGCGAGGTGTATGGAGCGGAGCCGCACGTGTATGAGGTGCACGGAGCGGAGCCGCACGTGTACGGAGCTGAGCCGTGTGTGTACGGAGCGGAGCCATGTGTGTACGGAGCAGAGCCGCACGTGTACGAGGTGTACGGAGCAGAGCCGCAAGTGTACGGAGCTGAGCCGTGTGTGTACGGAGCGGAGCCATGTGTGTACGGAGCTGAGCCACACGTGTACGAGGTGTACGGAGCAGAGCCGCAAGTGTACGAGGTGTACGGCGCGGAGCCGCATGTGTATGAGGTGTAAGGAGCAGAGCCGCACGTCTACAAGGTGTACGGAGCGGAGCCACACATGTACGAGGTGTACGAAGCGGATCCGCACGCGTACGAGGTGTACGGAGCGGAGCCGCACGCGTACGAGGTGTACGGAGCGGAGCCGCATGTGTACGGAGCGGAGTCGCACGTGTACGAGGTGTATGGAGCAGAGCCGCTCGTGTATGAGGTGTACGGAGCAGAGCCGCACGTGTACGGAGCAGAGCCGCACGTGTACGGAGCAGAGCCGCACGTGTACGGAGCAGAGCCGCACGTGTACGAGGTGTACTGAGCAGAGCCGCACGTGTACGAGGTGTACTGAGCAGAGCCGCACGTGTAATAATAATAATATTATTTATTTCTATAGCGCCGACACATTCCGCAGCACTTTACATTTCAGAGGGGACTTCTACAGACAATACAAGCATAACAATAATCACATAGATCATAACAGATACCAAGAGGAATGAGGGCCCCGCTCGCAAGCTTACAATCTATGAGGAAACAAAGGGAGACACGAAAGGTGGGTGGTAACAGTTGCCCTGATTGTATGGACCAGCCATAATGTTAAGTGTGTAACAGTACAGACACAGAGGGCTAATGGATGTATAAAGCATGTGGGAACATGATGCAGGGAACCTGGTTATGGTAAAAACTTTTGACTGTGTCACACAGGGATAGATTAGGTTAATGTGTTGAGGCGGTAGGTCAGTCTGAATAAATGCATTTTCAGGGCATGCTTAAAATTGTGGGGATTGGGGACTAATCGTATTGACCTGGGAAGTGCATTCCAAAGAATTGGCGCAGCACATGTATAGTCTTGGAGACGGGAGTGGGAGGTTCTGATTATTGTGGATGCTAACCTCAGGTCATCAGCAGAACGGAGGGAGGAGATGTAGGGTGGTGCTGAGCCATGGAGAGCTTTGTGGGTGAGGGTAATAAGTTTGTTCTGGATTCTGGAGTGGATGGGTAGCCAGTGTAATGACTGGCACAAGGTAGAGGCATCGGTGTAACGATTGGCGAGGAATATGATCCTGGCAGCAGCATTCAATACAGTTTGGGGGGGGGAGAGTTTGGTAAGAGGGAGACCGATTAGAAGAGAGTTACAATAGTCGAGACGAGAATGAATAAGAGAAACAGTAAGAGTTTTTGCGGAGTCAAAAGTAAGAAAAGGTCGAATTCTAGAAATGTTTTTGAGGTGCAGATAACAAGAACGAGCCAGTGATCGTATGTGGGCGACAAAGGAAAGCTTGGAGTCAAGTATGACCCCAAGACAACGGGCATGTTGCTGGGGAGTAATAGTGGAACCACACACAGAAATGGCAATGTCGGGTATAGGTTCATTAGTAGCGGGAGGAAACACAAGGAGTTCAGTCTTTGACAGGTTCAGTTTCAGATATAGTGAGGACATGATGTTAGACACAGCGTTTAGACAATCGCTGGTGTTTTCCAGAAAGGCAGGCATGATGTCAGTAGAAGAAGCGTATAATTGGGTGTCATCAGCATAGAGATGGTACTGGAAACCAAATCTACTGATTGTTTGACCAATAGGGGCAGTGTACAAAGAGAAGAGGAGGGGGCCTAGGACTGATCCTTGAGGAACCCCAACAGTAAGGGGAAGATGAGAGGAGGAGGAGCCAGCAAAAAATACAGTAAAGGAGCGGTCAGGGAGATAGGAGGAGAACCAGGAGAGAACGGTGTCCTTGAGGCCAATGGAATGGAGTATAGTGAGGAGGAGCTGATGATCCACAGTGCTGAATGCTGCAGAGAGATCCAAGAGAATTAGCATGGAGTAATGACCATTTGATCTAGCTGTTAGTAGATCATTAGAGACTTTAGTGAGGGCAGTTTCAGTAGAGTGTAAAGAGTGGAAACCGGATTGGAGAGGGTCAAGAAGAGAGTTATCAAAGAGATAGTGGATAAGATGGGAGTGGACCAGGCGTTCTAGGAGTTAAGAGATGAAGGGAAGATTAGAGACAGGTCTATAGTTAGCGGCACAGTTTTGGTCGAGGGATGGTTTTTTAAGTAGTGGATGTATGATGGCATGCTTAAATGAGGAGGGAAAGATACCAGAAGAGAGAGGTTAAATATTTTAGTTAGGTGAGGGGTGACTGCAGGGGAAAGGGACTGGAGGAGATGTGACGGAAATGGGTCACTGGTGCAAGTGGTTGGGCGAGAAGATGCAAGGAGCCTGCTTACTTCTTCTTCTGTGACTGGTTCAAAATCAGAGTGTGAGCTAGATGCAGTGGGGGAGGGAGGACAGTGCATGGTATGAGGTGATTGGGAGATAATTTCCTGTCGGATCTGGTCAATTTTTTCTTTGAAGTAATTGGCCAGATCATCAGCTCGAAGCTCCGTGGTTGGCGCCTGTACTCTTGGGTTGAGTAGAGAATGAAAAGTGTCAAAGAGACGTTTAGGGTTATTGGACAGTGAGGTGATGAGGGTGTTGAAATAGGTTTGTTTGGAGAGGTGAAGGGCAGTGTTGTATGTTCGAAGCATAAACTTATAATGGATGAAATCTTCGGGTAGGTTGGATTTTCTCCACAGAGGTTCGGCGCACCTGGAGCACCGCTGCAGGAAACGTGTTTGCAGGGTGTGCCAGGGTTGTCGCCGTCTGTGTTGTGGTGTTCTATGTATAGGAGGTGCAAATTCATCAAGGGCACTTTTAAGTGTTTCATTGAAATGCTTCAATGCAGAATCAGGACATGAGAGGGAGGAGATAGGGGCCAATGAAGACTGCAAGTTCTTCATAAGTTTCTGGGTGTTAATGGCCTGTATGTTTCTATAAATATGGTCAGTGGGGGTGACCTGAGCAGCCTGGCAGTTCTTGATAGAGAATGAAAGAAGGTTGTGGTCAGAGAGCGGGAGAGGGGAGTTTGCAAAATCATCCACTGCACAAAGCCGAGAGAAGACCAAGTCGAGGGAGTTTCCGTCTTCATGCGTTGGAGAATTAGTAAGCTGCGAAAGGCCAAATGAGGAGGTTAGAGATAAAAGGTGAGTAGCAGATGGGGAGAGGGGAAGAGCAATGGGGATGTTGAAATCGCCCATGATGAGGGTAGGGATGTCACAGGAGAGAAAATGTGGAAGCCAAGTAGCAAAATGATCCAGGAACTGATGGGAGGGGCCGGGAGGACGATATACCACCGCCACTTACATGGAGAAGGGTGTGTAGAGTCTGACGGCATGGACCTCAAAAGAAGGGAAGACAAGTGAGGGTACTTGAGGGATAACCTGAAAGGTACATTTTGGTGATAGCAGTAGACCAACGCCTCCACCTGCTCTATTGTCTAATCTTGGGGTATGAGAGAAGTGTAGTCCACCATATGAAAGAGCAGCAGCAGCGGTAGTGTCTGACTGCTGGATCCAGGTTTCAGTAAGAGCCAGAAGGTTAAGAGAATTAGAAAGGAAAAACTCATGAATGAAGGCGAGTTTGTTACACACTGAGCGAGAATTCCAAAGGGCACAATTAAGAGAGACAGATGGCATGCAGGGAATATTAATAAGATTAGAGGGGTTTCTGAGTGTAGCAGTTGGGGGGGTTTGACTTTCTATAACATGGGGGACCAGGGTTGGGAGCAATGTCTCCTGCGACTAGGAGAAGGAGGATAGAAAGAGTGAGCAGATGGTTAAGTGATTTGTGAGAGCGTCTCTGATGTTGAATGGTGGGACTGAATGGATCTGTGCTGTGTAGCAATGTGAAAAGAGTGTGAGTGCTATACATAGGAGAGGAAAGGAGTGAGGGGCCAATATGGATGGAGTTTAGAGAGTTAATGCCAGGGCGGTGGATGTGTGTGAATGCAGCGGCCAGGATATAAATTATACAAATGCATATGGTAAATATTTGCGGTAGCCCAAATGTACAGGGAGTAGATTTATTTATTTGTCTTACCTGTCTCCTGCCCAACTGCCATGTTATAACTGCCAGCGTACTTTGCTACATGTACATAAATGCCCCCCTGCATAAATGCATCCCCAGGCTAGCTCTGAATTTATAGAAGGCCAGTTCTAAGATCTTCCTTCTTTTTTTTTCTCTCCTTACTCGTTAGCAATCAATCAAACTAAGTTAGGACAGCAGGACACAATAAATGTATTTAGCAGATGAACAAGTGTCCAGGCCTACATGGATCATAAACCACTTTGAAAGGTTACTTGACCTCAATAGCATAAGGGAACAAGCAGAGTGAGTTGAAATAACTATATACCGTTATATATGCTGCAAAGATTAATGATATAGGTTGGACAAATGCAGGAATCAGTGAAGTTGCTGGAAATAGTTAAATACCATTATATATGCTGCAAAGATGAAAGATATAGGTTGGACACATGCAGGAATCAGTGAAGTTGCTGGAAATAGTTAAATACTATTATATATGCTGCAAAGATGAATGATATAGGTTGGACACATGCAGGAATCCGTGAAGTTGCTGGAAATAGTTAAATACCTGTATGAAGAGAATAGAGATGCGTGTTAGATTCAGCCATGTTATGTACGAGGTGTACCGAGCAGAGCCGCACGTGTATGAGGTCTACGGAGCAGAGAGGTGTACGGAGCGGAGCTGTGTGTGTGTACGAGGTGTAGGAAGCGGAGTAGTGTATGTTCGGAGCGGAGCCGCGTGTGTGCGAGTTGTATGGAGTGGAACTGCGTGTCACGATCTGGTTCAGGTTGGAGCCAGTGTTATTGCAACCACTAGAGGGAGCAAGGCAGGAAGCGTAGTCAGAGGAAAAGCCAGAAGTCGGTACACGGGATCAGCGATACTTAGCAGATGGAGCAGGCGGATAACGAAGTCAGAGGAAAAGCCAGAAGTCGGTACACGGGATCAGCGATACTTAGCAGATGGAGCAGGCGGATAACGAAGTCAGAGGAAAAGCCAGAAGTCGGTACACGGGATCAGCGATACTTAGCAGATGGAGCAGCTGCAGCAGCAGAAGGAGCTTGACTACAGGCTGGAAGCACAATAATCACACAATGAGGAAGTGTACTGGCTGAGGTTATATAGGGTGGGCAATTAGCAATCAATGGGCCAATTAGGCGAGCACAGGGTGGAGCTGATCAAGAACAAGAATCACTGGTATCTGGTTTCGCATGGGATCTTCCAAGCAGCCGCATAGCTCAGATGGCTGAGCTGCTGGCCAGCAGACAAGAGGTTCCAGGTTCGATTCCTGACACTGCGTGTGTACAAGCTGTATGGAGCAAAGCCACAAGTGTACAAGGTTTATGGAGCGGGCCATGTGTGTACAAGGTTTATGAAGTGTGGCCACGTGTGTACCAGATGTACGGAGCAGAGCCACATGTGTACGAGTTTTATGGAGTGGAGCCATGTGTGTACTGAGTGGAGCGGATCCGTTTGTACGAGGCATAAAAAGCGGAACCGTGTGTGTATGTGGTGTGTGGAGCCATATGTGTACAAGGTGTATGGTGGGGAGCAGTCATACCTCCCAGCGGGACAGTCCCGATTTTGAGAGAGAGTCTGCCTCACTACCCCGGCTGGGAGCTTACTTTACCCACGGACACAGGAGTGCACGGCGGAGCCCCGAGGAGCACTTTAAAATTCGCACGTGACGTTCCACCGGAAGTGACATGCTGGAAGCTGACCGGAAATTAGGTAATTTCGGGAGGAGATTGTGATGGAACCATGGAGGCACTTCAGGGAATGCTTCAGATCCATCATCGTGTCCTCCTCGAACACTGCGGACAGTGTCCTTTGACAGATTGTGTTCTTGATGCTGTACGCTATGGTGAAGACTCTTACCCTATATATATGCGAAAGCTGATAAGTTAAAGCCAGGGATCATTATACTACAGGCCTAAAACCCCATTCTGCCTCCATACAGCAGGATTACAGCCAACATTTGCAGACTGATGAGTGATAACACTGCTTCTTTGCATTGTAATTCAATTCATTCTATGCTGTTTATAAATATATTACCTGAAGAGCCTGGCATTGCCCGGGCATAGTAACTAGCGGTGGTTAGTTATAACATATTATAATGATTATCCTCCATCCCATAGTCCCGTGCTCATACAACCTATATGTTTACTTAAAGGGAACCTGTCACCTCCCGCAGGCGTTTTTAAGTAAAAGAGCCACCTTGTGCAGCACTAATGCTGCATATTGTCAAGGTGGCTCTTTTATTTAGGGTACCTTGCACCGCAGAAATAATCGTTTTTAAAATTGGTCAGACATACCTGATATTTGACAGAGGGGCAGGTCTTTCCCCATCTGACGGAGACGCCTCACATCCATCACTTATGTATTCCTGCATTATGTCTCCGCCTCCAAATCTTTATTTTAAAATCATGGCACCTGCGCTGTACTATGTCTTCTTGGTTACCGTCGCCCGTCCTCTGTCATGACGTCGGCGGCCAGAGATCCGGCCCCACAGTCGCTTATGGTTTATTCACACTGCAGGGCAGGAATCTTGGGTATGTGCAGTAGTTATCTGCGCCTGAGATTCCCAGCACCGCAGTGTGAATAAACCATAAGCGACTGCGGGGCCGGATCTCTGGCCGCCGACGTCATGACAGAGGACGGGCAACGGTAACCAAGAAGACATAGTACAGCGCAGGCGCTATGATTTGAAAGTAACGATTTGGAGGCGGAGACACAATGCAGGAATATATGAGTGATGGATGTGAGGCGTCTGTCAGATGGGGAAAGACCTGCCCCCCTGTCAAATATCAGGTATGTCTGACCAATTTTAAAAACGATTATTTCTGCGGTGCAAGGTACCCTAAATCAAAGAGCCACCTTGACAATACGCAACATTAGTGCTGCACAAGGTGGCTCTTTTACTTAAAAATGCCTGCGGGGGGTGACAGGTTCAATTTAAATTTGTTGCAGTATTGGGGGGGCCCAGGAAGATTTCTAGCACAGGGGCCCTCTGCAGTCTGTGTCCGCCCCTGCTTCGGGCGGCAGCTGTGGTGGGCACACAGGTCGTGGGTATGTGAGTACTGCACTGCAGGTTGCTCCCTCACTCAGCTTTCTACCCCCCGACGGTCGGCACCAGGTAAAACCTGTCAGTATGCCCAAGGGAGAGCAGTCCCTCTCCTCCTCCTCATCTGCTTCAGTGACCTTGGTCAAATATTTTGTATGTACCATATGCAATGTCAGGCCTGCTTCAGGTCAGTCCTCGCCACTCTGCTCAGATTGCAGCAGACCTACGGTGTCACCTACGATAGAGAGCAGGTGCAGCCCCCGGTTTTGCCTGTCAGAGCTCCCACATTACCCCTGGAGCAGGGGGAAGCACCTTGCCTGCCGCCCAGGGGACATCCATCGCCACGGGAGACAGCGAGTGTCCAGGATGGGCCTCTTCCTTATCCAAGTCCGTGGCCGACCTTACCAGGGTATCACAGACCTTGGTAACGGCGCTTAACAGATTGCCACTTCAGACTCCAGTGGACATAGGAGCACCAAAGGAGCCTCCTTTTGGGCCTTCTAGAGGCCGTAAAAGGTTTACACAGGACCATCAACCCAGGTCCCCTTCTCACTCCATCTCACCGCCAGAATTCCTCTGGCCGTCTGTCTCCTCCCGGTCCTCATCCCCGGAATCAGGCGAGGCATTATCGGAGATACACTAAGAGGAGGGTTCTGAGTACGGTCTAGAACAGTCCCAGGTCAAGGATATAGTTCAGGGCCTCATTGCCGCAGTCAATGAGACCTTTTAACATTGGGGACGCCACATCAAAACCTAATGATCAGGTTTTTTTCATTTAAGCTTCATAAGTCCCCCTCTTGGGTTTTCGCCTCCCACAAGGATTTTGAGGAAGTGTTGGCCAGGGAAAGGGAAAACCCAACCAGGCGATTTCAGAGAGAAAGTCGTTTTGGGATTCTATATCCCCTATATCCCTTCCCTCCAGATCTCACCGCCAACTGGACCGCCTCCCCTTTCGGTGGATCCACCAGTGTCCAGACTCGCTACCAATACTGTCCTCCCACTCGCCAGTGGAGCAGCCCTAAAAGATCCCAATAATAGGAGGATAGAATCCCTGTCAAAATCCGCCTTTGAGGCAGCAGCCACCACATTGTGTCCAGCCTTCGCCTCAGCTTGGGTAGCTAAGTCTGTTACAGAATGGGCCAAACAGCTTAGGCAGGGCATATTGGCCGGGGAACCACCAGCGGAACTGGCAGAATTTGCAGATCAACTCTCCCATGCCGGGAGGTATATGGTATCAGCAGCCCTGGATGCCGCGTCTTGCGCATCTCAAGCATCCAGTAACGTGGTAGCCGTCCGGCGGATGGTCTGGCTAGGGGCTTGGCAGGCTGATTTGTCCTCAAAGAAATCACTGACCAATCTGCCACTTCAGGGCACGCGGCTCTTTGGGTCAATGCTAGATCAAATAATTAAGGATGCAACGGGGGGTACACGCTTCCTTCTCCCCCAGGCCAAGCCTCATCGATATGTTTTCAAACATAGGGCTCAGCCCTTTCAGCCCTTTTGCCGTACCCCAGCGACAAGCACTTATGCTGAGGGCCCACAGAGGTTGCAAGCACGAGAGATAGGAGGAAGGTATCCTTTCAGGCCACCCCTTCATGGCATTTCCGCAGTTCCAACAGCAGAACTACCAGGTCAGGGCCGGGTAGAGCCACTTCAGCCTGACGCCAGCAGGGAGTCCAGCTCCCTTTCCAGTACCTCTCCCTGACTAGGAGGCTGCCTTCTCCTCTTCAGAGATGTCTGGCAGAGTTCAGTAGAAGATATCTGGGTAAAGGAGGTAGTATCGACAGGATGCAAGATAGACTTCAACGTCCTTCCGCGAGATCGTTTCTTTCTATCGCAACCAAAAGACGCTGCTAGGGCTCTAGTTTTTTCTGCGACAATCGACTCTCTCCTCAAAGCAGGAGTAATCGTCCCCGTTCCCGAGCAGGAACGTTTTGCCGGCTTTTATTCAAACCTGTTTGTGATACCAAAAAAGGATGGCTCAGTTCGTCCCATACTAGACCTCAAAAGGCTAAACAGATGGGTACCCTTACACCATTTCAGGATGGAATCGATTCGGTCGGTAATTACATCTATAGAGGATCAGGAATTCCTATGTTCCATAGACATCCAGGACGCCTACCTACACGTCCCCATTCTTTAGGGACATCAAAGTTTTCTGCGTTTTACTGTCTAAAAGCAGCATTTCCAGTTTGTGGCCCTGCAATTTGGAATGGCAACAGCCCCCAGAATTTTCACAAAGATTGTGGCAGCGATGGTAGCTATATTAAGAGTCAGAGGCGTAATATTGGTGCCATATCTCGACGATATTCTCGTCAAAGCGCCCTCCTTCGCTCAGGCCCAGGAAAATCTAGCGGTAGTTTTAAACACGCTGTCCCGGTTTGGTTGGATCATAAACAGGGAGAAATATCACCTAACGCCAACACAATGCCTAGAATTCTTAGGAATGGTAATCAACACCCGCCGCTCGAGGGTCTTTCTCCCAGAAAGAAAGTGGATTACCCTCCAGCAGGGAATTCGCTCTCTGTTGAAATGCCGGCGTCTATCCTTTCGCACTGCCATGAGAGTCCTGGGAAGGATGGTAACAGCTTCAGAGGTAATACCCTTTGCCCTGTTCCGTTCTAGGATACTACAGAAGAACATCCTCCTTTATTGGGACAGGTCCATCTCTTCGATGGATCGCTCCTTCCTCCCTTTCATTCAGACCAGGGAGTCCCCCAAGTGGTGGCTGGCCTCCCCCTCGTTCATCTTGGACGGGCTTTTTCCCCTGTCCACTGGCAGGTAGTAACTACTGATGCCAGTCCCCTGGGCTGGGGTGCGGTATTCCGTCACCTGACAGTCCAGGGATGATGGTCGAGGCAAGAATCCTCACTATCAATCAACATTCTAAAACTGAGGACGGTCTTCCTAGCACTTCTACATTGGGAAAGATACCTCAACAACCAGTCAGTACGGATTCAAACTGACAATGCCACGGCGGTGGCATACATCAATCACCAAGGGGGAACCAGAAGTTCCCGGGCACTGGCCGAGGTATCCAGAATCTTCAACTGGGCAGAAACCGCAATTCTGGCAATTTTGGCAGTTTTCATTCCCGGCACAGACAACACGGCCACCGACATCC
Organism: Dendrobates tinctorius; assembly: GCF_039654945.1. Taxonomy (NCBI): domain Eukaryota; kingdom Metazoa; phylum Chordata; class Amphibia; order Anura; family Dendrobatidae; genus Dendrobates; species Dendrobates tinctorius. The sequence goes on along the minus strand of NW_027361939.1, from coordinate 10,432,294 downwards.
TCAGTTGGGAGGGGCTCACGACAGGAGAAGGGTCTTTACACCAGGACGTGTTTCGTCGGATATGCCAGCTATGGGGGACTCCAGACGTGGACCTCCTGGCATCGCGACAGAACAGAAGGGTCCAACAGTTTGTCCCAAGATACCACAATCCTCTAGCAATAGGGGTCGACGCACTGGTCATTCCCTGGACACAGTTCAGACTCCCTTACCTGTTCCCTCCCCTTCCTCTCCTGCCCAGACTGCTAAAGAAGATCAAGGCGGAAGGGGTGCCGGTCATATTGATCACCCCGTACTGGCCCAGGAGGGCCTGGTTCGCAGAAATTATCAATCTTCTCGCAGTCACCCCCTGGAGACTCCCCGACAGACCAGATCTTCTGGCTCAGGAGCAGTTTTACCACCCGAATTCTCGGTTGCTCAATTGGACGGCATGGCCGTTGAAACCACAATACTGAGAGCAGCGGGATTTTCGGACTATTAATCCCGGAATTTTCGGACCATTTCGGAGTCATTAATACAATGATCCAGGCTAGGAAGCCATCCTCTTCCAGGGTCTATTATCGTGCCTGGAAGGCCTATTTTGGCTGGTGTGAGTCTAATCACATCACACCTATGCCTGCCATCTGTCCTAGCTTTTCTCTAGGCAGGTTTAGATGGCGGTCTGGCCCTAAGTTCCTTGAAAGGCCAGGTATCTGCTCTCTCTATTCTTTTTCAAAGAAATTTGGCCTCCCGCTTACAGGTTTGGAACTTTCTGCAAGGAGTGGCACATGCGGCCCCTCCTTACAGATCCCCTGTGAGTCCAGGGGATCTTAACTTGGTCTTGGAAGCCTTGACAGGTTCACCCTTCGAACCCCTCCAGGAAGCTCCCGTGTCTCTGTTGTCCTGGAAGGTGGTATTTCTCGTAGCCATCACCTCTATTAGGCAGGTTTCAGAATTAGCGGCATTGTCCTGTCGCCCTCCATTCCTAATTATGCACCAGGACAAGGTTGTTTTGCGACCTCCTCCTAACTTTCTTCTGAAGGTAGTATCGGCCTTCCACCTGAATGAGGATATAATCCTTCCGTCATTTTGTCCCGCTCCAACCCATCCTCTGGAGCGATCTTTGAATAAGCTAGACCTGGTCAGGGCGATAAGGGTCTATCTGGCCAGGACCTCTCCCTTCAGGAAGGCGGACTCGCTCTTGGTTACCCCCAATGGGGTGAGAAGAGGCCTACCGGCCTCTAAGGCAACAATTGCCCGCTGGATCAGAATAGCAATTCTAGAAGCCTACCGGGTGAAGGACAGGGTGTCCCCTGTTGGGATCAAGGCCCATTCAACCCAGGCGGTGGGCGCCTCATGAGAAGAATCTTGCAGGCGGCAGTGGTGAGTTCTCCAACCTGAAGGAAGTTTCTGTCTTTTCCCACCCCAGGGACTACTTTTGGATGTCCCACGGTTTCTGTGTCCCCCAATGAGACGAAAGAGAAAACAGGATTTTGGTTGCTTACCTTAAAATCTGTTTCTCAGAGTCTTCATTGGGGGGACACAGCACCTTCCCATGATTTTGTTATCTGTAATAATTATATGATTGGCTTACATGATAATGTCTCCTCCTACTGCTTTTTCACTAACTCATTGTCCTACAGCCTGTCGGAGGGGTGTATACTGCGGAGGCGGAGTTAACATTTTTTTCATGCATAATGTCAACCTCCTAGTGACAGCAGCATACGCCCACTGTTTCTGTGTCCCCCAAAGAAGACTCTGAGAAACAGATTTTACGGTAAGAAACCAAAATCCTGTTTTTCTACTCCTAAGAAAACAGGAATCGGTGTGGAACAGAGTAAAGGAACTCATGAAGGGACGAATGTCCATCAGGTCCACAATGCAGGTCTTGGGCCTGATGATGTCCTGTATCCCATGTGTCCGCTGGGCACAATTTCATTCAAGAACCTTGCAGAGGGAAATCCTGTCAGTCTGGGATCGACGTCGGTCCTCCCTCGATAAGAGAATATCTTTTTCCCCCATAGGAAAAAAGTCTGAGGAACCTGAAGGTGGGCGTTCCTTGAATCTCCTCCCCGGACATAGTAATTACCATGGATGCCAGCAAGTGGGGATGTGGAGCACACCTCGAAGGGACAATCCTCCAGGGAGAATGGCTGGCAGACACACAGTCCAGGTTTTCAAATTTCAGAGAGCACTATGCAGCATGGGAGGCCTTAAGACGGAACCAGCCTTGCCTAGAAGGCCAGCATGTAAAGATCCTATCGGACAACATGATGGCGGTATCCTTCCTACGCCACCAAGGAGGTCCAAGACATCGAATGCTTCAGGATCTGGCAAGTGTGATTTTCTCCTGGGCAGAGAAGACAGTCCTGTCAACAACAGCAGTACATCTCGAGGGGTCCCAAAGCGTGGCAGACTACATAAGCAGACGGGAGATCTGCGCAACAAATTGAGAATAAAACAAAGAAGTGTTCCAGTATCTGTGTCACCGCTGGGGCAGATCTCAGATAGATCTATTTGCGACTTACCCTCCTTGTGGAGTGTGTCACTGACTGCCTTCTGGATATCTGTCAAGTCAGCAGTCTTCCGCATGATAGTGGAGCTACTGAAACAGACTAAAGGGGGTTTTACACATAGCGATATCGCTATAACGTCACCGATTTTGTGACGTTATAGCGATATCGCTAGCAATATCGCTATGTGTGATACTTACCTCCGACCGGCTCCCCCGCTGGTTATCGCTGATCGCGCGAGAATGTCCGGCTCCATTTCTCGTCGTCAGCTTCCTGCTGGGGCTTCCTGCTTTGACGACGAGCGACGCGTGGAGGCGGGCGGGAGGACTTCAGGATCGCTGTGTGTGAAAGGTGAGTATCGTGCGCTGCGTCGCTGCTGCACCGCTGTGAGATCTTTCTGTGTGAAAGCTCACTAACGATCATTTAGCGATGCACCAGCGATCCTGACCGGGTCGGATCGCTGGTGCATCGCTAAATGTAAAAGGGCCTTTAGGGACCTTAATAAATGGTTAGGAAGCCTTTGCAGGTGTTTTTTTGTTAATAATTCTAATTTACTGAGATAATGACTTTTGGTTTTCATTGGCTGTAAGCCATTCATCATCAACATTAACAGAAATAATCACTTGAAATAGATCACTCTGTGTGTATTGCCTCTATATATGTGTTTCACTTTTTTGGATTGAAGAACTGAAATAAATTAACTTTTTGATGATATTCTAATTTTGTGAGAAGCACTTGTATAAGAAGCTCAGACCGCAAGTGATTGTTACACTGCAGCGCGTGTATGTTCCTATTTCTGTGTGTTTGTCTTGCGATTTTTCAGATGGGTTATCAAGCGTACCTGAAAAAGACGTGTGCACATACCCTTACAAAGTTTCCTCGAACGCCTTCACACAAAGTCATGTGTCTTAAATTGCTTTCAACCTTTCCAAGATAAAAAGAAAATAATTTCTTTGGCATTTCACGTCTTTGCATTGACATTACTATATCTTGGGGGTGCTTTTGGTAATGATTCATGCTGCATCTGCAATGTTTTCTTCATAGAGAGGCAAATCCCATCACATAAATTTCGACTAACGATTATCAGGATGCTTCCAAAAAGGAAACTATAAAGTATATTTATAGGGCATGGTGAAATCAAACCCTCCCGCGCACAAAAAACAGATCTGCATGTTATGTACCAGGGAGCCACAGCCTTATTTTAGATGGTACTTTTAAGTTCTTCAGTATTTCATAGTACGCATCTCCCTATAGCGTTAAGATTTTAGTTCATAGAGGTCCAATCGTGAAAGAGCACAGGTATTTTAAAATTTAGAAAAAATTGGTAATGAAAAATCTCTCTCCGATGTTTTTATATTTGTAAAATGCTGACTATCCAGTTTATCCTTATTTTGAGGTTTTTTTTAACAACCTCTTTGAAATGCACCGGCCCACATTTACTAATATCTAATAGTCCGGGCATTCTGGAGGTGCCCGGCGGCATGTAGTTTGTGACATGACGTATCTTGATAGGAGTCAGACTCCAAACGCTGAGCTTGTTTTAAATTATTAATTTGCAGTGAAAAAAAAATGGTATACGCCAATAATTAATTTTCCAAAATTACTGCTCAGCAATGCCCACATTTGAGGCAAAAAAAAAATAAAAAATTGAGCGTCTTGCACAGGGTCATTCATTTTTGCTGCCGACTTCTCCATCAGAATGATGACTTTACCTCCCCACAAACTCGTGGAGACTCGTGCGTCATACCTGCCAAAGTGACAGTTTATGAATGAACCTTTTAAGAAATCTGTCTTAAATAATAAAGATTTCATGCAGTTAAAGTGTCTGAAAAATATAAAAAAGAGGTTAAATGTTTACATGCTGTAAAATCTTCTATCAGTCTTATATAAAGTACACATAATCAGTACAAGGAAAACCACTCTGGGAATACTATATTAGCCTATAGATTAGAAGTACATAAAGACTTGTGCAAATATAATGCTAGAATAAAAAAAAAAAAAAATCACATTTGTATGTGAGCTAGAAATAGTAACAAAACCAGCTATTCACATGGTTAATAGGAGTATTAACAGCATAATACCAGGGAATGAGTCACTGTTTCTCCCTGCCCTGCTATATATAAATGTATAACCCCAAATTACGTGTAAGGAATAAACACCTCTGAACACCTAGTTACGTGTGAGGGATAGGCGTCTTCTGTTTGCAGCATGGCAGAGTGCACCGTTCAGGTCAGCGGCTTAACCATGCTGTAGGCCAAAGTGTCAATCTTCAGGAGCACACCACCCCCAGCAAGCGGCAGGCAGGGCCATGGTGTGCTCCTTGAGAAAAAACTCCTTTAATAGCTGTAGACAAAACTACAGAATATATAGATATTTAATGGGTTATTCTCAATGTAGCATTTCACAGCTCCCCTGACTCCCAGGTTAATGCTTACCGAGGAGGTGGTGTGCACCTGAAGTGCTGTCTTAAAGAAGCCCTCCTCCCATCAAATCTTTTATCTATGTATCTACTCTGTGGCTGGAGACAATGGGAGACCGCTGGAAGTAAGGCTTGGGATTCCCGCTGTGCAGTGACAGAAATCCGACGCCTAACACCATGCCTGGGTTCATTAAAAATGGGGCCCATCATATACTGGAGCATTCCAAACGGGGGACATCAGACACTGGAGCAGCATTTACGGGGCCCATTATACACTGGACCATTAGAAATGGGGCCCATTATATATGGAGCATTATTTGGGCCCATAAGATACTGGAGTATTCTAAATGGGGCAGATCAGACAATGGAGCAGCATCTATGGGGCACATTATACACTGGAGCATTAGAAATGGGGTCCATTATATATGGAGCATTATTAGGGCCTATCATACACTGGAGCATCGTCCATGGGGACCAACATATGCTGGAGCATTCCAAATGGGGGACATCAGACACTGGAGCAGCATTTACGGGGCCCATTATACACTGGATCATTCGAAATGGGGTCCATTATATATGGAGCATTATTTGGGCCCTTAAGACACTGGAGCATCATCCATGAGGCCCATCATATACTGGAGCATTCCAAATATGGGACATCAGACACTAGAGCAGCATTTACGGGGCTCATTATACACTGGAGTATTGTCCATGAGGACCATCATATACTGTAGCATTATGTGGAGCTCATCATATACTGTATGGAACATTATATGGGGCCAATTATTCTGTATGGAGAAATATATGGGGCTCATTACTCTGTATGGCGCACAATGTGGTGGCCATAATACTGTATGGAGTAATATACTGTCCGTTTTTTGAGCTATTGTACAGTTTACAATAGATCAGTCATGTCATGTAAGAAGTGAAGTATTTGTCATTGTACTATACCTATATTTCTGTGCCGTATCAGAGCATCATGAGTTGTGGTATGTGTTAAAGGGGCGCACTGACACTCTTTGACCCAGGGCACATGAAAACCTGGAGCCAGCCCCACTCCCCCACAACTTTAGCCAGTGTGTCCTGCATGTGAAGACTTCCGGGGCATAGAACGCGCTGGAAAATACTGGTGCTTGCACAGTAGCGATTTTATGCTTTGCTCACAGTTGGGCAAAGCATACTGCGCAGGCGCTGGGGGCCTTTACATTGCGCAAGCGCGGAAACAAACGGCGTCTGTGATATTCACAGTCGAAGATTACATGAAGCAAGCCGAGGAGGTGGGGGAAGGAGAATACCACTAAGCCACGCCCATCGGACCGGACCGCGACGATTTGCATGCATCCCCAACAAGCTAAAAAAGGTATTTATGCCTCAAAGGTGCGGGGTCGGGGGGAGTCAAAAGCCCTACTAGAATCCTTACGGGACGCACAATTTAGTGATGTTTACATGATATCACTAAATATGGGTGACAGATTCCCTTGAAGACTCCAGTACCTGCTGTTTGCTATTCTACAGACTTTGCGGTCCTCTTTCTTATTAGGTGAAACCCCATTTTAAAGGGGCTATCCAACTTTCCAGAAGTTTTTCCAGGATTTGTTTACAAGTGGCTGTAAAGATAATCTGCAGCGTTCCTGAGACAAGTACAACCAGTGCCAGCAAGCGTGGCACGTTACGACCAAGACCAAAGATTGTCCCGCACGGGCTCGCTTTCAAAGAAGTTACTTTAATTTCATTTTTTTTTAACATTTGAATTTTGAAAAAAGTAAAACGATGAAACATTTATACAGAGTTTTTGTCCATAATACGTCGTCACATTTCACTGTGAGTTTTCCCTAAATCAACAAATAGTGGGGAACTTGTCCTTTGTTGGGCACTTTTGGGGACCTCTGTTTTGCCCCTGTAATACTTTTGGGTGACTTGGGCAGGTGTCGGAGCCCATTGCGGTCCCCTTAGAGTCGGCTCTTAGCGCACACTGTATGCGGACACTGCGGTACTGTAGGGTGTGTGAAGGGCACATAAGGCTGCTCTTCATGTTCACTGCCACATTGCCAAACAACACCACATGTAGAGCTGCCGGACAGCAGTACCCTGTGGTATTTTCCAGCAGGAGGCCGGTACACGAGGAGTTGCCGGCACTTACACGGCCGGGACCGGCACGTTCTCTGCTCCTCTCATTGCCCAATGCCCTTGAGGACGGCTGTGCTCGGTGCTGGGGGAAGTCAGCTCATGAGTGACAGAACGTCTGTCCAATCAGCGAACAAGCCTGAGCGCTAGCCACCAATGGCTGCTGTGGTGGGCGTGGCCCCGGCCTCCCGTGTCTGGCGTGCTGCAGGCCGGCGCAGGCCGCTCTGTCCCGGGATGTGGCAGCAGGTCGTGCGCGGTGTGTCGGCGGGGATCGTGGGATGGCTCCGCACCCGCCTGCCTCCACTGTGCCAGTACGGGAGGGCACAGCAGCGCCACGGAGAGCGCAATGCCAGGGCTCTCATCCGGGGCCTGCGCCACAGGGGCAGGCCGGGGCGGACGGGCAGGCTGCTGGCGGCGCTCACCGGGGCCTTTCTATGGGAAGAGGAACGTGTGCGGGAGGAAGAGATCCTCAGGTGAGGGCGGGCACTGCACACTGACACTGTCTGACAGGAGGGTGACAGCCGGCCGTGCTGCGACCTGTAGTGCGCCCCCTGCACTCACTGCTGGGAGAAGCAGGATGCGGATCTCATCAATGGAAGCCAAATCTCCTGTGACTCCTGTATATGGGGGTCTTACAGTGGATCTGAACTCTCATATAGCATAGGTATACTCTCCCTCCCCGGCTTTTCACCGCTGCTCTGGTCTTGGCTGCAGCCAATCACTAAGATTAGCGGCCCTGCTGAAACTCAGTGATTGGCTGCAGCGGTGATGTGACACAGCCAAAACACTGATCAGAGGCGCTGGACGCCGGGGGTGAAGTTTCAACCCCATCGACCTGTTCCGCTGCCCCATAGGACCTTGGTCCCGCGGATGCCGCGCTCCTGTAGCCCTCGGCGCCGGTGTCTACCAGGAGAAGTATGAGTGCAGCTCCGGAGTGTTACACTTGGACGTGCCGTGCTAATGCCGCGCTGTCGTTCCTGCCCTCACCCCTTTATGGAGTTTGTACCCGTGTGCGCTGTACTTTGCCTTTTAGCCGGTGGCAGCTCTGAAGTTGCCCTTTGACAGGTCTGCTGGCCGTTCCCGTCCGCACGGGGACAGGCATGGAGGGCGGCTGCCATCTGTGCAGTCATTGGTGTCTTATTCTATGAATGGTGTCTCAGGCATCGGGCGCCGCTTATCTCCATGGCTCCATAACGGGGATGATGGGGCGGACAGCAGCTGCAGGACATTTGGTCTCTGCCCATGTCTGGATGAAATGATCACCGCTCGCCCAGTATTGCTCCATTAGACGCCTGGTGCTGACGTGTGTCCGTAATCTCACAGATACTGATTGTCCGCAGGCCGTCGGAGGAGATGAAGCGGATGCAGCTGGCGTGTCGTGTGTCTCCGGACCAGACCCCGGGATCTGATGACAGTGAAGAAGGCTGGGAGCTGGTGATGGCTAAGAAGGACTTTCGTCTCTGGAGGCGGCTGATCGAGGGCACGCACCTGTATCAGTACCGAGGTGAGGGGCGTCGCTTATCCCTGCTGCTGCGTAGTGGTGGACCGCTGCCATCTGTCCGCAGCAGCATGATTACTGAGCTGTAGGACCGTTTTAAGAAAATCTGTAAGTAACGGAGCCACTCCACTCCACTCGTATTTATAGGCAGGTGCTCAGCACATCTGTGGCTGCATGCAGAATAATCTGTGTCCGTGCTAGGTCCATACGTAAAATAAAGTACTTGAGGGCACGTGCCTAGGGCGGCAGGAAGAAGGGGCTGCACTCTAGTAGAAAGTGTCTTAATTTGCTGATTTCTTAGCTCAGACTGCTGTCACCAGATAATTGATTGTAAAATCGGGAGGAAGAGGCTGCAAGGCTTGGGGGTCCTTGGCTGGGACTTGGCTTGTAGCTCACAGTTGGATGTTGGAGTTAATCACTGAGCAGGTACGTGTCAAACATCAGCAGCCGATGGTCTTCGGAAGTGACGGCTGCCGTCTTGAAGTCTTTAAAGGGAACGTGTCAGCAGAAAAAAATGTGATTCATCTGCAGATGTGGGGTTATCCTCCAGGCTATTATACTGCCCGGTGCCTGCACTTAGCTGAACGCTGTGGAGAGAAAATGGACTTTATTCCCCCCCCATCAGTGCTTCGGTGTCAGTCACGGGGCGGTGGTGGCGCAGTCACCGCTGTGAGTCTAGAGAGCGGCAGCGGTAACTGCACCCCCAGGCGATGGCCAACACTGGCTCGCCATTAGGGCCTGCTGGTGCATTCTATAAAGGGTTATCCATGCAGTAGGGGATAATTCACTGCTTGCTGGGGATCTGACCACTAATGAATCTTCAATTTGGGGCTCTGGAGCCCTGTCCTGAATAGAGCTGAACGTTGAATGCATGGTCTATGGGTCCGATAGTGAATGGACTGAAACCCTGCAGCCAGGGATGAGGTGGACGGTCTCGGCCTCTTGGCTAGCTGACCGGTCTCTTCTTGCCTGCCTGCGTCCGTATAGCTGAGCCGCCAGCGTTTCTAGTTTTCCGTTGAGGGATTCCATTAGCTGAAAATGCCAGAGCAGCCCAGTCTATAAATGTACCTGGTGGTAATATCACCAAACCTCCGATGGAAACCTAAAAAAAAAAAGCTATGGGCTCGGTGCTGGTGCCGCAGCTGGGGAGATTACAGCCCTGGTCCAGGTGGACCCATGTGGCAATGAACCACTGAGCTGCTGTGGACCCCAAGAGGGATTGGATCAAAGCACTCATCTTTTATCTGCGATGCTTATGAGGGGAGTCGAGATGTGGCGGATTTATGGTGGTGGCGTCACACCGCAGATTACACCTGTGTGCATCATGCTGCAGATAGGCCGTATGTATAGGGGTGTCATCCATGGTGAAGCTACGGCATCTTGTGGATTTTACCTGCAATCACTGTGGCTGTGTAATAAGTTCGATGACTGAAATATTCCACTGCAGCTGGACTTACCAGAAGATCCATAAGATCTCAGACGTCCCATTGTTTTTTTGTCTTTTTTTCCCCCTTCTATGAACAAAAGGCAGGATTTCCATCAGTGTCCATCTTTGTTACCTGCTGGAGCTGAGCATAATGAGTTTCGCTGCTCTGTTTTGGTGCACAGTCCCTGTGGCAGCCGGACCAGGGAGTCTTCACTCCTGCCACCGGCATCCTTGAGCCCCATGATTTACGTTGAGGCTAGAAGGATTCTGGGCACAGGCGTAAGGACTGCCCTGGTCCGGCTGCCACGGAGGACTTTACTGGATGTCCGACAAGGGCAGAACAAATATTTTTGCTCAGTTCTACCATCGGTGTTTCATTCATTTTTCTGCTGTTGTACCCTGGACATCCAGAATTGTCAGAGGGCTGCCGTACAACACAGCGATACCTGTCCTAATAATAATCAATATCTCCTTTTTTCATCCTCGTCTCTTTTTAGTATATGTGGCTACTCAGCCGACATTTACGGCACAGATTAGGCCGGAGACATAGTGCCACTTATAGCGAGGTAATCCGATGTGAGGCACTGTGATTGTAATCCAGGGCTGGGCTCATCCCAAGAGCCAGAGCAGGTAAGGCTACATTCACATATGCCTGTGACACGTCCGTGTGCTGTCCGTTTTTTCTTGGGCAGCATACAGACCGTACACACATTGACCAATACAGACATCGGGTTTGTGCCTTCGGTCCGGATGATTATCTGTCACGAATCCCTGGTATGCTAAAGATAGGGTGCGCCGATCGCAGGCGCCGCCGTCCGCTAGGAGGCGGCGCTACAAGGAAGGGGCGGGCACGCCGGGCAGAGAGCCGGATCGGGGGCGGAGCTACCCCCGGCCGTGCGCGCGCTGAAAATGCGCTAGTGTGAAACCGGCCTAACACTGATAAAGCACTGCACGGTTGTGATGGGGAAGCTGCCATAGAAGTCACCGATAGCCCCCCTGGTGCGGTAGCGCTGAGCATCGCGGGCGGCGTCACATAGCTAAGGCCATCATGTAACTCCCACATGATCACGGCTGCTTCGTCAGAGTGCTCTGGATTGTTGGTTGGTCATGATGGGACGGACGTAGAAAAGTGTAGGACATGACCCAGTCTGTAATCTGCCCCCTACCTCATTGTACACGAGGCTCCTCTTGTGCTTCCCCTGTCTTCTGGATCATCCGCACTCATTACATCCAGTGTACAGTGGAAAATGACAAACACATCGCTTGGGTCACTGGTCTGTGTCTTGGATCGCAGCACACGCACTGACTGCCGGTCTCCTGACCCGAAGTCCACAGGCTCATTTATGCCCATGAGGCTGTCAAATTTTGGGTCAGGAGACCCAGGGTCGCTCCGTGCATCCTGATCCACGCTCAGACCATGGGTGTGTGAGTTTTGCTGCTTTTATGTGGCGGTTTTCTTCTTCGCCCGTATGGGCAGGACGCACGACCTAATATTTTTAGTGAACACGTTCAGCATCGGTAGTCATGGATTCGTACCTGCAGTTTGCGTCTTTCCATTTTATTAATAATCTTGGTGTTATTTTTTTTCCCCGCAGTGTTCGGCTCGTACCGGGATGTGACGCCTCGGCAGTTCTTTAATGTACAGGTAGGACGTCCTTCCTACGTGTCGTGTTCCTGGACACTTTCTGTGTTCTACAGCTCAGTGTCATATGTTGTTCCTCAGCTGGACACAGAGTATCGCAAGAAGTGGGACGCACTGGTCATTAAACTGGAAGTGGTCGAGAGAGATGTGCTCTCTGGATCTGAAGTCATTCACTGGGTCACTCATTTTCCTGTAAGTCCAACTAGTCTTTTATTTAAAGGAAATCCATCATCAGGTTTTTGCTATATAATCTGAGATCATCGTGATATAGGGAAAGAGACCCTGATTCCAGTGATGTCACTTGCTGGTCTGCGCAGGTGCTGTCGTTATGACACAATCCCTGTTTTTTCTGCTGTAGATGTAGCAGAGCTCAGAATTCTGAGCTCTGTATAACCCCGCCCACACCACTGATGGCAGCTTTCTGATAACCAGTGATGAGGTTGGGGTTACACAGAGAAGTTGACTGAGGCCGCTTGTCATGTAGTGATAATCTCCTGCTGATAAAACACTGATTAGGAAAAAAACAAACTACAGCACATAGCCTATTATCTGGCACATTTTTGTGATCAGGGTCTCTACATCATGCTGTTCTCAGATTACATTGCAGACATCTGCTGACAGATTCCCTGTAATATCTGTGGGTCGATCATCGGTTGTTCCGCCGGACCGTTAGTGATGATCAGTACTAGTGTTTTAATTTCTCTGCAGCACCCCCGGAGGGGAAATGAAGTATTACATGATGTCCATTGAAACTATAAAAACTTTTGTGTTTATATGAAATGGAGAAAATAGACCTAAGTTTTCTTCTCTACCCAGTTTTTCTGAGACCCCTACTTTAGCGGGTCTTGGTGAAGAAGCAGAGAATAGAGGACCATACATGCTGCCGGAGCACAAATAGGAGACGCAGGGTTCTTGTTCTTCCAGCAGTTGGGACCCCATCACAACAGCATATTTTATAAGACTAAACATCAGAGTAATCGCTGCTAATTAGGAAAAATATTCCGCTGTACTCCCTAAAGAAACTAAAGCTAAAACAGCAGATTGGATTAAGCTTCTGGTAATCGTGTTACGTGAGCTCTGGACAGGTCTACACGGTAATGAAAGCTTCTCATGTCATTGGTCACTAAGTACTGACAGCTAAAGATCTCCAGAGCACTATACATAGATATATGGGGGGATTCCGGCAGTGGAGCCACAGTAAGCCATGCCGCTACACCGGGCACAGCTTTCATTACACTGGGGTTTGTTCCTCTCTGCCACCTCCACCTTTTTTTACATGTTTGTTTTCCCCTCTCTACAGTATCCCATGTATTCCCGGGATTATGTCTACGTCAGGAAGTATCATGTTGACCAGGAGAACAACCTCATGGTTTTGGTTTCTCGGTAATTATATCATTATTGCATTTGTCATCATTAATACTGAGAATGCGTTTAAAGGGTAGTCCTGCAATAATCATGTTCATTCCTTTTTCTGCACCGTTTTTCACACTAGGGGACAGTGGCACGGGCTGTGCGCCTGTGGGGGCGGTGGCGCGGCCCGTGGGGGCGGTGGCGCGGCCTGTGCACCTGTGGGGCAGAGGGGGGATGTGGCTCGCCCTGTGCTTCGGGGGGGCTCTTCATCAGGCAGAACTTAATTAAATGGAACGTGTATTCCTACCTGCAGCAGCTAATCCAAACCATATAATTTGTTTCCTTTTATAAAGTTTATGTAAAGCAGTAAATCGCACCAACCCTATTTTTCTTGCCGCACCATATGATGCCCCGCACAGCCCCTCATTCAGTGTGATGTCCTCACAGTTTCTCACAATGTACTATTAATTAAAAAAAGAATTAACGCTACTTGCCTAATCCTGTCCCACTGCTGCTCACGTCTGTGAAGCGTACGGAGGCACGGCTGGTGCAGTGTAGTGACTTCCTCGTGCCTACTGCGCTCAGGCACACAGACCCAATGGTGGGAGAGGAAGCTGACGGCTCCCTGCTCCATTATTGGTTTTCCCAGTATATGGATCCCAATGATGCAGATACTGGTGAAACTGAGACGTTGGGCCGGGGGCGGCCACATGGTGCGAGGCCCTGGTGTATCCAGCCCTTTGGCTGTGTCAGTCTGTGGGCCGTCCAAGAACAACCAAAGAGCCATACGTGGGCCACACTTTGCCCATACAACCCAATATAATTGTGATGGTGAATAGTTGTTTGTTGATGTTTCTACGTTATGTACTTCGTTAGAGAAAGCAAATGAAGGTATCCAGCCGTTGGATATAAAACAACTAATTTATTAGAACATCTTAAAGGGTTCCAGGTACATTAAAAATATTACATTAACTCCCGCGTTTCAGATTCTGCACTTTGTTGCTTTGTCTGCAGATTGCGTGTTACCTTTGTTGCCTTGTCTGCAGATTGCGTGTTACCTTTGTTGCCTTGTCTGCAGATTGCGTGTTTCCTTTGTTGCCTTGTCTGCAGATTGCGTGTTACCTTTGTTACCTTGTCTGCAGATTGCGTGTTACCTTGTCTGCAGATTGCGTGTTACCTTGTCTGCAGATTGCGTGTTACCTTGTCTGCAGATTGCGTGTTACCTTGTCTGCAGATTGCGTGTTACCTTGTCTGCAGATTGCGTGTTACCTTGTCTGCAGATTGCGTGTTACCTTGTCTGCAGATTGCGTGTTTCCTTGTCTGCAGATTGCGTGTTTCCTTTGTTGCCTTGTCTGCAGATTGCGTGTTGCCTTGTCTGCAGATTGCGTGTTGCCTTGTCTGCAGATTGCGTGTTACCTTTGTTGCCTTGTCTGCAGATTGCGTGTTAACTTTGTTGCCTTAAGTATAGGAGTAACCCCGGCACACTAATAACATGAAAGTAAAGTCTTCTCAACTACAGTCTTTAATTGTTGTGATTTTATTGATTGTGAAAAAAAGGGTGGTGTTACAATCCAAAAAAGGGTGGTGTTACAATCCAACGTTTCAGCTCTACTTCTCGAGCTTTCATCAGGGATATGACTACAATATATACAATAAAAGAACAAAAATCAATAAATAAACTTTATAAAGTATTATAAAACCAAAAATCTAGTGATAGGTGATACATAAGGTGGGGACAGTGTCATACATCCTTTGTGAAGGTGTGTATGGATCTATAATGATGTGAGGCCAGTGAGTATGTATTGTGGTGTGATACGGTGAACATGTGAGAGGTTGAACAGAGGAATAGAGTGAAGGTGTAAGGAGTTGAAAAGCATGAATGTGTAGGTAGCATTAGGGGACAGTGAAGTGGAGTGGGAATAAAAGTGAGGTCATCTAAGGAGGCAGTATGTAAGGGGTGCTCTTGGAAATGTTAAGGCATAAGGTATAAATACCTAGATCCTTGGTTTTGAGGTGCGTGTTACCTTTGTTGCCTTGTCTGCAGATTGCGTGTTACCTTTGTTACCTTGTCTGCAGATTGCGTGTTACCTTGTCTGCAGATTGCGTGTTACCTTGTCTGCAGATTGCGTGTTACCTTTGTTGCCTTGTCTGCAGATTGCGTGTTAAGGTCCTTTTACATTTAGCGATGCACCAGCGATCCGACCCGGTCAGGATCGCTGGTGCATCGCTAAATGATCGCTAGTGAGCTTCCACACAGGAAGATCTCACAGCAATGAAGCAGCGAAGCAGCGGACGATACTCACCTTTCACACACAGCGATCCAGACGTCCTCCCGCCCGCGTCCAGCATCGCTCGTCTCACACAGCAGGAAGCGCCCAACGAGAAATGGAGCCTCCCGATCTCGCGCGATCAGCGATGGACAGCGGGGGAGCCGGTCGGAGGTAAGTATCACACACAACAATATCGCTATAACGTCATAAAATCATTGACGTTTTAGCGATATTGCTAGCGATATCGCTATGTGTAAAACCCCCTTTACCTTTGTTGCCTTGTCTGCAGATTGCGTGTTACCTTTGTTGCCTTGCCTCAGATTGCTTATCTGACACATGAGATAAGACTCTGGAGGAGAGTTTTCCCGCTTTTCAAGCTCTAACCCATTTTGCACCTGCAGTTGATGTTCTCTTGGACTTTACGTACCCAGTCACTCTTTGTTCTTTGATCTTTTTTTTGTTCTCCTCTTTCAGCTATTACCTGTCACAGAATATGCAAAACTCGGTGCGCTAGATCTGCTAAAACTAATAGATCTGCTGAATCTAATTTGTAGACCAGACACATTTTTAAAAAAGCAAAGTTATCAGCGGTTGCTGCTGTTTGATACACATGTTGCACTTTCGCACTGTCTTCTTGGACTTTACACCTCTTATTATTTTCTTGCTTTCCTCCAGAATTTTGCTCCGCGCCTTTCACTCTACGCCATGCCCTTTCATGATAATCCCGCGTAGAGTCAATAAAGCGCTCTCTGACGTGTCCGACACCGTCTTATCTTCCCTGGAAACAAGAATCGGGGGCTGAATTTCCCACCTTACCTGATCCTTTTCTCCAGACATGGAGGCCGCACACACATCAGATGATCGGCTGGGGTTGCCGTAAATACGTAGTTAGAGCGCTGTGATTTGTGCTGTCCGTGGTTCAGGCAGCATGAATCTGATCACAGGTTCCCTTTAAAGGGGTATTCCCATCTCCAAGATCCTATCCCCAATATGTAGTAGGCATAATAATAATAATATTAGGAAATGCTTTTAATGAGAATAATCGTATAGTTCTCCTGATAACCTATGTCGCTTACCCCATGTTTAGGGCATTGCAGTAGCTTAGGTATCCATGGTTATAACAGCTAGCAACTAACTGTCACTGTATGAGTGGTTGGAACCATGGATACCTAAGCTGCAATGCCCTGAACATGTGGTAAGTCACCTAGGTTATCAGGAGAACTATACTGCTATTTTAATTGGAGGTATTTGCTAATATTATTACACCTATTTCATATTGGAATCGGATCTTGGAGATGTGACTACCCCTTTAAGCTCTTTCTGATACAATCTCCCAGTGGCTGGTGCTCCTCAGTTATAGTATCAAGGCTATGGCAGGCCAGGAGTACACTGTGTAGTCTGCCGGGCAAGCCTGTATTTGTGCCTTATGTGACAATTGGGCCGTGCTCGTGGTGGCAACATTGGCTCATACAAGTATACAATTTATGTATATGGAAATGAAGGGTCAGAAAACGGCAGCAGAGCGAGATCGCCCCCTACTGACCCTTCTGCTGGCACTAAGCAGCTTTTTGGCATGGAGAACAGGTTACATTGGGTAACCTAATGCTTCATCGGCTTCCTGACGGATTTGCTTTAAAAAGCGGACATCATCCCAGGAAGAGCACCTGTCCCCCTCCCCCATGTGGTGTGTAAACTACTGCTTCTGTGCACCCTGCCGCTCTCTGTTTTCTTCCCTGCAGCTGATCACGTCTATCCCGTGCCTGTATGTATGGCTTCAGACTCTGAGGCCAGTGATTGAGTAGATGGCACAAGTTCAACTGAGTGGAAAAAAAACCGAGTCCAAAATCGCCGTTCTTATCTTAAATGAGGCTCAAAGCAGTATTCCTATCTCCAAGGTCCGATCCCAGTATCTATAGGATGTAATAATAATATTGGCAAATACTTCCAAATATTAGCTTAGTTCTTCTGATTAGCTATGTCACTCTATGTGCACAGCATTGCAACAGCTTGGATCTCCATGGTTATGATCGCTAACTGCCACTGAGTGGTCATAACCATGGATACCTAAGGTACTGCAATGCCCTGCACACGGGGTAAGCGACATAGCTCATCAGAAGAACTGCTACAATTCTAATTGGAGGTATTTGCTATTATTATTCCACCCACTATATATTGGGATAGGATCTTGGGAATACCTCTCAATAGCAGGCACAGACCATGGCCAAAAGGGGCTACATTTTGAGGTCAGATATGTATAAATCAACCTTTTTCTGCTGTAATACAACCTCTTTTCAAATTTTTGCTTTAATCCCACAGGGCGGTGGAACATCCCGAGGTGCCAGAATCCCCTAACTATGTACGAGTCCGTAATTATCAGTCGCAGATGGTGATCAGGCCGCACACCACCTTTGATGAGGTACGTCTGCTTAAGACCCCATATGTCTCTGCATGACACAGGGGGCGTACAGGAGCACAGCAGGGCCTCATAGAAGTGTGTTTGCCACACTACAGCTCTACAAAGGGGCATTTGGATGTTGTAAGGTGCTATAATATACTCCTGTGCATGAGCCCTTAAGGGATATTGACACTGGTTGTGGCATTTTTTTTTCTTAGTGCATGTATTTTTTGGATAATATAATAATAATTTTTGCAATAGGGTTTCTTAAAAAAGACTGGTTTGACCTCTGCAGCCTCTATCTATTTCTGTACATAGCCCAATGAGTTAACAGTGAATATATCAGTAAGCTCCTCTGATGGCAGAGTCTGTAATCCTTATCTTTATTTTCCTAAATTGTCTCTTGGAAAGTTGAAAGGTAACAACGACCGACCCTGGAATCAAGCGAGCTCATTCTGCAGGTTGCTGTGTACTGTGATACATAGAGGCTGTAGAAGCTGAATGGCAGCAGATTTTTGTCCCTAGCCTGGACAACCCCTTTAATGAATCCCTATTGCCAAAAATATATGCATCAGCGTTATAAAAGTAAGTCCGTAACCCTTTAAGGTTAGCCACATGTGTATGTTCAGTAATTTAAAGGGAATTGGGAAGTGCTGCGATCACACCCAGAGCACTTAAAGGGGTATTCCCATCTCCAGGATCCTATCCCAATATATAATATTAGCATATAATTCCAATTTGAAATGTAGTATAGTTTTTCTAATTCGCTATGTCTTTACTCATGTGCAGGCATTGTAGGACGTTAGGTATCCATGGTTACGACCACTAGCGATTAGCTAACTCTCACTATGTCAGTGGTCATAACCATAGATACCTAAGGTCCTACAATGCCTACACTTGAGGAAATAGACAAAGCTAATCAGAAAAACTATACTTTGTTTCTAATTGGAGGTACTGTATTTGCTAATATTATTATTACCACTAGTGCATATTGGGATAGGATCTTGGAGATGGGAATACCCCTTTTAATTCTCATTTGCATATTGATTGAAACAGCAGTTTTTCAGTCAGGGAGCAACAGAAAACCATAAGTTTGTGTGCCCTAGGTAAAAAGAGCAAAATAACCTGGAGGGTTGTCATTAAACTGAATCTGTCACCACCTAATCTGAGAGCAGCATAATTCAGAGACCCTGATTCCAGCAAGGTGTTACTGGGCTGCTTGCTGCCGTTTTGATAATCTCCTGCTGACAAAATAGTGATTTTATCACTGATTGGCAGCTTTCTGCCTATGCAAAGTGCACACAGCTGTCAATCAGTGGTGTGGGTGGGTTTTACAGAGCTCAGCATTCAGAGAACTGGCAAAGCTCCAGCAGAGAAAACAGAGATTTTATCAAACCTGCAGCAAGCAGTCCAGTAAGTGACACATTACTGGAATCTGGGTCTCTCTAATGGAGTAACAAAAACCTGATTTTAAGAGTAGGATACATTGCTGTTTGTAGTTTGCTCAGGCTTTATTACAGATCTGGGGCCCATATTGCATCTTATGTGCGTCTCATTTATTCTAACCCGTGGGGATGTTTCCCGTGAGCTTCTGTGTGAACGAGCCCTTGTACACAGCTTTGGAAGGAATCTTTCGCTAACTGTGCCCTCTCCTCTTCAGAATGGCTTTGATTACCTGCTGGTTTACAGCGACAACCCGCAGACCGTGTTTCCTCGCTACTGTGTGAATTGGATGGTTTCCAGCGGTAAGTTTATTACAGGTTAACATCTCGGCGGGTGTAGAAATGGCGTCGTACGATCACCTCCCATCACACAATGAGATATAATTGCCAGTTACTGCCTCTACATAACCATTCAGTATTGAATGGGGTACAGTATTCTCCGAAAGTGTCACATGGTCACATCTCCTGCTAATCTCTCATCTGAACATGGATGCTGGGATGGTTGAAATTTCCTTGGCGGTGTACAACTGCGGGGGTCAATACCACCTATTTTTAATTCACTAGGGTAGAATAAAAGTAATAAATGTATTTCTAGTATTTCTCTGCAGCAGTATTTCTCTTATTTTTCGGACTATAAGACGCAGCGGACCATAAGATGCACCCCAAATTTTCAGAAGGGAAATAGGGAAAAAAAATAATGTGTCAAAAGGGGGTCCGTCTTACATTCTGAATTCAGCTTACCAGTGAAGGTGGTCCAGGCTGGGTGGGTGGCCTTCGGGAAATCCCAGGCTGGTGCAGTGGTGGTGCTCTCTATTGCAGGTGGTGCTCTGTGCGGGGTGGCTGTGCTCTGTGGGGCGGCGGGGCTATGTGGTGTGGCGGCAGTGGCTCTCTGTGCTGCGTGGGGGGCTCCGCCGGCATTTTGTCAAAGCCCGAAAGCCCCCGCAGCTCTGTTGCCACACCACAGAGCCCCGACACCACCGCACCACAGAGCACAGCTATCGCCGCACCAGCCTGGGAACAGAGGCTGCATTAGGACCGCCGCCACATGATTTGTAAGTATATTGCGACCATAAAACGCACCCCCATTTTCCCCCAAAAATTTTTTGGGAAAAAAGTGCGTCTTATGGTCCTAAAAATACGGTATATGCTTTTTATATACACAACACCACTGCATGCGCAAACACAGCTGTGCTGTATATACACACACAACTCTGCTTGATGAACACACAGACAGTGGCTTGCAAAGTATTCATCCGCTTGGCATTTTAACTATTTTGTTACATTACAACCTGTGTTTAAATATCTTTGTAATCCGATTTGTGTGTGATACATCAGCACTGAATAGTCTAAGTTGGTGAAGTGAGAAAAATATAGTAATTAATTGGCTCCAAACCAACACAGCTCATCATCCCAAGATCAACAATGCAGAACAGCTGCACTAAAAATAGGCTGAACTAGATGGACATAAGGTCTTCCTTCAGCCTTCAAAACTATGTTACCTTCCCCACAGTGAAACATGGTGGTGGCAGTATCACTGTGTGGGGATGTTTTTCGGCAGCAGGGACGTGGAAAATGGTCCAAGTCGAGGGGAAGATGGATAGTGCAAAATACAGGGATATTCTTGAGCAAAACTTGTTTCAGACTCAGTGATTTGACAGTGTGATGGAGGTTCACCTTCCAACAAGACATTGACCCAAAGCATCCTGCTAAAGCAACACTTTAGTAAGTTTAAGGGAAACATGTAAATGTTTTGGAGTGGCCTAGTCAAAGTCCAGATATTAAAGTGATAAGCACTGCTAGGACAACTCCTTCTTGATCTAAATGTTTGGCCCCAATAAAAAAAAGTCTATACCTCCCGTGTTGGCACCTTTCCAGCGATGTTGGCACTTGCTGTCCTGGGTCTCTCGTGCAGTTTTTATGACACGTGACCCCGGCGCCCAATCAGCGCCGGATTCACTGTCTCCACATTCATACTAATTGAACAGCAAGGGGAAGTCCGTCCTGTGGCTGATCTGACTTACTCTTCATGTTCAATTCGTATGGAGGTGGAGACATCGACGCCAGCGCTGATTGGGCGCCGGGGTCACGTGTCATAATGACCACATGAGAGCCCCGGAAACACGAGAGCCGTCACGGGAGGTGAATATAGGCATTTTTATTTTATTGGCGCCAAACATTTAGATCAAGAAGGGGTTGCCTTAGTAGTGGACAACCCCTTTAAACCAGTTGAGATTCTGAGGTCAGACTTGAAGATTGCTGTTCGCCAGAGGAAACCATTTAACTTGAAGGAGTTGGAGCAGTTTTGCCTTGAGGAACAGGCAAAAATCCCAGGGGCAAGATGTGGAAAGCTCATAGAGACTTATCCAAAGCAACTTTCAGCTGTAATTGCCGAAAAAGGAGGCTCCACATAGTACTGACTTTAGGGGAGCAAATAGTTATACACTCTGAAGTTTTCAGTTATTTTGTCCCATTTGTTGTTTGCTTCACAAAGAAAAGAAAACCGAATGTTCAAAGTTTGTAGGCGTGTTCTTTACATGAACTGATGCACCCCCCCCCCCCCCAAAAAAAAAAAAAAAAAAGTGAAATTTCAGCTTGTGAGGTAGCAAAGCGTGAAAAAGGCAAAAGAGTGAATACTTCGCAAGCCACTGTATACATTGCCACATTTTGAAGTTCCTTTCAGGAATGGGACTGATCATATGACTTTGAAAAGTCCTTCAGCTACTTGGTAATTTGCAGTATCATTGCAAGTCCCGGTAGCTTCCTCTCCTGCCCTACACGGATCAAACAGATTAGTGTCTGGCAAGAGGAGAAAGCAGCCTTCAGTAATCAGAAGGACGTTGTCAACGTTATCCACGATCAGATGGAGCTGCCTCCGGACTGTTAAGAAGCACACTTTTTAGCGAGATTGTTTTTCTTTCTACACGTTATGTCTTATAGTCCAAAAAATATGCTAACTCCCACAACATAGAACATGGTATAAGGAATAATACTTTCCAAAACATCATATGTCATGTGTGTGTGTTTTCAAAATTGTATAGTTTGTAATAAAAATTTACCCCAATTAACCCGAATTGTGCCACTGTGGTTACAGGTCAAGCATGCTCAAATTTTTCCTGTGTATTCATTGTGTGCACTGCAAGGCTATACCACTGTACAAATGCACTTGCTCTTTGCTGACACTAGAGGGCGAGCTTGAGCAATACTGTTTTGGCATAAGACACTGCATGCTTCTGCCGCTGTTCACACATACAGGATGATTGTACCCAGCATGAGCGATCTTTCTCAATTCCTTCATAGGCCTGTTTCACACTTCCGTTTGTCACCATCAGTCAAAATCCGCCGTTTTGCAAAAAAAAACGGATACGCCATTTCCCTTTTGCGGATCCGTTTTTTCCCCATTGACTTGCAATGTGGGCGGATTTTGACTGATGATCGTCCGTTGCGTCCGTGTTTGTGCAGATCTGCGAGAATTTTGGCGTCCGCCGAGATCACCGAACGGAGCCTGTAACGTTTTTCTTGCTTCACGGATCCGCATTTTCCCTTTTTAACCCTGAATCTTCTCTGGCTGCTGGAAGAAAATTCTCTCTCTCGTCACTCCGCCTGCGGATCCGTTTTCCGCTATTTTGACAGATTTACACTGACAGTAAAAACCGAAATATGACACAAGCCATACACAGGAGTGCTCGCCCTGCCGCACCTGTGCTCTCTATGATAGAGCCGCTGACAGCCGTCTCTGGCGGTGTCTTATCTCACTGAAAATAAAATGATCTGAAGTCAGCCAATGAGTTCAGCCGACGTTAGTTTGTGTTAATGCGTAGTTACAGTGGCTGTTCATCAGGAACTGACATTGATAGGAACACTCGTTTTTGATAATTGGCCGGTGAAAACAGACTTAAAATCACCTGATGATCAAGCAAAACGCTTGTTGGTCAGGTGTTTTGTTTATTACTAACTACGTAGGTTAATAATCTTCCTTGTACTGTGATCGAAAGCCCCAGTCCCTCTTCATGTCACAACTAACAAATCAGACCCAGTGTCCTTAAACACCGTATTAAACAGTGAAAGTATCCATCATTACTTCATACATGTGTACATTAAGCCATGTGTAAAGAACAAATAAATCCCACAAGACAATACAAAGAACAAAAAACCTATAGAAACCACAGCAGAAAACCCAGTCCTGCTTATATACAATATACTCTCCACAGTACAAGGGATAAAACAGAGTAGAATCAGCAGCATTACAATTCCCAATGCTTCAGACTAATAGTTCTACATAATTATTCATTAATTACCTTTTAGACAGACAGTGCAAATCAGAAATAGGGCTGATTGCACAAAGCACCCCAACATGTGTTTTGCCTCTTTGTCATAAATTACTTTCGCACTCTGTGTCCAGTGGGCGGGTCCCTTAGCGCTTGGTGTCCGGTGGGTGGGTCCCTTAGTGCTTGGTGTCTGTCGGGCGGGTCCCTTGGCGCGCTGTGTCCGTCGGGCGGGTCCCTTGGCGCGCTGTGTCCGTCGGGCGGGTCCCTTGGCGCGCTGTGTCCGTCGGGCGGGTCCCATGGGGCGCTCTGTCCGGCGGGCGGGTCAATTGGCGCGCTGTGTCCGTCGGGCGGGTCCCTTGGCGCGCTGTGTCCGTCGGGCGGGTCCCTTGGCGCGCTGTGTCCGTCGGGCGGGTCCCTTGGCGCGCTGTGTCCGTCGGGCGGGTCCCTTGGCGCGCTGTGTCCGGCGGGCGGGTCCCTTGGCGCGCTGTGTCCGTCGGGCGGGTCCCATGGGGCGCTCTGTCCGGCGGGCGGGTCCCTTGGCACGCCGTGACATGAGCTCACTGCATTGACTGCTCCTCATCCTCTTTTCTTTGCTCTTGAGTGATACCTCTAGCATCCATAAGTGCCATCATTCGGAGGGAGGTGTATGGGAGCATTCACTGCAGAGGGCCGTGGACACTGTATATGAGGAGGCCACCAACAAGACACTTGCAATCACAGCACACGAGGGAGTATACCATTCCTCAGATACATAATTAGTATGGTCATCGATTACATTTAATATACTTACACCCCTCTCTCCCTTGAGCGGTTTTGGGGAGGGGATGGTGATAGACTTGAACGCTCTGTTTTCTTCTCCAGGGATGCCAGATTTTCTCGAGAAGCTACACCTAGCAACACTCCGAGCCAGAAACATGGAGATCAAAGTGAGAGACTACATATCCTCCCGACCTCAGGACTGCGGCACTGAAGCTAGAGCCAGTCCAGAGCGAAAACCTGCAGCAGCACACACCGCCCCGCAGATGGACTATGCATAACGGGCGAGCCTATGCCCTGCCTTACCTCCGCAAGCTAGACTTGGAGACCACAGCTGCTGGCCAATGTGAGGCATCATGCCAACTAAGCAGCAGCATCTCAACCGGGTATTACTGCCAAGCAAAAATGAAACTAATATCCCTGCAAGGCCGTCTGTGCCTTTTTACAACATCTCCAGATGCCCTGCTTGTGTCAGGCACTGCCTCCACCGCTGCAGGGTAATGTTACATGGACAACTGCAAGGAGCCGTGAATGTGGGCATCGCCAACAGGAATGAAAACTCATTTGTGTCTGCAGTGAAGTGTCGTTTTCAACATTGGTTTCTGATACTTCCCTGTAAGAACATGGTAGCTTTCTACAATATTATTTAGGGATCAGTTGCATGGAAGATAGAAGCATTTTGGCATAAAACAATGATTTTTTTTTTTTGTTTCCTGTTTTGGCCTGGGCTGTTATACTGGATCACAAGAATCGGTGATGGATTTATGGTAAAACTGACTTTTGAGAAGTTTGACTTCTGATTTGGCTTTGTACCCTAGAAAAGTGTCTACTTGCCCATCCCTTGTTCATATGAAGGAATCTCCCCAGGAGCTTATCTGTCCGCACTTCATAGTCGTTCTTCAACTTGTTAGGGATAATAATTCAGAGATAATAATATCCTGGATCTACGCCAAACACAAAATGTTGAATGCTGACCATTTCCACATTGCAATGATTGATGTTGCACCCCCAATAACCTGTCGGAAAGTGTGCGAGCTTGCGGCGTCATCAGCTCTGATCAGCTCTTGATGCAGAAATGAGCGGCATAAAAACAATCCCTTAAGTGCTATAGATAAGGGTTCCTCTACTCAAGTCCTCATGTAACCCACCAGATCAGATGGTGACAAACTCCCATGGCCATTCCTAATGTGATAACCTTACTTTTGTAATCTGTTTAATAGGATATTCTGGCAACATGACTTGTTAGCGGGTGCTTGAGTTAAAAGGGTTCTCCAAGAATGTGATAAAATGACCACGTCACTTGACTAGGACGGGCTACCGTTTTAATTATGTGTCAGAATGGACTGCTGGCACAAGAAACATGGCTCCCGAGACCTGTGTCTCAACTGACAGAGGAGCTGTATCATAAGCAAATCTGAGGAGAAGGGCCATGACAGGTAAAGAAGTAAATCTTTTTGGTTGACTGAGCACACAGGATTCTTTTTCTCCTGCCTCAGTCTTCTGTTGAGGAGAAGATGTATTTCTCTTCCTATCACATCCATTCACTGGCCACTTAAAATGTGTGTGCTTACGATACAGCTCTTAAGTCATTGGAGACAGAGGTCTTGGAGCTGCGTTTCTTCAGAATGTAGCTCGTTCTGAAACGTGACTAGGACTGGTTTCCGTTTTAATTCCGTTCCAAGGGCCATTTTATTGCATTCTTGGAAACCCTCTTTAAAGATTACGGCTGTAGATTACCCAAAGAGCTAAGTTTCTTATTTATGTGCAGATCATTCGGAAACTCCTACATGATTTCTAATGTCTTCTCTGATTCTTTGTACCAGGTGGGGATTTATATATGGTTTCTACGTCGTGACTGTTCATGTAGCAAAACAGTGCAGGTCTACACGTGTGCATGGATGACCTTTGTTGCCTACAGCAAGTTCAGGCAGAACAAAAAGCAGAATGTACTTTTTTTTTTCTGGACTCTTTGTTGAATGGGACATTGAACCCACAACCTGTCTCGCCTACACTTTCTATGCATTGTATTGCCTATAGCCATTGCGTCCTGGAGTATCTTCCAGTCGGGTTACTGACAAGGAGTCCATAAATGTCTTTGTTGGTATCTCCAGTTCTGCGGAGCTCGGTACTATTACATGTATTCCCGCTCTGCTTACTTCTACATGAGAGTTTGGCATAGCCAGAGACATCACATCTGGTAATGGCTGCCAGACGGAAAAGGAAGCATGCACAATACATGCTGACCACGTACGCGACCCCTTAGGTTGGGACTCCCAAGGTGGAAGTGAACAGAGCCGCGATACCCCTTAAAGGAATTTAGCTCTGCTAAACTTAGATCACTCGTTTCATGGCGATGTAGGGTTGGTTCATTGGGTGTCCATGTGTTCCAGATCTATAACATCGATGCTGAAATATGACCTATGAAAGTCCTCTGAAACCAGCCAAGGGTGGCAGAAGCATGGTGCTCACCATAAAGTGATGGCAGTGTTCTTGGGGCAGAGGTCATTTCCAGAGGGGGGGGCACTTGCGTTCATCACAAACATGACTGAAGGCAATTTTTCATGGTTGAATGTTGGTCATTATTTTATATCTGTTTTTATGAGCCAAAGCCAGGAGGGGAACTCGCCCGGGGCATGTAAAACGAGAACCTTTGCACATTAGCTGGTTTTGGACCCACTCCTGATACAAAATGCTACTTGTGAAAGTGGCCTGAATCATAGCTGAGGCTGCCATACAAAAGGGCTTTTTTTTTTTTCTATGTCTTATCCCCCACCTGTGCATTTTTATACATGTGGGTAAATCCTTACACGGCACTTATGTCTCATGCACAAAACTAATAACGGGGGAGGCGGGTTACCCCTACACGATGAGAGCGGCACCTTCCGACGCTTTGTAATAGCCTCGTTTGTAGCTGTGGAGGTGTTGCTCCCTACGGGAGAACCTGCCTAGATGTTAAGATCACTCCAATACTGAAGAATTTCTCCTGAATCTCTACTGAAAGTTGGTACTTTTAAAAGTCAAAGTTTTCAGGAAACAGGGGAACATCATTTTAATGCAATGAATAAAACATTTTTACTTTAAAGGTGCAATTTCCTTCCCCCAAAAAGCATTTTGCAAGAACACAATAAACAGCCATTTAAAATCACAGCACTTACAATCAGGCTTTTAGCTCTCCGTCTCTTAGTTCAGCATTGTTAAATGTGCATTACCAGGTAGGTAAGCCAATTACTTCCTACATAGCCAGTAATAAATTGTAAAGGACCAACTTACTGGAAAATGCATTTGTGTGAGCGGATATGGAATGAGTTAAGTATTCTCTGTCACGGGCTGCGGAGTTGTCGGAGCATGCTCCCTGGGACTTTTAGTCCCACAGGCTTGCATACATAGAGGGTTAATACAGGGTTGTTGGGTCTTTTTCCAGTGCTGATAATTGTGAACGGCATTTGAGTCCTAATCCTCTTTTAGTGTAAGCGTTTGCACTGCTCCTCTAACCTCGGAGCTCCCAGCGATGTGATGTTACATTTCTTTTTTTTTAACTTAATATGTCTAATAAAAAGTGCAAGTTGGTACTGAAAATGATGTTCTATTTTTTGTTTCATTGCCTCACACATTCTGAATTTCCTATTCAGATTTTGTAATAGTTTTTTGAATTTGTGTGGAGTAACATTAACAGTTGCCATTTTGATGAACCATAGAGGGCTGGCAAAAGGTTAAAAAAAAATCACATATCTGACTCAACTTTCTGGCCACGCTCGTTGTCCAGTCCTCCCATGGCACTTCTTTCCATTGTCGTGTGCCGCATCTCTGGCCTCTTAATTCTAGGTTGTTACTTCCGTGTCCAGTTAGACCTTTGGAGGTCAGCGTGGCTTATAGTAAGGTCGCAACATCACAATGTGTGCCACGTTGGATGGCACACCGATGACTAAGAAGTGGACGTCCCGGCTCAAAGAAGGTCTGCGGAAGCTCAGACAGTGATCTGTAGGGGCGGCTGGAACGGTGAGTGGTGAGGTGAGATTTGTGTTGTTTATAACTTATTTTGTCTAGTGAGACCCCAAAATATAATAAGGAACAGTCAATTCTCAGCAACAAACTTTGTTATTGCCGGAACACCTGCCCCATTATGACATACATGTATGCCAAATTATGGGAAGAAGTTAAACTTTGGGATCAATTCCGTAATCCATTTTTACTTTTAGACATATTTCTTTCATGTCCTGTAAGAGTACTGGGCTCCATTTTGTAAAGTTAAGGCGCCACCATGTGTAGATTGAGCATTCACACATTCATGATGTCCTGAGATCATTCCATTCTAGTGTTCTTCAGATTATCAAAAAGGTCACCATTGGCATCCACAGGGCAATTACTAGTAATGCTAATACGACCCCATGTCTAGAATGCAAACCTGTTGCAGATCACCCCATGTCTGAAGTACGTGACTAACCTAGACAACCTGACAGCTCAGTGTTACATTGAGTTGGTTGTGGACTTACCGGTATTAGAACTATTTCTCTGAAATATCCCATGTTTGCAACATGACATTGCCAGGTTACTGTGAGCACCCTGTGTGACCTAAATGTGCTACCATGGCCTAAGGCATCTCCAGATTTGTCTCCCATCAAGAACAATTGGGACATTATTTATTTTCAACTGCAAAGGGAGCTGCCAGCATCAGACCTTAATGATTTGTGTCCAAGTGTATTACGCACAGCAGAATATTCCTCAGACAACTATCAATGACCTCACTGATAGCAGCCAAGATGTGTAAGTCTGGGAATTTCCTCACGCGGTGCTCATAATCGATAATGAAAAAATCAAAATGTTTTGAAAATGCAGTTTCCAATTTTTCATCATTTGCAGATCAGTAACTCTTCTATGCATCCTGAGAGTTACATAATTCCACAACTTTTCCATCTTATTGTTGCAATGTCAAGGAACATTTCACTGGCGATGAAAACACGTCTCGTACCTAGTTTGGTCTTTTTCTGTGTTAACATATGGATGCGAAACCTGGACGATAAATAAACGAGACAGAAGAATAGATGCCTTCAAAAAGTGGCACCAGAGAAGAATTTTATCATTAGCATGGATGGCAAGAAGAACAAATAAAACCAGACGTACCTCAATGCAAGAATTACCAAGCTATGACTTGCCTACTTTGGACACATCATACGAAGAGAAAAATCATTGGAGAAGGACATCGCAGTCAGAAGAGTTGGCAAGAAGATCCTGGTTGACCTATCTAGGCTTGCACAAGATCAATATTCCTACAGATAAGCTGCAATTTTAGTGTTGAGTAGTGTATATATGACATTCATATTACATTTGCTTATGGTTGTTGATGAATGATAATAATTTCAAGATCTGTCTTTGTGAAATGAAGCTTGCAATGATTCCTTGTCTTTCGCTGCAGTGTTTTTGCATTGTCTTTTATTGGATGATATGCTCATTGTCATGCTCGGTATAATTATGCTTCAGTACTGATAATTTCATCAGAAAATATTTAGTTAGAGCAAATGTAAGATTATGTAGGAGTGGTGGGGCTGATGGTGTGATC
Organism: Dendrobates tinctorius; assembly: GCF_039654945.1. Classification (NCBI taxonomy): domain Eukaryota; kingdom Metazoa; phylum Chordata; class Amphibia; order Anura; family Dendrobatidae; genus Dendrobates; species Dendrobates tinctorius. The sequence goes on along the minus strand of NW_027361939.1, from coordinate 10,402,664 downwards.
TGACACTCTAAAGAGTTAAATGTATTTGATATTTATGCATGTTATAAAAGGGTGACACTCACTGGGGCTGCAGTTAGCTTAGACAGGGTTAACTCTAAGGGCCGTCCCAGTTTGACTGGGGTAACTGTTTGTCATTGTCAAAGAGATGAAGAGACAGAGTCAGTAAGTGACGAGCAGTGTGAATTGACAGGCTCAGAACTGGGGCTGCTAGGGACCGTGTGAGCCTAGAACCTCGGGGCAGTGGATTGCCAGAGAACCCCACTGTACCAGGCCCCCCCTTCTTTCCCGACATGGGAACCTCGAGATAGACTAAGAGGCCCGGGGGCACACTCCTTCTGCAAAGCTGCAGGAGAAACGGGACTTGAGACCGTGAGAAGCAGAGTGAGATGCAATTGAGATATACTGCTAGAAATAGAGAAGATCCCCTAGAACTAGAAGAGATAGTAATTCCTATACTGAGAACCAGGGCTGAAGTTGCATGAGATATCTGTGGGGAAGATGACAACCTGTTGCGCCTTATCCTCAATAGCTGTCTGTAAATACTGCTATTCACCAAGTAAAAGTTTGGTTGTTTTTATGAACTTTGTGTCTCCTGGATTAATTGCTGCCCTGGTTCCAGAAGAGGGATTCCTGGAGTCAGAAGAAGAGGCCTGCAGCCCTAAAGTAAGTGTGATGCACCTCACAGTGGGAACAGAAGCTCGCCCATGATTACCTTACTTGGGCATCTTACATTTTGCACAGCCTGCAGGAAGCAAGTGCCTCTCAAGAAGAAAGCAGGGAAGATATGGCTTATGGAACAGACGGAAATATGCTGGAAGACGTGGCCAGAAGCATGGACTCCAGAATGGCGACGGTGGTAGCGAAGAGAAGAACAAACGCTTATCACGGGTGGGGTTTTTTCTGTGTTTCACTGTAATTGTTGGATATATTACCTTTTTCTGGCGGTGTAGTTACTAGTCATCTATACATATTTTTTCCACTTTCTTTTTTGAACATTTTCCTGAATCCACATGCAACTTCTGATTGACAACACTAGAAAGGAACGAGCGGCAAAAGTGTTCGAATGTGTTCCCTAATATTAGTAACACACCACCTGATTTACTTATTCATGAAGTGGAGAGATTTTCATTTACTGAAACGTGCATCTGGTAGGATCAAATCACTTGATCAATTTGATTTTTCTACTATTAAGGACATTAATAAATTTGTTCGTGATCTGACGAGCAAAAAAACATTTCTTTACACATGATGATGTTTGTCAATCTGATGCACTTGATCCACCTATCAATGTTTTTTGCGTTTACGAACTTTGCAGAGCAAAATTGCTTTATCCATCTAATGGATCTAGATTCTCAAATCAAATCCACACAGGATGTTAACACACTTTCTCACTTCAATACTAAAAATCCCTTGTTTTTTTTCTGTTCAGACACTCCGGTGCCATGGATTGTTTTCAGAGGAACGTAGAACGAGATATAAAAAAAAAACCCCTCTTCTCTGACACTAAATTATCTCCTAACAAGACGAACTTATCCAAGTCTCAACGCGATGCTCTAAACAATTTATGCTCACGTTCAGACATCACTATTAATACGTCTGACAAGGGGGATAAGTTGTTATGAATGAGAGTTATTATGTCTCTGCAATTGAGGAGATGCTCTTGGATAGAAATGTTTACACTCCTCTCAAACGAGACCCCACAAAATATTTTTTTCTCCTTATGTGAACTTATTATCCAAGAGTTTTTTTCCCAGAAGCAGAAAGATTTTCTTGAAACAGACAATCCTATGATTCCAATCATGCATGGTCTACCAAAACGCATAAAAATCTTACTTCTCCACAATGCGCCCGATTGTCTCGGGTATTGGCTCTTTGGGAGAACATTTGGGACAATGGCTGGATACAGTTCTACAACCACTGGTACAAAGCACACCTGTTGTATTAAAGACTCCAAGGACGTTTTAAATACCTTTCAGAATGTACTATGGGATACTAAATGGTCTTGGCTCACGTGTGATGTTACTTGTTTGTACACTTGCATACTGCAATCTTGGCGGTTAACGATCATCTAACAAAATATGGTCCATATTGTTCGAACTTATGTTTATATTATGTCAGTAGAGTTGAGCGACTTTGGTCGGATCGGGTTTCATGAAACAAAATTTGTTTCAGATGAAACTGGTCCGACCAAAGTCACTCAACTCCATATGTCAGTCTTGCGTTTCTTACCCACAATCATTTCATGTTCAACAAAAAATTTTTTTTGCAAAATAGTGGAGTATCAATGGGAGCGAAATTCTCCCTGTCAGTAGCCAACTTGGTAATGTCATGGTGGAAGGAATCCTACATCTAGAACATTGACAATCAATTCTGTAATTCCATCAAATGGTATATAAGATATATAGACGACATATAGGTCATTTTGGGGTAACCATGTTTCTCCCATACCACCGTTCTTGGATTATTTAAATAACAATTTATACAATCTCAAATTTAGGGGTTCCTCTCACCAGGAAACCATTTCCTTTTTGGATTTTTTCCTTACTGGTAAACATGGTTTACCCATTATCAGCTGTACATATAGAAAAAAAAATCTGCATAGAACACTACTCTTCACACACGCAGTTTTCACCCCTCACATACTACTAAGGCCATCCATGTTGGTGAAATACTGAGAGAAAAGGGGAACTGCAGTGATCCAGTTCTTTTTTTATAATGAGTCACATGTAATTGAACAACGATTAACCAACCGGCATTATCCCAGATGGTCTTTGAAACATGCCTTTAAAATTGCTGACAGTATAGCTAGACAGGATCTTTTGAGAAAAAAGCCACTTGGCAACAGTCTTTCCTGACCACAAAAAACAACTTTAGTTCTTACTTACAGTACTCATTTGAAATTCATTTCCAACATTGTGCATCGCAATCTCAATATTTTAAGAGATCACACTATGGATTACATATTAACAATGGTATTAGGATAGTCTACCTACAATCGGAAATGTCCTATCGCCTAGTCTGTATTATCCACAACAGTACAATGCACATAATTGGCTTTCTACAAAAGGCTATTTCAGATGTGGACAACAAATGAGTAAAACGTGTTGTACTCCCACAAGACTATGTCCTTTTCCAATTCAAATGATGCCAAAACCTTCAAAATTAACAATTTTCTCAATTGTAATTTTGAGTATGTAATATATATCATAGAATGGCATACTTGTAATTTAAAACATGTCAGATCTATCACATACTTTTGTTTTTATTTATATGTGAGCACCGTATTCGACTGTCCAGTATATGCTATAGAAGGGTTCCCCAACTCCAGTCCTCAAGGCCCACCAACAGGCCATGTTTTCAGGATTATCTTAGTATTGCCCCGGTGATAATTGCATCACCTGTAAAATACAAGGGAACGCCTGAAAACATGACCTGTTGGTGGGCCTTGAGGACTGGAGTTGGGGAACCCTGTGCTATAGAACACGTTCCCTAAAACATCCGAGGTGGGGACAAGGAGAAAACTCTTCGTAACAGAGAAGCTTTTTGGATTTTTATTTTAAACACTTGGGTTCCTGTAGGTTTAAATCTCAAGAGAGAAATTATGCTGCACTATTAAAATATGTTACGGAACATCTAATATTTCATATTTTCATTTTAAGTGCATTGTTTCTTTAATTGATCCTTTTTTCCCCCTTTCCTTTTATTCTTGTTTTGGTTTTAGAAATTCACCAAGTCAGGTTTCACTCTCTCCCCTCCCTCTCTTTTCAGGTGATATCCATTTGGATATGACATCAACCAAGTTGCAACCCTTAAAACTTACCTCTGGTTGTCAGTCTGTGTAATACCGAGTCTAAGAACACTTCCAATGTTTGAAACGCGTTCGGTTCTTACATTATTTTTCTATGTCCGCCTTGTCCAACTGCATTCGCATGTAATGTTTGCATTAACACTACCTTTAGTTTTTAATATTTTCTAATTAAAGGTTTTCAATTTTTAATGCTTTGAAAGCTGGATTTTCCTCTTTTTTTTACTCATCAATTTGGAGTCTGGCAGAGACTTAATCCGATGCTTCGCAGGAGGAATCCATCCAAGTTCCTCCATATGAGTGAGCGGAATACTTCTCCCTTTTTTTCTTATATAGTAATATCTATACCGAGAACCAGGGCTGAAGTTGTATCCAGTACCTGTGGGAAAGATGACAAGCTGTTGCGTCTTAGCCTCATTAACTGCCTGTAAATACTGCATTCACCAAGTAAAAGTTTGGTTGTTTTTATGAGCCTTGTGTCTCCTGGATTAATTGCTGCCCTGGTTCCAGAAGAGGGTTTCCTGGAGTCAGAAGAATACGAGCCCTAAAGTAAGTTGGATACACTTCACAGTGGGAACAGAAGCTCATCCATGATTACCTCGCTTGGGCATCTTACATTTTGTACAGCCAGCAGGATGCGAGTGCCTCGCAAGAAGAAAGCAGGGAAGATAAGGCTTATGGTACAGACAGAAGAGTACTGGAAGACATGTGGCCCAAGATGGCGGCCAGAAGCATGGATTCTAGAATGGCGACGGTAGTGAAGAGAAGAACTACTATTGTGGGTGTTGATGGAGCCTGAGAGCGCAAAAATGTGTCTAGTCCCCAAGAATGATGCCCCGAAGAAGGATGGGACCAATAGCCAGAGTTCAGCCTGGAATGGCATGTATGTTCCGGAGGAGGACGCGGTGCAGTGTGAGACTTGGCCCACTGAATGGAAGATTGCGGTGGAAAAGAGCGCAGCTGAAGGTGGAGCCGCTGAGAGTAAAGTGTGATGCGACGGTCACATCAGGAGTTTGACCCAGGATGGGGCTGGGCCAGATGCACAGGAAGCACATCACTGGGAAGTGCACAGCACCATTTTCTTTGACGCACATGAGGAGAAAGAAGTGTGGAGGTGAGACTCCAATGAAAATGGTATGAAGCGGACGAGATGGACACTGGCACGATGAGGAGGAGATGCCAGAGATCATCACCTCTGGGGCCGCAGCAGGGAGCTATCACAAAGTGGGAACTGCTCCGGGACCGCTGCTTTCGCCACCGATGCTGGTCCAATGGACAATGGTGCCACAATCGGACGTGGGCCTCTTGGCTCACAAACTATGGATGATGTGTTGGAGCTGGATGCCGGAGGGTGAGACTTCCACAGCTGAGGGAGAAAAGACCCCCAGAGGGTGCAGGAGTGGCACTTCCAGAGGAGGAGGATGAGCATGCCCCGTCATGGTCGGTCCCAGATTCGGCTCGTAAAGAAGATTCTGGAAGGAGGAGCGGCAGTGTTTAAACCTGAGGTGAGGTCAGTCAAGAGGAAGGCCTCGTTTATTGACTGGCAGAATAGAGCGGGACATAGGGTGACTCTCGACTGGTGTGGTACTCAAACTACCAGCATTCTCTGGCAAAGAATCTACTAGAACACAGGAAGTGGACTGACCTGTTCCTGTGAGAATCAATCGAGGCATCCCAGACCCATGGACGGGTTGTTGAGTTCGACATCAAGAGATGGTATGAATTTCTAGAGGAAGAAAGCACCACATGCCAGCGGGGCTAGTGTGCAGCAGCTATGATGCACACTCATACATGGGAAGACATCCAAGAGCAGGACCAGGAGGTCTTCAAATTGAGGGCTGAAAGAAAGGCTCGATAGGACAAGGCCGTGGAGGCTCTTAAGGGTTTCCTGACGACATCAAGGACCGGGGGTTCCAGTGAAAAGAAGGTAACTCTTGGGTAGTCGGTGGCAGGAGTTGAAGGGGAGTGTCAGGATCTCTCCGGGGCCATAGCTCGGCTGAATCTCCTAGCGAGGCGCAGGCAACTGGCTTGTCCTAAACTAAGGCTAAGCTCACACATGTGTATGGCTGGTCTGGAAGTAGGTGGAGCTTAAGGGAGGACGTACGCACCCATCCTGTTGGAGGCATACTGCCCTGGCTTTTTTGTGGAGTACAAAGTTATGTGCTGGTTAAGGGAAATCAGAGGAACTGTTGTTCTTTTACCTTGAAGGGCAGGAAGGCCTGAAGCGGCTGAGTTTGAATTTTATTGCTGCTGAGTTTGTTTTTATTTTCTTGTACCTGTTGCTTCTTTTTCTGCTGGAATAGTAGACGCTGGTACTCTGACGGTTTTGAGATCTTCAACAACAGAGATTGTATGTTCCTGTACTGTTTCAATGGAAGACTACTGCTGTGTTGGCGTATGGGCCCTTTTGAGAAAATGGACATGGACACTTTGTTTCCAGGGTCCTTACCGAGAAGGATCGATACTACTAAAACGTTTTCTGGTTATAGACTGCCATGTTTGCCATTCCAGGACCCTTAATGAGAAGGGCCGGATTTACACAAGGAAGACGACATTGGGACCAGCCTGCAGTCTGATGTTTTATAATGTTTGCTACAGAGATAAGGCATTATAAAACTCTAATTCTTCTTTTAAGGTCTGACGTGGTTGGGGATGACCAAGATTAAAGTGTGGGAGAATGTAGGAGTGGTGGGGCTGATAGTCTGCTCTGTGACACTCTGAAGGGTTAAATGTACTTGATGTTTATGTATGTTATAAAAAGGTGACACCCATTGGTGCTGCAGTTAGTATAGACAGGGTTAACTGTAATGGCCAGCCCAGTTTGGGAGGGGGAACTGTGTGTTAGTGTCAAAGACGGGAAGAGACAGTCAGTGAGTGCTGAACAATGAGAATTGATAGGCTCAGAAACAGGGCTGCTAAGGACAGCTTGAGCCTAGAACCTCAGGGCAGTGGATTGCCAGAGAATCCCTCCGTACAAGTCCCTCCTTTGCCAGCCTGGGAACCTCAAGATAAATGTCGGGGTACACTCCTTCGGGGAAGCTGCAGGAAAAACAGGACTCAGACAGTGAGTAGCAGAGTGAGATGGAATCCAGATATACTGCTAGGATAGGAGAAGATCCCCTAGAATTAGAAGAGATGGCAAAAGGGATGTTCTACCTATACCGAGAACCAGGGCTGAAGTTGTATCCGGTACCTGTGGGAAAGATGACAATCCGTTGGGCCTTATCCTCAATATCTGCCTGTAAATACTGCATTAACAAAGTAAAGGTTTGGTTGTTTTTATGAAAGTCTTATCTCCTTGATTAATTACTGCCCTAGTTCCAGAAGAGTGATTCCTGGAGTCAGAAGAGGCCTGCAGCCCTAAAGTGTGACGCACCTCACACACAGCAGCACATCGGGACATGAGATATCTGTAGGATGCCAGAGCAAGTGGGAACAGAAGCTCGCCCACGACTACCTCACTTGGGCATCTTACCTATATGCAGATAAAAGGAAAATCATCCAGAATGTACAGGGTTAGACTATAGAAGAGATACAGGTGCAGAGAAAGACAACAGCCTGATTCTAATGGTGAATCTATAGTTGAAGTACAAGAAGGAGGCAGGAGTGAATCCTCTATCTTTCTGTAAAGCCCCTTTGTCTAAACTGTGCATTAGAATAATCCATGAAAATTTCATCAAGGTTTTATCTATGAACAGAGTAACAATGAATAAAGAAAGAATTCATGGAATTTGTGAAGTGGAAACTTATGAGCTGTACAATCATGGACATCCTTTCAATGACTGGTTTAGAGAGTAATGTTTTCTGCTTATGTTTTCAGATTAGTGGAATAATTTTTTTTTTTAAATATGAATTTTTATATTCTTTTGGAACTCTTCACTATGAACGATGGACGCACAGGCCGCAATTGCTTATATTGCTATATATTGATCAACCTATATAAACTGGATTCTTCAAAGAAATGTATTAAGCAACACTGTGTGCATTATAGATTTTACCAGTGGTGTCACTAGAGTCCTATGAAAAATGAGGATGAACGAACTCATGGAGATCAACATCCAACACTGCGGAGACACCATCACATGTTTCTCAAGGCAGTGATGCTAGAGCACTGCCCCCATCCCTTATGGGAAATATGCAAAAACATGCAAAACACAAGCTGCGGAGACACCATCACATGTTTCTCAACGCAAGCAATGACTAGCCAGGTCTTTCCCCGGGAAGGAACAACCAAGGGAAGGGCAGTCTCCAATGAAGGAAACCACCTATGCCAAAACATAGTATCCGTCCACAGACAGCTGTTTCGGGGTATTGCCCCTCATCAGTGTGGAGTAGGAAACTAGAGTCCTATGGGCCTCGGCAAAAGTCGAACCTGGCCTCCCACCCACCAGCATGTTGCTCAGATGTGTGGACTCCAATAGAGATGATCGAGTCTGTATTAGCCACCCAGAAGAAAATAAAGCACATACAATATATAAAACTAACAAAACCATAGCAATAAAACCAATATAGCAATAATACCCCATGCAAGAGACAAATACCGTACACATAGTGTCTGATTATTATCACCATCCTGTTCCTAAACAAAACCCACTGTAACAAGACCAATATCACAGAAACACCATATGCAATAGGAAAGTAATACCGCCACACTATGACTATATAAAACCACCCAATAGTGACCGAATAATACCACCATAAAAATTATTAATAATAGGCTCTGTAAGGGATTGGTTCTCAGGTAGATGCTGGTGCAAACACAGGGGTCCAATTTGTTGGTTCAAAACAAACTTGTGGCTTATTAAATGTCCATTAACCGACCAGCTTAAAAAATAAAAACAGCCTGTTATGGGTACAAAAGGTATAACCGCACCAAAACTGGAATATAAACAGTCAATATATAGCACAGGCTCATCCATTTAAATGTCAGACCTTCACTTAGCCTCCAGCAGATACTGAGCCACACCAGCAAGGTCTTTTCAGCTTGCACACACCACACCAATGAATCATCTGGTCTTCCTTATATGTGGGGATATGTGAGCACTCATCTCTTTGACTGCTCATAATCCCGGCCCTGGGCACTCTCTACTTACTCTCTCATCACTATATTTGCTGGAGCCTGTTTTTTCTGTTTACATCACTGAGGCTACCAACCTCAATGATAAATATCTCCGATTGAGGACCTGTCCAGCAGCCATCTACCATATCCCCCCTCTGCCCAAAGCCGGGATACTTTGCACTTGCTGCCATCAAATATTGGACCCTTGAAAGAGCGTCATCGTTACCATGTAGTTCCCCAGGCCTATGCTCTACATGAAAGCTAAAATCTTGAAGTGTTAGGATCCATCGGATCACTTGGGCATTGTTCTCCCGCATCCACCTCAGCGGGCCATGAGCCTGAGCTTCCTGCCTAAGAGGTGGTACCTTAGACTATCCAACTCTCACTTGATGGCCAAACATTCCTTCTCAATCATGGAGTAGTTGATCCCACAGGAAGACAGCTTCAGACTTAGATGCATTCTTCCCCGGTCACCTTCTGTGACAAGACAGCACTCAAGCTGATATCTGACGTTTCCATCTGGACCACAAACTCCTTTGAGAAGTCCAGTGCCACCAGCACTGGCTGTTTACACAGGGCTAGCTTCAGTTAATAAAAGGCTATCTCTGCTTCTGGAGACCACTTAGCTGTAGCCAACTTCATCCCTTTTAAGGAGGTCCGTCGGAGGGGCAGCTATCATGGCGAAGTTAGGGATAAACCAGCAGTAGTAGCCCATGACGCTCAGGAATGCTCTGACCTATTTCTTTGAGAGAGGTTGTGGCAAACTATGGATCATTTCAATTTTATTTATTTGTGGCTTGACTTCGCCCCTGCCTATGACAGAGCTCAAGTACTTGGATTCTTCCATCCCCTTGGCAATTTTCTTCGGGTTTATGTAAATTTGAAATAGACTGCTGGAGTCATTGCTTCAAGAGTCACCACACACAGACGTATCCAGGACATGGGCTATAAGTGTCACATTCCTTGTGTCAAGCCAGTCATGACCAATAGACAAAACCAGAAGTGTCTTACCTGGGCCAGAGAGAAAAAAAAAACTAGACTGTTGCTCAGTGGTCCAAGGTGTTATTTTCAAATGAAAGTAAATTTTGCATTTCATTTGGAAATCATAGAATTGTAGAGTTGGAAGGGACCTCCTGGGCGATCTGGTCCAACCACCTGCTCAAAGCAGGATTCGCTAAATCATCCCAGACAGATATCTGTCCAGCCTCTGTTTGATGACTTCTATTGAAGGAGAACTCACCACTTTCGTGGCAGCCTGTTCCACTCATTGATGACTCTGTCAAAAAGTTTTTTCTAATATCTAATCTGTCTCCTCCCATTCAGTTTCATCCCATTGCTTCTAGTCTTTCCTTGTGCAAATGAGAATAAAGATGATCCTTCTGCAATGTAACAGCCCTTGAGATATTTGTAGACAGCTATTAAGTCTCCTCTCAGTCTTCTTTTTTGCAGGCTAAACATTCCCAAATCCTGCAACCTTTCCTCATAAGACAGGGTTTGCAGACCGGTCACCATTATGGTCGCTCTTTTCTGAACTTGCTCAAGTTTGTTAATGTCTTTTTTAAAATGTGGAGCCCAAAACTGGACACAGTATTCCAGATGAGGTCTGACCAAAGAGGAGTAGAGGGCAATAATGACTTCACGTGATCTAGACTGTATGCTTCTGTTAATACATCCTAGAATTGCATTTGCCTTTTTGCTGCTGCATCACACTGTTGACTCATATTCTGTCTGTGATCTATTAGTATACCCAAGTCTTTTTCTCATGTGCTGTTGCTTAGCCCTATCCCTCCCATTCTGTATGTGCTTTTTTCATTTTTATTGCCCAGATGTAGTACTTTGCATTTTTCCCTGTTAAAAACCATTTTGTTAGTTGCTGCCCACTGCTACAGTTTATTTATATCTTTTTGAATCTTCTCTCTCTCTTCTCTAGTATTAGCTATCCCTCCTAGCTTTGTGTCATCAGCAAATTTAATCAGTTTACCCTCAATTCCTTCATCTAAATCATTGATAAAGATGTTGAACAATACAGGGCCCAGGGCAGAGCCCTGTGGTACCCCAATTGAGACATTCTTCCAACTGGATGTGCAGCCATTTACAACCACTCTTTGGGTCCGATCACTAAGCCAGTTATAAATCCACCTAACAGTTGCCTTGTCCATTCCATACTTAGTCATTTTTTCAATAAGGATTGTATGAGATACTTTGTCAAATGCTTTGCTGAAGTCAAGATATACTATATCTACAGCATTTCCCTGATCCACCCAATCAGTGATTCTGTCATAGAAGGAAATTAAGTTAGTCTGACATGACTTATTAGTTACAAACCCATGCTGACTCTGTTTAATCACTTCATTCTTATCCAGGTACTGACATACATGTTGCTTAATAATTTGTTCAAAGATCTTTCCTGGTATAGAAATCAGACTCACCGGCCTATAGTTGCCTGGGTCCACCTTCTTCCCCTTTTTGAAGATAGGAACAACATTTGCTCTTCTCCAGTCTTCTGGGACTTCTCCTGTTCTCCACGAATTTTCAAAGATTATGGAGAGCGGTTCAAAAATTTCTTTTGCTATCTCCTTCAATACTCTGGGGTGTAATTCATCTGGACCTGGAGACTTGAATTCATTTAGGTTAGCTAAGTGTTTCCTCACTATATTTCTGTTTATAGATATCCTGGATTCTTCTATTCCCTTAATAGGACAGTGAAGAATAGTTGATGTTACATTTCCTTTCTGAGAGAAAACAGATGCAAAATAGGAATTTAAATGTTCAGCCTTCTCAACATCCTGTCTTCCCATTTCATCATTTTCATCCTGTAAAAATTCTATAGCATCTTTGACTTTTCTTTTACTTTTGACATATCCCCAAAATCCTTTATTATTGCTTTTGATGTCTCTTGCAAGCCTCAATTTATTGTCAGCTTTAGATAATCTGATTCGTCCCCTGCAGGTTCTGCAGACAGCATTATATTCTTCTTTAGATATGCCTCCCTCTTTCCATTTTATAAACATTTATTTCTTCCTTTTTAGCATGTGCTTAAGTTCTGTGTTCATCCATCCTGGTTTCCTTAAATGCTTCCTATTCTTCCCTCTTTTTGGAATTGTTAACGATTGTGCTTTGAGAATTTCATTTTTCAAGATTTCCCATCCTTCCTGGACATTTTTGTCCTTAAGGATATTATACTGTCCTCATACACGTTAGCAGGGTGTGCAATGAGACATGTAGCTAAACCCCCTGTCTTCTTTAAGAAAAGAGGCTGTAAAATTGTAACCTTCTTTTATTGATTGCAGATGTGACAGGAAAGGGTGAAACTATAGAATGCAATAACAGGAGCATTTCAGAATATATAACTGCACAGAGCATGAAACACAAATAGTCTGCAATACACAGGTAACATGAGGTAATATACAAACTGATGATTACCTACTTAGTACAACAAACGTATTGATAAACACAGGATTATAACACCTAGATAGTGCTTACCAACTATGATTAGAGCAGGCTGTTTAAGGAGCATGAAGAACACGAATGGTGTAGTTTCTCCTAAGACACAAGGAGGAATAATGGCTGCTGTTCCCTTCACAGTGTCATAATAAGACCATGATGCAACAGGAACAATCCCACAAGGCCCTAGGAACTTCCCACAAGACATTGCAAATTAAACTAGAATCTATGCATTAAACGGCCAGCAGGTGGTGCTGTTACCTTACAATATGAAATATATGAAGGATTAATACACACAAAAATACAATGTCTGCAATAATCAGAGACATAAAAAAATGACTACTTTCTAGACAGCAATTATATGGCTGGACAGAACAGATACCCAGCCATTGGATCCCTCTAATTCTCTTTCTGAATCCCTTAAAATCAAGGTCCCAGTGTCTGGAGGAAGAGTGGAGAGGCCACAATCCAAGCTGCTTGAGGTCTAGTGTGAAGTTTCCACAATCAGTGATAGTTTGAGGAGCCATGTCATCTGCCGGTGTAGGTCCACTGTGTTTTATCAAGACCAAAGTCAGCGCAGCCGTCTACCAGGAAATTTTAGATCACTTCATGCTTCCCTCGGCCAACTAGCTTTTTGGAGATGGAAATTTCATTCTCCAGCAGGACCTGGCACCTGTCCACACTGCCAAAAGTACCAATACCTGGTTTAAAAACAACAGTATCACTGTGTTTGATTGCCAGCAAACTTGCTAGACCTTAACCCCAAAGATATAGGGTATTGTCGAGAGGAAGATGAGGGACACCAGACCAAACAATGCAGTCGAGCTGAAGGCTGCTATCAAAGCAACCTGGGCTTCCATAGCACCTCAGCAGTGCCACAGGCTTATTGCCTCCATGCCACGCCGCATTGATGCAGTAATTGATGCAAAAGGAGCCCCGACCAAGTATTGAGTGCATTTACTGAACGTATATTTCAGTAGGCCAACAATTCAGATTTTAAAATCATTTTTCAAGCTGGTGTTATAAAGTATTCTAATTTACTGAGATAATGACTTTTGGGTTTTCATTGGCTGTAAGCCATAATTAGCTCTAGAACCATGGATCACACTACTATTCTACCTACTACTATTACTACTGTTAGGGTATGTGCACATGTTGCAGATTTGCCTGTGGAATTTTCTGCGCAGATGTTTCCTCTCTTGGCAGAAAACGCAGGTAAAAATCTGCACGTGTTTTATGCAGATTTGTATGCGTTTTTGCAACCTAAATATATCAATCTATTATGAAACAAAAAAAAAGAATTGTGATGTCATTTCTTTATCTAACCTCTTATTTTACATACTCGATTGAATACCATATCATCACATGCCATGTTCACATATAATGTACACAAAACAAATAAGTGAATATCTATAGATAGATAGATATAGAATATCAAGGCTGATGTTTAGTAATGAACATAATAAAATAGCACATAAAGAGATAAATAAAGGCAGGCACACAAAAACTGCATTAAACGCAATATCTGTTTAAGAAAAAGATAATAGTGTGGGCTCCCGCGCAATTTTCTAAACCAAAACAGGGAAAGCCGGTGACTGGGGGCCAATGTTTAGAGCTTGGTAAGGGGGTAATACTCATGCATCTTCCCAGGCTATTAATATCAGCTCACAGCTGTATAATTAGCCTTTACTTGCTATTAAAATAGAGTAGCCCCCCAAAAAATGACATGGGATCTCCCTGTAATTAATAGCCAAAAAAGACTATGCAGACAGCTGCGGGCTGATATTAATAGCCTAGGAAGGGGCCATGGATATTGCCCCCCGGCTACAAACACCAGCTCTCAGCCGCCCCAGAAATGGCGCATCTCTAAGATGCGTCAATTCCGGCACTTAGCCTCTCTCTTTCCACTGCCCTGTAGCAGTGGCATATGGGGTAATAGTTGTGGGGTTGATGTCACCTTTGTTTTTAAGGTGACAGCAAGCCTGGCTTAGTAATGGAGAGGTGTCAATAATACACCTATCCATTACTAATCCTATAGTTGTTAAGGGGTTAAATAAAGCCACAGCCAGAATAAAGTATTTTAATGAAATGAAACACAACACAGTTTCCCATATTTATTATACGCTTAATTCCTGTGATGCCCTCGATCACCTGCAAAAAAAATAAAATAAACCAGCACAAATACTCCCTGTTCTGATGTAATCCATTTAATAACGAGTGTCCCATGACGATCTCCCCTATAGAGCTTTAACATTGGGTTGGGAGATAATACTCCCGCAGTGTACGTCATTGGAGTTTGTGCTCTCACTTTACAGCAGTACTGCTGTGTGAGAATTTTCTCAAGTAGCCGTGCTGCAAGTGAGAGGATGAACTCCGGTGACTAGGCGTCGGAGTGATCCACAGTGGGAGGATTATCTCCGGTCACTGTACACTGGGGCCCCTGTAGGGCGGTCGCATCTCCTGATGCGACAGCTCTACACGGGAGATCGTCATAAGCAATCGTTATTAAATGGATTACACTGGAACAGGGAGTATACTGTTGGTTTATTTGTTTTATTTTTTGAAGGTGATCAAGGGCGTCGGGGATAAGCTGTATGGTGAGTATATGTACTGTATGTTTGTATGTGTTTTTTTGTTACTATTCAACACAGTAGCCGGATGATGGGACTACTATCTCATCATCGGCTAATGCTATAACTGTAGCAGACATAGCCGGATGGGACTAGTAGTCCCATGAGACAATTCCTGTCTACACACAGACCCACACATCTGCAGACACATAGTCTCCGACCACACACTCTTCCTCCTCCCGATCTGCAGCGTTTCTCGCACGCAACTCCGCAGCAAACCGCAAATCTTTTTACATCTGCGGTTTTGCTGCCGATTTGACTGACTCAATGGAAGTCAAATGGGTGCAGAAACACTGCAGATCCGCAAAAAGAATTCTGCGGAAAATAAAACGCTACAAATCCACTCGTATTTTTCCGCAGCATGTGCACACCAATTCTGAATTTCCCATTGACTAACATTGGTTGTGTACTACAATGAGGATTTGATGCAATTCCGTGTGTCCAAAAATGCTGCGGATCCGCATCAAAATATGCAACGTGTGTGCATGGCATTATTATTTGTATTACTTTCTTACTATTATCACTAACATAATTGCTTTTTTGCTTTTATTACCCCAGTACTGATTTACTATCACTATATTACTATTATCCTGCTATTATTAGGCTATGTGCACACGTTGCAGATTTGTTGCATTTCCGCAGCGTTTTTTTTCCGCGCTGAAATGCTCCAAAAATGCTAGTGATTACTTAAGCAAAGTTAATCCATGACATTCCTGAATTGTTGTGCACATGCTGCGGATATTTCCGTCCTTATTTGCAGCATTTTATTTTCCACAGCATGTCCATTCTTTTTGTGGATCTACAGTGTTTCTGCACCCATTGACTTCCATTGATTCAGTCAAATCCAGAGCAAAACCGCAGGTCTAAAAAGGTTTGCAGATTTTCTGCAGATCTGCTGCCAAAAACACTGCAGAAAAGGAAATGATGTGAGGAGGAGGAAGAGAGTGCGGGCGGAGAATGTGTGTTGGCTAAGAATATGAGTGTGGTTGGAGAATATGTGCTTGTCTGTGTGCAGATGTCTGCGTGTGTGTGTGGGTGTCAGCGGGTGTCTGTAAAATTACATACATATTCACATAAAAATAAAAACCATTTAATACTCACCTCATACCTAATCCCTGACTCCCTTGTCTCCTAGAAATAATGTAAAATAATAAACCAACATATACTTTCTGTCCGCCGTAGTCCAAGTAATTTGAGTGTCCCATGGCGATCTCACGTGTAGAACAGTCACATCGGGAGATGTGACCACTCTACCCGGCCTCTGGCGATACACTGCAGGAGCGATTATCTCCTGTCAGTGTATCACTGCATTGCTGTGAGAGTTCACCGAAGTACAACAGCTGATTTCACTTACAGCACCGATGTGTGAGAAAGTTCTCACACTGCGGTAGTGCCAGAAGTGAGAGCACCGGAGCTAATGAACTCCAGTGAACTCTCAGTGATACACTGTGGGAGCAATTACCTATAATCTACCGGAGGCCAGGTAGATTATTCACATCTCCTGATGTGACTGCTCTACACGTGAGATAGTCATGGGACACTCCGTAAATGGACTGCGTCGGACAGGGAGTATTATATGTTGGTTTATTATTTTAATTTTGTTACCGGAGATGATGGAGTTGGGGATTAGGCATTCAGTAAGTATGGTAAATTAAGATTCAATAATGGAGTGTGTAATTATTTAAAATAAAGGACTTTATTCTGGCTGTGTGTTTACTTACCATGTAACTATGGGGTTAGTAATGGACAGGAGTCTTATAATCAATTCTCCATTACTAACCTGTGGGCTTGATGTCACCTGACAATACAAAGGTGATATCAACCCCACAAATATGAACCCCACCTGCCACTGCTACAGGGCAAATGGGAAGAGTAAGGTTAAGTGCCAGAACTGGCACATCTATAAGATGCGCCATTTCTGAGGCAGCTGAGAGCTAATGTTTTTAGCCTGGGGGGGTGCCAATATACATGGCCCCTTCCCAGGCTATTAATATCAGCCCGCAGCTGTCTGCCTAGCCTTTGCTGGTTCAATTTTATGGTGGGACCCTATGTCAATTTTTTTCTGGAGTTCCCCTGTAAACTAGCCAGTAAAGGCTAAGCAAACATCTGTGAGCTGATATTAATAGCCTGGGAACCTTTATGGCTATTGGCTCCTTCCCAGAATATTAACATCAGCCCTCAGCTTTCCCTCTGCTGGTTATGGAAACTGCGTGGGAGCCCACACAATTTAAAAAAAAATTTTTTTTTGAAAAATAAACAGATATTGTGTTTCACATAGATTTTGTGTGTATGTCTTTATTTAACTCTTTATGTACCGTTTTATTAATGAGGGTATCTGGATGACACCTGTGCACCTGTTCATTTCTAAACCTAGTATTAATGGCATAGGTAAAGGGGAAAAGGAAAATAGTCAGCTCACCTGTCTTCTGCAGGTTTCTCTGATTTGGGCACGCACGGAGCCGCCTTGATCAGAGGCGTGGTTCACAATGAAAAATGGAAGAGGAAAAAAAACCTCTCCAGCGTGTAATCCAATAAAATTCTTTTATTCAAGACATATTAAAATGTATGTATCAAAAATACAAATGAACAAAGGAAAGAAGGAAGCCACCGAGTGTCGTGACTGTCCCGAACCCCCAGTGCCTCCTGGAAAAGGCTGACTTCTTTGATCCATCCTAGACGGAACCATAACCCTCAACCAAAAAGCTATGTCCTTGTGATCCCATCGAATGCTAGCCCGAACCGCCTTCCGCTGCTGAAACTGCTCATTGTATCTTAACCAGCCCTGACCCCCGTAAACCAGATACACCTCACCTATAGCATCCATATAACAAAAAAAGGCCAGAACAATTTTCAGGCGCCAGACCTCTCCCGACGCCTGCGCACTGCAGGACTCTGCTCTGCCCTCAACAGGGCAGAGCAGTGCGCCTGCAGTGGAGCCACTACAGGAAGGGAAGAAGAGGACGTCATCGCATGAAGATGGGAGGAGCTGGACCAGACCGCCCCTTCCGGTGAGTATAATCTAACTCATTTTCTTTTCTTTCAGGTTACATCGGGGGCTTATCTACAGCATTGCAGCATGCTGTAGATAAGTCCCTGATGTCAATGCCGGCAGCTGATGGGCCAAAAAAGGGTGACAGATCCCCTTTAAAAGGGACAGGACACTAATACTGTACTATAGTGTATTTTATTGTATAATGTATTTCACATAATAGTGGCTAATATATGGAGCTGTACAAATAATATGTGGGCACACATTTATATATCTCTTTATATTTTTCATACACTTATGTGGGGAGCTGCAGAGATAGCTTAGGGGTAATATAACTGGTGCTATTCTTAAATGTGTATAAAGAAGGCTGATGTATGTAATGGGCCTAAGATTGTGCATTTATGTTCAATACAGATCTAACTATTTATGAGAAGTCACTAGGAGAGATTTATCAGCTGAATGGGACAGAATTCTGCAGTTATGTGCAGCAAAAGCTGTATTTCACAAGATGCTCCTCGAATTTTAAAAACTTTCTATATCTTGTCTGACAAGAGGTGTGGTTTAGCTGAGAAGGGGCTTGGCTTATGTGAGAAGGGGTATGGCTTGCACAAGAGGGGAGGGGTCTAGCGTTCTGCACCGAGCACCAAAAATTGCAACAAAATTGTAGCGCTTGTTTCTGGCACAAGGTGAGGATGTGCTGGCGGCGACAGGTGGACAACCCCTGAATAGAATAATAGACACATTGCCAACATGGACAATTCACTAGGAGTCATTTCGGTGTAATATCAGTTATTGCTATAGAAGAAAACTTATCTGAGAAAAATGTAGAAAAAAATGGAAATTTTCTAATATTTTATGCCCTTTAAAGAGGTTTTCCACTACTTTAACATTGATGGTCTATCTATAGAGGTCACCAATATCTCTTCATTGTGGTGCGATACCCAGAACCTCAACCGATCAGCTGTTCTCAGCGCTGGCGGCGGCCAAAACTGCTCAGTTACGCGGCTGCATAGCGCAGCTCCGTCTACTGTAAAGTGGCCGCGACTGAATACTACACATGCGCCCCCTATTCAATTCAATAGGTTGTGCAGCGACCACTGTTCTGTAGACGGAAGGCGACCACTATTCTGTAAACGGAGCTGTGCAGCTCAGTAACTGAGCAGTTCCAGCTGACAGTTCCTTTCTGGCCATCGGGGGTTAATGTCAGTTTTTCCCCCGGTGGCCGCTGGTGTTACTACATGTTTAGTTTGTCTGCTGGTAGTGACCACTCCCACCTTCCTATATAAGGTCACCTGAAGCATCAGCTGGTGTTGGTGATACACTTCCTTTTGGATACCAACCGTGGTCAAGACAGGAGCTGGCTGAGAGCAGTGGTGCTTCTGCTGAATGCTGATCTGGTGCCTTACTCTGCTGCTTGGCGCATTGCAGCAGAGAAAGGTAATTGTTGTTTGTCTTACCTTGTCTGTTATCTTTCCTTGGTGTTATATTAGGGCAACAGTGGGACCAGAGTCCTCACTTACCAATTCCCTAGTGAGGGATAGGTGCAGGGCAAGTGAGGGCTAAGGTATCCTGCTCGGCGACAGGTTGAAAGAACCTTTATAGGGACGTCAGGGAGATCAGGGCACATCCTTAAGAGTGCAGGAGGTGTTCCTTTCCCCGTTCCCTATAGCAGGGCCCACCGTTGTAATTGTGTCCCCAGTGTTCCCTTGTTTGTCTTGTTGTTTGCTGGGTCATATCACAGAGGGCCAGTCACTTCGTGACACTTAAAAAGCCAAACGGCTGTTGATCACATAGCCCCATAATAGAGTTTAATTCTGCCCCATCAGACAATCACATTGTTCACCAATAGCAAAAAAAATGATAAAAACACTTAAAGGACTTGTCTACTAAGACTTTTAACCTAAATGTTTGGCACTCACTCTCCCCGATGTTGTGGTGCAGTGGAATGACACGTGGTCAAAGGCGCCAATCAGCCCTGGTGTCTCTGTCTCTGCCTTCAGACAAACTGAACATAAAGAGGAAGTCGGGGCTGCAGGTGCAGCCCTGGCTTCCTCTTCATTTTCAGTTCATATGAAGGCAGGAACAGTGATGCCAGCGCTGATTGGACATCAGTGGCACATGTGACAACACACATCACAGCTCTGGGGAAAGCTAGTGCTGACACCGCTGGAACGGAGCCGACAAGGGAGAGGTGAGTATAGGCCATATTATTTTATTGAAGCCGAAGATTTAGTTTAAGAAGGAGTTGTCTTAGTAGTAGACAACCCCGTTAACCCTTCTCTGATATTAGATGTACTATCCCGTCCATGTACCCTGGGACTTACTGCCCATGAACGGGATAGTACATCATGGGTGATCAGCTGCGCTCACGGGGGAAGCACAGCTGATCGCAGCTGGGTGTCAGCTGATTCTCACAGCTGACACCCGACACTAAGTGCCAGGAGTGGTCACGGACCGCTCCCAGAACATTAACCCCCGGAACACTATGATCAAACATGATCGCAGCGTTCCGTAGCCGGCAGAGGGGCTGACAGCCCCTGTGCCTTTGGATCAGAGACCCTGCGGCATGACAAGGGGTCCGAATCGCTGCCATGGAGACCCGATGTCGTCATGACGACATCCCGGTCTCCAGACCTGAGAGACTTCCTGTCATGCGCAGTGATGACCAGAAAGCCAGAAAGTCTCTCATGTCAGTGTATTTAATAATAAAAAATAAAAAAAATCAATATTTATTCCATCAATAAATAAATATTTGGATTAAAAAAAATCTAAACAATAAAAGTACACATATTTAGTATCACCGCGTCGGTAATGACCCATCCTATAAAACTGTCCCACTAGTTAACCCCTTTAGTGAACGCCATTAAAAAAAAACAAGGCAAAAAAACAATGCTTTATCATCATACCGCCGAACGAAAAGTGGAATAACGCGCGATCAAAAAGACGGATATAAATAAATATGGTACCGCTGAAAACGTCATCTTGTCCCACAAAAAAACAAGCCGCCATTTAGCTCCATCACAGGAAAAATAAAAAAGTTTTAGCTCTCATAATAAAGCGATGCAAAAATAATTTTTTATATAAAATAGTTTTTATTGTATTAAAAAAATATAAATGAGGTATCGCTGCAATCGTACTGACCCGAAGAATAAAAATGCTTTATCAATTTTACTACACGCGGAACGGTATAAATGCCCCTCAAAACAAATTAATGAATTACTGGTTTTTGTTCATTCTGTGTCCCAAAAATCGGAATAAAAAGCGATCAAAAAATGTCACGTGCCCAAAAATTGTACCAATAAAAACGTCAACTCATCCCTCAAAAAAACAAGACCTCACATGACTCTGTGGGCCAAAATATGGAAAAATTATAGGTCTCAAAATCTAGTGATGCAAAACCTATTTTTTGCAATAAAACATCTTTAGTGTGTGACAGCTGCCAAACATAAAAACCCGCTATAAATAGTAAATCAAACTCCCCGTTATCACCCCCTTAGTTAGGGAAAAATAATACAATAAAAAAAATGTATTTATTTCCATTTTCCCATTAGGGTTAAGGTTGGGGCTAAAGTTAGGTTTAGGGTTGGGTCTAATGTTAGGGTTGGGGCTAATGTTAGGGTTGGGGCTAATGTGGCACACGGGCGGCACATGGTTGCCACATGTGTGCAGCAAATATCACATTCACGAGACAGGGACACGGAATCTCCGGTACCGTTTTTTCCGGTACCAGAAATATCAGGATGTGTGAAACTGGCCTAATGATATCATCACGTTTTCTGAGCCGAGACTCAGACTTAGGCCATGTGCACACATTGAGTATTTGGTGAGTTTTTTGTCCCAGTATTTGTAAGCCAAAACCAGGAGTGGAACGGTCAGAGGAAAAGCATAATAGAAACATTTGCACCACTTCTGCATTTTTCACACACTCCTGGTTTTGGCTTAAAAATACTGGGGTAAAAAACTCACCAAATACTGTATGTATGCATGTGGCCATAGGGAAGTGAGATTTTTAATTCTATCGTGTAAAGCACATTGCCTAAGTTACCGGCTACCCTGTGGTCTTGGAGTGGCTGGTGACCTAGGCGAGGAGTATGCGCCACTTGCATGCTCAATGCTTTAAAGCAGATGGATCCGACCAGCCTCATGGCTCCTGTACTTCTCTCATGCAAAGGGAAAGCCGACTCTGCTAGCACAATGTGAGCTCACAGTTTGGACCAGCAGCAGAACTATGGTCCAAGCTGTCAATCGTTAGGAGCGCACTATTCTGGGCAACCATGACGCCGAGTGGCAGGGGAGCAGTGCACTCCTAAATACAGAAGATTAGAACTCATTAATGCAAACAACATTTCTATGTAGAAGTAGTAAAATAGTGACAGATTGGCAGCAGGTGGCTTATGAGAGATCTATTTGAAAAGTCAATCAGTCTAATTCCTGTAAAGCAATCACAAACAGTAGAAGTCATCAGTCTATGCTGGCATTAAATCGCTCTTCAGTATTTTGACAGCAGAGGTAGACAATCACCCCAGAGTGCACAGCCACGCCAGAACTGTATATACTGTATGTGTGTAAGGTTCAGCCAGGACCGTAGTCATGGCCGAGGACACCTGGACGTTAGTGTCCTGGCCTCCCTTCACAGGAAAATAATGTTCACTAGTCAGCATACCTGTGTCTTCAGGTCCATCTCCTTCGGGATCTTCTCTATGCCGCAGGGGACCCTCTCCAGGCAGATTTGCATTAACTGAGACACAGTCCATTCCAACTTTAACAAGAACATCTTTCCTGGGTTCTCTACACTGCACATCCACAGTTTTCACAGCATTAATCACAGGTTTCACACTGCATTGTTCCTTCTCTTTCCCTGCACATCTCTCACAGTTGTACAGCATGTACCAGGGTCAAACCGTTCCAGATAAGCCCTCAGCATTCTCCCTTTTCAGCTCTGCTACAGGAAGACCCTGTTTTACCCCAGACATAAGATCATCATCTCCCAAAGTCAGTTGCCACATGGCGATCAACCTGCCCTTCTGTACTGTGCCTTGCGATGACACAGCATCCTCCTGGTTCAAGCTCACTGTATCTGGAAGTTCCCTCAGCCGTTTTGCCCCAGACCTGAGGGCATTAGCCCAAGTGATAGGTAGCTCCAGAATGTGGCAACTTACGTCCCCACGTTGTCACTACTTCTGTCTCAAGTCTTTGTTCCTAGTCCACTGTGAATTCCTGTTGTAGTGACCAACAGCTGTTCTGGCCTGGTACTGTGAATGTCTGGGCTCCTAGCTTGAACATTATGGAGCTGCCACGCTATTCCTGAGCAAATAAGCCCACTCAAGCTAATTGCTGTATTAACCATGGGCTCTTAGGCCCATGCTCACAGAAGGGCACCCTGACCTGAACTAACTACAATTCAGGAAAAGCTCCTGCTTACCCTGCAGCATGCCCCTCCTATTGTTAACAATTAACTGGTTTTCCTACTCCTATTATACTATACACTAGCTGAAAGCTCTATACACTAAAATGCTCCCATCTAGTGGCCAATCATGAACACTGCACTTACCCTGTACACTATACATAACAGCATTAGAAAAACATTATACATACAGTGCCTTGCGAAAGTATTCGGCCCCCTGGAACTTTTCAACCTTTTCCCACATATCATGCTTCAAACAAAAAGATACCAAATGTTAATTTTTTGTGAAGAATCGACAACAAGTGGGACACAATTGTGACGTTGATCGAAATTTATTGGTTATTTTACATTTTTGTGGAAATTCAAAAAATGAAAAGTGGGGCGTGCAATATTATTCGGCCCCTTTACTTTCAGTGCAGCAAACTCACTCCGGAAGTTCGTTGTGGATCTCTGAATGATCCAATGTTGTCCTAAATGACTAATGATGATAAATATAATCCTCCTGTGTATAATCAATTCTCTGTATAAATGCACCTGCTCTATGATAGACTCAGGGTTCTGTTTGAAGCACAGAGAACATTATGAAGACCAAGAAACACAACAGGCAGGTCCGTGATACTGTTGTGGAGAAGTGTAAAGCTGGATTTGGCTATAAAATGATTTCCAAAACTTTAAACATCCCAAGGAGCACTGTGCAAGCAATCATATTGAAATGGAAGGAGTATCATACCACTGAAAATCTACCAAGACCTGGCCGTCCCTCTAAACTTTCATCTCAATTCAAGGAGAATACTGATCAGAGATGCAGCCAAGAGGCCCATTATCACTCAGGATGAACTGCAGAGATCTACAGCTGAGGTGGGACAGTCTGTCCATAGGACAACAATCAGTCATACACTGCACAAGTCTGACCTTTATGGAAGAGTGGCAAGAAGAAAGCTATTTCTCAAAGATATCCAAAAAATGGGTTGTTTAAAGTTTGCAACAAGCCACCTGGGAGACACACCAAACATGTGGAAGAAGGTGCTCTGGTCAGATGAAACCAAAATCGAACTTTTTGGCAACAATGCCAAACGATATGCTTGGCGTAAAGGCAACACAGCTCATCACCCTGAACACACCATCCCTACTGTCAGACATGGTGGTGGTAGCATCATGGTTTGGGCCTGCTTTTCTTCAGCAGGGATAGGGAATATGGATGGAGCCAAATACAGGACCATTCTTGAAGAAAACCTGTTGGAGTCTGCAAAAGACCTGAGACTGGGACGGAGATTTGTCTTCCAACAAGACAATGATCCCAAACATAAAGCTAAATCTACAATGGAATGATTCACAAACAAACGTATCCAGGTGTTGGAATGGCCAAGTCTAAGTCCAGACCTGAATCCAATCGAGAATCTGTGGAAAGAGCTGAAAACTACTGTTCACAAACGATCTCCATCAAATCTCTCTGAGCTCGAGCTGTTTGCCAAGGAACAATGGGCAAGAATTTCAGTCTCTCGATGTACAAAACTGATAGAGACATACCCCAAGCGATTTGCAGCTGTAATTGCAGCAAAAGGTGGCCAACAAAGTATTAAGTTAAAGGGGACGAATAATAATGCACGCCCCACTTTTCAGATTTTGAATTTCCACAAAAATTTAAAATAACCAATAAATTTCGATCAACTTCACAATTGTGTTCCACTTGTTGTTGATTCTTCACCAAAAATTTACATTTGGTATCTTTATGTTTGAAGCATGATATGTGGGAAAAGGTTGAAAAGTTCCAGGGGGCCGAATACTTTCGCAAGGCACTGTATATACATTCAGTAGGACACAATAATACACATAAAAGTGTAGCAGTACCATTGTATAGGAGCAGTAATACAGTAAATCGTGTAGCAGTACCTTCATATATTACAACTATATGTACTAATAACATACGGCACCGGGAAGGAAGAGAAGAGCAGAGGCATAATATATCATACCCCCTACATGTGTCTGGAGGTATTGAGATGCTATGAAAGTAGGTCTTAGGATGAAATGCTCATCTTAGTAACCAATGCCTTCCTTTTCACGTTATAGGCTATAGTTATTTACCGCTACGCATAAAATGCCATGTTTTGTTCAGAATAAGAAGGTGTTCACATCATATTAATGGTCTCAACTTAGCTTGTACACAATGAAAAGATCCTGACGTAGACGCTGGATGTCCATATGGCTCCATTACACAATGGAGGCGAAAAAGGTGTTATGTTGGCTTCCATGTGTCAGTACGTGCGCAAAACGCACGTCGGGGTATTGGGCAGTGTGGTCTAAAATCGTGATGACATGTGATGTGTATAGGTTTACTTGCACGTTTGCAAATATCCGAGAGCACAAATCACCATCTTAGCAAAAGTAAGGTTATTTTTCATTTATACTATTGATTTACGCAAAGTTTGAAGTGTCATTTACTATTTAATGACATCTTTTAAATCTCTGCACATGCAGAAAATTATGAGGTTTAGGTCAGAAAAAAATTATTAATAACCAATAATAGGATGCTTCGGCTTAGACTTTTTTTTAATAATTTAAACATTTAAAATGGTTTAAGGGGATGTCACAAGTTATTAAATGGATAAAAGTGCAAAGTGCTTGGATAAACAAGCAAGTTTGTGATGTATTTTGCAGACTATAAGACAATTTTTATCCCAAAATTTGGGAGTAAAATAGGGGTGTGTCTTATAGTCCATAAGTAGCTCATCGGGAAGGGGGGGCAGCAGCAACGATGGAGCATGGTCACAGGAGGCAGGGTCGCCGCAGCAGGAAGCTGATGGCGACAGGAGTAGGGCGATGCTGTGGGCCCTGGGATAGTTGGAGGGGGGGTCCTGGGGGTGGGCTTCAAGAAAATGTTGGCGGTGCAGGCAGTAATGGAGTCCCCTCTCTGCACATTGATCTCCCATCAGTGGGCTTCAGTAAAATGGCCACCTGAGGTTGCACATGCACAGATTTAGATCTTGGCTCAATGACAAGCCGAGGTCTTGACCTGTGCATGCGCCGCTTCTTGCGGTCATTTTCCTAAAGCCCGACGCTGGGAGATCAATGTGCAGAGTGGGGACTAAGCTGCTGCCTGCACTGCCAACATTTTCCTGAAGCCCACTACAGGTACACTCCCTCCTCTCAGCCCATTGCCCCACACCTGACACCACCGGCGACTCTGCCTTCTGTGACCAGTAAGCTAAATTTGGACCATTTCATATTTTAAACATTTTTTTTCTTCCTCAAAATTTGGGGAGCATCTTACAGTCTGCAAAATACGGTAATTTACTTCTCATTAAAAAGGAGGAGGCAGGAATGGGAGAAGGACACTCTTGAAATACAAGGATTAAACATGCTATTCCTTGCCGGCCCGATAGATTACGGCGCCCTAGGCGAAACTATTTTGTTGCGCCCCTACTATTCTTGGCAGTAGATGAAAACTTGGGATATAAATTTAGGAGCAAAATAAACCACAACAACAATGATTAATTAACTCTCTCCTAACTCTTTAATCTTCTGAGAAGTTGTATAGGACAAATATATACAAAGTAATCAATGACACAAAACAAAAACGACCATAGGTAATTAAAATTGTTTCCTTGCCTTTTTTTTTGAAAAGGATGATACTAAGTCACCGAGATTAATTTGTTTAGCAACTTCAGATTCTATCGAAATTGTTGCTAACCCAACCAACCTCTCTTGCATCATATTTGCCCTTAAATATGTACACTTTTCTTTCCATCCCTAAAACTTTTTGCCTTTTGAAAAAATTTTTTATAACTTTTTCTAT
This sequence comes from Dendrobates tinctorius, assembly GCF_039654945.1. Lineage (NCBI taxonomy): Eukaryota > Metazoa > Chordata > Amphibia > Anura > Dendrobatidae > Dendrobates > Dendrobates tinctorius. Next base: position 10,375,540 of record NW_027361939.1, on the reverse strand, counting down.
TTTTTCTCTGGCGCCCCCTTCGGGTCGGCGCCCTAGGCGGCCACCTAGTTCGCCTATACATTCGGGCCGGCCCTGATGCTATTTGAGGTCAGATATTCACTTTAAGAAGTAGGCCAGAATGTAAAGTTTTTTTTTGCATTTCCTGTTGTCGTCATCAGCTATTTGGGGAGGAGGGGTATGAGTGGGATCTGTTTCCACCCCATCCCTTTCCTTTTATTTTTCTACATTAGTAAGATGCTTTGTTTTCATAGTGGTAAATTGTACTTAATTAAGAGCAACAACACTGATCTGAAATGTAACAGTGACACTAATTATATCTAATTATTATGTTTTGTCTGCAAAATATCATAACAATATATAACATTCTATGCTTTTTTTAACAGAAGAGAAAAAAACATTTAAGTGAATGCACTCATTCATAATCTGAAATCTGGGACATATGACTTACTCCAAATCAGGACTGCCTCCTAGCAGAGCTGTGCGCATGGACACTTATAAAGCCCATCATTGGCTTGGTCAGTGCATGGAGAAATATTCCCCTATACCTCTTCCCCCCTATTTATTATATGATGGAGCAATGGGAATCCAGACAACTGCACTATAGACACTTTACATCTTGGATTAGAATTTAGGCAAAATATTTGGATACAAAAGATTATATACTTTATTATTAGCCAAAATTGTCATTTTGAGCGATGGCAGATGTGAACAGGTTTTATAGTTCTGAATTATAGCAGTTCTGTTAGGACAGAGTCATCGTCTGGCCAAGTTAGGTCTGTCCTGTTGATAATGAAGGAGAGATCCTAAATACCACCATAAAATAGCAATTTATAAATTTAGAATGGATGCACCTTCTCTAAAAAGGTCACATTTATTTAACAAATTTTGCATGAATCAATAATACAAGAAAATGATATATTACAAAGTTTATTATATCAGAAAAATATGCTTTTTTTCTCCACTAAGCCAATTCCATCACCCTTTGATCTTTTGCTCAGAAATACTGTTTTGTCTCCGACACTTAATTCATGACCTCAGACAGCAAAGTAGTCCTGGGATACATCCACAATGAAACCAGGCAATTCTACGTTTATGTCAACAACAGAGTGCTACGAATTAGGAGATCAGTTCATCCAAAACAGTGGCATTACATCCCCACGGACCAAAATCCTGCAGATCACGCAACTAGAGCAGTTGACGCAAGTCGACTAGAGAGCACAACATGGCTCTCAGGGCCAAAACTATTGTACTGTACACTGAAGAACGTTGTCCAGACACCTTTCAACTTGTGAGAGAGGACTCAGGTGCAGAAATCCGCCCTCAGGTGTCTACACTTCATACAAAGACTCCAGCTACTCTCCTCACCCAGAAAACAGGACTATCCAGTGCCCCTCCAGGAGGTTTCGATGCTAAGGCCCTCTACATGCGCCAGTGGAGACAGGTACAAAGTCTTACCAATACATTCTGGGACAGGAGGTGCAAACAATACTTGTCTACCCTGCAGCCATGGACGAAGTGGCAATCTACCAGGCCTGATCTGAGGATTGGTGACCTCATCCTTGTGAAAGAATGTCAGGCCCATCGGAACCTGTGGCCACTTGGACTAGTGACTGCTACATTCCCGAGTAAAGATGGCAACGTCCGCAAACTCGAACTTAGGATGGCCAAAGGGAATGATATTAATACATTCTCAAGACTAGTAACTGAGCTGGTCCTATTATTGTCTTCGGAGAATAAGAATAGTGACATCTGTTTGATGCCAGACGGGGAGTGTTCTGTCTCCGACACTTAATTCATAACCTTTGACTGTCTATTTTGATAATATTTACAATGATTTGCTGTGAATATCCATAATGTTCAGTTTCAGCCATAGATTTAGTGTTTTCATTCTTTTTGGCTCCATCTAGTGAGCAGAGTCATAACTGCAGTGTCACTGTGTATTTACTTTCATTTCTGCTTCTATATTTTCCCTCTCTTCACAATGCATCCTGGCAAAGCTTGCAAAGCACCATGGTAAGTTTGCAAAGCAATATGGTCTAGTCCAGCCGCATTTTTCCCTCCAGTCCTCCATTTTCTATCAAGCCTGCATTCTGGGAAAATCTCATTTCTCTTCTCCTTTGTGTCAGCATCGCTGGCATTTAACCACACTTCCTATACCTAGTTCCTATCTCACACTACCCTGCTTAGTTAGCTATCCCCTGGTTAGCTATTAGTGCAGATAATCTATGTTATGTATATTATGTATTCCTATGAACCCAGTACTGATTGTATTTATATGTTTTACTTGTAGTTTCACCACATCTATATACCACTACATTCAATAAAGCACAGATTCAACCTACAGTCTCCTTATTGGACCCCCGGTGTAGCGGTTTAGCTGCCTGTATAAGCTACATGAAACCCGGTTCATTAGGGAGGACAGAACAAATACAGCTAAAATCCATCTTGCTTAAGTCAAGAGGGACTACTAGCTCTCTGTGGGATCAGATTACAGCTGCCTATTGAAATCTATGGAAATGGGTGGAAGAATGAGGAGAGTGAGAGAAAGAGGAAGAGAGTCAGACAGTGGTGCTGATTTCTAGTAAGTGTTCTATCTTAACCTAGAGCTGGATTCTCAGCAACAGTGTCCAGTACTAATTATAACTTCCTATATGCTTCTACTGGATATGGACATGTGCCACTTAGAGACAGAAAGGTACTGTATAGGGGAGTGATACTATCAGCTAAGCTCAGTGAGCCAAAAATTAAAGACAGACAGCAGAGTGAAAAAGGCCCTGTCCTCTCCCACCCTAAAAGAAATGGATCAGTGATAAACATTCCACATGACTTCAGTGTGAATTTTTTTCATGCCTTTCGTAAGCTTGAAAGGCTAATGTCTCATTCACATCAGTTTTTTCTTCATACGAGTGCTGTTTTTTTTTTTTTTACACAGATGGGATTCGAACGCATAACAGTGAATGGGGCCTTTAAGTTCTCACCAGGTGAGGTGGTTACTCTGAGACCCAGGTTCTTGTACTCAGCTGGACTGTAAAACCACGGTCGCCGGGGGTAGCCTCCTCAGCCGCTCCAGTACTCACTGTGCTGGAGGCTGCTTCATCCCAGGTATACTGCTCACTTCTGGGGTTCAAAAGACTGGAGAGGCAGAGGCCGGAAAAACTTAAGCAGTTCAACTTTATTTTCCTCAGGGCACTGCACATCCACAACGGCTTCAGGACTCTTTACACGGTACCAGCAATACATCTTCATCCACAGCAGCACACTACTTCTACAGTTATACACAGGTGGACCACACAAACAACCGAACATGGAACTTCGACCTCTCTTCCTGCAACCGACTTCAGCCCACGATGGTAACCGTCTACTCCGTTGTAGTTCACCCCTTTACGGCACTGATCATCCCGTACATGTACTAGGCTAGTGGCTCACTTGACTCTTGGAACAGCTCCCACACTCTGGCTGTCACTTCCATAGGGACCCATTCACAGACCTCCCTGGCTTGACCACTTCCAGACACGAGCTGGTTTCAGAGACTGGCTTCAGTGCCACTTCAGCTCCTTGACTCTGGCTGACTTGACTTCAGAGGCTCTCCTATTAGCCCCTCTAGCCCTTTAGCTCCCAGTCTCTAGCTAAAGGGCCTCCACAGTGACCCTTCTCACTGGCTGCTGCTGTACGCAATCCCTTCTCGGATGGCTACCCCGGCTCAACTCATCTCCTGGCAACCGACTACAGACCATGAAGGTAACCGTCTACTACACTGTAGTTCACCCCTTTACGGCACTGGTGATTCTGTCCGTGCAGTCAGCTAGTGTCCCACTCTACTGCTTGATCAGCTCCACACATTGGCTGTCCTCTCCACAGGAACTCTCTGTACACCCTGTCTTAACAGCTCTCAGACTCTAGCTGACGTCTACAGACTGGCGTCAGTGTCACTTCAGCTTCTATACACACGCTGACTTGACTCCAGAGGCTTCTCCTACTGGCCTTACTAGCACATTAGCTCCCAGTCTCTAGCTAACGGCCTCCAGTGACTCTCTCACTGGCTGCTGCTGTAGGTAATACACTCCACTCACTTCTCAGGATGGCTGAGGTACTCTGCTTCAATCCTTGTCTCTGTCAGCTAGGCTCATCAGGAATTCTGCCTCTGCATCTGTACCATGAGGCTGCCCAGGCTGCACTGCTCTCCTCTGCTCTGCTCTCTGGGTGTAAACAGGAAATCTCTCTCCTTAGTTCCTGGTTAGCCACTCCTCTAATGTCCCCCTAATTAACCCTCTAGTGACCTTGTAAAGGCTCCCATCAAAATGTGCTCAGTTCCACAATCTTGTGTCCCTTTACTATATCTATATAATGCCTTATGACCGCAAACACATATATACAGGTTACATTTGATGCACTCAAACATGTCAGTCATAGCAAGGTAAACAATTACAGCAAATTAGCCAGGACTAAGTCCTGGCACCCTTTTACAGGTCAGTAAGCTGTAGGTTTTTAACTCCTTCATGATCCATTGCACTGCAACCATTCATCAATTTTTCTCTGCGATTCACGTCCAGGGAAATTAGCTACAGGGCCATGGGTTGCAAACTTCTTGACTATGTTGCACACTATTGGCAAAGGAATAACAAGATCTCTGGAGATGGACTTGGAACCTTGAGATCGTTGTCATTTTTCAATAATTTTGTTAATCCCACGATACCTAGCTTCTTGTCCCGCTTCGGAGGGAGGCGCAGGTCACCACTCTTAAAGCCAGAACAGGTGGTGGATTGGATAGCAGATAATGCTTCCAGCACGTTTCCCAGCACCATGGTAGTCGTAAAGCAGGTGGGGGGCGTATGGAGCAAGCGCCAGAGCCGAGCCTGATCCGCACAGGGCATATGGAGACTGTGTTACAATGTCGGCACCTATCTGTAACATCGACAATCAGAGGTAGCTCTAATCACTGCTCCTTAAAAACTTAAATGTTGCCAATAATATCAGAGAGGCATTTATCTGGTGCCATCCTCCTGGTTAGTCCATTTGGGCATCCGTCACTTCCCCAGTGATTCCCTTGTGCAGTGCCGATGGGTTGCCATAGCAGCCAAGGGCCTGCTGAAGGCCTCAGATGCCGCCATCTTTGTACTTCTGTGAAGTGCAGTCACTTCTTTGGCTTCACCAGAGACTGAGGTTGACAATATACTATTTGGGTAGGTTCATACAAGTATTTTCGCTGAAAAAAAAGACCGCACATAGATACCACTTAGACCAATATTATAAAACAGGGCAGTGAAGAAGAGAGATTTTTTCACACATCGCATATGCATGTTAAAAATGAATTAAAAATATCACAGCATGCAATAGTTTCTTCCGTGTGTTGACTGAGTCTCATTCAAGTCCATGAGTGCAAAAAAAAAAAAAAATGGACTCCATATGGATTTCACATTAATGCTACGTTTCTACAATAAGTATTTGGTGAGTTTTTGCGTTTTTTTTTTAACATGTATTTCTATCGTATTTTTCATGCTGTATTTTTTGTCTCTTGTTGCTATGTCATGGTTTAACCCCTTAATGTCCAATGACGGACACAGTCCGTCATCAGACATTTCCCCTGCTTTGTTGAGGGCTCCGGCGCTGAGCCCGTATCAAAGCCGGGACATGTCAGCTGTTATGAACAGCTGACATGTGCCCGCAATAGGCGCGAGCGGAATCGCCGTCCGCCCGCGCCTATTAACTAGTTAAATGCCGCTGTCAAACGCTGACAGCGGGCATTTAAATAGCATTTCCGGCTGCCGGGCCGGAAATGACGTCATCGCCGACCCCTGTCACGTGATCGGGGGTCGGCGTCATGTTGCCTGGACAACCAGAGGTCTCTATGAGACCTCTATGGTTGTTCCAGGCATATGGCTTTCAGCGCCACCCGGTGGTCGGCGCTGAAAGCACAGCAGTAAATCTGCTACATATGGGCGATCTGCTCATCGCCCATATGTAGCAGAGCCGATCGGGTTGCGCAAGCTTCTAGCCTCCTATGGAGGCTATTGAAGCATGCCAAAAGTAAAAAAAAAAAAAATTAAAAAAAAATTTAAAAAACCTAAAAGTTCAAATCACCCCCCTTTCGCCCCAATCAAAATAAAACAGTAAAAAAAAAATCCCACATACACATATTAGGTATCGCCGCGTTCAGAATCGCCCGATCAATAAAAAAAAAGCATTAACCCGATCGCTAAACGGTGTGGCGAGAAAAAAATTCAAAACGCCAGAATTACGTTTTTTTGGTCACCAAGACATTGCATTAAAATGCAATAACGGGCGATCAAAAGAACGTATTTGCACAAAAGTGGTATCATTAAAAACATCAGTCCGGCACGGAAAAAATAAGCCCTCACCCGACCCCAGATCATGAAAAATGGAGACGCTACGGGTCTCGGAAAATTGCGCAAATTTTTTTTTTTTTTTTAGCAAACTTTGGAATTTTTTTTCACCACTTAGATAAAAGAGGACATAGACATGTTTGGTGTCTATGAACTCGTAATGACCTGGAGAATCATAATGGCAGGTCAGATTTAGCATTTAGTGAACCTAACAAAAAAGCCAAGAAAAAACAAGTGTGGGATTGCACTTTTTTTGCAATTTCACCGCACTTGGAATTTTTTTCCCGTTTTCGAGTACACGATATGGTAAAACCAATGATGTCATTCAAAAGTACAACTCGTCCCGCAAAAAATAAGCCCTCACATGGCCATATAGACGAAAAATAAAAAAGTTATGGCTCTGGAAAGAAGGGGAGGGAAAAATGAAAATGTAAAACCAAAAATACCCCTGGTTGTTAAGGGGTTAAATAAAGCTACTTTTTTTTATACTTCCTGATATTTGGCTTTGACAACATTTTATTGACATATTTAGGCACGGATTATATGCGGTTTTTTACCTGTGGATTTTCCATTTCTGATGCAGATCTGTGGGGAAAATCCAAGCAGAAAATTGAGATGTTGCGGATTTGAAACCCGCACCGTAGGTCCGTTTGCACAGAGCAAAAGAAAAAAAAAAAAAAAAAGCACAGTGGGCATGATATTTCTGTAAATCCCATCCATTTTGCTGGAACTGTAAGACGTAGCTTAACCCCTTACTGCCATGTGACGCACTATCCCATCCATGTACCCTGGGACTTAATTCCCAGGGACGGGACAGTACGTCACAGCGATCAGCGGCGCCCACGTGGTGAGCGCTGCTGATCACGGCCGGGTGTCAGCTGATTATCACAGCTGACAACCTGCACAATGTGTCAGGGGCGGTCCCCGACACGTTAACCCCTTGCACACCGCGATCAAACACGATCGTGGTGTACCGGGGGTTAAAGGGAAGCATCGGCAGGGAGGGGGCTCCCTCCGTGCTTCCCTGAGCCCCCCACAGCAGCGCAATGTGCAGCGCTGCTGCGGGGGGCTCCATCCCTGCAGGTCCCCGAATACAAGATGGCGACTGGGACCTTCGGGGGCCTGCAGGGAGCTGGCTTCCTCATGCCTGCAAAGTGCAGGCAAGGAGGAAGCCTTGTGCAGTGCCTGTGACAGATCGCTGATCTGTCACAGTGATCTGTGATGTGACAGATCAGCGATCTGTCACAGGACAGTGATGTCCCACCTGGGAGTAAGTAATAAAGTTAAAAAAAAAAAGAGTAAAAATAATTTAAAAAAAAAATAAAAAAATCGCTACTTAAAAAAAAAAAATTCCCTAATAAATTCATTTTTTGGAAATAGAAAAAACAATAAAAGTACACATATTTGGTGTTGCCACGTCCGTAACGACCCGCCCTATAAAACTGTCCAATTAGTTAACCCCTTTAGCAAACCCCTTAAAAAATAAAAATAAAAAACAAAGCAAAGAATAATGATTTATTATCATACCGCCGAACAAAAAGTGCAATAACGCGCGATCAAAAAGACGCATATAAATATCCATGGTACCACTGAAAACGTCATCTTGTCCCGCAAAAAAACGAGCTGCCACACAGCATCATCAGCAAAAAAATAAAAAAGTTATTGCTCGCAGAATAAAGCGATGCAAAAATAATTATTTTTTATATAAAATTGTTTTCATTGCATAAAACCGACAAAACATAAAAAAATGACCTAAATGATGTATCGCTGTAACCGTACTGACCCGAAGAATAAAAACGCTTTATCAATTTTACCGCACGCAGAACGGTGTAAACACACCCCCCCAAAAGAAATTCATGAAACGCTGGTTTTTGTTCATTCTGCGTCCCAAAAATCGGAATAAAAAGCGATCAAAAAATGTCACGTGCCTGAAAATGGTACCGATAAAAACGTCAACTCGTCCTGCAAAAAATAAGACCTCACATGACTCAGCGGGTCAAAATATGGAAAAATTATAGCTCTCAATATGTGGTGATGCAAAAACTATTTTTACAATAAAAAGCGTCTTTTAGCGTGTGACAGCTGCCAAACATAAAAACCGCCATAAATAGTAAATCAAACCCCCCGTTATTACCCCCTTAGTTAGGGAAAAATAATAAAATAAAAAAAATGTATTTATTTTCCCATTAGGGCTAGGGCTGAGATTAGGGTTAGGGCTAGGGCTGAGATTAGGGTTAGGGGTGTGTTGGGGTTAGGGTTGGAGTTAGAATTGGGGGTTTCCACTGTTTGGGCACATCAGGTGCTCTCCAAACGCAACATGGCGTCTGATCTCAATTCCAGCCAATTCTGCGCTGAAAAAGTCAAATGGTGCTCCTTCCCTTCCAAGCTCTGCCATGTGCCCAGTGTTTTACCCCCACATATGGGGTATCAGCCTACTCAGGACAATTTGCAAAACAACTTTTGGGGTCCAATTTTTCCTGTTACCCTTAGGAAAATAAAAAATTGGGGGCAAAAATATCATTTTTGTGGAAAAAAATGATTTTTTTATTTTCACGCCCGGGCGTTATAAACTTCTGTGAAGCACTTGGGGGTTCAAAGTACTCACCACACATCTAGATAAGTTTCGTGGGGGTCTAGTTTCCAAAATGGGGTCATTTGTGGGGGGTTTCCACTGTTTAGGTACATTAGGGGCTCTCCAAACGCAAATGACACCCGCAGACCATTCCATCAATGTCTGCATTCCAAAACGTCACTACTTCCCTTCCGAGCCCCGACGTGTGCCCATACAGTAGTTTTCTCCCACATATGGGGTATCGGTGTACTCAGGACAAATTGGACAACAACTTTTGGGGTCCAATTTCTCCTGTTACCCTTGGGAAAATAAAAAAATTGGTGACTAAAAGATCATGTTTGTGGAAAAAATACGATTTTTTTATTTTCACGCCCGGGCGTTATAAACTTCTGTGAAGCACTAGGGGGTTCAAAGTGCTCACCACACATCTAGATAAGTTCCTTTGGGGGTCTAGTTTCCAAAATGGTGTCATTTGTGGGGGGTTTCCACTGGTTTGGTACATCAGGGGTTTTCCAGTCGCGACATGGTGTCCAATCTCAATTCCAGCCAAAAAAGTCAAATGGCGCTGCTTCCCTTCTGAGCTCTGCCATGCGCCCAAATAGTCGTTTACACCCACATATGGGGTATCAGCGTACTCAGAACAAATTGCACAATTACTTTTAGGGTCCTGTTACCCTTGGAAAAATAAAAATTGGGGGTGAAAAGATCATTTTTATGGAAAAAATATGATTTTTTAATTGTACCGCTGTACGTTATAAACTTCTGTGAAGCCCTTGTGGGTTCAAAGTTCTCACCACATATCTAGATAAGTTCCTCGGGGGGTCTAGTTTCCAAAAAGGTACATCAGGGGCTCTCCAAACGTGACATGGCGTCCGATCTGAATTCCAGCCAATTTTGCATTGAAAAAGTCAAACAATGCTCCTTCCATTCTGAGCTCTGCCATGCGCCGAAACAGTGGTTCCCCCCCACATATCAGGTATCAGCGTACTCAGGACAAATTACACAATAACTTTTCAGTCCAATTTCTCCTGTTACCCTTGGTAAAATAAAAAAAAATTGGACCTGAAGTATTTATTTAATTCAAAAAATTCCTGTGACGCACCTAAAGGGTTAATAAACTTCTTGAATGAGGTTTTGAGCACCTTGAGGGGTGCAGTTTTTAGAATGGTGTCACTTTTGGGTATTTTCTATCATATAGACCCCTCAAAGCGGCTTCAAATGTGATGTTGTCTGTAAAAATAAAACGGTGCTGCAAAAATGAGAAATCGCTGGTCAGCTTTTAACCCTTATAACTTCCTAACAAAAAAAAATTTTGGTTCCAAAATTGTGCTGATGTAAAGTAAACATGTGGGAAATGTTACTTATTAAGTTTTTTGGGTGCCGTATCTCTGATTTAAGGGCATAAAAATTCAAAGTTGGAAAATTGCGAAATTTTAAAAATTTTCACCAAATTTCCATTTTTTTCACAAATAAACGCAAGTTATTTGAATGCAATTTTACCACTAACATGAAGTACAATATGTCACGAGAAAACAGTGTCAGAATCACCGGGATCCATGGAAGCGTTCCAGAGTTATTACCTCATAAAGGGACAGTGGTCAGAATTGTAAAAATTGGCCCGGTCATGAACATGCAAACCACCCTTGGGGCTTAAGGGGTTAAATTCCAGCAAACTGGATGGGATTTATAGTTTGTTTTTGGGGTTTTTTTATTTTAACCTGCGTCGTGTTTTAGAAATCCACAACAATTTCTCTTGTGGGTACACTGAGTTTTATGTGCGGATTTTCCCCAAAAATTGCATTAGATGCGTTTTTAGTGTGTTTCCACTGTGGAAACGCACTAACAGTGTATGTAAACCACATGACTGTATCAATAAAGTTTTGACAAAGCCAAATACCAGGCAGTAAGAAGCAAAGCAGCTTTATTTATAACATGATGTACCGACAAGAGACAAAAACCCCAGTGATGAAAAACACCTCTGAAAAAAAAAACACTCAAAGGCGCAATGAAAAAAAAAACCTGAAAGTAACCTAATAGCTGCAGAATGTAGAAAATGTGCAATGCTAAAACTCACCAAATATTCATGGTGGGAGCGTCTTCAATACATCTCCAAACGTAAAAATTACACCGGACCCTTCCAGGGAGGCAGATATGGTACTCGCAACTGAAGGCTGTGTGCACACGATGCAGATTTGCAGCGGATCCGCAGCTGATTTTACCACGCAGAAACGTTGCATATCCGCATTGTGATGTACAGCAGCCTTAAAATCAATGAAAAAAAAAAAAACGCTGTTCAGACGCTGCAGATTTTTCCGCGCGGTTTTCCCGCGGTACAAAATCCGCAGCATGTTACTTCTTTTGTGCGGTTTTCCATCTCCCCTATCACCAAATCTGCAGGGGGAAAACCGCACAAAAACCGCATGAAAAATGGAAGAAATCCGCAGGAAAAATGCAGGTCATTTGACCTGCGGATTTCTTCCATTCTGCGCGAAAAAATCCACACTGCCAAAAAGTCCGTCTGCACTCAGCCTCATACTCCAAAATCTCCCAACCTAAACTCTGGTAATGTGGTCATGCAGACTCCTCCCCGATGTACTCCAGACAGCTGATGTGTATAAAGCAATGGGTAAGAGATTTCACCCCTCTCCCCCCATTCCATCTGTCATCATGTGTTGGATAATAATCATTTGTCTTTTTGGAGCTGGAGGTAGGAGTTTAATTCCTGTCATAGAATATTTGAACCTTTTTCTATAATATTAAGATAGTATTTGTTTTTGATGTATAAAAATAATTAGTGATGAGCGAGTATACTCGTTGCTCGGGTGTCCTCCGAGTATTTTGGCGTGCTCGGAGATTTAGTTTTCATCGTCTCAGCTGCATGATTTGCGACTGCTGGCCAGGCTGAATACAAGTGGGGATTCCCTAACAAACAGGCATTCCACACGTGTATTCAGGCTGTCTAGCAGTCGCAAATCATGCAGCTGAGACGACGAAAACTAAATCTCCGAGCACGCCAAAATACTCGGAGATCACCCGAGCAACAAGTACACTCTCTCATCACTAAAAATGGCAGACTAAGAACGCCTTCATTGAAGTTAAACACAATGATGTAGAATTTAAAAAAAAAAAAAAAAATAAATAAATAAATAAAACCCTGATTCATTGTATGTGCATGTTTACATGGGTCATATATGTGGCTGGAGTTTTTTTTTTTTTTTCCCTCCTCTCCAGGCAGAAAATCAGTAAAATGTTCTAGTAAAAAAACATCCCATGTGAACATGCCCTAACACCATGTTTTTGCGTGTTTTTTTTTTTTTTATATAGTTTTCCAACAAAATGTATTTATTTTTTTTTTTTTGGAGGGGGTATGTGCCGACACATTGGGATTCTGCACTTCAAAACTCCACTGTTCTTTTACATGCAATTTTATTATTTATTTTTTTTGGCTCCAGACTCTTCATAGTACCCTATGAGAAAGAAATGCACATTGTTCTGCAGCATCTATAAGGCCGGGATCACAATTGCGATTTTAAACGGCCGAGTCTCGCATGGTAATACACGGCGCTGCCGCCGGGACTCAGGAGCGGGGCGTGCGGCCGCATAGCAATACATGGAGCTGCACGCCCCGCTCCTGAGTCCCGGTGGCAGCGCCGTGTATTACCATGCGAGACTCGGCCGTTTAAAATCACAAGTGTGATCCCGGCCTTAAACGCATAGCGGGCAGCAAAATTAAAGACAAATGTTTTGCACTGTGTGAGAACATGGCTGGTCAAGATCAACCAATCTCAAGCTTAACCTCCTCACCCCCAGACCAGTTTTCACCTTCCTGACCAGGTCCAATTTTACAATCATGACTAGAGTTGAGCGACTTTGGTCGGATCGTGTTTTGTGAAACCCGACTGAAACAAAATTTGAGTCGAATGAAACTGGTCCGACTAGGGCAAAAAAGGTCAGAGTTTTGTCCGAAACCCGACCCCAATGCAAGTCAATGGGGAATAAAAGTCGGCATTGAGTGGATGAATGTCATCCGCTCAATTCCGACTTTTATTCCCCATTGACTTGCATTGGGGTCGGGTTTCGGACAAAACTCCGACTTTTTTGTGCCCTAGTCCGACCAGTTTCATCCAACTCCAATTTTGTTTCATTCGGGTTTCATGAAACCCGATCCGACCAAAGTCGCTCAACTCTAATCATGACCAGTGTTACTTTATGCGGTAATATATCTGGAATGCTTCAAAGAATCCTAGTGATTATGAGATTGATTTTTCGTGACACATTAAAAATTTGCAAAGTTTTGAGCTAAAATTTACAAACGTTTTCAATTTTTATATCCACCACTTAGTCATGCTGTATAAAATAGTTAATAAATAACACTTCCCACGTCTACTTTAGACCAGCAGAATTTTTTAAACTTTTATTTTTTTTTTTTTTTTTTTTTTTCTCGTTTTTTTGTTGTTTTTTTTGGTAAGGGCTATAAAAATTATTCAGCAATTTCTCAGGTTTCCAACAAAATTTACCAAAAAAAATATATATTTTTTTTTTTTTAGGAACACATCACGTTTCAAGTGACTTCAAGGGGGCCTATACAACAGAAAATGCCCCAAAACAGTAGCGTAGTTACTGAGAGTGCGGTTGTCCTGTGCTCTGAGGATCCACCTGGAGCTAAGCTACTGTTGGGCAACGTGCTCATAGAGTCTCCCTGCTCTGCTGCAATTTAACTGTATCTGTTATGGGGCCCGTGAGTGGCTGGATGCTGATGCAGTTGAAAGCAATGATGAAGAGGGAGTATTGCGCACCCTCTACCATTTAGCCTCCTTGGCATCTGATGTCACTGACAGCGGGCACGATGATGTCACTATATGGTATCCGCTGTGCAGAGATGTGCAGGCACTTGGAGCAGTGGCGCGAGGAAGAGAGGTGAGTATTGTTTTGAGTTTGTTTTTTATGGGGAGTGCATTTTACTATATGGATGCCTATTAGAAGTACAGTATACTATATAAGGCTATTTAGGGAGCCATCATATAGTATGGGAGCTAATGTGGGGTCATTATACAGTTTGGGGTCTACTTTTTTTTTTGCCTGGCTTTGCACTGTGGGCAGAACCTTTGAGTGTAGGAGTACCAAAACTATACTTTCTTCTCAAAATTTGAATGGTGTACTAAAGTTAGTCCCTTCACGGGTGTATGGATGACCCTGCTTGTATTTTTTTGCAGACTTTGCACTTGGTGCACAGTCATTGTGAGTCTAGGCGTACCATTACGTGACAATTTGAACAGAATGTGTATGAGGCCCTCCTTTGTCTAATACAGGCTGTATCTGAGTCCCTCTTGCTTCTAATTTTTGGCAGTTCTTGCTTCCTTCATAAATTACACTGAAATTTCCAATTTTTTTTTCTTGCAAATTAAAATTTTTGGTTTACGGTACTTTAAATTATTTTTTATTTGGCCTTATACACAAGTCTTTATACAGTAAAGAATGTCTTAATTTTTTTTTTTTCCTGTAAGTTTGAGGGAGTGCCAGGGCCGTAGCCATGGCTGAGACTAATGGCTCTTGCGCACCCTGGTATCCCATCACATGCAATGTCCTTTTATTGGTGTACCTGCCTCTCTGCACCTTCAAGGTCTCCTCTGAGTTGCCTAAGACCCCTTCCATATGATTGTGCACCAACAGAGACACAGTCCATTTGCAACTTAAAACGTAGAACTTCTTTCTTTTCACAGCACATCCTTATTAGATATAGCATTAGCATAGGGTTCTATGCGGTCCACATTCTTCGCTTTCCCTGTACTCTTTCTTACGTCCATCAGTACGTGCCTGGGTCGTACCGTCTCATCCGGTACTGCAGCTGTTCAGGCTCACAATGCTTAGGAGTTCCCTTGTCCGTTTTGCCCCGGACATGGGGGCATCTGCCCATGCAGTGAGCTGCCACATTTTAGAGCGACCTGTGTCCCTGTACTGTTGTGACCTCTGCTGTAGCTTTGGTTCCAGCACTGCTGTCACCACTGATGCTATGGCTGCACTTCTGGGCCCTGAATGGCTGGGTTCCTTGCTTTGAATGTTACGGAGCTCTCCACCCTATATGGGCTCCAAGGCCCTACTCCTCTAAACAGGGAAAACCTTCTACCTTAGCCACGGTTGGCTCATCCTACTTAACTATTCCTTACACTAGTTTCCTATTCCTACAATGTTATGCACATTAATGTACCCCCGTCTAGCGTAAGAACTAAGGTACTGCACTCTCTATTAACTAGATACAGCAATACATACACAATTGTACATACAAGGCAATATATTAGGAAAAGGAGTGAGGCATCACACTGTCTCAGTACACCCCTTACATAAACTTGCAATTTCTCTTCGATTTTGGAATATTTTATTGTCAGGTTTTACGTGGAGTAAAAGTGGCACCATTGTTCTCCTCAGCGATCTGGAGTCAGAGATGCTTCTAGGTGTCTTCCCCATGCTGTTCTCCTTCCATCCAGCACTTCTATCCATTTCAACATATTCACTGCCTCCCAGGCCTCCTTGTAGGGTCTGCTGGAAAAATGCTCAAATCTCTCACTCCCATTATACTCGTTACTTGAAATGAGCATCCGAGCATTTTGGCGCTCGCTCATCACTATTGATGAGCACACTGGCGCAAATTGGGATTTGACCTTGTAGAATGGATGTTTTAATAAAATCTTGGTATCTGTTCAGTGACTGGTTTTGTTGCTTTGTTAATAAAAGCTGTTACTCTTATACAATTCTCCTAACTGCTCCCAGGATGATGTGTGGGAGAACATTTCAGGAGGTTATATCAAACGAGACATCCAGTTAAAACAAAATCTTATTCCTATAATTTTACTGTGGGTAAAAGCTATGAGCCCTTCTTCATGGCTTTCTGCCTCTTCTACAACACTTTAGATTAATTATCTGACTATGGTATTACATTGATACAGTGTGCCCGAAAATTGCTGGTGGGTGAAATACTGCGGCTTCATCACCACCTGTATTAAATCTAGTATGAAGAATGTGAAATTCTGCATATCTGCTTTGTTAGGTCGTCTTTATGCCTGGACCGACCATGGGGTGGGGGCTCTCTTGACCCAAACAGTTTCATCAAGGGCATATATAAGATTGTTGGTCTCCTGGCCTGAAACAAGTCAGTGGGATAATTGGCAGCACTAACTAGTTCTAATGTGTTCAAATGCTGTCGTCAGAGCGGACTCTAATTGCAACAATTAAACTTGGGATCCTGTTATAAAACACAGCCAGCACCTGTGCTTGAGCCTGCGACTTACATGCTTAGGGCAAGTGCATATGAGCGTATTTGCTGTCTGAGTGAGATTTGAAAACATCGGGTCTCACTTGGACCAATGTTATGCTAGGGGGTTGTGCACGTGTCCGAATACAATTTTTTTTTTTTTTTTTTTTTTTTTTTTTTCTTTTACTCTCCCCTGGGACAGATACTGTCCAAGGCCAAAAAAATGATGGCATGCCCGAGTTTCATCCAATATTCGGATGGCACTCGGCCATGTAAGTCAGAGTGCGCAGGAAACACCAGTCTGCACTCGGCTGACATCTGAGTGCAGTTAGGTTTCTGCAGTGTTATGTCCCATGAATGAGACATCTTACAGACTGTCTTGTACATTTTCATGCTGTATTACAGTCTCTCATATTGTTTATTGTTGCTATGTGTTCCTGTGTTTTGCATAGCTGAAATCCTCCCTTTCCATTAAATTTGTCCCTTCTGTCTCCCTCTTCTGGGTGTGATGTCACGTCCTTCTTCCTCCTGTGTCTCATTCTCCATCTTGGCTTCATTAGAGGCACTTGTGCTTTCAGCCTGTCTGAAGAAAGTCTTTTTTACCTGCTGCTGTTTGTATGCATTCAACAAGAATTCTTACAGAAATCAAAGTCTCTTCCAGATTCTTCATAACGTGAGCTTAACTCAGCTGCCAGCAATCTGTGACAGTCGCCAATTGTAAGTAAGGTGAAGAGATCCAGCATCTCACAGAGCCATATTTGCATCCACAGGCCCGGGGGACAGAATATGCAGCATAATAGAATGGAGAAGATGGAGAAATCTTTCTCTTTTTAGTCTACTCATCCGAGAAAATCTGATTGCACTATGCTAAGACTCTGAACAAACGGTGATCAGAGTGTCATATGCATATTCCACTGCACCTGCTCTTGCCCTGATTTCCATGAACTTGGGTTTTAAATTTCATCTATCTTAGGCTGTGTGCACACGCTGCGGATTTTGCTGCGGTTCCGCAGCGGTTTTGGCCGCTGCGGACCCGCAGCAGTTTCTGCTGCGGTGTACAGTACCATGATTCCCTATGGGAATCAAAAACCGCAGTGCAGACGGTGCAGAATTTTCCGCGCGGATTATCTGCGGTTTTCAATCTATTGAGGAGATGAAAAACCGCAGGACAAAACCGCAGAGCAATCCGCAGGTAAAACCGCAGGTCTTTTGACCTGCGGTTTCACCTGCGGATTTTACAAAATCCGCGCGGATGAATCCGCACCTAATCCGCAGCGTGTGCACACAGCCTTACACTTCCAATTTCTAAATACTCTTTAAAGATGTGTTTTTTTTTGTTTTTTTTTTGTTTTGTTTTTTTGTTTTTTTTTTTACGCAAGCATACCTGCTGTTTTTCCTGTAGAAGACACTTTCAGGAATACGCTGATGGTATTTTTCTGAGCGAGAGAACTGTGTTTTCTGTTTTGGTGTGGGTTTTTTTTTTTTTTTTTATTTTTTATTTTTTTTTTGGGGGGGTTGGTGCTTTCAATCAGGTCCCAGGCTATTCACACCTTGGGGCCTGTGCAGACTTGTCACATTATGACTGTTTTCCTGATGCCAACAGGGTGTATGAAACTCCTGAAAGCTCATGCATAGATTGCAGATTTAAATCTCCAGCATGTCAATACGTTCAGCGTTTATGCTGTAGATTTCGCTAATACTAATGAGCAGGGAAAAATCTACAAAAAAATAAATAAACACATCTATTTTATTCTGAGTTTTTCCTGCCAAGACATTCAGAAATTTGTGCACATAGCTGGGTCGCCCTCCCAGGGCTGTGGGGTACTCTATACCGGGCCGGTGTCAGGGGGATGTCACCGCAGCGGTGACCCGGTCCGTGGCCCTGGGCGCCCAAGCAATGGGGGAATATAGTTAATGGAATGGAATAGTTCGTGACGCCACCTGTGGTGCTCGGTAAGGGAGGTGTTAAGCCGACGCTGCATGCAGATCCGCTGGGATTGATGGTAGGGTGCAGCAAGGGTGTAAAAGCTCTCCACAGGTGAAGCTATAGTCCCAGGGCAGTGTAGAGGTGGATGGCACGGTGATGTAGCAGTGCCGTAAGGTTAGGAAGCAGACAAGACACAGTGGGGTGCAATTTCTGTACCTTTACTTGATAACTGCATTCCAGTGTCCTGATTACAGATGGTATTGGAGCAGGCTAGCCTGGAAGCAACTCAGGGATTCTCTCTCAGCAGACGGGCTGTGCAGTCTCCTTCCTAGCGCTTGTTTGAATGAAGTACTACAGTACTAAGTTACTCTGAAGTTCCTCCTGTCAGATGTTCCCAAGAACCTTACTTACACGGCAGACAGCTGTAGCCTCTCTTGGGGACTCCCTTCTCCGGAGTCCTGGCTCTCTATCCAAGCTGCTGTTGAGCCTCAAGTCTTAGATGGGAGTAGGGCATTTACTGCCTCCTACTCCTCTGGTATCTGCTGTAGGACCGTTAGTGTCCGTACAGCCGTGGAGACCAGGCTCCAGTTCTTGCGCTCTCCCTGCGAGGGAGCTCTCCGTTCCTAGCTTAACTTCCAGCAGCTCTCTACACGTCTGCACACTTCACCCTCCGCAGACTAACTCACTTCTCCTGCCTCCTGGCCCTCAGAGGGCACTCCTCCCCTTAATCCTAGTTCAGAGTTCCCCCTGCTGGCCTGGAGTGGAACTGTGTTGCATGTATGGATTGACTGCGAGAGAGACCCATCATTGCCTCCAAGCCTGGCATTACCCTCCCCTGGAGGAAGGCAAAGCCACTGTGGCGGCCATACTCCTGGGGGTGCCACATTTCCCCCCTAGTGCAAGTCAGCACTCCTGAGCTGACGAAAAGAAACATATATGCAGTTAGACAATAACAATTGTACAAGATTTAAAAATGAAAAATGTACAAAAACCAAGTGCTTCAAAAATGGTCCTATGATGGCAAGTCCAAGCATCAGTGTCCATGGTCCATTCCTGGGCAAATGGTAAAAGTTTTTGACCACACACAAGCCCTGTGGTTTAGTGTCCATAAAACAAATTCCAAGGGAAACTCTTACAGGTTACCTGTAGGCACAAAACTTGAAAAACAGTTACATATTTACATGCACAATTTCAACATTTACATTTTTCTATATGCGATATCTAAGGGGCGGTATACCTTGTGTAGTGTGGGTAGACCTGCGTAAGACTGGTGCAGTGGGTAATGTACTGGATACACTACTGGGGGTTCTATGTAACACAACACAGGGATACTAGACTGACGCTGACCTCTTAGACTCACCAATGGTACAACAGGTTCACCACTGGCAGGGCGAGGGTTCTTTGGCTCCACTGCTGGTGTGGCATCTGCTACCTGATTTTCCTGATACTCTTGAGTCACATCTTTCTGTGCTTCCAATTGGGGAAACAGCAACACTGGCACCACTATAGCATCGTTCACTCTAGTCCAATTCGCAGGGAATTCTCCAAGCACTGTGCTGACCTTCACTTCTTCCACTATGGGTTAGATGTTACCTGGCTCTTCTTTCCTTTCCTTCAACTGGTCAGGACACAACTTCAAGTGATCTCTCGATACCGCTGCCGAGGTCTCTCCTCCATCTTTACTATAAAGGCATACCTTAGCATTATCAAAATTTGAGGCAGAATGGTATAAGGTTCAGCTTCCCACTGATCATCCAATTTGTGCAATCTTCTCTTTCTTTTCAAGACTTGCTCTCCCGGTGACGAAGGAACAGCAGGTGCATTTTGGTTGTAAAGCTTCTCCTGCTTTTGTCTTGCCTGGGCCAAACTCTTCTCCACACATTCTTGAACTCTTCTGTACTGTTGCTGCCTCTCTGTGTCCCAATCAGCATCTGGGGACGCCACTTCAGGTGTCAGGACTCCCATGTCCAAGTCAATAGGCAGCTTACCAGGTCTTGCTCTCATTAAATAGGCTGGGGTAGAGTTCACTGGGATATGGTTGTAGAGGTCCACCAGATCGGGCAACTTCTCTGGCCACAAATTCCTTTCCTCCAAGGGCAAAGTCTTCAGGAGGTCAATCACTACCTGGTTCATCTTCTCGCACATGCCATTGGTCTGTGGGTGGTACGGTGTTGTCCGGATCTTCTTACAACCATAAAGGTTACAGAATTCTTGGAACACTTCTGCCTTGAAAGCTGGACCTTGTTCTGTCAGCACTCTTTCAGGATACCCATGTGGTCTACAGAAGTGCTGTTGGAATGCTATGGCTGCTGTCCTGTCTTTGACAGGCACAACTACCAGGAATCTTGAGTAGTGGTCCACAATGGTAAGTGCATAGATGTAGCCTGACCGGCTTGTAACCAGCTTCACATGGTCCAGGGCTATCAACTCAAGGGGCTGTTTTGCTGTAGGGGAGCTCTCTGGCTGTCTCGATCCTTTCTGCTCAGGTTACATTGTCCACACTCCCGGCACCACCTCTCAATGACTTTCCTCATACCAGCCCAGTAGAACCTCTCTCGGAGCAATATTTCCTACTTTTTCCATCCGAAGTGTCCAGCTCCATTGTGGTATGCTTCCAGGACCATTGATGCTTCTCTCTTTGGGACTATTACCTGCCAAACCAGCTCATGAGTGCGGGATTGATACTCCTTCGACACAGCTTCCCTTCATAAATGAACAGCCGGCCTCTCTCCTTCCACAACTGCTGAGTTTCTTCTGGAGCATCCGACTCTGGATGTGAGTCAGCTCATGTCAGCAGCTCCTTCACCAGGCGGACTGCAGGGTCACTATCTTGCGTTTCTGCCCAGTCATGATGGGGCAACGGATTCAGGGTGACCTCCTTCAAGCCAGACCGTCTGTTGAGCACGCTGGGCCGCAAGTGGCCGGTGGAAGGGAGGTAACTATTTCCTCAAGAGCCTCATTGTCTTCTCCTGCATCTGGTAGATTAGGCATTCTGGACAGCGCATCAGCATTGACATTCTTGTGCCCTGCCCGGAACTTGATGGTAATCTCCTAGTTCGATAGCAGAGCCATCCATCGCTGTTCCAGTACACCCAGTTTTGCAGTGTCCAAATGCGTCAACGGGTTGTTATCCGTGAAGATAGTGAACTTGGTAGAGGCTAGGTAATATTTGAACCTTTCGGTGACAGCCCAGACTATGGCAAGGAACTCCAGCTTGAAAGAACTGTAATTATCAGGGTTCCTTTCAGTGGGGCGCAGCTTCTTGCTGGCATAGGAGATCACTCTTTCTTTCCCATTCTGTACCTGCGACAGTACTGCTCCTAGTCCCACGTTGTTGGCATCTGTGTACAGCACAAAGGGTTTATCATAATCTGGGTAGGCCAGAACTTCGTCTCCTGTGAGAGCCATCTTCAGTCAGGTGAAGGACCTTTCCAACTCTTCAGTCCATTCAAAGGTGGAATTTTTCTGTTTGGTCTTCTTGGACTGCCCCACCAGGAGATTTTGCATAGGGGTGGCTATTTCAGTAAAGCCCTTGATGAATCTTTGGTAGTAGCCTACCAGTCCAAGGAATTGGCGTACTTCATGAAGGTTGCTGGGCTTCGGCCAGTCCCGGATAACTGTGACCTTGTCAGGATCTGGTGCCACACCTTCTGCACTGACCACATGACCGAGGTACTGCACCTTTGGCTTCAGGAGGTGGCACTTGGAGGGCTTCACCTTCAGGCCAAAATTGGACAAAACTTCAAACACTTCAGCCAGGTGCTCCAGATGATCTTTATAGGTTTTGGAGAAAACAATGACATCATCCAGGTACAACAGGACGGTCTCAAAGTTCATGTGTCCCAGGCAGCACTCCATTAGCCGTTGAAATGTTCCTGGAGCAGTGCAGAGTCCAAATGGCATATAATTGAACTCAGAGACCCATTGGAGTGGTAAATGCGGTTTTCTTGTCAGCCGCTGCCACGGGAACCTGCCAATACCCACTAGTGAGATCCAAGGTGGAAAAGTAATTAGCAGTTTTAAGTGCAGCCAATGATTCCTCAATTCTAGGTAATGGGTAGGCATCTTTATGTGTAATGCTGTTAATTTTCCTGTAATCATCACACATTCTCATGGTACCATCCTTTTTCTTTACAAACACTATTGGAGCTGCCCAGGGGCTACAACTGTCTCTGATGACCCCTGCCTCCTTCATCTCCCTCAACATACTCTTAGAACACTGGTATTGTGTTGGGGGTATAGGTCTGTACCTCTCCTGTATGGGTGGATGGTCTCCTGTGGGGATATGATGTTCAACCCGTTTTGCCTGCCCAAAATCTAGTGGGTGTTTGCTGAATACCCGCTCATACTCTTGTGTCACTCTGTAAACACCATTTTTCCAGTATGAAGGTGTAGAGTCGGTTCCCACCTGCAGTTGCTGACACCACTCATCTGGCTGCTTCACAGAGCCATTGTCCTCCACCTGATCAGATGAGACCAAGGGTTCTGCTGCCTGCAAAGAGTTGTTATTAACGGTGAGCAGCTTAGCAACTGTGGCGTAACGAGGTATTGTGGCTTCCTCTTCCCCACAATTCAAAAGGCGTACAGGTACTCTCCCCTTTCGTACATCAACCACCCCTCTGGCTGTCAGGACAGTGGGCCTGCTCTCGGAGTATACTGGTTCTACCAACGCCTGGTAATCTCTCCCTCTAAGACCTATAGCTGCCCGACACCAAACCAACATTTCACATATGGGGGTATTGCAATGGGGAAAGCATCACTCACTCTGATGCTGCCATTCTCTCCGTCAGAGAGTTATACCTGTTGCTTTTGCATCAGGGCTTGGATCTCCTTCTGCAGGACTCGTTGCACTCCGGAACCAGCAGTCTCAGCCACTTGTTGCAACAAGACAATAACCTCGGACAGACAGTTTTCAATTACATTTTGTACCAAGAGTCATCATGGGATTACATTCATGTCGGTCAATATCAACAACTATTAAACCTTGAGACTTTAGCTCTACCCGCCCCACTTTGACAGTAATTTCTTTACATCTTATCTGCGGTAAAGACTGATCATTACTAGCAACTACTGTCAGTTCATCAGTTGGGCCACGGGTAAGCTCTGAATCAGCCCAATATCTCTTGTACAGAATGTACGGCAGTGGTCACCTGGGAGCCAGTGTCCAGCAAAGCGTTCATGGGGATGTTGTCAATCACCACAGGAAGGATTGGTCTCCCTCCCACATACTTGGCTCTCCAGTTCCTTGGGCCTGGTGATCCTACTCCTGGGGGTTGGCCCTCTGCCCCAGGGGTTGCTCGTTTAATGGACAATATCTTGCAAGATGACCGGCCTTGTAGCAGCGATGACAGATGGGACGTCCGTCCTGGTCATAGCGATCGTTGTTCCTTCCTCGAAGTGGCAGGGCTCTCCTCCTCCGGAGCCACGGGACATCCTCTGGACGGGAAGCAAGCTGGATCTTTTCTTTGGAGGACACTTGTAGGGACTGCACGGTTTTAGTAAGTGCAGCCATTCCTTTGGTCAACTTCTGGACCTGAAGACGCAGCTCCTCAGTTGGATCTTTAGCCAGAGTCTGTGCATCAGCCTCCACAGGGATGGAAAGAAAAGATGTTGCTTCCTGATGGTAGGTGATCGCTGGGCGCCTAGGGGGCGCTGGACGGCTGTCAGTGGACTCCTGCAGTACCCGAATAGCCCTGTCTTCAAAATCAGCAAAGTTCAGATCAGGGTTTTGCAGGGTTATAATACGCAACTGTCCTCTGTGGGTACTGGATAGGAGTCCTTCAATGAACTGCTCCTTTAACAGTTTATCTTCCTCCTTGACACTGTCAGGATCAACTTGCTTAACTGCTCGCAGAGCCTCCTGCAGGTTGAGAGCATAATCCCTGATACTGTCCTGCGCCTTCTGTTTACAGCCAAAGAACCTCATCTTGATTTCAGCTGCAGTGCGAGTGTCAAAGGTGCTCCTCAGCTTGGCCAGGATCTTTGCAACAGTCTCTTTATCAGTGTCCTGCCAGGCTTTCACTTCTCTCTGCGCTGCACCCTTTAGCTGTCCAATCAGGATATTCACTTTCTGGCTTTCAGACAGAGGGTATACTTTAAACAAACTGCACAGTCTCTCATTAAATTCACTCAGGGTATGCGACTCACCCGAGTACTGCGGTAGCCAGGCCGCTCCCGGTATATAGGGCATAGACAGCGGCATTATGGAGACCACTGCAGCGGGCGCTCCTCCTGGCGGTGCTGCGGGGCTGACAACGGCGCCTGCCGCTGCATCACCGTTTGGCGCGGACATCCTCCCTTCCCCCCCCCCCCCCAGTTAACGTTAGCCAGGGCCGGGGGTTGTGTGAGCTCACCAGCGGCCGCTTCACAGGCCCGACGCTCCGGGCTGTAGGCCTCAGCTCCTCCTCTTCTCGCACGCTGTCCTCTCTTCCTGCGCGGCGCTTCGCTTCTTCGCGCTCTGTGGCAGGCTCCACCCACGAAGGCCCACCTCTTTCTTCCCGCGTGCGCCAAGCAGCGCGGCAATGGCGCTATTGGCGCCAATTATACACAGTCTTTTTTCAGTCTATGGCACACAGGACCCGGGGATACCAGGCTCTGTAATCCTGTTCGTGATGCCAAATTGGGTCGCCCTCCATGGGCTGTGGGGTACTCGGTACCGGGCCGGTGTCAGGGGGATGTCACAGCAGCGGTGACCCGGTCCGTGGCCCTGGGCGCCCAAGCAATGGGGGAATATAATTAATGGAATAGTTCGTGACGCCACCTGTGGTGCTCGGCAAGGGAGGTGTTAAGCAGACGCTGCATGCAGATCCGCTGGGACTGATGGTAGGGTGCAGCAAGGGTGTAAAAGCTCCCCACAGGTGAAGCTATTGTCCCACGGCAGTGTAGAGATGGATGGCACGGTGATGAAGCAGACAAGACACAGTGGGGTGTAATTTCTGTACCTTTACTTGATAACTGCATTCCAGGGTCCTGATTACAGATGGTATTGGAGCAGGCTAGCCTGGAAGCAACTCAGGGATTCTCTCTCAGCAGATGGGCTGTGCAGTCTCCTTCCTAGCGCTTGTTTGAATGAAGTACTACAGTACTAAGTTACTCTGAAGTTCCTCCTGTCAGATGTTCCCAAGAACCTTACTTGCACGGCAGACAGCTGTAGCCTCTCTCGGGGACTCCCTTCTCCGGAGTCCTGGCTCTCTATCCAAGCTGCTGTTGAGCCTCAAGTCTTAGATGGGAGTAGGGCATTTACAGCCTCCTACTCCTCTGGTATCTGCTGTAGGACCGTTAGTGTCCGTACAGCCGTGGAGACCAGGCTCCAGTTCTTGCGCTCTCGCTGCAAGGGAGCTCTCCTTTCCTAGCTCAACCTCCAGCAGCTCTCTACACGTCTGCACACTTCACCCTCTGCAGACTAACTCATTTCTCCTTCCTCCTGGCCCTCAGAGGACACTCCTCCACTTAATCCTGGTTCAGAGTTCCCCCTGCAGGCCTGGAGTGGAACTGTGTTGCATGTATGGATTGGCTGTGAGAGAGACCCATCATTGCCTCCAAGCCAGGCATTACCCTCCCCTGGAGGAAGGCAAAGCCACTGTGGCGGCCATACTCCTGGGGGCGCCACATAGCTACAGGCAGTTTTTCCACTTTAGTGACTGTAGAAGCTTCCGTATTCTAGGATGCCAGTCACTAGTAGTAATTCAAAACAAAGCTCCTGTATCTTTTAAAAGGAGGTTTATTAAGACCTAAACAGAAGGTATCTGACAAGGGTACATTGCAAGAAGAAAAGGTGATAGGAGATTGTAATGTCAGAAGGGGAAGTGCCAGAGCAGCTCTGTGTGCTAGGTTTTGCTTACCGCCATATGCATAATTCATCCTGGAATTAGTCCTCACCAATCTGGTTAATGTTATGTGGAATTGTCAATCAATGTTGTTGCTGATGTCAAGAATCTCATGATGGTGGCCTTCACTGAGTATTTTGGATAAATCCTCTCAAAGACAAACGCCTGAAAAATTGCAAATAAAAACTACTGAAAAACTCCTATTCATTTCTATTGTTGAAAAAAAGAATGTGCATGTCACTACTTTAATGCTGCTCCTAACCGCATCTGCTCTAAACTAAGCTCAGGCCAATCGAAGAACAAGTCAGGGGTAGGAACTTTTATATAAAAAAAAAAAAAAAGTTCACAACTGCTTCAGGCAGAAACAAAAACTTCCTCCAAAGAAGGAGCCATTCCTGAAGAAGTTTCTGCTTAAAAATGTTGACAACTTTTGAAGTGTACTTGTAGGACCAAAATGGATTAGAATCAAACATCCTTTTGGCCTTCATATCTCAGAATGGTCAGTAATGAACTTGACATTGCATAGAAACAAGCTTCCTGAAACGCCCAAGGCAATAACTGTCTCTGGGGTAGTAGCGGTGGGTGAGTGTCATGTTTCTGACACCCCGGCACTTTTACAGAAAAAAGAGGGTTCTAGGTGTGTATGTGGGCTGGCAGTGTTGCAATGGCTACCTTCATCTTCAGGCTAGTTACATTCCTTACCAGGTCCATTAGACTTCAAGACAAGGACACCAGGCACGTTCGCAAAAACAAGGCACGCTTTATTTGGTGACAGAATTGGGTATAAAAGGCAGCAGGCAGCACACTTTTCAACTTCTATCTCATATTGACGTACATTCTTATTGGTTTTGGGCGATGGCACTTTACATGTGGACAGTAAACCAGCACAGCAAATGAGGTACAGGCTGCCAGGGTGTTGGTGGTAGTCATGACAAGGGGCTGTACTGTTCCCACACCCTGGCGCCCCACAGATGAAATACAATGTCCCTTATGCTGCATGTGTAGCGTGCGCAGCAGTACACACACTTACTGTCAGAGTCCCCTCTGCTTCTGTCACTCTGGCTATCCATGAGCTCCACATACCACTTCAGAGACTATGTACTTTTTCAACAGTTTAACTTTACTGAGCAGTAGGGTATCCATCACACATACAGCACACTGGCATCTCTCAAGCTCTCCCTGCAATCCCTGTTCCTTCTGGCAGTCCCTGCTTTGCTTCTGGCAATCCCTGTCTCGCTGCTGTAAAATCTCTGTCCCGTCCATGCCTCTAGGTCCACCAGCTTCCTACCATCCCCTGGCCTGGCTTCAATAGGAAAAGGTGCCAGGTTCACCTGCCCTGGTTGTAGACCTCGGATCCTCTTCAGATTGGTTTCTATTCACGCTGGTGACTGCCTGCACGCCGCTCAGCCTGGGGATCCTTCCTGCCTTAGCAGCCTTATCCCCACAGCTAGCAGACTGTCTCCCTTCACTGCTGCATCCTGACTGACTCTGACCAGGAACTCCCTGTACATTCCACTGCTGTGTGCTACACTGCTCTGTAGCCCCTCCCAACTAGAAAACCCTTATACTAACTAAACCTAAGCTAATAGTAATAATCCTATTCCCTATATCTAATATGCCCCACTAATCTAACCCCACTATTATTCTATGCTAACCTCTATTCTATCACTAATTCTGTACATGAACACCTATCAAAGACATCCACATTATAGTACATAAACAATACCGCACATTACATTCATAAACCACAAGGTACCGCACGTCATCATGTGAACTGTGTCCAGAGAAGGGGAGGCATGTGACGACCTCGGTCACCTCATTACAAAGGGACACACGGGTCAATATGTTGTGCTGTGAGCCCAGTACCCAAATAGCAGACTGTGATCCATTAACGAGGGCCTACCTTGGAGACACCTCCCTCTGTTTCCTCAGCTTGGCAAGACCTTTCTCTATAGGTCCTCATACAACTGGATAATACTGGACTCGCTACGTCCTTTCATTCTCCCACTGAGTTTCACCCACTTGCTTGCTGAACAGGAACACAGTTACCGCTAAAGTGTCTTCAAGATTCTAGCTGCCTTGTCCCTCCCAGCTCACTCCACACTAGCTCAGTTCCTTTCCAGAACTCTTCACTTTACTAACTTCCTCAATCTCACTCACCAGAGATTCCCAATTCTCTTCCTAAATATGTACTGGCCTTACAGTTAACCCTGACACCCAGTTCTGTACAAAAGTGAAAAGGAAGACAGTGACATCTTGTGACCCTTGGTTAGTTCGGCAACCCACAAGGCAATTACAGTGCCTTGCGAAAGTATTCGGCCCCCTGGAACTTTTCAACCTTTTCCCACATATCATGCTTCAAACATAAAGATATCAAATGTAAATTTATGGTGAAGAATCAACAAGTGGGACACATTTGTGAAGTTGAACGAAATTTATTGGCTATTTTTAAATTCAGTTTTTGAATTTCCACAAAAAAAGTGGGGCGTGCAATATTCGGCCCCTTTACTTTCAGTGCAGCAAACTCACTCCACAAGTTCATTGTGGATCTCTGAATGATCCAATGTTGTCTTAAATGACTAATGATGATAAATATAATCCACCTGTGTGTAATCAAGTCTGTTTAACCCCTTCCTGACATCCGACGTACTATCCCGTCCACGGTACCCGGGCCCGTATGACCGTGGACGGGATAGTACGTCTACCGCGATCAGCGGCGCCCACGTGGTGGGCGCCGCTGATCGCGGCCGGGTGTCAGCTGATTATCACAGCTGACACCCGGAACTATGTGTCAGGGGCGGTCACGGACCGCCCCCGACACGTTAACCCCTTGCACACCGCGATCAAACATGATCGTGGTGTATCGGGAGTTAAAGGGAAGCATCGGGAGGGGGCTCCCTCCGTGCTTCCCTGAGCCCCCCACGGCAGCGCAATGTGCAGCGCTGCTGCGGGGGGCTCCTATCCTCCAGGCCCCTGAATCCAAGATGGCGACGGGGGCCTTCGGGGACCTGAGGAAGCTGGCTTCCTCAGTGCCTGCAAAGCGCAGGCAAGAGGAAGTCTTCTTCAATGCCTGTGACAGATTGCTGATCTGTCAGTGATCTGTGATGTGACAGATCAGCGATCTGTCACAGGACAGTGATGTCCCACCTGGGACTATGTAATAAAGTAAAAAAAAATTAAAAAAAATGTTAAAATAAATTAAAGAAAATCACCAAATTAGAGAAAAAAAAAAAATATTCCCTCAATAAATCCATTTTTTGGAAATAATAAAAAAAAACAAAAGTACACATATTAGGTATCGCCGCGTCCGTAATGACCCGCCCTATAAAGCTGTCCCATTAGTTAACCCTTTTAGCGAACCCCTTAAAAAATAAAAATAAACGAAGCAAAAAATAATGATTTATTATCATACCGCCAAACAAAGTGTAATAACGCGCGATCAAAAAGACGCATATAAATATCCATGGTACCGCTGAAAACGTCATCTTGTCCCGCAAAAAACGAGCCGCCACACAGCATCATCCGCGAAAAAATGAAGTTATAGCTCGCAGAATAAAGCGATGCAAAAATAATTATTTTTTATATAAAATAGTTTTCATTGCATAAAACCGACAAAAACATAAAAAAAGACCTAAATGAGGTATCGCTGTAACCGTACTGACCCGAAGAATAAAACCGCTTTATCAATTTTACCGCACGCGGAACGGTGTAAACGCACCCCCCCCAAAAGAAATTCATGAAACGCTGGTTTTTGTTCATTCTGCGTCCCAAAAATAGGAATAAAAAGAGATCAAAATATGTCACGTGCCCGAAAATGGTACCAATAAAAACGTCAACTCGTCCCGCAAAAAATAAGACCTCACATGACTCAGTGGGTCAAAATACGGAAAAATTATAGCTCTCAATATGTGGTGATGCAAAAACTATTTTACAATAAAAAGCGTCTTTTAGCGTGTGACAGCTACCAAAAATAAAAACCGCCATAAATAGTAAATCAAACCCCCCGTTATCACCCCCTTAGTTAGGGAAAAATAATAAAACTAAAAAAAAAGTATTTATCTCCATTTTCCCGTTAGGGTAAGGCTGTGTGCACACGCTGCGGATTAGGTGCGGATTCATCCGCGCGGATTTTGTAAAATCCGCAGGTGAAACCGCAGGTCAAAAAACCTGTGGTTTTACCTGCGGATTGCTCTGCGGTTTTGTCCTGCGGTTTTTCATCTCCTCAATAGAGGAGATGGCAAACCGCAGGAGAATCCGCAGAAAGAATTGACATGTCAATTCTTTCTGCGGATTGAAAACCGCAGATAATCCGCGCGGAAAATTCCGCACCGTCTGCACTGCGGTTTTTGATTCCCATAGGGAATCATGGTACTGTACACCGCAGCAAAAACTGCTGCTGGTCCGCAGCGGCCAAAACTGCTGCGGAACCGCAGCAAAATCCGCAGCGTGTGCACACAGCCTTAGGGTTCGGGCTAGGGTTAGGGCTAGGGTTAGGGCTCAGATTAGGGTTAGGGGTGTGTTGGGGTTAGGGTTGGAGTTATAATTGGGGGTTTCCACTGTTTGGGCACATCAGGGGCTCTCCAAATGCAACATGGTGTCTGATCTCAATTCCAGCCAATTCTGAGTTGAAAAAGTCAAATGGTGCTCCTTCCCTTCCAAGCTCTGCCATGCGCCCAAACAGTGTTTTACCCCACATGTAGGGTATCAACCTACTCAGGACAAATTGCAGAACAATTTTTGGGGTCCAATTTCTCCTGTTACCCTTAGGAAAATAAAAAATTGGGGGCAAAAATATCATTTTTGTGGAAAAAAATGATTTTTTTATTTTCACGTCCGAGTGTTATAAACTTCTGTGAAACACTTGGGGGTTCAAAGTGCTCACCACACATCTAGATAAGTTCCGTGGGGGGTCTAGTGTCCAAAATGGGGTCACTTGTGGGGAGTTTCAATAGTTTAGGTACATCAGGGGCTCTCCAAACGCACATGACACCCGCAGACCATTCCATCAAAGTCTGCATTCCAAAACGTCACTGCTTCCCTTCCGATCCCCGACGTGTGCCCATACAGTAGTTTTCTCCCACATATGGGGTATCAGCATACTCAGGACAAATTGGACAACAACTTTTAAGGTCCAATTTCTCCTGGTACCCTTGGGAAAATAAAAAAATGGTGACTAAAAGATCATGTTTGTGGAAAAAATACGAATTTTTTATTTTCACGCCCGGGCGTTATAAACTTCTGTGAAGCACTGGGGGGTTCAAAGTGCTCACCACACATCTAGATAAGTTCCTTGGGGGGTCTAGTTTCCAAAATGGTGTCATTTGTGGGGGGTTTCCACTGTTTTGGTACATCAAGGGTTTTCCAAACGCGACATGGTGTCCGATCTCAATTCCAGCCAAAAACGTCAAATGGCGCTGCTTCCCTTCTGAGCTCTGCCATGCGCCCAAATAGTGGTTTACCCCCACATGTGGGGTATCAGCGTACTCAGGACAAATTGCACAATAACTTTTAGGGTCCTGTTACCCTTGGGAAAATAAAAATTGGGGTGAAAAGATCATTTTTGTGGAAAAAATGATTTTTTAATTGTACCGCTGTACTTTATAAACTTTTGTAAAGCCCTTGGGGGTTCAAAGTTCTCAACACACATCTAGATAAGTTCCTTGGGGGGTCTAGTTTCCAAAATGGGGTCACTTGTAGGGGGGTTTCCACTGTTTAGGTACATCAGGGACTCTCCAAACGTGACATGGCGTCCAATCTGAATTCCAGCCAATTTTGCATTGAAAGTCAAACGGCGCTCCTTCCATTCTGAGCTCTGCCATGCACCGAAACAGTGGTTCCCCCCCACATATCAGGTATCTGCGTACTCAGGACAAATTGCACAATAACTTTTGCAGTCCAATTTCTCCTGTTACCCTTGGTAAAATAAAAAAAATTGAACCTGAATTATTTTTTTTATGAAAAAAAGTTAGATGTTCATTTTTTTTTAAATATTCAAAAAATTCCTGTGACGCACCTAAAGGGTAAATAAACTTCTTGCATGTGGTTTTGAGCACCTTAAGGGGTGCAGTTTTTAGAATGGTGTCACTTTTGGGTATTTTCTATCCTATAGACCCCTCAAAGTGGCTTCAAATGTGATGTGGTCCTAAAAATAAAATGGTGTTGTAAAAATGAGAAATCGCTGGTCAACTTTTAACCCTTATAACTTCCTAACAAAAAAAAATTTTGGTTCCAAAATTGTGCTGATGTAAAGTAAACATGTGGGAAATGTTACTTATCAAGTTTTTTGTGTGCCGTATCTCTGTGATTTAAGGGCATAAAAATTCAAAGTTGGAAAATTGCGAAATTTTCAAAATTTTTGCCAAATTTCCATTTTTTTCACAAATAAACGCAAGTTATTTGAATGAAATTTTACCACTAACATGAAGTACAATATGTCACGAGAAAACAATGTCAGAATCACCGGGATCCATGGAAGCGTTCCAGAGTTATGACCTCATAAAGGTACAGTGGTCAGAATTGTAAAAATTGGCCCGGTCATGAACGTGCAAACCACCCTTGGGGGTGAAGGGGTTAAATGCATCTGCTCTGTGATGCTCTCTGTGCTTCAAACAGAACCCTGAGACTATCATGAAGACCAAGGAACACAACAGGCAGGTCTGTGATACTGTTGTGGAGACGTTTAAAGCCGGAATTCGATACAAAATGATTTCCAAAACTTTAAACATCCCAAGGAGCACTGTGCAAGCGATCATATTGAAATGGAAGGAGTATCATACCACTGCAAATCTACCAAGAACCAGCCGTCCCTCTAAACCAGTGGTTCCCAAACTCCAGTCCTCGCGGATCCCAACAGGTCATGTTTTCAGGATTTCCTTAGTATTTCACAGGTGATGGAAGTATCATCAAGGCATCAGGAATTCTCTTGCATGTGTATGTCATGTCTGTTATGCTGCATGACCCCTGGAGCAGTGTGCACGCACACCTCATCTCATGGCTGCCTGCCGGTGGGCACTCGTGCTCTACCTCATGGCTATACGCCATTGCTTGTGCGCACATATGCTTCATCTCATGGCTGTGCGCCATCGCTAGTGTGCACGTGTACCTTACTATGGCTGCATGCCTTTGCTGTGCGCTTGTGTGTGTGCTTTAACTCATGGCTGCATGCCGTTGCTGTGTGCGCGCCCGTCTCTGCTCTG
Organism: Dendrobates tinctorius; assembly: GCF_039654945.1. Taxonomy (NCBI): domain Eukaryota; kingdom Metazoa; phylum Chordata; class Amphibia; order Anura; family Dendrobatidae; genus Dendrobates; species Dendrobates tinctorius. The sequence goes on along the minus strand of NW_027361939.1, from coordinate 10,342,432 downwards.
CCTGATGTGATCCTCTCTATGGTCCAGGAGGACCTGAACCAGCGATCCACTCTATGGTTCTGGAGGACCTGACCCAGAAGTCCCCGCCCCCCCCCCCCCATGGTCTTGACTCTGAAGTCCAGGTGCTAATGCCCTATATCAGACCACCCCTTCCTATGGTCGGGGCCTGAGTATCGTGTTGCTTCCCTGCTAGGCTGTATGGTCCTGCTTGGTCGCTCTCTGTATTCTGTGCCCCTGCACTCTGCCCTGTTGTGCTTTTTCGCACATGCTCTGTGCTTGTACTTCATCTGGTGTCCTGTGGTTGTCCTGGTCCTGTACTTCGTCTGGTGTCTTGTCTTTGTCTGGTGTCCTGTAACTTGTCCTGTATCTAGCCTTGTGTGCCTTTCCTGTACTCTTATTGTACTCCTTTAGCACAAGCTCTGCTCCTTTCCTACACTCTGTCCTATCGTGCTCTCTTGCACAAGCCAGTTTCCGTACTGTGCCTCGCCGTGTGGCCTGTACGTGCTTTGGCCATGTACTCTGCTTTAAGCCTTATCTTTGCATTCTGACTTTCTGTGCTCCTTTAGCATTAGCCCTATCTTGTACTCTGTGCTTTCCTTTTATATTCGACTCTGGCATACGCTCCGCTTTTTCCTTACCCTGGCGTGTCCTCTAGCACAGACAGGCCTTAGCCTAAACCCTAGCGTGCCTCCTGGCATGCGCAGGCCCTAGACTGCTCCTTGGCATACCTCCCCATGCTTCTCTAAAGCATGCGCAGGTCTTGCCATGAACCCTGGCATGTCTCCTAGCACGCATCCTGCCTAGAACCCTGCCTTGGACCCTATTGTGTCTCCTAGCATGCACCCTGCCTTGGACCCTGGGTGTGACCCCCTAGCATGCATCCTGCCCTGGACCCTGGTGTGTCTCCTAGCACGCATCCTGCCTGGAACCCTGCCTTAGACCTTGGCGTGTCTCCTAACACGCACCATGTCTTGAACTCTCGCGTGTCTCATTGCCTGAACCCTGGCTTGCCTGCCGGATGCCCGGAGCCTGCCGATCGCTGCCAGAGGTCCGGAGCCTGATGACTGCGGCCTGATGGCTGCAGCCTGATGTCCGGAGCCTGTCGATCATTGCCAGATGTCCGGAGTCCGATGTGTTGTGAGTTCATTTTCCCCTTCGTCACTGAGGTCTGGTGAACTCCCTATTCTGGTGAAGGAAGGTAATGAGCCTGATTATCAGGCACCTGAGCTTGATGAGGATGACTGGCTGAGTGGAGTCACGGACTGGATATAAGGCTGCCGACGCCCTTCTGCCCTGCGGGTGATTTCTCTGTGGACTTCTAGGACACCAGTCTGATTCCTGCTCCTCTAAAGCTAAGTTTTCTGCTTTGCCTGTTAGCAATTGTGTTTTGTTTTTGTTTTCCTTGCTTTTCTGGATTCTGCCATTCCCTGCTGGGGTGAGCTGAATCTCCTTTTGCCTGTAGCTCTGTCTTCAGAATATTCCTGAGTACTGACATAGCTTTTTTGAAGCCTAGCGTCTTCAGGGCTTTTTTTGCTGTCAGTCTGTTGGCTCTTATTTTCATAGGGTTTTTCACGGATTGCAGACAGCAGCCTTCCTGTCCTTTTCTATCTAGCTAGCTTGGGCCCCGTCTTTGCTCAGTCTATCTTTCTGCCTGTGTTAGTGTTTTCATCTTGCTTCACCGTCATTATATGTTGGGGGCTGCCTATTGCTTTGGGGTCTGCTCTGGGGCAGTTTAGATTTCCCCTTTCTTTAGGCCTAGTTATTTCTCCGGCTGTGATCGAGGGGTCTAGGGCATCGTAGGAACCCCCCACGGCTACTGCTAGTTGTGTTGATAGGTTCAGGGGTCTGCAATCCGATAGCTGCCAACTTCTCTGGTTTTCTGGACTTAGCTAGCATTTGTTTTTGCCTCCTACGGTGACTCAATCATAACAGAATCACCCGCCATACCGCAGATCCTAGGGTACTCATGGCAGGAAAGAATTGTGTGTGTATATTCTTTCCTCTATATCTCTGAGGCCGTAGGGGGAATTTTTTTTTCTCTCAATGGAGATAAAGCAATTGTCTGATCGTGTGGAGCAGCTCGCTGCGGAAGTGCGGGGAATTTCCGCCTACCTTGCTCGTTCGCATGCTGTTGAACCAAAGATCCCTACACCTGATGTATTTTTTGGGGATCGATCTAAATTTTTGAGTTTCAAAAATAATTGTAAATTTATTTTTTGCCTTGAAGCCTAACTTGTCAGGGAGCTCCGCGCAGCAGGTTAAAATTGTCATCTCTTTGCTGCGTGGCGATCCCCAGGATTGGGCGTTTTCTTTGAAACCAGATGATCCTATTCTGACTAATGTGAACGCATTCTTTCAAGCTTTGGGGTTGTTGTATGACGAACCTAATGCTATTGATCAGGCTGAAAAGACCCTGTTGGCATTGAACCAGGGTTGAGATTCTGCAGAGTTGTACTGTCAAAAGTTCCGAAAGTGGGCGGTCCTTACTACCTGGAATGATAATGCCTTGGCTGCTCTTTCGGAAGGGTTTGTCAGAAGCCGTAAAAGATACTATGGTGGGATTTCCTGTTCCCTCTGGCCTGGACGATTCTATGTCATTAGCCATTCAGGTTGATCGGCATTTACGTGAACGCAGGATTGCACGAGAGGTGTTGCCACCGGTTGAACAGACGTCTGAACCTATGCAATGTGATAGTTTTGTCTAAGGCGCAACGTCAGGAGTTCAGAAGGCGTAATAAGCTGTGTTTTTTCTGTGGAGATGCCTCGCATATTATTTCTGTTTGTCCTAAACGAGAGAAACGCTCTGCACACACGTTTTCTGTTGGTGGTGTTCAACCTAAGTTTCTTCTGGCAATTACTCTGATCTGCTCCCTGTCCACATTTTCCGCCAAGGATTTGTGGATTCGGGAGCAGCGCTAAACCTAATGGACTTTGCTAAACGTTGTGGATTTCCGATGACACCTCTGCAGAGGCCTATCCCTTTGAGGGGGATTGATGCTACTCCTTTGGCTAAAAATAAACCTCAGTTTTGGACCCAGGTGGTCATGCGGGTCGCCCCAGACCATCAAGAAAATTGCAGATTTTTGGTGTTGCATGGTCTGCATGATGCCGTTGTTCTGGGGTTTCCCTGGTTGCAAATTCATAATCCAGTTTTGGATTGGAAATCTGTGTCTGTGGTGAGTTGGGGTTGTCGGTGTACCTTTAGTGAGGCTCCGGTTTTTTCCACCTCTCCTCAGTCGCATGATGTTCCTGACTATTTGGCGGACTTTTATGATGTATTTAGTGAGAATGAGTCTGTGTCCTTGCCTCCTCATAGGAGTTATTACTGTGCAATTGAACTAAGCCCGGGGTGTAAATTTCCCAAGGGTCGGCTCTTCAATTTATCTGTACCCGAGCACGAGGCTATGCGGTCCTATATTAAGGAGGCGTTGGAGAAGGGTCATATTAGACCATCCTCTTAACCCTTAGGTGCCGGGTTTTTTTTTTTTGTGGCCAAAAAGGATGGTTCTTTAAGGCCTTGTATTGATTATCGTGCCCTCAATAAAATTACTATTAAACATCAGTATCCGTTACCCCTGATTTCTGATCTATTCTCCAGAGTTAAAAGTGCTTGCTGGTTTACCAAGCTTGACCTCAGGGGGGCGTATAATCTTATCCGCATTAAGCAGGGGGATGAATGGAAGACTGCGTTTAATACTCCGGAGGGACATTTTGAGTACCTGGTGATGCCTTTTGGGCTCACTAATGCCCCTTCTGTCTTCCAGTGCTTCATGAACGATATTTTCCGAGACTTTGTCGATAAATTTTTGATTATCTATCTGGATGATATTTTGATCTTCTCCAAGGATTGGGATTCTCATGTGGAACATGTTCGGACTGTGTTCCGGATCTTGAGGGAGAATTCCCTGTATGTTAAAGGATCGAAATGCCTTTTTGGGGTACAGAGGATTTCATTTTTGGGATTTATTTTTTCTCCGTCAACTATTGAAATGGATTCGGCCAAGGTACAGGCCATTTATGATTTGGGTTCAGCCCACTTCTTTGAAGGCCCTTCAGAAGTTTTTGGGTTTTGCTAATTTTTATCGGAAATTTATAGCAAAATTTTCTAGTATTGCCAAGTCATTGACTGATCTGACTAAGAAGGGTGCTGATGTGTTGAATTGGTCTCCGGAGGCTGTTGCTTCCTTTCAGGAGCTGAAGCGAAGATTTACCTCCGCCCCGGTTTTGCGGCAACCTGATGTCTCACTCCCGTTCCAGGTAGAGGTGGATGCTTCTGAGATTGGTGCAGGAGCTGTTTTGTCCCAAAAGGATCCTGTAACATCTAAAATGAATCCCTGTGCTTTCTTTTCCCGAAAGTTCTCTCCATCTGAACGCAACTATGATGTGGGGACTCGTGAACTGTTGGCCATGAAATGGACATTTGAGGAGTGGAGACATTGGTTGGAGGGAGCTAAACATCAAGTTGTGGTCCTCACTGACCACAAGAATTTGATTTACCTAGAGTCGGCTAAACGCTTGAACCCTAGACAGGCTAGGTGGGCCTTGTTTTTTACACGTTTTGATTTTGTGGTCTCTTTTCTTCCTGGAACTAAGAATGTCAAGGCAGACGCCCTCTCTAGGAGTTTCTTTGCTGATTCTCCTGTGGTGACCAAGCCTGCTACCATCTTAGGCGAAGGGGTAGTTCTTTCTGCCATCTCGCCCGATTTGAGACTTGCTCTGCATGAGTTCCAGGAGGACAAACCTGAGCGTTGTTCCAGTGGAAAATTGTATGTTCCTGACCAGTGGAAGAAGAGAGTGATGTCTGAAGTTCATTGCTCTGCATTGGCTGGTCATCCAGGTATTTTTGGTACTAGAGATCTGTTGAGTCGCTCTTTTTGGTGGCCCACCTTGTCTCATGATGTCAGGAATTTTGTGCAGTCCTGTAGGACTTGCTCCCGGTCTAAATCTTGTTCTCGCTCTAGTGGGTTGTTGATGCCTTTGCCGGTCCCCGGGAGGCCATGGACCCATATTTCAATGGATTTCATCTCTGATATGCCGGTCTCTCAAAGAATGACTGTTATTTGGGTGATTTGTGATAGGTTCTCTAAGATGGTTCATCTTGTACCACTCCCTAAGTTGCCGTCTTCCTCTGAGTTGGTGCCCCTGTTTTTGCAACAGGTGGTTCGCTTACACGGGATTCCTGAGAACATTGTATCTGACAGAGGAGTTCAGTTTGTGTCTAGATTTTGGAGGACTTTCTGTTCCAAGCTGGGAATTCAGTTGTCCTTCTCCTCTGCTTTTCACCCTCAGACCAATGGGCAGACAGAGAGAACAAACCAGACCTTGGAGTCGTATTTGAGATGCTTTATTTCCGCTGATCAGGATGATTGGGTTTCATTTTTGCCCTTGGCCGAATTTGCTTTAAATAATAGAGCTAGTTCTGCCACTTTGATGTCACTTTTTTTTTGTAACTTTGGGTTTCATCCTCTTCAGGGCAGGTGGAGCCTTCTGCCTGCCCAGGTGTTGACACTGTGGTGGAGAGAATGCACCAGATCTGGGACCAAGTGGTGGATAAGTTATCTCTCTCCCAGGAAAAGGCCCAGCGGTTTTACAATCGACATAGGACCATTGGTCCCCAGTTTAAGATTGGTGATATGGTGTGGTTATCATCAAAAAATATTGCTATGAAGGTGGCTTCTCCTAAGTTTAAGCCTAGATTTATTGGACCTTACAAGATTTTGGAGATTATTAATCCGGTCTCTTTTCGTTTGGCTCTTCCTGTCACATTTAAAATCTATAATGTGTTCCATAAGTCCTTGTCGAAGAGGTTTGTTGAACCAGTTGTTCCTGGGGTGTCACCTCCGGACCCTGTATTGGTTGAAGGTAACATGGAGTATGAGGTAGAGAAAATACTGGATTCCCGTCTGGCTAGACGGAGACTCCAGTATTTGGTTAAGTGGAAGGGTTATGGTCAGGAGGATAATTCCTGGGTCTCTGCCTCTGATATTCATGCCAAAAGATTGGTGCGTGCCTTTCATCGGGCTCACCCTAATCGCCCTGGTGGCGTGGTTGAGGGTTCGGTGACCCCTCCTCAAGGGGGAGGTACTGTTGTGAGTTCATTTTCCCCCTTCGTCACTGAGGTCTGGTGAACTCCCTATTCTGGTGAAGGAAGGTAATGAGCCTGATTATCAGGCACCTGAGCTTGATGAGGATGACTGGCTGAGTGGAGTCATGGACTGGATATAAGGCTGCCGACGCCCTTCTGCCCTGCGGGTGATTTCTCTGTGGACTTCTAGGACACCAGTCTGATTCCTGCTCCTCTAAAGCTAAGTTTTTTGCTTTGCCTGTTAGCATTAGTGTTTTGTTTTTGTTTTCCTTGTTTTTCTGGATTCTGCCATTCCCTGCTGGGGCGAGCTGAATCTCCTTTTGCCTGTAGCTCTGTCTTCAGAATATTCCTGAGTACTGACATAGCTTTTTTGAAGCCTAGCGTCTTCAGGGCCTTTTTCACTGTCAGTCGGTTGGCTCTTATTTTCATAGGGTTTTTCACGGATTGCAGACAGCAGCCTTCCTGTCCTTTTCTATCTAGCTAGCTTGGGCCCCGTCTTTGCTCAGTCTATCTTTCTGCCTGTGTTAGTGTTTTCATCTTGCTTCACCGTCATTATATGTTGGGGGCTGCCTATTGCTTTGGGGTCTGCTCTGGGGCAGTTTAGTTTTCCCCTTTCTTTCTTTAGGCCTAGTTATTTCTCCGGCTGTGATCGAGGGGTCTAGGGCATCGTAGGAACCCCCCACGGCTACTGCTAGTTGTGTTGATAGGTTCAGGGGTCTGCAATCCGATAGCTGCCAACTTCTCTGGTTTTCTGGACTTAGCTAGCATTTCTGTTTTTGCCTCCTACGGTGACTCAATCATAACACCGATGCCATCTAGCCTTGCCGGAATCCTGGTGTGCCACCTAGCACGTATCATGCCTTGGACCTTGGTGTGCCCACGCTCGCACCATGCTATATCACTTTGTCCTTGTTATGACGTCCTAAACCTGATTAAACCCTGAGACCACACTTTATTGAAGAATCCCTGTGACCACGCTTTGTCTTATCTGTACCCCGCACGTTTCCCCATTGCCAGACACTCGCACTTGTGTCTTCCCTGAGCTGGCCGTCTGGTTCCAGCAGTCGTGGTGACTCACACTCTTCGTCTTTCCCCTGACACTCACTGTGTAGGGGGTGGTTCCTCACAAGGTCAGCTCTCCCTAGGTGGGTGGGTGCCACGACCCAGAGGGTCCACTCTAGAAATCGTCTCAGCTGAAGCTGACTCTGTCACAGTGTAACACTATGGAAATCCTGAAAACATGACCTGTTGGGGTCCGCGAGGACTCGAGTTTGGGAAACACTGCTCTAAACTTTAATCTCAAACAAGGAGAAGACTGATTAGAGATGCAGCCAAGAGGCCCATGATGACTCTGAATGAACTGCAGAGATCTACAGCTGAGGTGGGACAGTCTGTCCATAGGACAGCAATCAGTCGTACACTGCACAAATCTGGCCTTTATGGAAGAGTGGAAAGAAGAAAGCCATTTCTCAAATATATCCATAAAAAGTGTCGTTTAAAGTTTGCAACAAGCCACATGGGAGACACACCAAACATGTGGAAGAAGAAGGTGCTCTGGTCAGATGAAACCAAAATCGAACTTTTTGGCAACCATGCCATACGATATATTTGGTGTAAAGGCAACACAGCTCATCACCCTGAACACACCATCCCCACTGTCAAACATGGTGGTGGCAGCATCATGGTTTCGGCTTGCTTTTCTTCAGCAGGGACAGGGAAGATGGTTAAAATTGATGGGAAGATGGATGGTGCCAAATACAAGACCATTCTTGAAGAAAACCTGTTGGAGTCTGCAAAAGACCTGAGACTGGGACAGAGATTTGTCTTCCAACAAGACAACGATCCCAAACATAAAGCAAAATCTACAATGGAATGGTTCACAAATAAACATATCCAGGTGTTAGAATGGCCAAGTCAAAGTCCAGACCTGAATCCAATCGAGAATCTGTGGAAAGAGCTGAAAACTGCTGTTCACAAATGATCTCCATCAAACCTCACTGAGCTCGAGCTGTTTGCCAAGGAAGAATGAGCAAGAATTTCAGTCTCTCACTGTACAAAACTTATATAGACATCCCCCAAGCGACTTGCAGCTGTAATTGCAGCAAAAGGTGGCGCAACAAAGTATTAAGTAAAAGGGACCGAGTAATATTGCACGCCCCACTTTCCAGTTTTTGAATTTCCACAGAAATTTAAAATAACCAATAAATTTCGTTCAACTTCACAATTGTGTTCCACTTGTTGATTCTTCACAAAAAGTTTACATTTGGTATCGTTATGTTTTGAAGCATGGTATGTGGGAAAAGGTTGAAAAGTTCCAGGGGGCCAAATACTTTCGCAAGGCACTGTAGCTCTTGTTGCCACATGAAAACACATTTTACTCTTACAATAAACTCATTAATGTCTTCAGGGAAGGGGGTATGACAGACTGACCACCTTCTTACTAGGCCAAGCCATTTTCCGACAGTCCCAGCCAATTCACCTTCTTAACTAGCTTTTAAAGCCCCATCTCTTAAGATATATTATTGGTATCCTCTTAATTACAAGATGGCAGATACATGGAGACTGGAATCTTGTACACCAGTATTGATGAAGAGTGCCCTGGAGTAAGATGTGCCAACTTCATTAAGAAATGCCCACTACTTTAAGGGATTGGCCACTTTCTTTTATTACTGCAGCTTTCATAACAAACAGACCAGCACTTCTGTCCTTACAATGGCTGCTGGAGGAGCCTGTGACTTCAGCAACCAATTGGCCTCCTAAAATTTTCTATTGGAGGAGACTGATGGACTGGTCTGGTCTCATGCATCTCTATTAGCGGCAAATGCATGGACAGAAATGCTGGTTAGTGTATGAGCAAAGCTACTATAGGAAGAAAGTGACCTACCCCTTTAAATGAAATATCTGAGGTTTTGTAAAAAAAACAAAAAAAAAAACTACCTGCCTGTTGTGCTCTGCGCTGCTCCTTTCTGGCACACTGTATTCACAGACAACTCCTGCCAGCGATCCAGCTGCTTCTGCTGACATCACATCAACCAAGCGGCGGCTTCTTTTTTTGCTCTGTTGATAGGACGGGACTGCCGACGCTATGCTGATTGACAGCCAGATCCCAACTGCCTAACTGAGGGAGCTGGATGTCAATCAGCACTGTTAACAGAGCAGCCCAGAAGAAGAGCTGCTCTGTTGACAAGGAGCAGTTGAAGAGCACTGTGACTCCTCCATGCTGGTGAACGGTACCAAGCACAACAGGTAGGTAGCAATTACCCTCCTGTTAGTGCTTGGGGACTTTTATTTAAAAAAAAAAATCCGGATATCTCCTTTTAATGAGCTTACAGCATCTAACTGCTGTGCACTACCGCAGGAAATTTTCCTCAGTTCTGGACCAGAGTATGTTTGTTATAATTGGCATCATTTTTGGAGCCGAAATCATGCAGAATTTGTTGGCCCTGACCCCCTCTTAGCTAAGCTTTCCCCGCTTCTCAAAAATTTGGCCATAATTGAGGTATAAAAAAAATTCCAATATTCACAATTTTCAAATCTTTAAATTTTTATTTTATCCTAGAAGTAACTGTACTATTTCTATACCGGCTTGATCTTTTTTCAGGAATGCTTCAAGAGACTCACTCCATGGATTCCATTCTAGATATCAATGAAAGTAAGTGTCTTCCTTATTTATTTTGCCCACTCACCGATCTTCTCTCCTCAGTCAGTCTCTTTTCTTTTACACTTGGCCCAGACCGCCATGACCACTTATTGCATCCATAACTCATCTCTGCAGATTTTAACAGACCTCTTTGGCTCATTGCTTTTCCATCATCCTCTACACAAACCATAGTGCTATAACCAGCGCCCTAGACAGTAATAATGCCCCTTCTGTGCCCACCACATAAAATTTACCCTCCTTTAATGCCCCTTATAGTTGCAATCCACATTACCCCACCCACCGGGCCTCCTTTTATTCTAGAATGCTGTAGATAAGCCCCCGATGTAACCTGAAAGATAAGAAAAACAAGTTTTATTATACTCACCCGGGGGTGGTCCGAGGGGCGTTGCAGGTCCGGGTCTGAAGCCTCCCATCTTCATATGATGTCGTCATCTTCCTTGCTTTGTGTCGTGGCTCCTGCGCAGGCGTACTGATCTGCACTGTTGCGGGCAGAGCCAAGTACTGCATTGCGCAGACATTGGGCCTCTCTGACCTTCCCAGTGCCTGCGCACTGCAGTACTTTGCTCTGCCCTCAACAGAGCAGATCAGTACGCCTGCGCAGGGGCCGCGATAGAAGCAAGGAAGAGGACGTCATTGCATGAAGATGGGAGGCGCCAGACCCGGACCTACGACGCCCAACGGACCGCACCGCCCTGGGTGATAATAATCTAACGTGTTTTTCTTATCTTTCTGGTTACATCTGGGGCTTATCTACAGCATTACAGAATGCTGTAGATAAGCCCCTAATTGCAGTGGCCGCATCTTATATGCGAAAAATGAGGTGACAGGTTCGCTTTAAAGGCCCTGTCACACATGGCGATCTCACTAGCGAGATCGCTGCTGAGTCACAAGTTTTGTGACACAACAGCGATCTCACCAGCGAGATCGCTGTGTGTGACAGCGATCAGCGACCGGCCCCCCTGCCGGGATCGCTGTAGGAAAGCCTAGGACTTTTCTTTGGTCGCTGGTCTCCCGCTGGCCAGCACGCATCGCTGCGTGTGACAGGCAGGAGACCAGCGATCAGCTGGTATCTAACGTACACATCAGGTATCTAAGGGACGTGTGTCCTTTAGAAACCTGACGTGTACGTTAGTTACCAGCGCGCTGATGCAGGGAGCTGGTAACTAACGAACACAGCGATGCCGCGCGCTCGGCGTCGCTGTGCTGATCGCTGGTGAAGCTGTCTGTTTGACAGCTCAACAGCGATCACATAGCGACTTACCAGCGATCCTGACATGTTGATATCGTTGTCGGGATCGCTGGTGAGTCGTTATGTGTGACGGGGCCTTTAGTGTCTTAATAAAACTAATGGTATCTATCTTCTAGATAACATTTCAAAAGATAATCCTGTCAGAAGAAGGATCATTGAAGGAGACATCATTCCTACAGTGAGTATCGTCTGCAGTCTGGAATGATTGAGTGGTTTAGTAAATGTTTCATTATGATGGGATGTCACTTTTTTTTTCCCTCACAGAGAACCAGTAGATTCAGCCCTAAAATGTCCCTGTGGCCAATGGATGATAATGGCAATGTTCGAATTCCGTATATTCTTTCTCCAGAGTATGGTGAGCTAACGACATTTGATGCAAAAACTGGATTTCCTTGGGCTAAGGCCTCATTCAGACGCCCATAGTCACTTGTTTTTCCTGAAAAACAGACCCGGCTTACTAGATCTAATTGCCATCCCTTTTTTTTTTTTTTTTTCTCTCTTTTTCCCATGACAGTGTAAGAGTCGGCCTGAACCGTAGGACACCGGTGCACTTGTGTCCTGGCATTCCCTCACAGAGAAATAATGTTCACTAGTCAGCATACCTGTGTCCTATGGATCTTCCCTTCTCTGCGGTAGACCCCCTCTAGACCATTTGCATTAATTGAGGCACAGTCCATTTCAACTTTAACAAGAACAGCTTTACTGAGTTCAATACCCAGTACACCCAAAGTCTTCACAGCTTTTACAACAGGCTTCACAAAACAATGTTTCTCTTCTTTCCCTACACTACTTTCATGATTGCAAGGTGCAGGCCCAGGTCGGACTGTCCCTGTTGATTCCTCAGCATCCTCTCTGCCCAGCTCTACTACGGATATGCATCCCTTGGTCTGTTTCACCCCAGACGCAAGATCATTGTTTCCTGGAGTCTGAAGCCACTGGGAGAATGACTTGCTCTTCTGTGCTGTTCCCAGTGCTTGCACGACATGCTTCCTGTCCAAACTAGCTGCAACTGTAGGTTCCTCCAGCTGTTTCACCCTGGCCCTGAGGCTATCTGCCCATGCGATGAGTTACCACATACTGGAACCTTTATTGGCCCCCCAACTGAATCAGCCTGCTGCTGTGGTGTCCTGATGTTATGGATGAAATGGCATTACTTCTTCGTTACGTGGCTGCTGTGGTGTCCGGGACCTGTAGCCCTTATGGATGATTCGGGTGTCCCTAGCCCTCCTATCCTAACGCAACGCCTACACTCACTTATCACACAGCAGCCCCTCCTACTGTTAACCATGTACGCTATCGAAGAGCGGTGGGGCACTAAGATGCCCCCATCTAGAGGCCAATTTTACAAACTGCACTTTCCCTAGCTTTGTACAAAGCGGCACATGAGTGAGAATACATTTTAACATTTAAGGTAATACCCAAAATAGTGTACCAGTACCTATGTGACACACTTAATGGTATTACACATGATAGTGTAGCAATACCAGTGAAATGCGAGTAAGAAGAAAAGAGGGAGAACACTAACATACATTCCCTTACCACAGCACCACCTGAGAGAGGGAATCTGCCCACTAACGACAGGGAACCTACTGACTAAAAAGGTGGTACCTGTCCTCTGCATTAGTTTGGTTTCCTGTCCTTGAGGGAACCCAAGAAGAGCGGTTTGTGAAGATTTAACCAGGTCTGGAAGGTGTCCAGGACGAGATGCCTTCCGGATGGGTGAAGTACCACTGGCCAGGAGGTCAGTGCAGCGACATGCAGGTAAAGGCCTCCTGCTGACACGAGGTCCCAGGTCTGCACACACCGGGGCTGCAGGAGTACCCTGTGCTAAGTGCATCGGGACATGCTTTCTGGGTATGCGCGGTGTGCACTGGTGGACGTATTGGCCCACCTCGGTGACAAGTGTACCGGAAAGCATGGTTTTTGTATATGCAGTGAGGCAATGCATTTCATCGGCACATGCATTTGTCTTTGTTACTACATGCACTTGCCATCATGAGGCATCACAAAAAGTTTTTTTTATTGAACATTTGTATCGGGTCTTACATCTTGTATTTCCATCTTCCATGGTTTTTGTTATAAAAATAATTTTTATTGCACGTATATCCCATTATTATTGCAGATTTTGCACATGTGTTTACAAGGGAATTGTGCAATATTTTGATACATGGTGTATTGTATATACCAGTGGCAGTGTTATATTATTGTGGCTTAGTGGCCTCTGTCATTTAATGTTATGTAACTTTTAATATAAAATATTTCTGAATAAATTGACACTCTTTGGACTATACTCTCGGTTGTTTCCTTTGGTATTAAGCCCCATGAAGGGTAGCACCAAGCAGAATAATAATGTGCTCTGTACACGGACAGCTCACCCAGCACGCATACAAAAGACTTGGTCTTCTGAATGCAATCAAGACAATATCTGAAGAAGCCCTTAGTTTTTCTATGGATTTAAAATCCATAACTAAATCAGAAATCAAAGACTCATTGAAACATCTAATGAAGCAGAAAATGGGGGGGGGGGGGGGGGTGTAAAAGAGACCAAAACAGCAGTCATCTGATTTGGATGGCTCTGTAGTATTGGAGAGTAGGGATGATTGACATTTCTTCTGTCTGTTTCTCCTCTGATGGTAGGCTGTGGTTTCTGGCGGAAGACACGGACAAGTCAGTAAGAGCCATCAGGACAGCCATGGAGATTGCAGATTCTAAAACCCCTAGAAAAGTTCAGGACATCATGTTCAGGGGTTTAGATGAGAAAAGAAGGCGCTCATTCCCAGTCAATGAGAAGCTTAAAATGCTCATTGACAAAGAATGGAAAAACCCAGAGAAAAAAGGCGTGTTACAGTCTTCGTCAAAGATGAGAGACCCATTTGATGAGGATGAAGTGGCCATGTGGGAGAAGACCCCTAAGATTGATGTAGCGGTGGCAAAGTCCTCTAAAAGGTGTACCTTGCTTTTCTCTATCCCCCATGACAGCACCACGGAGAGAGGAGATCCGCCCCATGGGGACAGGAAACCTACAGATAAAAAGGCGGTACCTCTCTCCCGCGTCAGTTGGTTTCCTGTCCCCATAGAGAACCTATGAACTCGCCAGTCGTCGTTGGATGCCGGGGCCAGCCAGTCCGGAGGTTGACAGCGGGGGTTCCCTGTCCCGGCTGGGGTGGTAACCCGAGGCGCCACTACTGGAAGGTCAGCAGGCCTCCAGGGTGTGTGGGGGGGGGGGGAGAGGCAGCAGAAGCGCTGCTGAAGACCACCTCCCCCAGGAATCTCCGCTCCAGGCACAGCGGCTAGCGGGTGCGGGAAGCTACCGGTGGAGTCGGGCCGCCGCAATGCATCCCTGGGGAGCGACAGCGCGGCCTGCTAACTTCGCCACCGCCGCAATGCACCTCTGGGAACTGGCATCTCAGAGCGCCGGGAGGAAGAGGCAGGAATGGCGTGCACCTGGAGGCAGGGGAGAAAGGGGGGGGGGGGAAAACTGCGCTCCCTCACGAGGCACTGACCGGGAGGGGAGCGAGGATATAAAAAAAAAAATCGCTGCATCTCCTTGAAGCATGAGTGGGCCTCCAGAGCAGCAATCTCAGCTGGACATGTCCTCCGACACAGGGCACTAGCGGCAACCGCGGCAGTCACCGCAACAGCAGAAATGCCGTAAGAAGGATCCCTAGGACCAGCCACTGCGGCGCAGCAGCCGCTCAGGGTCCAAGCGCAACAAGGAGTCCAGTGGGGCAGTGACCCCAAAAGACAAAGCGTCGGCAGACCCGGTGGTCCCTCCAGATCCGGTATCCTTCTTCGGCTTGGTGGGTAAGTGGACTACGTGAATGTACAAGCTGTAACTAGGGCCTCCCTCTCTTTTAGGGGAAGAAGTGCACGCAGAAGGCCAACCACAAGATTTGCCCACTTTGCAAAGAGGCACTTCCCACGGGGTGGGGGAAAAGGCTCTGCCAAGGGCGCATTGATCTCACAATTTATAAGGAATCTCCAAGGTTCGCCTCCGACCTTAGGGCCCTGACTAAACACCAGGTAGAAGACACCGTGAAAATCCTCCAGGGAGGAAGCAAAAAACATAGGAAAGCTAAAACCAGGGACCCCGAGTCAGACCTTAGCGATAGGGAGAGCGAACCTTCAACGTCAAACTCGGACAGTTCAGCAGCCGACTCCTCATCCTCCGAAGAAGGGGGTCACAGCTGTTTCCCTATCGAATAAACAGTTTAGTGAAAGCAATTAGAACAACTATGGGGATGATAGACACCAGACCCAAAAGAACTATCCAAGATGCTTTGTTCAGCGGGTTGGAACAAAAGAAGAGAAGATCATTCCCCATGAACGAGAAAATTCAAGCTCTAATTCAGAGAGAATTGGAAAGGCCGGAAAAAAAGGGCCTCCTGACTCCAAAAAGGAAATATCCCTTTGAAGACCCAAGATGTTCTTATTGGTGAAAAAGCGCCAAAAGTGGATGTAGTGATAGCAAAAGCATCAAAAAAATTCGCCCTGCCGTTTGAGGATATGGGAACATTAAAAGACCCCATAGACAAAAAAGCGGAAACATTCCTAAAAGGTTCCTGGAGGCAGCCGGAGGACTGAAGCCCGCCACAGCTGCCACATGCACCGCTAGAGCCTTAATTGTGTGGCTAGATCAGTTGGAGGGCCAGCTGAAAGACAAAACCCCAAGAGGCACGATTTTAGACTCGGTCCCATTGATGAGAGGAGCGGCGGCCTTTCTGGCGGATGCATCCGCGGATTCCATCCGTTTGGCAGCCAGGTCAGCTTCCTTTTCAAATGCGGCAAGGAGAGCACTCTGGCTCAAATGCTGGACGGGGGGACCTGCAGACGAAATCCAAACTCTGCTCCATTCCCTGTGAAGGCGAATTTCTTTTCGGCCCCACGCTGGACGATATCCTGGACAAAGCGGGGGATAAAAAGAAGTCTTTCCCCAACCAGTTAAATTTCCCCTTCAAACTGTTTCGGAGCAGGAAATTTATACAGAGAAAGCCACCTAGAAACTCCCAGGATAAGTGGGAGGACAGAAGAGGGAAATGAAAAGGGTTCATGTTCGGGAAACCAGCAGACGAGAAACAACCCCAATGAAGGTGTCTCCCAGGTAGGAGGAAGATTGGGCCACTTCTTCCCAGCCTGGGAAAATAATTCAAAAAGTTCCTGGATCTTAAGCATAGTAAAAACAGGCCTCCAAATTAACCTTCCACACCTCACCCAAACCCTCTTTTGTAGTGACCCAGCAGAGACAGTCAGCGGAAGAGCAAGAAGCAGTCCAACAAGAGATTCAGACCCTGGTGGAGAAATCAGTGCTACAAGAGGTCCCCCACCAGGAAAAAGGAGAAGGCTTCTATTCCCCTATCTTTCTAAGGAGGAAGCCAGATGGGACATTCAGAACGATAATAAACCTGAAAAGATTAAACAAGTGCCTGATAATCCATCCTTTCAAAATGGAAACCATAAAATCTGCAGTAAAAATGCTGTTTCCAGCCTGTTACATGACAGTACGCGTCTTTTAAGTCAAGTACCATCATGTCCCCATACACAGGGACTACCGCCAGTATCTCAGGATAGCAGTCACTATAAGGGGAGAGATATGGCACTACCAGTTCAAAGTTCTCACATTCGGGCTGGCCATCGCTCCGAGAGTCTTCACAAAACTCATAGTGGAAGTCATGGCACACTTAAGGGAGCAGGATGTGCTTATACAGTTGTGGCCAAAAGTATTGACACCCCTGCAATTCTGTCAGATAATACTCCGTTTCGTCTTGAAAATGATTGCAAACACAAATTCTTTGGTATTATTATTTTCATTTAATTTGTCTTAAATGAAAAAACACAAAAGAGAATGAAGCAAAAAGCAAAACATTGATCATTTCAGACAAAAGTATTGGCACCCTCAGCCTAATACTTGGTTGCACAACCTTTAGCCAAAATAACTGCGACCAACCGCTTTCGGTAACCATCAATGAGTTTCTTACAATGCTCTGCTGGAGTTTTAGACCATTCTTTGGCAAACTGCTCCAGGTCCCTGATATTTGAAGGGTGCCTTCTCCAAACTGCCATTTTTAGATCTCTCCACAGGTGTTCTATGGGATTCAGGTCTGGACTCATTGCTGGCCACCTTTAGAAGTCTCCAGTGCTTTCTCTCAAACCATTTTCTAGTGCTCTTTGAAGTGTGTTTTGGGTTATTGTCCTGCTGGAAGACCCGTGACCTCTGAGGGAGACCCAGCTTTCTCACACTGGGCCCTACATTATGCTGCAAAATGTGTTGGTAGTCTTCAGACTTCATAATGCCATGCACACGGTCAAGCAGTCCGGTGCCAGAGGCAGCAAAGCAACCCCAAAACATCAGGGAACCTCCGCCATGTTTGACTGTAGGGACCATGTTCTTTTCTTTGAATGCCTTTTTTTCTCCTGTAAACTCTATGTTGATGCCTTTGCCCAAAAAGCTCTACTTTTGTCTCATGTGACCAGAGAACATTCTTCCAAAACGTTTTAGGCTTTTTCAGGTAAGTTTTGGCAAACTCCAGCCTGGCTTTTTTTATGTCTTGGGGTAAGAAGTGGGGTCTTCCTGGGTCTCCTACCATACAGTCCCTTTTCATTCAGACGCCGATGGATAGTACGGGTTGACACTGTTGTACCCTCGGACTGCAGGGCAGCTTGAACTTGTTTGGATGTTAGTCAAGGTTCTTTATCCAACATCGGCACAATCTTGCGTTGAAATCTCTTGTCAATTTTTCTTTTCCGTCCACATCTAGGGAGGTTAGCCACAGTGCCATGGGCTTTAAACTTCTTGATGACACTGCGCACGGTAGACACAGGAACATTCAGGTCTTTGGAGATGGACTTGTAGCCTTGAGATTGCTCATGCTTCCTCACAATTTGGTTTCTCAAGTCCTCAGACAATTCTTTGGTCTTCTTTCTTTTCTCCATGCTCTGTGGTACACACAAGGACAGAGGTTGAGTCAACTTTAATCCATGTCAACTGGCTGCAAGTGTGATTTAGTTATTGCCAACACCTGTTAGGTGCCACAGGTAAGTTACAGGTGCTGTTAATTACACAAATTAGAGAAGCATCACATGATTTTTCGAACAGTGCCAATACTTTTGTCCACCCTCTTTTTTTATGTTTGGTGTGGAATTATATCCAATTTGGCTTTAGGACAATTCTTTTTGTGTTTTTTCATTTAAGACAAATTAAATGAAGAAAATACCAAATAATTTGTGCTTGCAATCATTTTCAGAAAGAAACTGAGTATTATCTGACAGAATTGCAGGGGTGTCAATACTTTTGGCCACAACTGTAGTTCCATACCTAGACTACTTTCTAGTGATGGGCAACTCCCCTTCTCACTGCAGGGACCAGCTGAACAGGACTATGGAAACACTAACCAAACTAGGTTGGCTGCTGAATCTGCCAAAATCTCAGATGACCCTGAGCCAAGTACAAGAGTACCTGGGCATTACCATAGACTCGCTCAGACAAGAGTGCCGTCTCCCAGAAGGGAGAGTGACACACATGAAACAGATGGCGACAGTCGTAAAAACTCACACAGCGACAACACTAAGGAAAGCCATGTCCCTGCTCGGTTCAATGACAGCCTGCATCTCGGCTGTTCAGTGGGCCCAGGCCCATACAAGAGATCTCCAGTGGGAGACACTGGCCCCAGAGTTTTCTCTGCAAGGAGATTTAGAAGGGCGGTTAGACATCTCACCCGAAACAGCCCACTCACTGCAATGGTGGACGGAGCCATCCAACCTATCCCGGGGAGTTCCTTGGGTATTGCCGATATCTCGAGTCCTTACCACAGATGCAAGCCCCAGGGGGTGGGGGGCCCACTTGGACAACCAGATAGCACAAGGGGGATGGACGGAGGACGAAGTAGCAGCTTCCTCAAATATGAAGGAGCTCTTAGCAGTAAAACTTGCCCTCCTGTATTTTCTGGACTCCCTCAGGTCCCACCACATAAGGGTATTTTCCGACAACCGCACAGTAGTCGCTTACTTGAACCATCAGGGGGGGACAAGATCCCACGCCCTAAGGGAAGTGACAAAATCAATTTTCCAGTGGGCAGAGGGAAATCTAAGCTCACTGACTGCACTACACATAAAAGGGACAGACAACGTGATGGCAGACTTCCTAAGTCGCACACAACTAAGACAGGGGGAGTGGGAGTTAAACCAGGGAATTTTCGCTCAGATCACGACGTTATGGGGGAAACCCAGTATAGATCTATTTGCCAACAGAACAACTGGAAGGTGGAAACCGTCTGCTCCATAGACCCCTCCGGGAACCTGGTAGCCCTGGACGCCCTTATGATTTCCTGGCACTTCCCCCTTGCCTATGCGTTTCCACCAATAGCCCTAATTCCATCAGTTCTGAGGAAGATTCGGGAGGACAAGGCAAAGGGTAATATTAATAGCCCCCTTCTGACAGAGAAGGACGTGGTTCTCTTGGTTGAGGAGGATGTCCATCTCCGACCCTTGGGTCCTCCCGGACATCCCAAACGTACTCTCGCAGGGCCCGGTACTGCACCCCCAGGTGGAGAACCAATATATGATGGCCTGGAATTTGAAAGGGTGCTTTTGAGCAACAGGGGGTTCTCCAAAAATTGTGTCCACTCTCCTAAGGTGCAGGAGACCGGTAACCACTAAACTGTACGGGAGGATCTGGAGGAAGTTCCTCTCAGTATCAAACACCAGCGCAGGGGAGGAGGTGCCTCTATCAAAAATCTTACAGTTCCTGCTGAATGGCTTAGAGGAGGGCTTAGCTACCAGCACATTGAAAGTTCAGGTGGCGGCCCTAGGGGCCCTTTACAACTATGACTTGGCAGGGAACCGTTGGGTGGCCAGATTCATCAAAGCAGCCGATAGATCCAGGCCTATACCTTCCCTAAACACTCCTCCCTGGGATCTAAACTTGGTCATCTCAGCCCTGTCCAAACCTCACTTTGAACCGTTAGAAGAGGCTCCACTAAAACTGATTGCACTCAAGACCTCCCTCTTGGTAGCCCTGACGTCGGCCCGCAGAATCATTGATATCCAGGCCCTGTAAGCTTTCCCTCTGTTTACTCAGACCCTAGAGGATAGGGTGATACTTAGGACAGACCCAGCCTATCTGCCGAAGGTAGCATCCCGATTCCACAGGACTCAGGAATTCTCCCTCCCCTCCTTTTGCCCCAATCCCAAAAACAGGGGAGAAGAAGCGTTGCACACATTAGATGTGAGGAGATGCCTAATTGAATACCTAGCGGCCACAAGGGAATGTAGAAAGGATAGGTCTCTTTTTGTCTGCTTCCAGGGGCCAAGAAAGGGGCGAAAGGCATCAAAGAGCACGCTGACGAGGTGGATAAGACGCCATCACCTTGTCGTACTCGTCGCAGGGGGCGAACGTCCCAGACAGAATAACAGCCCATTCTACAAGAGCGGTGTCGACTTCCTGGGCAGAGAGAGCAGACTTCTCCATTGAGCAGATATGTAGAGCCACTACTTGGTCCTCTCCTTCGACTTTCTTTAACCACTATCGGCTGGACCTAGCCACCTCCTCAGATCTAACCTTTGGTAGAAGGGTGCTGGAGGCAGTGGTCCCCCTCCCTAATAGTCCCTGCAATTCTCTCCGTGGTGCCGTCATGGGGGATAGAGAGAAGCGTAGTTACTTACCGTTAATGCTATTTCTCTGATCCCATGACTGCACCCGTATATTTCCTCCCTACACGCGTGGGGTGCGCACTTATTGTAAAGACAGTTTAGTTAAGTCGCGTGGTGTCTCCTCTAAGCAGTTTAATGATTATAGAAATTTCGTATTTTTTCTTAAGATGGTTGTGTTAGTATTAGCCTGAAGTTCCGTTAATGCTCTGTAAAACAACTGACGCGGGAGAGAGGTACCGCCTCTTTATCTGTAGGTTTCCTGTCCCGGTGGGGCGGATTCCCTCTCTCCGTCGTGCCGTCATGGGCTCAGAGAAATACCGTTAACGGTAAGTAACTACGCTTTTTGAAGATCTTGGCACTCTTAGGAAGCTCCTGGACAAAAAAGCGGAAATTTATTTAAAACAACCATTGGAATTGTCAGTGGGGGCATTGAAGCCAGCAATAGCAACAACCTGACAGACCTATGATAGTTGGGGTTACAGCAACTTGAGAATCAAATCAAGAACACCCCTTTAGCTAAGATCTTGTCAAATCTCCCACTGATGCAAGGGGTTGCTGCATTCCTCGCTGACGCTTCGGTGGACTCGGTCAGGTTGGCAGCCAGGTCAGCAAATTTTTCAAATGCTGCCCGTAGAGCATTGTGGCTCAAGATGATATTTTAGATAACGAGGCAGACAGGATTTCCCAATGTGTCCATTCTGCAGTATAACAGTTCCTTTAGCAAAAGAAGATATAACAGGAACCAGTCCCTCAGAGAACAGAGAAAGTGGAAGGATAGAAAGCCAAGGAACAAAGGCTTCTTGTTCAGGGCGTCCTTCCTCTGTGGCCAGAAAGCCCTCTAAGTAATGGGCTTCTCCAGGTAGGAGGAAGGCTGTCCAACTTCCGGCCTGCCTGGGAGAGGATATCATTCACCATTTTGATTTTGAGTATAATACAGTCAGGGCTCAAACTAATATTCAGGTCTACTGCCGGCACACCTTCAGGATATAATCTTCCAGAACCTCCTAGGGAACAATTAGCCCTGGAGGCGGAAGTACTAAGCTTACTATAGAAACAAGTTCTGACAGAGGAGTTGGTACAGCTGGGGAAGGATTCTATTCTCCCCTATTCCTTATAAGAAAACCCAACTGCACCTTCAGGACTATAGTCAACCTGAAGGGACTAAGCAAGTATTCTGGTCTACAGGCCCTTCACATGGAGTCCATAAAAATGCTGTTCCCAGGCTGTTATACGTGTCCTGGACTTAATGGACGCTTACTACCATGTCCCAATCCATGCCAAAGACCACCAGTACTTGAGAGTAGTCTTGTATATAAACAAAAAAGTCAGACACTTTCAGTACATGGCTTTACCCTTCAGTCTATAAATGGCCCTGAGGTTATTTGCGAAGATTATTCTGGTACTGACAGCACATCTTTGAAAATGAAATGTTTTAATAGTTCTGTGTCTGGACGATTTTTTCTGGTGGTTGGCAGATCAATAGACTGCAATCACTAACTGATGCAAATCAGAACCAGCCTGTCCCAGCTAGGATGGATATTAAATCTGGAGAAGTCAAAACTGGAACCACAAAGGATTTGGTCTTTCTTGGGGCTTATCTTGGACTCTAAAGAACAGATTGAGGAATGAGAGCTGAATCTAGTAATATTGCAACAAATTGAGGAATGCTGAGGGCAGCCAGAACTAGACCTGTTCACAAATAAGTGAAACAGAAAACTTCTGATCTCTGAATCTGAGAGAGAGACCCTATGCAGTGGATGCGATACACATTCCCTGGGACTGCAACAGCCTACTCCTTCCCCTGTTAATGTTTATTCTGGCAGTATTAAGGAAGATTCGTGAAGAGAGGGCAAACATCATTCTAATTGCTCCATTTTGGCCCAAGAGACCATGACTCGCGTGGATGAGGATTATGTCCTTGTTGGATCCTTGGAACCTCCCAGATATCCCAGATCTCCTCAGGCAGGGCACAGTTTGTCATCTTCAGAGATCATGCCTGCATTTGATGGCCTGGAGTTTGAGAGGTCGCTATTGATCCAAAAGGGCTTCTCCCTGGCATTCGTCTCAACCCTGCTTCAGAGTAGGAAACCAGTAACCACTAGAATACATGTTAGGACATGGGCAAAATTCTTGTCTAGTTCGGGACAATCTTTGGAAGGAAAAATTCTGATAAAGGCCATATTATATTAGTTTCTTCAGAAAAGTATGGAGATGGGCTTGGCCACTAGTACTCTTAAGGTGCAAGTATCTGCTCTAGGGGACTTATAACCTAGCGACACGTGGATAATTAGGTTTATTAAAGCATATGATATACACAGATACCAGTCCCAAGAATGCCTCCTTGGGACCTAAACCTGGTCTTGGATGCATTAATAAGATCTCCCTTTGAGCTCTTAGCTGAAATACCAGTCAAGATAATCATCCTAAAGACAGTAATATTGGTGGCCCTAGCATCAACCTGCAGGATAAGTGACTTTCCACCCATTCACACAGATCATGGAAGATGGTCTTATTGAAACCAGACCCAACATGTTTTCCAAAAGCAGAATCTAAACTTCAGAGGCACCAAGAGATTGTGCTTTTTTTTTTTTTTTTTTTTTTTTCTAAGAATACAGAGGAGCAGAGTCTTCACACGGTAGATGACATGGTCTAGTATTTGGCCATATCAAAACAATGGCGGAAGATTAAATTCTTATTAGTTTCCTTCCAAGGAGGTAGGAAAGTCCTCAAGGTAGCAAAAGGTACCATAGCTAGGTAGATTAGGGACACCATTAGCTTTGCCTACTCCTCTAGTAATATAACACTTCCAGAGAACTTGAAGGCTCATGCCACCAAGGCCATGGCAACTTCCTGGGCTGAGAAGGCAGACGTGTCGATCGACAGGATATGTAAGGCAGCCACATGGTACTCTGTCTATCTTCTAAAAACATTATCGACTTAAGTGGTCTTCTCTTGATGACCTGTCATTTTGGGAAAAAGGTGTTACATGCAGTGATCCCTCCCTAAGGTGCTTTTTGTTTATATAAATCTCTCAGGTGGTCCTATCATGAGAGAAGGGGAAAAAAAAATCTTAGTTACCTACTGGTAATGGGATTTTACAGAGCATGTGGCAGCACCCTTATATTCCCTCCTTTTGTCACTAGCTGGTGTGCACTATGTAAGGCGGCCAGGGTAGTAGTCGTGGCAATGGGCTGTATGGTTCCCACACCATGGCGCTCCACAGATGAAATGCAATGTTCCTTCAGCTGTGCGTGCAGCATAACACTGTTACTGTCACTCCGGCTTCATGTTTCCATGTTCCACAAAACACTGCAGAGTCACAGTCCTACAGTCCTTTTCAAACAGTTCAACTTTACTGATAACATGGGTACTCATCACTTTGGCAGCATGTTTCACACAGAGCCTCTTATCCTGCACTTTCCCTGCCATCTGGGCAGACTCCATTCCTTCTATATCCTCTCCTTCTGTTCTCCCAGTGTAAGAAGATGGACCAGACCAGGGCTACCACTCTTGCGCCGCCTCAGGAACTGTCTGGGCTGTTACCATTATTGTCTGGGGCAAAGCTTCGCAACCTGGTCCGACCTTGCACTCGACAGGTGGGGTCATGGCTAAGATGATAAAAAAAAAAAGCCTAGGCGCGGGAAAGAGAGGAGGGACTCGGCGGGAAGACGCAGCGCGCAGCAGGGGAAGTTTGTTAATCTGTCCTAGGAGCATTGGAACAGTGCAGGCCCGCACTATAGATTCCCTGTGGCCAGGTACAGTGACTGTGACTAGAGACCTTCTGTGTGCCCGTTGGCTCCCACAACTGAAGGTGCCAAACTCTCTGGGCCAGTTATTACCACGCGCGAGCCACCTAAGAGACCGAGTGACTCACCTAGAACTGTACCCTTCCTCACCCGCATACTACTGTCGAGCTACGTTAAGCTCTGGCAGTGTTAGAGACTGTGATATGCTTCGCACAACGGATCCTGGACCCAGTACCCCGCACAAGACAGCAAGGACTCATCGCCACCGCCCGGGAACCGGATCATCATCTCCTTCGGGACGACACTGGAATCATCACACGCCAATTGCATAGGTGCCACCATTGGAACCTAAGACTCTGCAGTCAGGAAGCCGTCGGACTGATAGGTTAACCATTCATGAACAGTTGCTATACTTATTACAATTGTTACTTCACCCTGCAGAGCTACAGCTCTGGCAAAAATTAAGAGACCGTCACATCAAAACCCTGTCATTGGCAGCCCATTCTCCAGACCTGAACCTCATTGAAAACCTCTGAAATGTAATTAAGAGGATGAAAGATAGTCACAAGCCACAAAAAAAAAGAACTGCTTCAATTTTTTGCACCAAAAGCGGTGTGAAAAACTGGTGGCAAGCATGAAAGCTGTTTTACAAATCATGGCCATTACACAAATAATGATTTTGGAACTCTTCCTGAGTTAAAACATTAGTATTGTTTCTAAATGGTTATATTCTTGCTTTCCTTGCATTATTTAAGGTCTGAAAGCACTTTTTTAATTTTTTTTTATGACCATTTCTCCTTTCAGAAAAAAAATCAAATTTATTGCTTGGAAATTCGGAGACATGTCATAAGTTTGTAGACTAAAAGAACAATTTACATTTTACTCAAATATACCCATAAAGGGAAAAATCAGACTAACTGAACATTTGGAAGTTGTCTCTTAATTTTTGCTAGAGCTGTGTTGTGCTCATATCGCTAGCCCTGCCCCTGCCTTTCCTTTCCCCTCCCTGCGTGGAGTATCCCCCTGTTTAAGTAAAATCAGTGTTAACCCTTTCTCTGCAATGCCTGCCATCTCTGTGGACAATCCGTCCCATCGGTACTACCTGCGTCACAAGCTCCCTGTCAACCTCTCGTCCGGTTCCAATTGGGAAAGGTGTCGGGAGTGCCAAATTCACAACTCTCACCCCAGTTGTAGAACCCGGATCCTTCCTGGGGATGGTCCTGCTGAGCTGGTGCTGCCTGCACTATTCTCCAACCTGGGGCCCCTTTCTGCCATTGCAGCTTTATCCCCACAGCCTGTAACTGTCTCATCCACTGCATGCACCTTGCCCTGGGCCTCTAATCAGGAAGTGCCCATCCTATAATTCCCTGCTCTGTGCTGCTCTGAGACCCTCTCATTTACTTAACCCCTATGCTACCTATACCTTACTAACTCTTACATCTATTCTATGCTATCTTTTCTCCAAGGTCCTATTTTATCCCTAAGCTAAAGCACAATACATAACAAATGCATCACATTACAGTACATGACAATCACATTAGTAAACCGCACATTACATTGACGAACACTGAGGTATAGGAGAGGTATCGCCCTTTAATTCAGTAGGTTTCCTGTTCTTGATGGGATGATACCCTCTCAGATGGTGCTGTCGTGGGCTTTTTTTTTTTTTCTCTTTTTTTTCCCCCTCTTTTGGCCTGTTAGGTTTTTTTAACATCAGTTTTATATAGGCAAAAAAATTCTCCTACCCATGTAAAAATAAAAAAACAAAACCGCACATTGGCACATGGATGGCATCCTTGTGCTGTCCATTTTCTTTCCTGTCCTATATAATGGATAAATGACTGTAATGTAACATTTCATATTTGCAGATGAAGGGCAAAAAAACGTCATATTGGACGCGATGAAAGATGTGGAAACCTCGACATGTATCCACTTTGTAAAACGTTCAGTGGATAAAGACTTCATCAACATTGAGCCAGAAGATGGGTGAGCAACAAAAAGAATGAATTCTCAAGATGAGCCATGCACTTAGAATAATATGGAAGTATTAGCAGAATATTTGCTGGATGTTGGGGGTTTAATTAAAAAACGCATGTATATGCAAGTGGAACTTTTCAAGGGAATCTGTCAGTAGGTTTTTGCTATGTAACCTGACATCATGACGTAGGGGGCTGAGACCCTGATTCCAGTGATGTCTCTTACTAAGCTGTGTATTATAAGCAGGAGATTCACTAGAGGACTAGGTGTCTTGTGCGATGTAGAGTCCTACTGCTCTATTTAACCAAGCTCGTACAACTGATTGGCACTGTGCACACTATGACAGAAAGTTACCAGAGTACACAGCTGCCAATCAGTGCTGCCTGAGTTATACAGTGCTCAGCATTCAGAGAACTGCTAGATCTGCAGCAGATAAGTTTTGTTTTTTGCTTTTTTTTTTTTTTTGTTTTTTTTACTCCAATTTGCAGCAGTAAGTGACACGTTGGTAGCAGTGGCATACCGAGGCCACTATGGATCCCGTGAGTCAGGGGGTGGGGAGCCCTGTAAATTGACCGCGGACAGTAGATGTGGACAAGCTGCTGCTCCATAACGCCCTGGCAATTTACATGGACGTGCAGTTCATTTTAACCCCTTAATGACTGGAGGTGTTTTTGCGTTTTCATATTTTGCTCCTTTTCCCACAGCCATAACTTTTTTATTTTTTGGTCAATATGGCCATGTGAGGTTTTTTTATTTTAATTTAAATTTTGGCATGCTTCAATAGTCTCTATGGGAGACTAGAATCTGCCATAACCCGATCGGCTCTGCTACATACAGGCGATGATTAGACTTGCTATGAGCAAGGGCGGCGCTCATGGCAATCCAGCAGTGACAACCATAGAGGTCTGCAGGAGACCTCTGGTTGTCATGCCAACAGGGGTCACCGATGGGCGAATTTCAGAATTTGACAGTTTCATTTAACGGGTTAATAGCCGTTAATAATGAAATAAAGAAAATATATTTATTATTTTTCCATTGGGGTTGGCGTTGGGGTTAGGGTTGAGGTTAGGGTTGGGGTTAGAATTAAGGGGTTTCCACTGTTAAGACACATCAGGGAGTCTCCAAATGCAAAATGGCGCCACCATTGATTCCAGCCAATTTTGCGTTAAAAAAAGTCAAACAGCACTCCCTCCCTTTTAAGCCCCGATGTGTGCCCCAACAGAGGTTTACCCCAGCCTATGGGGTATCATCATACTCAGGAAAAATTGCACAACAACTTTGGGGGTCTAATTTCTCCTGTTACCCTTGGGAAAATTTGGGTGATAAAAAAATACTTTTGTGGGGAAAAAATTTGGGGGTTGAGAGTGCTCACCACACATCTAGATAAGTTCCATGGGGGGGGGTCTAGTTTCCAAAATGGGGTCACTTGTGGGGGAGCTCCAATGTTTAGGTGCACAGGGGCTCTCCAAACGCGACATGGTGTCCGATAACGATCGGAGCTAATTTTCCATTCAAAAAGTCAAATGGCACTCCTTCCCTTCTTATCCCTGCCGTGCACCCAAACAGTGGTTCCCCCCCCATATAAGGGGTTTCAGCGTACTCAGGACAAATTGGACAACAACTTTTGGGGTCCACTTTCTCCTTTTATCCTTGGGAAGTGAAAAAATTGTTGCTAAAAGATCATTTTTGTGACTAAAAAGTTAAATGTTCATTTTTTTTTTTACCTTCCATGTTGCTTCAGCAGCTGTGAAACATCTGAAGGGTTAATAAACTTCTTGATTGTGGTTTTGATCCGCTTGAGGGGTGCAGTTTTTAGAATGGTGTCACTTTTGGGTATTTTCTGCCATATAGACCCCTCAAAGTGACTTCAAATGTGAGGTGGTCCCTAGAAAAAAAGTGGTTTTGTAAGTTTTCTTGTAAAATTGAGAAATCGCTGGTCAACGTTTAACCCCCATATCTTCCTAACAAAAAAAAAAAAAAAATTTGTTTCCAAAATTGTGCTGATGCAAAGTAAACATGTGGGAAATGTTATTTATTAACTGTTTTGTCAGATAAGTGTCTGGTTTAACAGAATAAAAATTCACAATTTGAAAACTGTGAAATTTTCGCCAAACTTTCTATTTTTTTTTTTTCACAAACGCAAAAATTATCGACCTAAATTTACCACTAACATGAAGCCCAATATGTCATGAAAAATCAGTCTCAGAATCGCTAGGATCCGTTGAAGCGTTCCTGAGTTATTACCTCATAAAGGGACACTGGTCAGAATTTCAAAAAATGGCCTGGTCATTAAGGTCAAAATAGGCTGGGTCATGAAGGGGTTAACCAAGTCTTCTGTCTCTCTGGGCTTCCTGGCAGGCACTCATGCATATTCCTGAAGTCTGTGCACACTTGTATATGTCTTAGCTAGCCATTCAAATATACAATATCTCTTTCAGCTGTTATTCTTACATTGGTCGTGTTCAGGGGAAACAAGAGCTCTCCTTGGCATTCGAATGTGTAAATAGAGGAAAAGGCGTGGTATTGCATGAACTTATGCATGTGATTGGCTTCTGGCATGAGCACTCCCGTGCAGACCGGGATAACTATGTGATCATTCATTGGAAAAACATAAGGGAAGGTATGGATAATTTTGTTTCAACATATGGAGAGTCTGAACTGTAGCTTGTTGGTTTATGAAGACCCTATTTTGGGTTAAAAGGGTATTTGTGCTCCACTCATATCTGCATTAGGAGGTGAGCTGGATCAGATAAAGAGAATTTATAATTTTGCTATGTAATCTAAGGACAGCATGAGGTAGGCTCTGATTTCAGTAATGTCACTTATTAGGCTGTGTGCTGTTTGTTTCAATACAATGAGTGTTTTATCCTCAGGAGATAATCACTGCCGGACTAGCTGTCAGTGTGCATCCTGGTCCAACTGTAGGTACATGTGCCAACTGGGGGGTGGTCCCTTTTTGCGCCGCGAACAGACTGGAGACAGAAACCGATGTACGTTCAACAGGTCTTTATTGGTTGTCCTCCTGAAGACCACAGCAACATGACAGCCTCCGTACTCACAGGCCCGGTACCTTTCACCTTCCTTCTTTCCTTTTTTAGTGATGTCCCTCGCGGTTCTATCACTGTGGCTGCCCTAGGCCTACCACCACAGCGCTTCACCTGTCCGAGTCCGTCCGTCCGTCCGTCCGGTACCCCCGGGCTTCCTCTGTCCTTCGGCTATCCTGTCAGGGCCACCCTGTTGACCGTCTCTTCTTCCAGTCCCCTCTCGAGCTCTTCCACTTTCCGTCTTTTCCTCCTTCAGCCTCTTCCTCTGCTCAGCTCCTCTCCCTGGACTGGCTACCTTCTGGAACTCTCTCTCCCTGTTGATTCCCCTCCCTGGGAATTCCCCTCTCCAGTTCCCGTAACGTCACCCACCATGACTATGGGGTTTCCTAGCTTTTAGGCTATGTGCCCATGTATGCAGAAAATTTCTGCATTAAAACCGGACTCCTTCCCAGAAAATGCGCATTTTTGTGGAAAAAACGCGCTTTTTTTATGCGTTTTTTTTTCCACGCATCTTCTGACTCATAGGAAATAGCTAAAAACGCGGACTTTTCCGCAAAATTAATGAGCATGCTTTTTGCGCGGAAAAAACACATCAATGTGCGGAATTCATTTAAAATGAATGGGATGCTTCTTGTATGCGTTTTTGAAGTATTTTGACTGGGACAAACGCTTCAAAAACGCTTACGTGAGCACACAGCCTCAAACTGCTGTTAAGCCCTTTCCTTACTGCTCTCTATCTCCATCTTGTGGCAAAACTCTAGTACTGCACCGTCTCCCTTTCCTGCTGTTCTTGGTCTTCCCCTGGTGGCCAAAGCCCAGTACTTCACCATCTTCCAGTCTTTCTAGCTGTCTCCCCTTATGTATACACCAGTTTACATCAAGTATATTTATGATAAATCTTGCATTCACTTTTCCTACGTCAGACAGGTCCACAGGTCAGTCCACTTCCCTACACACTCCCTTCCTTTTCCCATTGTCATCCCTGACATTCTCGTCCCGTTCATTTGCCCTTCTTAAACTTCCCCACCTTCTTTTGTCTAGCCGGTTGTTGAGCGAGGCCTGCGATACGCGGGGTGCTGAACCGAACTGGGAGCAGTCATGCTCTGAGTAGCTTACGGCTAAGCATTTGACAAAGTATCTCATACAATCCTTATTGAAAAAATGACTAAGTATGGAATGGACAAGGCAACTGTAAGGTGGATTCATAACTGGCTTAGTGATCGGACCCAAAGAGTGGTCATAAATGGCTGCACATCCAGTTGGAAGAATGTCTCAAGTGGGGTACCACAGGGCTCTGTCCTGGGCCCTGTATTGTTCAACATCTTTATCAACGATTTAGATGAAGGAATTGAGGGTAAACTGATTAAATTTGCTGATGACACAAAGCTAGGAGGGATAGCTAATACTAGAGAAGAGAGAGAGAGGATTCAAAAAGATTTAAATAAACTGGAGAAGTGGGCAGTAACTAACAAAATGGTTTTTAACAGGGAAAAATGCATAGTACTACATCTGGGCAATAAAAATGAAAAAAGCATATACAAAATGGGAGGAATAGGGCTAAGCAACAGCACATGTGAAAAAGACTTGGGTATACTAATAGATCACAGACTGAATATGAGTCAACAGTGTGATGTAGCAGCAAAAAAGGCAAATGCAATTCTAGGATGTATTAACAGAAGCATACAGTCTAGATCACGTGAAGTCATTATTTATTCGGTCGTCCATGACAGCACCACCTGAGAGAGGGGATCCACCCCTTAGGAACAGGAAACCTACAGATACAAAAGGGTGGCACTTCTCCCACGCATCAGTTGGTTTCCTGTTCCTAGAGGACAGGACTCTCTACAGATCGTCCATCATGGAGTCGTTGTTGAGTACCCAGGCCGGCTGACCAACTCAGGTAGCGAGGGGGTCTCCTACCTCGGTCAGTGTGGGGTCCCTGGAGGCGCCACGGTGGGGCCGGGTAGGTCACCACGGCAGTGGACGGAGCAGGTGGAGCAGGGGTCCGGTGGATGCCGTCTCCAAAAACGCCAGCACCTGGTATGTATGCCTCGGTCCTGCTGCGCTTCCCCAGGCCCGGTCCTCCCGGTCAGTGCTGGCCCCTGGCGGGCTCATGGCGGCGTGCGCAGAGGGGCAGTGGGGCATTCCGGCCAGGAGGCGCTGCGCGGCTCCTTCGCGCGCGCTCCCGCAGGGCTCTGATGAGCGGCGGAAGTGACGCGGCGGAAGGGGCGGAGCGATAGCGCCGATACCGAAAGTCGGGTGCCGGCCGGCCTCCGGCGCGCGCCGCGGGTGCATGCCCGTCCGGGGGTCGCGCGGCGACCCGGGTAAGGCGAGGGGGGCCGGAGCATGGGAGAGGGAGTGCGGAAAGCCGGGTGGGTGGTGCAGGATACCTGCTGACCCGGACACCAGGAGGCCATATAAGGCAGATGGGGATGCCGCTGGGGTGCTTCTGAAGGCCCCAGCAATGGATACAACGGAAGCCCCCTTGGACCAGCAGGACGAGGCGCAGGAGCGCCCGCAAAAACAGGCCACGACAAAACCGCTTGCGAGTGGCCAGCAGAAAAAACAGAGACGAACTAGCGACCAGAGCCGCGAAAGTTCCTCCAAAAAGGACCCCCCTGCCTCCCTCCGTGATCCGGTACCTGCTTCATCTGCATGGGTAAGAGATCTCCGTGAATGTACCCTGATGCAGTGTTCCCTTATGTTTTTTTTCAGGGGAAGAAGGCTACGGGAAAACAGAAGCACAGGGAATGTGCCCTCTGTAGTTCCCCCCCCTACCAGATGGCCACCCTAAAAAATTATGCCAACCATGCATTCGGCAAACGGTAGGGGTTATTAAAGACAGGGCGTCCAGGGGTAGATTGTCAGGCCCTTATACTCTCCCCCGTTTATGCAGGTAGCGGAAGAGACACCTGACTTCACTTCGAACCTGAGAGAGATGATCAGGGCAGAAATGAAAGTCTTACCTCAAAGAGAACCTTCTAGGAGAAGAGAGGCTAGTGGTTCAAGCTCGGAGACCTCAGTCGCCCCTGGGAAAGGCGATAATTCCTCGGACTCCTCGGCCTCCTCCTCGTCTTCCTCGGATGAAGACTCTAGCCGGTTCTGCTTCCCCTTAGACCAGATGGACAGATTAGTGAAAGCAATACGGTCCACCATGGGGGTAGCGGACAAAAAACGGGAACTCTCAGCACAGGACATAATGTTCGGGGGTCTAGACCCCAAAAAACGCAGAGCTTTTCCATTAAACGATAAGGTTCAGAACCTAATTGACAGAGAATGGAAGAGACCGGAAAAAAGGGGCTCCATGCCACCAGCCTTTAAGCGGAGATACCCCTTTGATAACCCGGTAGTAAACAGATGGGATAAAGCCCCGAAACTAGACGCAGCAGTAGCCAAAGCATCTAAAAAATCTGCCATACCATTTGACGATATGGCCTCCTCGAAAGATCCGCTAGATAAAAAAGCGGATTCTTTTCTTAAAGGGACATGGGAGATGTCAGCAGGCGCGTTAAGACCAGCGGTAGCTGCCACCTGTACAGCCAGATCGATGATGGTCTGGCTAGATCAGCTGGATTCCGAGCTAAAAGACGGAGCTTCAAGATCATCTATTCGGAAAAGTTTGCCGATCATTCAGAATGCCGCAGCGTTTTTAGCCGATGCTTCTGCAGACTCTGCAAGAATGGCGGCTAAAGCCGCGGGTCTATCTAATGCAGCGCGAAGAGCGCTCTGGTTAAAATGTTGGCCAGGAGATATTCAAGCCCGGTCCCGTCTGTTCCATTCCCTGCGAGGGGGAGTACCTATTCGGCCCTGTCTTGGACGAATTGTTAGAGAAAGCTGGTGATGACAAAAAGAAATTTCCCAGTCTCCCGAACCCCTCGTACAGACGTCCTTTTACCAGAAAAGGTTTTTTCCGGAGAAGGCCGTCCAGAGATCAGGGCAGATGGGAGGAGAAAAAAAGGAAAGGTACAGGATTCATGTTTGGAGGGGGGCGCCAGGAAGGTCCAGCTCGAGATACGAAAAAGCCGCCCCAATGACTAGTTACCCCGGTAGGAGGGAGACTAGCTGCCTTCTACCCATCCTGGTCTCTGATCTCTAATAGCAGCTGGATATTGGGGATAATAGCCGTGGGACTACGACTAGAGTTTTCTAGGGTTCCCCTTGATCAATTTAAAATCACCCCACTCAGGTCGTCTGCTTCAGAACAAGCTGCCCTGGAGGCCGAGGTTCATGACCTGTGCGCCAAAAAAGTCCTGATAGAGGTTCCAGAGGGAGAATGGGGGAAGGGATTCTACTCCCCTCTGTTCCTGGTCCGCAAACCAGACAGCTCCTTTTAGGACAATAATAAACCTTAAAGCCCTCAACAAGTTTTTGGTCATACGTCCTTTTAAAATGGAAACAATTAAATCTGCAATAAAATTGCAGTTCCAAAACTGCTTTATGGTGGTGTTAGATCTGAAAGACGCATACTACCATATACCCATCCATGCAGGCCATCAGCGGTTTCTCAGAGTGGCGGTTCAGTTGGATGGGTCAATTCGACATTTCCAATATGCGGCCCTCCCTTTTGGGGTGGCAGTCGCTCCCCGAGTGTTTACTAAAGTAATAGCGGAGGTCATGGCCCATCTGCGTGAATCGAACATTTTGGTGATCCCCTACCTGGACGATTTTCTTATTGTAGGTAAAACGGCGAATCATTGTTTACAACAGCTACAAAAGGCAATGTCCGCCCTAGAACGGTTAGGATGGTTGCTGAACGTCAAAAAGTCTCGGTTGCAACCAATGAAAGTCCAACAATTCTTGGGCCTAACCCTGGATTCTGAAAAACAGGAATGCCGTCTGCCTCCGGAGAAGCTTGTTCGCCTCCATTATCAGATCCTGAACGCCTCCAATAACCCCACCATGTCCCTCAGGAAAGCCATGTCCCTTCTAGGCTCTCTTTCGGCCTGTATCCCGGCAGTCCAGTGGGCCCAGTTTCATGCAAGGAAACTACAGAGCGAGGTCTTATTACATCAAAAGGTCCTTGGGGGTTACTTGGAGGGTCAGCTAACCTTGTCCCGTAACACAAGGGAGTCCCTAGAGTGGTGGTTAGACAAGGATAACTTGTCTAAAGGGGTGCCCTGGGAGTATAACGTAACCCGCATAGTCACCACGGATGCTAGTCCTTACGGTTGGGGAGCTCATATGGGTGAAATATTAGTCCAGGACCAATGGCAACATGATCAGTTAGGAATGTCATCTAACCTAAAAGAATTGACAGCAGTAGAACAGGCGGCTAAAAAGCTCCTTGTGTATCTACAGGGCCATCACGTGCGGGTGTTCTCCGACAATCAGGTCGCCATGGCATATATCAATCACCAAGGCGGGACCCGTTCCAGACCCCTGATGATTGTAGCAGAGCGGTTGTTCCATCTAGCGGAACAATACTTTCTATCTTTAACAGCGTTGCATATAAAAGGAAGAGACAACATCACGGCAGACTTTTTAAGCCGCAATCAGCTAAAGCAAGGGGAATGGTCCCTAAACTCCTCCATATTCAATCTGATTGTTCAAAAGTGGGGATATCCAGAGGTAGACCTCTTCGCCACCAGAGACAACAGGCAATTGAAACAATTCTGCTCCCTAAATCCCAGAGAGAATCCTCTGGCGGTAGATGCCTTCCTGATAAAGTGGGACTTCAAACTAGCCTACGCCTTCCCTCCCCTATCTCTTCTACCCCTGGTGATGAGGAAAATCCGGAAAGACAGAGCGAGGGTTATAGTCATCGCTCCATTTTGGCCCAGGAGAGCATGGTTCTCATGCCTCAGGACCATGTCGGTGTCCGATCCTTGGGTTCTGCCGGACATCCCGGATCTCCTGTCCCAGGGGCCCAGTCTTCCATCCTCAGGTGGCTGGCCTTCATCTGACGGCGTGGAGTTTGAACGGTCATTATTAGAAGAGAAGGGCTTCTCCGCAGACCTAATTAACGCCCTACTTAAGAGTAGAAAAATCATTACCACAAAAATTTATGTCAGAATTTGGAAGAAATTCCTTCAAAACTCAGGAGTAGTCGCTGGGGATTCAGCGCCTATAATGCAGATATTAGAGTTCCTACAAAAAGGTCTGGACATGGGGCTCTCTACCAGTACCCTTAAAGTACAAGTGTCAGCCTTGGGGGCTCTGTTTAGCTGTAACATCGCTGGTAATTATTGGGTAAGCAGGTTCATTAAGGCGGCAGGTAGATCCAGGCCAATAATGGATTGGTTCATGCCGTGGGACTTGAACCTCGTCCTCACTGCTATGACAGAGACCCCATTCGAACCTATCTCGTCGGCTTCCCTAAAAAACCTGTCCCTCAAGGTAGCCTTCCTGGTAGCTCTAACATCAGCCCGCAGAATAAGCGATATCCAGGCTTTATCTAGGTGTCCTCCTTATTTACAGTTCAAAGAGTATAGGGTAATACTTAGACCTGACCCAGCGTACTTGCCGAAGGTAGTGTCTAGTTTCCATAGGACACAGGAAATAGTTCTTCCATCCTTCCTCCCTAATCCAACTAACGAGAAGGAAAAGAAACTACACACCCTGGATGTCAGGAGAGGCCTCATAGAATATCTGACAGTCACCGATCCCTGGAAGAAAGATAATGCCCTATTTATCTCTCATCAAGGCCCCAGGAAAGGTTGTAGAGCATCAAAAAATACACTAGCCAGATGGATTAGAGAGGCGATTTCAATAGCACCCGGGAAGCTGAGGGCGCATTCCACCAGAGCCATGGCAACCTCATGGGCCGAAAGATCAGAAGTCTCCATTGACCAGATTTGTAAGGCGGCTACTTGGTCCTCTCCGAGCACCTTTTATAGTCATTATAGGCTAGACCTGGGTGCTTCCACAGACCTCTCTTTTGGTATAAGGGTGCTGCAGGCTGTAGTCCCTCCCTAAAGCTGATATTACTCTCTGTAAATCTCTCAGGTGGTGCGGTCATGGACGACCGAATAAAGTCTTAGTTACTCACCGGTTAACGGTATTTTTCGGAGTCCATGACAGCACCCGTATATTCCCTCCCTTATAGTTTGATTGGGGTGTGCACGTCTATTTCTTGTATATGCTCACTGGTGGTAAAAGTTTATAATTGTAAAGAATACTGTACATAAATCATGCATTAACCTTGGAAGTCCTCTTGTGCTCTGTAATCCAACTGATGCGTGGGAGAGGTGCCACCCTTTTGTATCTGTAGGTTTCCTGTTCCTAAGGGGTGGATCCCCTCTCTCAGGTGGTGCTGTCATGGACTCCGAAAAATACCGTTAACCGGTGAGTAACTAAGACTTTCCCTCTACTCCTCTTTGGTCAGACCTCATGTGGAATATTGTGTCCAGTTTTGGGCACCACATTTTAAAAAAGACATCAACAAACTGGAGCAAGTTCAGAAAAGAGCGACCAGAATGGTGACCGGTCAGCAAACCATGTCTTATGAGGAAAGGTTGCAGGATTTGGGAATGTTTAGTTTGCAAAAGAGAAGACTGAGAGGAAACTTAATAGCTGTCTACAAATATCTAAAGGGCTGTCACATTGTAGAAGGATCAACTTTATTCTCATTTGCACAAGGAAAGACTAGAAGCAATGGTATGAAACTGAATGGGAGGAGACACAGATTAGATATTAGAAAAAACTTTTTGACAGAGTGATCAATGAGTGGAACAGGCTGCCACGAGAAGTGGTGAGTTCTTTTTCAATGGAAGTCTTCAAACAGAGGCTGGACAGACATCTGACTGGGATGATTTAGCGAATCCTGCTTTGAGCAGGGGGTTGGACCAGATGGCCCAGGAGGTCCCTTCCAACTCTACGATTCTATGATCGCATACGCCTCTGACAATCCCCTTTTGTTGGGTTAGGACCACCTGGATTTCTCAACGGGTGCTTCCTCCCACTTTTCTCACTTTCAGAACCATTTTTCAAATTTAGGCAAAATGAACGAGGCTCCGGCCTTTCAGGTCCCCGTATGCTCCCCTCTTTCATCTTGAGGGTGTGTGTGCTACTTGGGACCTGATATATGGACTGCTGTCTTTTCCAATTCTGTAAACCATCTTGTACCTTCAGTTATGATCAGTCATGGTGATCATTTTTCTCCTTACTTCAGTACCCGGGACCTGTTAAACCTCTTCATTTTTAACACAAACAACATTTTACTCCTTTACCAACTATTAAAACAGATATATTTTTTCTAAGGCGTACATCATTATTAACCTTTTCATGATGTAATTGTTGTAAACATGTTCAAAAACATTTTTTTCTTAACCAGTGGTGCGCCCCCTTCCTTTGTGGAAGGCACCTCCACACATCCCTGCCGCATCAGGGAATGGGGTCTCTTACCCCGTGGGAAAATATGCAAAAAACAAGCCGCAGAGACTCCATCACATGTTTCTCAATGCAAGCAATGACTAGCCAGGTCTTTCCCCGGGAAGGAACAACCACGGGAAGGGCAGTCCCCAATGAAGGAAACCACCAATGCCAAAACATGGTATCCATCCACAGACAGCTGTTTGGGGGTATTGCCCCTCATCAGTGTGGAGTAGGAAACTGGTCAGTAGGAGCAATGCCTAGTAGACAGTGAAAAATGAGGATGAATGAATTTACATATTTCCCATAAGAAATGGGGACATTGCTCTAGAATCACTGCGTTGAGAAACATGTGATGGTGTCTCTG
This sequence comes from Dendrobates tinctorius, assembly GCF_039654945.1. Classification (NCBI taxonomy): domain Eukaryota; kingdom Metazoa; phylum Chordata; class Amphibia; order Anura; family Dendrobatidae; genus Dendrobates; species Dendrobates tinctorius. The sequence goes on along the minus strand of NW_027361939.1, from coordinate 10,304,348 downwards.
CAGTGTTGGATGTTGATCTCCATGAGTTCATTCATCCTCAATTTTCAGTCTTCTACTAGGCATTGCTCCTACTGGCCAGTTTCCTACTCCACACTGATGAGGGGCAATACACCGAAACAGCTGTCTGTGGATGGATATCATGTTTTGGCATAGGTGGTTTCCTTCATTGGAGACTGCCCTTCCCGTGGTTGTTCCTTCCCGGGGAAAGACCTGGCTAGTCATTGCTTGCATTGAGAAACATGTGATGGTGTCTCCGCGGCTTGCGTTTTGCATATTTTTACATATTTCCCATAAGGGATGGGGGCATTGCTCTGGAATCACTGCGTTGAGAAACATGTGATGGTGTCTCCGCAGTGTTGGATGTTGATCTCCATGAGTTAATTCATCCTCATTTTTCAGTCTTACGTGTCCCCATGGGGTAACAGTCCCCAAGCTGCGCAATAGCGCACAGCAATCCTGGTAGTCTGAATTTTTCAGCGGCGCTTTGGGCCATCCCCTGATGGCCGATGTTTTGCCAGCAGCAAGGAACCCCACAGCCGTGGAGTCTGCGGGATGTCTGGTGGTCCCTGGGCCATGGGTGTTCTTTCTGCCTGAGGCCCAGAAGTCCTCCTATCCTTTAGGGGGGGTGATGTCCTTCGGGGTAATTACTGCCATGGCGTAGTGGCCGCGGGGGCAGTATTCCTTATAGTAGGAGACCCGGTCTCCCATCCGCAGGGCCTGCCCGTGCTTGATGGAGGCCACGTTTAGATACACATTGTGGCCGGTTTCCGCGTCTCTAATAAACCCGTAGCCCTTCTCAGTATTGGTGTATACGAGCTGCCCGGTAGACCGAGGGACAGACATGTCGGCCTCCCCTTTTCGTGCAGCAGCGCCCAGACCTCCCGCTCTTTGGCCACCTTCTGCACGATGACATCGCGATCCAGACAGAAGGCCCGGTATGGGCCGCGGAGCCTGACGGGCAGGTCGCGGGCAGAGCCGAGAGCGGGGCAGAGGTGGCCATGGGCACTGGCGAGCAGGCCGGGGCAGAGAGCGGAGCGGTCGTGGGCACCGGTGGATAGGCCGGAGCAGAGAGTGATGAAGAGGCGGTCACGGATACAGGTGGATAGACTGCAGCCGGGGCCATGAATGGAGCAGAGGCGACCGCGGGTATCGGAGAGCAGGCCGCGGAGCCGAGAATGGGGCAAAGGTGGCCGTGGGGCCTGGCGGGTAGGCCGGAGACGAGACTGAGGTGGCTACAGGGGGCTGGTGAGTAGGCCGGTGCCGAGAGTGGAGCAGGGGCGACCGCGGATATCAATGGGAGGGCCGCGGTCCTGCTCTGCGCCCGGGATGCAGAACAGGGCGGAACGGCGCGGACGTCGGTTGGCCCCGCAGGGGCCACTGGACAGGGGGAGGCCAGGGAACAATATCAGGGATTTTGGGCCTAGCGCTCATAACGGGAGGGGAGGTGGGGGCGGCCTGCAGTGCCGCCGGCTAGCCGGGGAGATGCTCGCCTTCCCCAGCGCCGCGGCTCTCTTCAGGCTGCTCCGCAGTCCCTCCAGGAACTGGTGCATTCGAACGCCCAGAGTATCCGTGGTCCCGTCATCTAGGGTGCACCATTGTTCTTCACCTTGCCATCCAGCAGGACCAGCCTCCAGGCCCAAAGGTTCCGCAGGGAGAGTCGGCCAGGGTTCCTCCAATGGCTGCCCAGGCATGGCCTGCGCCATGGGCGAGCACACTGTCACATCCAGCTCCGCAGATCCAGCCATCGGCAGTTGTAGTGGGGTACCAGGTCGGTCTTCCTCCCGGGTGGGTGTCTGGTTGACCGGCAGCATCTTTCAGGCGCAGGTAGCACAATGGACCTCGATCTCCTGGCGCCATCTCCACTCCATGCGTCCGAGGCCATGGCAGCTGCAGCGTCCACATCTCGTCTGATGTTCAGAAGCTCAATGGTGCCAAGCAGCCGCACCCAGCTTTTTTACCAGGGCCACTCCCGTTCTGGGGTGCGGCGTTGGTTGGCCCCTCCACCCATCTTTCAGTGTCCAGTGGGAAGGGGCGGCTGTCACTAGATGTACACCGCTCACCCCAGGGGCGGGTACAGCATAGCCCCTGATAGTCTAATTTGGCAGCAAACTCCTGCGATTCTTTCAGGCTCTTATATGCCACACCCATTTCTGCAAAGTCCTTTTCTGTTCAGGATTCTTCTGATAAAGACAATAATCACAGACACAGTTCAATTTTGTAATCCACAAGGGTAAATCTTCAAACCGGTCAGCTTGGGTCCTTGGGATCTTCAGTGCGGTCTCACCGCTGGCGTTGGTGGATTAGGCAGTGATGATCCTGCCGACTATGCCAAGTGTAGGTACATGTGCCGACTGGGGGGTGGTCCCTTTTTTCGCTGCGAACAAACTGGAGACAGAAACCGATGTACGTTCAACAGGTCTTCTTTATTGGTTGTCCTCCTGACGACCACAGCAACACGACAGCCTCCGTACTCACAGGCCCGGGTACCTTTCACCTTCCTTCTTTCCTTTTGTAGTGACGTCTCTCGCGGTTCTATCGCTATGGCTGTCCTAGGCCTACCACCACAGCGCTTCACCTGTCCAAGTCCGTCCGTCTGGTACCCCCGGGCTTCCTCTGTCCTTCGGCTATCCTGTCAGGGCCACCCCCTGACCGTCTCTTCTTCCAGTCCCCTCTGGAGCTCTTCCACTTCCTGTCTTTTCCTCCTTCAGCCTCTTCCTCTGCTCAGCTCCTCTCCCTGGACTGGCTACCTTCTGGAACTCTCTCTCCCTATTTATTCCCCTCTCGAGTTCCCGTAACTCCGCCCACCTTGACTATGCGGTCCCCCCCCAGTGGCCAAAGCCCAGTACTTCACCATCTTCCAGTCTTTCTAGTTGTCTCCCCTTATGTGTACACCAGTTCACATTAAGTCTATTTATGACACATCTCACATTCAGTTTTCCTATGTCAGACAGGTCCACAGGTCAGTCCACTTCCCTACACAACCATGTACCAACCTGTGATCAGCAGCTTACTATCAATATACAATGTGTACAGATAAGCTGATAATTAGTGGTCTGGTCAGGTTTAGCTTTCAAAGTTCTTTTACATCTAAAAAAAAAAAAAAAAATGCCTCATAGCTCCTGCACGCAGTAAACTAAGTAAAACATCACTAAAATTGGTGTCTCTTTTCCTACGTTAAGTTGCTCTTAGATGAGATGGCAAAACTCTTTTGACCAATATCCTTTGAGTCACTTCTACCGATATCTGCCAGTTCGACCAATGTATACAACATGTGTGTGTGATACCTGCCCCATGTGCATGCAAACTGCCAGATACTTGTAGACCTGCTCACTTCCAATGCAGAAGTGAGACAAGCCAGACTACCCTTTTGAAAACTTATAAAAAGCCCTGTCCATAGTAGAAAATATTTTTATTTTTTTTCTCAATTTGACCCCTTCTATTCATTTGGCTTTAAAACTAGGTTTGGATGAACAGTGGAGACCTGATTCTGCAGTTTCCTTGAGGATTAAACTTACAAATCCTGTCCAAGGTGTGACCTCTTGGGGGCTATATGGTCTCCAGTTTCATGCATTTACTTTTTCTATTAATTCCATATGAATCCAATAGAGCAGGTAGTTGCTTATTTTCTTTAGGCGACTGTATTACAGAAGCCTCACCGACATGCTTAAAGCACCACATAGTGCCTGTCAAAGTTCATAGCTGGGGATCGTGCAGATCCACCTGCCATTACCTTTTCGTCAAGGGAGCGCAACTCCGCTGCCTCCAATCATCAGAACGATTGTCAGACAAGTAATGGACAGGACCATGCTTTCATTATTATGCCAGCTACTGGAGGAGTGAGCGTATGGTATATACACCTCTGATTTAATGCATAAAATGTGTATATAACTCCCTGTACAGTCACTGCCGGCTCCACAATAACAAAGGAAACCAATCGCTGCCACCACCACCACCCGTTACAGGTAGTGTTTGGGTTTGGGGTGCAGCTTGCAGAACAAAAGTAACAGAGCTATTAAATTTTATATTTTAATCCGGAAAGATAGGCAGTGTTTGTGTAAAAAAATAAATAAATAATTAAAAAAATTAAAAAAAAATCTTGTGTATTTTATTTTAGCAAGGGGACAAAACAATATGTAGAATTATATAAAGGGGATAACGAAATAAACTTGCTAAATGTAGTAACAGAAATGGATCATAGCTTGGCGAAGTTAAGCACTTTGATTGGAAACCTGGACTGTACCCACAGCGAACTACGACTTAAACGGACTGGCCTAGACCCAGTTTCTCCTTCTTTAATAGTTCCTAAGTTACACCAATTTCCCCCCCCCCCCCCTTTTAAGACCCAATATGGGTCAGATTGTGGGATGACCTGAGTCTGTTAAAATTCTATGAAATTCCCCAGCTTACAAGAGATCTGCACCTCTGAAGGTCCCTGGTGTTTGATGTTGCCATCATGTTTCTTTTCTCATGACTATAAAATTGCATAGAGACCAAATACGGCAGGTATAACCCCATCTATCAGATCGTTATTCAATTGGAGGGATTCTAGTGGCCTACAATGATGCGAGTTAATGTGTCACTTCCATCTCTTTGCTCCGACGCCGAAGATCTATAGGTCGTAAATATTGGATACAGATACAGAATCCAACATTGCGATCAGGACAATGGCTGGGCAGGCTACAACAGATTCTTTCATGAAAGGAAGCTCATCCTGGAGAACACAATTCTCCTCCTTGGAACAAAGGAGCCCCTGCTTCTTTAATATGCAAATTTTAGACTGTCTTTTTACCACAATAAATATCCTGTTTTTAATCACCTGTCCACTGCAAAGGTTGTTTTAATGACTTTTCTCATGTCCTAGCTATGCGTAATTAACACTCTGCCCCATATGGCCAATGAGGTCTATTTCAAAGGGTTTGAAGAGTAAGCTCTTGTCCTAGATGTTCTATGTGGGAAGGGCGGGGGGTGAATGTCCCCTCCCTGGAGATGTCTTATGGATTTTAATCTTTATGACCGTGCCAAGTGGTGTCTCTGTTTTGTGCATGAGGCCTAATATTTATTTAGAATTGCAATCTGAACTGCTTTTGTTATTTTTTTTTTTTTTTTTTTTTTAGACTATACGATAAACTTTTGTAAGCAAGAGACAACAAACATGCTTCTGGATTATGATTTCGGCTCCCTACTTCATTACTCAAGGTCAGTCGTGTATTCTGCATATACAAATATTAAACAGGTTTTGCTTTTGACTTTTTTAAAAACTATGAAATGTTCAAAACACAAAATCCTTTAGTTATACAGAATTATGAATTTTTTTCAGTTTATGCCTCCAAGATAACTGCTTGCAGTCACTGACCAGAAGCAATAACTATCCGACTCTTCTGTGCTTTGCAAGAAATGTTCCATACATTAAGGGGTTGTCAAGGTTTGGGATCAGTCTACAGTAGGATCCTCACAACATGTGTACTGCACACTGCCAGGATTCTCCAATGGCAAGCGAAAGTAGTCCCTTAACTGTAAGTATGCAGTCTGGTCAGCATGTGACAGAATGTATGCAGATGCCGTGAGAATCCTGATGCCGTGCAGTGCGCATGGATTCAATAATTCCTAACCTGGACAACCCCCTTACTTTGAAATCAATTCTCTGTGTAAGTCTGAGAGCCACAACTCATAGCCTTGCATTGAAAGATTTTGATAGTTACCTTTTGACTTCCGGTCAGTCGGAAGCTGCTGTCAACAGTTAAAGGAGAAGGGGCATAGCCAGGGCCGATTTTAGGCAAAGTGGGGCCCTAGGCAAAAGTTTAAAATGAGGCCCCAAATGCTAACATATTGCACATCACACAGAAGTATTTCTGTTATATTTACATGTGCTGAGTTCAGTCTGCTAAACGAGTGGGATCGACAATATTGTAGTCATTCGATGCGTGTTTCCCGGCCTCTTTCCACTGACTGAGGAATAATGATGGGGACAGAACAATCACTAATAGATCCCCATACAGTATCATGTTATCAGCAGCACATCTGCAGTTTACACCGGTGATGTGCTGCTTAGAGCAATGATTTTTGTTCCCGCATAAACAATCCAATCACTCTATGAATATGCAGCATTTTGCTTGTTTAGTATACTACACCCCATAGTCCTCCATATAGTATAATATACTAATCATAGTTCTCTGTATAGTATAATACACTCCTCAAACAGATCCTCTGAGAGAGATTTATATTTTCCCCTTATATACTTATACATGGTTATTAGATCGCCCCTCAGTCATCTTTTTTCTAGACTAAATAATCCTAATTTTGCTAATCTCTCTGGGTATTGTAGTTCCTTCATCCCCTTAATTGTCTTGCCCTCCTTTGTACGCGCTCTAATTCCATTATATCCTTCATGAGCACCGGTGCCCAAAACTGTACACAATACTCCATGTGTGGTCTAACCAAGGATTTGTACAGAGGCAGTATAATGCTCTCATCATGTGTATCCAGACCTCTTTTTATGCACCCCATGATCCTGTTTGCCTTGGTAGCCACTGCCTGGCACTGGGTGCTCCAGGTAAGTTTATCATTAACTAGGATCCCCAAGTCCTTCTCCATGTCAGATTTACCCAGTGGTTTCCCGTTCAGTGTGTAATGGTGATATTAATTCCTTCTTCCCATGTGTATAACCTTAAATTTAGCATTGTTAAACCGCATCTGCCTCCTTTCGGCCCAAGTTTCCAACTTATCAAGATCCATCTGTAGCAGAATACGATCTCTTGTATTGACTGCTTTACATAGTCTTGTATAGTCTGTAAATATCAATATTTTACTGTGTAAACCTTCTATCAGATCATTAATAAATATGTTGAAGAGAATAGGTCCCAACACCGACCCCTGCGGTAACCCACTGGTCACAGTGACCCAGTTAGAGAATATACCATTTATAACCACCCTCTGCTTTCTATCACTAAGCCAGTTACTTACCCATTTACACACATTTTCTCCCAGACCCAGCATTCTCATTTTGTGTACCAACCTCTTGTGTGGCACGGTATCAAACGCTTTGGAAAAATCAAGATATACCACATCCAATGACTCACCTTGGTCCAGTCTATAGCTTACCTCTTCATAAAAACTGATTAGATTGGTTTGACAGGAGTGATTCCTCATAAACCCATGCTGATATGGAGTTAAACAGTTATTCTCATTGAGACAACCCAGAAAAACATCCTTCAGAAACCCTTCAAATATTTTACCAACAATAGGTTAGACTTACTGGCCTATAATTTCCAGGTTCTCTTTTGGAGCCCTACTTGAATATTGGTACCACATTTGCTATGCGCCGGTCCTGTGGAGTAGACCCCGTCGCTATAGAGTCCCTAAATATAAGAAATAATGGTTTGTCTATTACATTAATTCTCTTAGTACTCGTGGGTGTATGCCATCCGGACCCGGAGTTTTATCGATTTTAATCTTATTTAGCCATTTCGCACCTTTTCTTGGGTTACATTGGTGACCCTTAATATAGGGTTTCCTTTGTCTCTCGGCATTTCACCTAGTATTTTATTTTCCACCCTGAATACTGTGGAGAAGGTGTTTAATATATTAGCTTTTTCCTTGTCAACTACAATTCTTCCTCACAATTTTTTAAGGGGCCTACACTTTCACTTATGATTCTTTAACAATTGATATAGTTGGAACAGTTTGAGATTAGTTTTACTCTCCTTAGCAATGTGCTTCTCTGTTTCCTTTTTGGCAGCTTTAATTAGTTTTTTAGATAAAGTATTTTTCCAGGTCACCACCTGACAGCACATTGGAGGACGTCCTTCTCATCCGTAGTGGGACAGGAAACCACGAGAGTTTAAAAGGATCCTCCCCTTCCCATCCCTCAGTGTTTTTCCTGTCCCACTGTGGATGGGAACGACGAGAGAGGATCCGGTCGTTCCATGCAGATGGCAGGATCGGGGGGCTCAGGCTCACCCTTCCTACCTGATGAGATCTGCGGCTGACACCCGATGTAGGGTCCCTCAGCTTCTTCGGTGTAGCGCTGCTCCCGGACGCGGGGTCGCTTCCCCCTGACGGGGACTCTCGACCCTAGACGCCACCACCGCAGACCGCCGCTGGGGTTGCAGAGCCCGCAAGCGGTCCTCCTACAGCAGACTACCGCCGGGTGAAGCCGTTGTGTCCGGAGGGCGGGAGCGCGCAGTAACAGGCGCGCGTCAGGCCGCCCGCCCCACCGGAGGAGGAGGCGCAGGCCAGAGCACGCGTCATTTCCGGTACGCGCATCACGGGCGCGTCACTGCCGGCCGGACGCATTACTTCCGGCTGCGCCGCCGTCAGGACACCTCAGGCAGTGACCGCCCGGTACTAAGCACACCGCGGCGGCATCGGCCCATCAGGAGAAGGGCAGGCGTCCGGAGATTGGAGCGGCAGCGGCAATAGAGGTGGTATGCAGCTCTGCTCCACAGGGCAGGTGGCAGGGGGCGCCCGTCACCGCTTACATGTCTGTGTCTCCTCAGCAGTCAGCAGCGGTTTCCATCACCACCAGCATGGAGGACCAGGCAAAGACGGAGGCAGGAGCAGAGTGCCAGGGTCACGTGAGTAACCTCTGAAGAGGTCACTGCAGGGCCCCGTAAGGAAAGACCCCACAGAACCCGTATTTTATATGTTCTAGGGGGGAACCTCTACCTCTGAGAAAAAGGAGCCTAAGCGGAAGGATAAGAAGTGTCCGGTTTGCTCTAAGAAGCTAAAGGACACGTGGCAGAAGACCCTCTGTGACACATGTGCAAGGCGTATAATGGGGGAAGAGCAGGATTCTTTTATGTCCAATAATGTCCAATATGAGAGCGATAATTAGGGAAGAAGTGCAAGCCTCGGTATCCGTCCTAGCCACTTCCCAGGCCCCACAGGCAAACCCCCAGCCATCCAGGAAAAGGCAGAGGGAATCTGATACGTCATTGGAAGGCATTCTGTCCGACTCTGACGCAGAGGAAGATGAGATTAGCGAACACCCAGAAAGGGGGAGAAAATACTTGTTTTCGTCTGGGGATACAGACGAACTATTGGGAGCGGTGCGGCAGACTATGCAGATTGAGGAACCCCCTCCTTCCCTCTCAATACAGGACGAAATGTTCGGGGGATTACGCTCCCAGACTTCAATGGTCTTCCCAGTAAACACCCACATACGGGCAATTATACTGGAGGAGTGGGAGGAGACAGAGAAAAGATTAGCTATTCCCAGGGACTTTAGGTCGTGTCTGCCGTTCGACCCTGAGGAGGTTAAAGTCTGGGAAGAGATCCCTAAAATTGACATTCCCGTAGCTAAAGTATCAAAGAAAACGGCAATTCCGTTCAAGAATTCCTCAAGCTTGAAGAAACCCCTAGATCGGAAGGCAGACGGGCTCTTAAAAAGAGCCTGGGAAAGCTCGGCAGCGGTCATAAAGACAAATATAGCCGCGACATCGGTAGCACGCTCCATGCATCTGTGGATAGATGACCTAGAGGAGGGTCTGTCAGATAGAACCCCGAGGGAAACAATCCTAAAGTCACTCCCCTTGCTTAAGTTGGGTACGAGATTCTTGGCCGACGCCTCAGCAGAATCAGTTAGGTTCTCGGCCAGAAGTCAGTCCCTGTCCAACACAGCCAGAAGGGCTATCTGGCTGAAGAGTTGAACAGGCGACATGCAGTCAAAAAATTAAACTCTGCTCAATTCCTTTCTCGGGGGGCAGGGTCTTCGGGCCCGTGCTCGACTAAATTTTAGAGAAGGCGTCGGATGAAAAAAAAGGGGTTCCCGGAGGAGAAACGTAAAAGATACCAGCCCTTTTATAGGCCCCGTTACAACCAGAAAGCAGACTACAGGGGGAAAGATAAAACGGGTAGATGGAGCTACCCCAAAGGAGGCAGAAATAGGAATAGAGAACATCTTTTCCAGCCCAGGGTCCAGCTCCCGGAAGAAATGACGCCACCAGAGTAGGGGGGGCGACTACTCAAATTCTCGGGAGAGTGGCAGAAAGTCCCCTCCAGCCCCTGGGTATTACATGTCATCTCAAAGGGGTACAAAATAGAATTCAACTCCCTACCCCCGATCAGATTTTTAGTGACCAGTTCACGCCTCAGTGCAGCTTCCCTGATGTGGTTGGACATCCAAGATCTCCTAGACATGGAAGCAATTACTCCGGTCCCCGCGCAGGAGGAAGGCAGTGGACACTACTCGAGCCTCTTTGCAATAAAAAAACCCTCGGGGGAAACCCGAACAATAATAAACCTAAAACCTCTAAACAAATGGGTGTCTTACAGGCGCTTCAAAATGGAATCGATAAGATCCACGATTCCTCTTCTGGGAAGGGGTGTGGTAATGTGCACTTTGGATCTAAAAAACACATATTATCATGTCCCTATCCACCCGGATCACCAAAGATACCTCAGGTTTGCGGTCGAAAGAGACGGCACAATATACCACTATCAGTTTCGTTGCCTGCCCTTCGGCCTAGCATCGGCCCTGAGGGTCTTTACAAAAGTAATAGAGGTAGTTGCCTACCTAAGGGCCCAAAATATCACGGTGGTCCCATATTTAGACGACTTCCTATTTATAGCCAATTCAGCAACCCAGCACAGGATCGACTGTCAATCCTCAATCTCCACGCTGCAGAGTTTAGGATGGATAATAAATTGGGCAAAATCAGATCTCATACCCAAGCCCAGAGTAAAATTCTTGGGGGTCATGTTAGACTCAGAAAAAAGGATGTCGTGTCTACCAGCCAAGAAACAGACTTCAATGCCGAAGAAGATTCGTCAATTTTCAAAAAATCGGGTATCGATCAGAGATGCAATGAGGATCCTGGGGCTGATGACTTCTTGCATTTCCTGTGTCAGATGGAGTCAGTTCCACTCCCACAACCTCCAACACACAGTTCTAGTGTCCTGGGACAGAAGGCAGACTTCTCTGGACAGCAAAATATGGTTAACCCGCCGAGCCAGAAATTCGCTTCTATGGTGGACCATCCCGAGAAACCTAAAAAGGGGTGTCTCATGGGTTCAGTCCCTGGAGGTCGTAGTGACGACGGACGCAAGTCTATTCGGCTGGGGCGGACACGACGCAGGAAAGTATTACCAGGGGCGATGGAGTCCAGAGGACAGCAAAAGATCCTCCAACGTCAGAGAATTACATGCGGTCTGGAAAGTGCTGCTCGTCGCCAGGTCCCACGTGAAAAACAAACACGTCAAAGTCTTGTCAGACAACACCACAACAGTGGCCTTTCTCCGCCATCAAGGTGGACCAAGACATCCCACACTTCAGGCCTTAGCAGATCAGATTTTCAGATGAGCAGAGAGGGAAGTCCTCTCAATCTCGGCCGTACATCTGGAGGGCTCTCGGAACCAGATCGCAGACTTCCTCAGCAGGAGGAGGGTAACTGCAACGGACTGGGAGCTCAACGACGAAGTGTTCAGCAGCCTGTGCGATCGTTGGGGACAACCAGTGGTAGACCTGTTCGCGGACAAAGAACGCAAAGCTCACGACATTCTACTCCCTGAACCCCCTGGGAAATCCAGCAGGAATAGATGCCCTATCACAATCTTGGAGCAGGGGACTGTTGTATGCCTTCCCGTCCCTAGCCCTCATTTCACGGGTCCTCAGAAAAATCTGCGAGGACAGAGCCAGCGTTATATTGATGGTTCCCTACTGGCCAAGAAGAAGCTGGTTTCCCCTACTCGGGAAGCTAGCAGGCGAGGAACCCATTTTCCTACCAAGAAGGAAAGACCTCCTCCATCAGGGTCCAGTTCTGCATCAAAAACCGGAAGTCTTCCAGCTGTCAGCCTGGATCCTGAGCGACAGGTCCTAAGGGCAAGAGGTCTATCGGACTAAGTCATTTCTACCCTACAAGCAAGTAGAAAACCCGTGACCGCGGCAATATATAATAAAATCTGGAAAAAATTCTGCAGCTTTTGTGGGGAGGAGACAGTCGGAATTGACCAGCCTGACATCCCGAAAATACTTGATTTCTTGCAGGAAGGGTTCAGGAAAGGCCTTAGACCCAGTACTCTGAGAGTACAGATATCCGCCTTGAGCGTATTCTATGACACGGCCCTATCATCTCACCCATGGGTAGCCCGGTTCTCAAAAGCGGTGCAAAGGCTTAAACCCCTAATTAGGAACAGCATACCACCTTGGGACCTTAACCAAGTCCTCAATACGACTTGCAAACAGCCATATCAGATAGGGGCAGAGAAGTATTCGTAATCTCTCTCTTAAAACAGCCTTCTTGGTGGCGGTCACCTCAGCCAAGAAGTTAGGAGAACTGCAGGCCTTATCAACCCAGGATCCCTACTTACAGGTGTTTAGTGACCGGTTAGTGTTAAGACTCGACCCGGCCTTCCTACCCAAAGTCGTCTCAAACTCCAACATGAATCAGGAAGTAGTACTTCCTTCCTTTTTCCAGTCTCCCAAAAATAGCAGGGAAAAAACCTACCATAGCTTTGACGTAAAAGAAACTGTGCTCAGGTACCTGGATGCAACCAGACCCTGGAGACAGGACAGTAATCTTTTTGTCCAGTTTAGAAGCCCTAATAAAGGGAAAAAGGCATCAAAATCGACAATAGCAAGGTGAATTAGGTCCACTATTGGCATAGTCTACAAAGCACAGGTTCAAAATCCCCCGGGGAACCTTAGAGCCCACGCAACCAGGGCCATGGCCGCATCATGGGCAGAAAGGGGGGGCGCCTCGGCAGAGCAGATCTGCAGGGCGGCATCTTGGACTAGTCTTAGTACTTTCTCCAAACACTATAAACTAGACATAGCATCCACACAGCTGGCATTTTGGAGAAAAGTGCTCCATGCAGTAGTCCCACCCTAGGACCAATATACTTTGGTACTACTCCAATGTGCTGTCAGGTGGTTACCTGGAAAACGGTAATTAGACCTACCGGTAATTGTGTTTCCAGGAATCCATCCTGACAGCACTGTTAGATCCCTCCCGATAATACTTTCCATACAACTGTGATGTAACATGTGTATGAAGAATGTTGGTTTAAATAAAATCTGTTTGCTTCCATCCAGAGGTGTTACTTTGTGAAATTACTGAGGGATGGGAAGGGGAGGATCCTTTTAAACTCTCGTGGTTTCCTGTCCCACTACGGATGAGAAGGACGTCCTCCAATGTGCTGTCAGGATGGATTCCTGGAAACACAATTACCGGTAGGTCTAATTATTGTTTTCTCCCTATAGTGTTTTTTTTTGTTTTTTTTTTTGTTTTTTTTTAATGCTCTCTTTTTACTGTTAATTGCACCTCTTACGTCTTTGTTTAGCCACATTGAGTTTTTCCTATTTCTTGTCCTTTTATTCCCATAAGATATAAACCGCTTACAGTGCCCATTAAGGATGTTCTTAAACATTTCACATTTATTATCTGTATTCTTATTTCTGAGGACATTGTCCCAGTCAACCAGATTAGGGGCATCCTAAACTGGTCAAACTTTGCCTTCCTAAAGTTCAGTGTTTTTGTGACTCCCTGACAAGTCCCCATAGTGAAAGCCAAGTGAAACTGTACAATATTGTGGTCGCTATTTCCTAGATGCCTGACGACCTGCAGATTTGTTATTCTGTCAGGTCAATTAGATAGTATGGGGTCTAAGGCTGTGTGCCCACATTGCGGTTTTTTTAAGCATTTCCGCAGCGCTTTTAGACAAGCGTTTCAGCTGCGGAAACACTTAAGAAAAGCATCCAATGTAATATAATGTAAAACGCACATGTTGTGCTAATGGTACTTTTTTACGCTGCGGAAACGCTAAACGGAAAAAAAGCAGCATGTTCATTAATTTTGCGGAAACGCACGCGTTTCTGCATACATTCAATTGTATTGCAAAAACGCATAGGAAAACGCATGCAAAAACGCTTCACAAAAGCGTAAAAAAACACTTACAAAAGCGCGTCATAAAATGCATGCGGTTTCCCGGGAAGAGGGTGTGCGTTTCCGCTCAGGAATATTCTGCATCAAAAACGTTACGTGGGCACATATCCTAAAAGTGCTGCTCCTCTGGTTGAATTCCGCACCGATTGTGAAAGATAATATTTCTTGGTTATTACCAGAAACCTGTTGCCTTTATGGGTTTTGCAGGTCTGTTTCCCAGTTAATATCTGGGTAGTTAAAGTCCCCCATAACAAGTAGTAGACTTTCCATGATTTCTGTTATATTTGAGGGTATCATGTACTGGAAAACAGGAAGAAAAAAATTCCAAGCGCGGTGAAATTGCAAAAAAGTGCAAATCCACAGTTGTGGTTTTAGTGTGGGTGTTTTTTTTTTTTTTTTCTCCCATGTCCCCAAGATGCTAAACCTGACCTGCTATTATGCCATTTTCTGAGATCTGTAGCTTCTACATTTTTCGTGCTGTTCAGCTGAGGGCTTATTTTTTTGCGCACAGAGCTGCCATTTTTATTGATGCCATCCTGATGTAGATATGATCTTTTGATCACCTGTTACTGCATTATATTGCAATGTAGCGGCGACTAGAATTACGTCAGAATTATGTTTTAATTTTTTTCTTGTGGTGCCATTTAGCAATTGGATTAAATTTTTAATTTTTTTTTTTTTTTTTTTTTTTATACTGGTCAGGTGATTCTGAATGCGTCGATACCAAATATGTGTATATTTGATTTTTTTTTTTAATTTGAGGGGGGTGAAAGGGGGGTGATTCGAACTTGTATATTTTTTTTATTTTAATACCTTTTTTCTTTATTTTTTTTCTTAACTTTCTGCATGCTTCAATAGTCTCCATGGGAGACTAGGAGCTGCAGTACTTTCACCCCCTCTGCTAAACACAAGGTGATGATGCTCACTTGCTATGAGCGCTGACCACCGGGTGGCACTCATAGCAATCCAGCAATGACAACCATAGAGGTATGCTGGAGACCTCTGGTTGTCATGCCGACCCATCTGTAACCCTTGATCATGTTAAGGGGTCATCGATGGGCGGGATTTATGGCACGGTTCCGGTAAATGGTAAGGAATTGACAGCGGTATTTAACTAGTTAACAGCCATGGGTGGATCGCGATTCCACCTGCAGCTATTGCGGGCACATGTCAGCTGTACAGCTGTTATGTGCCAGAAAAAGTGCAGGCTCAGCACCGGAGCCTGCACTAAACAGGGGGAGTCTGCATATTATATGTGCCCGCATATATCTATTTTAATATAATATACACTATCTGAAGAGCCTGGCGTTGCCTGGCCATAGTAACTAACTGTGGTTAGTTATAACAAATTATAATGATTATATTGCACATAAAAACATTTCACATCATATATTCAACACTACAGATCTGCAACACAAATTAACTAAATGATTACCCAAGTATTGATAGTATTTTTTTATTTTCAACTCATTCAAGAGCCTTTTGATAAACAACATTTTTGGTTTTCCTTCCGATGCAAAGTCTTCAAAAAAGAAAAATTTTGCTTCAACAAAAAGGTGCTGGCGCATGTGCAAATTGCATCTATCGGCAAGCAATGCTCTGTCTGCACATGCGCAGCCCACTGTGTTCCGACGACTAGTGTGGGAACGCGCACCAATGTTATTAAGTGGGTAAGTGCGGATGAGCATTATTTTGTATTTTATTTCCACTGACTCAATCTTTGTGAGGAAAAAAAAAATTGCACCATGTTACTTTCTTCTGTAAATCGGATGCCATTCTGAGCCACAGTACAGTATGCGATTTTTATGTATACATTGAAATTCTGTAACATAGGAAACTGTAAATGTTTTAGCTGCTGATGTGCAGTTCATATGAATTTTTTTCCCTTTTAATACAACGCCAAGTGAGGGGGGAATGATCTGAACAATAATAATAATTTTTTTTTTTTTTTTTTATCAGCTCATGTGAAGCTATCCATATAGCGATATCGCTTGTTACTTATAGGACTAATAACGTAAAGTACAGTAATTTCTTTAGAGCAGAGGAGATGTGGCTGCCTTTCTTTATAAACATCTTCACATAATCTGTTGTATGGTATAGAGTCGGTTCTAGACTTTAAGGAGTAGAGGATGTGGCTGTATGTGGAGAAAGGTTCCCAGTCTCCTTTCAAGAGGAGACCAAGAACCTTTCTTCCTGACAACAGGCACATATTTTAGTGCTGCATTTCTCTAGTCACCTTCCATGACAGCCACCTTGGAGGTTGTCTCCCCGCCCTAATGGGAGACAGGAAACAGAGGTTAAATAACCCTCCCCTTCCTGTTACCTCCACTTTCTTTCCTGTCCCCTACTGGGGCATGAAGAGGTTACAGGGGGCTGCCGTGGCCAGCAAGCGGACCTCCTGTATACTCACAGCTGGGCAGCCGAGGTCGGGGGGGTTCGCCTCTCCTCTTCCGGGCGCTGCTCCCGTCTCCCAACTATCCAGACATTTGTTGGGAATCTCTCTCAAAACTAACAGGTCAAGGAAATTCTTATCCTCTCTTGCTGACAACTTTATCTTCCAAAAGGTAAGGGAGAAAACAAGGGGAACTGCTACCTTGGATCTAATCCTTATAAACAGGGAGGAAATGGTTGAGGAGGTAAAAGTGGCTGGGACCCTAGGAGGTACCGACCATGCTATTTTAGAATTTTGGATAACTAGAGGAGGAAGACCTGTGAAGACTCAGATGTCAAGGTTAGATTTCAGAAAGGCAGATTTTAAGGGATTCAGAAAGAGAATTGGAGGGATCCAATGGCTGGATATCCTTAAAGACAAAAATGTCCAGGAAGGATGGGAAATCTTGAAAAATGAAATTCTCAAAGCACAATTGTTAACAATTCCGAAAAGAGGGAAGAATAGGAAGCATTTAAGGAAGCCAGGATGGATGAACACAGAACTTAAGCACATACTAAAAAGGAAGAAAAAAATGTTTATAAAATGGAAAGAGGGAGGCATATCTAAAGAAGAATATAATGCTGTCTGCAGAACCTGCAGGGCACAAATCACATTACTAAAGCTGACAATGAAATGAGGCTTGCAAGAGATGTCAAAAGCAATAATAAAGGATTTTGGGGATATGTCAAAAGTAAAAGAAAAGTCAAAGATGCTATAGGATTTTTACAGGATGAAGATGATGAAATGGTAAGACAGGATGTTGAGAAGTCTGAACTTTTAAATTCCTATTTTGCATCTGTTTTCTCTCAGAAAGGAAATGTAACATCAACTGTTCTTCACTGTCCTATTAAGGGAATAGAAGAATCCAGGATATCTATAAACAGAAAGATAGTGAGGAAACACTTAGCTAACCTAAATGAATTCAAGTCTCCAGGTCCAGATGAATTACACCCCAGAGTACTGAAGGAGATAGCAGAAGAAATTTTTGAACCCCTCTCCATAATCTTTGAAAATTCTTGGAGAACAGGAGAAGTCACAGAAGACTGGAGAAGAGCAAATGTTGTTCCTATCTTCAAAAAGGGGAAGAAGGTGGACCCAGGCAACTATAGGCCGGTGAGTCTGACTTCTATACCAGGAAAGATCTTTGAATAAATTATTAAACAACATGTATGTCAGTACCTGGATAAGAATGAAGTGATTAAACAGAGTCAGCATGGGTTTGTAACTAATAAGTCATGTCAGACTAACTTAATTTCCTTCTATGACGGAATCACTGATTGGGTGGATCAAGGAAATGCTGTAGATATAGTATATCTTGACTTCAGCAAAGCATTTGACAAAGTATCTCATACAATCCTTATTGAAAAAATGACTAAGTATGGAATGGACAAGGCAACTGTTAGGTGGATTCATAACTGGCTTAGTGATTGGACCCAAAGAGTGGTCATAAATGGCTGCACATCCAGTTGGAAGAATGTCTCAAGTGGGGTACCACAGGGCTCTGTCCTGGGCCCTGTATTGTTCAACATCTTTATCAATGATTTAGATGAAGGAATTGAGGGTAAACTGATTAAATTTGCTGATGACACAAAGCTAGGAGGGATAGCTAATACTAGAGAGAGAGAGAGAGAGAGAGAGAGAGGATTCAAAAAGCTATAAATAAACTGGAGAAGTGGGCAGCAACTAACAGAATGGTTTTTAACAGGGAAAAATGCAAAGTACTACATCTGGGCAATAAAAATGAAAAAAGCATATACAGAATGGGAGGAATAGGGCTAAGCAACAGCACATGTGAAAGACTTGGGTATACTAATAGATCACAGACTGAATATGAGTCAACAGTGTGATGCAGCAGCAAAAAAGGCAAATGCAATTCTAGGATGTATTAACAGAAGCATACAGTCTAGATCACGTGAAGTCATTATTTCCCTCTACTCCTCTTTGGTCAGACCTCATGTGGAATATTGTGTCCAGTTTTGGGCACCACATTTTAAAAAAGACATCAACAAACTGGAGCAAGTTCAGAAAAGAGCGACCAGAATGGTGACCGGTCTGCAAACCCTGTCTTATGAGGAAGGGTTGCAGGATTTGGGAATGTTTAGTTTTCAAAAGAGAAGACTGACAGGAGACTTAATAGCAGTCTACAAATATCTAAAGGGCTGTCACATTGTAGAAGGATCAACTTTATTCTCATTTGCACAAGGAAAGACTAGAAGCAATGGGATGAAACTGAATGGGAGGAGACAGATTAGATATTAGAAAAAACTTTTTGACAGAGTGATCAATGAGTGGAACAGGCTGCCACGAGAAGTGGTGAGTTCTCCTTCAATGGAAGTCTTCAAACAGAGGCTGGACAGACATCTGACAGGGATGATTTGGCGAATCCTGCTTTGAGCAGGGGGTTGGACCAGATGGGCCCAGGAGGTCCCTTCCAACTCTATGATTCTATGATTTCACCTTCCGGTGTGACTCGGGACTTCTTCTGCCCCTCCCGCGCCCTCCGGGGTAAAGCGGGGCGGTATGGTGCCGACCGGGGTCCTCCAGTCAGCTCCCCAGCTTCCTCCTTCCTCCCACGCTGCTGTACGGAGGCCGCGCGCACGTCGGAGGGGGCAGGCTCTCTACCGAAAGTGACGTCGGCGCGTGCTTCCGGTTTGCGTCCCCCAGCGTTTCCTGTGATGGGCGACTCGCCCCGGCACCCGGGGGCCCGGGGAATTCTATGGCAGCAGGGGTCGGGCGATCGTTCCACCCCAGGGACAGGAGGAAGGAGGGGCACAAAACAACCAAACGCTGCAACATCCACATAAGGGTGCCACAGACTCCAGGTAAGCGCAGTGTGTCTAGAGAGTGCAGACATGGATGTGAGAAGCCTTCAGCTGCTGCATCTGCTGAGCCCAGCGTTCCCCCCCCCCCCCCCCTCCTACAGTGAGTAGCAGGGCTGGTCCCTTATCTGTCAAACTTGGGTGGCACGGGTCTGAGTAAAACCGCTCTCTTACAGGAAGACAAGGCCTCTGTCCCAAAACCCCCCCACAAATGTGGTATCTGTGGTGCCAGGTTCCCTTCTGATTATAAAAAGTTATGCCAACCCTATACGCAGAATATTTTGCGCACCGAGCAACCCTCCCTGTTTGATAGCATAAAGACTCTCATTAGGCAGGAGGTTCAGACCTCCATGGCAACCCAGACCCCGGTGACCCAGGACCCTGCCCCCAAAAAGAAGAAAAGGGCGCCTACGGAAGCCGACTCAGATTCGGGGGAAGTCCGTTCCTCAGGATCAGAGGATATTTGGGAGAATGAGGGCTCCACATTCACCTCCAAACACGACGCAAAAAAATACTATTTCTCCTCTGAGGATATGGAGGAGTTGGTCTCCGTGGTGTGAAATACCATGGGAGTGGAGGAGGAGGAGGTCTCTCTCTCAGTCCAAGTTGAAATGTTTGGGGGGTTGAAACCCAGGAGTAGAAGGGTTTCCCGGTTCATGAATTATACAGAATTTGATAGCTCAGGAGTGGTCCTCTCCCGAGAAGGCACTCAGTGTGCCCTCTGAACTAAAAAAAAAAAAAACCGCTTTCCCCTCGAAGGTGACAACTCTATTTGGGAGATCCCTAAAATAGATGTTCAGGTCTTTAAAGTGACTAGGAAGACGTCCCTTCTCTTCGAGGATGCTTCCCAGTTGAAGAATCCTATGGATCGCAAGATAGCAAGTCACCTTAAAAAATCCTGGGAAGCTTCTACGAACCTGCTCAAAGTGAATATTGCATCCACTTGCGTCGCCAGATCTCTGTTCTTCTGGCTGCGTACGTTAGAGGACCACCTCTCAGGGGGTACCCCCAGAGAGGAAATCTTAGATTCCCTTTCCATCCTCCAGAAAGCAACAGGTTTTTTAGCCGATGCTTCAGGAGAAACGGTGCGGGTAGTAGCAAGGTCCCTAGTCCTTTCAAATTAGGCTAGAAGAGCCTTGTGGCTGAAGTCATGGGGAGGCGACATCACCTCTAAGACAAAACTCTGTGCCATTCCCTTCCAGGAGCACCACGTGTTCGGGCCAGTCTTAGATGACATCCTCGAAAAGGCTTCCGACAAAAAGAAATCGCTGCCGAAGCAGAGAGCCACCAAAAGACGATTTTTTCGTCCCTCAAGAGAGCAGTCCTCCCAGAAGGAATTCAGAGGGAAAGGCAAGATGGGACGATGGAGCTACCCGAAGGGGGGTAAAGGGAGAAACCTCCTTGTCCCCCAACAACAACAGCCCCCGGACAAACAGTGGGGGGTTGACTCACTCAGTTTTTCGCCCAATGGCAGGCCATGACCTCGAACCTGTGGATCCTGCATACTATACAGTCGGGACTGAAACTGGAGTTCAAACACCCCCCTCCCCCACATGGTTTAAGAGTCACCCCTGCACAGTCCCCAAGTCTCCAAAAGGTCCTGCTTCTTCAAATAGAAGATCTATTATGGGAAATAGTGATCTCGTACGTACCTCCACAAGAAATTGGCAGAGGACATTACTCCCGCCTGTCCCTGATAAGCCTGTGCTTTCCTGAGGGCTTTCTTATCATAAACCTGAAACCCCTGAATCGCTTCATCAAATACCGGAGGTTCAAGATGGAGTCAGTGAAATCGGCAATCCCTCTTATTGGACAGGGCTGGCAGATGGCTACGATAGACCTAAGGGACGCTTATTACCACGTCCCAATTCATCCGGATCACCGGAAGTTCCTGAGGTTCGCGGTCTCCCACGACCAGGGGATCAACCATCTCTAGTTCAACGCCCTCCCATTTGACGTATCCCCGGCACTAAGGGTATTTACGAAAATCATGAGGGAAGCAGTCATTTCTATCCGTCTTCAGGGGATATGCATTGTGCCATATTTTAGACTATCTGCTCATCGTCGCTCCATCGGTATCCCGGCTGAACCAGGACGTATCAAAGACCCTACAGATACTCGAATTCCTAGGGTGGATCCCGAATCTCCAGAAGTCGGCCCTTTATCCTTCCCCAAGGAAAAAATTCCTAGGGATCCTCTTGGATTCAGAAAAGAGGACGTCCTTTCTCCCCGAGGATCGTCAATCAGACTTTCGTCAGAGAATAATCTGATTCAGAGAACAAAGGGCACCGACTCTGAGGGATGCTATGTCTATCCTGGGTTCCCTGACATCGTGTATTCAGACGGTATCCTGGGCACAGGCACACACGCGAGTCCTCCAGTCATACATCCTGTTAAACGCAAGGAAGTATCCAAACAACCTGTCAAAAAGGATTCCACTTCCAGGACACGTAAAATCGGCCCTCTTGTGGTGGTTGAATTACCGGAACTTGAGACGAGGAATAAGCTGGGACCAGCTTCCTCTGAAAATACTATGTACCGATGCCAGTCTGAAAGGTTGGGGAGAAGTGGTGGAGGAGTCATACTTCCAGGGACAGTGGCCCCAGGACATAAGATCAAGATCCTC
Organism: Dendrobates tinctorius; assembly: GCF_039654945.1. Classification (NCBI taxonomy): domain Eukaryota; kingdom Metazoa; phylum Chordata; class Amphibia; order Anura; family Dendrobatidae; genus Dendrobates; species Dendrobates tinctorius. Next base: position 10,282,592 of record NW_027361939.1, on the reverse strand, counting down.
AAATCTAAGATCAAGCAGTCCATCTCCCTGGCATATTCTTCAAGAGATCTCTCTCCTCCCGAGTCGCTTAAGGCCCACTCTACTCGATCAGTCGCTACATCATGGGCAGCAAGAGGGAACGCGTCTTCGGAGCAGATATGCAGAGCTGCCACCTGGTCCTCTGTACACACCTTTACCAGACACTATAGAATGAATTTTAATAGGGACCTAACATTCAGCAGATGCGTTCTGCAAACCGTGGTCTCTCCCTAAAAATTAGTGTTGGTATAACTCCAAGGTGGCTGTCGTGGAAGGTGATTAGAGAAAACAGAATTAGACTTACCGGTAATTCGGTTTCTAGGAACCTTCCACGACAGCACTAATTTCCCTCCCTATCTAATATCTTTACCGGATGATTCCTGCTCTACTGGCGGTAACTATTCATGCTAGTATGTCCAGATAAAACACGGAGTTAGCAGGAAGGGGAGGGTTATTTAACCTCTTTGTGTTTCCTGTCCCCCATTAGGGCGGGGAGACAACCTCCAAGGTGGCTGTCGTGGAAGGTTCCTAGAAACGGAATTACCGGTAAGTCTAATTCTATTTTTGATGTTCCGGTGTGATGGAGGGAGCCAGGGAGGCATGTGTGCATGGAGTCATATTTGAGGGCCGATGTGCTTGCATCAGTGGTGCCAACTAGTTATCCTTTCATGACCTAAAACCAGGACTGTAAATCAAATTTTTGTCACAGGTTAAGAAAAATCTAACTACAGCTCTGGAAGCCAACAAATTGCTTGCCCATGGCAGTTAGATACAGAGCTGGAAAAACTGTAGTCCCTGAGGTCAGTTTCCCTGTAAATTCTACTGCAGAAAGGGTCATTTGGCTTTCTATAAGAGAAACTGATCTGAGATGCATGATGGGAGAAAGTTTCTTGTCAGATGATCAGGCCATGGTCTGTATCTTTCACTCTACATATCCTACTTAAAAACTGTCTCAGACTGGCCCACAGGGGAACAGGAGAATCCTCCGGTAGGCCCCTTTTTAGAAGGAATACAGAGGAGCAGTGTTATTACACTTGATTCACAATTTTCGGAAAAAGTTTAATCTAATTGTTCATTAATCAAGCTAGTCAACTTAATATTACATAAAAGGAAAAGTTAATTTGAGTATTAGGGGGACTTTGCCAACCCAGTCCGACACTACTTACAAAATCTTGGTATATTACAGTAGTTAATGTTTGTACCTGATGAAGGTACAACCACGGCAGTCAATATTAAGAGTTATATTTCTTCTCTCAACACAGCATTGCATTTTCTAAGAATAGAGAAATGACCATCGAGCCACGAAAGACAAATGTATTCATAGGCCAAAGAGTAAAACTCAGCAGTTCTGACATTGCGAGAATTAATAAATTGTACCATTGCCCTCAAGATATCCCCTCGGCAGGTAAGCACAAATCCAAGAGTCATCAATTGATAATCCATAGTAGTGCATTGTGTTGCACTAACAGCCAAGGAAATTGCTGCTGTTCTCTAATAAATAAGAATTCTTTACCTTAAAAAGTAGTAGCAACTTTTTTTTTTCTTCTACATAATGTTTAATCTTCTACGTATGATTCTGTGGATGACTGCTCCAAAAGAAGGCCTAAATGATTGTGTGTTCATTCTTGGAAAGTAGTGCATTGTTTTAAAGCTGTTTGCTATAGAAACTCTGCCACAGAAAGACTATTTTGGTCACCCTTGCAAATTTACTGGAGGTAATGATTTGCACAATCTTATGCACACACTTCCATAATATTTGCAGTATGCATTGCTCAGTTTGCAACGTGGGTATTTTTGGAGTCCCCAAAATGCTGTCTTGAAATATGACCGCAAAAGAATTCAGATTTCCACAGTAACGAAATCTGCTGTGAAAATTTGCAGCCTAAATTTTGAAAGTTCTCTAGATGTGAAATTGGGTCTTCTATACTGCATGTAGATAAAACTTGATAAAACTCCTCAATAACACTTACTGTAATAAACAACCACATAAATATATATATATTTTTTTTTTTTCCAGGTAACTCTAGAGTCATTATGTTTAATGAAGATGCTTCTCCACCTATCGCTGGTTGTTCTGAAACAAATCTGAATCCTTTAGACTTTTCTAATGTTGCGTTTACCAACTCATCGATGGCTTCTACCTTGTCTTCAAGTGAAGCACTGACTACAGTCTCTCCCACAGCTAATATATCTAATACTGGTACAGTTGACTTCCACACTTCTAGTCCAGAGCCCAAGTCTTTCTATGCTTTATTCCCAAATCAGAAGTCCAAATCTGTACTGACTGGTTATTGGAACTTATCGACACTGGAACCGACGCACTCAATTACAAGCGTGAGAATGAATCAAGGAGATGCTACAGTAGAGACCACTAGAAGAACAGCAACCCATAGATCCATAAAAGATGACAATTCCACAGTGTTTAACATTCCCAAGACAACCAATCAGGAACCAGATTACAAAAGGACAGGTTTTACTACTGAGATTTCTTCTTTAGGGTCTTCAGTCACTAATTCAGAGTTCAGTTCATCTGACAGTACAACAATGATTTCCACAGTTACGGAAAGTTCCTTGCTTAAGAAAATATGGTCGACTATAGACAATGCTCATACTTTGGAAAGAAAGTCCACTTTTCAAACTTTTGGAATTTCTCAGAGTGGTGAAATGCAACAACCGACCACAACTGAAAATACAAGGAGCTCATCTGGTTTGGTTGTCAGTGTGTCTTCTAATCTGGACAATGAACATGTAGAGAAAAATAGTTTCCTAACCATTCTCAGGAGAAGATCTCTAGCTGAGAAAACATTAGGTTCTGGGTCTGAGCACCGCCCGAGGGGGATACTTGGTAATAAATTAATATATTCATATAATAAGAGAAGGAAAAGTCCCAGCATCATTGAACCTTTTTGTGGATTTGAACATGGATTTTGTGGATGGAAGCAAAGCACTGAAGACGATTTGGACTGGAATCTTAGTTGGGGAAGTATGAATGTTAGTTCCGGACACTTTGGACCTGAGGGTTAGTTTGTCTTTTTTCATGTCTGCAGAATAAAGATTCCACATTTTGAAATGTTAAATTTTGATGTATGTTATCTTTTATTAGGCTTTCATCTGTCAGTAAAGCGTAGCCCAGAAATGGGAGCTTCAAGGCAAATAGCTTTACTTCTGAAGGCTATACTTCAGCCATCTAACTGTATCATGTTTTGGTATGGTTCCCTAAGCAATTATATAGGTAAGTTATGCAATAATGTAAACTTTTTTTTCTGTTTTTTTTTTTTTTTTTTTTTTGTTTTTTTTTTGAGAATACTAAAGATAATATTATAATGCAGCAAGTGGTCTTGCATTTCAATACATCGCCTTAATCGTTTTTGCATTGGAGACATGGCTTTAGTTATTACAAGAGCCATGATGGATATGGTGAATGCATTGTATGGTGCAGTGATCTTCAATCTTGGGCTCTCCAGCTGTTGCTGAACTAAAACTCCATGCTGGCGTTAGTTACAGAATAGATGAAGAAGCCGCTGCTATGATGGTTCTTGGTTGATACCATTGACAATGTTATATTGTGGCTAGATTTTTCAGTGTAAATTTTGGCCTGATCTGTTAAATCCATCCGCATGGAAACATCTGGAGGGCTAGGAACCTACCGTAATTGCAAGTGTTTCTCACAAAATTAGAATATCAAAAAGGTAATTTATTTCAGTTCTTCAATACAAAAAGTGAAACTCGTATATTATATAGTCATTATACACAGAGTGATCTATTTCATGTGTTATTTCTGTTAATGTTGATGATTATGGCTTACAGCCAATGAAAACCCAAAAGTCATTATCTCAGTAAATTAGACTACTTTATAACACCAGCTTGAAAATGATTTTAAAATCCAAAATATTGGCCTACTGAAATGTATGTTCAGTAAATGCACTCAATACTTTTGCATCAATTACTGCATCAATGCGGCATGGTATGGAGGTGATCATCTTGTGGCACTGCTGAGGTGTTATGGAAGCCCAGGTTGCTTTGATAGCAATCCTTCAGCTTGTCTGCATTGTTGTGTCTGATGTCTCTCCTCTTCCTCTAGACAATACCCCATAGATTCTCTATGGGGTTAAGGTCAGGTGAGTTTGCTGGCCAATCAAGAACAGTGATACTGTGGTTTTTAAACCAGGTATTGGTACTTTTGGCAGTGTGGACAGGTGCTAAGTCCTGCTGGAGAAAAAAATTTCCATCTCCAAAAAAGCTTGTCATCAGAGGGAAGCATGAAGTGCTCTAAAATTTCCTGGTAGACGGCTGCGCTGAATTTTTGGTATTGATAAAACACAGTGTACCTACACCAGCAGATGACATGGCTCCCAAAACCATCACTGATTGTGGAAACTTCACACTAGACCTCAAGCAGCTTAGATTGTGGCCTCTCCACTCTTCCTCCAGACTCTGGGACCTTGATTTCCAAATAAAATGCAAAATTTACTTTCTTCTGTAAACACCTTGGACCACTGAGCAACAGTCCTGTTCTTTTTCTCCTTGGCCCAAGTAAGACACTTCTGGCATTGTCTATTGGTCATGAGTGGCTCATCACAAGGAATGTGACACTTGTAGCCCATGTTCTGGATACGTCTGTGTGTGGTGGCTCTTGAAGCAATGACTCTAGCAGCAGTCCACTCCTTGTGAATCTCCCCCAAATGTTTGGCCTTTTCTTAACAATCCTTTCTAGGCTGCGGTTATCCTGGTTGCTTGTGCGCCTTTTTCTACCACACTTTTTCCTTCCACTCAACTTTCCATTAATATGCTTGGATACATCACTCTGTTAACTGCCAGCTTCCTTAGCAATGACCTTTTGTGGCTTACCATCCTTGTGGAGTGTGTCAATTACTGCCTTCTGGACATCTGTCAAGTCAGCAGTCTTCCCCATGATTGTGGATCCTACTGAAACTGAGACTAAAAAACCTTTTAAAATGTTTAGTAAGCCTTTGCAGGTGTTTTTTGTTAATTCTAATTTACTGAGATGACTTTTGGGTTTTCATTGGAAATGGATCACTCTGTTTGTAATGACTCTATAATGAGTTTCACTTTTTGTATTGAATAACTGAAATAAATTAGCATATCAGCAAAAAGTTAAGTGAGAAGCACTTGTATAGTCAAGCTGCATGATTCCAGCCAGATATGTTTTTCTCTGAAACACTGCAGCATTACAAAAAAGACAGGCCTCTCTCTATGTACTGTCCAAGAAACGCCGTAGAGTTTGAGTAAAACACACTTGACTGCAATCAATCTAATGGCAGATTCTCTTTCAAAAGTCAACCCAAAAGTATATTCAACAAAAACCAAGCCACATCAAGGAAAATTATATATAATTTTAAATCTTTCAAAATTAATAAATTCTCTGTAGCTTAACTGGCATACAGGAAAAACCAAAAAAGAAAAGCTAATCTAGAAACAAGTCTGCACACAGAGAACAGCATACAGATTGAATATTAAAATAAATTATTTCACCTATCTATCCAGCAAGTGCATTCTTGGCTCCAAGGGTGAAAAAACATAACCAGTTTTTCATTGGCAATTTCTTAATATCGCATTACCAAAAATACTGCATTTATTTAACATCGCTAAAGACTATACAAATTAAAGTACCCTTTTTTTTTTCACGACTGCTACTCCAATAGGTGGCACTAGAGTTCTAGTCCTGTAACTCTCTGAAGAGACAATTTGCATGCTTTTTTTTTTTTTTTGGCAGAGCTGGAGTGGTGCTGCTAATCTAAGTTCCCCGCCCCTAGTCTCATACTGACCAGCTGCTGTCTTAATCTGTTATTGGAGCCACTTCGGTTGCTCTTCTGCAGATTGTGACCTGCCGGGTCGCTCTAGTACTTGCTGGGAGAGCCGCATGTCACAACTTAATGTAAGTCTATGAGAGCTAGAAAAAGCAAGAACAATTGTCTCTCAGACTTGCATTGAGAGCTTGTGAATGTTACCTCTAATCTCGGGTCAGTCAGAAGTTTGTGGTGATAACAAGATGGTGACACTGGACCGGAGCAGCGTCTAGAAGAGCTGAAGACAGCAGCTGGCAAGTACAATAGGGTCAGTGAACTTAGATTAGCACCACTCCAGTGTTGAAATATATAAAAAAAAATTCAATTAAATTAAAAAATTTCCACATCCTTCATCCCGCAAGTGGATAATTCTCTCAAAAGCACAGTTATTTGGGAAGATGGTGATCCAAAGTCACTGCTATCCTTGTGTGTTTTAAGATCCTCATGTTGCTACAGTTGCTTGATAATTAATCTGATGGTGAGATGGACTGACAGACTTGAAGACCACATCTATTTGTGGCATTATTGGACTGGAAGATGGCAGTGGCCATACCAAGTGGGATTTGGAATGCCAGTTTTGTTAGTTGACCCGCTGGCGATATAATGATTTATATTTACCTTGGTCACTGATGGTTGTGGCAGGTGAATATTGTCCACAGTGTGGGATGTATTATGAGATGGTCGAAAGCAGTAGCAAGTGTCTGAGCTGCAACTCTACTAACCGTCCTGCCAGGGATGTATTAATTATGACACTATTGGCTAATATATCAATAATTGCTTCATCAATACACCCCCGAGTACTGCAGGAATTAAGCACAGTCATAGATAGACCACTATTTTTAATCTTTAAAGATTCCATAATAACAGGGTCTGTACCACAGGACTGGCGTATAGCAAATGTGGTGCCAATATTCAAAAAGGGGACAAAAACTGAACTTGGAAATTATAGGCCAGTAAGTTTAACCTCAACTGTGGGTAAAATCCTGGAGGGTTTTCTAAGAGATACCATACTGGAGTATCTGGAGAAGAATAACCTTATGACCCAATATCAACATGGGTTTACAAGAGAACGTTCCTGTCAGACTAATCTGATAAGCTTTTATGAAGGGGTAAGTTCCGGACTGGACCAAGGGAATGCAGTGGACGTGGTGTACATGGACTTTTCAAAAGCTTTTGATACGGTGCCACACAAAAGGTTGATACATAAAATGAGAACAATGGGGATAGGGGAAAATATGTGTAGGTGGGTTAAGAGCTGGCTCAGGGATAGGAAACAAAGGGTGGTTATTAATGGAGCACACTCGGACTGGGTCACGGTTAGCAGTGGGGTACCACAGGGGTCAGTTTTGGGCCCGCTTCTTTTTAACATATTTATTAATGACCTTGTAGGGGGCATAGAGAGTAGAATTTCAATATTTGCAGATGACACTAAACTCTGCAGGGTAATTAATACAGAGGAGGACAATTTTATATTACAGGAGGATTTATGTAAACTAGAAGCTTGGGCTGATAAATGGCAAATGAGCTTTAATGGGGATAAATGTAAGGTCATGCACTTGGGTAGAACGAACAAGTTGTATAATTATGTGCTTAATTGTAAAACACTGGGCAAAACAGTCACTGAAAAAGACCTGGGTGTATGGGTGGACGACAAACTCACATTTAGTGGCCAGAGTCAAGCAGCTGCTGCAAAGGCAAATAAAATAATGGGATGCATTAAAAGAGGCATAGATGCTCATGAGGAGAACATAATTTTACCTCTATATAAGTCACTAGTGCGACCACACTTAGAATACTGTGTACAGTTCTGGTCTCCGGTGTATAAGAAAGACATAGCTGAACTGGAGCGGGTGCAGAGAAGAGCGACCAAGGTTATTAGGGAACTAGGGGGTCTGCAATACCAAGACAGGTTATTACACTTGGGGTTATTTAGTTTGGAGAATCGAAGGCTTAGGGGTGATCTTATTACAATGTATAAATATATGTGGGGACAATACAAAGACCTTTCTAATGATCTTTTTACTCTTAGACCTGTGACGGGGACAAGGGGGCATCCTCTACGTCTGGAGGAAAGAAGGTTTAAGCATACTCACAGACGCGGATTCTTTACTGTAAGAGCAGTGAGACTATGGAACTCTCTGCCATATGATGTTGTAATGAGTGATTCACTACTAAAATTTAAGAAGGGACTGGATGCCTTTCTTGAAAAGTATAATATTACAGGGTATATACACTAGTCTCCTTAATATTGCGTTGATCCAGGGAGCTAGTCTGATTGCCGTATGTGGAGTCGGGAAGGAATTTTTTTCCCCAATGTGAAGCTTACTGTTGCCACATGGGTTTTTTTTGCCTTCCTCTGGATCAACATGTTAGGGCAAGTTAGGATAGGATATGGGTTGAACTAGATGGACTTAAAGTCTCCCTTCAACCTTAATAACTATGTTACTATGTAATAAATCTATGACTAGGAGGTGGACTATTCCTATGGCCTTTTTCTTAGGGAAGCATTATGAATCTCATCCTAACCATGCCTCAATGAGGTCCCTAAATGAGGTCCCTAATTGAGACTCTGCATTGATTATGTAACAAGGTGGCACGGGGTGGTGGTCGTGAGCGAGTCTATTAAGCAACGGTTGGTGAACACCCCGGCACCTTGCACATGGAGAGATGGGTACTCTCTGTGTCTGCTGGAATTCTAGTCCCATGAAGCACCACAGAGACAGTTCTTTTCTAACAGTTGAACTTTACATTACATAGGCAGCACAGTTCACACAGGGCAACATTTCCTGTACTTTCCCTGCCTTATGGGCAGACTCTGTTCTCTCTGCGCTTTCCTTTCCTCTGCCATCCGGGCAATCCCTCTGGACAGTCCGTGTCCTATCTGTACCTTTACTATCACCAGCTCCCTGTCAGCCCCTTGTCCTTCCTGGGGATGATCCTGATGAGCTGGTGCCTGACTGCACTATTCCCCAGCCTGGGGTCCCTTACTGCCATCCGCAACTTTACCCCCATGGCCTGTAACTGTATCCTGAACTGCATGCACCCTGCCCTTGGCAGGCTGCCCCAAAATCTGACACAAATCAGGAAGTGCCTGTCCTATACCTCCCTGCTCTGCTCTAACTCCTCCCCTCTAAATAACCACTTGCTGCCTGTACCAAAACTAAAAGGGCCTTTACACATAGCGATATCGCTAAAGCGTCACCGTGTGATTCTTACCTCCGACCGGCTCCCCCACTGTCTGTCGCTGATCGCGCAGCTCCATTTCTCGTCGGGTGCTTCCTGCTGGCGCCGACGAACAACGCGTGGACGCGGGCGGGAGGACGTCAGGATCGCTGCGTCTGAAAGGTAAGTAACGACCGCTGCTGCATCGCTGGTGAGATCTGTCTGTTTGGCAGCTCACTAGCGACCATTTAGCGATGCACCAGCAATCCTGACCGGGTCGTATCGTTGTCGGGATCGCTGGTGCATCGCTAAATGTAAAGGGGCCTTAACACTATTATCTATCCTATTCTCTATCTCTAATCTGCCCCCCTCTATTCTAACCCCACTACTACTCTATTAACTTCTATGCCTAATACTGAACATATACACAGTACATGGCCAGATACAAGACATCACAGTACATAAACATTACACTAAACATAAAAATGAGGAGCCACAGGTAATCGTGTGAACAGTGTCCAGAGGAGAGGAGGCACATGAGGTTCCCCACCACCTCCTTACATTTACCTGCCCTATGGTTGTGCTCATAAATTACTCGTTTTGCATATCTATCTATCTTCACAATTGATGTCCTGTTGAGAGAATTATATACCTGCAGGATCAAGGATTTGTGGAGATATTGAGTTTTTATATCTGCAATGTATATGAAGTGGCTATCTTGACAAGGATACACTCCGCCGGCACTTATTAGCTAGTGATCCGCATTTCTACCATCGTAGTTTATTTCATGGGATTTGCATATCTATTGTAGATTCTTACTTTGTGTTTACATGTTTTAGGCACTATATTAATTGATCCCTTGCTTAAAGTGAACCTGACCTGATACATGCTGCCCGATCCTGTGTGTACTTGTAGGCAGAGACCTGTCAATCCAGGGCAGCGGGTGAGGAGAAGCCGCAGGGGGCCTTCCTGCCTGAGTAGTGTCAAGTGCAACTCTGTCGCCAGCAGCTTTAACCCCTTTCTGACTGCAGCGCTTCACACATACCTTGTTGCATTCATACATTCAGTGTCCAATACATGCTGCCCACTGGTCGGGGGCTGACGGGTTCACTTTAATTTTATATAATATGTTGGTGGTCCAAAAAAAATATATAATTTATTTTTTAAGATTATTAAATTATTATTTTTTTTCCAATAAACTAGCAATGTTTTTTTAAGGTATGAACTTGGAGCCAAGAATACACTTTATCAGTATATTGTCCAAAAAAATCCTTTTGTAATTAAAATATTCATACAACAAAATTGTGTGTGTGCTTTCAGGCTGGCGTCGGCACGGCTGGCATTGTAGTGTGCTTTAGAACGCCGTGAGAAGGCTTCTCTACTTGCTACTGACTAGACTGGTTCAATGGTCATCAAAAAGACTAATCTCAATACATTAAATCTGCTTTGGGTGTAGCTTGTATTCAAGTAGAAATAAAGGGGCTTTCTACAGCCTCCTCAGCACTGTCGCTGAGCTCGATGATTGTCAATGCGATTAAACGGTTAACATCTGAGCAGAAGTAGAGAGCTGGCATTAGCCCCGGGGGAAGTAGAGTGCCTGCTCTGTTTTTAAGGTATTTTGGAGCATTTAGAGTCCATGTTTTTTTTGTTTTTTTTGTGGAAAAGCCCTTTTAAAACCTATTGTCATTTGTTTTTTCTTTTTCAAGGTACTCTGAATATATATATTGCAACTTCTGGTCAGAAAAAAACCCTTTTGTGGTCATCTGGTAGTCAAGATCATGTGAAGTGGACGAAAGTCAAAATAATGCTGCCACCTAAACTCTTGTATAGTAATGCCCATGTGAGTAACGATTTATTGATTAATATTGTAATGCTATATATCCTAGGAACTGTCACTGTCATTCTAGAGCTATGTGTTTGTTTAAAATAATGGAATTAGTCTTACCGGTATTTCGGTTTCTAGGAACCTTCCACGACAGCATATCGGAGGATGTCTCCCTGCCCTAATGGGGGACAGGAAACACACAAGAGGTTAAATATCCCTCCCCTTCCTGCAACCACAAGTGTTTTTTCTGTACACAGTAGCAAGTATAGTTACCACCAAAGTGCAGGAATCATCCAATAAGGACATCAGATAGGGAGGGAAATTAGTGCTGTAGTGGAAGGTTCCTAGAAACCGAATTACCGCTGTAACAGGCCAGATTAACCCCCCGCCCAGAATATACCTTGGGTAGGCCAGATTATACCCTGGGTATATTCTGGCCTAGGCCAAACTATACCCCGGGTTATAAATTGACCTAGGCCAGTTTATACCCCTCTGGGAAAGAATATACCCCAGGTGCTGTAGACCAGTTTTTTCTCTTTTGAGAAGCATCAAAAACGGGGCCCCAGGCCGCACTCAGGGGCAGAGACAGCAAATTGGTTCCCAGGCAGCGCACAGAGCCCCCAGACATCGCACAAGGACACCAGACATCAGGATTGAGTGATATACTCAAGAACGGGGTTCCAGACATTGCACAGGGTGTCCCAGACAGTACACAGGGGGACACAAACAGCGCACAGGGGGGCAGAGGCAGTTTCACCCCCCTGTGCACTCTCTGGGGCCCTGTGCACTGTCTCTGCCACCCTGTGCGCTGCCAGTGGCCCGTGCGCTGCCTGGGGCCCTGTTTTTGATGCTTCTCAAAAGCGTGAAAAATCTGATCTACAGCAGCTGGGGTATATTCTGACCCGGAGGGGTATAAACTGGCCACTTTAACCCCGGGTATATTCTGGGCGGGAGGTTAATTTGGCCTGTTACACCTGCAACACTAATTCTATTTTCTCTAGTCACCTTCCACGACAGCCATATCTGAGTAGTACCAACAACTAATTTCTTAGGGAGGGACGACAGCCTGCAGAACTAGTCTGCCAAATCCCTATTGAAATTTAGTCTATAGTGTCTAGTGAATGTATGCACAGACGACCAGGTGGCGGCTCTGCATATCTGCCCACGATGTTGATACTGAACGAGTAGAATGGGCTTTCAGAGATGTAGGAGGTGGAACATAGGATAGCTTGCCTGATCCAATTAGCAATTGTATTCTTTGCTGCCTTCTTGCCTTTATTCTGTCCGGAAAATTGAATGAATAAATTCTGGTCAATCCTCCAATTTTCAGTCTGTTGGCGGTAGAAGAGAACCACCCTACGAACATAAAGGGTGTGGAAGACTTCTTCCTTCGCACTGGAGGGATTTGGGCAGAAGGAAGGTAGTACAATGTCTTGGACTCTATGAAAATCCGAGACCAAGTTAGGCATAAAGGATCTAACCTCACGATGATGCTATCCTCCATGATAGTCAAAAAGGGCTCCTGTATTGATAGGGCCTGTAATTTTCCTACACGCCTCGCGGTAGTAATCGCTACTAAAAACACGGTTTTAAGTGTTAAGTTCTTTAAAGTCATGGATGACAGGGGCTCAAATGGATCCTTGGTTAATCCTCTAAGAACTAAATTAAAGTCCCAGGGGGGAACTTTACTACGAAGTCTAGGACGAATCCTAGTCGCGGAGGTCATGAAGCGTTTGACCCATCGATGGCCGGCCAAAACTTGATCAAAAAATGAACTAAGTGCTCACACCTGCACCTTTAGGCTATGTGCACACGTGCAGAATTCCCGCAGATTTTATGCGTTTTTGCCACGTTTTTTGCTGCAAAAACGCATAAAATAAGCAACCCATTGAATTCAATGGCATTCCGCACATGCTGTGCTAATGCTGTGTATTTTTCTAAGGCGGAATCGCATCGCGGAAAAATACGCAGCATGCTCATTCTTTTTGTGGATTCACGGGAATTCCGCACACATAGGAATGCATTGTTCTGCTTATTTTCTGCATGTGGCTATGCCCACCATGTGCAAAGTAAGCCGAAAACGTGTGGATGGTACCCAGGGTCTGGAGGAGAGGAGACTGTTCTGTTCTATTCTATTCTATTCTGTCCTCCAGGCCCTGGGTAGCATATCCCTGTAAAAAATAGAATTAAAATAAAAAATCGTGATATTCTCACCTTCTAGTGTTCCCAGGCCTCAATGATGCTCCCGGCAAGTCCCGTTCCCAGCGATACCTTGCAACAATGACCTGTGATGATGTAGCGGTCTCGCGTGATGCTACGTCATCTGGGGTCATTGTCGCAAGGCATTGCTGGGAACTGGACTTGCCGGGAGCATCGCTGAGGCCTGGGAACACTAGAAGGTGAGAATATCACGATTTTTTTTAATTATTTTTAGCATTATATCTTTTACTACTGATGCTGCATAGGCAGACTCAATAGTAAAAAGTTGGTCACACTTGTCAAACACTATGTATGACAAGTGTGACCAACCTGTGAATCAGTTTTCCAAGCAATGCTACAGATCGCTTGGAAAACGCTAGTATTCTGCAAGCTAATTACACTTGCAAAACGCTAGTTTTTTGCGGAAATTACGCATGCGGATTTCTTGCGGATTTCCCGCAGCAGGGAGTTGCGGAATTGCCGCGGCAATTCCGCACGTGTGCATACAGCCTTAGTGTACTGGGTGTGAGTCCTAGATCTAAGCACCTTTGAAGAAAATCTAAGATCTGTGCGATGTTGGGATGGAAGGGATCTGGAGTATTTGGGAAACACCAGGATGACATTTTTTTCCAAACTTTCCCATAAATGGCGTTAGTTACTGGTTTCCTACTCCTCTGTAGAGTTTGTATTACTTCTTCGGAAAGGCCTTTAGGATTCCGTCTTCAATAGCCAGGCTGCAAGGTTCAACCTGCGCAGGTCTGGGTGTAGCAGAGGACCCTGGTGAAGGTCGGTCTTCTGGGGCAGAAGTATTGGGCCTTCTTGGGCCATGTTCACTAAAGCCCCTTACCAACTCCTTCCTGGCCTCATGGGAGAAACCAGGATTGTGGTTACTTGCTCTGATTGTATCTTCTGCAACGTCCTCGCTAGCATCGGAACCGGTGGGAAGGCGTAAGCCAGATCGAACTTCCAGGGATGGGAGAGGGTGTCTACTTCCCACGCTATGTCGGTGGGACTGAGTGAAAAGAATGTTTTCACTTTTGCGTTCTGACCGCTGGAGAAAAAGGTCCACATCGGGATTCCCCCACCTTGATACCAGGGACAAAGACTGCCTGGTCCAGGCACCATTCACCCGGATGAACATCCTTCCTGCTGAGGAAGTCCGCCTGCACACTGTTCGATCCCTTTAGATGCACCACCAGCTATTAATCTTAGATTGACATATTTCGTGCCTCCTTGGTGCCGAAGGTAGGCCACTGTAGTCAGGTTGTCTGAGTAGACGTGTACATGGTGATTTCAGATGAGAGCTGATGCTGCTTTTAACGCTTCCTCTACTGCTTTTAGTTCTCTCAGATTTGAGGAGCTGGCCCTGATGTCTGGGGTCCACAACCCACGAAAGTGAGACCCCTCCACTATAGCTCCCTAGCCTCTCTGACTGGTGTCTGAGGTGAGTATTTTCAGGGGAAGCGGATCCCAGGTGACTCCCCGCTGAAGGTTCTGGGAGTCCAGCCACCATAGAAGAGAAGCCTTCACGTGACTAGGAAGGGGGGGGTTCTCTTGGTCAGCGCTTTTTGATACTTCTTTGAACCCAGGAGTACGTAAGACTGAAGAATCAGAGTATGGGCTTGAGCCGAGAAGACTGCCTGGATGCACTCCGTAAGTGATCCTAGGATAGACATGAAGTCTTTCAAGGTTGGCGCTCTCTGATCCCTGAACCTGGAGATTCTCTGAACAAGGTCGAGTTGTCGTTCCCTGGGTAGGAAGGATGTTCTCTTCTCTGAATACAAGAGAATTACCAGGAATTTTTTTCCTCGATGAAGGACTGATTTCTCCAAATTTGGGATCCAGCCTAGGGACTCTAAAATTTCCAGGGTTTTCTCCATGTCCTGGTTCAGGCGAGGTATGGATGGAGCCACTATTAGAAAGTCGTCTAGGTACGGAATAATGCAAATCCCATTGCCGAAAGATCATTGCCTCTGCCATAATCTTGGCAAAAACGCGTGGAGCTGCCGACACACCGAACGGCAGGACATTGGATTTTTGGAAGTGCGCCTGCAAGGAGGTAACTCTCAGGCATTGAGGGAGAGGACTCTCAAATTCCAGTCTCAGTCCATCGCGAATGGTGCGGAGAACCCATTGGTTTGTGGATATGGACTGGCACTGAGCCAGGAAATTCGAGAGTCGGTCCCCGACCAAAGAACTGTCATTGTTTGTCTGGGGTATTTTGCTGGTGGGGGACAAGAATGTTTCTGCCCATACCACCGTTTGGATAACTCCACTGGCCTGTCTTGCCCTTTCCCTTGAATTCCCTCTGGGAGGACTGTTCACAGGGGGGACGAAAAAACAATTTCTTAGGCTTATTTCTGCTCGGGAAGCAATTTCTTTTTATCAGCTTTCTCTAGGATATCATTCAGGGTTGGGCCAAATACATAATGTCCCTGAAAGGTCCCTCATACCATCCGCTTCTGCATGAGGGTCCTAGGAAAGATGGTGGCAGCGAAGGAGGCAATTCCGTTTGCCCAGTTCCATCTCCCCCCCCCCCCCCCCCCCCTGCAGCACGCCCTGTTATCAGTATGGGACAAAAACCCATTCTCTCTCGATTGCCGGTTGCCCATGCGGGTCACACAGGCACTCGGGTGGTGGACAACCAGTGCCTCACTTCTCCAGGGTAAGCCCTTTCCCCCAGACCATTGGTTGGTGGTGACAACCGACGCCAGCCTCCTCGGCTGGGGAGCGGTTTTTCGTCACCACACGACCCAGGGATGGTGGTCGCTGCAGGAGGCACGCCTCCCAATCAATCTGTTGGAAATACGGGCAATCCGGCTAGCTCGACAGTTTCATCCCCTTCTAGCAGGCCGGCCCCATTCGGATTCAGTTGGACAGCGCCACGGCTGTGGCTTACATAAATCATCAGGGTGCACCCGCAGCAGTGCAAGAGGCTCAATTTGAACCGTTACAGGAGGTCTCTTTAACCTACCTTTCTTGGAAGGTAGCATTTCTTGTGGCAATAACGTCAATCAGGCGTGTCTCAGAGCTGGCAGCTCTATCCTGCCGAGCTCCGTTTTTGGTCTTCCACAAGGATAAGGTGGTCCTCAGACCAGCTCCTTGTGGATTTTTGTGATAAACTCACCGTAAAATCCTTTTTTCCGAGACGCTCATTGGGGGACACAGCACCCACCCTGTTAGCCAAGTTGGCTTCTGTTTTGTTTAATATACTTTTGTTGAATGACAATAGGGTGGTGTCTTTTCTAGACATGTTACCTGCATTAAGGTTGATATTGGCTGATTTTTGTTCTCCTACTGCTTTTGCAACAAACTGATTCCGCCAGCAACCGGGGCGAGGGTCTATACGGTGGAGGAGGAGCTAACCTCTTTTTTTCACTTAGTGTCAGCCTCCAGGTGGCAGAAGCATACACCCCACAGTACCTGTATCCCCCAATGAGCGTCTCGGAGAAAAGGATTTTACGGTGAGTTTATCACAAAAATCCATGTATCCTTTTTAAGGGCAAGGACCTTGTCTCCCTAAAAGAGCGAGAGAAAGGTATACTAAGTCACCCATAATCTACCAGGACAGTAAGGGGACCCACCCCACTGCTTACAGTAGGAGGGTGAACGCTGGACTGTACTGTGCAGATACAGGCAGTCAGGCAGTACGGGTTTGTCACCGTCCATGGTCAGTCTGTCTTTCACCTGTACAGATAATGACCTCACCTGGACGCCCCCAGACCTGGATTTAAGTAATTGAGGTACTTCTGCGTGTTCTGTGCTCCTCCTCAGGGTTCACAGGTGGGAGGCCGTGTGTCGAATGACCCCAATCCAATGCAGCTGTCCCAACCCCCCCCCCCCCCCGGCCAGTCAAGCCCAAGCAATAGCAGGCCACGCGTGGAACACAATAGGAAGTGAGCCAAGTCCGGTCAACGTCAACCCCCCCCCCCCCCCCCCGAGAAGGGCGGGATGGGGTCCCGAGTGCCATAGAATATGGAGACGGGAGCAGCCTCTACAGGACGAGAACGGAGCCCTCGACCTCGGCTGGCTGGCATGTCAGGTAACCATAACAGTGCCCTGGCAGCACTATCCAGGACCTCTTCATGCCCCATAGGGAACAGGAAAAACACTGGTCGTTGCAGGAAGGGGAGGGATATTTAACCTCCTGTGTGTTTTCTGTCCCCCATTAGGGCGGGGAGACATCCTCCGATATGGCTGTCGTGGAAGGTAACTGGAGAAAAAATATAATATATATAGATTTTTATCCTAAGGTTGGCTGTTGTATTATAGACACTTTTTTATTTAGTATTATTGCAAACAAAAAAAAACTATCTGCACCCTTTCAAAGTTAATCAGCAGGTTTTTACCACCTAATCAGAGAGTAGAGATGGAGACTCTCATTCCAGTGATGTCACTTACTGGGCTACTTGCTGTAATTTTGATAACAACAGTTTTATCAGCAGGAGATTCGCTGGAGGACTAGTTAACCTGCTGCATGATAGACCCTGATATTCATGAGCTCTGCATAACCCTGTTCACAAAACTTATTGCATACACAGAAATCTGCCTATTAGTGGTGTGGGCTTGGTTATGCAGAGCTCAGCATTCAGAGGACTGCTAGGTCTGCAGCAGAGAAAACTGATTTTTATCACAATGACATCAAGCAGCTCAGTAAGTGACACATCACTGGAATTGAGGTCTTTGCTACTCTAAATGGAATCAGAAGGTTTTGCGATTCCCCATCTGAGAGCAGCATAATGTAGGGGCAAAGATGAATCTCTGAAGGGAGCCCTTTTTCTGGACATAGTGATGGGTGCGATTTGTCAGATGTAAGCAAGTCGATCTTTCATGTACTTATTTGTCTGATCAAGCATCATGTATGAAATATCTATACTAAACTGCTAAGGAGGAGGATTAACTACTAATTTTTTTTTTTTTTTTTCCTTTAGGTGGTTGTGGAAGGCGTTCTAGGACAAGCGGATCTGAGCACCATTGCTATTGATAATCTATATGTTGGGCAGTGCAGGTGATGTAAAGTTGTGTTTTCCACATAACACAATAAACCTTTTAACACCAGCCTTGCACGGAGAATGTCTTGCTGCTTCACCAAATGATCAGTAGAGGGCGGTGATGATGTAGAGTTTCCTGTGCTATCCTTGGTGCTGAACTAAACTGGGGTTAATCCATGGGTTAACACACTGATGGGTTTTCTGGCACACAGGACACATTTGTTCTACTTGTTCAATACACTAAAGCGGAACGCTTGGTATATATTGCTACAATATCGCACATTAACTGGTGCATTGTGTCACTGACTAGAGCGTTGGTGGGAAGTTTGCTATCTGGGTGAAATATTCTAGAGATCAGCTATAAACTGTAAAAATATCTATATTCTTTGTACATCAAGTGGTGTATATCCCGGAGGCTACGGCATTAATGTCTGTGCAGTGTGACTGAAGCCCCCGATGCTATTATCTGGATGCTGGCGAGATTAGTACCA
This sequence comes from Dendrobates tinctorius, assembly GCF_039654945.1. NCBI lineage: Eukaryota > Metazoa > Chordata > Amphibia > Anura > Dendrobatidae > Dendrobates > Dendrobates tinctorius. The sequence continues at coordinate 10,264,099 of NW_027361939.1, read as the reverse complement.
ACGCTCCCGGTGGTTTTGTAAGTAATGTGCAGTCACTAAACTCTCCGCTCACAAATAAACAGCAGGAGGAAATGCTGTGCGGAACACATTTCCCGAATAAATCTGTATAGTGAAGAGGATTCGATGTGAGACTCCCTCCCATGGAAAGAGGGCTGAGCTGTGGAGTATGTGACATCACTCTAGGGCTGGAGAAACTAAACATTCAGTAGTTTAAAAGCTCAGAAAATCTGCATTTCTCACCTCGGTGAGAGGAGGGTTAGCAAGGAGATACTCTTGTAAGGATATTTTATACAACACTTGGATATATCCGTGACCACGAGGACTGACTGACTGCCTCCAACTACAACCTGGTCAGCTGAACTTTTCATGAAGTTCTGAAAACTTCTAGACTGCTCTGAAGAAGGCTTTGGACTGATGGAGACTGAACATTTTAAAGTAAGATTTCCTTAGCCTGGACTTTTCCTGTCCTGGAAGATCTGCCACTCTTTCGTTGTGGTCCCAGACATGGCGTCCACCCTCTTTTACTCCATACAAACCACCGCTGCTATAGCAGCAATCATTACCTTTCTCATGCTTTGCACCATTTTTGGAAACGTATTGGTGATTATTGCCGTTCTCACCAGCCGTTCATTAAAAGCTCCTCAGAACCTGTTCTTGGTGTCTCTGGCTGCGGCCGACATACTCGTGGCTACTCTGATTATTCCCTTCTCCTTGGCTAATGAGCTTATGGGATACTGGTATTTTGGGAAGACTTGGTGTGAGATGTACTTGGCCCTGGATGTTCTGTTCTGCACTTCCTCCATAGTGCACCTATGTGCTATTAGCTTGGACAGGTACTGGTCTATCAGTCAAGCTATTGAGTATAATTCCAAGAGGACTCCTAGGAGGATAAAGTGCATTATCCTAATGGTCTGGACTCTGGCAGCCTTAATTTCATTGCCACCGTTGATTTACAAGGGTAAAAAGGAAGATCACAAAAATGAGAAACCTCAATGCAAGCTGAATGAGGACCCTTGGTATATTTTGTCCTCCAGCATCTGCTCTTTCTTTGCACCCTGTCTCATCATGATCCTGGTGTACCTAAGAATTTACCTGATTGCCAAACGTCGGAGCAAGAAGAACAAGGAGGGCAACAGACCAAAACAAAAGTCCTGTGCTTCAGTTGACAATCAGACTAAGCGCTGTGTGGAGAACTTTCCTGTTCAGACTTGTACGACTCCACAGGAGAAGCCTGATGCTGACATCAATTGTGGTGGTAAACTAAAGTGGGACCATGCCGATCCAGCACTGTCCAGCAAGGTCAAAGAGACAAATGGCCTTGGGCCTTCCATCATGGACACTGTTGTTACACCCAAAGGCGTTATTCTGCTGCCAAAAAAGTCACGAGACACTGTCTCCACCACAAAGAAGAAAAGCCACATCAACCGGGAAAAAAGATTCACCTTTGTCCTGGCGGTGGTCATTGGGGTCTTTGTCTTGTGCTGGTTTCCTTTCTTCTTCACCTACAGTCTAGGAGCCATATGTCCCGAATTGTGTTACATCCCACAAAGTCTATTTCAGTTCTTTTTCTGGATAGGGTACTGTAACAGTTCGCTCAATCCGGTTATCTACACCATCTTCAACCAGGACTTCAGAAAGGCTTTCCGTCGGATTCTTTGTAGCCATTGGACACACTCAGTCTGGTGACCACCAGCAATGGACTACCTATTTATTGTACGTTGGAGGCAGAGACGTAGGTGTATTAAGAGCTTAGATGTAAATATACTAGAAGAACCAAATGCTATATATATTTACTGATGATGGCAAATATCTTCTGCTGTGTTTGTCTGCCAAGCTGAGCTTGGTCAAATAAACAGTTTACATGTGTGCTCTACATCTGGTATTGTAAATGGTTAATTCCATTCAATGTATTGCAATCCTAACTTTTTATCTTTTTTTTCCTAATGTTGTAATTGTCAATGAAATTGAGTATACAACTTTTCTATAAAGGTAAATTTTACTTTTTTTTTATTCTGACAGATAAAAAAAAAAAAAAAACTTGACTGTAATCGAATGCAGTAGATTTACTTGCAATTCTGTAGATGCCGTGATATGCTTCTGGGCCATTCTTCATTGCTAGGTAAATGCATAATGCAAAAAATAATAGCGCCCAAAAGAATTAAAAACCTTTTGGCCCAGGTTATCAGTGATGTGATGTCGGCTCATTAGAATGTGTTGGGGTTTTTTTTTTGTCTAGCCGGTAGCTGTATGATAACTTCATCAACGTCAGAACTAAGCTGCAGCTCTGAGAAGGAGGAGGATGGTGAGCGATACTGATCTGTAGGGTGAACAGGCCAATGCCTATTAAAAGCCCAAATCCTGTTCTCATACACTCTGCAACCAGGCTCTTGATTAATTTCTGTGATTGCCCAGATGTCACAAGCCTGGTGCTATAGTGACAAGATGTTTTAGCAACCATAAATGACAGTAGAGTAAATTATCTGTAGGTTATGCCAATGAAAAAAACATTAACTGCAGCCCTATCAGCAAATGATTATTTAAAAACTTGCTAAGGATTACTAAAATGGTACGCTGTAATTATTATTTTTATGAAGTAAAGGTCCAGAATAGGTCAAAGAGCATGGCAACGATTGGCTGTTGAACTCTTTTACAAGCTAAATCAATTGTGGTGGTAACCTAAAGTGGAACCGTGCTGACCCAGGATGCTTGTCTTGTATGCATTCGGTAGTAGCAAGCTTTGTCTCTTTTCACCTATTACTGGACTAAAATCCCCAGTATGTCCTGAGAGCCAGCCATTGTTGGAGAGCTATAGAATGGAGACAACAGATCTAACAATTTTCAATATGTCTTCAGTGTCCTTTCATAATCTCATAAGTGGCACGAAGACTTGGTACTTCACCATCACCACCACCATGTTGCCTCATGGACATCTTGCTTTGCTCCTCATCAGTGTAGAGCAGAATTACTGGCCATCACCATGAAACAGCAGATTATAGAGGTTGTCCACCATTTTAAAATGAATGACCTATCTTTAAGATGGGTCATCAATGTCTGATTGTTGGGTGTGAGTCGCCGGCAACTCTGCCGATCAGCAGTTCTTGATGTTGGCAGCCAGAGCTGCTCAGCTCCATTGATGCAATAATGGCCACTACAAGGTAACGCACAATCGCCCAGTACTGATTTTGAATAGGTGGCTTACGGGCAGTACCCGACCACCGCTATGATACCCGGCTGCAGCCGAAGGGTCCATCATTCACATTAAAGTATTGGACTATCCTTGACTTCTAGTTTGGCAATTATCCCTGGTCCATGTTATAAAAACTTTTTAATTGGGTAGATCTTGAATTATAAGGTAGCCACTCCTCCAAGATTAACCCTCTTGCAGAGTAAGGAACTTATTTCCAGGGCTTTCTCCCATGGAGCATTGTCTTTAAGACTACCTGCTGAGCTGGTCTCTTTGAGGAGAGTTGGTACTCCAGGCCCCCCCCCCCAGGTTTTATAAGGGACAGTAATATAGGCGTTTTGTTATTTTTTTTTTGTTTCCACAAGAGTGTGAGTATGTAATTGCCAAAGCCAAAAAACCCCACTAACACCTAGATAATGATCTCCTTTTAGGGTTTTATGCTATGATGGCTGCTTCCTCATATCAGAGTAGAGGAATGATTGCAGAATGGTAACACTAATCGGCATCAACCACAAATGTGCTCCATCATTCCCAACCAGCCAAATGTCAAGTCCTCTACTTTTCTCAACCCATGCGAATGTCTTCAGGGGGTTTTTGCTTCTCCCCCAAAGCCTTTTATTATCACTGAATAAAGTCCTTAAATGGAACCTGTCATGGTGATAATCCTACTGATGCTAGTGTTATGGTTGGGTATGGCCTACCAAAACCTTTTTTTTTTTCTTTCTTCTCTGTAAATCCCTTGTGCCATCAATGAGAAATAAAACATTGACCTTACATGCAAATTAGCCTAGAAGTGCAACTGGGGCGTGTTCATGTACAAGGACCGGTGAGATTACAGCCTATAGTGGCTTTATTTCTTGTATGATAACCTTTTTAAGTTCCAAAGATAAACTGTAATGAACTATGAGACCAGAACTATTGTACAAATTCAGTCATATGTCTACAATAAAGTCAATGTCCAAAACTTATAAAGGATGATATTATGTGAGATTATTGGAGAGGGCAAACACTCATGGAATAAACACTTAAAACCCACCAGAGTGGTGCTTCTAATCTAAGATCCCTGACTGTAGTCTTATACTTACCCGCTGCCGTCTTCACCTTTTTATTAACACTGGCGACTAGCTGGAAGTCGAAATTAACGGTCACAAGCTCTCAATGCAAGTCTGAGGGCCAGAGTGAGGATCTCATAGATTTGCATTGAGTTATGACCTCTGGCTCGCTCACTAAACAACGGAGCCATCTGGTAACTCAAACTACTGGACACCGACGGCAGAGTTGGCGATAGAAGGTGAAGACTGCGGCTAAGTATAAGACTGTGGGGCAAGGAACTTTGGATTAGAAGCACCACACCATTGGTAAAATAATAAAAAAATGCTGGAGTGGTGCTTTTACTGCAGTCTGCTTTACGCTTGCTTGAGTTGATTGCTAACCATGATTACTATATTGCATCCTTTTTCAGATTATGTTATAGGCTTAATTTGGATATAGACACTTTTTGGTGACCTTTTAATTTAAATTCATGTACTTTTGGCTAACATGCACTTTGTAAGGGCTTCATTAAACAGTCTAGACCATTTTGGCTTCTACAGACTCTGTCACGATTCATAACTGATTCTGAAGCATAACAGTTGAATCTCTCAGTAACAATTATCTCTCTTCTCCTGTACCATCTATTACACTGATTTCACTACGTTTCCTACATGCACTTAAACAAAAAAAACCTCCGGTGTCAATATCCCTTTAATAAGCTCTTTCAAGAGGATCTGTCACTTGCTCAAAAAAGTTAAATGTCTTGTAAAAAAAAATCAAAAAAAAAAAATCCCTGAGCTCCTCTCATTACCACTTTTTTTTTTTTTTTTTCTATTTTACACTGCATCATTCTATCGGAGAGATTCACAGTTATGGTTAGGTGGAGTGCACTATGTGAAATTTCTGCTTGTAGTTCAGCTGACTGTTTCTTTGGCATTTTGCAGGGGGGCAAGCTCTTTGACACCTCATTCAGCTGTGATTGGCAGCGTTTTGGAATGAAGGGTAAAGGCACATGATCCCAGAGAACACTTAAGAAACTGTTACACCGCTCCGCCATACTCACCTGGCTTCCGCTCCCACGCCGCAGCCTCTCTCCACCCGACGGCCGCGGCGGTCACCTGAGACGGGCTCGCGGACGATGCCGTCCCTGCATGCTATGCACATGCGCCATAGGCCGCGCCTCCTTCCTGCTTCTTATGCTCCGGCTGTGCCCTGACCCGGAAGCACCTTTGGACCAATGGCTGCCCAGACTGGGACATATCAGGCCGCTTCCCCCTGAGGAAGGCGCCTGATCGTTGTGTTTCCTAGCACTCTGGCCTTGCTTCATCGTGTGCACTCTGCTCCTGCAGTTCTGTTCTCGGCTTCTACCCGCAGCAGCTTTTCAGCCCTGCTACCCATGTTCCTTGATCTCTTCCGCAGTTCTGTCTACAGTGTTCCTGCCGTCCTACTCCAGTCCTGTCTACAGTGTTCCTGCTGTCCTACTCCAGTCTTGTCTACAGTGTTCCTGCCGTCCTACTCCAGTCTTGTCTCCAGTGTTCCTGCCGTCCTACTCCAGTCTTGTCTCCAGTGTTCCTGCCGTCCTACTCCAGTCTTGCCTCCAGTGTTCCTGCCGCCCTACTCCAGTCTTGCCTCCAGTGCTCCTGCCGTCCTACTCCAGTCTTGCCTCCAGTGCTCCTGCCGTCCTACTCCAGTCCTGCCTCCAGTGCTCCTGCCGTCCTACTCCAGTCCTGCCTCCAGTGCTCCTGCCGTCCTACTCCAGTCCTGCCTCCAGTGCTCCTGCCGTCCTACTCCAGTCCTGCCTCCAGTGCTCCTGCCGTCCTACTCCAGTCCTGCCTCCAGTGCTCCTGCCGTCCTACTCCAGTCCTGCCTCCAGTGCTCCTGCCGTCCTACTCCAGTCCTGCCTCCAGTGCTCCTGCCGTCCTACTCCAGTCCTGCCTCCAGTGCTCCTGCCGTCCTACTCCAGTCCTGCCTCCAGTGCTCCTGCCGTCCTACTCCAGTCCTGCCTCCAGTGCTCCTGCCGTCCTACTCCAGTCCTGCCTCCAGTGCTCCTGCCGTCCTACTCCAGTCCTGCCTCCAGTGCTCCTGCCGTCCTACTCCAGTCCTGCCTCCAGTGCTCCTGCCGTCCTACTCCAGTCCTGCCTCCAGTGCTCCTGCCGTCCTACTCCAGTCCTGCCTCCAGTGCTCCTGCCGTCCTACTCCAGTCCTGCCTCCAGTGCTCCTGCCGTCCTACTCCAGTCCTGCCTCCAGTGCTCCTGCCGTCCTACTCCAGTCCTGCCTCCAGTGCTCCTGCCGTCCTACTCCAGTCCTGCCTCCAGTGCTCCTGCCGTCCTACTCCAGTCCTGCCTCCAGTGCTCCTGCCGTCCTACTCCAGTCCTGCCTCCAGTGCTCCTGCCGTCCTACTCCAGTCCTGCCTCCAGTGCTCCTGCCGTCCTACTCAAGTCTCAGTCTTACTTCGGTGCATCCTGAGCCGCCCCTCTCGGTACCGGCTACCGTGGTACTCGAACCCCTGGGCCTGCTCCTAACGGTCCCTGTATAGGGGTCGGTTCCACCTGGCAGCTCGCCCGGGGTCTCTCGGTGTCACGGTCCAAGGGTCCACTCCCGGAGCTTCCTGCTCTAGACCACCCACGCTAACAGAAACACCTGGTTGAAACAGAAGCAGAGATTTCCCATATTGGTCTCCAAGAGCAACAAACGTGATTATCTTGGCAATGACCTGACACACACTGCAAAACAGGAAATGGCAACAGAGTCGGGGAAGCTCAGGTATTTGACAATATTTTGGGAGCAAGTGACTAATCCTCTTTAAAGGGAATCTGTCAGCAGGATTGTGCACAGTAACCTACAGACAGTGTCAGGTCGGCGCTGCTATACTGATTGCAATGATGCTTGGTTGTTGAAATCTGTCTTGCAGTTGTTGTTTAATCTTTATTTACAGTTTGCATTCAATGAGATTCTTGTGCCCTAAGGCAGGGTTGTTATGATCTGATTAGATATTCATAATGCAGCCTGTCGACAGGTCACTGATCCCTCACTGACCTCACTAGTTTGTATAATGAATAATTAACATACTGAAGAAAGAGATAAAAAAAAATGCTGCTGCAGGCAGGTGCCGGCCATGGCACCTGCTCTGCTGCATAATCGCATGTTTAGTGTAGCAATAATACATTTTCTTGATTTTATCTACCTAGGGAAAAAAAAATTGAAAATGGCGTTGGCGCAGTAGCAGATATTGGTGTCTAGCTGTGACCTCGATACCTACTACTGAGCAGGTGGCGCCATCTTGCTGCAGAAGAAAAATAAATTCCTCCTCCAAGGTGGCGCTGCCCGCACCTTTGCAGCAGCAGTTCTTGGTTCATAGCTAAAGCTGCGACTGTGCAGGCGGCAGCATCAGTATCTAGCTGTGGCTGTGATCCGAGAGCTACTGCTGCAAAGGCGCGGGCAGCGCCACCTTGGAGGAGGAATTTATTATTTTCTTCACCAGTAAGATGTGCAGTAGCAGCTATCCTATCACAACTAGACACCGATGGCAGCTACTGCGCAGGCGTGGCGGGCGTCATTTTCAAATAGTTTTTTTTTTTTTTTTCCCTAGCTAGATAATATCAAGAAAATGTATTTTTTGCACACTAAACATGCGATGATGCAGCAGAGCAGCCTGCAGAAGCATTTCTTCAGTATGTTGGGTATCATTATGTAAACTAGGGGGCAGGTCAGTGAGGGATCAGTGACCTGTCAGCAGTCTGCGTTATGAATAGCTAATCATACCCCAACCCCACCTTAGGGCATGAGAATCTCAATAACATAAAACTGAAAATAAAGATTACATAACATCCACGAGACAGATTTCTTCAAGCAAAGTAACATTGTAATCAGTAGTGTTGAGCGAAACGGGTCGAAAAATTTCAAAAGTCGCCGACTTTTGGCAAAGTCAGGTTTCATGAAACGAAACCCGACCCTAGGATGAGGTCGGCCACGAGGTCGGCGACTTGCGCGCGCCAAAGTCGCGTTTCAAAAGTTTGTTTTGCGCTCTTTTTCAGCCAATCAGGATCCACGGACACTGTGGGCAACGTGATGACATAGACAGGGGTCACCACCATCTTTCAGAAGGGCATGCAAGTGATTGGCTTGCTTTGGTGGGCGTCACAGGGGTTATAAAAGGGCGTGCACGCCGACCGCCATCTTACTTCTTCCGATCTTAGCATAGGGAGAGGTTGCTGATTCTGTAGGGAGAGCGTTAGGCAGGGAAGAAGACAAAAAAAACTGCTTCTGCTGCTAGCGATTTTGCCTGTACAACACACCAGTCACTGTGTGTGCAGTGCAAGGGGAGGCCATATTGTGGTGGATCAGCGGTGTTGGTTGTTAGGCTGCCTTCTAAGGCTTCCTGACAGCTGCATTGCTGTTTACCCACTGCTCTGCAAACTGCTTTTTTAAAAGCAATCCCAATTTTTTTTTTTGTCCTGCTGAGGTACTGAGCGTGCATTTTTTCACACCATACAGCGTCAGTGGGCCTCACACAATCCAAAAGTGTCCAGTGTCCACTAGTGTCTGCAGAAATTCAAAATCTCCCTTATCCTGTAGTCACTTTTTTCACACCTGTGCCATCGAGCCTGTGACATAGCGCTCTGATATTCAGTGGGCCTCACACAATCCAAAAGTGTCCAGTGTCCACTAGTGTCTGCAGAAATTCAAAATCTCCCCTGTCCTATAGACACCTTGTACCTTGTTTTACATTACTATATAGTTTGTTGGATTTTGTCTACATTTCTACCAAAAATGAGGAAGGCTGGTGGAAGAGGCCGTGGAATTGGGCGGGGGTTGGCAGCTGGTAATGATGGTGTTGGTGGTGGATCTGATGGTAGTGGCAAGAGCAAAATAGGACCGAATGCAGGAGGTGTTGAGCCTGCGTCATCGTCTGGCTCCACAAGGCCTCGAAGGCTTAGTTTTCTAGGAGTTGGCAAACCTCTTTTAAAGCCAGAGCTTCAGGAAAAAGTTTTGTCTTACATTGCTGACTCAGCCTCCAGCTCTATCGCCTCCTCTTCTGAAGTTGTAAAAAATAAAAGCACTGAGTCATCATTGGAGGCTCATGTTCATGAACCACACCTTTCCTTGTGTCCTTCACCCCAACCAAGATTGAAGGATGACGCAGGCCATACTACTGATTACTCCATGGAGCTGTTTTCACATACCATGCCTGGATTATCAAGTGAAATGGTGAATTACCCAGGCCAAGATGAATCTGACATGGAGTGCACTGATGCACAGCCGCTGATGGATGATTCTGCTGGTACATTCACTCAGAGCACTACATTGTCCTCGCAGTGTAGAGAGCCAGATTCTGACCCTGATGAGACTCAGGTGCCCCTTCCCGCACACTATACCACCATACACGGTGACACAGAGGAAGGTGCACATGACATTGAAGAGGAGGTGATGGATGACCCAGTTGTTGACCCAGATTGGCATCCATTGGGGGAAGAGGGTGCTGCTTCCAATAGCTCAGATGAGGAGCATCCACAGCAGACATCGCAACAGCTGTTAACTGGCAGGCCCGGAGCACTCCAAAGACAGGTTCCAAAAATCAAGAGTTGCTGGACAGCTTGTCGAGAGGGTCAAAATATCACAGCGTGCTAGGCCGCAAAATGTCTGCCAAAGTAGGAAGAGTGCAGTGTGGCACTTTTTTGAACAAAATCCTCATGATCAGGCCAAGGTTATCTGTAAGAAGTGCGCAAAGACCTTTAGCCGAGGGAAAAATCTGAAAAATTTGAATACCAGTTGCATGCTTAGACATTTAACCAGCATGCACTTGCAAGCGTGGACACAACACCAAACCTCAAGTGCCACATGTGCAACTGATCACAAAGAAGGTAGTCAACAACGCTACATTGTTTCCCCCACTGTAAGCCCACCGGTTAGCACAGCAGCAAATGTTGAGGTGTCGTTGCAAGGCGACAGCAGTCAGGGAATCCCACTGTTATATCAACGAAATACTGAATCTAGGCCATCAGAAAGAACACCAACTCCATCACCATCATCAACCCTCTCTCAGTCCGCCCTGTCCACCGCTACTTCCACCATATGCAGCTCTCAAGTCCAGCTCACCCTCCCAGACAATATGAGTAGGTCAAGAAAGTACTCAGTCTCTCATCCGCGTACACTGGGTTTGAACGCCCACATTGCCAAACTAATCTCGTTTGAGATGATGCCCTATCGGTTGGTGGAAAGCGCAGCTTTCCGCGAACTCATGGCCTATGCAGTACCACGCTATGACCTACCCAGTCGCCACTTTTTCTCTCACAAAGCCATCCCAGCCCTCCACCATCATGTAAAAGACCGCATTGTCCATGCACTCAAGTAGTCAGTGAGTGGAAAGGTGCACCTCACAACTGATGCATGGTCCAGTCGGCATGGCCAGGGCCGTTACGTGTCCATCACTGCGCACTGGGTTAATGTGGTGGATGCAGGGTCCACAGGGGACAGCGGTGGTGGGACAGTGCTGCCTAGCCCACGGTATAGGAAACAGTTGGCTGTAGTCGTTCGACCCTCATCCTCCAGAAGCGAAAGCTCGTCCACAGAGCGCAGTCGTACGAGCACTCCATCTGCAGCTGCCACTGTTGCACACGAGGTGTCCCCCTATCGAGCAGCTAGTGGAAAGCGTCAGCAGGCTGTGTTGCAGATGATGTGTTTGGGCGACAGACACACCGCCAAGGTGCTGGCCGAGTACTTGAAGCGACAAACTGAGTCATGGCTGGGCAGTGTACATCTTGAGGCAGGCAAGGTAGTTAGTGATAACGGCCGTAATTTTGTGGCAGCCATAGCCCTTTCAAAACTCAGCCACATACCTTGCTTGGCTCACACCTTGAACCTGGTGGTGCAGTGCTTCCTCAAAAATTATCCGGAGTTAACAGCCCTGCTCCAGAAGGTGCGAAGACTCTGCGCGCACATCCGCCGGTCGCCTGTACACTCCGTTCGTATGCAGAAGCTGTAGCGATTGCTCCACCTTCCCAACCACCGCCTCATTATCGACATTGCAACAAGGTGGAACTCCACCCTGCACATGGTGGAGCGGCTGTGCGAGCAGAGGCAGGCCATAATGCATTTGTGGGAGGATACACGGCCAGGCACTTTGAGAGCAGACATGGAGTTGACAGGTGTGCAGTGGTTGATGCTGAAAGACCTCTGTAAAGTCCTTCAGTGTTTTGAGGAATACACACGGCTGGTAAGCGCAGACGACGCCATCCTAAGCATGAGCATCCCACTTATGCGTCTGCTCATGCAAACTTTGACGCACCTTAAGGAGCAGGCGTCTGCAGCCAATGTTGATGAGGAGGAGGGAATCCTTGATGACATTCAGCCATTGTCTGCTCAGGGACCTCTCCTGGACGAGGTGGAGGAAGAAGAGGAGGAGGAGGAGGATGATGATGGGGATGATTACTTAGGGGAGGAGGATGCATCTCGTGGGGCAAGTGAAAATGTTGGCGTGGCAAGGTCTGGTACAGGGTTTGGGCGTGACTGGAGGGATGTGGATTTGCCAGAAAGTGCTCCTCCACCCAGGACTCGCAGTGCATCATTGACACCGGGAACATTGGCCCACATGTCAGATTATGCCTTGCAGATCCTAAAAAGGGACCCCCGCATTGCCAAAATGATGAACGATGACGACTACTGGTTGGCCAGCATCCTGGATCCATGCTATAAAGGCAAATTACAAAACATTATGCCACAGGAGAACCTTGACCTAATATTGGCTAATAAACAAGCAACTCTGGTAAATCGGTTGCTTGAGGCATTCCCAGCACACAGCAGCGGTGATGGTTCTCACACGAGCCGTACGGGCCGGGGGCAGCTTGGCAGAGGTGTTCATGGTGCACACAGCAGAAGTGGCGTTGGAGACAGGGGTTTCATGACAATGTTGTGGACTGATTTTTCACAGACCGCTCACACAACTGGTAATACTGCATCAATGGAAAGTGACAGGAGACAGCAGTTGTCAACTATGGTTACAAACTACTTTTCCTCCCATATCGATGTTCTCCCACACAGATCATTCCCCTTTGACTATTGGGCCGCTAAACTGGACACCTGGCCTGAATTGGCACAATATGCCTTACAGGAGCTCGCTTGCCCAGCTGCAAGTGTGCTATCGGAAAGAGTCTTCAGTGCAGCTGGATCAATCCTGACAGAAAAAAGGACCCGTCTGTCAACCCAAAATGTTGATGATCTAACCTTCATTAAAATGAACCATGCATGGGTTTCCAAGGATTTTGTCCCACCTTCCCCTGATGACACATAGGGTGACAGAAAAATGGCTGGCTTTGGTCCACCTCTTCCTGGGACTTCACCTATTTCGCCTTTTGCATCAGCTGAATGTCCAACATCAACATATGCCACTTTCTAAAACTCCCTAACTGTGCTGCCTCCCCATGGCCGGGGTCACCACCTGGCGCACGACACCGTGCGAGTGCCGTTGCCCTGGACAGGTGGGTGGGCCGACTCTTGGGCGCGGGCACTGGCACAGGGTCCCTCATAGTGCAATCAAGTGTCTCTGACGGTGGTGGTGCACACCCGCCGTCAGACACACCGCCGTACTATGAGGGGCCCAGTGCCAGTACCGACGCCCACGAGTGGGCCCCCCTTGCTTGGGCAGGGCCCCAGCATTTGCAATCTTTACCTCTCCCTGCTCCTCCGCTGTGTAGTCTGGGCCGTCAAATCCATACTGTGCCTGACACCGTCTGAGCCTGCCTCCTGATGTATAGACATATATTTTGAATGTGTACGCTATCCATACATGTTATCCTGGGATACGGTACCCTTTCTAACGTTTGTGCAATCACGTGCAATCCATACTGGGCCTAACACCGTCTGAGCCTGCCTCCTGAGGTATAGACATATATTTTGAATGTGTACGCTATCCATACATGTTATCCTGGGATACGGTACCCTTTCTCACCTTTGTGCAATCGCATGCAAGCCATACTGGGCCTAACACCGTCTGAGCCTGCCTCCTGATGTATAGACATATCTTTTGAATGTGTATGCTATCCATACATGTTATCCGGGGATACGGTACCCTTTCTCACCTTTGTGCAATCACGTGTAATCCATACTGGGCGTGAGAACGGCTGGCGAGCTGTTAAGCAAGCTACAGCACCTGTGGTTTGCACACGCAAGTTTTTCATTTTTTCAGGAATGAAGGTTAGGCCTAATTCCGGAACTGCGGTTGACCTGCACTTACTGGGAAATCATCGTTCACGGGTAATAATTGTAATCAGTGATCCCCATCACTAACGTTGTTCAGCGGGTTATCTGCACCTGTAAGCGACAAACGCTGGCCTTTTCAGTGTAGCGCACATGCAGCCACGGACATGTAAGGGCATGACACACCAGTTATTGGCCAATCTCATGTGCCAGAGCCTCACGTGTCCTTCTAGTAAGCCGGACTCGGACCGCGGGGCATGACGGAGTCTCGTTCGTTAACGGAATTAAGCTTGCAATGTGTGCATCTGTTCTGTAGCTGGCATGGTTGACGTTTCCCAGGTGGAGTCGAATTTAACCGTAGGCTCCACTCCTGGTGGTGCCCTTCTGGACTTTCCTTTAAGGTTCAGCTTTGCAACCATACTCCCCACATAAAACAAACACTTTGCCTTCATGAACGCTGTTTGGAGGGTCATGACTCGTGGGAATAACGCCGCGCAATCGGTTAACCTGCTAGAGAGATCCTTCGTTGCTCCCAAGCATGACATCACACTCCCTAGTAGGAAGGTAATGCCACTGTGGCGACCGCACTCCTGGGGGCGACACAAGTGCACTGATGCCCAGCCACTGCTCGATGAATCTGCTGGTACATTGACCCAGACCACTACATTCCCCTCGCACGCTACACGGCCTGAATCTGACCCTGATGAAACTCAGGTTACCCTTCCCATATACAGTTCCAACCTAAACGGTGACAAAGAGGAAGCTGCAGATGAAAGTGCAGGTTCGGCCCACCCGCCATCAGACACACCACCGTACTATCAGGGGCCCTGTGCCAGTGCCGTCGCCAACGAGTGGGCCCCCCCTGCTTGCTCAGGATCACAGCATTTGCAAGGTTGAAATACTGTGCAGTGAGATGGAAGATGGGGACAACGAGGAGTCCAGACTAGTACAGGGATTCCCTAGCGAGGAGACTTATTTGATTGTTTTCAATGTTGGGACAGCAATTTGTGGGGAGCACTGTACTCTGGAGAATGATAGATGGGGCCCACCATACACTGGAACATTCCAAAGGTGGACATCAGACACTGGAGCAGCATTTACAGGGCCCATTATACACTAGAGCATTAGAAATGGGGCCCATTATGTTTGGAGCATTATTTGGGCCCATAAGACAGTGGAGCTTCATCCATGGGGACCAACATATACTGTAGCATTATGTGGAGCTCATCATATACTGTTTCAAACATTATATGGGACCAATGATTCTGTATGGAGAAATAGATGGGCCTCGTCATGAGATGTAAAAAGTGAAGTATTTGTCATTGTACTATACCGCTATTTCTCTGCCGTATCGTAGCATGATGAGTTGTGGTATGTGTTAAAGGGGCGCTCTTTCGCCCAGGGCACATGAAAACCTGGAGCCAGCCCTACCCCCCCACAACTTTAGCCAAATAACCCCCATTTTTCAGTGCGTAACTTGTATTATGAAGTTAATTAAGGTTGACAAGCTTAAGTAAGAAGAATTGATGCTTTTGGCATTCAAATGAGCACTGTAGGTGTGTTTCCTGTCCTCCTCTCACTGCCGACTTTTATTCCCCATTGACTTACATTGGGTTTCGTGTTTCGGGACGACCCCGACTTTTCCCTATAATCGGCCGATCTTGCTCGACCCGACTTTTGGAAAAGTCGGGTTTCACGAATCGAAACTCGACCCTAAAAAACCAAAAGTCGCTCAACTCTAGTAATCAGTATAACGACGCCGACCGTACACTGTCGGTAGGTCACTGTGCACAATCCTGTTGACAGGCTTAACCCCTTCCTGACCAAGGACGCCACATAGGCGTCATGAAAAGTCGTGTCAATCCGACCAGTGACGCCTATGTGGCGTCATGAATTAATTGCCCTCCTGCGGGTCGGGTGACTGGGATCACTGAAAGGGCACCTGACCCACAGTGACGGGACCCTTTGTACTTCACCACAGGGGGCGTGGCTTAACCCCCCACTTGGCTACGATAGCTCTGATTGATTGGCTGTTTCACTTTCAACAGCCAGAGTGATAGTAATATTTCAACAATGATATTTGGTGAAATATTACAATCCAGCCATGGCCGATGCTGCAATAGCATCGGACATGGCTGGAGACCATGATTCGTCCCCCCCCCTCAACGACTGATGGCGGTGATGTGCCGCCGGCACTATTTGCTCCCCCCGCTTCCCTGTGCCTTCCGATTTTCCCCCCCATAGCCCCCCTGCACCTCCTGAGCCCCGGTACCTCCTGGTGTCCCACGGTCTTCTTTCCATGGGCGCCGCCATCTTACAAAATGGCGGGCTCATGCGCAGTGCGCCCGCGTATCTGCCAGCCGGCGGATTCAGTCATTTTACAGGTACATTTTGATCACTGTGATAAACTATCACAGTGATCAAAATACAAAAAAAAATAAAGACCCCCTTTATAGGTAGGGACACATAAAAATATATTTTCTTTATTTTATTATTTTTCCTTTAGGGTTGCAATTAGGGTTAAGGTTAGGGGTGTGTTGGGGTTGGGATTAGGGTTAGGCTTGTGGTCAGGGTTATGGTTGGGATTATAGTTAGACGTGTGTTGGGGTTAGGGTTGAGTTAAAATTGAGAGGGTTTCCACTATTTAGGCACACCAGGGGGTCTCCAAATGCGACATGGCGCTAGCATTGATTCCAGTCAATTTTGCATCCAAAAAGTCAAACGGTGCTCCCTCACCTTCTGAGCCCCGACATGTATCCAAACAGTGGTTTACCCCAACATATGGGGTATCGGCGTACTCAGGAAAAATTGCACAACAACTATGGGGGTCTAATTTCTCCTGTTACCCTTGGAAAAATAAAAAATTGGGGGCTAAAAAATGATTTTTTATTTTCACGGCTCTGCGTTATAAACTTCTGTGGAACACTTGGGGGGTTCAAAGTGCTCACCACACATCTAGATAAGCTCCTTAGGGGGTCTAGCTTCCAAAATGGTGTCACTTGTGGGGGGTTTCCACTGTTTAGGCACATCAGGGGCTCTGCAAATGCAACATGGTGTCCTATCTTAATTCCAGCCATTTCTACGTTGGAAAAGTCAAACGGTGCTTTTCCCTTCCGAGCTCTACCGTGCACCCAAACAGAGGTTTTCTCCCACATATGACCTACTCAGGTCAAATTGCACAACAACTTTTGGGGTCTAATTCCTCTTGCTACCCTTGGTAAAATAAATAAAATGGGGCAAAAAGATCATTTTTGTGAAAAAATGATTTTTTATTTTTACGGCTCTACGTTATAAACTTCTGTGAAGCACTTGGGGGTTCAAGGTGCTCACCACACATCTAGATAAGCTCCTTGGGGGGGTCTAGTTTCCGAAATGGGGTCACTTGTGGGGATTTCTACTTTTTAGGCACATCAGGGGCTCTGCAAACGTAACATGACGCCCGCAGACCATTCCATCAAGTCGTTATTTCAAAACGACACTACTTCCTTTCCGAGCCCCGACGTGTGCCCAAACAGTGATTCCCCCCCGCATATGGGGTACCAGTGTACTCAGGACAAACTGGACAACAATTTTTAGGGTCCAATTTTCCTGTTACCCTTGTGAAAATAAAAAACTGCGGGCTAAAAAAACATTTTTTGAGGAAAAAAATTTTTTTTTATTTTCACGGCTCTGCGTTATAAACTTCTGTGAAGTCCTTGGGGGTTCAAAGTGCTCACCACACATCTAGGTAAGTTTCTTGGGGGGGTCTAGTTTCCAAAATGGGGTCACTTGTGGGGGTACTCCAATGTTTAGGCACACAAGTCTCTCCAAACATGACATGGTGTCCGCTAACGATTGGAGTTAATTTTCCATTCAAAAGTCAAATGGCGCTCCTTCCCATCTGGGCCCTGCCATGTGCCCAAAAAGTGGTTTATGACCACATATGAGGTATCGGTGTACTCAGGAGAAATTGCCCAACAAATTTTAGGAACCATCTTATCCTGTTACCAATGTGAAAATGAAAAAATTGAGGCTAAAAGAAAATTTTTGTTGGATATTTTAATTTTTCCATTTTTTTCCTTCCACGTTGCTTTAGTTCCTGTGACGCACCTGAAGGGTTAATAATCTTCTTGATTGTGGTTTTGATCAGCTTGAGGGTTGCAGTTTTTAGAATGGTGTCACTTTTGGGTATTTTCTGCCATATAGACCCCTCAAAGTGACTTCAAATGTGAGGTGGTCCCTAAAAAAAAAAAAAAAAGGTTTTGCAAATTTTGTTGTAAAAATGAGAAATCGCTGGTCAACTTTTAACGCTTATAACATCCTAGCAAAAAAAAAATTGTTTCCAAAATTGTGCTGATGTAAAGTAGACATGTGGGAAATGTTATTTATTAACTATTTTATGTCACATAACTCTCTGGTTTAACAGAATAAAAATTCAAAATTTGAAAATTGCGAAATTTTCAACATTTTTGCTAAATTTCCATTTTTTTTCACAAACGCAAAAATTATCGACCTAAATTTACCAATTACATGAAGCCCATTATGTCACGAAAAAACAGTCTCAGAATCGCTAGGATCCGTTGAAGCGTTCTAGAGTTATTACCTCATAAAGGGACACTGGTCAGAATTGCAAAAAATGGCCTGGTCATTAAGGTCAAAGTAGGCTTGTCATGAAGGGGTTAAGTATTTTAACACACATACAGACTTAGAGGACCTGTTTCCAGGTCAAAGTTTTAACGTTTTACCACTTTAATCTCGCTACTCCTCTTCCTCTGGATCAACATGTTAGGGCAAGTTTGGATAGGATATGGGTTGAACTAGATGGACTTGGGGTATGTGAACACGCTGCAGATCCGCAGCGGATTTGGCCCTGCGGAACCGCAGCAGTTCCACAGGCAGTGTACAGTATAATGTTATCCTATGGGTTTTCAAATCCGCAGTGCACACACTGCGGATTTTTCCGTGCGGAAAAGCTGCGATTTTAAATCCACTGCATGTCAATTCCTTCTGCGGATTCCGCTGCGGTTTGACACCTATTCCATTGTCCAGGTGTCAAACCGCAGGGGAAAACCGCTGGCCAATCCGCAGGAAAACCGCAGGTCACTTTAGCTGCGGTTTTACCTGCGGATCCGCTCAGAAAAATCCGCAGGTGAATCCACAGCGTGTGCACGCAGCCTTAGGCTATGTGCACACAGTGCGGATCCTCACGTGGATTTTTCCTCGCGGATTTTACTAAATCCGCAGGTCAAATGACATGCATTTTTCCTACGGATTTCTTCTTTTTTTTTTTTTTTTGCGGTATTCCCCCTTTGGATTTGTAGAATGGAGCAGGTGGAAAACTGCAGCAAAACCGCACAAAAGTCACATGCTGCTTTTTTTTTTTTCCGCACAAAAACCGCGCAGAAAAAACCACATCATGTGCACAGCGGTTTTTTTTTTTTGTTTTTTTTTTACATAGGGTTTAATGGTAATGTACATCACCTGCAGTTCTGCTGCGGATCCTTCAACCTTATTAACTGTTTTCTTTGTTAGTGTTCTAAACCTGTTGCTTTTTTTTTTTTTTTTTTTTTTTTTTTACCATGGGTGCATTATTTATAGTTCTAATTAAGAAAAATAAATTGGCATTATATTAAAAGGCACTCACATCAGGAACCTTATATACCGTATTTTCAATAATGGGAAAAAAAGGAACACTCAAGGGAGCAGCGAGAATAAAACAAGGGCAAAAACTTGCCACACTGGCCCTGGTGACAGGTAAGTTTTCACTCAACAATGTTCAGCAGAAGGAAGCAATTTTTTATTTTTTTTTGCCAAAGACCTGGAGGTGCAAAAAAACTCCTATAAAAACAAAACACATGTGTGAATACAATACCCAGCAGAACCTGTGGACTGATGGGCACAGTTTATCCAGGATGAGAAGGACATGGCTTTAACTGGTGCTAGTTGCTGTTCCCTGCAAATCGTTAATTTTGAGAACAGTATGGGGGTCCCCACAACTCAGCCCCTCACTAAATAAAAATAAATGGCTTTGTGGAACGGGGTCTGTCAAAGGAACATTCCCATTATTCATAAATATGTTGAAATGGATTTTATAATTGACACCTAATCAACTGGCAGTATGAACTTCGGTGACCCCTAAATAAAATATATAAAGCGGACAACACGCAACAGCAAGTGCCATACAAAAATATGGTTGGCCTATGTGAACAGGTGTCAATGTTTTAGCTTAAAAGCAAGTTAGCCTTTGTCAAGATGGAAATATCTATAGCTATATTATTTTTGCATATATTTTTCCTAGACTGCTTATCAAAAATTCAATCTACGGTTTTCCAATCTGTCCTTAACCCCTTCACCCCCAAGGGTGGTTTGCACGTTCATGACCGGGCCAATTTTTACAATTCTGACCACTGTACCTTTATGAGGTCATAACTCTGGAACGCTTCCATGGATCCCACTGATTCTGACATTGTTTTCTCGTGACATATTGACGGGATAGTACGTCTCATGTCAGGAAGGGGTTAAAGAAAAATAATTGTTATAAGAAAATTATAATCTGTGTTGCTTATAATCATGAATAAACCATGTTTTCACTGGTTGTAAGCCGAAATAAGCTGACAATCTATATATATAAAACTGAATGTATGTATGTGTGTATCACCAACCAATCACAAAGCATCTTTCATTTCACCAGAGCTGTTCAAAAGAAGTTGAGCTGTGATTGGTTGCTATGAGCAACAGTTTTCCTCGCAACCAATCACTAAGCATCTCTCATCTCTAAGCTGAGCTGTGATTGGTTGCTATTAGCAAGTTTTCCCACTTGACAACACCTCAGCAGACACTGACATGGTGGGAGAAATCTAGCATCCCTGGGAACATAAGCTTCCAGCCACTATCTGCCCCCTGAAAGGAGCAGTGAGCACAAGACAATGTGCAGCAGGATGGTTAGCTCATCACGTAGCTGACTTCATCGCACTGCTGCTGTGACCACGGCCTGCGAAGATGGTGGGCAACGATAAGCTCTCCAAAGATTGGATGTCCTATTGTTTCAGATGATGGGGAAGGAGGGTTTGTGTTACTGAGAGGGCGCGTTATGTGGCAATGAGGGGGGAATTTTGTACGGGGGGCATACATAGAAATCATGGGGCCACATAGCAAAAGTCTGAATGCCCCCCCCCCCCCAAAAAAAAAAAAAAATCAACAGGTGCTCTTAACTCCAGGCATGCATTTTATAGGTCAAACGATTAATTTTATAGCTAGTCTTTGATTTTTTTCAGTTCTCAGCATGTATGTGCTGCTGAGAACAATAATAATCTATGCACACAAAGCAATCTATACTGATCATCCTGTGAGCATAAGAAATGCCAAAATGGGCTATCAGCTATTGGCCAACAAGAAGCTGATTGATTGTCAATATACACTCACTGGCCACTTTATTAGGTACACCTGTCCAACTGTGTGTTAAGACTTAATTTCTAATCAGCCAATCACATGGCGGCAACTCAGTGCATTTAGGCATGTAGACATGGTCAAGACAATCTCCTGCAGTTCAAACCGAGCATCAGTATGGGGAAGAAAGGTGATTTGAGTGCCTTTGAACGTGGCATGATTGTTGGTGCCAGAAGGGCTGGTCTGAGTATTTCAGAAACTGCTGATCTACTGGGATTTTCACGCACAACCATCTCTAGGGTTTACAGAGAATGGTCCGAAAAAGAAAAAAAATCCAGTGAGCGGCAGTTCTGTGGCCGGAAATGCCTTGTTGATGCCAGAGGTCAGAGGAGAATGGGCAGACTGGTTCGAGCTGATAGAAAGGCAACAGTGACTCAAATTGCCACCCGTTACAACCAAGGTAGGCAGAAGAGCATCTCTGAACGCACAGTGCGTCGAACTTTGAGGCAGATGGGCTACAGCAGCAGAAGACCACACTGGGTACCACTCCTCTCAGCTAAGAACAGGAAACTGAGGCTACAATTTGCACAAGCTCATCGAAATTGGACAGTAGAAGATTGGAAAAACGTTGCCTGGTCTGATGAGTCTCGATTTCTGCTGCGACATTCGGATGGTAGGGTCAGAATTTGGCGTAAACAACATGAAAGCATGGATCCATCCTGCCTTGTATCAACGGTTCAGGCTGGTGGTGGTGGTGTCATGGTGTGGGGAATTTTTTCTTGGCACTCTTTGGGCCCCTTGGTACCAATTGAGCATCGTTGCAACGCCACAGCCACCATGTCCATCCCTTTATGACCACAATGTACCCAACATCTGATGGCTACTTTCAGCAGGATAATGCGCCATGTCATAAAGCTCGAATCATCTCAGATTGGTTTCTTGAACATGACAATGAGTTCACTGTACTCAAATGGCCTCCTCAGTCACCAGATCTCAATCCAATAGAGCATCTTTGGGATGTGGTGGAACGGGAGATTCGCATCAGGGATGTGCAGCCGACAAATCTGCGCCAACTGTGTGATGCCATCATGTCAATATGGTCCAAAATCTCTGAGGAATGCTTCCAGCACCTTGTTGAATCTCTGCCACGAAGAATTGAGGCAGTTCTGAAGGCAAAAGGGGGTCCAACCCCTTACTAGCATGGTGTACCTAATAAAGTGGCCAGTGAGTGTATATAACAGACATTTAGCAAGGCAGAATAAATCATTGGTGGCTCAGTGGTGTTTGTGTGTGTGTGTGTGTGTGTGTATATATATATATGTGTGTGTGTGTGTGTGTGTGTGTGTATGTATGTATATATATATATATATATATATATATGTGTGTGTATGTATATATGTATATATATATATATGTATATGTGCATGCAGGGCCCCCCTCCCTATGGTGCAAAGTGCAGCCAGAGCCATTGTAAATGTAAAGTGCCAGGCTGCCAGCAGACGCTGCATATCGCACACAGGACGCCGCTGCATATCGCACACTGGACGCTGTATATCGCACACAGGAGGACGCTGTATATCGCACACAGGACGCTGTATATCGCACACAGGACGCTGCATATCGCACACAGGATGCTGTATATCGCACACAGGACGCTGTATATCGCACACAGCACAGTGAGGGGACACATTTAACAAAAAAATCCACCCCCAGCCGGGCTCACCAAGTCACCGTCTTGTGTGTGTCCCTGTCCCTGAGTGAGAGGCTCATGATGAATGTTTTCTGCTTCCTGCAATGCACACTGCTCTCTGGTTGCCAGGAGGTGTGGCGTTCTTTTGCAAATCCAGCCAGAGACTTCAGCCAACTGCTGACCAGGAAACAAGGAAAGGGGAGCTTCAAGGGGCCCAGCCAAGGGGTATACAGCGCCGGCGGCCGTCCCTTACATTTAATTAAAGGAGATAGTACTGTGTCAGCACAGCACAGCTACCAAACTGCAGTGGCCATCGCGGGCCCCCTCACCCATCAGGGCCCCCTCGCCTCTCCGGGCCCCATAGCAGCTGTGGTCTGCTACTATTGATGGCACGCCCCTGGCAGAGAGGCAGTGTGGGGAGGGAACAATATGGAAAGGGGCAGTTTGGAGGGATATTATGCCATTTGTTGGGGAGGGGATTATGGACAGATGCATTGTGGCAGGGGGATATTATGGAAAAGAGCAGTTTGGGGGAGGGGCATTATAGCGAGGGGCAGTGTTGAGGGCATGTTTTGTGTAGTAAACACAGTGAGGAGCAATTTATTTAGGGGCACAGCATAGGAGAGGTTTTTATTTATGGGGCAATATAACGATACTTTTATTTTTGAGGGCACCATGTTGAGAAGTCTAGAGAGATTGGTGCTGGGCATAAAATCTCATCATGGCATCTGTACTATATGGAAACAAAAGGGATGGAATTTACTTCAGTCAGAGATGTTACCTATAAGGTACCTGGATATAAATGTTTATTTTTGATACTGCCTGCTTCTCTCATCAGTACTGTAGTTCCTGTATGGTCTGCAGTCTGATGGCTGGTAACTCCTAGTATCTCCTTACCATTGTTAATGACACTGGGAATTATGGGTTCATGCAATACAATTGTATATAGGGCTGACCTGACACTACAATTGATCACTGTACTAAGCTTGGTGCTGTGTATATGTACTGATGGTGATTCTGGTACTGCATTCATGTAAAAAAAAAAAGATAGAGTGCTCTCAGTGGGAGAAACAAAATAGGAATCTTGTGGCTAATCTACTGGCTTACACGGTATCAAACCACTTTTTTGCATTCATGTACTGATGGTGGTTTTGATCTGATACACATGTAGCAATCCATAACTTTCTTCATGACTATGTTAAACTTAAAAATTCTCAAATCTTAGATATTTGAGAGGGAGATGGTGAGTTTCTGCTTCAAAAACTCAGAATAAGTTGGTGTGTGTTCATACTAATATTTTTTTTTTTTCCTCAGAAACTATCCAAATCCCTCCTCAAATACGCAAAACTTGGTTCTGGTGATGTATAATTGTACTGGTGTATTGAAAGTGAGATACAACCTAGGTATTGTAAGTGAACTCAGTGGTGCTAGGGGACATGGGGATATGAAGTATTAGGCTGAGGTCACACTTGCGAGAAACTTGCATGAGTCTCGCGCCTCACTACCCGGCACTGCCACCGGCACTCGGGACCAGAGTGTGTGGCTGCACGTATATTTCTATGCAGCTGCACACTCCGGTCCCGAGTGCCGGGTATTGAGAGGCAAGAATTGTGCGAGTTTCTTGCAAGTGTGACCCCGGCCTTAGTCTGGGGCTACCTGGCATATTGCACAGTTGCTACTTTGCGGTATGAACAGTGGCGGATTAAGTGGACTATGGGCCCGGGGCTGTTCATAAAACCTGGGCCCCTGTACCCCCCTTCCCACCTGAGCGCTGCGGTCCCCGTGCGGGAATTGACAGCCGTACGGACCGCAGCACTTGGTTTGCTGCGGGTCCATACGGAAAACCCGCCACCATTCCACCACGTGTGGACATGGCCTAAAAAGACGTTGCACATAAGCTGTAGGCCTACGGCCAATACGCACAAAATCACGCTCCATCACCCCATCATTGCCTGCTCCATCACCCCATCACTGCCTGCTCCATCACCCCCATCATTGTCTGCTCCATCACCCCCATCACTCCCATCATTGCCTGCTCCATTAGCCCATCACTGCCTGCTCCATCACCCCCATCATTGCCTGCTCCATCACCCCATCACTCCCATCATTGTCTGCTCCATCACTCCCATAATTGTCTGCTCCATCACCCCATCATTGTCTGCTCCTTCACCCCATCACTGCCTTCTAGACCATCACTCCCATCATTGCCTGCTCCATCATACACACAGACATACATACATACACACAAGACACCACCTCTCTCCTCTCACCTGTCCGCAGCATCGCCCAAGCTTCCTCCCTCACACAGCAGCGGCCGCTGAATGATGATGTCATTCAGCGGCGC
The DNA here is from genome assembly GCF_039654945.1 of Dendrobates tinctorius. Classification (NCBI taxonomy): domain Eukaryota; kingdom Metazoa; phylum Chordata; class Amphibia; order Anura; family Dendrobatidae; genus Dendrobates; species Dendrobates tinctorius. Next base: position 10,239,292 of record NW_027361939.1, on the reverse strand, counting down.
TCCTCTGTGTGAAACAGGAAGCGCGACCTCCGGGCAGGAAGCAGGACGGACCCTTGCCGCTCCGCTCCTGCTATTCACTCTTGCAGGCAGCGGAGCTGCCGTGATCGCATCGCTCCCTGCCCGCCGCTGCACTGCACTGCAGGGTGGAATTGCTGCTGCCGCGCCGCCCCCACACACATGCCGCCTGGGGCGGACCGCCCCCCCACCACGCTACGCCAGTGCCCTGGGCCCCCAAAAAACCTTGGGCCCGGGGCGACCGCCCCATCCGCCCCTATTAAGATCCGCCATTGGGTTTGAAGTAAATGTGGTTGGATTGCAAAAACAACATGCAAATTACAAAAACTCCATCTTTATTTTTTTTCCTACTTGTGCGACCACAATAATTCACACTATGGTGCGATGGAGTAACAATATATTTCAATAGTTGGCTAGGCAATATACCATCTGCAACTATGGGAACTTCTTGATTTCCTATTTGTTGTCTCCCCATAGAATATGGCAATATATGTGGGGCATATACAGCATATTTGCATGTATTACAATCTGTTTTTGTCCCCAACTTTCCTGGCCCAGATTCTGCTGGATAACTGGGTCTACTATAATATATTAGTATTTTCTCTAATAACCTCCTCACGACAGCACACTGGAGGATGTTACCCCTTTCCTAAAAAGGACAGGAAATACCAAAGAGGCTAAATAGCCCCTCCCACATCCTCCCCTCAGTGTTCTTTCCTATCCCAAGTAGAGATGAAGAGGTTATCCGATGGTGTGTTATGCAGGCAGCAGACATTCGGGGAAATAGAAAATAGCTGAGCGGCAGGGAACCGGGCAGGCTTGCCTCTCCTCCCCGAACATTGCTCCCGTCTCCAATAGGACTTTGGATTCCCCCTTCAATCTGGACAATTGGGCAAGGTCTGAAGGGTTCTTCAGCTGGAGGTCTCTCTGAGCTCTCCAGCCTTCTCTCCTCCTCCTGTCGGTTGCTGATAAGCGTTACGCGTCGCGCTGGAGCATGCAAAAACTTCTGGGTCTGAGATGCCAGCGGGAGGAAGTGATGTCAGATGACAGTGTCGGCATAATGATGCGGAAGGTCATTGTGTATAACCGGGAATAGCATTTTCACTGCGAATAGATGCTGGACCCGGCCCCCCACACCTGGACATCAGGGAGATGAGGTCCTCTAACGAGGGCAGGTGCTGAATCCGGTCACCCATATAAGAGCCCTGGATGAGGAAGACACCTTAACGTAGGACCAATTCTGTGTGTGAGCATGGATATGCCAGGTTCTTCTTGCTCTGCATCTGCAGATCCCAGCGCTCTCCTGGTCCCAGTAAGTATTCTGGCACTGGGTGTCCATTCCCTGTGTGCAGGTACAATTTTTTACTATTCCTTTTTCCCTTTCTTTCAGGGGGACAAGGAACCTGTGTAAGGTGGCCAGGGTGGTAGTCGAGCTGTAGTGTTCCCACACCCTGACGCCTCACAGATGAAATATAATGTCCCTTCTGCAATGTGTATAATATACGCAACAGAACACTCACATTAGTTGCCGGAGTCCCCTCGTCCTCTGTCACTACGACTCCAGATCCACGGGTCTCACAAATCACTTCTGACTTGTTGTTTATTCCAAACAGTTCAACTTTAGTAATCAACATTGTCTGCATTACAGATGTGGAACAGTGCTTACAGAGTGACATTTCTCAAGCTTTCCCTGCCTTCCCAGCAACCTCTGTTCTTCCTGGCAACCTCTGCCTCGCTTCTGGCAATCCCTGCCTCGCTGGATAATCTATGTTCCATCCATGCCTTTAGGCCCACCAGCTTTCTGCCGTTCCCCCAGTCCGGCTTCAAATTAAAGGGTAAAAGGCTCGCCGTATCGGCTTCACCTAATCCTTGCCATAAGCTTCGGATCCTCCTAGGAACAATCCTGATTAAGCTGGTGACTGCCTGCACGACACCCAGCCTGGGGCCCCTTCTTGTCGAAGCAACTCTATCCCCATGGTTGTCCTACTGTCCTTGCTCCCTGATGCATCTGCACTCCTTGTCTGGACTCTACTCACTAACCAGGAAGTGTCTTTTTGCACTACACTACTCTGTAACCCAGTCTGGAAAATCCCTATGCTAACTACAGTTGTGGCCAAAAGTATTGACACCCCTGCAATTCTGTCAGTTTCTTCCTGAAAATGATTGCAAACACAAATTATTTGGTATTATCTTCATTTAATTTGTCTTAAATGAAAAAACACAAAGAATTGTCCTAAAGCCAAATTGGATATAATTCCACACCAAACATAAAAAAGAGGGTGGACAAAAGTATTGGCACTGTTCGAAAAATCATGTGATGCTTCTCTAATTTGTGTAATTAACAGCACCTGTAACTTACCTGTGGCACTTAACAGGTGTTGGCAATAACTAAATCACACTTGCAGCCAGTTGACATGGATTAAAGTTGACTCAACCTCTGTCCTGTGTCCTTGTGTGTACCACATTGAGCATGGAGGAAAGAAAGAAGACCAAAGAACTGTCTAAGGACTTGAGAAACCAAATTGTGAGGAAGCATGAGCAATCTCAAGACTACAAGTCCATCTCCAAAGACCTGAATGTCCCTGTGTCTACCGTGTGCAGTGTCATCAAGAAGTTTAAAGCCCATGGCACTGTGCCTAACCTCCCTAGATGTGGACGGAAAAGAAAAATTGACAAGAGATTTCAACGCAAGATTGTGCGGATGTTGGATAAAGAACCTCGACTAACATCCAAACAAGTTCAAGCTGCCCTGCAGTCCGAGGGTACAACAGTGTCAACCCGTACTATCCGTCGGCGTCTGAATGAAAAGGGACTGTATGGTAGGAGACCCAGGAAGACCCCACTTCTTAGCCCGAGACATAAAAAAGCCAGGCTGGAGTTTGCCAAAACTTACCTGAAAAAGCCTAAAACGTTTTGGAAGAATGTTCTCTGGTCAGATGAGACAAAAGTTGAGCTTTTTGGGCAAAGGCATCAACATAGAGTTTACAGGAGAAAAAAGAGGCATTCAAAGAAAAGAACACGGTCCCTACAGTCAAACATGGCGGAGGCTCCCTGATGTTTTGGGGTTGCTTTGCTGCCTCTGGCACTGGAGTGCTTGACCGTGTGCATGGCATTATGAAGTCTGAAGACTACCAACACATTTTGCAGCATAATGTAGGGCCCAGTGTGAGAAAGCTGGGTCTCCCTCAGAGGTCATGGGTCTTCCAGCAGGACAATGACCCAAAACACACTTCAAAAAACACTAGAAAATGGATTGAGAGAAAGCACTGGAGACTTCTAAGGTGGCCAGCAATGAGTCCAGACCTGAATCCCATAGAACACATGTGGAGAGATCTAAAAATGGCAGTTTGGAGAAGGCACCCTTCAAATATCAGGGACCTGGAGCAGTTTGCCAAAGAAGAATGGTCTAAAATTCCAGCAGAGCATTATAAGAAACTCATTGATGGTTACCGGAAGCGGTTGGTCGCAGTTATTTTGGCTAAAGGTTGTGCAACCAAGTATTAGGTTGAGGGTGCCAATACTTTTGTCCGGCCCATTTTTGGAGTTTTGTGTGAAATAATCAATGTTTTGCTTTTTGCTTCATTCTCTTTTGTGTTTTTCATTTAAGACAAATTAAATGAAGATAATAATAATACCAAAGAATTTGTGTTTGCAATCATTTTCAGGAAGAAACGGAGTATTATCTAACAGAATTGCAGGGGTGTCAATACTTTTGGCCACAACTGTATACTGCTCAAAAAGAATAAAGGGAACACATCCTAGTACATTGTGTTGCTTAAGTGTTCCCTTTATTTTTTTTGAGCAATATATAAGACTCTTATTCCCTACCTCTAGTGTGCCCCACTAATCTAGTCTCACTACTATCCTATGCTATCCCTAATCTTACACAACAACATATATCAAGTGCATACATATTGCAGCAGCATTACATGAACACATTAACTCTTGGAAATGTTATGGAATGTAACACATGTGAACAATGTCCAAAGAGGGGGAGACATATGACGACCTTTGTCACCTCCTTACACTTGCACCATGGAGCAAATCCAAGACACACAAATGTGCAGTCTGTGCAAGGATACAAACTTCTTCACATAAAAAGACTGTATATAAAGAGTGCACTGATAAAGTCATCAGGGAGGAACAACCTTTTTTAATAGAAGAGATTAAGGGCAAACAGATAAAAACCTCCTTGCCCGCTTTTTCCCAACCACACCCTCTCCCACTATCCCCCAGGGTCTAAAAAAAAAGAAAGCTTAACCTGGAGAAGGAAGGGGATGATGACTCTCAGGGAGAAATGTCAATTCCAGGAGAACTTTTGAAGGAAGGCAAGCTAATTCTGGAATCGGAAGCCTCCCAACAGGAGAGGTACTATTTATCCTCAGAAAATATAGGAGAACTCCTTATGGCGGTAAGAAGGACTATGGAGGAGAGAACTTCCCAGACAGTACAGGAAGAAATGTTGGGTGGTCTCCGATCAAGGAAGAAACAGGTGTTTCTTATCCATAAGAACATTCGGGACCTGGTATTAGAGGAGTGGGAATCCCTAGAAAAAAGGCTGACCACTCCTGATGAACCGTAGGATAGGTTCCTGTAGATGATGAGATGGCGGCATGCTGGTCATAAATCCCAAAAATTGACATCCAATTTGCACGGGAAGCCAAAAAGACTACACTGCCATTTGAGAATTCCTCATAGCTGAAGGACCCTCTGGAACGCATGATGGATGGTCTGTTGCAAAAATCATGGGAAACTTCGGTGGCCTTACTAAACACCAACGCTGTATCTACCTGTGTGGCTCAGTCTATGTACCACTGGCTAGGACAGCTGGAAGAACACCTAAAGGAAAAGATGACCACACTCACTATGGACGCACGCTATCGATCTATAGAACCCACTTGCAAAAGTAACAGCAAAGTAAACGACAACAGCGTCCAGTCCAGGTGAAGAAATTCAATGGTGCTTTATTCCGCCATAGATACGTTTCGACCTGTAGCAGGTCTCGATAAAGATGAAGTTATGCTCTATCCCCTTTAAGAGCATAACTTCATCTTTATCGAGACCTGCTACAATATGTTTGCTCCTGCCCTTGACGACCTGCTAGAAAAGGCTTCGGACAAGAAGATTTTGCCTGAACCAAGAAGTACTAGGAAAAGTTCTTTCGCCCCCCCCGCAGGAACCTACTCCACAGTACAGAGGGAAAGGCAAGTCAAGGTCGCTGGCGCAACCCAAAAGGGGGGAAAGGCAGAAATACTTTTCTCTCCCACTCTCAGCTGCAAAATAAACCATGACAACAACATTGTAGGGGATCTCAAAATTCCTTCCTCAGTGGCACAAGGTCTGCTCAGACCCTTGGACTCTAACATCAGTAAGGGAAGGAATAAAGATAGAATTCTCCTTGTATTCTCCAAAGAGAGTGAAAACAATGTGACTCTCCTCTCCAGTGCTACAATCCACCTTGATCGCAGTAAAAAATCTATTATCCTCAAAGGTAGTCTTCAAAGTCCCAGAATGGGAAAGAAACAGAGGACATTATTCCAATCTGTTCCTGGTTTTCGGTCCATACATTTTCCAGGCATTACAGGCTGTTGTCTGTTAAATACTTAGCCTTTGGGAGAAAAGTCCTCATGGCTCACCTGATGGAATCCCTGATAGCCCATACGCAAAAGGTAGCTAACAAAGTGGCTGCAAAATGGTTTAATTGGGAATCCTTCTTATCCTCACCAATGTACCAAAATATGCTAAGATGATTTCTACCTTATCCATCTACAATATTTGATATGCTGGTATCATGGCACATAATCTGTCTGCCTTAGTGATTTGTCATCATGGTCCCTATAAACATTTCTTCTCTTTTCTCTTCTCCTTCTTGCTATTTAGTTTAGCAGGCTGTCAATTGTCTTTTGCAAACTACTGTTGATACCGTATAGAGTTGTTTGTTTTCATGTAACTAAACAATTCTCTATTTCAGTAGCTAATATGCCATATGGTATGTTTGTATGAACCTGTTGGTATAATTGTTTTGGTTGTGTAGTATTATACACATTTTTGAATGAAAAAAGGCTATCTTCAAGGCTATTATCCCTAACATTACACTAGTGTATTGCTCTGGTGGGGTGTTATTAGAGAAAATAGAATTAGACTTACCTTAATTTGGTTTCTAATGACTCATCACGACAGCACTGGTAATTCCCGCCCTTTTGCTTATTAAGTCTGCATTACTCAGTTAAGAAGAATAAAATATAATTTGAATCATTCATACTCCCGTGGTCCTTTTTATAATAAGGCCAGAGTCACACTAGCGAGAAATACGGACGGGTGCTATGCGCAAAAAAAAAAAACGCATTGCACAACCCCCAACTGTGGACGTTGGGCACTCAGACCATCCTCATGGTGTCGGTTTCTAACTGTTTGTGCAGACACATGCACATTTGTGGCCTGTTGGAGGTCATTTTGCAGGGCTCTGGCAGTGCTCCTCCTTGCACAAAAGCTGAGGTAGCGGTCATGCTGCTAGGTTGTTGCCCTCCTACGGCCCCCTCCACGTCTTCTAGTGTACTGGCCTGTCTCCTGGTGGCACCTCCAGCCTCTGGACACAACTCTGACAGACACAGCAAACCTTCTTGCCACAGCTCGCATTGATGTGCCATCCTGGATGAGCTGCACTACCTGAGCCACTTGTGTGGGTTGTAGAGTCCGTCTCATGCTACCACGAGTGTGAAAGCACAACCAATATTCAAAAGTGACCAAAACATCAGCCAGAAAGCATTGGTACTGAGATGTGGTCTGTGGTCGCCACCTGCACAACCACTCCTTTATTGAGGGTGTCTTGACAATTGCCAATAATTTCCATCTGTTGTCTATTCCATTTGCACAACATCATGTGAAATTGATTGTCAATCAGTGTTGCTTCCTAAGCGGACAGTTTGATTTCACAGAAGTTTGAGTTACTTGGAGTTATATTCTGTTTAAGTGTTCCCTTTATTTTTTGAGCAGTGTATATGTGTCTCAATGACGTGTGTTGTGTGTGTGTGTGTGTGTGTGTGTGTGTGTGTGTATATATGTGTATATATATATATATATATATATATATATATATATATATGTGTATTCTATGTGTATATATCCTTTCGCTTGTGATTTAACCTGTCATTGGGATCCATTGGGATCTCACCATATGGATGCCATCTGGATGTCACACGGATGCTTAGATGCGAGAAAATCACATCCTCGCATTACAATCGGATGACATACGGATCACGGACCGTATTATTATGTTGTGTGTGACTACAGCCTATCACTGAGAGGAGGATGTGGGAGGGGCTATTTAACCATTTGGTATTTCCTGTCCCTGTTAGGAAAGGGGTAACATCCTCCAGTGTGCTGTCTTGGTGGATTATTAGAAACCCAATTACCGGTAAGTGTAATTCTATTTTTTTACCATATGTGTAGGTAAATTGTGCCACAGTCACTGGAAAAATGGTCACTTGAACAACCCGCTACTGTATTTATGTTCGTCAAAATTACATGTACGAAAAGAACCAAAAATGTAGAGTTTCAACTAGAAGCAAAATAAAGACCAGTGCACAACTATCCATATGCATAGTGCTCACAGCATCAATAGACAATATAAGGGAATATGAATGAAATTTCTATCAGCTTATATTCAGCAAAAAAACAAATGTAATGATTCAGAACTCACAGGAGACTTAATAAACCTTTAGGCTTTCCAATCATTTGTGGCAGCAGCTCCATTTTTTTCCTTCTTTCGCTTGCTGTCTTCTGGAGACACTGCCGACGGACTTGGTAACAAGCTCCATGTAAGATGTTCTAGTAAAATTGCTTACTCTCACAGGACCTGAAAATGCCGTTCTGACCTCTTTTGATGTAATAAGTTTACTTATGTCTTCTGCAAGCCAGAAAGCGTTTCTGACAGTCAAGAAAGCATTGAAGATTACTGCATATACTACAATTACAGAAACTAATTGTCACACTTCCTTATATTTGGTTCCAAGACTAGACCTGGCTGGCACAGCTATGGGCTCCAATTTAGTGCACACATATGCCAACTTAGTGTGAAAAATCAAATTATCACCCCCAACTGCGTCGGTGGTGGTAAATCAATTATGTTTATACTATTGGAAACAGTCGTGGACAGATCTCAGAACTTTTGTGATCCAGGGCTGCATTTTATTTCTTCCACATTTAGATTTTCTGGATGCTTTGTTGAATAAGGCAGGTCCAAAACTTATCACAAATCTGTTTGTTTAAAGGGTTTTTTGGACCAGGCAGCAACTTTGGCAAATATTTTATTACTCCCAACTATAATGCTATATTTGCCCCTCGTAGTCTATGTCTTTAAAAGACAACCTAATGGCAATATCAAAGCCAATCATAAGTATATAACTAGTCTTCTGACTCAAGTCCGGCCACACATCACTTGTTTCCACTGGGCAATTTCGAAGAATGCTTGATTCCCAATGATAGTCTTGTCTTAATTGGCCTTTATGTACTCGCTGTTCTTTTCCAGTTCTCACTCTCTGCTATTTTGACAGAAGCAGGAAAGAAATCTTGTTGGTATTTGACCACTAGTATGAATCAAATGCAATTGAATACATGATGGTTTGTCTTTTGGAGAGGATGTCCAAAAAAAACAAAACAAAACTGAAAATTACTTAAATGCTTGAAAGAATTGTTATTCATGTCTATTGTAAAACCTCTTTGATGTTCATATGTTCAGTGTTTGTTTTTTTTAAACTCCTGGTGAAAAAAAAAAATGTGCGTGACACTTCATTTAAATGGCTACAGATGGAATATGCTCCTATTTAGACACTGTCCGAGCAAAAGGCTGGAAAAAAAGCCTCTTCAAACCGTTTCAATAAAAGAAAAACTTCCCAAAGGAGTTTCTTGAAGCCATTTCCACCTGAAAAACTCTTGTGGCATAAAAACTTTGATAAGTTGGCCCCTATATGTGGCAAAAAAGCTTTAAAAAAATTTGAGCGCCACATGGCATTGCCGAAGAATACTGCAACACTTGGCATACATGCTGGTAGGTATTCACAGTGTGTTTGCTGTGGAAAGACGAAAAGGAAATGAAATGTGAAAAAGTTTCAGAAGCTTGGCTTCCCTAATAGTTCATTAGCTGAACATTCATGAATGTGTGAGATATGAGTCAATTTGGTACAACCTAAGAGGAGTAATATTCACTGGGTTCTTTTAATAAGGACATGCACTAACCAACTTTCAATCAATTTATCAGAAACCTAGAGGAGTAACTGGATATTGTCCAAAGGGGATACCCAGAAATTAGTGAGTTTGAATCGTCTTCCATCCTTGCAGAAAGAAGATAACATAATTTAGGAGAACGACTATTAATAAGATCCGATGTTGGCATTAATCCACCATCAACTTTCTGCTTCCGAATAGAGCAAACTGTGGATTAACCTATCTATATCAAGAACTAATCTGCACCGGTATTTTCCGCTATGCATCTGAGAATTTGAAAACCATGTAAATTTATATTTGTGTTCTGCCTTTCTTTTAAAACCAAAAATGGTGAATTTTTCATGCCTCAATTGCTGCACTTGTAGCTCTGTCATTTCCCCATCATAGGACCACAAATAAACACATTATAAAAGCCTCTAAAACATATTACAATTTTTTTTTTATATACTCCCAATGCCCTTGTGTTTTTGGTTTATGTAGAAGAGAAAATCACATAATGTAGAGTGAAAATGAAGAAGCAGAAGCGGACAATTCACCGGGGGTCGAGGATTTACCAGTTCTCAAACACATTGTGAAATTTTATCACATCAGCCAATTTAGATTTTGCGTAATCGATCATGTTGATGAGGGGAGAGGAAAAGGATCCTTAAACAAAAAGAGATGGATTTATGAGTTGGACACTTCCATTCTTAGGAATGAACATTGATTTTCCACTGACTCATTTTTATTGGTTTCATGTCCCCATACAGTTGAACTTACTGTACACTTCTTTTTTGCAGTAGATGTTCTTGCATAGTTCTGCTTTATATTTTTTTTTAATTCCCTTTGTACCTTTTTTCTCTGTTTTACCATTCACATTTACAGCCTTTTCTCCCCCTTATGCACTTTCTCAAGCACTCTAGTGCATTTGTCATATTCCAGTAGTCAATGTAAACTAATGGTCAAATACCTTAATACGCCAAGATAATTACGATAATTCTATTATGTTCATACATCACTAGAAAGGAGTTAGCATAATTTATACCACTTACATTATACCACTTACATATGAGTATGTAAGGAGATAGACTGGACCTCAGGTACCTGCACGGTGGATCCTGAATTAGAAGGGCTGCATCCTCTGTTCCTGGGGGGGAAGCCTGAGTGGGGCGGACCTCCCTCTGCTGCATGAGAAAAGCCTGAGAGAGACAGTTTCCTGCTGACAGGAGGGGGCGGGGAGAGTTAGAAAAGGGCGCGCAGCAGATAAAAGGAGAAAGCGCGCCAAAAGAGTCAGTCTGGCGCTGTCGCAGAGCAGTGCAGAGGGCAACGCACTCTGCTTCCCCCATCGGAGTGTCCTGGTGTGGCAATGGACCATATAGAAGGAGCCCCCATCTCCTGCAGAGCCGTGCCAGCAGAGCAGAGCTGTGTCAGCAGGGAGAGCCGTGTCAGCAGAGCCGTGCCAGCAGTGAGAGCCGTGTCAGCGGAGCAGAGCTGAGCCGGGTGTCGCAGCAGACCAAGAGAGGAGTGCTCCGGCCGGAAGTACCAGCACCAGGCAGAGCAGCGTTGCCCGCTACCAACAGCGGGGACCAGTGAGAACGGGACGTGTGGTGTGTCCAGTGACAGCCAGAGAGTACCAGGTGCCGTACACGACCTGACCGTGAGTACCGCACATGCGCTGCCTAAGCGAAACCATACAGGACTGACACTCACACCCTGACGTGGACACAGAATAGTTGTCCTGACCTTTGTGACCTACAGTTAAGGAGCCACATTGGGCTTGTACCGGTCTGTGGCCCATGCCTTAAATAGCCACAGCAGTATATGGACAAGAAGCAGTGGAAGGTACCGGAGACTGACCACTGTAACCAGAAGACTGGGTATTATCGTCTACCTGACCCCACTAGAGAGGACACCGCGTCAGCCGTTGCGGCGCAATTGAGCTTGCAGCAGGAGCTGCAGTTTAAGGACTGCCTTATATCTATGCTAACGAACTGCCACCATCTGAAACGTTGTTATAGCCTTTGCCTTTAATGTACCGTTTGTCTCCCCTGACTAACCCTTTATCTCTCGACTGTTTAACTATTTACCTTCCTGCGTGGGGTATTCCCCTGTAAATAAACCTGTTAACCCTTGCTCTGGCTGCGTCCCGTCACTGCGTCCCGCTTGTTACTTTTACAAGTATACACCCCCTTTTGAAAAGTAAGAACAATTTCCAAAATTTTTACAAGACTAAGTTCTGTAGAACATGTTTTTTTTAACCCATAACATGAAAGTAGGTTAATAATATAACTTTCATAAATAAAAAATCTTCAGTTTTACTCAAATTTCGTTCATACAAAAATGAGTTCACCTCGGATCAAAAACTACTACATCGAGTATTTTGTATGACTTCCATGATTTTTCAAGAACAACACTGTCTTCTTGGCATGGAGTGAACAAGTTGAGCATCTATATTTTTCCATTGTTCAAGAACGACCTCCTTTAGGGCTTGGATGTTGGATGGAGAGTGTTTCGTTGGAGTTCAGAGCAGGAGAAATGTGGCCACTGAATCACTTTCACATTGTTCTTCAAAAATGCAGCAGATGTGCGTTTTGCATCATTCTCCCATTGGAAAAGTGCACGTCTACCAAGGGTACAGTGTGATGGTAACATATTCTCTTTTAATATAGAGGAGCACATCTGTTAATTCATGATACCATCAATAAAAAGTAGCACCCTGACACCAGTAGCACTCATGCAGCCGCACATAAGGACACTGTCACCACCATGTTTCACTGTAGGCACCATGCATTTTTCTTTTGTACTCCTCACCTTTGTGACATCTTACAGTTTTGAAGTCATCAGTTCCAAAAACATTTATCTTGGACCAGAGTCTAGAGTCCCAACTTTTGTTGATACATCATCATTGGACAGAACAGCACCTTATATCCCCTACATTTTTACCTTACATGCTCTATTTGGATGATGTCATTCTCTGTTAGACCTCATTCATATGTCTGTGATGCACGTATGTATTGTATCCATGTTTTTCATGGTGTGGGGAGGAGGACTCCCATAGAGTGGAGGACCCCCATAGAGTGACTGGGCCAGAACCAAGGGGACTGCCATCAGGGTTCCCGAAGGAACGACACTGGGAGGGCAACAAAGGGAAACAGACGACTGAGGGTGATAGGGCAGCAGAGGGCGGGGCGAGGATAACAGGAGCAGGGAGCGCACTGAGTTGTCAGTTGGCAGAGAGGCTGACAGGAGACACGGTCGGCCACAGCCGTGCCCGCTGTTCCTCGCTCTGTTGTGGCAGGTCTGCTGCCCCTAGCCGCCGCTGGCACCTCACACCAACCCGCTGCAGCGGCCTGGACGCTTCCTCCCTGCCTTCGTCCATGGCTGCGGCCCTGCAATCACCGGCCTCAGTGGACGTCACCTCACCATAGGCGGCAGTAGAGGCCTACGTCCCGTCTCCAGGGGGACCCTGCGCAGAGGTCGGTCAACCGTCATTTTACAAACTGCGACTTAACTGTGCTTTCAGACGGGAGCCGGCTAAGACGTACGGAGAGGCCTACCCCGCTTTCTTTTCAGGGGGTCGCCTACAACAAAGATTACTCCAGGGCCTGTTGCGCCCCATCGGCACAAATCCTCCCGGGCCTGCTGTGCCCCCAGCTTCAGGATTACTTCAGGGCCTGTTGCGCCCCAACGGCACAGATTCTTCAGGGCCTGTTGTGCCCAAACAGCACAGATCCTTCAGGGCCTGTTGAGCCCAACGGCACAGATCCTTCTCGGCCTATTGTGCCCTAGCTTCAGGGCTACTTCAGGGCCTGTTGTGCCCCAGTGGCCAAGATCCTCCAGGGCCTGTCCAACCCCAGCTACCCCTGGATATCGGGGTGCCAGAACAGCCGCATCAGCGACCTCGTAGCAGCCACGCCTGTGACCCTGAAGGACACCCAGAAGGATAAGTTGACTGTAGGAAATAAGGACCCATAGTTGGCCGTATGTGGCCCATAACACCTGGTCTAGCCGGATAAGTCTCGTTCTCGATAAGAAAAGTGTTGTTATTGTTGTTGAGTCCCTGCGTGGACAGATTGGTGTTATCCCTTTTTGTTTGTTCAGCATAGCCCCAGCGGCTCCAATTCATAAACGTTGATTACAAAAACCACACTCTGTCTCGTGTCTCGTCACTGCATCCTGAGAACCTGCTGTACTCTACACTTGGCGTAGTTGGCAGGATGCCGTCTCCGAGCACGGACAGTGGTGCCCCAGATCAGGGCAGAGCTGTGAACTCTTAAAATAATGAGGGTCCCCGGTCCAGCATTTCATTGGAGGCCATGCTGAACAACCTGCCTAGATTTTCCGGCTCCAATACTATGCTATGGAGCTGGACAGAGCGGATGCGGGGGCTCTTTCGGATGCACCCAATGACTCCTGATTTGGAAGCCGAAGTAGCGCTCATGGCTTTAGACAGGGAGGTACGGAGGTCAGTGATGCTGAAACCTCCGGGGCACCGCAACACTTTTGATAAAGTTTTACAGATAGTAGAACAGACCCATGGGGACCCAACTAATGTGGGGGAGTTAAGGACCCGTTTGTTCAGTCGAATGCAGGGAGAGGGGGAGACGATCACTCAGTATATGAATGTCCTCCAAGAATTGCATACGGCTATTGAAAGAAAGGACGGGGTAGGGGTAGGACCTATTGACATTACCCTACGCGACCTACTGGTGACCGGACTGCGAGATCCATTAATAAAGCAGGCATTACGGGAACAGATCAGAATGAATCCCCGAATAGACTTTTCAGAGGTGGGAAGTCAGGCACGGGCTCGAGAGCAAGAACAGGGGATGGCGGTCCCCGTGGGAAAGGTCCGAGGTGTGGAGGCCTCCGTGAACGCAGTCGAGGAGCCTCAGTGGGTGGAGGAGATGAAACAAGAGTTGAAGAATATTAAGGGCGAGTTGGCCGAAGTAAAGAGAAGAACAGAGACTGGGACTGGATGACCTAGTTTTAACTCTGGCCCCGGGGGGGTCACGCCCCCCGCAGGGTGGTCAACCTACACAGGCCCGGTGTTTTGAGTGTGGAGAACCAGGGCACTTCGCCCGAGAGTGTCTGCGGCATGGGAGATACCCACCCCGGCGGCCATTAAACTAAAGGGCTCCGGGCTGGGGGGACGCCGCTCGGAGTCGAAAACTACAACTAGGGGTGGTGGAAGTCCCGAAGATTTGGTAGCAAAATGTCTGGTGGTTTGGGCAGAAGTGGAGGGCCGGGCCGTCCGGTGCCTGGTGGACACGGGGTCACAAGTAACCACTATGCCCGCAGCGTACTTTCAACAAAATTTCCTGGAGGCAGCAAGACCTCAGTGGGGGCCCATGATCAGACTAATAGCCGCCAACCAACTGCCAGTCCTGGTTGCCGGGGTGGTGTGGGTGCAGGTGACGTTGTGCTGTAAATAAATTGGTCGCAGAGGGGTGGTGCTGACTCAAGGAGAAACTGATAAGCAGCATCCCGTCACCCTAGGCATGAATATTTTACGGGAGTTCCGTAACCTACTGCTCAATGATCCTACACAGAAGATTCTGAAGCAGTGGGGTTCTCGTACCGCTCAAGGACAGGTATTTCAACAGCTGGTGCGGGAAGCACGGGTACATCAGGACTGCCAGGAAGGCGAGGCTCTGGGCAAGGTCATCGCGCCAACGGCTCCCTTGCTTGTGCTACCTCCTGGGCAGACTGTGGTGGCCCTGCCAATTCGAGCCCCGATACCCTTGGAGGGCGTGGAGGTGCAGGTGGAGCCGTGCCAATCGGAGCGCTTACCTCCTGGCATATTGGTGGCCCGTTCCCTGGCTATCGTGCAAAAAGGGACCATCCTGGTGCGCTGCGTCAACCTTGAAGACAGAGACATCGTTCTGAAAGCATGGGCTGAACTGGCCAAACTAGTAAGGCCTTTAGAGGAGGTGCTGCCAGCTCCTGCGGTTCAATTGCAAGTACAATCCGAGGATCCTTGTGAAATAACGATTCGAACCCTACAGGCCACCGAAGTCTCGCCTCAGGAGAAGGGTCAAATATTCTGGAGCAGATGCGGGCTGAGCTTTCCGGGTTAACTTCAGCCCAGCTCTCACAGATAAAAACATTGCTTGGACAGTACCATGAAGTGTTTGCTAGTCATGAGGAAGATTTTGGGTGTACCACCGCCATCACTCATGAAATCCCCAAGGCAGGAGCGGCCCCCATCTGGGAACGATATCAACCGATCCCTCCACAACACTACCAAGAGGTGAAAATTTTGTTGGCACAGATGCTGCGAAAAGGGTTTATACGGGAAAGCTAAAGCCCCTGGGTGGCCCCAATCATGTTGGTCCGAAAAAAAAGATGGTACATTACGATTCTGTGTGGATTATCGGAAACTGAATGCTTGCACTATTAAAGACTCATACCCACTGCCCCGCATAGAGGAATCCTTGTTCGCCTTGGGGAAGGCAATGTATTTTTCGACCCTGGACTTGGCCAGTGGGTACTGGCAGGTGCCCATGTCAGAAGAAGATAGAGCCAAGACGGCGTTCATATTGCCTATGGGACTGTTCTAGTTCAATCGAATGCTGTTTGGACTGGCCAACGCCCCAGGGACCTTTCAATGGTTGATGGAGCGGTGTCTGGGAGATCTCAATTTTGAGGCCACGTTGATCTACCTGGACTAGAGTTGAGCGACTTTGGTCAGATCGGGTTTCATGAAGCAAAATTTGTTTCAGATGAAACTCGTCCGACTAGGGCAAAAAAAGTCGGAGTTTCGTCCGCTCAATGCCGACTTTTATTTCCCATTGACTTGCATTGGGTCTGGTTTCAGATGAAACTCCGACTTTTTTTGCCCTAGTCGGACGAGTTTCATCTGAAACAAATTTTGTTTCATGAAACCCGATCCGGCTAAAGTTGCTCAACTCTAACCTTGACGACATCATCGTCTATGCCGCCACCTTCGAGGACCACCTAAAGCGGCTGGGGCAGGTACTCAGCCGGTTGCAAAAGTACGGGTTGAAGGTAAAGCCTCAGAAATGCCACCTATTTCGCTCCTAGATTGAGTATCTGGGTCATGTCGTTTCGGCAGAGGGTGTGAGGCCATCCCGGGAGAAGGTTGCTGCTATCCAGGGGTGGCCTACCCCCCCGAGACGGTAAAAGACGTGCGGGCTTTTGTGGGGCTGGCCGGATATTACCGTTGTTTCGTAAAGAATTTTGCATGTCAAGCTCAAGCCCTGCACGACCTGCTAAAGGGGGCTCCCGCTGGGGCAAATGGATGAAGAATCCAGTGGCAACATCCTCAGGAAGAGGCCTTCCGAGACCTCAAGGCTGTGCTCTCGAATGCCCCGGTGTTGGCTTATGTGGATTTCTCACAACCGTTTATCCTACACACTGACTGGAGTCTTCACGGGCTGGGGGCTGTGTTGTCACAAGTTCAAGATGGCCGGGAGAGGGTGATCGCATATGGAAGCCGCTCACTCCATGACTCCAAGCGCAACCCTGACAATTACAGCTCCTTCAAGCTCGAGCTCCTCGCAGTGGTGTGGGCCATGATGGAGAGATTCGCAGAGTATCTAGCAGGCTCCGAGGTAGTGGTGCGGACCGACAACAACCCGCTGGCTCATTTGAAAAATGCCAAATTGGGGGCTCTGGAACAGCAATGGGGGGCCCGGATGGTGAAGTTCAATTATAAAATCCTCTACAAAAGAGGGGTCGAGAATGTCCATGCTGACGCCCTCTCCAGGATTCGACATACGACTCCAGGGAAGAATCGAGACGAAGAATTAGAAGGAGAGGAAATACCGTTCGCCTTCACCGCTGCCATGCTCACAACTGCCAATCAAAAAGTACCTTTCCCCGAGACCACAAGGGGCGTACTGGAACAATCACGGGATAAGTGGGTATAACAGCAACAAAAAGACGAAGAAGTTGGACTCCTCCGGACGTGGGTCGCCGCTGGCAAATTACCCACTGATTCCCAACGACAAACTTTGACTCAAGACCTGTCGCTGATGTTGCGACAATGGGAGAGGCTGGTTATACGAAAGGGACTATTGTACCGTAAGATAATATCGCAGGCAACCTCAATGACGGTTTGGCAGGTGGTTACGCCCGGAGCCCAACTCCACGAACTGGCTCGAGAGGCTCACGAAAAAGGGGCCCACTTCGGAGCTAAAAAGACCTTGCAATGGTTACAACAGAAAGCTTACCACCCACGCTTGCCGGCTGTTGTGGATGAAATTTGCCGGACCTGCCGCTTATGCAAATTAGCCAAGCCGCGCGCTTAGCGGGCCTCAACACAGACAATTGACCTCAGCGCCCCTTGACGGTGGATTACCTGACCATTGGCCCCGCATTCCAGGGATACGAACACTGTCTCGTCATGGTGGCTCATTTCACCAAGTTCGCTGTGGTCACCCCCACTCGAGATCAGACCGCTGAGTCTGCTGCCTCCGCAATTTGCAGAAACTTCATACAAGTATACGGCTGTCCCCAACGAATACATTCTGATCAGGGAGCATGTTTTTTGGGAAAAGTTATGGAGGAACTACATCGTCTCATGGGACTGACAAATGCCGGACCACACCGTATCACCCACAAGGGAATGGGGCTTGTGAACGATTTAATCGGACATTGATTCAAATGTTACGTACTCTGGAGAGTGATAAGAAGGCCCGTTGGCCCGAATATGTTTCTGACTTAGTATGGGTTTATAACAACCGGGTACATCGAGTGACCGGCTATACCTATAACAACCCTGCTGGCATCACTGCATGGCCTCCCATCCCCCGCACACCAACTTACTTACTGCTTCAAGCCATGCTGTGAATTCTGTCTGTTGCAAGCCCTGTGCCTCTGCTCTCCTGTATGCTTCCAAGCTATGTGTGTATAGGGGGGCGGTGCCAGAACTCTCTGGTTCTTATGCAGTCAGGGTACACCTGTGTAATCTGTCCCTGACCAATCACCTAGCGCCCTTGACTATTTAGTTCCGCCACACCCACTATCCCTTGCCTGTGCAATGTCTAAACTCAGTTAGGCTGGTTTCACACTAGCGTTTTATCGCACAGCGCATCGTGCGCTATCGGGCGCACGAACAATGTTCCTGTTATGCCGCGCTCACCAGGAGGCGGGGCTTCGGTCCCACCGTCACTCCCTTCGGTACGATGGTCCCTCAAGGGCTCCCATCGGGTGCGCACGCGCAGCTCTCGTCCCCGGAGCTCCTCCTCCATGTCACGTTTGCGCTTGCGCGCTCCTGTCAGTGCTGTCTCCGGGTCGGTCCCCTCTATGGTAATGGAGGACCTGACCTGGAAGCTGTATTGGTCATGTGCTTTCTGGCTAGGATCTGATCCGGAACCTGTCATGGTCATGTGCTATATCAGGCTACCTTCCCCTATGGGAGGTGCCTGATTATTGTTGTGCTTCCTGGCTGGGACGTCTCTGTCTCTGCCAGGCTGTTCGCTGTACTCAGGTCCTCTGTTCCGCCTTGTGTTCTTGGTGCTCCAGGGCACTCTTCTGATCTTCCATTCCGCTCAGTCTTTGCTCAGTCGTGCCCTCTGGCATCCACTCGTGCTTTGTCTCTTGCTCCGCTGTGCCTCCAGGCACTCTCTCTGTCCCTATACTCTAATACTCCTCCTGGCACGACTGCTGCTCCATTCTGTACTGTCGTGCTCCTTGCATGCGTCTTGCTTGGTTTACCTCCGGACGTATTACTCGCCACACACCATACGTGCTCATGTGTACCTGTCTCGCACTATCCTGTAGTTAGCGCACGTCCGTGTACACACCTGGTGTTCCTAGTATCCAGTACCGTCCCTCAGTCATACCCACCCGTGTCTCCTGTGAGCCGTCCCTCTCGGTACCGGCTACCGTGGTACTCGAACCCCTAGGCCTGCTCCTAACGGTCCCTGTATAGAGGTCGGTTCCACCTGGCAGCTCGCCCGGGGCCCCTCGGTGCCATGGTCCAGAGGGTCCACTCCTGGAGTTTCCGGCTCCAGACCATCCACTCTAACAGTTACCCTATCTTTAACATGGTGGTCGCAGGGTCTTGCGATTGTACACGCTCATCATCGTTTAGTGTGTGCTGCGCATTTTACAGGTGTGCGCCCAGACGCGCCGTACGCTACATGTTGCATCTTTTGTTCCGCCTACATCGTTAAAAAAATCGTGTGCGCCCAAAAATAGCATTACAGTCTATGGGGTCGCTGACGTGCGCTTGGATGTGCGCATGTCAGCGCTTTGTGCAAGCACGCGATTTGAGTAAACAATATCTAGACACTTGTCTAAACCTCCCCCTAAACAAGCAACATTGTTTGAGAGGAGTCTAGGTAAAAGAAGGTGTCTTCAGGGCCAGACGAATACTCTACAGACAGCCTGGAAGAGACAATACAGCCTTCCAACTGTGGATTCAAGCTTCAGAAGCCAAAATGTGAGTGTTCTTCCACATAATGTCTGTGTGTTCTGTACAATTTTATAATGTACTAATGTACTTTTTGTTTAAATTTCAGCATGTCTTCTTCTGGATCGGTCTATTCGCCATCTCGGCAAGAACTGGTCCAAGCTGATCGTGAGGTGAAGATGTTGCTGCCTTTGGGTAAGTTTAGCTGCCTCTAGAAATGTGTTTTAATTTCTTTTTTCTTTGCAGACATCGGACACGGCCTGTGAAGGTGAAGTGCGGGAGCGGTCTGAGCGGGAGCGGTCTGAGCGGGAGCGGTCTGAGCGGGAGCGGTCTGAGCGGGAGCAGTCTGAGCGGGAGCAGTCTGAGCGGGAGCAGCGTAGTCAAGTCGTGGCGAGGAGACGCAATGTTAGTATATAATCTGTCCTTTTTTTTTCTGTCTTTATTTTCATCTTTTATCTTCTCGGTTTCTTTTTCTATCTTTTTCATTCTCCAAAATTACAAACATTCTAATATTTTTTTTTTTCTAGGTTCCACAACGGGATGTCGAAGATGTGTACATAGACAACGAGCACCTGATCCGCCTTGTTGAGGAGTGTATCCTGTTGTGGGACAGCCGTGACCAGCAGTACAAAGACACAGTGGTGACCCGGCAGCTCTGGAATGAGGTGACCGCAGCGATGATGGATGGCTGGGACAGCGCCTCTGCAGCTTCCAAAAGGGCGTTCAGGAAGTATAAAGATGCTCTGTGATACTGCATTGATTTTTGTTTCAGATGGTGCTCGTGTGTTCTTGCATCAAACACACCAATGCCTTCTGGAAAACAGTGATTGCTTTGTGCATTGAACTACTGTCTTGAAGCTGCATTGATTTCTGGTCCAGATGGTGCTGGTGTGCTTGTGGCAAGATATATTCTAGCATCAAACACACCAATGCCTTGTGGAAAACAGTGATTGCTTTTTGTATTGAACTGCTGTCTTGAAGTTGCATTGATTTATAGTCCTGATGGTGCTGGTATGTTTGTGGCAAGATATATTCTAGCATCAAACACACCAATGCCTTGTGGAAAACAGTGATTGCTTTTTGTATTGAACTGCTGTCTTGAAGTTGCATTGATTTATAGTCCTGATGGTGCTGGTATGTTTGTGGCAAGATATATTCTTGCATCAAACACACCAATGCCTTCTGGAAAACAGTGATTGCTTTGTGTATTGAACTACTGTCTTGAAGCTTCATTGATTTATGGTCCTGATGGTGCTGGTGTGTTTATGGCAAGATATATTCTTGCATCAAACACACCAATGCCTTGTGGAAAACAGTGATTGCTTTTTGTTTAGAACTGCTGTCTTGAAGCTGCATTGATTTATGGTCCAGATGGTGCTGGTGTGTTTGTGGCAAGATATATTCTAGCATCAAACACACCAATGCCTTGTGGAAAACAGTGATTGCTTCTTGTATTGAACTGCTGTCTTGAAGTTGCATTGATTTATGGTCCTGATGGTGCTGGTGTGTTTGTGGCAAGATGTTTCATTCCAGTGTTTCAGATTGGGGATAAGGTATGGTTGTCCACCAAGAATTTAAGGCTCAAGTTCCTCTCTGCGAAACTTGGACCCAAGTTTATAGGTCCCTATGAAATTACCGAAGCAGTTAACCCGGTGGCTTTTCGGTTGCGTCTCCCGCCATCTCTGCGGATCCCAAATGTTTTCCATAAGGCCCTTTTGAAACCTGTGAGGTCCGGTGGGGAGGGATCATCAGCTTCCCCGCCACTGGTTTTGGTAGACGGGCAGTCAGAGTACGAGGTGGAACGAATTGTCGACTCCAGGTTGGTGCGTCGTGTCCTTCAATATCTGGTACATTGGAAAGGCTACGGTCCTGAAGAACGCTTGTGGGTTCCTGCCCGATCGGTTCATGCAGATCGGTTGGTCCGGGCCTTTCACGCCAAGCACCCTGAGAGACCTGGGGGTCCGGTGGCCCCCCATTGAAAGGAGGGTAATGTCATGATCCAGTACGGGGTTTCACTTTGGCCCATCCTGGTCAGACATGGGGTTAATTGTTTTGCCTCTCTCTGGCAGAGGGTGGCTATTTAATGCTCACTGGACCTAGGTCCGGTGTCAGTTATACTCCTGCCCTCGGCTGAGTTAGTTGACCTCTTGTATACGTGTGCCTTGTGCCTGATAACTTGTTGCTTGTTTGGTTGTGATCCGGTTTTGTCCCTGTTACGAGTTCTGCCTGCTCCTCTTGTATCGCACCGCTCTCTCGTGTATGACTCTCTGCTTGTGACCCGACTGCTCTTTGCTCATCCCTTTGGTACCGCACCGCCCTCTTGTGTATGACCTTTGGCTTTGTCTGACCTCCCGTCTGTTTTTCCCTCCTGTACCTCATTTGCCCGTACTGTGTATGACCTCCGTTTTGCCCGACTCTGAGTTTTCTACCTTCTCTGAAAGCAGGACGCTAAGCCCCGCCCCCTTGCAGTCACATGACCGCAGGTCCTGTGCCGGCTTGCTAAACTTCAGTGTTTAGGTCCTGTGCATCTGTACTTTCTGGCTGTTCTTGTCCCCAGGGTCCCTACAGTGCGGGTGAGTCCCTGCTCAGCGGAGGCTGTACGCCGGCGCTGTCATGATCCTGATAGATGGTAACTGAAGGTAGTGGAAGGGGAGAGTAGTGGGAGGTTCACGCCGTAGAGTAGTCCGGGTGGACCTCGCCAACCTGAAAGAAGTTGTCACGTGGCGTGCGCGCTGGCGAGCAGCAGTAGGTTGCTCAGAGCATGGTGCTCCCGGTTTAGTTTGGCCCCGTGGGCAGCGGGTTTTGGCCCAGCGACCGGTCCGCAAACAGACTGTGGATAAGCTTTAAAACGATGTAGGTAGGGAGTACGATTGTCGGGACGACAATGGACAAAGGGAGGGGGGAGTGTGGGGAAGGTGACTTGATGGACAGACGGGACTGGTAGCATGAGGGGACAATGTGTGCACGGTAGACAGGGATTGGCAGTGACAGAAGGGTAACAGCAGGGAAAGACAGAAAAGGGAGTGCAGTACTGAGATTTGACCACAAGATGGCAGGGAGGAGTGTAGTACAGGACTTTACATCAGCTTATGGCTATAGAAACTGCATAGTCATGGGGGGGGCGGGGAGATAGGAACCCAGGAGGGGAATTCCCGGTGAGAGAGGGGATAAATAGAACAATGTTAGGATTCCAGGCAGGTTAGTCCCGGGAGGACAGCGAAGAGCTCGACTAGGGGACTGACAGGAAAGAGACAGGGGGTGGCCCTGACCCGACGGACCGCAGGACGGATGAGGCCCCGGGGGTACCGATTGGACAACGACCTCGGGCAGGTGAAGCGCTGGCGGTAGATTGGTCTAGGACAGCCCCAGCGAAAGATCTGCGAGGGATGTTACTTCGACTGGAGCAAAAGGGGCAGGTACCCGGGCCTGGAGAAAGAACTGTAAAGTGGCTGCAGTGCGGGGCTGTGGTCATCAGGAGGACGACGAATAAATCCGGAACTGTTACAACTGAAATCTGTCTCCGCCTCGTCCTTGCATCGCCTGGTGTCTGTGTCATCCAGACAGGGTAAGCAGCGGTCCACCCCCCATCCCCGACCCCCTACCACAATAGTATTAGTGTTAATAACACCATAGTATTGTCAAATGACATCAAGCCCAGGGGTTAGTAATGGAGAGGCGTTTATAAGACACCCCCATTACTAACCCCATAGCCAAATTGTCAAAAAAAAAATACCCAGAATAAAGTCCTTTATTTGAACAAATGACAGACTCCTTTATTGACTATAAATTAACTAAAAACAGTTAGGCTATGTGCACACGCTGCAGATTGATCTGCGGATTTTTCTGTGCGGATTTGGTGAAATCCGCAGGACAAAAGTCCTGCGGTTTATCTGCGGATTAGCCTGCGGTTTCACACCTCATAATGATAAGGTGTGAAAACGCTACGGATGCCGCACAAACAATTGACATGCTGCGGATTGTAATCCACGGGAAAATCGGCAGCATCTGCACAGCGTTTTTTTGTTTTGCATAGGCTAACGTGGTACTGTACACCGCTGCACATAGCCTTATACTCACCTAACGCCCAATCCACTGAAGCCAATGTCTCCTGTAAAATAATTAAACAATAAACAACCATATTACTCACCTGTCACCAAGAAGTTAATCCAATTTTCTCGGCTACATCTACATGGCAGGCTGCATTGTTGCATGATGCAATTATACAGCCTGCCAGCCTGTTCGCGGTGCCGTCAAAAAGGTCATCAGAGTTCGGTGCTCGAGCTGTCAGAGACACCGCACTACAATTGCTCATAGAGCCAGTGCGCGTGTCCTGAGTACAGAAGCAGTGCTAAGAGTTACCTGGGGAGCAGGGCAGCAGAGGTGACAATGCGTGCTACAAGCTAATAGTGTCAGGGTCCAGTCAGCGCTGGAAAGTAAGGAGGCACGGGACCTGCGGACACTGACAATGAACAAGCTTGCACGGGACCTATGGTCATGTGACTGCAAGGGGGCGTGGCTTAGCGTCCTGCTTTCAGATATGACAGTACAACACAGAGTCAGGCAAAACGGAGGTCACAACAGTACGGGCAAATGGAGTACAGGAGGGACAAACAGACGGGAGGTCAGACAAAGCCAAAGGTCATACACAGGATCACAGTACAGTACCAGGGATGAGACAGAGTGGATAATCAGGGCCAAGCAGAGATCAAAACCAAACAGACATAGGAGGTACCAGGCAGAATCCAAAGCGATATCCAGGGAACAGACTGAGTCATACACAGAGAATCAAGCAACCAGAACATAGCACTAAGACACTCAGGGGTCACCACACAATGCCAAGGGCAAGAGTATAACTGACAGGGATGGGAGCGTCCTGAAGCTATAAGAAGCCTCTCCTGAACCAGGGAGAGGCCACAATCCTAGCCCCAGGTGTGCAGGCAAGCCTGCATCAGGATCACAACCTTCAACCCCAGAAATGCCAGCCATCAGCACTGGCTCCAAACATTAACCACACGTGTGCGAGTCAAACCCACACTGAGATCATGACACGAACTAACGCCATTGAGTTGAACTGAATTCATTGACTCTGAACTCCAATGACCTTTCTGATGGCACCGCAACCGTGAGAACGTTATCACGCTTGCGGTGACATCAGTGAGGACAAAGGAGTTCAATGGATATGAACTCTGCTCAACTTTAGCATGTCATCTCGAGACTCTGAACTGAGCAAGCACGTGCAGCTCAGTGTCTCTTCTGGATGGCAGGCTATATAGTTGCATCATGCAGCAATGCAGCCTGCCATCTAGATGTAGAATATTAGTAGAATGGTATGCACTCAGGTCATTCAAGTGGACAAGGTGCTGGTGAATTGGACCACAAAGGCACCACAAACTAATAGACAATATGTGTGGTTTGATACTTTGCACAAAATTTATAAATTTATTTAAAGACATCCAGTCCAAAAGAAACATGCCATAACAGGAAAATATATACAGCTTAGACACCCAACGTTTCGATCCTCCCGGATCTTAATCATGGGGTACTACAAAATAAAAGAAAAACACATACGACATATATACACAAAAAATATGGACTGAAGATACAAAGAAAAGAGGAAAAAATTACATAAAGATATAATTCAATAGTAAATCTAGGTATAGAAGTATCAGGAAATGCAACATCACACAATATGCAGCATGAGCAAGAATACATTAGAGAGTTATATTGGATTATACTTCTGAAAAGTGCACAGGAGTGCAAAAAGAGCAAGAGACCTCATTGTTTTACCTTATTTACTGTAGTGTCATGAATGAGGCACACGAGAAGAATATGGACCCCCTTTGGATGTCCCCAGGTGCTATAGGCAATGATATACACATTAGTAGGTATAAGAAAAGAAAGGAGAGACCAAAATTATAAAGTCTATAGTATACCTAAAGTATATGAAAAGGGCTGAATGAGGCTGCTGGAATGGCCGTCACTTATTGGTCTCAACCTATATGGGATATATAGTATAGTATGTAATTGCCTATGGAATGATAGCATGACCTTCATTGCATAACCTTAGCGGAATACCACAAGCAAGGGAAGATTCCAAGGGGCCTTAGATGTAATCTGTGCCCGACCTTATTCAGTGACAATCAAGATTTTTGTGACAAGTATAGAAAAATATCGAATAAGTGCTCTCTTGACATCATAATTTTAACAATTGAATATTTAGAGAAGGCCTTTGCTGAAACAAAGGGGAGTATCAAAGCTGTGGAGACCCAACTTACCTCTACTCTTTCATCTTCAGATTGGGGAAATCTAAAGGACAAAACAGATAAGATCTTGGCTGACCAACAAGAGTTCCTACAGGAGAGGAAGCGCCAAAAATTTCAACGAGACACTGACGACTATGTTAATAATAGAGTCTATAGATGGAGCGATTCTTCTGGGCCGAGTACTTGGCATCACTAATTAAATCGAACCAACAAGTCAAACTCACACACACGGTATATAGCATTAGTAGGGCGGACGCGCTCATCCTTGGGGTGTAGCACGCTCCCTCACTGCTGCTCACCTCCATGGTAATTACCTGTGATTTATTTGGCTTTGTCCTATTCACTGCATATGTGAGGAATATGGGAGGCTGTGAGCAGTTGGTGGTGCTGGATTATTGCATATATGCCAGTTGGGATTACTTCTAGGTTATATCCCATTTACGTCATATATATGGCTATATAATGGTGCCTACATTTGTTACCAGTGGAATTGTATCCACATCATTATCATTTGGTAGTTAAGTGTTGATGCATTGCAAATATACATGTTTGCCTGGATGAGTACGTCCCTTTTGTATGTGCATGTGTACAACCGCACAAGTTGGTGTTTTTTCTATTCCCTTTCCCCTGATTATCCTGGTATTATGGATTTTATGTATTTTTCTATTAATAATAAAATTGTGATTTTTTTTTTTCTAAATTGTGGCCTTCTAATCATCATTTATTTGGTATGGTCACCAATTAAATCGCAGATTTGGCTCCTTCAGCACAGAAAGCGACTCTTCCACAGGCTCCACGAGGTCCCGTTTTTTACCGAAAGGCTGCAGGGGAGGCTTCCAGCATACCGACAGACGCGAAGATCCAGGAGAAAAAAAGACAACCAGATCCCAGGTAAGACACCATCCTACCTGGTGATTAACATCTCCAACCATATGCTTTCCCCTGCGGAGTTGTCTGTGCTTCAGAAAGGACTATCGTTTTGTCCTACTCCCAGCTGGGATGCTTTCCAGCTGGAGAAGGACCTCCAGCGCTTTTACCGCGCTAAGACATAAAGCACATTTTGGGACTCTACCAGAGACCTCCTATATCAGAGTGTCTCCCAGTGGGGACGTCTCTGTTGCGGAGATCTCTATCACTAATCTGGGGCTACGAAACCCCAGTACATTCAACCCTCCGCAGACCTCTCGTGCTACAGAGACGTTTATTTCTTTTGTTGACCGTGAAGTCAAAGCCCTATCACACCAGCAACATCTTGGTTTCTTTCCTAGTCATAATAACCTGACATTAGTAGAAAAACAAGCACTAACATCACTGCATAATAACAAAACTATTGTCATAAAGCCAGCAGATAAAGGCGGTGCCACTGTAATTATGGACCGCACTATGTACATTAGCGAGATATAACGTCAGCTCTCTGATTCACAAACGCATAAAGCTATCCCAAGTGATCCAACTTTTGAGATCAATAGAAAGATTCAATCCTTACTTAGGACCTATTTGGATAATCACACCATTGACAATAAAACATGCTGCCCTATAGTCCTCTATATACAATATGATGGACCCACAATACATTCCCCTATACAATGTATGATGCCACCAGAGCCACCCCCAACCCCAACTCAAGAGTTGCATGCTTTTAAAAAAAAAAAAAAAAAAAATTAATAACATACTTGTTTCTCTTCTTCCAGCTTGTGTCGCAGTTGGCTGGCACAGGCAGCCCGATGCAGTGATGTCACTGCACGACAGATGTACCCAACAGACCTCTTTGCAGCCAGGAAGTAGCTTGTGTCCTGCCGAAGTAACTGGTGGGACAGGGAGACGATTGCTCTTTGCTACACTACAGCTGTTAACAGTGTCAGTGTCCTGAGAATATTGATACTGTTAAGTTTTGCAGGCTGATGTGGCTTCTTAGGGCTGCCACCAGGAATTTCGGGGCCCCATACTGGCAAAATTTTCAGGCTCCCTTTAGACTTCGCCCAGGCTTCACCCCAGCTCCGCCTCCAACCCTCGAACCTTCCACAGTCCCATTGCCCATAGTTCCCATCTAACACCAGATCACATAACGTACATAGCCAGAAGACAAGATAGACTCTTTTTGGCAGGGCCCCACTCTACTCTAACCTATTAAATATTTGATAAAATATCCTGTACTCTTTTTAGGTATATTTTTATTTATGTTTATTTAAGGGAATGTGTCACATACATTTTTTAAAATTAACAATAATACCACATACAAGGGACAAATACTGTCACACCGTGACCAGACTACATATTACCATCACATAGTGACCGAATAATACCACATACAAGGCACAAATACCGCCACACTATGGCAGGACCACATATTACCACCATGTAGTGACCTATAATACCATATACAAGGCACAAATACCACTACATATTTGCTAAGTAATACCACATGCAAGGAATAAATACCACCAAACCATGGCTGGACCACATATTACCACCACATAGTTACCGAATACTACAATACTGATCATTAATAAAAAAAATATATTAATTTTACCATAAGTGCCATTATAAACAGAAGCTTTGCATATAGTATAGTGTCAGTGTACATGTAATACAGAGATCCCCAGTGACATTATACACAGGAGCTCTGTATATAGTGTCAGAGTACAAGTAATACAGAGATCACTGGTGCCATTATACACAGGAGATCTGTATATATTGTCAGTGTACAGGTGATACAGGGATCATCAGTGACATTATACACAGGAGCTCTGTGTATAGTGTACAGTGTACAGGTAATACAGTGATCACTGGTGACATAATACACAGGAGCTCTGTGTATAGTGTCAGTCTATAGATAATACAGTGATCACCAGTGACATCATACACAGGAGTTCTGTGTATAGTGTACAGGTAATACAGTGATCACTGGTGACATAATACACAGGAGCTCTGTGTATAGTGTCAGTCTATAGATAATACAGTGATCACCAGTGACACAGATAATACAGTGATCACTGCTGACATTATACAAAGGAGCTCAGTATATACTATACAGTGTATAGTGTAAGTGGATAGGTAAAGCACTGACTCAACTGTGAGGTCTCTAGTTGAAGTCCTTCATGTTCGTTTTTCATCTTCATCCAGCGCACATCACCATCACTTCTTCCAGCCAGAACTCGTCTCTGCAGAAAATAGTAGTTATCTATAGTTCATTCCCCAATTTTTCCCTAACCTCTACACTCCGCCAGATGAAGAAAAAAGCGACCATGTCGCCCTGCACAGTAACAGGACCTCTCCTCCCCCACACTGAAAAAAGTATCCTCAAAAATAATATATTTCATTTGCCTCTACAGTAATAATATCCAACATTCTAGACCCTTCCATTCTGCCTCATGTCTCTCCATACTGCCCCATGTCTCTCAATATTGCCCCATAGTCATCCATAATAGTATAATGCATCCTATAGTCATATATAGTATAATGCAGCCCCATATTACTATAATGAACCCCCATAGTAATATAATGCTCTTCCATAATAGTATAACACACCCTCACAATAGTATAATGAACCCCATAGTCATATATAGAATAATACACCCCCATAGCAGTATAATGCACCCCAATAGCAGTATAATGCACTTCCTTAATAGTATAACACACCCTTACAGTAGTATAATGCACCCCATAGTCATATATAGTATAATGCACCCCATAGCAGTATAATACATCCCCATAGCAGTATAATGCACCCCATAGTAGTATAATCTGCCCCATAGTAGTATAACGAGCTCACATAGTAGCGTAACGCGCCCCCATAAGAGTATAATGCACCCCCATAGCGGTATAATGCAGCCCCATAGTGGGATAATGTACCCCCATAGTAGTGTAATGCACTGCCAAAGTAGTATAATGCAGCCCCATAGCAGTACAATGCAGCCCCATAGTAGTATAATGCATCCACAAAGTTGTATAACCCCTTACCTACAATGGACGTAATATTCCGTCCATGTGACCCTGGACCTAATTACCATGGACGGAATATTACGTCCCAGCAATCAGCGGCGCCCACGTAGTGAGCGCCGCTGATCACGGCCGGGTGTCAGCTGATTATCACAGCTGACACCCGGCACAATGTGTCAGGGGCGGTCACGGACCGTCCCGACAAGTTAACCCCTTGTACACCGCGATCAAACGTGATTGCGGTGTACCGGGGGTTAAAGGAAAGCATCGGCAGGGAGGGGGCTCCCTCCTTGCTTCCCTGAGCCCCCCACAGCAGCGCAATGTGCAGCGCTGCTGCGGGGGTCTCTTTCCCTACAGGCCCCCGGATCCAAGATGGCGACGGGGGCCTTCGGGGGCCTGTAGGGAGCTGACTTCCTCACTGCCTGCAAAGCGCAGGCATGAGGAAGTCTGCAGAACTGCCTGTGACAGATTGCTGATCTGTCACAGTGATCTGTGATGTGACAGATCAGCGATCTGTCACTGGACAGTGATGTCCCACCTGGGACAAGGTAATAAAGTAAAAAAAAAAAAAAAAAAAGTGTTAAAAATAATTTTTAAAAAATCGCTAAATAAATGAGTAAAAAAAAAATATTCCCCAATAAATCCATATTTTCAAAATAAAAAAAAAAGAAAACAATAAAAGTACACATTTGGTATCGCCGCGTCCGTAGCAACCCGCCCTATAAAACTGTCCCATAAGTTAACCCCTTTAGCGAACCCCTTAAAAAATAAAAATAAAAAACGAAGCAAAAAATGATTTATTATCATACCACCGAACAAAAAGTGCAATAACGCGTGATCAAAAAGACGCATATAAATATCCATGGTACCGCTGAAAACGTCATCTTGTCCCACAAAAAAATAGCCACCATACAGTGTCATCCACAAAAAAATAAAAAAGTTATAGCTCGCAGAATAAAGCGACACAAAAATAATTATTTTTTATATAAAATTGTTTTCATTGCAAAAAACCGACAAAACATAAAAAAAAGACCTAAATGAGGTATCGCTGTAACCGTACTGACCCGAAGAATAAAAACGCTTTATCAATTTTACCGCACGCGGAACGGTGTAAATGCACCCCCCAAATGAAATTCATGAAACGCTGGTTTTTGTTCATTCTGCGTCCCAAAAATCGGAATAAAAAGCGATCAAGAAATGTCACGTGCCCAAAAATGGTACCAATGAAAACGTCAACTCGTCCCGCAAAAAATAAGACCTCACATGACTCGGTGGGTCAAAATACGGAAAAATTATAGCTCACAATATGTGGTGATGCAAAAACTATTTTTACAATAAAAAGCGTCTTTTAGCGTCTGACAGCCGCCAAACATAAAAACCGCCATAAATAGTAAATCAAACCCCCTGTTATCACCCCCTTAGTTAGGGAAAAATAATAAAACTAAAAGAAAATGTATTTATTTCCATTTTCCCATTAGGGTTAGGGTTAGGGTTAGGTTTAGGGCTAGGGCTCAGATTAGGGTTAGGGGTGTGTTGGGGTTAGGGTTGGAGTTATAAGTGGGGGGTTTCCACTGTTTGGGCACATCATGTGCTCTCCAAAGGCAACATGGCGTCTGATCTCAATTCCAGCCAATTCTGCGTTGAAAAAGTCAAATGGTGCTCCTTCCCTTCCAAGCTCTGCCATGCGCCCAAACAGTGTTTTACCCCCACATATGTTGTATCAGCCTACTCAGGACAAATTACAAAACAACTTTTGGGGTCCAATTTCTCCTGTTACCCTTAGGAAAATAAAAAATTGGGGGCAAAAATATCATTTTTGCGGAAAAAAATGATTTTTTTATTTTCACGCCCAGGCGTTATAAACTTCTGTGAAGCACTTGGGGGTTCAAAGTGCTCACCACACATCTAGATAAGTTCCGTGGGGGGGTCTAGTTTCCAAAATGGAGTCACTTGTGGGGAGTTTCAATAGTTTAAGTACATCAGGGGCTCTCCAAACGCACATGACACCCGCAGACCAATCCATCAAAGTCTGCATTCCAAAACGTCACTACTTCCCTTCCGAGCCCCGACGTGTGCCCATACAGTAGTTTTCTCCCACATATGAGGTATCAGCGTACTCAGGACAAATTGGACAACAACTTTTGGGGTCCAATTTCTCCTGTTACCCTTGGTAAAATAAAGAAAATTGAACCTGAAGTATTTTTTTTGTGAAAAAAAGTTAAATGCTCATTTTTTTTTTTAAATATTCAAAAAATTCCTGTGACGCACCTAAAGGGTTAATAAACTTCTTGAATGTGGTTTTAAGCACCTTAAGGGGTGCAGTTTTTAGAATGGTGTCACTTTTGGGTATTTTCTATCATATAGACCCCTCAAAGTGGCTTCAAATGTGATGTGGTCCCTAAAAATAAAATGGTGTTGCAAAAATGAGAAATCACTGGTCAATTTTTAACCCTTATAACTTCCTAACAAAAAAAAATTTTGGTTCCAAAATTGTGCTGATGTAAAGTAAACATGTGGGAAATGTTATTTATTAAGTTTGTGTGCTGTATCTCTGTGATTTAGGGGCATAAAAATTCAAAGTTGTAAAATTGCGAAATTTTCAAAATTTTCGCCAAATTTCCGTTTTTTTCACAAACGCAAGTTATTTGAATGCAATTTTACCACTAACATGAAGTACAATATGTCATGAGAAAACAGTGTCAGAATCACTGGGATCCATGGAAGCGTTTCAGAGTTATGACCTCATAAAAGGACAGTGGTCAGAATTGTAAAAATTGGCCCGGGAGTTAACGTGCAAACCACCCTTGGTAGTGAAGGGGATAATGCAGCCCTATAGCAGTGAAATGCAGCAAAATAGTAGTATAATGCAGCCCCATAGTAGTAGTTCTTGGGAGAGAACACCTAGCATTAAGGCCCAGAGTTTATAACTCCTAATGGTAAAGGGCCTAGACAGGATGAAGTACATGAGACAAAAAGAGTGTCCCGGTCGGGAGTTCCAGAGTATCAGAGAAGATAAGTACCGGCCATACTGGCAAAGTAGCTCCGCTAAGGGGAAAGAAGACGTGGAACAGCGGGTTGAGTAAAGGACTCTTGCTAGCTGAACTGTAGTGTTGAGCTGGGTTGTGGTGAAGTAGTCAGGAGTAGTGAAGATGGAGAACAATTAGAGAGAAAAGAAAGGTACTGAATGTCTGTGAGGGGAAAATGTTATGCATTATCAAGGAAACATTTGTGAAGATATGTGCATGCTATCTGTATATGACCCTCCTAAATTTAATGTCCAGTAAAAAGTTTATTTTAAACTGGTGGTCTCCCTCTTTGAACTGTCAACCATCTGGTCCTGGCCAACCAACAACATTGGTTACATCTGGCCTGCACGGGCGTACAGCCCTCACTTCACAAGTCCACACACCCAGTCAGGATCCCACCTTCATGTAGCGTGCTGGGGCGCAAGACACGAATACCTCAGCCACGGCTACAACAGCAACCCTGATGCCTCTTCAGATTTGACTGGCCAGAGTGATGCCAGTGTGGCAGTGTAATGCCAAACCTTCTAATCAGAAAAGGTGCTGTGGATGCCCACAAGGAGGATGAGGTCTGCAGGGCTCCCATCTGGCAGCCAAGGGCTATTGATGTGGCAACTGGACCATCGTCCTGTGCATCATTTCGCTCATTTCTTTTTATAAACATACAGAATTTAAATTGGTATTAAAATTATGCAAAACACAATGTTTTTTTTCTTTTCTTTTTAACATATTTTTAAATGTTTTCCTCAGGCTTTACAGCCCAAAAAAAAACAACGTACTCACCATAGGATAAATAGGAGCTTAACCGTTACAACATAATATAATACCACTTAAAACAGAATTAGAAGAATGCACAAAAGAGCAAAATGGACATTGAGAATGGAAAATGACTTGGCATTGTGAATCATACAGTGGTGTATTGGTCCCATGGTACACGGTATAACATTACTGAAAAGAATAGTGAAGAATAGAAAACTAAAAGACTATTCTAACCTGGAAAGATTCCTGCGAGGTTAATTATCTGCTACTTATATTCTTTTTTATGTCCATTCTAGTCCTCACTGTGGCTGGCCTTTCATATTAAACAATGCCCCTTCATTAAGATACGCTTTTGGACAAAAATATTTTCTTCGAAAATGAATAAAACGTAGCAATTTGCCGAAAAAGCAGATACCCAACAGTGTCTGGCATCTACCGCCTTCATTAAATTTTAAATGGATAATGCCAAAACCGGCAAGATCTATCAATGGCAAAGTGTGGGGGCACAAAGCTGAAAAACAACTCCGATTTTTAAGTATTTAGTATATCCCCACAATAGAGATTCAACTTATGTCATTATGTGTAGATTTCATTTGGCTCTTGACAGCAATAAATGGGAACTTTACTTATCACAAACTTTGCTTAAATCAATAGTACAAGAAACTTTGTAATATATTTCATCTTAAAAATCAACTTCTTTCTCCATTTTTAAAGCCACTTCTTCCTCTGCTTCCAACCCCTATTCACATTTATATGGTTCATTCTGCTGGACATACAAGTCTGAACTGTAAATAAAAGTATTCAGATGTACAGTATATGGCAGCACACCCATAGACTAAAATGGGCAAGACATAGTAAAAAAAAAAAAAACAACCAAAACAAAAAGTTAGTTATTTAGAATGTGTTTTTTTTAAGGTCCAAGTAAGTAGTTAACCGTGTGTTTTCATTTTAAAAATGTAAATACACCAACAACTATCCTGCATATGGGGCCATAAAGCAGAAACATAATATTACACCAAGGAAAGGCTTTACACACAGCCATATGTTAAATAACAATAATAATCTTTATTGAAAAATACAATAAAACTGATAAAAACTTAGGGAAATTGCCACAGATACGGAGAAGAAAGGTGGGTATATCCGGGACTGTATGTATGTATGTATATATATATATATGTATGTGTGTATACCTAAGAATATGATTGTTTTATCCTACTATGCACATACAAAAATCAGATATGCGATACATTAAACTGATTACTAGCATATCAGATTACACTGTCAAAGGGGTTTGTTTTGTGCAAATGAGGGCACACCCAGACACACGTAAAGATCCCCATTGTTTAAAGGCAAAGTTGCAGTCAATATATGGGGCGTGTAAGGATGGGCTCTTAGCCGCACAAAATTAATATAGTTGTATAATGAAATCCACATATTGATATCAAAGTGATGTGTACAGTTATGTCAGCCATAATAATGTAACGCAAGAAGCATCATTAAATGAACATAGGTATACAGATGGTATAATTACCTTGAGGATAACTATACCCATGGACGACGCATTTCATAGGGAAACCCGTGTCGGGTGTGGTGGGTCCTTCAGGTTATATCGAGTTCCTGGGCCATAAGGTGTCCCAGCATGAGTCCTGCCTTCCCAAGACAAAGTAACTTCAATACAACAATGGCCAGCACCCAGAACCTTGCAGAAACTGAAATACTTTCTTAGATTGGCCGGGTATAATCATCAAAGACTATGCAAAAATAGCAGGCCCTCTGAACCAGCTGCTAAGAGGGACAGCTGGGGTACCCAAGAATCAAAGCATACCCTAGGAACAGAAGCAAAAGGAGGCCTTCCATACTCTGAAAGAAGCCCTGACATCATCCCCTTTCCTGGCTTATGCAGATTTTGACAGGTCATTCCTCTTATACACTGATGGCAGTCTGTATGGACTTGGGACAGTCCTTTTGCAGACACAGGATGGGATCACCTATGCCAATAGGTTCCTGTGGGATACAGAGCAAAACCCTCACAACCACAGCTCCTTCCAGCTGGAACTCCTTGCCTTAGTGTGGGCCATGACCAAGAAGTTTGTGGAACACCTGACAGGTGCCATGATCCTTGTGTGGACTGACAACAATCCGCTGGCTCATCTGGACACTGCCAAGCTGGGAGCTCTGGAACAACATTGGGTAGCTCGCCTTGCAAAATTTGACTTCTCGATCCATTGGAGAACACCAAAGCTGAAGGCCTGTCAAGGGTAACCTTCAAGAGTCCAGAAAGAGACCTCGATGAACACCTGGAAGAAGAGGAAATTCAGGACTTCCGCAAATTCACACCCCCGGCAGTGGTGGCATAGTCGAATGCAGAGGCCCACTCTCCACTAAAGTCCCTAAATAGAACTAAAAAAGAATGGGGTCGAGTACAAGATGAAGATGCGGGGTTTCAGCAAGTGAAAGGCTGGGTAGCCCAGCAAAAAATTAGCCTACAAGAAAGAAATTGCAGACCTAGATGCCGAGATGAAGTGCTGCGCCAGTGGGATAGATTAGATGTTTGAGGAGACATTTTATACCGCAAATGGCAACAACCTGCTGACTTAGATGCAAGTAATAAACTCCAAAATCATGTAATGAGAGATTACCAAAGGATCTCATGAGTTTGGAGACCACTTTGACCCGGTGTAACAGGCTAGAATAACCCCCCGCCCAGAATATACCCAGGGTTAAAGTGGCCTAGGCCAGATTATACCCCTCCGAGTCAGAATATAGAGGTGTTTCAAGACACACAGCACCCCTCCTTACATCATGACGGCAGGTAATTTACCTATATACTTTATAGGCGTCTGATGGCATATTAGTGAGGGACAATTTGGATGCAGTTATCCAGTTATGGTGGAGCTCAGTTGGATACTTTTTTCACATTCTCTTATTTATCTACTGAGTGGCCACACAATTTGATTGTTATTTGACGATTTTTTGTGCCCTCCTATAAATACATCTAGCTATACATGGGAATATATATATGCTTTGTATATTATAGTGCATATCCTATATAAATTTATATAGGGTCCTCTGGGTCCTCTCTCATCCTGTACCAGTCGTGACTTGTATTGTTTAAGATTACTATACTTGTATGTATTATGTATACCCCTCCTCACATGTAAAGCGCCATGGAATAAATGGCGCTATAATAATAATAAATAATAATGATAATAATATTCTAGCGTTGGGGGCTGTACCTGCAGGCTTCTTTGTACCTTTTTTGTCCCTATTCCTTGGTACTCTTATTATTGTGATGTTATATGTTGTGTTTTTATAATATATATATATATATATATAATAAATTTTGTATTTTTAATATAATTTTGATCTTGCTCCTTCATTTGCTCTTTGGTATTTATACACCGGGGTATAAATTGGCCTAGGCCAGATTATACCCCTTCGAGTCAGAATATACCCCAGCTGCTGTAGATCAAGCAGATCACGGGGCCCCAGGCAGCACACGGGGGGCAGAGACAGCAAACGGGGTCCCAGGCAGCACATGGGGGGGCCCCAGGCACCACACAGGGGCCCCAGGCAGCACATGGGGCCCCAGGAAGAGCTCAGGGGCCACAGACAGCACACGGGCCCCAGGCACCACACAGGGGCCCCAGGCAGCACATGGGGCCCCAGGAAGAGCACAGGGGCCACAGACGGCACACGGGCCCCAGGCAGCGCACAGGGGCCCCAGGCAGAACACGGGGCCCCAGGAAGAGCACAGGGGCCCCAGGAAGAGCACAGGGGCTACAGACAGCACATGGGCCCCAGGAAGCGGACAGGGGCCCCAGGCAGCACACGGGGCCCCAGGCAGAGCACAGGGGCCCCAGGCAGCACACAGGGCCCCAGGCAGCACACAGGAGCCCCAGGCAGCACACGGGGCCCCAGCCAGAGCACAGGGGCCCCAGGCAGAAGACTGGGCCCCAGGCAGAACACAGGGGCCCCAGGCAGCACAGAGGGGGGCCCCAGGCAGCGCACAGGGGCCCCAGACAACACACGGGGCCCCAGGAAAAGCACAGGGGCCCCGTCTTCTGCCTGGGGCGCCTGTGCGCTGCCTGGAGCCCCTGTGCTCTGCCTGGGGCCCCGTGTGCTGCCTGGGGCCCCGTATGCTGCCTGGAGCCCCTGTGCTCTGCCTGGGGCACCGTGTGCTGCCTGGGGCCCCATGTTCTGCCTGGCGCCCCGCGTGTGCTGCCTGGGGCCCGTGCTCTGCCTGGAGCCCCTGTGCTCTGCCTGGTGCCCCATGTGCTGCCTGGGGCCCCAAGTTCTGCCTGGGGCCCCTGTGCGCTGCCTGGGCCCCCCCATGTGCTGCCTGTGGCCCCTGTGCTGTGTCTGGGGCCCCGTGTGCTGCCAGGGGCCTTGTGCACTGCATGGGGCCCCCGTGCGCTGCCTGGAGCCCATGTGCTCTGTCTGGGGCCCCATGTTCTGCCTGGGGACCCTGTGCTCCATCTGGGGCCCCTTGTTCTGCCTGGGGCCCCCATGCTGCCCGGAGCCCCTGTGCTCTGCCTGGGGCCTCGTGTGCTGCCTGGGGCCCCAAGTTCTGCTTGAGGCCCCTGAGCGCTGCCTGGGGCCCCCCGTGTACTGCCTGGGGCTCTGTGTGCTGCCTGTGGCACCTGTGCTGTGCCTGGGGCCCCGTGTGCTGCTGGGGTCCCGTGTGCACTGCCTGGGTCCCCTGCGCTCTGTCTGGGGCCCCTCGTGTGCTGCCTGGGGCTCCTGTGTGCTGCTGGGGGCCCTGTGCACTGCCTGGGGCCCCCATATGCTGCCTGGGACCCCTGTGCTCTGTCAGGGGCCTCCCGTGTGCTGCCTGGGGCCCCTGTGCGCTACCTGGGGCCCCGTGTGCTGCCTGGGGCCCCTGTGCGCTGCCTGGGGCCCCCCTGTGTGCTGTCTGTGGCCCTGTGCTCTTCCTGGGGCCCCGTGTTCTTCTTGGGGCCCCGTGCGCTGCCTGGGGCCCCGTGTGCTGCCTGTGGCCCCTGTGCTGTGCCTGGGGCCCCGTGTGCTGCCTGGGGCCCCGTGTTCTGCCTGGGGCCCCTGTGCGCTGCCTGGGGCCCCCCTGTGTGCTGTCTGTGGCCCCTGTGCTCTTCCTGGGGCCCCGTGTGCTGCCTGGGGCCTCGTGTTCTTCTTGGGGCCCCGTGCGCTGCCTGGGGCACCCGTGTGCTGCCTGTGGCCCCTGTGCTGTGCCTGGGGCCCCGTGTTCTGCTTGGGGCCCCGTGCGCTGCCTGGGGCACCCATGTGCTGCCTGGTGCTCCTGTGGCCCCTGTGCTCTGTCTGGGGCCCCCCCCGTGTTCTGCCTGGGGCCCCCCGTGTTCTGCCTGGGGCCCCCCGTGTTCTGCCTGGGGCCCCTGTGCGCTGCCTGGGGCCCCTGTGCGCTGCCTGGGGCCCCCGTGTGCTGCCTGGGGCCCCCGTGTGCTGTCTGTGGACCCTGTGCTCTTCCAGGGGCCCCGTGTGCTGCTTGGGGCCTCGTGCGCTACCTGGGGCACCCATGTGCTGCTGTGTGCTGCCTGTGGCCCCGTGTGCTGCCTGTGGCCCCTGTGCTGTGCCTGGGGCCCCATTTGCTACCGGGGGCCCTGTGCACTGCCTGGGGCCCCTGTGTGGTGCCTGGGGCCCCCATGTGCTGCCTGGGACCCCGTTTGCTGTCTCTGCCCCCCGTGTGCTGCCTGGGGCCCCGTGATCTGCCAGATCTACAGCAGCTGGGGTATATTCTGACTCGGAGTGGTATAATCTGGCCTAGGCCAATTTATACCCCGGGGTATAGTTTTGCCTAGGCCAGAATATACCCAGGGGGTATATTCTGGCCTAGGCAAAACTAAAAAAATATACGCAGGGGGTATATTCTGGCGCAGGGGGGTGTGGTACTAGCAGGTACTCAGCATGAGTCGCGAGACGGTTTGGTGCTTTTGGTAATAACGTTTATAGGCCTAGAGGTGACTTTCCTCAGGCTCGGCCTGACCGACCAAAAGGGGTAACAAGGGTTGCCCTCACAGGGGCTCAATACCAGTAAACACAAACATAATAGAACGTCACTATAGGGCCGCGGTATGGCCGACTACGGGTCCTTAACTACTTTATATAGTCAACTTAGCCGTCCTGTCGTCCCTCGGCGTTCTGGACGGTGGTTCTTCGGCAGAGCAGCCGCTGGGCCCAGCGGCTGAAGAGTTGGCATAGTCTTCGAGCGTTCCGCCGCTCCTGTGGCGCTGGGGTACCTCCGGCCTCGGAGGAGTCCTTGGACGAGTAGGCCGCAGCCCCTGGATGGGGGCAAGCGGCAGCGATGTGGGGTGGCGGGTGACAGGCCACCTGTGCAGCTAGCAGCTGCGACGGGGAATCCGCGGCAAGCAGAGGCTCGGCCCCTGCCGCGGATCGGAGCGGGACAGTGGTGGCCGCTGATGGCACTGGGCTTGCCGCGACCACGGGTGAGGGCAGAGCGGCTGCGGGCAGCGGGAGACAGGCCGCAGCCGCGGGTTGGAGTGAGGTGGCAGCGGCCGCTGGTGTCCGCGGGCAGGCTGCAGCTGCGGGTTGGAGCGAGGCGGCAACGGCCGCTGGTGACTGCGGGCAGGCCACAGCCGCGGGCTGGAAGAAGGCGGCGGCCGCTGGTGACCGCGGGCAGGCCGCGGGCTGGAAGAAGGTGGCGGCGGCCGCTGGTCAACGCGGGGCAGCGGTTCTCGGACGGTCGTCTCGGCGCCGTCCCACTGATGTCCAGGGGACGTATCTCTCCTGTCTTTGGCCTCCTTCCTGGCTCTGGTGAGTCGTTCTGGCCCTCTGTCGCTCTCATGATCTCCTGCTCCTTCTGTCTCGTTCTGCTGACTCACCGTGACTCTTGTTCCCCGCCCCTTTTATATTGGCTCCTCCCCCAGTCCACCTGTCAGTCTCCACGGTCCGTCCCTGAACTCTATCCCCCGGAAACAGCTTCCCCCGGAACCCAGGTGACGGTCCCCTTGGTTCCGACCTGGACACTCGACGGGGACCTCGACGGTGACCCTCTCGACTTCAGATGTACCACGGCCATCACGCATGGGATCCCCACGGCAGGAGCGGCCCCCATCCGGGAGTGATATCGGCAAATACCACCGCAGCTATACTAGGAAATGAAAACCCTATTAGCTGAAATGCTTCGGAAGGGGGTCATACGAGAAAGCCATAGCCCTTGGGCAGCCCCCATTGTCCTGGTTCATAAAAAAGATGGCACTCTGCGGTTCTGTGTGGATTATCGAAAGTTGAATGCCTGCACCATCAAGGATTCGTATACCCGGGGTATAATCTGGCCTAGGCCACTTTAACCCCGGGTATATTCTGGGCGGGGGGTTATTCTGGCCTGTTACATCAGGAAAGACCTACCAGTGTCTGCAGCTGAGGAAGTTTTCCGGCAGTGCCGAGTGTGTGACCTCGCTAAAAGCACAGAACAGAAGGCACCCGTACAGAACAAATAATTGCTTGAAGTGTTAATGATAGACTACATCCTTGTGGGATAATAGACTAGAGGTCCACAGTACTGCCTTTTCCAAGTTTGCAGTGGTCACCCCAACTCGTAACCAAAAAGCTGAGTTCGTTGCTCGAGTGGTCTGTCAAGATTTAATTTGGGTCTATGGGTGTCCGAAGTGTATCCACTCACATCAGGGAGCGTGTTTTTAGGGTAAAGTGAGGGAGAAACTATACTGACTATATGGAATCGAAAGATCCAGGACAACCCCATATCACCTCCAAGGGAATGAGGCCTGTGAGCACATTAATCTGCTTCAAATGTTGAGAACATTAGAGGAAGACAAAAAAGCAC
Source organism: Dendrobates tinctorius (assembly GCF_039654945.1). Lineage (NCBI taxonomy): Eukaryota > Metazoa > Chordata > Amphibia > Anura > Dendrobatidae > Dendrobates > Dendrobates tinctorius. Next base: position 10,197,913 of record NW_027361939.1, on the reverse strand, counting down.
ATTAGCCGGACTACGTTCCTGAATTTGTCTGGACCTACATTAAGCGGCTCCACACCACCATGGGTTACACCCCATACATGCTACTGCTTGGCAGAGCAATCGTTGAACTAACTCTGGAACAGCCAGAGGATCTATTCAAACAATTTGGGTGAAAGAACATTGGCAGCGGCTCCAGACCATCACAAAGAGAAGACTTACAGTATAACAGCTGACCTCCAATTCAGGAAGTTCCACTCCAGCTTGGAATCCAGGTGCTGTAAAGACATCCTAAAGGCAAGCTGAGTGAACATTGTGAGGTGCAACTGTGGCGCCCCCAGGAGTATGGTTGCCACAGTGGCATTGCCTTCCTCCAGGGAGGGTGATGTCAGGCTTGGAAGCAATGAAGGGTCTGTCTAGTAGTTAACCATAACATGCAACACAGTTCCCACTCCAGGCCAGCAGAGGGAGCTCTGAACCAGAATTGGGGGAGGAGTGCTCTCTGAGGGCCAGGAAGGGAAATTAGTCAGTTCTGTGAGGAGGTTGAAGTGTGTAGACGTGGAGAGAGAAGCTGGGGGACTGAGCAGAGTTGAGAGCTCGTTCCCAGCTGCAGCGCATGATCTGGAGCCTGGTCTCCAAGGTTGTATGGATACTAACGGTCCTGCAACAGAAACAAGAGGAATAGGAAGCTGTAAATGCTCTATTCCCTTCTAAGACTCAGAGGCACAACAGCGACGTGTGAGCCAAAGGAGGTAGGAGGCCACAGCTGTCAGCCATACGAGGTAGATCCAAAAGGGAAGAAGGAGGAATGTCAGTGTAACACAGCACTGCATGTACCTCAAATAAGCGCTAGAGAGGAGACTACATGGCCCATCTGATAGAGAGATTCCTAAGTTGCTTCCAGGCTAATCAGCTCCTATGCCATCTGTAATCTGGACCCTGGACTGCACTTACAAAGTAAAGGTAAAGAAACTACACTTTGTTGTGTCCTTGCCTTCTTCCTGCAACTTCTTCAGCACTGCTACATCTCTGTGCCAGACACTGCACCCTCTTCCTCAACATCTATCCTCACCGATCTACACTGCCCTAGGACTACAGCCCTGCCTGTGGAGGGCTATAACATCACTGCTGCACCACACCATCTGTCCCAGAGGATCTGTCTGCAGCGTCAGCTTAACACCTCCCTTGCCGAACACCACAGGTGGCGTCACGAATCACTCATAAACTTTATTCCATCACTCAATCCCCTTTTACATGGGTGCCCAGGGCCACGGACCGGGTCACCGCTGCTGTGACATTCCCCTCTGAAGGACCGGCCCGGTACAGAGTACCCCACAGCCCTGGGAGGGCGACCCACAACCATACAAAGTGTTCAAGAGAGTGTACCACAACAGCCTGGTTTACAAACTACAACTTGAAAATGAGGAATCTGATCCAAAAATTCTACACAAGAATAAGTTAAGGCCATGCCAGTCTGAAGGTCCCACATCAGTCCCGAGTGCGGCTCCTCCTGTTCCTTCAGCAAGGCTGGCATTCCCTGACACTGACTCTATTGAAGACTGGTGGACCATTCCTGAGACTGCAGAAGGTCCCGAGTCTATGAATGGTGCCATTTCCAACACAGAACCATTGCCAGTTCACAGAGGAGAGGAAACCCAGGCTCTGTCCGATCTTCTGAAGATGACAATCCTACTTTTAGCATTCTCATTGAAAATAGTCAAGACCTCTCGAGATTCAGTAGACCTAATGCAGTGGCTGGTTTGGACTGGATACCATCAGGATCCGTTTCAAAGAAATGGCATGCACCTTTTTTTTTTTTTAAAGCCAGGCGTTTTTTAAAATCTCTGCAGGTAAAAAATATAAAATTATCATATGAACAGCAAACTGGATTTCCCATAGAAATTAAAAAAAAAAAGTTTTGTAAGTGGTTTTGAGGATATGTGAACATAGTCTAACTCTGGTCATTTTTTTCATGTTTTGGTCTACATTAGTGTTCCCCAACTCCAGTCCTCAAGAACCACCAGCAGGTCATGTTTTCAGGATTTTCTTAGTAAATCACAAGGAATAATTCCATAACTCGTACCAAGGAAATCCTGAAAACACGATCTGTTGGTGGCTCTGGAGGACTGGAGTTGGGGAACACTGCTTTATATCACACCCTATGTGCTGTTGAGTCTTTGCACCTTACCTGAGGGTTAATTTCAGCATTCTCACTGCTATATCCATTCCTAGCAAACATGCTAAACATAGAGATTATACATGATGTAATAACTGCCTATGAATTATGTGCACGGGAACATTTTCGCTATATTTCCATGAACTATTTCTCTCCTAGCCCTCCTAGAATTCTGGCGATGTTGGGCTTGAGTCACCCTTTGCACTGTGGGCGAATCCTGAATTTTCTTACTGCATGTGTTAGTTGGAATATTCATTAATGCAATTTAAACGTTAACAGTTCAAACCAAATTAAATTTGCTTCCTGGAGATGAGCAGGTCTATGAGGGTAATCAAACGCCTCTCACAAAGCCGATTGGATTTGGTACTAATAAATTGCCCCAATAGCTGCCTGCAGTCCCTGGCTGTCCTCCTTCAAACTCTGTAGGAACCCTGAGCCCCTGAGGGCACACAGCTCTAATGATATTACATGAGATGACACAGACAGGCGCTCAGCAGTCAGATATACACATGCCACACAGTCACGCAGATAAAGAGAGCATCGCCATAAGGGATATCGTTTGACTTCGTACAGGAAAACAACAGCGTGTATATATGTGTGTGTGTGTGTGTGTGTGTGTGTGTGTGTGTGTGTGTGTGTGTATATATATACTCTGTATGCGTATATACACATGCAATATATGCATAGATCTACCAATATATATTATATATATACTAGAAATAGGCCCGATGCTATCGCATCGGGAGTGTGGTGAAATTAACATCTGTGTATGCTTAGTGGTGCTGACAGGAGCAACGCGTGTAGAACGCGCAGTTGTGGCTGTTACTGCGCATGCGTGTATGTGTGGCTCCCCCGTCCCTGTCCTGCTATGTGTGGCTCCCCTGTCCTGGTATGTGTGGCTCCCCCTCCTGTATGCATGGCTCCCTGGTCCCATCCTGTATGCAGGGCCGGTTTTAGGCAAAGTGGGGCCCTAGGCAAAGTTTAAAATGGGGCCCCAAATGCTAAGATATTGCACAACACACAGAAGCATTTTGGTTGTAGTTAAATGCGCTGAGTTCAGGCCGCTAAATGAGTGTGATCGACAATATTGAAATCGTTCAACACTTGCTTCCCGGCCTCTTTCCACCGTCTGAAAAAGAATGATGGAGACAGAACGATGACTTATGGTGATCTGTTAGTGATCCATTCAATATCATGTTATCAGCAGCACATCTACAGTTTACACCCCATAGTCCTCCATATAATATAATGTGCCCAATAGTCTGTTAGGCATCGGGTTCCTGCAGCTGCACAGTGGGAATCCAGAGCCTTGCATTCAGCGGTCTCCCATTCTTACAACCTGATCCGCATACGCGAAGGAGACGAGTGGAAGACAGCCTTTAATACCAGGGATGGCCACTACGAGTATCTGGTCATGCCCTTTGGCCTCTGTAACGCACCTGCTGTCTTCCAAGACTTCGTAAACGACATCTTTCACGATATGCTCTCCACCTCGGTGGTGGTCTATCTGGATGACTTCCTCGTCTTATCTCCAGATTTGGCCTCTCACCGGAGAGACGTCTGCAAGGTCTTCGACCGTGTGCGGGTGAATTCTCTCTTTGCCAAGTTGGAGAAGTGCCAATTTGAGCAGGAGTACTTGCTGTTCCTGGGTTATATCATCTTGGCCCAGGGGTTGACTATGGATCCTGCCAAACTGCAGGCGGTAATGGACTGGCAGGAGCCCCATTCTCTTAAAGCGGTGCAGCGCTTTTTGGGGTTAGCTAATTATTACCGTCAGTTCATCCCCCACTTCTCCACACTGGTAGCTCCTTTGGTCGCCCTCACCAAAAAAGGAGCCAATCCCAAGGTTTGGTCAGAACAGGTCTCCTCGACCTTCTCGTCTCTTAAAACTCATTTTGCTGGCGCTCCTATTCTCCACCATCCCGATGTGGATAAACCCTTTATCCTAGAGGTGGATGCCTCATCCGTCGGTGCAGGAGCAGTCCTTTTCCAGAAGGATGCTCAAGGTTGGAAGCATCCCTGCTTCTTCTTCTCAAAGACCTTCTCACCGGCGGAGAGGAACTACTCCATCGGGGACAGGGAGTTGCTGGCAATGAAGTTGGCCTTTTCCGAGAGGAGACATCTCCTGGAGGGAGCCCGGTTCCCCTTTCAGGTGTACACTGACCATAACAACCTGGTTCTATTTACAAACAGCCCAGCGCTTGAATTCTCGTCCAGCTAGGTGGTCGCTCTTCTCCCGCTTCCGCTTCACCTTGCACTATGTGTCCGGTGAGAAGAACGTCTGGGCTGATGCTCTCTTGCTCGGTGGTCTCGGCGGAGGAGGAGGAGGCTGAGCCTCGGTTAATCGTCCCCACTGAGAGTCTAAGGACCGTGGCCCCGGTCGCTCTTGAATCAGTACCACCGGGCAAGACCTTTGTCCCTCCTTGCCTGCGGCCAGAGGTTCTCGCGTGGGCACACGCGTCCAGGGTGGGTGGTCACTTTGGCAATAAGCGGACCAAAGAACTCCTTTGTCTTATTGGTGGCCGCACATGGCTCGGGACACGAAAGAATACATTCAGGCATGCGGCTCTTGTGCTCAGAACAGGTCCTCTAGGCAGAGGCCGGCTGGGTTACTGTATCCCCTGCCGGTGGCAGACAGACCCTGGGAGATGGTTGGCATGGATTTTGTGGTCAGCCTGCTCAAATCTGGTGGCAGCACGGTCATCTGGGTGGTCACCGATCAGTTTTCTAAAATGGTGCATCTGGTGTCACTCGCGCTGCTGCCTTCCGCTCGTGGTCTTGCTGCACTGTTCATAAAGCACGTATTTCGTTTGCACGGTATGCCAGACAAAATAGTTAGTGACCGAGGTCCCCATTTTGCGTCTCGGTTTTGGAAGGAGCTCTGCAATCTACTCAGTATCGAGCTAAACTTGTCCTCTGCCTATCATCCCGAGACGTTGAGAGAGCCAACCAAACTCTGGTCACGTACTTGCGACGTTTTGTCTCGGCCAGGCAGGATGACTGGGCATCCTTACTACCGTGGGCCGAATTTGCCCTGATTAATGCAGTGGTTGACTCCACTGGTCAGACGCCATTCCTTCTTAATTACGGCCAGCATCCGCGCGTCCCTGTCCCGATGCCAGAGTCTTCCACTGATTCCAGGGTGGCAGACTGGGCAGTAGAGGCTCGCGACATTTGGGATCGCACCCAGGATGCCATTCGAGCCTCTAAGGAGAGAATGAGGGCGTCCGCCGACACACATCGGCGCCCCGCTCCAACTTTTGCCCCTGGCGACTTGGTGTGGCTCTCTGCCCGAAATATCAGGCTGCGGGCCGAGTCCACCAAGTTCGCTCCGCGATACATTGGTCCCTTCAAAATCCTCGAGCGGATCAGCTCGGTGGTCTACCATCTGGCTCTTCCACCACACTTGGCAATCTTTGACATCTTCCACGTGTCCCTTATCAAACCTGTTCACATGTCCCGGTTTTCCGAGTCATCTGCCAGGACATCAGACTTGTCTTCGGACGAGTTTGAGGTCAACACCATTGTGGGACACGGGGTGATGCGTGGCAAAAATTTTTATTTGGTGGATTGGAAGAGTCATGGTCCAGAGGCCCGGACCTGGGAGCCAGTGGGCTCAGAGGGGAGGGGGCCCTGGGGGGGGGGTAATGTTATGCGTCGGGTTCCTCCAGCTGCACAGCGGGAATCCAGAGCCTTGCACATTCAGCGGTCTCCCATTCTCCATCGACCGCAGAGGAGCCTGCTCAGCAGCCCCGTCGCTCCCAACGCTCTGCTCAGACCAGCTCTGTGGGTTAGGCCTCTTTCACACTTCAGTTTTTTGCATCAGTTATAATCCGCCAAAAAGGCAGACAAGCGGATCCGTTCTAAACTGATGTGAACGGATGGCACAGGATCCGTTTTCAGACGGATCCTGAAAATGAAGAAATTTAAAGGAATCGCTGGCCGGGGGAGGAGAGAGAGAGAGAGAGAGAGAGAGAGAGAGAATTTTTTTTTTTTGGTCCGGCACCCAGAAAGAAATTCGGGTTAAATCAGTGTTTGCAGGATCCGCCAGAGAAAAAAACGTTACAAGCTCCGTTTTGAAATTTTTGAGGATGGTGACGGACAGCAACTTTTGGCGGATCCTCACAAAAAAACGGATGTAACGGACAGCAATCCGTCACAATCCGCCATTAATGCAAGTCAATGGGAAAAAAACGGATCCTCAAAAAAAAATTGAGGATCCGTTTTTTTTCAAAACCTGGCGGATTGTGACTGATTGTAAAAAAACGGAAGTGTGAAAGAGGCCTTAGTCTGTTGCTGCCACCTCTGGGCCAGCAATCGCAACGTAGGCTGCTCAGCATCAAATCACTCCAGAGGCTAAGTCCTTCCGTCGCTCCTCTGAGTGTAATAATGTGCAGGAGAAATATATGTCACCACGGAGCAGGCAGACCAACAGTAAAAGGGGAGGTTTATTTACAGGGAGTAATACTGGTAAACATACAATATAACAGAGAAAATGCTGTAAAAGTTTATATCAGAAACTGGAGAAATAACAGAGGTGCAAAACAACAGAAAGTTATTCTCTTATGGGGAAGAAACTTAGTTCCTGGAGGTCTTGATTGCAGAGATCACTCTTCTCCCACGTAGGCACCGAGGCACAAGCGGTGCTTGATGTCCTCTGTCTCTGGGGTCCTAGGTATAGTCCAACTGGCGTATGGGGGGGTTAATGTGGGTGCCCAAGGGGTATGCAGATGGCGGTATCCCCCTGTACTCAAGGTCCTTCCCTCAGCAGCGGCGCTCTCTCACCAGAGTCAGGGGCTGTGCCTGGGACAGTCTCTCTTGGCAGGTCAGTGTCCCGTTACGCTACATCCCTTGGTCACAGGGAAGCGTCTCAGGGTAAGGCAGGGTCTCACTGCAGGGGAGCGTCTTGTCAAGGCACGCGGTCTGTCGGTGTGACAAAGTCTCTACCAGGAGGGGAGCGACCAGCCCTCCATGCGGTGCTTTACAGGCTTCTGGTACTCAGTCTCATGCTCAGTGCTCACCGCCTGTGTCTGCGGTCCCTCAGTGTTCAGTCGCTGCACCCGTCTCCTCTCCTCTCCTGTGTCAGCATCCTCTCTGCTCCCGTCCCTGCGTGGCTCTGCTGAAAGCGTGTGCAATTCTCCCGCTCCCAGTCCTGCCCTCTTCCTGTTCCGGGTTCTAGTACAGTTCCCTAAAGCATCCCCCGGAGAACCTAATGCCCTGCTCGATGGTTCCGGCCATGGAGCTAGGATGGCAACTCCCCCTCGGCTCCTTCAGTGCTTCACCCCCTTACATGAGCATGCTCACGGGACGATCTCCCATTGGAGATCGGGAGTCACATGCACAGGTCCTCCTCCAGATCTGATTGGTTCAGCTCATGGATCTGGAAGCTTCCGGAAGGTCCCGGCAATAAAAGACTCGCATGGACGCTCAGCCATGCGCTAGTATAGACTCTAGTTGCTAACTGTGTGAATGATGATGGATGCATGGACCTGCAAATGACTCATTAAGATTCCCCTCCCTCTGATATTATGTGTGTGAATAGGGAACTAGTGATAGTCAGCACCAGTCAGTGGCAAGCTATAGGCCACAGTGCATACGATCCACAGTACTAGCGTCTGACAGCCTGCTACCGGACATTGTCGTATAGCGGCAGCGTCTGTCGCTGCGTGCAATCCGCTGAGACCTGAGTCCAACAGGCTCGACATTTGTGTTTAATGCTACGGTGCCTGTGAAGTAACAGAGTGCGCCCAGTGCACACCGGGTGACGTTCAACCCGCGTGCGTTATACCACCGTATTGGGCATCTGCCATTACCTAGCAGCAGTGTAACACCTCTGCATGGTGGACCCCGGGCGGCGAACGCACTTATTATTATTTATTATTTAGTGCGCTCCGCCGTCCCTAACATAGTCCTCCATATAGTATAATACACTCCTCAGACCTCCATATAGTATAATACACTCCTCATAGCCATCTATATATTAAAATACACTGCTCAGTCTTCCATATAGTATAATACACTCCTCAGTGCTCCATATAGTATAATGCACCGCCATAGTCATCCATGTAGTACAATTCACTTCCCATAGTATAATGCACCCCATAGTTCTTCATATAATGTATTCCCCATAGTCGTCGATACAGTATAAGGTAGCCAACATACAGTATAATGCAGCCACCCCACAGAGTATAATGCAGCCTTGCCATACAATATAATGTAACCCCCATAGAATATAATGCAGCCCCCCTCATATAGTATAATGCAGCCCCTCCATAGAATATATAGCAGCCCCATCAAAGTATATTGCAGCCCCCCATAGAATATAATGTAGCCCTCCTCATATAGTATAATGTAGCCTCCTCATAAAGTATAATGAAGCCCCCATACAATGTAATCTAGCCCCCCTCAGAGTATGATGCAATCACCCCTCCACAGAATAAATATAATATAGCCTGTTGTGAATTTCCTGGCTCAGACTTCTGAGCCAAAGCTCCCCCTGCTCCCTCCGGTGGTTACTGGAGGTAGTGGAGCTGGCCAGATTGACACATCTGCCACCTGATGATGATGATGATGATGACGATGATTGGAGATCGAAGTCTGCAGACTTCCTGGAATCCCTGCTGGTGATTGCTTTCTTGTGCATTCAGAGGTCTGATGTCTCCTGCGCTGTTCCTGCATTGTTCAGCTAAGTGATTCATTTGCTAATCCTTTGCATCTGATCTGGTTTTGTCTATCTCTGCTTGTTGTGTGGGTTCAGCTTGCTCCTGCTGGGGGCTGTGCTGGACCACCGCTCCATATGTTACTGCTTGTGTCAGTTTGTTCAGTCCCCTGTTATATTGGTCTCTTTTGCTTTGCTTCCAGTGCTGATATAGTGGGGGCGAAGTCGTGTGACTTCAGTGTTTTTGTACGACAGGTGTTGGATTTTTCAGGGTTTTTTGCATGATTGCAGACAGTGTCTTTCCTTTCCTATCCTGTCTAGTTAGTTTGGGCCCCATCATTTGCTCAGTCTATTTTTCTGCCTGCATTTGTGTTTCATCTTGTCTCACCGACAATATATGTTTGGGGACTATCTATTCCTTTGGGGGTCTGCTCCGGGGCAGTTTAGATTTCACCTTTCTGGCTTTAGGCTTAGTTAGCTCTCCGACTGTGCAGAGGCGTTTAGGGCATCGAAGGTACACTCCACGGCTACTGCTAGTTGTGTGGATAGGATCAGGGGTCTGCAATCTGCTTAGTTACCAACCTCTCTGGTTTTCTGGTGGCTTAGCCAGTTCCTGCCATCCTCCTCGGTTACTCATTCCTAACAGCCCCCCATAGAATATAATATAGCTCCAAATGGAATATAATACAGCCCACCTCCCCATAGAATATAATGCAGCCCCCCTTATTATATAACACAGCCTCCCCCCATAGAATATAATGTAAAATGTACCCCCCATGGCATATAACAGTCGCATAGTATGTAGCCCAGCCCCACCATGGTATATCCAGCCCAGCCCCGCATGGTATATCCAGCCCAGCCCCGCATGGTATATCCAGCCCAGCCCCGCATGGTATATCCAGCCCCGCATGGAATATACAGCCCAACCCCTCGTGGTATATACAGTCCAGCCCCGCATGGTATATACTGCCCAGCCCCACATGGTATATACAGCCCAGCCGCACATGGTATATACAGCCCAGCCCCGCATGGTATATACAGCCCAGCCCCGCATGGTATATACAGCCCAGCTGCACATGGTATATACAGCCCAGCCCCGCATGGTATATACAGCCCAGCCCCGTATGGAATATACAGCCCAGCCCCTCATGGTATATATAGCCCAGCCCCTCATGGTATATACAGCCCAGCCCCTCATGGTATATACAGCCCAGCCCCTCATGGTATATACAGCCCAGCCCCTCATGGTATATATAGCCCAGCCCCACATGGTATATACAGCTATACAGCCCATCCCCGCATGGTATATACAGCCCAGCCCCGCATGGTATATACAGCCCAGCCACACATAGCATACCCCCCCCCCCCCGAGAGTGGCCCCACAGTCCAACACACAGAGCGATATATTTATAAAAAAAAAAAAACCACTCCTCACCTGTCCTTGTGCCCGCGCTGCTCCCGTCTCCTGTCTCCTGCTCTGCCTTGCACACAGTGAGAGCATCGTTCACCCGCTGTGTCAGAGGCAGAGCGGGGAATGATGGGAGAGGGAGCGTCAGCTGATGCTCTCTCCTCCATCATTGCTGTGAACTCTACCGGCGTCTCACTGCGGTGCGGCGGCGGGGGGAGTCGGCACCAGGGGCAGGCGGGCCCCCCTGCTTCACAGTGGCCCCATAGCGGCGGCATGATGTGCCGCTAGCTGGGGGCCCCTGGGGGAGCGGGAGCTCTAGGCAGCTGCCTGGTCTGCCTGCCCCTAATGCCGGCCCTGCCTGCATGCATGGCTCCCTGGTCCCATCCTGTATGCATGTGTAGGATGGAGGAAAAGTTTAACCAACAGGGATGGGGGGTGACCCACTTCTTGCTGCAGACAGACACGAGACTGAGACTGAGTTTGTATTCAACAGGTACGTTTTTTTTGGCCGTCCTTCTGACAACCACCAAAACTCATCACAGCAGTTTCACACTTCTCTGTGTGCAGGCCCGGGTACCTTCACTTCCTTTATCACTATAATCGTGGCGTCCTCTGTGGCTCTTTTCACTGTGGCTGCCCTAGGCACATCCACCACAGCACTTCACCAATCTGAGTACACCGTCCGTTCAATACCCACAGACCATCTTCATCTGCAGCTACCATCCTCTGGGCCACCCCCCGTGACCGCCTCAACCGTCAGTCCTCTCTGGAGCCTTTCTACTGTCTCTATTTCCGCAGCAGAACTTCCTCTCTAGTGAGATCCCCTCACTGACTGGACTTTCCAGAACCTTCCCTCAGCCTTTTATACTCCCAATCCTGGTAGCTCCGCCCACTATCACCTGACAGTTTCTCTGACCAATGGCAGCTATTCAGCCCCAGTCGTACACTCTCCACTGCCCTCTAATGGTCAAACTATATAATACGGCACCCTTTCTCTTTAACTTGGCGCTTTCACACCTACACTGCTCTATCCCTCTGCCTCTCACTACAGGCAGATCTGTCAGTCAGTCCAACTTCCCTACACATGACTCCCTGGTCCCATGCTCCCCCGGTCCTCACTCGTCCTTCCCAGCGGGGGAGGGCGAGCGGAAGGAGAGAGCAGCTGTGACAGCATACTCACCCACTCCTGGCGCGGTGGTTGCAACATTCCTGCATCTCTCTCTGTTTCCTTCCCGGCTTCCAGCAGCACTTCCTGTATTCAGCGGTCAGGTGATACCGCTCATTAAAGTAATGAGTATGCGCTCCATGCCTATGGGCATGGAGACGTGTCCATATTTATTACTTTAATGAGCGGTACCATGTGACCGCTGAATACAGGAAGTGCTGCTGGAAGCCGGGAAGAAAACAAAGAGAGATGCAGGGACGTTGCAGCCACCGCACCAGGAGTGGGTGAGTATGCTGTCACAGCTGCTCTCTCCTTCCGCTCGCCCTCCCCCGCTGGCTTATACTCGAGTATATACGATATGTCACTTGCGCAGGTGCAGTTCGTAGCCTTGTGGCCACGGCCTGCGCCTGCGCAAGTGACACTGCCGCGGTGCCTTATGGGTTTCGGTGACAGCGTCCAACTGGCATTATATTCAAATTCAAAGAAGCTTTATTGGCAGGACTAAATACACATTAGTTTTGCCAAAGCAAGTGTACAAAAGGGAATAGGGATAGGGACTGTAGGGATGTTGGGTAGGGGCTGTAGGAAAGGTGGATGGGGCAGATCCAGGATGGGGCTATAGAAGTCCATGGCATAGGGAAGGTGGATGGGGGGGTGAAGGGGCAGATCCAGGGTGGGGCTATAGAAGTCCATGGCATAGAGAAGGTGGATGGGGGCATGGGGCAGATCCAGGGTGGGGGCCATAGAAGTCTATGGCATATCATAGTTCTCTTTATCGCAGTCTATGGCATGCGCTCACATATTGCGCTGCTATCTCCACTGCTCTCTCTTTTTCCCCCAGCAGGATATATGTTTTCTCTTCCTCCTTCATGGTGATGAAATCCGGGAAGAGATGTGAGAGTCTCCTGAAGTGAGTGTCCCTCACTGCTGAGTATTTGGGGCAGTGTAGCAGGAAGTGGGTCTCATCCTCCAGGGCCTCCTGGTCACAGTGTAGGCACAGTCTTTCCTCCCTGGGCTTGAAGCTCAGTCTGTGTCGGACGGATTCGATGGCCAGACCGTGGGCACTGAGTCTATATCGGCTCAGGATCTTGCAGTCTCTGGGAGTTTCATATATATATATATATATATATATATATATATATATATATATATATATATATATATATATATATATATATATATATATATCACAGTGGCATGTAAAAATTTGGGCATCCCTGGTCAAAATTACTGTTATTCTGAACAGTTAAGCAAGTTGAATACAAAATGATTTTTTAAAGGGCTAAAATCAAAGAAGACACATTTCCTTAGTATTTCAGGCAAAACTAAAAATTATATAGTCATTTTTTACATTTTAAAAATTACAAAAAAGGAAAATGGGCTGATGCAAAAGTTTGGGCACCCATGGAGATTTGTGTGCTCAGGTAACTTTGACCAAGGTTTCAGACCTTAATTACAGTAACCTGTTAGGGTTATGGCTGTTCACTATTATAGTTAGGAAAGGCCAGGTGATGCAACTTTCCCAGATTTATAAAAACCCAGCCTCCTCTAACCTTGTGCCAAAAAACTTCAGCCTTTGTTTTCTTCTAAGCAGCTGCCTAGGACTCTGAAAATAAAAATGGCAGAGGCCCACAAAGCAGGAGAAGGCTATAGGAAGATAGCAAAGCGTTTTCAAGTTGCTCTTTCATCAGTTTGAAATGTAATTAGGAAATGGCAGTTAACAGGAACAGTGGAGGTCAATATAAGGTGAGCAAAATTTCAGTGAAAGCTGCTGGTAGGATTGCTAAAGAGGCACTCGAGTATAAAAGACCTTCAGAAAGATTTAGCAGATTCTGGAGTTGTGGTAAATTGTTCTACCCTGCATAAATATGGTCATCATTGAAGAGTCATCAGAAGAAAACCTTTCCTGCATCCTCACCATAAAATTCAGCATTAGAATTATGCAAAAGAACATCAAAACAAGCCTGATGCATTTTGGAGACAAGTCCTGTGAACCGATGAGGTTAAAATAGAACTCTTTGGCCACAATGATCATAGATATGTGTGGAGAAAAAAGGGCACAAAAATTTAGGAAAAGAACATCTCGCCAACCATTAAGCATGGAGGTCTGCCAATCACGCTTTGGGTTTTGTTGCAGCCAATGGCACAGGGAACATTTCACAGGTAGAGTGAAGAATGGATTCAATGAAATTTCAACAAATTCTTGATGCAAGCATAACACCATCTGTAAAAAAAAAAAGGTGAATTTGAATAGAGGATGGCTTCTACAGATGAATAATGATCCTAAAAATATGTCAAAGGCCACAAAAGACTGCCTCAAAAAGCGCAAGCTGAAGATTTTACAATGGCCCTCACAGTTCCCTGATCTGAACATCATTGAAAATCTGTGGCTAGTCCTAAAATTAGCAGTGCATGCAAGTTGACTCAAGGATCTCACAGAACTGGAAGAATTTTCCAAAGAAGAATGGATGAAAATCTCTCAAACATGACTTGAAAGACTTTTGTCTGGCTACAAAAAGCGTTTACAAGCTGTGATACTTGCAAAAGGTACTACTCGGTACTAAATGTGAGGGACGAGGGAGAATCCATTTTGGATTATAGGTTCAGGACATCTCTGTCCACCCCTGGAATGTGCCCCCTTCCCTAGGCATGCATTCCCCAAGGCCATAAAAAGCAATGCAATGCTTTTCTTTAATTAAAAATTCAGGAAGAAGCTCTTTGAAGCTCGGTCCCACCAATTAGCACAAGGGTGCAAACTCTCCTGCAGCTACAGCTAGCTGGCTCCCTTTGTCTGACCAAGCAAATGGAGACCTCGTGGCACTATAGGTCACAGCCAGACTCTGAGGTATTGAATCTGGAAAATGACCTATAATAACAGAATGCAATATCTCTGAGACAAGCCTAGCACATAATCCGAATCGGCGTTCCTTCTCCCATACGCCCTTGCCCGACAGCCACCTGTAGCACCCTGCGTTATTTAGTTATAAAGCATAGCTACCAGAAATTGCATACAGTAGGCATATTTAGTCTCTATGCTCAGATAAAATCCAGAGGAACCCATTGGCGGCACTGCCAACCCATTCAGAGCTTCGGGCGGAAAGTTGTGGGCCATCCACGATTCTGGACAGAAAATCTTATTCTCAGACATGGGAGGAAGGAGGCAGCCCAGCCCAGGGGTGGCAGCAGAGTGTGGGAGGGAACAGCCTAGGAGATATAAGGCAGTCCCTCATTTTGGACTTAGTTCTTCTACTGGCAGGAGGTCCGTTGCCAGATGCAGCCAAGGGAACTACGTAACTAAGATTTGGACCTGTGATCCATCAGTGCCGCCCTGTTGTCGCATGCTACATAACACAGTAATTGCAACCTATCTATACCCTACCTTTGTACTGCACTCCTGACTGTATACTTGTATATTGTTCTAAAAAAAGAGAAGAGCCAGCACTGCTAGTGGTCAGAACGCATAACATGAGGTGCATATGCACATATCTTACTGCATTCAAAATGAGACATTTAGCAAAATATTGATCAATATATTGAGCCACCCCGCCACGCCAAGGCAATCTCATATGGGGGGTCCTACTCTACATTTTTGTTATTCACTGTGCCATTGCGGCCTCCTAAATGTTTTAAAAGCAAGACCATATCAAATGCAATCCATACCTGAAGCATATCTGCATCACTCCCGTGCAGCCAGATGGAGCAGGTGCAGATGAAGGCCAACCAGGTCTGAACACAGACATCTCAGGTTTGACCTCCACACACTGCCTGATCAGCAAACACAGATGAAGGGCAATGCAGGCTCAGACATGGATGCAAAAATAAATAAAGCCTGGGGCAGGGCGGGGCTGCCGTGAGTGTGCACAGCAGCCTAGATCAATCACAATAAACACAGAAAAGATGGCGAACATGACCCAGCGTGCACGGCAACAGTGGTGGTCAGCCACAAAACCAATTTGCAATAAAAAAAGAGAAGAGCCAGCACTGCCAGTGGTCAGAACGCATAACATGAGGTGCATATGCACATATCTTA